>NW_028262290.1:159774991-161131658 GCF_047370975.1 Nipponia nippon
ACTACCATTAGCTCCCCCTTCCCGCCCTTCCTTGTTGTACCTGTGTGCTACCCTAGGCCATTTTATCAACTGGGATTCAAACACAGAACAGAAACCTAAACGACAAGGGAGAAACCCTTCGTGCAGGGCTCTCAAGATGCGTTTGTACGTATTCGGAGTCTCGGAGGTACCGCTCCCCACGATTTCTCCAAGTCGGGCGAAGTTCTCCAACACGCCGCCCCACACACGGGTCACCCCCGCACGCCGCAGGGCAGCAGGACTCATTTTTTTTTCTCTCCACACGACCCATTGCAGGGCTCAGCAGCGCTGCGCTCGGTGCCTCCCTCGGCGGGCGCTGCCCAGCTGCGGGCGGCGGCAGGCCGGGGCGGGGGGCCCCAGCAGGCAGGCGGGGAGGGGGAGGCCGCCTCAGGGGGAGGCCGCCTCAGGGGCTGCCCTCAGGGCGGCGCCCGGCGCGGAGGCGGCGGCTGGGGGGAGGGAGCCCTCGGTCGGGCCTGCTCCACGCCGGCGGGGCAGCTCCGCTCCGCTGCCGCTCCCGCCCCGGGCGGCGGGGCAGCCGCCGGGGCAGCGCCCGGGAGGAAAGTCCGGGGGCGCGGCCCGCTTCCTCGCCCCCTGGCCGGACTTTTCTCTGGCTGCGAGGCCGTAGCGCGTCCCCCCCTCCCTCTCGCAGCCGGAGTCCCTCCCGGCCTCCGGGACACGTTAAATCCCGTGTAATGAGGCTTAACCCCGCCCCGAGCCGCGGCGCAGCCGGGCGGGCAGGCAGCCAGCTAGGCCCCTGCCCGGGGGAGGCCCCCCCGCCGCCCCGAGCGGCCGCAGCTGTTCCAGCCGGAGCTGCTGGAAAGCGGCCACGCTCCCCAGACTTTGTCTCCCTCGCACACAGCGCTGAACTCTGCTCCCTCCCTCCCCTCCCCCGGGGCGGCCGCGGCTCCCCGCCGCCCCCAGCCGCACGGCGGGGGGGTAGGGGGGGGCTCCCCGCCTCCAGCCGGCCGGAGCGAGCGCCGCCGGGCCGCGCACCGTGCGCTGCCCCCGGAGCCGCCGTGCTGTGTGCGGGGACGGGGCGGGGGGCACCCCGCTGCGGAACGGCCGCTTTCATCCGGATGGGGCTTTTTTTGTTTGTTGTTTTTTTTTTTTCCTTTCCCCTCTGCACGGAGCCGTGGGGAAAATAAATAAAAAACAAGGGCGGGGAGAGGGTGGGGGAGCGAGCGGGCTGCCGGCCCCCGCGGGGCGCGGTACGGGGTGGGTGCGCGGAGCGCCCCGTCCCGTCCCGTCCCGTCCGGTCCCGTCCCCGCTCCGCGCTTTCCCCGCAGCCCGGCGCGGCTGGCAGCCCGGGAGGCCAGCGTCGGCGGCGGATGGGTGTCTGCGCCGTGGGACGGGCGGTGGGCGGGCGGGCCGGGCAGGCGCAGTGTGGGGCCGCGGCAGGGGGAGGCGGGCGGGCGGGCTCTGTGTCTATGTGTCGCACTGGCGGGGGGGGAAGGGGGGGGGGTTACACACCAGGGCAGCGGCGGCAGCGCCGGGATCCCTTCTCCACCCCGCGGGGCGGGGGGCGGGCGCCTCCTCCTCCCCCTTCCTCCTCCCCCTTTTTCACCCTTCCTCCTCCTTCTTTCCCCAAAGTTAAACTTCCTGCTCCCGGCCCGGCTGGGAAGGGGACGCGGAGCCCGGCCGGACTCAGCCCTCGACACACACAACAGCTGGAGCTGTCAAAACTTCCTCCGCTCGGCCTCGGCCCCTGCCGCCTCCGCCACCGCCGCCGCCGCCGCCGCCTGCTCCTCCTCCGCCCCCGGGGGCTCTGCGCGGGGGGAGGGCGCAGGGCCAGTGTACAATGAAGCGGCGGCCGCCGCAGCCGGGCAGCGCAGGAGCCGGAGCCGCCGCCAGCTCCCGGGGCCTCTGAGAAGGGGGGGGGCGCCCAGCGGCGGGATCAGCCGCCTCTCGCTCGCTCTCTGCACCTCGCCCGCCACCTCCCCCGGCCCCGACAGACCCCGCCGAGCCGGGGAGGGGGTGTTATTGTGTGTGAGACCCTTCCTTCCTCTGCGCTCTTTCTCTTCGCCCCCCCCCCCCCCCCTCCTCCTGCTCTCCCCATGCTGCTCCCCCTGCTACCTGTGCTGGTCGGCGGCGGCTGAGGCCAGCAATGCGAGGCGGAGGTGGAGGAGGCGGAGGTGAGGAGGAGAGGAGCCGCGGGAGCAGGAGGAGCATCGGGATCCCCATCACCATCCTCATCTTCATCCTCATCATCATCATCCATGTGTCTCTCTCGTCCTGCTGACTAGGATGTCAACGGAGGACAAGAGTCTGGTGGTGGCGGTGGTGGAGCCGCCTCAGCAGCAGCAGCAGCAGCCCCCCGAGCCTGGAGCTCCCCCCCCAGCAGCAGCAGCAGCAGCCACAGACAAAAGACCTAGGGGCCGGCCTCGCAAAGATGGCGCTTCCCCTTTCCAGAGAGCCAGAAAGAAGTAAGTTCAGCGTTTGTGTGTGCGAGGCAGAGAGGGGCAGGGGGCAGGCGGCCAGGCGCAGGCAGAGCTGTCAGCGGAGACTCGCTGCTCGTCGCCCCCTCCCTCCTGCCTAATGCCATTTTGAGAAGGGCCCTTCTTTCTTCTCCTCCTCTCCCCTTTGCACTTTCCCCTCCTCCTCCTCCTTTTTCACCTTTGTCTTCCTCCGCCTGCTCTCCCTTTTCCACTTTTCTTTCACCGTCCCTATTCCTTTCTTCTCCTTCTTCGGAGTTTCTCTTTAGCTCTTCCCCCTTCACCCTCTTCCTCCTTTTTTCCTTGCCTTTGCACCTTCCCCCTTCTCCTTTTTGGGTCTCTTCTCCAGGACTCTCGGCTGCCTTCAGCGTCGTCTGCCTACTCCCTGTGCTTGACGGTAGTTCCTCGTCGCTTTCCCTTTTTATCCCCCCTCCTCTTTTTGGGAAAGAAAAGACGGTTCTCGGCGGGTGGCGAGGAGAAACCCCCCCCCCCCCCCCCGCCCAAACACAGGCGGGTGCGGACGCGCACACGCAAAGTTGAGGCAGGAGTTTCTTCGCCGCCAGCCCGGCCGTGTGCCGGGAGGTGGGGAGCGGCTGGGGGAGCTGTCAGGCGGCAGCCTCTCGGGGAGGGACGCGGCGGCGGGACGGTGGCGAAGCACAACAAACAGACGGGGGGGGGTGGCCGGGGTGCTCCTGTCCTCGGCTCTGGCAGAGTTCCCTTCACCGCGGCCTCTCCCCGCCGGGGGCGCGGGCGTTCGTTGGCCCCAGCGGCCGCGGCGGGCCGCTCCCTGAGGGGGCCGCTCCTCTCCCCTCAGCCCCGGGCGGGCGCGCACAAGTTGCCGCAGCGCGGGTGCGGGGAGCCCGTCGCGCCAAGCGCCGCTTCCCCGCCGAGAGACCCGGGCAAACCGGCGGGTATGGCCGCTCCGCCGCTGGTAGGCGTGAGGTGCCGAGCCAGGCTGGGCTCGGAGAGGCCTGGTGGCCGCTTCCGTGGAAGCGCCGCTGCCGCGCTGGCTGCTCTCCCCGCGGGTTATTTTTGAGTAGGATGGATCTTGCCATGACATACCTGATGGCAGCGGTAATAGGGCAAAGCTGGGCGAGCACATTTTGAGAAGAAACATAGTGATTGTTAGCAAAATAGCCTCCGCGCTGTCGAGTCTGTTGGAGCCTCGGGGTTTCGGAGTTTGTTTCCCTTTGTTTTGAAGGGACGCTTGCAGTTGACACCCCGTGAGCGTACCTAGCCAGGTGAGTTGCTGGCGCTTCGCTCAACGCCCACCCCAGACCTCACCGTCAGGTTCTGAATCCGAGTCGGTTAGGTCGGAAAAGACCTTTTTGATCATCGAGTCCAACCGTAATGTCACCCTGCAAGTCCAAAACACTAGCAAGGGATTCTGCTGGGCTGGACCTAAACGCGCGCCAAGACTATGCTTTCCTCTATTATACTTCATTTTTACAAATTTATGTTAGGTAAATATCCCAGGACAGAACTATCGTTAGTTTTTGGTTGTCGTTGATGAAAGTTTCCCTTCAAAGATTTTGATGTTCACCCCATGGTTTTGGTGGAGGTGCATTGTTTGCAGCTCCCTCTTTTAATTAGCTCACGTATTCGCTTGATACAAATTTTCATACAGTGATAGTTGAAAGTAGTTGGCAAACAGAAACACACAATAAAGTTCCGAGGTTCATCTCTTTTACGTTTAGTTTTACATACTTTGGTTTTATTTCTACATATAGAATCCAAACCTTACATAGGAAACCTTTGAATATTTTATTTTAGAAAAAGTTTTAGGAAGAAAAATGCAAATACAACTGAAATGTACCGGGCTGCACAAAAAGCAAAATAGTGTTATTTGTGAAAATTGACATATCTTGTAGGCCAATTTCAGGTTGTGTACATGCTCTTGATGAAAAGTGGGTGCTAAAGAGGTAATTCCTTTTTTTCAGTTAGGTTTTTGGTGTCATGGGAATATTGTTGACTAGTTTTAGGAGGAAAACGAATTTTCCTGTAAAAATATTTACTGACGCTGACATGACTATAAGCATTTTTGTAAGAGCCGAAAATGAAATTGAGACAAAAATGAAAATTAATCAGTACTGTTTTTTCTTCACACTATGATTGTTCCCGTCTGGTGTGATGCTAAGTCTCCTTCTGCATCTTTATGGAAAACCTGTAATGTTGGTAAAGGCTTTATGACATAAGCCATAAAGGCTTTCAAAACTAGGATTTTATCAAAAATAGTCATTTTTGAACTTTAACAGAGTAGGTATAGACTGGTCTTTTTTAGTTGCATCCATTTGGGGGAGAAAATGGTTTTATTTTGTAAGTTTTCCTGTTTACAAAATACTGATTACAATTAGGTAAGCAAATGCAGAAATAAAATAAGTAAAAATGTTTTCTGTTTTTTTTCTTATGACTGCTTGGTCCTGTCTTCCTTTTCACTTCTGTGCTTTCCAGTTGGATTAATGTGCCTCATGTAAACCAGATAAAAGAGCATATGTCAGACCATTTTCTGTACTGTAATCACATGTCTAAATCACTATTAGCCAGTCAAATTGTTCAACCACTTTATCCCATTATAGGAAATGTTCCACTGAATGTTCAGTCTAAGTGCAGTCTAAGTAATGATAAAACAAAGAGCCCTGCATTAAACCAGCAAAGCCAAAATAATTCCTCAGCTATGGATGCCTCCATTAAAGAACAATACCATATTGGGGAGTGCTGTAGGTTGGTATTTTACCTTCTTGAAGGCCCTGTTTTTAAGCAAATTTGATGAGTTTAAGCAGACAGATGGAAAACTGCCGTGAATCTGCTTCTGTGAGATGCCAAGGATTCTCAACTCTTCCCAGAAGTAGAAGGCTTATGTTCAGGGAGCACGGGGTTCTTCAGTAGGACAGCTCTGCCCAAGTCTCTGTCATCCTGCGTTTTACCTGGTTAGCAGTAACAATACCAGTGGTGCTGTGGGCCCAGGTACCTATAGGGAACAGTTGAGGTTTCCTATAGGTGATGAGCCAGGAATCAGTGGCGTCAGTACCTGGAGAGTTACTGGTAGTAGAGCATGATGCTAAAACAGCTTTTTATCATTGTTTGAAGGATATAGCTTGAAGAATAGCATTGCCAGGAGACTTAATCTTAGGTGAACGGTTCATTTATATTATTTATATTGTAATTGTGCCTAGAGGCCAGGGCACCATTATACTACATACAGTACAAATGCATAAGCAAAGATCGCTTCTGCACAATTTCTTAATTTAAATGTAAAGACAGCATGTAAATGTAAGAAATGTATTGGGAAAGCATAAGGGAGCTGTGAGAATGCTATGAGCAAAAGAACACGCAGAAGTTCAAGTACCCTGGCTATCTCAGCATCGGTGAATGATTCATAGGCATCAGACTTGGAGGATATATTTAAAGGAGGGTAGCATTGTCACCCTGAGGATTTTCACAGATAGCTTGTTTCCTGCCTGAAGCGTTAGACAAACACTCGTATTTGCTTCCTTACATTTTGCCAACTGGGTATCTGTATAGAGCAGCAGTTCAAATCTAAGAAGTAGAGCTAGAACAGGCCATGTGGAGCCTTGAAATTGAGAGCAAGTAGGTTGTTCACGGTGTGGTTCATTAGGAAGAACGCACAGAACTATAACAGCAATGAACAAGGGAAATATTTTTGTAGTACCAGCTTTCAAATGCATTTAAAAGGTGGAGAGATTGCACTTACAAAAGCCAAAAAAAGATAATAAAGTTGCGTTACTGAAGATACACAGTGATGTAGGAGAAAGCAACTTCCAGGTGCGTGGTTAAAAAAGAAGTCTTGCTGGTATTGTATAGGAAAAATGGAAATAAGTAGGGGCCATGTCATCGTATGGCCTGAAATCTTGGAAACTAAACTCCTGTACTTGGATTCTACCTCAGCTTCCAGGCTGTGGACCTGAAGGATAGGCATGTGATCAAAAAGAAGTTGCAGGGGAAGAGTATTGGTTCCGTTTTAACTATATTGTCATTGTATGAACAGCTGGTTACTCATGAAAATGTATCAGAATAGTATTGTACAGGTGCAGTAAACATTTTTGTAATCTATTTTAAGTACTAGAGCTTTCTTAATCTATGCAGGTTATAAGCCGCACAAACAGATGTATCTTCTTAGCCAAAATTTAGTAGCAGAAGTCTTACTGATTGTGATCATGATAACACGTCAGTATCTGCCTCAGACTGATGTATGTTACAAATTATTTTTGCAAATGTTTGTTGTTTAAAACAGCATAGAATAATTTCAAAAAGTATGAAATTTGTGGAAAACTGTGTTTAACTACTTATGTTTTAATTTTCATCCTAGTTTTTCATTACTTTGGCCAATGTAAGCTGCTTTTTCAAAGGTTTTCAAAGGCCATAGATTTCACACATGCAGATCATTTTGAGGGCACGTAAGCATAGCATTTTTGCCAGGAAATGATTATTTAAGAATTTTTATCATTACTTTAGCTGCATTTGCATTAGGGTAGGCCAATATTTAAAGATATCTACACTCATTTCAAAAGAACCTTAATGCGTTGGATGGATTCTCTTTATAGCTCAGCTGTGTTTCTTTAGTTTATCACACACCTTCCATGTGATACTTGTATCTTTACTTGCCTGCCCTTTTCTCACTTCAAAATTTAACATTTGCAAATGTAAAATTTATATTGTGCTACACAATAAAAACGTTTGTAAATACATGTTCACAGTTAGGGAAAGTCATTACTACCTGGCAAGACAGAAGTCTTTCGATGGATGGGCTTTGTACAGCTATTGTATGGATAAGGGGTAAGGTATTAAAGCAAACAGTGGCCTGTACTTCTGCCTGTACAAGCCACGTATCAAAATGTTTGGCCAACAAGCAGAAGGTACATAGTCGATTACACCGTGTGAAGAGATGAGGCACTGGAGTAGGCTTCATAATCAGGACATGACATGGGCTCTTTGAAGGCCTTTCTAGTCCTTCGTAGAAAGGACTGAGCTGTGTGCACCAGGGTCCCGTGGGAACTTTGTGCCATTTTCTTCAGCAGCCCATGCTGCATTACTTCCTCCGTCATATTCATATTACCAAGCAGTTCCCAATTGTTTTACTTAATTCTTGCATAGGAGCCTGGCTTAAACTGCTCACAATACTGTTTTGCTCAGGAGGTAAATGGTCTCCAGTAAATGAACTCTGTATTAATCTGTTGATTTTCAGTTCCTGATAGGACTTACGTGATGGATGACTGTGAAAGTTGTTACACATAGTGGGTTTTACAGAATTGTTTTGCCACGTTATCAAAGTTTTTAATCAAAATACTGATTAATGTGAAGTGGTGTCTTCACTTGTGTCTTAAGGGCGAGTGAGATTAGGCTTAATGTTGAAAATAGATATTTTTCTATAATCTTAGCCTACAGCTTTCACCATTTGAAACAGACTGCACTTGCAAATGAAGAATTCTTTGAGGTTTTTTTTTTTTTTGACATTGCAGTTGTTAGTTTGTTAATGTTTGTATCTGATGATCCATTGAACTTCTGTAGCACTTGCATGAGAGGACCTCCCAGAGCTATCAGACAGTATCATGACAGACCACGTATGATGACAGTCTGTGAAATCTCAACATCTTGGGTATATTGGTCATAACGCATATCTTTGCAGAAGCAGGAATAAGAACTCCATCTCTTGAGCCATCTACACACCCGACATCTTTTTATCCTGTATTCAGTGACACAGGAGACTTTTCCCAGCTTAAAACAATAAAACATTTCAATTTTCTTGGCTTTGCTTGTGGATATTATTTTTTTTTTTTGTTTCTTGTTAGCGTGCTCAACTCCTACTAACTTCTTGTCATTGTTCTTTTATAAGATAAGTAATTGGAAATGGACATTTCTGTTCCTTGTCATTGTTTGAATTGAGAGATGGTTTTCCAAGGCAGTTGGCTTGCTGAGAATAGGTAAGCTCTGCCTTTCTCAGGCCAGAGTTGGGTTTTTGTCCTCCTCAGCTCAGCTGTCCCACAACAGTGTTGGAGGGGTAGCAGGGTCAGGTATAACTAGGGAAAATTGAATTTCCTTATCCACCACTAATGATCGCTCCCTCATGTTATTATACACTGATGCTGTGGATTTAACTTTTAAAGAAATGTTGTCATAGGTACACTAAAACTTTATGAAACAGTAAGCAATTTAGCGACTAGCAATTTCAAAAAATATTGAAAGCTTCTCTCCTTCCTATGTTTAATATATTTGATTATCAATTCATCCAATCTGCGTGATTCATGCAGTTTGGATAAATACTGATACGCAAGATTTTACTGTAGCAAACACTGTTTGCTGGTAACTTGCATTGAATTCTGCATTTTTTGTTTTCTTTTTTCCTGTTTTTTACTAGAAGGATGGCACTAAACATTTCCATTCATGCCAGTCCTGAGTTTATCGGATGGGGTAATCAAAATAAGTTTGAGCACTTCCTTCAAGAATGACATTCAGTAAGTTCTTCTAGTAGCACTGGTGCTTTCATTCTTTTGAAAGAAAATAAGATGAAGTAGGAAAAAGCCTTTAAAATCTAGAATATTTGTTACTTAGAGAAGCATGGGCAGTGAGTGTATGGAGTGCATCAGGTGGTTATTTTCCCCAAACACCATAAATCTTAAGCTGGTTCTGGCAGCGAAAAGAAGCAGCAGTGCTGCCCTCCCTCCGCTACCAGCTGTTTGTTCTCTCCCTTGTGCTGACCCAGGCATTTGTGTAGCCATGTGGTGAACTGCATTGGGAAATTGAGCTGGGTTAAAACTAACCTGGCAAAGAAACGTGTTTGTGATAGCACGAGGGAGGAGGGCAGAGCAAGCGGCCAGGCTGCGGAGAGGCAGAGCTACGGCTTTGGGTAGCGCTGCCAGCTTAAAGTAGTATCTGCGAAGCTATCGCCTTGGTTGTGTGAAATTTGAGGGTGTTTGGTTTTTAGGCTGACTCCTTTGAGTGCTTCAATACAGGAGTTCTTACAGGAGATTGTAAGAGATTTTTACAGCCTATAGTCATGTCACATACGGTTGTTTTAAAAAAAATGTTGTTGAGAAGGTTCTTCACAGCATATAGACAGACGAGTTGTTCTCATCTAACTGATTCTTGCCCCTAACCTTGGCATTGATTAAATAAGGAACTTCGGTTCTCTCTTTGATCCTCAGAATCATTCTTAAATTGAATATTTAAAGTATCCTAAAGTAATAGTATAAGTAAAATGTTTTATGTTAACAATAGTTTCTGGTATTCTGAAAGCTTCTTCCTACAAGTATATCAATATAGAGGCATTACAATAAAATAACACTAGATCTTGCTTCTTTCAGAATATTCTTCCCTTTCACATTTTTGGAAGTAGTAGTATTAAATCACATATGCACCAAATCCTATTGCCAGCCATTCCAATATAAATATATAGTTACTAATTTTCAATGCTGTATTTATCAACATTCTAATTGCTTTTCTTGAAGAAACTGCTGGAAACCCTGTCAAACTAGGATGTTCCCCCCCCCGACTTTTGGCTTTGGGTGAGGGGAGAAAAAAAGAGGCCTTTTTTCTCTTCTGCTACATCATTACTGACAATAAATTCTTGCCAAAAATAGTTTTGATTAGGCTATCAGAAAAAAAAATCAGCTTTAGGAAAATTTACCAATTTTTTATTTTGCCTATTATATTTTTATATTCCTTGGAGCATGTGCAGTTGAATCACTTGTATGGCGCAGTAAGATAAAAGGAATTTTTGATAGCGAAGATGTGGTCCAAATGTGCAGTCTCTGTCGCTAAACCCTTACCAGCATCTTATGCGACTGTTCGAGAGTACCGCCTGGAAGCCTTAGCTAATCCAGAATGACTTCTGGGACGTCCCAGGGGTCACGGAAGCCAGGCTATTGCGATAATGGTCTCTACCCTCCTGGCTTTGTCTGGCAGCGAAGACTGTCTGCGGTGTTCTTAGTGAAAGTTTTCTCCACAAAACATGATGGGATGGCTCCATATTGTTATTAATAAAGGGAGGAGCTATGCAGTATTAAGATTTGGGATTAAGATTTATTAGTAAGCCATTTCATAAATGTAGAATGTGAATTGTTTAGGTTTTTCTCCTGAAGTGTGGAGTTCAGAAGCACAATGAAATTCTTTTATTTAAAATGAATATTTAGTTTGGCTATATCACCACAGATGAATGGAACTGTATGGCCAAAAAAGACTTCAGGGTGATCTGGCTTATCCTTCCGTGTTCTGTATCTGTACCATTTCTGACAAATGTTTCTCCAACTTGTTTTTAAAGTATTTGGTGAATGCAATTCCACTGCATCTCTAGGCAATTGGTTTCAGTAATTAATTTTCTGAAATATAAAATAAATATTCTTTACTGCTGATTAAGCCAGTTTTGCCTTGTATTACTCACAGTTAAGACTCCACGGCTGAAATGGAGAACAATTTTTATAATAAACTTTTATTTATTAGGAGATTGTCTCCTTTGTTCTGCACTGAGCAAGCTTAACCTCTATAGCAACATAATGTTGACTTACCTGATTTGTCCTTTGAAAGTTTGCTAGTCTTTATTAAGTTTCACTTGGTTGATATGAACCACTTTTCAGTTTATCAGAATGATTTTTATTAAGATCTCGTCCTCTGAAATGTTTCCAGCCCTCGCCTCAGCCATGTGTCGTATGGACCTCTTCTATGTGTGTGAATTTCCTCATGCAGGTCCTGGAAGGAGGAACTTTCTTGCAACGTTCTCCCACCTTGATTGACAATAATTTGCAAATAAATACCCTTTGAGTGCTCTAGGTCACTGTTGCCCACCTGTCTTGGGGCAATTTCACCAGGGCTGTGTTACGGAAGATGATCACTCATAGTTTAGAGATTACTTCCGTTTGTTTCTGAAGTAAAGTGTGAATTTCTTCCAGCCCTGCTGACTTGAATGTCCCTGATTATTTAGCCTAATAACAAAATCAGTTTTTAGTATGAGGTACAATAAATCGGTTTTATGAAGGCTGAAATACGGAGAATGGCATTTGATTCTGCTTTGTTTTCCGTTTGTTCTTCTTTAACATTTTTATGTACTGACTTCTGTGTTTTTATTCTTACTTCTAAAATATTTCTGAAACTTTGTTTGCCTTTTATATTGCACAGTGGTAATAATGCATGCTGTGCTTTTATCTCTTCTGATTTTTATCCCTGACAGTTTATGCTGTTCCTTTATATTCATTAAAATGCCCTTGTTTCCATTCCTAATATGATTCTTTCTAGTTTGAGACCCTTATTAGTGGCTGGTTTTGATGAAGCCTGTATTGTTCGTACTACATTTCCTATCTCTCCCCTGTGTTGGAATACTTTGCCATTGTGCGTATTCCAGTACAATAACTGCCAGTCCTCCTTTAGATCGCATTCTCAGGAGATTCTAGCAGTAAGTTCAAAGAGTTTGTTGAAATTTGCTTTTCTTATTTCAGTTAATTGAAGATAAAAATTTGTTCTCCTTTTTCTACTGCTCTCATTTTTTCCCCTTCCTTGGCACAGTGAATGCTTCTCGTTACCACTTCCAGCCAAATCACTGTACACATTGAGATGTTTAAAATGGAGCCTGCCCTAATAGAGCGAAGTGTGAAGTAACTGCTCTTCTGGCATCCTCAACTTCGTGAAACAGTTGTCCTCAACATTTTCACAAACATGTTGGGCTGTTTGTTCTGTTATTTTGGTTTTCTATTAGACGTCTGGATGATGAAGGCCTCCTCTTACCCTCAAGATACGTGCTCTGAGAGCTTCTGTTAGTAGCTTCGAAAGGCTTACCATCTCCCTCTCATTTGGTCAGTGGAAGTTTTTCTCTCCCGGCCTTTCCAGTTCCTTATTCCCTAGTTCCCATTCTATGTTGCTTTTGTTTTGTTTCTACTCCACGTTTTTTCCTTCTCCTTTGTTTTTTTTCCCCCCTCCTTGTAGTAAAAGCAAGTGAGTATAGTACTTTTTTCTTACCATGGCCCACCGAACTGCACGAGAGTGGAACTTCACTTAGAAATGGGACAGGTGCTTTTCATTGTGAAGAAAGGCTTGGAAAAAGGAATTTTGAAATAAAATTCAAAATAAAGAGAAAAGAACTGTTCATTTCAATTTCCTTAAATTTCACCATTTGTAAATTGGGCTAATTCATAGCTGTGCTTGTGTTTTGTATTGATTAGTGGCATGGTTGTAGCTAGCAGTAGTGTTGTGGGAGCTGAAGCACTCGGTTTCTTCTCAGTGGCCGAGTCTGCGCTCGTAAAAACCCAACAGGGAACATGGGGAGTCGCTGGGCGCCATCGTCCCTGTTGGCAGGTTATTGCAGCGGTTGCTCGGGCAGTTTCGACCTGGGCCTGCCAGCACTCTTCCAAACGGCTCTCGGGGCTGGCCCGAGGGCTCGTGCGGCCCACGCGCCATTCCCGACGTAGTTTGCGTGTGACTGCTTTGTTTGGGAGTTTGAGAATTGGATAGCGTGGATGTAGGCTGTTCTGTGCTAGTCGGCCTCAAGGCCAACATCACCAACTATGTTTAATTTACTAGTATAACTATAACCGGTGTTTTGTTGTTGCCTTTTTTTTTTTTTTCCGAAAAGGAGGAATTCAATGAAAGTGATAGAATTCTCATCAGTTTTACTTTCAGCCTCCTGGGCAAACACTGTGCCACAGTTAATGTTCTCTAACCCACAGGGATGTAAGTTTAGGAAGAACAGCTCACAGCAGAATTGCTCTAGAGGGAGCGGAGGAGATGGGATGTACAAGCCGTAAGGCTCCAGGAAATGCTGGCTTTCAGCGCTACTTCAGTCTTCTGACATACAATTTTTCCTGGTTCATGTTTTGCATAATTAACCTTGCATCAGGCATCCTGGTAGAGATTTATACAAAGGAAAGCGCAAAACAGATTCAGCGGGAATTCTAATTTATTTTTCTGCCTCTGTCTTCCAGAAACCCTTTAGGAGAGAACTGGGCCCAGAAATGGGGGGGTAACTCAGGAAATAAATGATCTGTAAGCAAGATTATGTAAAGAAATTATTTCCCCAAGGTCTTTCACGTAGCAGTAAGGGTTGGCTCACGGCTGGCTATTCTGTTGCCTCTTTTTGTAGTGGAATGGAAGAGTATTCTTTGTGTGTTGTGTACAGCGTGGAGATACAATCATTTCTTTTTCGAATGTGTTTGTTGGTAAAGAATAAATACAAAAACTTGGTAAACTGACTCACATATTTTGTGTGCTCTGCATGTGGGCTTCTCAGATAAGGGTACACTGGTAAAACAGAACAGAAAGCACTGTTGATTGTATATCTACTTTATGGACAAGCAGAAAATCTTGATCTCAAGGCTCGTTAACCAGACACTGCCAGTGGAGGGTTAAATTACTGGTAACTTAATGTAAATAAATAGTGTGTTAAGAGTTTTTTCAGTTTAGTTTTTTCAGTTAATGTGTCTTTTCATTTTACTTGCTTTAGACTGTCTTGATAGGCAAAAAGAACCTGTTTTTAAATTGTTAGCTTGACCATGTTATTGTAAAGGCTTTTTTAGACCAATGAGAGTTTCTTGTCTATACTTAGTTGCCATGCTCACACTTCAAAAAAGTGAAGTCATAACTGTCTTGGACATGTATAAACTTGTTTAGTTGAAGCTTGGGCTCTCAGCTATCCTGTATCTTCTAAGGTGCGCTGTTTTCCTTGTTTGACTAGAATTTGGGAAAGTATTGTGATAGACATTTGTTAGCTGGCTTTTATCTAAAGACTATAAATGTTGTTAGATCAAGTTGTTGAATTTTTCTGGGTTTTTTTTGTCCCCCAGTATGTAGCCCTCAGTATGAACCTGGGGAATATATAGCAGCATGGATGTGACCCCATCACGTGGTGTGGGAGCATATTCCATAACAGCTATTAGTAATGGGCCTTGGGGACAGGGCAGAGACTGAATTCTAGCTCCCGTAGTCATGCCACCTAGGTTTCTTTTTCAGCAGTATTGTAATGGTCTAGTTTCTATCTGAATTGTTTTCTTTCAGAGCTTTAAAAGAATAATGATATTTATTTTACTACTCTAAAGGAGCTTACTAATGAATAGGAGGAAGTGTACTCAAATTCTGCTGAAGTCTTTTTGCTTAGTCAGAAGAGAGAACTAGGTACCTCCGACATGCAATTCAGAAGGACTAAGGCCTGAGCAGGGAGCTCCTTAGAGCCATCTAACAGGACACACTAGACGAAGGGGTTGAGGTGTGATTTAGGCCATCTGAATACCACCTTTATGCCCTGATCTCTGTCGTCCGTACTTGGTTTGTTCGGGGCATAAGTTATTTCGAATAGGGTCCCACCACCAGATTTCAGCGCTGTGTATAATTACACAGCTATGTAAACAACGAATTGAACTTCAAAAATATTTGCAAACCGTTTGGGGAACTGACTCTGTTTGACCTGCTTTGAGCAGGAGGTTGGGCTAGCTGACCTGCGAGGCCTTTTCCAACCTGAGTTATTCGGTGATCCTGTTCTCTGAGCATCCTTCCTGATGGTCATGGCCATTGCTTATGTTGTACCCATTGCTTTTACACAGTGAATTATGTGTAATAACCTTTATTTTGTAGAAGGTGTTTTCCTGTATTATTTCTTGAAAGAAAATAGTTTACTAAATGTCTTTGTTACATTGTCTATGTTCCTTATTCCCTCTGTCACCTGATACTTGCTTTATCTATTAATCTATGTGATTCCACATATACTAAATAAATTATTACTTCCTTACTATGTTGTTTTTTTTTTTTTCAGAAATGGTGTCACCTGGCATTGCAGATTTTCTTCTTAAAGGGTATTTTTAAAAGTTTATCTTGTAGAAAAGGGTAGGGCTATTTTGAGTACTTTAAAGAAAATATGTCAGAATTTGTATTCTTTGGATTTCCATCATGCACTGTTGAAAACAGTTTTGTGCTGCCTGTGCTAGCAGCTAACAACACGTGTCATTAGCAATGAGTTGTTTTCTGATGGCCCCTGAGTGTTTAGGTATTGCCCATTTTCTACCTCTTCTCTCCTTGCATCTTCTTTTCAACTTGTGGTCTATTTGTCTATGTTGGTTTTTAGTCCTTTCTGAATTCATTTGCTCAGCCCTTTATTTCCGTCTCTGGTAAGCAGTACTACATTATCATTTCAGTTAGGCAACAGAGTTTACCCATACTACTAGTAGTGTAAAACAGAGACTGGTCATGAGGCTCATCTCTCGTGCAGTGTTTCTGTAAGAAAGCACCCCATGCCAGGTGCACCCCGTGCTACTTCAGCACGTTGGGAAAGTGAAGAAGGGAGTAAGGAAATCTGAGCTTTCTAGAGGTAATGCGAGATTTAAAGACCTATATTTTTTTATTTCAAATATTTTTTTCAGAAATGCTTTTTAACCTGATACAGCCTATGCTTCTCCATTGAGATCACTGTTTGCATGGTGTTACTGGACAAGATCTGGTGAAACTGTGAGCTTAAGCTACCTGGAGACATCTATGGTGATGCTCTGGGGGACGGTATCAGCCGTGGAAGCAAAAGGATGCACGTCAGCTTGTTGTTCAGGGTTTCTACCTCCAATTCACACTCATCAGTGAATTAAGCGTAATGGCAAGCTTTGCATTGGAATGTCCTGTTCTGCCATCTTTGTCGCAGGGATGGTAACCTTTGGCTGAAGCATGGAGAGACATCAGGGAAGAAAGACACCTTGAGCCTTTTCAGTAATATTTGCCAAAACTTGGCTGTCAAAGCCATAAGAATACACAGAATTTGATGCTTTCTATGTAGAAGCTATTTCAATTACCTAGTTTATGTTACTGTTCAGACTTTATTTCTAATAGCGTGCTTGCTAGATAGGACATCTTCGATGTAATGGCTTTACATCAAATTTATAATAGTATGTTAATGTGGGTATGTAGT
Source organism: Nipponia nippon (assembly GCF_047370975.1). Classification (NCBI taxonomy): domain Eukaryota; kingdom Metazoa; phylum Chordata; class Aves; order Pelecaniformes; family Threskiornithidae; genus Nipponia; species Nipponia nippon. Next base: position 159,791,321 of record NW_028262290.1, read on the forward strand.
TAATGCACAAAACGTGTTTGTTGGCTGTATGACGTGCTGCTGACATATCTATAATCTGACCTACCTATAATCTGGTTCATGCTCACAAGAAGAAAGAGTGCAGGGAAGAGGAAAAAATACGGTTTGGAAACAGTTTGGAACCTTTTTTTTTTTTTTTTTACTTTTAGAAGTGGAGGCTATCTCCAGAGACTGTCTTAGTACAGGTTATAAACTAAGAACTTCCAAACCCCTTCAAATGCAATAAAAAAGAAGTCAGACTACTTCTGTTTAATCTATACTTTGGCATGAAAAGTGGAATTAACAGAGAAACTATTCACAGAAGAGGGTGGTTCAAGTTGATTTGTAGCATGGAAACATAAAAGGGTGCTAAAAGGTAAATTGCCTTTATATTTCAGTAGAATTGCCAGGGTAAGGAAAAATATTTTGTTTCCTTTTCTGCTTGTTTTCTTTTTGTAGCTAGATACTTACAGCTTAATCTCAAGTCGTTCTTATGATTCTGTTATAATATTATTAGAAACCCATTGAAGATCTTGGAAATAGCAGGTCAGCAGAAGTTAAGAAGAAATAAATGTTTTAAAAAGACAAACACATTTTTGTGCTTCTTAATATGCTCATCTTTGTATGTTTTAAAATCAATGAAGTACCAAATCAAAGGTATGACCTAGCTACTGTAACGAAATAATACTTCTGTTGTGAAGCCCGTGTCTCTTATTTGTATATGTATCGCACCTGAAATTTATATATTGGAAGTGGTGAGGTATCTTGGTTGCTGTGAAGTAACATTCTCCAAAAGTCAGAAATTGCAAATAGGGCCCATCATAAACAGATAAGGCGTGCTTCGCTAAATGTGTCTTGATTAACTCAAGAGAGTTGTATCCGTGAGTTAATCAGTTTGAGTTTGGAAGAAAACAGTCCACCATATGTATAGACATAAGTTTTTATCTTAATCATTAAATCCATCGCTTCTGTTGCTTACAAAAAAAAAAGTCTGTCTTAGAAGAGATGACTGATCCCATTTTCCCTATGTACATTTTCTTGGCAGACGTGTTGGCTTAAACAGTTTCTGCCTTGCCATCATGGTGAAACACGTTTGTGGAGACGTGTGAATCGGGGCAGGGAATCGAGGCAGACACAATTGCTTTGCCTTTTTTCAGTGTCCGGCCCCGCTGCTTCTTGCTGGGTTACCCTGTAGCGGGATCAGTCCCCTCGTCTGGTTCACAGCATGATCCAACATACAGCTGAACGGATGCAGTTCAGAGGCTGGGAGCAAGAGGCATGAGCTGGGATCAGCTTCAGTTAGAATTGCTGCCGAACGTGAAACCCTACCCCGAGTTGTTCCTTTACCTCGTTGTATAATCCCGCTGAAGGCAACTTCTGGGCAGTTTGTGTGGCAAAGTAGTAACTAGTCAGCATGAGCGGTGTTGGACCATGTCTGACTGTGCTGTAGTAAAATTACAGTTTTGTCCTTACCCCGATTTTTGTGACAGTTAATGTGCTTTTACAGTAAAAGAACTACATCTCGCATCTTGCATGTAAGAGAAGACGCAGCTCCGTGTTGGAAGCCCTCAGGAAGAACAAGGCCCGCTAACACGACTTCATCCCTGTTAGCTTGCCTCTTGGGTTATGTGAACAGCAGGGAAAAGTACTGAGAGTAATTTATTATCATTATTTTAACCAGCTACTATTAAATTGCAACTTGTCTTGTTTGTGCTAACATACTTAAACTTGTCAGGTGACCCATTACCTGGTATGTTAAAACATGCATTTTTTTATGGAGTGTACCATGTTTGAAAATATCTACGGGCTTAAGGTATAGGAGCACAAACAACTTTGTGAATTTATGGTGCGTCCGTTCCGCTGCAGGCGTATGGGCTCAGAAGGTGCCCGGCAGTGTTGCAGTGGAAGCCTATGTAAATAGGGGATAGCTGATATATAAAGTTAGGGGATAGCTGACATACAGTAAACTTGGTGCTCTAGCCTCACTTAACCTGCTAAGTATCAACACAGAAACTCATTGTATTTAACACCCTTTGGAAAATACACAGCATCTCTCCACTGTTGGGTATCTTCTTTGGTTTAAGAGGAGCTTATTTGAGTTGGAATGACTGGTTAGGAAAACGTTTAAACTGTACGGAGATGTGTGTCCAAGGGGGGTTTGTCCTGGTTAAACCTAAAGGCCTATGAGCACTAAAGGGAAAAGGCAAATTGATTAGTGTCTCAGTGGTGGTTCAGCAATTCACCACTTGGTTGGACCAAAATAACGAACACTTACTGCAAAATAAAATATTGACATTTACCATCTCTGCTAAGGTTTAGACTACCATATTTAACCTTCTCATTGCAGCAGACTGAGCGTGCTAATACGTGTGGTTACCAGATGTGCTGATAAGCGGTAGCTTGGTAGCTCCTTGCAGCTAAATATATTTCTGTGTCCGTACCTGGGCTAACATGGCACAGTGGCCCTCATACAATAGTTACTTGTTTCAGAGTAAACACGGGGAGATTTTTTCATGTGAGTGCTTTCTTTTTAAAATTTTATCTTAATCTCTGGCGAATTGGTTTGATAAAAACTTTCCTGTAGGCTGGGCACCCAGAGCGTGTTTCAATTGAAAATGTAAACTCCCTCTACCTGGGTAGATCGCGCTGCGTGAATCAGTGTGGGGTCTGGGGTTCGTTTTGCTCAGTCTTAGAGGTGAAATGGTCTTTTTGAGTTCCCGAGTGCATTTATTGAGAATTCCTCTGACCGGTACTGGTAAGGCAATGCTGAACTCATTTGCTTGTCCACAAAAGAGGGTGCCCTAGGTTAAGTATGTCCACTTGCAGCTCGGTGCAACAGAAGAGAATTTGATTTAAAGCAAATCAAATGGGTGAGAAAATAGACGTCATGCACAGTCTTATTTTTGTTTGGCAGATAAGTCAGAGCATTGTTGTCAACATGTCAACCTGCGTCCTGCAGATGTCTGATACTTAAACAAATTTTAAGAAAACTTCGCAGAGGTTGGCAGAAGCAAGGCATTACACAACAGCTGTTTCGGGGGTTTTGCGTGAAGGGAAGTTGAACAAAGGTGGTTGCGTTACTCCTTAAATTGGCAGGCCGATTGGTTCGCAAGGATCTATCAATACAAGTGACATGATAGTTGCATAATGTTTTCTTGATTTATTTTTCTCCCAAAAGAAAATTGGCAGGGGCCTTTTGAAGGATTAGGAAAGAGCCGTTTCTAGATGGACATTTGTCAAGCTTGCTTTCTTAGCTCCTCCGTTCCAGACTGGGTTTTGGAGAAGTGTAGAGCAGCCTGAAAAATGTTAAAGGGGGGGGGGGGGGAGGGAGGCAATCCCCGAAGTCACACCTTCACCTTGAAGGCTGCAATCCTCTTTTTCCCGGAGTAGCCCCGGCCAGCCGAGGAGGGGTCGGGTCCGCCGGGGCAGCGGCCGGCGTCCATGGAAACGTTTTGTAACTTTTCGGTTGCTCCTGCTTTGAGAAATGGGAAAGTGCAGGCGTTGGGGGAAGGGAGGCGGGGAAGGAGAAGGAGCCCGGGGCCGGCTGCCGCCCGCCTTGCCCGGGAGGCGCTCCTGGGACGGGGGCTTGCGGGAGGAGAGAGCGAGCGCTGCGGGGCCGGCTGCCGGCCTCGCCCGCCGCCGCCTGCCGCGACCTGCGGGGCCCGCCGGCCGCCCCGCTCCCCGCCGGCCCCCTCCGCCGCCTGCGCCGCGGCCTCCCCGCCGCGCCGGGGGTGCGGGGCGGGGGCCCGGGCGCTTGGAGCCTCCGGCGGGGGCGCTGCGCCTCCGGCCGCCGCCGCTCCGCCTCGCTAGCGCAGCCGGCGCGGCGGCCCCGGCTCCTGCCGCAGGACTCCGGTCCGCACATTGGCGGCGCCCGGCTGCGTCGGATCTACTTTCTCTCGCTCGGCTCTTTTTTTTTTTTTTTTTTTTTTTTTCCTCTTTAAAAAATTTTTTTCCTCTTTTTTTTTTTTTTTTCCCCCTTTCCCCTCCCCTTCCCCTCCGCTCCCCTCCCCCTCCGCCCTCCTCCGCCGCCGGCTCCAGCCTGGTTCGGGGAGGATCCCGGAGCCGAAGTTCCGAGGCGATCGGGGCTGTGGCGGATCGCTCCCCCGGCGGCGCCGCCATGGGGGCCCTCTAGAGCCGCCCGCGCCGCGCCCGCCCGGCCGCGCCGAGGCCCCGGGGCAGTGGCCTGGGAAGCGCTCCCACCGAGCGGCGGGTCTGGGAGAGTAATATGGCTGATCTCGGGGAGTGCTGAGCAGTCGGGTGTCTCCGCACGGCGCCGGGCTCGGGCCGTGACATGTAAATAACTTCTCTTTCCTCCGGATCGTACGGGCGGGCACCGATGCCAGCCCCTCCATTTTCCAGAGGGGATTTGTGAGAGGTTCCGCGGGGCCGGGCTATGTCGCGCAAAACCGATTCGCCGGGGGTGAGTACGCCCGTCGATTAACTTCTTTGTATGGAAGGGCAAACTGTGACAGCGGGCGGGGAGCCGCCTGCGGCGGCCTGCGGGGCGCTGCCCGGGGAGGGGGCGGCGGGGGCAGCGGCCGCCGCCGCCGCCACAAACTTGGCGGGGGGACCCGGGCGCCGCCGGCGCTCGGGAGAGGGGGTTTCACGGCGTTGGCTGAAAACCCCCCTGCCCGAATACAGGGGAGGGGGTATAGGTTCAAGTTACACGGTCGCTAGATCATCTCGACCATTTAATAAAAAAAAAAAAAAAAAAAAAAAAAAAAAGAGGGTGGGGGGTGGGAGAAACAACAAACACAAAAGCTCGGGTCTGCCCGGGGTTCTGCAGGCAGCCACCCGCTCGGTGCGCACACCTATACACACACGTGTGCCTGCACGGGCACACGCACATATTCCTTTAAAATTATGACTTTATATGGTTAGCTACAGCACAACTTTTTTTTTTCTTTTCCTTTTTTTTTTTTTTTTTTTAGCACTTTCATTTACTGCTGTGAAGTCTGGAGTGATGGAAAACGAGCTAGGATTAATTTTTCTTAAATATTTTGAAGTCCTCTCTGCACACTATTTTTGAACAGAGTGCCATTTTAATTTTGCATGATTCCAAAGCATACCTGTATAGTGTTAATTTTAGATGATCCTCCCGGCTGCCTTTATTTATAGTTCTACATTAAAAGAAAGAAAAAACGCCACTTTTTAAAATACGGTGCGTGCCTAGCACGTAATGGATGCTGAGACCATCGTGCAGGATGATTTTTGTATGAGCAGTGAGCAAATAGGTCATAAGTCAAAGTAAGCGTTATGTAACTGGCTGGCTTTAGCAAACTTGATACGAACTGTAAAGGGAAAAAAAAAAGTATTTTGTTTTTGCTTTTCGATCTGGACAAAATGAGAGGCTGGCTATCCCTTTTTTTCAGTGGGATTACTTGGTAGCAGGTTGATTTAAAAAAAAAAATACAAACAAAACCCCAACAAACCAAAAACAAAACCAAAACAACCTATGCTTTAAAAATATGAGCCAGTTAATCTGTGTGGTATTTTGTATTTTTCTAAAAAACTGTTTCAGTCATGTACCTAATTCTGGATACCAGATATTACATACTCACCAGTGAATCATTAGTTAATATTGTAACCAGATGCATTACATAATTGAAAAATGTTCCTGAGTTAGTTTGGTTTTATTATTTAACTTCACTGTGTCGTAGAATAGCGTTCTTTGGCATAGTTGGAGTTCTTAAAAGAACTGAAGATCGATATGAAAATAATTTTGGTTTTTTTCATCTGAAGAAATAAAGCAGGAGTGGGTTAATACTCCTATTGCAAAGCTGAAACAAATAGGCAGACATTTAAAGACTGTCAGTGACTACATAAAATACTATGTATTGAAGTAAACACAGTTACTAAGCTGGAGCTTACATGTAAGGATCTTTGTGCTTTTTGTACATCATGATGATGTTAGTATGTTGTGTTTGATGTTCCTGCACGATGAAATACACTTGCAAAAGAAAAAAACTGCAGCTCCCAGACTGTTTAGTGCAAATATTTTAACCATCTACTGCGTTAGTAGACAAACGGAGGCAGGAGACGACACACTTTTCTCAGAGCTGATGTGATCAGCTGCATCTATGCTAGCCATTCACTAATTTCACTGATGACTACTGTACATTTATTTTTAAAGTATCTGGTGTATGCTTCCTTTACTATTTTATTGTAAATGTCTTTTTTTTTTTTTTTAAATGACATGCTTGGAGTTTGAGTATGTGTAGTTTTTAATTGCTTGCCTCACTTGCAGGTCGTCTTTGTAAACTGTTTTATGACTCTACTCTTCTTATGTTGTATCTGTTCTGTGCAAAGTAATACATAATATTCCGTCAACATTAAATCTAGATGCTTTTAGGGCAAAGTACTCTTCTTTTTTTGTAGGAATTGTTACTGAATTTTGGTGTAATTATTTTGTCAGACTGCGTGCTCATTTTACGTATATTCTTTTTTCCTTTTTTTTTGTTTTTTCCCCCTTCTGTGTTATTCTTTCCCAGACAGAAACTCCTGCAGAGTTTTGGCAGAATGTTCTTTGAGAGTTTTTTTTTGGGGGGGAAGGCAAGGGGTGGCATTATTGTCATTTACATAATACGCCAGTAGAAAGTAGTTGCGTCATGTACGCTTTCTTAATGTGACTGTTCATTGGACTTGCCTGAAAATGATCTCTTAAAGGTAAACGGCTGAGCAAAAATGAAAAGCAGCCATGTATTGATTTCTGCTTTTGTCTCAGGCTAAAAGGACCATTCAGCATGTGCTTTATAGGGTATTTCCAGCCTGAAATTTAGTCAGCTATCTGAAAATAATGGTAAAAGTATTCTTTTATCATCACTGCTCTCAACTCTTATGGCTTTGCAGTTCTGTTTTCCTGTTCTTAAAGTGTGGATAGAAAACTCTTAGTATAGAATAGTCTCTATTTTGTATGCCATTTAGTATAAAATATGCAGCCCAAGAAGAAGGGGAACTGGCTCTGGAGTGTTGTCAAAAGCAAACTCTAAACGAGCTGAAAGATACTTTTTTGTTTTACTTGGGCCATTCCAATTTCAGTAATTACTAAGGCTTCTGGAAACTCTAGGAGGTAGTGTGTTTTCAGGAAGAAGTATTAAAAACCAGTTGACAGTGGGCCTTCAGCTAGTCTTTTAGAATTCTGTCTTTCCTCTGTGAAATCCTTTTGGCATGTTGTGGTTCACTGGCAGTAGCCCAGCATGTGATATCACAGATATCAGATGTCTTCTTGCGATGCGTGGCATTTGCTGTGCCGCATTGGTGCTCTCTGGGACGGCTCAGGTGAACCAGGAAACGTCACAGAAATTCGGCAGGGAAAGTGGTATGAAACAGTCACATAATATTGGGAATAGGTGAGCGCCTTCTGTTTAAGAGCGTTCAAATTTTTGTGTTTGGTAATCTGATGTGGAACGTATTCAGCAAACAGATGCGTCTTTGACCGAGTGGTCTCTACAGATTTTTTCCCTAACATCTTAGATATGGACGCATATCAAAATGCGTGACAAAACATCATGGTTAAGCTTTTTCCTTTGGAGATATCTTTGATTTAAAAAATGGTTCATAATTATATGTGGCCTTGTTAGGATTTATTTTCATCTCAAAGTTGAGGTCCAATGCCAGGCGTAAGTATAGATGATATTGCACATATGGAGGATATTTGACTCCTCTGTAAGATCTGTTGAAAGTTAGTCATAGTGCATTGTATTTCTGTCTGTCTCTTTGGTGAAGCCTCCCTCTTGTCTGGATTCACTGTTGAAATGTGTATACACAGTAAGTGTGGTTTGTGCTGACGGTGCTTTTGTAATACAGCTAGAAAAGAAAAGATTTCACATTGGCTTCTTTGACCCATATTTTCATCCTGGTTACCAAGCATCGAGAGGTAAATACTTGAGTAACATTACTTAATTAGACACTCATAGAAGATGAAGGCATGGAAGAAGAGTCTGCTTGTGTATTTGTTTGTTTAGTCAGGGCTTGCAGGTCTCGGGTATAATTCTGTTTCAAGGATGAATTCTTTGTTTTAGATGGAACTCAATGTGTTCCTCCTAACACAAACACTTCTATGTTGTCATTACTCCAGATTTCCCTTTCTCTTTTCTTTATTTTCCCCTTCTTTTTTTTCCTTTTTTTTTTTTCTTCCTTTATTATCCTTATTTTTAATTTTCATGCCCCAAATGCCCCAGTGCTGTAAAAAGAGAATGTAGATTGGTTTTGTAAGACTCTGTTTAGGAAGAACCGAATGTGAGAGCAGGTTATTACTGCCTGGTTTATAGTTAGGCTTCGACCCCAACCAACTTATGATCTAAATTACACTCTTGCCCCCTGTTAGTGTCTAACATCAGATGCTGTAGAGAAAAATGTGACAAACTCTGAAGTGGGCAGTTATGGAATAATCATTCCATGGGGGATCTGTTTGAGATGGGATTAGACCAGGGGGAGAGAGAACTGTGTTTTTTCCAGAATTCAGAAAACCTCAAGCGGAATTCTTATTTACGCTTATAGTTCTGCAGAAATCTGCCTTCTTTGAATCAAATTACTTGTGAGGATATTAAGTCTGATGGAATTTGAAGGCTTTTTCCAAGCATGAAGATGAGGGTGAAAGGATACGATATAATTGGCAGAACAAAAAGAATGGGGCAGGGGGAAGGGATGTGTTGGATAGGACTGCACAGGGACAGCATATCTGGAGCAATGAGAAGAAGGACTAAGGTCAGAGCTTTATTTTAGTCGCCTTGCATTTCCACGTGACTTGGGAGATTTTGACAAAACAGTTTTGTGGCACCACTGAGAATGAGTTTAACAAGCAAGCAGATACTGACGTGGTCAAGGAGTGTGAGGAGGGACTGAGTCTAGAATATTTTCTAATCTGTTCAAAGGTTACTTGATCTGGGCCAAATAATAAAAGGTGTGCTAGGTGTTGTCACTGCCATGTCAGCCCTGCCTTGCCTTGCCTTGTGTACAAAAGCTTTAGTCATAGTCATGGCAGAAGTCATTCATTGTATGTTCAGAACGGTCATAAAATGGAGGTCTGGTTTGAACAGTAAGTGCTCTTAACCTTTGACAGACTTTACTCATTTGAAAAATTCCATGTTGACTCTATGATATTTCGGTAGAAGGCTGATTGCATATACGAATGGGTACAAAAGCAAGGTAGAGAGCTTTTGGAAGGATTGTGGGTTTGCAGTGATCGGAAATGGGGAATCCAGGGTTACAGGAGCATAATCTTTAAGACAGATGGAGATTGAGGATGAGAAGCATAGACTGCAGTCTTTTTCTTTCACCTTAATCCATCTTGGTGCAATAGCTTGCCTGTGAGCAGTCTTTCTTTTCAAGTGCATTTAACAATCTTTTCCCTTCCATTTGTGCCTTGTCATCTTCTGTTTTCGCCTTGTTAAAGGAAGCCGAGATGTTTAATTAAAGAAAAATAAACAGTTTAAAGAACGATATAAAGACAGTATTACGCGGTTCCAGAAGTAGCAACTATTATAATTTGCAGTCTAGTTCTTGGGAGAAGAGTGATGGTGAAGAAGCCTGGAAGATCTCTGAGGTGGTTTGTGTGGATCAGGGTAGTCTTGCATGAACAAATTCTTGAAACTGGGCTGGGGAGAGGAGTCTGGCCTGTATGTTTTGTTTAGCTTATGTATTAGTCTACAAAACGTAAAATAATTAAATACCTCTCTCCCCCCACCCCCCGGTATATTTGTCTTCAGGTAGCAAAATCCACCTAGAATGATGTAGAATGTTTAGCTGTGAGGAGTTTGTAAGTTAATCATTTTCTCTCTTCCATTTTTCGGACATGCACATAGCTATTGAATCTGTCTTGACGGCCGTGGTTCAGTTACTGAGATGGTTATGTCACTTTTCCATAGAAAGTTTTGGAATCCTAGAGCTGAACTGGTGAATAGCTACTATTTTAGGCAGTTCTATTGCCTCCCTTGGGGATGTTTTGAGATCGGTTGACTTCTGTTTAGCGTGTTACCGGAAAGTCAGAGTTTCTGAACTGTGATATATAGCCAGAAACGGCTATTGCCAGTCGTGACATCTGCCGCCATCGCCCCTGTTGATGAAGATTGTTTGCTACTGTTTCCTCCGGTGGTAGCTGGGAGAAATGAAGGTTAGGGGAGGTAGTTCTCCTGATCGTTGGTAGACCTATGTACAGTTCATATGGAAACAATCCTGTATTACATCTATATATTTATTTCTCTTCTTACGGCTGCCTAATCTTCAATGTCTGCTGCTGACGGCTTCACCAGTATTACAGAGGACTTTTCATTATTGATGCTTCTGGACCTCCAAATAAAGAACTGGCAGCGAATAAGTACTGTATGGATTCATTTAATTATTAATCAGGATGATAGGGTATTCTCTAAGGTACACAGTTCTGTTTGAAAGACAACTGAAGTCAATAGAAAGTTTTCCATTGAAATATAATAGTCATGAGAGTAAACGCTGATCAGTAAAAGAATTCGATAGCCCAGTCTGCTCTGTATCTACTATTTTGAATAGTGCTAACTGATTGCTGCTCTGCATGATCAAAAAGTGTGGGGAACGGGATGCTTTAGAAAAAATAAACCAGACATTGCAGAATAGTTTCTCATTCTTCAAATTTCAAGAAAACTGAGACTAATTTTCTGTCAACTTAGATTCCGTGAAACAGTGCTAAGCTGAAATCGTAACAATTATAAATTGCATAAACTTGTTCTTGATTTCTGTATTATTCTTTTGCTGGGCAATTACTCATGTTTTACTCCCACTACTTCCAGAAACGGACAAGAATCACAGCCTTGTTATGTGTAGAGAAAAAAAAACGAAGGGCACTTCTGGGCCACTCAGTGAGAACTGAGTGTATTTGATTGCATTCTTCCTGAGCTGGACGTGTATTTCATGCCTCTGAGACGCAGCCTGCTGTCTGATTCACTGTTTCATCAAACACACAGCAGCAGCATAAGTACTAATATTATGTGTTAAGTTTTATCAGAGCGACGTAGGGCTGAAGAATTTTGCGTGTAGGACTCTACATCCTATCCTTGTACTTTTCACCATCTCCTGTGCCAGAATTTTCAGGCCAGGAAGCAGATAAAGAAGAGCTACTTAGTTGGCTCTCCTGGTAAGTAACATGTATCTGTAGGTGAAGAGTAGGAGACTTTTTCTGGGGAAGGCTGTCTTGTAGATCTCCTTTGTAACAGAAAAGCCAGTGATGGTTGTGGTCTCTTCAGCAGGTTGTAAGCGTAATTTTTTTTCTGACTGTTCTGTAGCATCCTCTGAGCGTGAAATTATTTGTGAGGAATTCGAGAGATGTGCCGTAGTGGTGTAGTTAGGGGCAGAAAAGCAGCAGTGGTGGTGGTATTGTGTCTGTTAAGGCTATAAGAGAAGCAAGGATGGGGGGGAGTGATTGCATCTTATGTAAAACTGTTGTAACTGGGTAAAACAGATGAGCTTTTAGGCACACATAAGGAAACGTGTGCTGTTTTTTCACAAACTGTCCAGCTGCCCCATAAGTACTTAATGTCAGTACAGAAAGCACCTTCTACATCTGGAGTCCAAAATCAATTTGAAGAAGCTTTTCAGTGATTGCAACCTGTGCTGAAAGAAGATGTATCTTGAAATAATCTCTCCTGGAATCTCCTCTCCGGTCCTTCCAACAGCTTCCTAAGCCTGCTAAACTCATCAGAAGCAAACTTTCTGCAGGTCATGCTATACCCAGATTGTACTTGAGCAGCAAAAGTGAAATTTGCCAACAGAGCTCCACCCCTGTACATGCTCTCCATGAGAGAATCACCCAGATCGTAGGATTCTGCGTAAAAACACTTTGTCTTTTACTAGATTTCCTCATGAAAGTTCACTATATCCTCATGGAGAGTGGATGGATGAAATGAAGCAACTGGTAGGTATGTGGATGAACTTGCCCACAGTCAGTGAACAGCAACTGTTTCTCATAAAACTCCATCCTTAACTCTTTGGTCCTGGCATTCAAAGATGCATGCATCAAAAAGATGAGCCTGGGTACTGAAAATCAGCACTTGTGGAATGGTTAAAGTCGTGAGCCTGACAAACTGACAAGAGACAATCATACTCTTAATGTCTTCCCTGGAGCCCTGCCCTAAAGCTCACCTGTCTTCCATAGCGAATAAATTGGCTCTTACTCCATCTCTTTTCCCCAGAAGACAACCATCTTATGAGCTTCCCCTCAGTCCTCTTTGCGAGCAGTGTCTACGTGTCTTCTCAGATGGGTTCACAGCTTTAATTTTAAAGATTGGGGAATCTGCATAGTATTCAAATAAGGGCTTTTGTGTCCAGGAGCTTGTTTGGTACTTAACTATATTACTTGATCCAGGGTGGGGGGCAAAATAAACTCGCACAAATCTCTCTGTGTAGTCTTTCAAATGACTACAAGAAGCAAAAAAATTTAAATTTCCTACAAAAAGTAAGGTTAGAATGCTGGCATACTAGGATTGGATATTATTTCAAATGAAAACATAGCAGCAAAATGTCACCTTGGCTTTCTTCAGTGACGTGACACATGATGCTTAGGTTATTTCTGAGTCAGTGCAAGGAATTTGGTGACTTAGGAGAAGCCATTGAGCTGCCAGAAGAGCTTAGTGTTGCTTAAGTACGTGAAGAGTAGGTGGTTTTTGACTGTGAAAGCATCCTGTTGAAAGGCATGATTGTATGACGTGAAGCTTTCTGTTCTTGAGGTTATTTTTTTTTACTGTGGTAGACAATGACCGCCTGACTAAGGGATAAGGCATATAGGGCACTTAGTATGATCTTTTCAATACAATATGGACAAAGATCCTAATAAGCCGTCTACTGAATGGGAAGGTGTATGGATGCTCAGACATTTTCTTTGCTTCTCCTCCCCTCCCCGCCGCCTCCCGTCGTGCAGAACTGATTCTCTGTAGGACTGCATTAGAGTCCCTGGTTGTCAAAAATCAGGAACAAGTCTTTTAGAGGAATGAAACTTTTATAAACCACTACAGGCTACATAATTGTGTATTCACAGTTCAGGATGTTGAATACAAGGCTGGAAAAAAAGGTTGATGTTGTTAAAGATCAGTCTTTAGGTGTGCAGTACTTTGGGCAATATGATAAGCTTTGTTTTCCTAGCTCTTGGTTCAGAGTCTGTTTGTAAGATAATATGGAGAAATGACCTATTTCACAACAGCAGCTATACTGGGTCAGATCAGAGATCTGGATGTCCCATCGTCGTGTTTCCTGCAGTGGTTAATAGCAGATGCCTAGGAAGGGAAATAAGGAAAGGGTAATTTTGTAATGATACTTCCCTGAACCACTAATTGCAGAAGGTTGGGAAAGAATTGTGGGATTTCTGGAGTCAAGGATGGTATCTCTGTGTTAGATCTGTTGAGCATTAGACGTCTCCTTTGAATGTGTCCAGCCTCTCCTCGATCACACAAACTTCCAACATGCTGAGGATGGAGTACCACACTTTAACTGCATATTGTGAGAAGAACAGCTGCCTTTTACTTGGCATTTTCTTCAGCCTTCTACCTGCTAGCATCAGTGCCATGCAGTATGTGTTGGAACAGACAGTAAATGCTAATTCTGTGATCACCTTTTCAATGTGAATTGTGATTATAATTGTTCAGATGCATGAAAATGTATGTGTGGGAAAACCAGACTGTATACTTTTCAAAGAGGTGCACATATACCAAAGACCTAGTTGAGAGGACAAGGTTACATCAGTGAAATTTTATTTAAACTGAAAAAAATTGTGTGTGTGTGTAACAGGACTGCTTTTTGAAGGCAGTAAGAGACAGCTGGACTCCAAAAGCAGGATGTCTGGACTGTCAGCAAGTTCTCTTGTCCTTCTTCGGGCAGTACATTTTTTCACTTTTTGCAGCCTTAAGGAATCATGGGATTTTGTTTTCTGATATTAATGTCTATATTAGATAGCTTAGGTTTTGAGTCATTCTATTAGTTAAATAATATTTGTATCTGGATGATGAACCTGTTTTACATCTACCGTAAATGGACTTGATTATTCTGCACGTTATGTTTCTTGATAGAACTGGTTATCAGTGAGTTTAGGTTTCACACTTGATCATGCTGTTGTCTGTGGATCTACAGATCTTTAAAACCCCCAGTATATTAATGGTGCTATCAACCAAAGCTGCTGCAGCTTGCTTTATTTATTTTTCCTTCCTCAAGGGCAGTGTAGTGGCCAGTTTGAGCATTAGCCACCAAATGCCAAGGCGGCTGTGTGGTAACTGCAGCAGCATTTCAGTATCTAATGGACCAGGTCACGTGCAAACCCTCATTAAAATATGATTAAAGTATCCCCTTTTGTTTGCTAGACGGAGCCAAGCCCGTGCTTTGCCCTGGACCCTGCGTTATGTTTGTGCTGTCTGTTTTGAAACGTCTCTCTTGTTTGTGAAGCTGATTGTTCGCCACCCCAAACCCCTGCTGAAGATGCACTGCATTCAGCTGCCTTTCCCCTTATTCATCTCTCCTCGTACATCGACTGATGATTAAATGCGAGTAAATGGAAATGGTGTCTGCTTCCATTTAAAATATGAAATCTGAAGCTCCTGTTGTTGACTGGGCGTGTATCTTATTTTCCTATACTTCTGTTTTTTAACTACCAAAGACTGTTGAGTCTTTTTTTTTTTTTTTTTAATTTAATTAATAAGCTAGTCTTACAGTTAGAGAACCAGTGTAAATTATGTTGGTAATTTGCCATGACCACCTATGGTAGTGCATAAATAATGAGAGAATAACAAAAACTTAGGACTAAATTAAAAAGCTCAAAAGGATTTAGTTATGCTTTCTAAGACAAGCCGTCTTATCTTGTCTGGGAGCAGAAAAGAATGAGCTGTTCTTCAAGTTTATTTTTTGTGAAACATGGAAATCAGTATGCTTCAAGCTCAAAGACTCATAGCATGAATCCACAAATTCAGTTTGTATCTTTGGTCAGGTGTAGCCTTGCCAGTACCTATGGAAAGCATAAACGTGTTGGGAAACGGTGTAGTTGATCATGTCCTGTGATCAGCGTCAGTGACTGGAGATGGACAGCTGACTTCTTGTGGTTGTTGGAATGGGAGCAAATGAAGAGTATTATTTCCAAATCAACATGTTGCAGAAGAAAGAGGGGTAGGGAATGCTATATAAGTTCTTAGATCTGTCTTTTCTTTTGACACTCTGTGAAATCAGATGATTTGGCACTTGTAACTACTGTGGGTAAGAGGCGTTTATAAGAAATAAAATAAAATGTATATGTGGCAGTGGTGGGGGAGGCGTCTGTTCTGCAAACATCTGAGATGCTGGAAAGTGCGTCCCCAGTGGGAAAGAGAAATTGCATAGCTGGCACTGAGGCTCGCTTCTTATGCGTGTGTGGCCATGTTTAGAAAAGGATCAACACTAGCAACTGAATTATTAGAGAAGTGAGTGGCAGGAGGGAGGGAAAATAAAGGGAGTTATTTGTATCTTGCTTGTTCATTTGAATTTGGCCAGACGATACTGTGGGAGGGTTGCTAACTCCAGACTAGCTGCTTGTGCGAAGTGAATCCTGAGATGATTTTCAGAAGGTAAATGTTTGTTTGATTTAAAGCTCCACGGCTGCTGTTACCTGGGTTTGTACGTGGCTGCCTTCTGCCTGCAGGTGGAAGATGAACAGGCATGAAAAAACCCGATCTGCTTGACTTGTAAGCCTGGTCTGGAAGGACCAGATCCATCACTTGGTGGAGCAAAGTGCAGGATGCTCGTACTGTATGTAGTGCTGTGGGAAGCTTCTGGTTTCTAGTACCTCTTGCAAACGTTCATGTGTGTAAGTAAAGCAAACAACAGCCAATTAAAAAAAAAAACAAAAAACCAAACAAAAAAACCCCAAAACCAAAAAAAACCAAACCAAAACAAAAAACACACCACATTTCAAAGAAGTTACATATTAAAAAGAGAAAGCTGTCTTATTGGCAAATACTTGCCTGTATAGTAATACAGTTCATTACAATTATTTGCAACTATGTGGCAGTTTTTAGTTCATCGTGATTTTGTTGAAGTACAATGGATTATCTAAATAAATTCATTTGTGAGGGGGATTCCAATGATGCTTCTGAGGAGACAGCCAGAAGGAATGCTTTCAGAGTTTTCAGGAGCAGTTAAACTCTTTCCCCCCGTCCCCCCTTTTTTTAGAAGTGATTCTTTTTGTTAGACTCATCCAGACTCATTTTGAAAGACTTATTTTTCTTGTTTTGGCAAAATAGTTGATCAGTGCAACTGGCAAGTAACTGACATGGAGCAACAAAGAATTTCTGTCTGGCTAAAAATTGTATTCGAGGCCATCTTGCAGCACTTTGTGAACTCGAGTAGAAACTCTTTGTGTAAGAAAGGCCATTCAAGTTAAGTTGCACGTTTTCCTCCCCAAAATTAGCATACCAGAATACTTTATTGCAGAGTGTTTAGAATACTTTGTACAAGAAATAACAGTAAGTTGAAGATTGCTAACTGAGGATCTGTAATGATGCCAACTGCCTTTTTTTTTTTTTTTTTTAATGAAAGCTTTGTATACATAACAGGATGAGTCATCACTGGAGAGTTCTGAAAGTGCTTGGCATCCCGAAGAATCCTTTTGTATGTCTCTGCCACACAAAAAAAGTATTTTTGTCATGAAACTCTGCCTTAAAAAGTATTGCAATAACTGGAAGCTTCAGGGGAGGGTTTTCTAATGTGGCTTAAATCTTGACTTTCTATTATTGTTTTAAAAATATTTTGGTATTCTTAGATCTTCCTGAGTAATAGAATGAAAATTTCTAAGTAGTTTGTTGGCTGTTAATTTTTTTAAGATGTGGCTTCTGACGTACTTCTTTTATAAATTTGTTTTTAAAAGTGTGTAATAGGAGCTTGACTGTTTTCCTTAGCTTTAATGCAAGTATTAAAAATCTGGTTGTAGGGGAATACTGGAACTCATTTTGCTTTATTGGAACAGGATCCCTGTTGTTAACCCGTAGTAGCTGCTTATCTGAGTCGTGCTTATTTTAAGTACATTTTCTTTTGATACAGTTGTCATGTGGAAGAGCTGGTTGGCCTTGGTAGTTTCTGTTGTGTCTCTTAAGAAACAAGTATCTTACAAAATTACAGTTTTTTCTTATTTGCATTAAGAACATCAGTAGTTGCTATCTTCACTCAGAGCAACTGCTTGATAAAAAGAAGCAGAAACCTTTCTTAGTGTTTAAGATGTTCATAAGTAACATATCAGACCAGCATTGTTTTTTGCCCTTGTTTTTTCCTAATTATGCAAAACCCAGTACGTATAATGTTCAAGTGCGTGCAAGGCAGCAGAGGTTGAATTTTGCATCTGGTGAAACAGGGTAGCAAACTTATTTTTATCTGAGATTTTTAGGAACGTATGAAATTTTTCAGGGTTTTTTTCCCTACTGGTTCATTCTTCAGCAGTACATCTTGTAAACTGTGCTATAATTAATTTAAAAAATGAAAGCCATTGATGGATTCTTTTATGCCTTGTAGTAGTGATGATATAGATATATTTTTTAGGTATTAAATCTAAGTTTTAATTTTTATGATTGCTTATGAATGAACCTGAATATGAAATTTCTGGCAAGGAACAAAAGAGGAGAATTCTTCAGAAGAAGAATTAATGAAGAAGTCTTCAGAATTTGTACCTTTTCATCCAGAAAAAAAAAGTGCTTTCATAATAATTTAGAATTATATAGGGTTTTAATCCCAGTTCTCCAAGTAATACTGATAACAGAAAGCATAAAAGAGAGAAGGGCTTTCAGACAGCCCTTGAAAAAGTACATAGGTTAATTATTCAGCACTGCACGTGCAAGTGTGATCGTTTTGAGTCGGACTCTTGTACTCATGTATTTTTATTGGCGTGTTTATTTTACTGTGCACATCCAAGGCTAAGCACTTAAACAGTTCTTTCATTTAATTTGAAAGTGAAACAACAGAAATTTATTTAGCTAATAAAGTTGATATTTGGTGATAGTTTTTAATTTAAGCTTAGAATCAGTTCAGTGGCATTGCTAAGCAATGTTTTTTAATGGTAGCACACTTTTTTTAAGTTAAAGTTCTTCTACTGTGTGTTACCAACTTAGTGTTATTCTACAACAAATTAAATGTTGGATCATGCTAATACGGTGTGTGTCTAGTGAGACTGAATCCTTAGGGGTTTTTTATTATTTTCCAAGGGAAGCTAAACCTCAACTTTTGGTTTCATTTTTGGAAGAGGTAAACCCTCAATATATCTGCTAATTGGGCCGTGGAATTGGATACAAGAAAATAAGGCATTGGGGTGTGCCTGCATCTAGAGAAGGTAAAATTTTTGGTGTTATTACCAGTTTTACGTTTCCCTGGCATCCTTTCAGAGCTCTTCTGGGAGGAGCTCTACTTCAAAATACTGTCCTTCCTCCAACAAAACGCTAGTTCCAGCTGTTCAGATGAAGGAGGTTTTTCTTGGGGACATTGAACCAACCATGTTACCTTGACTGTAGGATCCAGATGCAAAGAAAAAAACCAGTATTTGTTCCTCTATGAGCTGACTTTATGGGCTTGTTTGGCAGCTTGTAGGACAGAACATTGGCACTTGAAATTTCTGGGTATCTTAGATTTTCTTCCAAGTCTTGAGAATTAAAGTATTCTAGAATATCCATTTTCCAATATGCTGAATGCTGCAGAGCCTGGATGCCATTATAGCTTTCTTAAGTTTGCAGTAAAAAAGTATTTCTAGTGTAATCTGTCATTGAAACAGACCAAAGATACATGGAGAAGAAAAGGTGGTGAAGGTTATTGAAGGTTTCCCACCTCATCGCTTCTGGGGAACTGTTCCCTGGTAATTTACGTACCCATGTTTTGTTAGTAATGGAAACTTTCTAGTTAGCTTTACATTTACAGGGCATTTAAGGCCACGATTCCAGAGATCTGTTCTGCTGGCAGCAGTGACTGAGGCAGTCGCCTTTCATTGCAGCTGCTCAGCCCTGTTCCTCTGCCAGTGCAATTGCTAGCGTGCCTGCGTGGAGAACCTGGCTGCGATCTCGCTTGTGACAGTATAACCTCGGTTTGTAAAGGGTACGTGCAACTTACGTGTTACTTCAGGTGAATATTTGACCGTTGTCCAAGTCCTGTTAGTTTTCCTTTGACCCATGCTGGCTTTTTGAAGGGTTACGTATAAAGCTATTTTTTGTATTTGTAGATTCTCATAGTAGAATCATAGTGTTCACAGAAGCTATGTGCTTAAGAGGAAGATAGCAATTTTATCTACCATAGCAGTTGGCTTAAAAATAAAATGTTTTGGGTTTTTTTTAAATGTTTCTTGTTTTTGTTTTTTTTTTGTTTTTTTTTTTTTGTTTTTTTTTTTAACTTAGTCTTTACCTTTTTAGCTTCAAGGTCAATGTTTCCTTTCACTTTCTATGGTATCGTTTTACATTGGTAAACTTGGCACTTTTATAATTTTTTTTTTCTAGTTAACAGGATTTTTGATAAAACTTTAGATCTTGTACCGCTTTAACCTTTGTAAGTAATTTAAGACTTTAAATGCTTCAGATATGCAGAAAAAAGACAAGATTTGATACAGTATTAACACCGTTATCACGTCACTAACATATAGTCAGCAATCAAATAGCTCCTGTTGTGCCTACATCTGTTTTACTTGCCGGTAAACTAAACCTTCCACAAGTCAAGGCATGCCATGTCTAGGCTACACACGCGTCAGGTTTAAATTTTGAAATGAATAATGTTATTCAAAATTACCTTACTGCTTTAGAAAAGTTGAGATCCAGGAACTCAGCTTTGGGTTATCTGCGTGAGAATTTTGTGCAAAAAAATAGATTGTTCAAGATAACAAAAAAAAAAAAGATTGCTCAGGATAACAGGCATCTGAAGGATTCATGTTGTGATGTGTTAGTACTGAGTTTCTAAAGATGAGAAAATAAGTGTTAATAATTCATATATTTTACTTACGGTAGTTGCAGCACAGTTTAAAAAATGATAGGTACAGGTACTGTGTAAATGTTTTGTGGAAATTTCACTTCAAAAATCAATACAAATTGAGCTGCAATTCCAGTGCGTTTGAAATTGCTTGTATCCAAGAAACAAGGAACGAAACCCATCTAAAAGGTTGGAGCTGGATAGAAATAGTTAACGGCAGACTGTAGGGATTAGTGTTGGGTTCAGCCTTGCTGTTAATGAGCTGGAAGAAGGTGGAAGCGGCAAGCTAATGGTATTGACAGACAGTATGGAGGTAAATGGATTTGTCAACACAAGGAGAGAGAAAACGGAGAGGAACATAGGTTAGGAATATAGAAAATACAGAAAAAGGCGAAGGAGGTTCTCCCCAACCTCCTCTGACAGATAAAACAACCACTATGGAGTCAGTCAGGGCTGATGGGTTTTCCAAACACTGCACTGATGAGAGTGAGAATCTTGCAATAAAATAATGCTGAAAAGAGACAGCAGATAAATGAGTGGTTTCTACAGATCGTATTTTAATTACCTCAAATATGTTATGAAGATGAATGCATTACCATTTGTGATACAGCTAGACTTCATGTTGATGGGAACAACAAGCGTGTCCATGAGATAGTGCTGCTTTGAGACGACAGTTAATGCTCACACCTAAGTTTTAAATAAAATGTGTCATGGGGAAAAAAAAAAAAGTGTTGGTAAAATCTAGTAGTTAAGAGTTGAATATATTTAAAACTAGCAACTTTCTATTTTTATATTAAAAATATTAAACCTATTTTATAGGCGGAGGTGTAATGGTAACTCTGCCTTTTAGGCAGAGATTTTTTTTCTATATTTTAGGAACTTTGAAAACAAAGTTATACTGAGAGAAGAGAAGGCATTTTCATAAAATACCATTTGCTAGAAATAATCTCTCTAGTCCACAGTGGATGAAAACATGTAATAGTTATCATCGCTCTAAATAAATAAGTAAAATTATCCACTGTTGAAGTGTCCCAAATGTAACCTCAGCTGCTCTGCAGACACAGACATGGAGACTAGACTAGCAGCATTTACCAGCTGTGTGTAAGAGCTACACTGCACGTAAAGGGATTTCACGTTTTATTATGTGGGAGGGATGGTGTCAGTTTGGTTGATTATGCCCCTTTCAAGCTGCTGTGATAATTACCTGCTTGTTACCAGAAGTGTCGAACCCATTTTCAGTTCTTGTTTGCTTTTGCTGTCGTGCCCTAATTGCTACATAATTTTGTCCCTGCCAATTACTACCTTGGAGTTGAATTTTAAAGTGAAAAAGTTGTAAGAAGCAATAAAGTTATTGTTTTTTAGATCGTGTAATTTCAATAGAATATTTTATTATGCTACAAAGTATATTGAAGTACGTGCTGCTCACTTCTGTGAGACGGTGAAATCCTCTGGTTCCCACTGAAATCAAGGGGGTGTGGAAGGCGTGACTTTTTGGGAGAGCAAGTCCCTTGCTGTTGGATGGCTGTAGTATGTGCCTCAGTGGTTAAATGTGCAAAAATGAAGAGGTGTGGAGAATTGATGGCTTCTAACTTTTTATTTATTTTGGAAATAAATATGTTTATTACATTCTTTAGAGGCAAGAACTCTTAAGTTTGGTGGGTTTTTTCTTACTCCTTCCCTTCCTTTTCATCCTAGCTTTTACCTACAATGTGAGTTTTAAAAGTTGTCTTTGATGTAGATGTGATCCTTTAGCCATAGTTTTCTGTAAGGATGCAATGTAACTGGATTTCTTTAAAAGGTGCTGGGCCTAACAGTGTTTTATATTCTGATTAAGACTATTCATTTGAATTATTCAGTGGAATAAAACCTACAGTAATTGGGTTAAGGGCTGGCTGACAAAGCACTTTGTCTTTGGGAACTGTCATTGCCTTGCTTTGGGTTTTTTGGGTGGTCCTCCAGCAATAAAGTCTGGTATTGGTCAATATTAATAACAATGGCTGCTATTGAAATTTGTATATGGAATGATGCGGATGAGCATAGGGAAGAGGCAAAAGTGAGATTTGGATTAAGCCCAGTCAAACAAAATGCTCTTCAGAGTACGGAGAGGGATGGTGTCACCATGTAGAGGTGTAGGGATGGGGCTGCAGTCTGGAAAGGAGCATTTCTGGGAAGAGATGTAGAGTGTGGGATGTTTGTGGCTGCGTCCTGAAGCTCTTTTTATGACAGAGATTGTGAGATTGGCTGCTGCTGTTTTAATGTGATTCGGATATCCACAATTGAAAGACAGAGATGTTGGCAAAAAGTCATGAAGTGGACCAAAGATTGTAGAAAGCTTGGAGAAAATTCTCTTTGGTGAGAAAGGTAAAAGTGCTCAGTCTGTTAGGTTATGGGAGGGTGGGGAGTCCAGACCCTAAAACTAAGTAGCAGCTTGATTACAGTGGATAATATCTCCAGCAGAGAAAATACTGAGTTCTGAAGGGTTCCCCAATGTAAGAGGAAAAGGTACAACAAGAGCCAGAGGTTGCAAACTGAAGCCAGAGACGTTCCCATAGGAAACGAGCACATGTTCCTAAGGAGGAACAAACGACAAAGGGTATGGCGAAGCGAGTGCCTCTCTGAAAGATGGGTTTCAATCAGTTACGGTTATTGAGTGATATTTGTGGATATTAGACGCGTGGATAATGATTCTGGCATTGTATCCAGTGAGTCTGGGAGCAGTCGGACTTCTGTTTTGATAGCCCTTTCTTTAGCAGCTTTTTCATGGATGGTATAATAAATGTTGAACATCTTTGTGGTCGAAGATTCTTTTCAAATGTAATCTTTAATACATTGATTGCAAAATACAAATGGTTTCCAAGATTCTGAGGACACAGTATACCTCAGTTGTAACTCTTTTGTCATTGCGAAGGCTTTCAGGCACCTTAAAGAGAAATTTCAGTGTGCAAAAACAGAGGAAAAAAAAATCAATTATGCAGAAGTAATACTGTAACAAAACCTAATGGTTTTACTGCTGAAATTTATGTGTGGCCAGACTGTGAGCTAGCCCCTGTTCTGTCCTGTTGGGATACCAAGGCAGTACCTGGGTAAATCTGGGTAGCCTTAGGGCCGCTGTGAGTTACACCTAGCCGTATGCGCTTCCCTTGGCAGTGTTGTCTTCACAAATAGTTGCAAGTATAGCTGTTACAGAGCTGCTCTGCCAGCTTTCGGTACCTGAGACTACTTCTGAAAGGTTTGATTAAGATAATTTTTGAGGCTATGTGGTCTGGTGAGTAGAACTGAGCTTTCGTGCTGTAAATGTTAATTAGAAGCATATGTGTATATGTAAAAAGCAAGCTGAAATAGAAGTATAAATATCTAAGAAGCTGTCATTCCAGAAGGTCTATGCTCAGAAAAGATTAGGTAAATATACAAATAGTCCCATTATAAATCAGCTTCAGTATCATTTCTGATTGTCTTTGTTACTTGTTTTTCTGGTGGCTTCTGAAAAAAGTTGTGAAGCGAGTGATTCAGATAGTAATTTCCAAATCCTTTAAGACAGCATCACTTACACCATCACCAAAATAAGCTTCACTTGCTTTATTCACTCTCCTCTAGCTACTCTTTCCTATTGCTGCTCTTCTCCCTTGCCGCTTCCAGCACAAATGTTCGTGGGCCTCCAGTGAATGAAATAGGATAACTGATCTGGATGAAAATTAGCTGTGTTTTTCTGGGTATAAATTCAATCTGTGTTAATTCTTAAACTTGATTTTAACGTTGTTTCTACGTCTTTAGGTTAGCATGTTTGAATCTTGAACATGTTGGCATTTTTCTCCATACCGAACATAAATTTTTAGAATTAATTTCCTATTACCTTAAAGACACATTTCCTCGCCT
The DNA here is from genome assembly GCF_047370975.1 of Nipponia nippon. NCBI lineage: Eukaryota > Metazoa > Chordata > Aves > Pelecaniformes > Threskiornithidae > Nipponia > Nipponia nippon. The sequence continues at coordinate 159,815,090 of NW_028262290.1, forward strand.
GTTTAAAATGAGGGTATCTGTGGAACTGGAGAGAAGTCGCAGAACTTGAGGACCTTTTGCAAGTTGCAGTGCAGTAAATGGAGTAAGCTTACTGCTTGTGTGTCCTTGGATGATGGCCTCAAAGGAACTTGAGCTGGAGGTATCAGTTGGTCCTCTTGGATGACTTCCATTGTAGTAGTTGCTGTAACAAGGTTCGCTGGATAGGTGCCCCTATCGTGTGACACAGATACAGTTTTGTTTATAACTCTGACCTGTATCGTATGACGTAGGCTGAGCAGTAGATCATTCTCTTGGTAGCACTTCTGTCACAGCCTGATCTCATCTCATGCTGGGGGTGTGAAGGAGATAATCAGGTAGTAGGACTCCTCTAGCATCAAGTGCTGGAAAACACATCTATTTATTAACTTACCTTTTTTCAGGTTTTTCTTTGAGGGCATGTGAAAGAAATGAGGGAATAATAGTTTTAAAAAAATACTGTGAATTTATATATTTAATCTTAATGGACAGAAGACTGGCATGGAGAAAAAATGGTTTGTAGTGGTCTCAAATAAAAAGAGGTGAAATTTTGAGAATGTTGGTGTACAGCAATGATCGTTGACCCAAATAAAGATGATAATTTAACAGTCCTTTGAACAGAAGATTAGAAGTTCTCTTATTACAATTATTTAGGGCTATTTGTAACCTGTCTGTGATTGTCAGAAGGCAAATTTGTGTCTCCAGGTTAGAAGAATCCTCTTCAGGTGTGGAAAAAAGTGTTGGACAGTTTTTTTCTTTAGCAGAATGCAGCGTTTCTGCCTTATCCATGCCGCTAGAGATTGATCTGTCTGTCTATACGGAAGCTTTTAAACATGTTTGAAGACTCCTATTAGTTGTGACTGTGCTTCGGAGCATTGCTTATTATGCTACTTTTATTGTTTATATTTCACAATAGTATTTCCAGAGTTTTATTTACTCTGGTATAAAAATAGTTTCCATGATCTGGCTTGTAGGATTTACTTCTAGTTTGAAAACAATTTGGATAAAAGAAAAACAATTCATGTGAATTATAAATTTACACTGACACTCATCCGATTACATTGCCCGTTTTCTTTTCAGGTCTATTTTTATTCTTCTGAGGTTTTCCAAGCCTTTTGAATAAGTTTTAATGGATTTTTAATTAGCAGGCAGATCTTGTGTTTTTCCCTTTGGCTTTCTTAGGTTTAGCAGTTTTATTGAAAGAAAAATATTTCATAATACTTGTTGACATTATCTGGAATAAAAATGCATTTCTTTATAAGGAGCACTAAGGGTGCTAACAGATGGAAAAGATATGTGGTGATATGACATTCATTTCTGTTGTGTTTTTTTCCTTGTCTAAATCCATTTTAGATTGGTAATGACAAACTAGTTAACATGCAAGAGCTACTTTTCTTACGTGCCATCAATTAATTTGGGTATTATTAAGAAAATTCTGCCTAATGGGTTCTAGGTCGGCGTCTTGCATAAAAGCAGGTTATGTATATCACTTTGGGTACTGCCATTCCTTTCATGTCCTGATCTTTCTAGTTACGCTGGCATACGCGTTGGGGAAAGCGACAGGGAAATACACTGGTACCGTTGCCGTCGGTTGTTCATCGCCTTTTCTAAACAGAAGCTCAGGTGAAATCGGAGGATGGACGCCTTTCTCGGGGAATCCTGTGATGCCCATCTGAGGGACAGACAGGTGGAATCTTTTTGTGATAGTGGTGGGATCAGAAATATTTCAAAAGCATAAGAGCGAATGGAGTTATTTTCCATGTAATCTACAGGAAGACTTGTGTTTTGTTGTGGGTCTAAATACACGAGTAAAACTGATTTGAGGCAAAAGATACTGAGCTTTGTTTGATGAGAAAGAATGAGATGTTCTGAGTTGACTGATGCATTTTGATAGATGTAAGATCTGGAAACCTCTCAAAACAGTGTCGTGTGAGCGGGATTTAGTTTCTTATAAAGAAATTTATATAATCGGTAAGAGTGGAATATTCGCATTGTTTTTTGATTATTGTAGCTGAATTAACAATGAATAAAAGCAACGGTTAGAGCTTTTTATGGTAATTGTATGCAGACTGTACTTGCTGGGTACAAAACCAATTTTTTGAGTAAAAACTTTAGTACTAGATCATTTGGTTGTTTGTAGACCTGCGTTGTGTGTGGCTGGGTGTTACGGCAGGCAGCGCAGCCTGCACCTGCACTTAATCTATCCAGTGAGAATATTTAACGTAAGCAGACAAATGCACTTTGAAAGAATCTTCACAGTCTTACTGTGATAAGACTCCAGCAGACTGCAAAGTTTCAAAAGGAAATCTTTGAAAATGACTCTTAATTAATGGTGCTAAAATTACAAAAATCTGTTCACAGAGACCAAAACTTCCACCAAGTTCCAAGTACTTGGCAGCTGTTTCTCATGCATGATGACTCAGATCCGCTGAATTTTATGTACGGGATCTTGAAATCACCAGACATGAGAATTACAGTCCTTACCATTGTATTGCCACCTTTATTCAGAAGAGAGTAGCAGGCCAACCCTGCAACATACTAAAGAGCAAGTAGCTGGATAATTCTTAATTCTTAAAAAAGGCAAGAGCTTGGTCCTGTTGTGGGTAAAAAATTTTAGGCATTATGGCTGTCGAAAGATTGTAGGAGTTAAAACTTCCCATAGCCGTCGTCATGGAGAGAGAAATCTTGTGTTCTGATGCAAGTGGATGCTTATGCTACCCACCAAGAAAAAACAGTGTTTGATGCAGTAGCATATTTTGATGCAGTTTACTTAAAGAAGGGAGAAGTGTGGGCAAGTACGGTGCTTGATGGTGCAGGGGCACGTGTGAAATTCTTGCAAAGGTTACAGGATTTGTGTTTTTGACAATGCCAGTGGTCTCGCAACTGTTAGTGTTGCCCTTTCATTCTCCTTGCCTGTAAAAACAGAACACGTGAAATCATTCAGTGGTCTTGATAAGTGGTGTTTAGCAAGTTCAGCTTGATAAGCATTGCTCAGCAAATTCATTGAAGAGCCTCACACGAACTGTTGTCCAGAGGAATCATAAGAATACAGCCATTGCCAAGGCTGGAGCCAGGGGGATACACAGAACTAGCTGGGGTTAGGAATGTGCAGGTGGCTCTGCTTGTAGCTGCTGGTGCTCCCAAAAATTTGTCTAATTTGGTTCCAGAAAAGGTTTTAAAAAATAGTGCAAGTGCTGAAATTCTGATATGTTGGTTTGCATCATTTTGGTAGTGAATACAGCTGAGTGCATTTGTAACAAATGTGTAAAGGATGTACTTTGTGCAACACTGGAAATATATAATGTGTCGGAAGGTTGTAATTGCATCAGAATTTTTTTTGGTAATATAATTATTTCCGAAATGTGTATAATGGCTAAGGTCTGCATGTAATGTGTTTCGTGTTACAGAACTAAAACTGTAAACTGCAAGTCAGACAGTGAGGCTGCCTATCAGTGGGAGGGTAGTTCTTGAGAAATAAGAACCTGTAGCAATTTTTGATGCTGTATGTTGCTGAGTTAACGTGACAGATATTTGACTAAAAGTAAGTTTTGCTTACAGAATTTATAGATGTCTAAACAGTCAGTTTTAAAAGTAAAAAGAAAGCTCTGAAAGCCTTTTTCATGGCTTCTTGCTCTGGTACTCAAAACGTCTCCGAACCTGAACAGTCCATACACGTACGTCGGGCAACCTGGCTTTGTGCTTTTAATGTCAAACTCGGATTTTCTCCTGGGATGGTATCACACAAAGGTATGCAGAAGTACATTGCAGTGTACTAGCCCTAGCCTCAGTATTTCAGTCTATAACTGGCTGTAGCAGAGCTGTGACTCTGTGGGTATTTTATGGGCTCGTGTGAAAAGTTTATTATTTGATGTGCCTGTGACTGTTGTTGATAATGAATCCTCCTGTTTTGGTCCTTGGCTGCTGTGACCCTCTGTCTCTCTTGCCAACCCACTGAGGATGTTCCCAAATGGGTAACAAGTTGGGAAGAAGATTTCATGGTCTTGGTAGTAAGGCTCTGTTTCAGCTAGGATAGTCTTCATCTGCTTTATCTTTTAAAAGAGCAGTTCCAGACTCAAACTGAACAACTATAACTTCAGGGAAGAGCAGAGAAAAAGCTGAAGACTGTCACTTTGGCCAGAGCAGCCTCACCACCCAACAGAGTGTAGCTTCAGGCTCCTGGATCTGGTGGCCTTCTGCAAAATTGAGTTGCGATTAAGGTTTTCCAACAGTGAGGTGACATTCCTGTTAGCAGTAATTGTGCCTCTCTGATTCGGGTAGACAGTTCTGACGAGTGCTTGCTGGCAGGACATCCTATTTGCCTTCCCTCAGTCTCCCACGGAAAGTAATTTTGCTCCAATATTGGCCTGAGCGCCCCCATAGTACAGGTAACTATGCAAGAGCAGTTGAAAATACAGATGACCCAAGCTTCATATTTACTTAAAAGTCCTAATTCATTTGACCTTTAAATTGTTAGAACCGTGCAATGCAAATTCGTTTTGACACACAACATTATACTCAAAACGTGTTTTGGGACAGGCTTTTTTCTTCAAGAGCTCTGCATTCATCAGTCGGTTTCTCTTGTATTAGCTTGCTTTTTGCCAACAGTGACTGTAGTCTAGAATGAAAGCAAAGATGCATCTACGACATTCAGTACAAATAATCTTTAAACGACTCCTATTTGCATTTCTTTGAGCACCGTAGGAAATCTTTCACAAATCCCCCTTTCGCAGGGGAGTACTGGAAAAGTTTAGATAAGAATCGTGGAGCGGAGGCTAGCTTCTTTTTATGCTTTTTCTCAGACATCCCTGATCTCAAAGGCTATGACATTTTTTTTTTTTTATTTCAGGTGTTTAGTGCTCTCAGAGGTAACTGTATAAAATATAAATGTGAAAAAAGTTTCAGCTCTGAACACGTTACAGCCTGGGTGAATGAATAACGCTGAGTGAATGAATAATGTCTTTTGGATCGGTAGTGGTTAGAGGAGGTGTAAGATGGGAAGTTGCAATGTTTTGGTTTTAAACGTAAGCTGGGTCACTTCTCTGTGATGTAGTAATTTATGAAAGGATTATTATGCTTTATAAATTAGAAGTCTTAAGATACACACTTTTCTTTGATTGCACCGGGAGACATAGGCAATATCGAGTATATTTGTGAGATCTTTCAATAACGAAACTGAAGGTTGAGCAAGTCTATAATGAGATTGCAATAAGTCTGGTTCTCTTGATGTTAAACAAAAATGGTTTCCTACAGTCTTTCACTTCTCTCTATTACTAAAAGGTCAGCTTTTTTTCACCTTTGCAGCACTTGCGATGTTTCTGTTGCACGTATTTTCCATACATTGGCATCCTTCTGCCTTTAATATACACATATCTAATATAAGAAGTAAATAGGAAGAAAGTACATGTTGAGTTCTTTTTATGTAATGTGCAAACAAAAACGTTGTGGAGGGCAAGTGCAGAAAATATTTTCACCTGTTACTGATTGCTCAATTAAAAAATCCTCTTCAGAATCTTTTAAATCCAAACCAGTTTGAAGCTGGAGTCGATATGATAGTGATTTCCTATTTTAGGCTTGTTAGTGTTTAGAGCTACTGAAATGATTCTCGCTAGCTGGCATCTGCCTTGCTTCCAGAGCCATATTGTTCATTTTATCCAGACTTGGCTGTAGAATTTTCTCAACTCTTATAAGTAATAAAGACTACATTGAAAAGTAGTGTTCAGAGAGGGGGGAGAAAACCCTTTCCTTGTAGGTATTTCTGTGAATTGATCCTTACTCGCTTGCTGTGGTTCCCTTCGCGTGGGGCTACTAGCTGAAGCTTAGCTACTCTAGCTTATACTTAAGCACAGTTAAACTTTTACAGCTGTACTTACGAGTTACGGGTCAGAAATAGTGGGAGCATGTGCTTTTGCACACCTGTGAAAAGGATTCTTGAAAAGACTGTAACAGCTTTCGCTTGGGAAACTGTCGTCTGAACATGAATTCGTTACTAGCCGTGCTGATGGCAGCACTAATTGAACCTTTTTATAAATCATTCCTGTACCATCTTCCAGGGTAAGGCTGTGGACAGATGTTCATTTAACAAGACATCTGTGCTGGTTTAGGATGTTACTGTATCCCAGATGTTACACTGCTTTTTAAGGTTATTGGCCTTGTTTTATGTATTTAGTACCATCATTGTGCTCAGCAGTTTGGAAAGCGTAGGAAGGAAGGTAGTTTCTCCCCTGAAAAATCTAGAGGTTTTGGCATTTGAGAAGGAGAGGGGAAACTCTGGAGTGGTTCATATGTACACATTCCCATAAGCCTGAAACAAAATGCACTGGATTAGTAAGGTGGTTCCCGTGGACGGTCTGAACAAATGGTCGGTGATTTTGTTGGTAGCAATTTACGGAGAACTTGCAGAAACTGGTGTCCGGCAGTAACTTCTGGGTAATCATAAACTAGCACCCTGGCCGTGACAGGCATCTGAGGATAGTAGCTTTATCAGTTATTTCATGTGGTTCCAGGAGATGTTGGCCCATGGCCTCATTACCGATCACCTTGTGGAAAGAGTGAGTAAGATCCAAGATGTACTTTTGACCTACATTGTACTCGGCAGGTTATGGTGCTGTTGCTGTCACCTTTAAAAAAAAAAAAAACACAAAACAAACCAACCAAACAAAAAACCCCAAACATGCAAAAAATGTCATGCATTTAAAAAGGAAAAAAAAGAAAAAAAAGAAGACTAAAAGAAGTAGTATCTGATTACTGGCAGGTGAGTAAGACTTCTCTGTTTTCTGCCAGCGTTGTGCAGCTGTGCTGGTCTCTGTGCAATTCAGCAGACGCCTCTCAGGTGCCTGGTGATCTTGTGTGTTAGCGAAGCGGGCAAGGCGTTGAGACAGCCTCAGCGAGGCCTTCCCCCGTGCAGAGGGAGTACCTAACGCTCTGCTGAGCCCTGCAAAAGGCTTTTCTGGGCTCTTTTTTCCTGTGGACTAAATTTAATTAGTTGCTTACCCAGAGAAGAATTCCGAGATTTTTGTTTACTATGGTGTATTTAAAGATGGAGATTAATGAAAGGCTTTAGCTAAGAAAGCTAATTGGTAACAAATTTAGGAGTGAGTCACAGGATTTTGATAAATGACTCCATTTTATGCAAATATGAGTAAAATTATTGTAGACAGTAGTTATATTCAACTGGAGTCCTATATACATAAAAAGTGTAGTTTTGTCTTTTGTTGACTTTGTTTCGTGAAACGCTGAGTATGCTTTCAACACTTACAGAAGTGATATTTCTCTCAGTGGATCTGTTCTTTTAAACATAGATAGATGCAGTTTTGTTTTTTCCTTCTAAATTGAACTCCGTTGTAGGAAAAAGGCAAGCGAGAAAGCCAGTCACGGAAACCTTGGCAGCAGTTCAGCCTGCCTACCAAGCCCACTGCCTGTTGTACTGACTAATATTTATTGTTGTTTTCTTGTAGAGTCCGATTCGGTCAGGCTCTGCCTGTACATTTTGTTCTTGGTTTGTAAGCTGTAGGAGACGCGGCTCATCTGTGTTTGGTACTCCTGCCATCACGAAGCTGATGGGGTTTCTGCAACGATACGTAAAAGCATGATGTAGTTCCTTCTCCTAGTAAGAAAGTTTGGGATTGAGCTTCGAGATCTAGAGCAGAATCGAGGTTATAATGTTCAGTATAGTGATTTACGGTTCAGTAGGGTCTGGCTTTGTGTGAGCGAAGGGGAATAGTCACGGGCTGTTGTTCCATAATTGTTTTAAGGCAGCAAAAGCTGGCCCTGCTGCTGTCTTGCTCCAGCAGCCTTTTCTCATCCTCCTTCAGAAGGCTGAACTTCAGACGAAAAAGTCAAGTCTCAGGAGGAGAACGGAGCACAGGTTGCTCTTCCCACTTTATTTAAGGAGGAGTAGAATAAATAAATAGAAAAATAAAAAATGTACAGGGTTTGTCAATGGAAACATGTAGTGCTATGCAAACCAGCCAAAAGCTTTATGTACGGAACTATTAAATAAAATGTACAAAGTTAATGCAAATAACCTTAAACAATCCATTCTTATTACAAATGTTGATTGCAACGACTAGGTATGCTACATGGCCTTCTCAAATGGCGTTTTCTGTGGAAACATTAAATTATAGTTGTTGGTACAATGTATATTTCATTGTTTTGTGACTTGAATTATTTTTTTTCTCCAAGTCAAACGTAAATTTGTAGGCTATAAAATATCTTCTGATGATCGTGAAATGAATGTAACTAGCAAAAATAAGTTAATGATATAATCTGGTATTTTTTCCACCACTTCTTCAGTTTTATTTAAAACCTGCATGGCATTATGAAGGCTTTTTGTAGACTATTTGGGGGAGGGGAGTGGTGAGAAAATGCCAGACATGGTTATATCTTTTGCTGAAAGAAGCAATTATGTTTAATTAATTGAAACCTCTGATTTTCCTTAGTGTTAAATAGGTTGCTAAAAGACGGTAGGGAGTTCAGGGAGTGAATGCTGCTCTTGTTTAAACAAAATGTTTAAAAAGGCTTTGTGAGGTACTTTGGTGTTTAATACATGAAATGTAGTTTTAATAGAAAATCTAAAGCTGTGTGTAAATTATTAAGTAAACATAAACAATCGTCATCTTCCACTATCCAGTGACCTTCACCTACAGGGTTGTGTTGGAGAATACTGAAATGGGGTACTTGTGAAGAAAGCAGAATTATCACTTACGTTTGTGATGATTCCAAAGTAATCCCGGTTTAGTACAAACTTGTAACTTTGCATTGCAGGCGGATAGTTGGTAGAAGAATAACTGGGAGAGGATTTAGAAGTAATCCCCGTTCTTAGCTGGTTGTGTTCTGTAAAGCTTTTGAGCATTCCTGCACCGAGGGAAGTGATTTCACTTACCTGCATTCCCATCCTTTCATTTGGTGCTGGCTGATGTGCTGCGGTGTTGTGAAGAACTACAAGAAATGTAATATTTAAATGCTCTTGTTTTCTTACCAGCTGCCTTGTTTTTCTAAGTGTTAGAAGAGTGTTACCTTTTTCTTGCTGCATCTCAATCTTGCTGGAAGAGCCTGTTCTATCCAATGAGTATGACGTTCCATTTGCTCTACTCCCTGCTCTTCATTACGGACGGGAATAAATCCGTGTGATGATCTCAGATGCTGCGGAGAGAAACGGTTGTGTCCTTCCCACTTCCAAAACGCATGCCCACCTTCCAGCCAGCTCACCCATCGCTGTACGTGCGGACAGGCTGACACGGTGGCTGAAAGGAGGAGCGTAAAACAGTTTTTTCTGGTCGCTGTGCAGTTTATTCTGGTTTAAATATGTGTGAAACATGGGTTTTAAGAAACTACATTGGAAGATTACAGAGTGGCAAATAGCTGAAGGGGATGCTGGCTTCTGTCTTGTCTAAGAAGGCTATTGCTTATTTTGTGTGTTGTATATATGCTGTCACTGCTTATGGATAAGGAGGCAAGGGGAAAGATAACCTTGTATCCCTAGGGTTGCCACTGTGCCCACGTTTTTCAGCATCGTCCTGAACAAATTTCATAGGGATGCCAAGAGAAGTCCTCTGTCCTTCATCTCTTCTTGCTTTCCTCTTCCCCCCTGCTCCTTTGTAAATTGAGTGAGGTTTTTTAGGCTTTGGTTTGAGCCTCATTTTAATTCTTTTCCTTCTTTTTAGAGACAAAACTGGTCCAAACACAGTTTGAAGGCATCTTCTTGTTAGGTAGTCCAAGACAGTCACTCCTCTTCTAGCAGGAGAGCACCACTCAAAAGATGATTCCAGTTCTGTGCACGTTATCTGAGAACCAAAGGCATTGGAGTTTTATTTTGTAGCCAATTTAGCAGATCTAGTTCTGCGGAAATAGTTTGGATAGATTTAAGTATTATAACAGACTGTATAAAAAAAGGAAATGCTGGTTTTGGACTGATTTAATCACTTCAAAAAAAAGAGAAAACCAAACCAACCCTTTTCTCCCTGACATAGAACTAAACCCAGAGCTTTCAGAATCCTTCATGAAAGAGGAACCGGAGAGGGTTTGTTGGCGGGGGGGCAAGCGGGGTGCCCGTGTGCTGGCCTGCGTGGCATCCCGATTCAAGGCATGTTGGTTGGGTGAATGGTTGCCTGGGAGCTCTGGGACGTTGGAACCGCCAAGATGCCCCAAACCGCTCAGAATTTGTGTACTTGGAATCAGAAGCTCCCAGGGTCTCCCGGGCTTTCCGTCAGCACGCCAGGCAGGTTGCCAAGTAGCCTGAAAATTTGGGAGGCGAGGTGCCAAGCTCTTGGCTCCCTTTCAAATGGGCTGCTGAACAGCTGGGAATCTGGATGCTTGGGCTTCTCAGCAGCCCACCACGTTAGTTGCTGAAAAGCCAGGCAGGGAAAAAAGGCTGGAATTTGTGGCAGAAACCTGTCTGCTTTCTGTCAGACCTTGGTTGAAATTGAAACAAATCTGCCAGGTGTTTCAGTTCTGATGTGCTGTCCTCATGTGATGACTTCTTTTAATGTCATGACATCTAGTCATCTCTCATAACATTGTATGTGTCAAAATATTTGTTTCGCTGAAAATAATGTGTTTCAATTTAACTGCTTTAGCGTTGTTATTATTATTCTATAGAAACTTCTTCCAAGGATGTTCTGGATGGATTGGTATCTGTTTTATAGTGTACATAACTACTGGCCAGATTTTGGATTGTGTTCTCTCGTGTGTGTCTATAGTTACCTCCTGTGTGGAGCAAACGGGATGCTTGTATCTTAAAATCTTGCTGACTTAATGTGGGTTTTGATCAGTAAAAGTTTGTTATTGTATTTTTCTTGTAAGAATAATCAGAAAAACTTAAGGGGCCAACTGCTGATTCAAGTGTACATTGTTGAGAATATTACCTAGAACAGGAAAAAAGGGGAGGAAACGTCTGATTTGTACAAGACTCAAATCATGGGTTAACCTAAATGTTACATCATTTAATGCTGACATTTATCCCTCAAAATGACATTATTTAAATCCTGGATAAATTGAAATTCAAAATTTTAAAAGTGCTTTCAGTTTAAAAAGAGTTTTCCCTTCTTATGTTTGCAGGCCTCGGAGTAGAGGAAAAACTACAGTGGAGGATGAAGACAGTATGGATGGTTTGGAGGCAGCAGAAACAGAAAACACTGTGGAAACAGGTAATGAGAGTATAGTGTTGATGCTGTCTGGTTATTGCTTCTCTTGGAAATGCATTTAATTATGCAGGACCTCATAGACAAGAAATATTTCTCTAATTTTCTAGTACAAGATGTGCGTTTGGGAAGATACAAAAGAAAAAAAAATCCTGTATTATCTAAACCTATATTAATTACAGCTATTTGAACCTATTGCTTTTAAATACCCTAATGGGAATGCCTTCGTAGTGTAGTTACGTAGAGGTTCTTTTTCTGGTTTTGCAAGTATGCATCTAACTGACATAACAGCTCTGAAGCGGTAGCTGCTATTTTCAGAATACCTGCCAAAATACAGTATTACTTATTGAGCTGTATCTTCAGCTAAATACAGCAGATTATATACCAAAGGGATAACCGGGATAACCAAATGTTAATGCTTCCTACTGCTGCTTAGGAAACAAGATAAATCTCTGTTCTTGCTTTTGTAAATATTTGTTATGATAGTACCCAAATGCTTCCGTTACCAGAGGGATCTCATTGTACTGGACCGAGTACTGTTGTAACAGTTTGTGATTTCTGTTCTGGCAGGTTAAGAGTCTAAAGAGACAAGCAGATGAGCTAACACGCAAGATAAAGGCCATGGTGAAGAACTGTCATCTCTTTGCCAGGCACATGTCTGTAGCCATTTGCCTGTTTTTAACCAGGGACTGAATATGTGTAGAAGGATGAAACCTGCCAGGAAGGATGAAGCCATGGCCAATTGGCGGAAGTTTGTCAGTTTGAACAGAAACAAGCCTTAAAAATGCATTGAGACATAAGGGTTTATAAATTTAATTAGGTGGCCCTGTATGTGTAATGAGCAAAGTGGAAGGAAATGCAGAGACACTTAACAGCAGAAGCTGAGGGTCAGGGTGGCAATGGCATAGAAATGCTGGCTGAATTAAGGGAGTTGTTGAATTACTCTCATAGCAGCTCAGTAAAAGAGGTAAGAGTTGTGAAGTCCTTAACGATGAAGACAAGAATCTACGCTTAGTGTAGATTAATATGGAAAACAAGTAGAGGACCTCAGAAGATCCATTTTGCAGCAGTCTTATATAGACCATACAGGAATATGGTTGCAACGGTGAAAGCTATAAAAGAGGAGGCTGAAATTCTCAAGTGGATGGAGGATGAGCTTCCACTGGCCTCTTCTTAACTTGCTAGCTGGTGAATGGTGGCGAAGGCTTTGTACTCAAGACTCTAGGCTTTGGGGAGTGTCGTGCGTGTTCAGTCACAGCTTGTGCTGAATTTAAGTGATGTTAATGGCTTGTGGAGGGAGTTTAGATTAAAGCTTAATACAAGGATGTTTCATCGTTTTGTTCTGTCTGTTGTTTTTCTGCCCCTGGTAATAAGCTGCTGGTGGTAGTGAACTTGGATGGTCTTTTCTGGCTTCTACAAGTAGGTAATTACCAGTTATTAAAGTTGAAAGTGAAAAAGTTGTAGCAGTTGCCTGCTGTAGTTGTCCGTAGAAAAACAGAGTAGGGGAAAGGAAGGCTAGTTCTAATTGTGTCCTGTATTCCATTTATTGCTCTTCCTGTGCTAGAAACAGTCCTATGAAAATCAGCAAAGGGGACAGAAAGTGTGATTGTAAGTGGTTAAGTTTTGTAAATTTTATACATTTAAAAAAAAAAAAATTCAAGCTTAACAACTGCTGGTACACTACTGTGTACGGAATTTAGTGATAGCTGTATTTTTTTGGCTTTACATGTCATTATTAATAAAGCTCCTCAACAGAGATCTGAGAGCAGTTTTTACTTCGGAGGAGAGAGGGACACATAATTATTTTTAAGGCTCCAAGAGTGCATATAGATAAGTCTCTCCATTATCCTTCATCAGAATCATCCTGGCTGTCACGGAGGGCTGACGCTCATTTCTACAGGTACAGGCAGCAGTGAAACACTGTGCTAGAAATCCTGATAGACAAAGACTCTGCTGGGTCTGCTGCTGGAAGTGATGCACCATCACTTCAGTGCTGAGCCCAAGACGGTTTTGCAGACCGTACTCTTAAGTGAAAAGAAGCCTAGTAAAAATACATAGGTCTGAAATTCCATTTTGACAGGGAGAACCAGAATAGACTTGAAAGAGCATTATCGTCTTGAGCAGGTTGATAGAGACAGAATTGCAATTATGTTATTTTAAAAGTTGAACACCATGTGACTTGATAGAGGTTTAATCACATTAATTGAAAAGGCTGCTGCCTCTAAAACTTCTAAGCACTTATCTGTGTTAATAATAAAGTGTGGGAGAAAGAGTAATCCCAGTTTGTTGCTCCATGTAAAACTGTGTTAATCAAAGTGAAGTATATTTATGTTCCAGTTTATGAATTTTTACTTTGACTTAAAAGGCTTTTTATTTTGTTTTCTTGCAAATAGTGGGCTTGCCAACAATTTACTGTAGTAGTTGGCAAACCAAAACACCATATAGTAATATTACAAAACTCGAAATGAGATCATCTGAACATCTTGACAAGTGACTTCTGATGTATTTTGAGTCTCCATATTTCTAGCTTCTTTTCCATTGTTTGGTTCATGTGTTGAGAATAATCAGGAATTCTTTTGCCATGTGTGTTTTTTATTTCTTGTTTGTTTGGGTTTGGGAGGTTGTTTCTATTTTGTTTTATTTATGGAGTCTAGCATTACTGGTGCCCTTCTGTGAATTAATTAATTTTCGCAGAATGAGAGAAGTCCATATTATTGATGTTGTATTCAGTATAATGAGCTCTACTTTTAGGGAAGGGAGCAATGGAGGAGGAACGAGAACTTTCATAGAATTGTAGAATCATAGAACACCAGGTTGGAAGGGACCTCAAGGATCATCTGGTCCAACCTTTCTAGGCAAGAGCATGGTCTAGATGAGATGGCCCAGCACCCTCTCCAGCTGAGTCTTAAAAGTGTCCAGTGTAGCGGCGTCAACCACTTCCCTGGGGAGATTATTCCGATGGCTGACTGTTCTCACTGTGAAAAATTTTCCTCTCGTGCCCAATCGGAATTTCCCTGGGAGTAACTTGTACCCGTTACCCCTTGTCCTCACCATGGGACTCCTTGTAAAAAGGGAGTCTCCCTCTTTCCTCACAGGGAGGGAAAAAAGAGATGCCCATATCATCCCACCTAGAATAAAGAGGTGTTTTCTAGCTGTCAAATCTTTCATGGGGAAAAAAGCAAGGTGGCGATGTAAGTACTAAACATTATACATTATTTCCATTTGTAATGTTGACACAAATACTTGTTTTTTTTTTAAAAAAAGTCTTCCTGAAGTGACTCTTTCGTAAGGCTAAGGCACAGCCGTTTTAATTTCAGCTTGGGAAACGATTTACTACCCTTAACAAAATTCTGTAATCTCATCTGTAAAAAGAGGCAGAATTGGAAGCCAAGCAGGGTAAGCTGTGTGCTGCTCTGATCATTTCAGTATGGGTTATTATCCCCGCCAACTACAGTGAATTCTGAGCCCTGCCTGTTTTCTGCCAAGTGCTATGTTCACTTTGGTATAAATGAACGTAGAATTCTTAAGGATGGAAAGAGAGGGGGATTTGGAATTGGAAAAAGGGAATTTTGGAATTTGGAAAAAAGATCTGTTTGGAGCTAAGTCAACTTTTTCCTAAAAAATGCTGCTGGCAGCTGCTTCTATGGAATCATTACACTTTCAGCTTCTTGTCCATCTCGGGATAGACTCCTTTCCTTTACCCACCGGCCCTGTGTCTCTTGTTATTTCTTGGTTTTTCCCTTACTGACTACTTTGCTTCTCAGCTTCATGTTAGTCTTTACAGTTGTCTGTTACTTACTCCATTTTTCTTCACTGTGGTTCCCACTAGTGACTTGACACTGGTATTTTTCTATTCAACCAGTGTTGAGGTTCCCCATCCCTCCCATCATTTTAGCACCCACGGCATCACAGAATGGTTGAGGTTGGCAGGGACCTCTGAAGGCCGTCTGGTCCAACCCCCCTGCTCAAGCAGGACAACCTAGAGCTGGTTGCCCAGGACCACGTCCAGACAGATTTTGAATAGCTTCAAGGATGGAGACTTCACAACCTCTCTGGGCAACTTGTGCCAGCGCTCAGGCACCCTCACAGTGAAGAAGTGTTCCCTGATGTTCAGAGGGAACCTCATGTGTTTCGGTTTGTGCCCACAGCCCCTGGTGCTGTCAAGACCATCCAGCCATCAACACCTTCCACCTTTCTAACCTTCGGTAAAATACAGTTTGTTGTAGAATGCCGTGTTTTCCTGTAGGTCCCCTTGTGTGGCTCCTCTCCATAAGAGGAGTTTTCTTCTGATGAGTGAATCTCTGTAACAGCCAAAAAAACCCCAAACCAAACCACAAAAGTCTGGAAATCACGTGCCTTTGTGTGCACACATATATGCAAATATAAAACTGCTAATCTAAAGAAAGAAATAATACAACAAGATTTCTTTCTAAAGAAAGAAATAATACAAGAAAAGCTTCCTGGTAAGCTTTCCGTAGGTTTGGTGGCTCTTTGCTGTTAACGAAGACTTGGCTTCTGCTATTTTTCCCCACCTTCTATTAGTGTCAGCAAGTTTCTGTACTTGGTATTTTCTTGGTTCTGCATTTAATTGGACTGAAACTGAATTCTGTGTGTGTTAATTCTTTGATTATTCCCTCTTTTTTGTGAGAACACTTGTAAAATACCCAACGCATCCTAGAGTCTGTAATTCTTCCTGTCTTGGTGTCACATAAAAATGTTGAGTTTCAGACTCTGATCTGGGAGAAGTGTAATGAAATAAGTTTATTTTAACTGCTGAGCCTCTTGGGAAGCTCATAGTAAATCCATTGGGTATTCTGTTTACTATCTGTACCATGTCAACCAATTCTTAAAATAAAGTAGTACTTAATAGCATACCCTTACCTGCCCATGGTGTCTAGAGACTTCAGAATTGATAATACATAAAAGAATCTGGATGATTTTATCAACTGATAGCTTCTTGCCTGCGTTATCATTGTTAGTAACGTTATCATCAGACCCAGTGCCGTTGCCTGGCCAGTTGATTTCTTGTCGGATTTCACCTTAACTCCCTGAGGATAAGTCTTCCTCTCATCAGCCTCTTTTGTCTCTGAGCAGAGCACAGAAGAACTCGAAACAAACACTTCTCAGTGGAGGAAAGTTTTCCATTTAAAAGCTGCCAGGGAATTTCGGACTAATTCAGAATCTCATCAGCTTTGAAGCAGCCTGAAAAACACTTTTGTAGGGAAAAAAATTCTTCCAATATCCTACTTATCAGAGGAAATACAGTCACTCTTTGCAACAGTGTGAACCATACTGAGCAGAGCCTCCCACTAAGAAAGTAAAACACACCTGAGAGCAAGTCCTGGTTTGGGTGAATCAATGGCAAAAGCTTTCATCAACTTGTTCACTCCAAAGACCTTTTAAAATCCACTTTGTTCTTTTCAGACAGAGGCTTTGGCCTCATCACCATGTCACTTTATCACTTCTAAAATTAATGAAAGGAGGAATTGACACCACTGAGGACATTGCCTGTAGATTACATTTGTCCATAAGTGTTTCGGGCAAATATGCGCTTAAAAACACGCTTACATATGTTTTAAGGCAATTAATATTCCCTGTACTCATTATAAAAGGAGTAGTCCCTTCTTTCTTACGCAGCTGACTCCTACCTCTCCAGCCACTGGAAAAATTAGCCGAACTGAAGCATCTTGTTGTTATTATCAGAAGCATCTTATTATTTTTCTTTGTATTCTGGTAATTTGTTTGTAATAAGGAAACCAGACACAACAGGATGTTATTTGATATTTGCCTTTAAATCATTACAGGCTTACTTGATAATAACATTCATCATCATGCACGCTTAAAATTGGCCGTTTAGAAAAATCTGATTTTTCCCCCCCCCACCCCCCTCTTCTGACCAATATCTCTGTCTCAGGTGTTTTGAGAGCAAATGGAATATTTTGTAGTAGGTGGAATCTGTTATTTCCAAATAAATTCTAACCTCGCTGAGTTTTTCATTGTGGAGATTACTTCTGAAATGCAGCCTCCTTTTTTGCTTATTTATTCAATACTGCGTTTGCAGTTTTGGTATCAAACCATGCTTTGTTAAACATAATCAACAGGTTTTGGAGGGAGTTTTCAAGGACCCAGAATATTCCACCTTCCCATTGCCGTGAAGCTTAAGGCTGCTGCTGCTGTGTCATTAGTGACACGATGGGAGAATTTGCATTGACATTACCAGTCAAATACATTGAAATAGTAGCATGTATCTTGTGCCGTACGCTCTTTTTCCTGTTTCGTGTATGTTTTCGTTCTGTGGACCTGCCTTAATTTTTAGTAATGCTGTGTTGAGGCTGACTCTCCTGTTTGGTAGAAGAAATATTACAGAACTTCAGACCTCAGTCCCACCTAATTAAAATCATAGCATAAACCAGGCTGGTGTTGGAGCCTCATAAGCATCTGCCTTGTTAGCCTTTTTCTAGGTCAGGTACAAAAGGGAAGAAAGTAGTGGGTAAAATAAACTTATTTAGCATAATAAAAGAGGTACTTACCTGCAAAGCACTGAAGACTGACCACAGAAAATGAAATTACTCTGAAATTCAGTAGTAATGCATGTAGAAGAACAGGCAGAGGAAAATCACCATCCTAATTTTGTATAAACAAAAATTGGGTCTCAAATAGCTGTTGCTACCTGAGCAAGTGGTACTGTAGTTCTGAGAATTGCAGTGGCTTTTATACGTCAAAGAAGGAAATAAAATTCTAAGAATTACTGGCAAAGGGATAAGAGGAAAAAAGCATCCGTGTGTTTTGTTATTTTTTTTTTTTTACTGTTGCTTTATAAACCCATGGCATGACTGTATGTTAAATGCCATGTGCAGTTCAGCTTCCCCATCTCCAAAAGGATGAACAGTAATTGGGAAAGTACAGGAAAGGCCAAGGAGTAGGACAAGAAGTAAGTAATAGCTTCTGTGCAGGGGGATCAGTTAAGGTATAAGACTTCAGCCTGAAATGATATGACTGGAGAGGAATTTAATAGCGTCTCACAAAATGGAGAAAATGAACAGGGAATGATGATTCATGTTGTTTTGCAACACAAAAATTAGGGGACATCGGGTCATGTTCAGAGCACAAAGGTAGATGCATTTGCGCTCGGCACCTACTTAAGTTGTAGAATTCATTGCTCCTGGATGCTTTGGGCATGAAAAATTTTACATGGTGTTTCAAAAAGACTTGAACAAATTCATGGAAGAATACTTAGGTGAGTGCTGTTGAATACCACCCCTAGCTTAGGAAGTTTCTCGGTCGCAGATCACTGGGAGCTGGTTATCCATAATATGGTGTCTTGTGTTTAGAATGACCGAAATTTGAGTTCAAATGGTTCTACATTGAAAACCTTATTTTTATTTTATAACCGGCACAAAATTTGCACAAAGTTATTTTCTCTGTAAAATGTATGTAACAAATAGGAATTCTATTTGAATGTAAAGTATCAAAATACACACTGAAATGTACAAAAAAGAATAACTGCAGGCTTTCTTCTCATCTCCATGTAACAGCTGTTGCAGTAAGTAAATCACTGTGATGTCCTTCAGATAGGAAAAAATAGATAAGTGGTGGTTTTAAAAGAAAACACATGTGCAGCACTTGAAAAAAAAAAAAACAACAACAAAACACTTCTGATGCGGTTGTACATTTTGTTGTTCGTTGTTGTGAATAAAATTTTACAGCGTTGACTTAAAACGAAGAACGCATGCCTCTGTCTGGAGAAATGGTTCTTGCATGTAGTTATTACCGTCACACTCAGACTTCAGTATGTTTTTTTCCCTTTCTCTGCCATGGTTGTGTTTTTAGCAGGCGAGAATAGATGGCTGCTAACTCAGTGCAGCCCAAGTAATGGCAGTAGCTGTTAGCAGCCATCACCCTTTGCATGTCTTTCCATCTCCCTTGGCTTGGCTTGGTGCTGTCGGAAGGGTTGCAGGTGATCTGCACGGGACCCGTTAGTCGCAGTGTGTCCACGTGTTCCCTCCTGTTCAGCTGCTAAAACCTATACCTACGAAGTTCTTGTATGTGAAAGATTTCTGCACGTTAGGGATGGCTGTATGTGCAGCCTGTATGTCTCAGACGCTGGCAGGAGTGATGTTTCTACCAAATTGTGTCCTGAACAGTAACAGAGTTACAAATTCTGACTAGTGGAAACCAGTCATAATTTACATTCCCTTGTTAAAATTTCTTTTCATATTGTTCCTACACTGACCTGGTTTCGTTCTCTGTCTAAGCTACTAGAAACTGGAGCATTTTGGTGGTGTTTGTCCTTCTGTTAGACCCCTGTGAGGCTGTGTGAAACACCTTGTCCCGTTAGCCGTTTTCTGACGCAGCACTACCCCTTCCTTCTGCAAAAATAACAACTGCATCTGCTGGTGCAAAGCTTGTTACTCCCCCTTGCTGAGCATCACAGGAAGCAGCAGTTGAGCCCCCTGGAGCGTCCCTGCGGTGTTTGGTGACACTGAATTTTCCAGCCTGCAATACTTTCTGTGCGTACTTAAAGTTTTAGAAGCTCATGACATTTGCTTTGTTGTCTGCCAAATTAGCAATAGGTCTGACAGTAGTGTCCCAACCAGTAAACTGGTTGAACAGTCAACTCATTGCATCTAAACAGCAGTGGAGTATTTATTTTATGTTTATGATAGCTGCTTTGATTTTTTTGTTTCAGTGTCACTATATACTGAGTATTAAAGATTTTAAGGGAGATTTTTTCATGGCAGAACTCTTAGAGTATTTTCAGTTTTTTGACTTGGAAAGTAGTGTATAACTTTAAAAAGAAAAAACAACAAACTTTTGGATATGCTGGTGTCTTCTCTTTACCTGATCGCCATAACAGAGCCCACACATATATCTCCTTACCTTGGTGTAGGTTTACCCAAGTGGCTTGCAGAATAGCATCTTGTGTTTACTAGAAAACAGAAAAGGATTGTTTGTAACAAAAGAACATTTTAGATTTTTAGTCAGTGTTGCTTCATCACTCTTGCTTCATCACATCCCCAAGGAAATCTGTGATTGTGTCATAAAATTCCAGCTGTCACCAGTCTCCTCCTTCCCACAAGCATGCATGTGATGGTCTGCAAGGAAACCACTGCCACAGATGGGCTTAGAAAGACCAGGGCTTCCACCTGGGAGTCTGCATGTCCCATGCCTGTCTCTTACGTGGGAGAGGTTTCTAAGGCGTCTGAAGACAGAGCAGGGAAAGAGGAAATTGTCAACGCAGTTGTTATTCTGAACATTATAGACCTCTATACAAGACATGTATGTAAGGAGACCAGCTGCTATTAGGAAGGTGGGTAAGCCACGTAATCGACTGAGAATGCTGTGTGCTACTGGTTATTGAGCATTCACTGCATTCTGCTCTGGAAGAGGAATAAAAATAATTATTAAGAGAAGAAATTTTTGAATGCTTACAATACAGAACCTTTGTGGAGATTTTTTTTCCTTGTTTGAAAAACTTCAAATCACTTCTTAAATAGTATAAAACCTAAGGATTGTCTTTTCAACCCAGAGCCTAATGTATACATCTTATTTAGGCATATGTGATGAAAGTGTTTATTAAAAGAGAAATTTAATACACGTGCTGTAAATCTTACCAATCCCAGTGACTTCCTTGCATATCTGTCCCCGTCTACGTTAGGCTTTTTTTTTTTTTTTTTTTCCTCTCCTTGCTGCTATTTCATATCTCCGTCCTTGGAGATGCTCAGAAGCCGTCTGGGCACAGTCCCGGCCAGCCTGCGCTGGGTGGCCCCGCTTGAGCGGGGGGTTGGACACGGCGAGCTCCGGGGTACTCTGCAGCCTCAACCATGCTGTCGTTCTGTGAATGGTACCCAGGCTGTCAAGTGTACGGAAATCTTGCCCCTTTTGGTGGCTCATGCGGATAGCAGCTTTACGCCTTGTACTTTTGGGGATTTCTTTTAACCTTAATAAGAAAAGAAGGCCTTTCTGTCCTCACTGGTCAGGTGGGGAAGAACTATTGATGTAATTGTCTTAAAGTAATAAAAAAAAATTAAACGCTACGTTTCCTAGTATTTTCCTAATGTTTTAGTAAAGGATGGTGATGTAAAAAAGAGAACTTAGAGACATTTGGGAATGGTGCAATTAGCTTTTTTAATTCTCAGTTCCCCCACCAGCTCATTACGCATGGGCAAGACCTTCCCTGTGACAGAAACAGTCATGAATATAGGATGCAAAATAAAGCCTTATATATGAACCTGCAAATGAACTTCACATTTATTAATCATTTTTGGTTCCTTCGTTCCCAGAAGCTTCAAAGTAGGCTACCATAACCAAGTCTAATGAACATCCATTACATTCAGTGAAAAGCAGTTAATGTATTGTGCCAGATGCTTCCAAGAAGATCTCTGAGGCAGCGATGAGGGTAACTGCTGTCCCTTTGCCGCGCCGGTGCCGGACTTCCATCTCCTAAGAGTTTGACTCATGAAATGCGTTACTTCTGTTCTTCCTTAATCTTCTTTTGGAAAACTTTAACGGTGTTGAAGTATGGCACACACAACTAACATAAATGCTATTTTCATTCTGTTCGGTGAGCACCGTGTTTTCAGTCTTCCAACGGCATATTGAGACACAGTTTGGTTTATGGCAGAGACAGCAGTTGAGATGTTGTTTGTCTCATTTAGTATAATTTGGGTCCCTTTTCTCCTAGAGAAGCAAACAGCAGGGGAAAAAGCACCATAAGGTTTTAAGCTCATATAGCCGTAGTGTGTAGTGAAACAATCTGTGTCTTCTCACACAGTCCAGAGTTCTTGAGAATGAGTTAGAGCCCATGAACTTGGCCTTTCCAGTGTAATGGGTGCCCATTAATGTATAATGAGATGAAAGCTGGCAAAGAGTAAATGGCTTTTGCTTACTTGAAAGTTTCTTGCAGGCACACAATAAAGCAGAGTTCCTTTGCAAAGTTTAACTAGGTTAAATAAAGTCACCAAGATGGATCAGAGCAAGGCCGCAGTTTCTGGTGGTCTTCCTTGAGCATTTCACGCGTGGTTGTCCTGGGCTGCGCTATGGGTTTTGTTTTTAGCGATTTGGCGTCTGCCTGTCTTACAGGTGTTTACACTTTGTACTCTTCATTGAGGCTGTACTTAGAAATTTGGGAGTTACTTGCAGAAAATCATCTTTCAGACCCAACATACTTCGAAAACTCACTACAGGCCGTTATGAGTGGCTCTGCCGGACGCTGCCTGTTTCGGGAATCCTCGTCCAGGAATGATTGCAGGGATTGTTTGTTCAGACATGCCAAAAACGAAGGGTGTGGGGTTTGGGTTTATTTTGTTTTGTTTTCTGTACGGAGCCGTTTACGATTACAAGGGATGTATTCCCAACAGGATATTTATTTAGTGTCAAATGAATTGTCCAGCATTTTTTTTTCAGGATAGCTTGGTGGAATGGGTCTAACATGAGCCATTTGGCTTTTGGGCAGGTGGTCATTTTGGGATGTTTCAGATGTCCAGAAACACTTCAGATATATGTTACTGAGTAGCTTAACTGAAATAGGTGAAGCAATTTCAGTTTACACCAGCTCAAATAAATATCTGGCATACCTAGTCATGAACAGGAATTCCTTATTCTTCTTAATTTTGTGTTTCTCTTCAGTGTGCTTTAGATGCCTTCATTGAGGGTTTTAAATGTTACACATTGTCTTTCTAAATGAGTTCACTCTAGGTTAAAGAATAATTTTACTTCAATCTCTGTACATCAAACAAGAAAGATTTCCCCTTCTCCATGTGCTCCAGCGGGCGTATAATTTCAGTATTACAGACCAAGCTGTGCAGTTTTATCTTCTGAGAATTTTCCTCTCTCTTATTGGTCTTACTAAAGCTTGTAGCGGGTTTTTGTGCACACCCACCCATGTCGCAGATTCTTCTATCCATCCATTTCTCCACTTGAATCATTTACTCTTTGCAATATTTGATTATGTTTTGTCGTGTTGTGTACTAATTTTTTTAAAAAGTGACTCTTCTGCTTAAATCCTCTAAATAATCTGTTGCTTTGCTGTAACTGGACTTCTTTGAAAGAGCTGTACGTGTTGGCCTCTTGGCTCAAACCCGGGTTCACGGGAAGTTTTAGGTGGCGTGCGACCCGGGCGCGGGTCCTTGGTCCGGCGCTGCTGCGGGGACAGACGCCGCAGCCGTGGACGCTGACAGGAGGAGCCAGTAGTGTCTCAAGCTGGGTATGCCAAAGAACATCTGCCAGAGTCCGATGATCTTTATGTTATTTAGGTTTCAAAATCAAAGTATGGAGGAGTGTGGAAATACCAGATTTTATTGCTCTACAGCCTTGAGCCTTGCTCCTGTGCGTTCTGGTGCACTCAGGGCGGCGTGTTGCTCTGTCCCCCGGCAAATCCCTCGCTCCGTGCAAAGGAGAGAACCAAATGGGCACAGGATTTAAATTGCACAGACAGTGGCAACTTGGTGTTTCATGTTTCTGAGCAGAAACAAACTTTCTAGGCAAATAGTAACATTGTCAACTGTATGTATATATATTTTTCTGTCTAAGACTAATCTAAATTAGGTGGATGCTGCAAAAATGGCTTCTATTCCTACAGTTAGGAATGAAATTTAAGCTGGCATAAACCGTGTCCTTCCTTCCTTCACCACCTCAACCCAGTTCCAGCATAGAGTTAGTGTAATCAGGAGTGAACAAGTGCAGGGAATTGAACAAAGTTAAAGCTAATCTGGGAGGAAAACGGTTTATTATAGCCCAGATGAGTGTGCTCACCCTGATCTTTGTTCAGGGGTGACAGAGCAGGTGCATAAGAGGACATTACTCATTACTTACTGAGCGTCTCTAGTTCTCAGTGGTATGCTGTGTTAGGGACATAATTTTATAAGCATTCAGTTTTGTGTTTTAGCTAGATGTGAAGGATGATATTTTCCTACTCTTTTAATTTTGTTGTGTCTGAGAAGGTAGTTACATGGGTTAATCTATCTAGAAGTAAAATGGATGTTTGCAGCACAAGGGAAAGCTTACAGATGTTTTTATAGTCTAAATAGGTTTTAAAAATAATAAATAAATATTATTCTTATTTTTTAAACAGAAGTCAAAGAGCAATCTGCAGAAGAGGATGCCCAAACGGAAGTGGACAGCACCAAGAAGCTAACACCAGTCCTTCAGCGCTCAGTGTCCGAGGAGTCTGCAAGCTCCACTGCCTCTGTGGGTGTGGAAGCTAAAACCAGGTTAGTGAGCGAGGAGGCGGGTGCTGAATCAGGGGCAGGGCTGGGAGTCGGGTGATGGGGTGCAGAGTGCTCGGGGCGCAGGCTTGGGGCGTGCTACTGGGGCTTTGAAGTGCAGGCAACAGCAGCCCGTGCTTGAGGCTGATGGCTTAATTGGGGTATAGGGAGAGCAAGGTGAAAAGCACGTTCCTTGAGTGTTGTCCTCAGACTGCACTGGTAAACCCTTGAATTACAGCGTATTAGCTGTTTAAATTAAAACAGACATAAGTGATATGAGATAAAATGTGATTACTGAAGCTTTCCTACTGAGAAAACGGTGTATTGGCAAATCCATATAAAATTATTTCTGAACTTTCAGCTTGTACGTCTGTATTTTCAGGAAGAAAGTAAAACAAATTTTTTGTCATTTCTGCCATGTTCTTCCTTATTTCAGAATTTTATAATACAGAAAATACGTTGGTTTTTTTAAAAAATTTTTATTAATATAAACTACCTAAAAAGCAGTGAAAGTATTAATTACAGTATTTGAAGGAAACCAAAACACGCTGTGATCACTGTTGAAACAGTATCACAGAATTCTAGCAGAACTTCTCTGTTGAAGCCCTGATAACAGCTTTTAACCCAGTAGCGGGTCTCTTCTGCTGCAGAGATTGCTGTTACCAGACAGTTACGGGTGTAATTATATTTTGACAGACTTGGAGAGAATCGTCATCATCATTTTACTTCTTCCTAATCTGACACAGAGCATATTTTCCATGCACAAAAAATTACTTCATCTACTTGTTGCATATATAATTTTCATGTGTTACATGCTCACAAACTTCTTAGGTTCCAACAGATACTTCCCTTCTCACACAGAATTGCTGTTAAATAGATCTCCCGTGTATACCTGAATGAAATACACAAAAATTTCTGTTCTTAATGGAATTTTCCGAAGCTGGTATTAAATTGCAGCAAATATCTAGAGCAGCTTGAGCTGAACAGCTGTTTTGGTTCTTTATTGACCCTGTTTTGGATCATTTGCAAAAGTTTTAGTGCTGTTTCATCTGCTCTCTGTTCTTCTCAAGGTTACTGTCTTGCGGTTATCATGAATAGTTGATTACAGCACTTTCCCTAGCCATAAACTTGTTTTTTAAAAGCTGGACAGGAGTCTTCTAAAAAGAAAAAAATAAATGTCTGCATGGTTCTGAACCAGCCCTTATTTGCCCTCAACTTACTCTTCCTTCCAACTGAAAGTGTTGACTTCGATTAGTCGAGATTGAAAGGCTATCATGGGCCCATTGCTTTGGCCAATCAAAGCATTAAAAAGCCAAGTACTATTAATTTTTAATTAAAATAGCCATGGTCAGGCCCTGTCTGTATTAAGGAGATGTGAAACAGTTAATTGGGGGTCATAGGTTTCTCTGATCCCAGGTAATTTTGGTTCCAGACTTAGATGCAGAATTGGTGTTGGTTGCAGAAGTCATCAATGTCCTCGTAATGATGGGGAAAAAATACATGCCAGGGGTTTTTTTGGCACTGTGTCTTGAAATCTAGCAGAAAAAAGCCTCTTCTGATCTGTGACTTCTTGATCAATCGTCTGTATCATCGTCTATGGTGCACTGGCACTGCCGCTGAGCTGTGCAGGGGTAGGAGGACCGGATTCGGGGTGGCTTAACTCCGTTCTCTTAGGAGAAAATACAGGGTGTGAAATAACACATACTGATGACGTTTGGTTGTGTAACGGTGGGAGGAAATGCATCAAGATTTAGGATGAGGTGTGACTGCATAGACACTTTAAACCTGTAACTTGGGGAAGTAGTTTTGAAGCTGATTTCCAAATCAATCATACTCATCAGCTTCATCTCCTTTTTTGTAAGCCTTTTGGTTTCTATTTTATAGTATAAGTAACTTAATCCAGTGGAAATGTTTATGCATTTAGAAATAAAATTAGGTATGTGAGATGTAGGAGAATTACGGGAGTATGTTATAACAGACAGTGCAGAAATTGCCTAGAACACGGAAAAGAACCAAAGCCTCCGCCAGAAGTAGATGCAGGTGTAGGTGGAGCTACTTTTGCATCACTTTTTTCAGAGTTGAGTATAAGACAATTTAGGGTTTCTGTCGTCGGTAGTGAAGATAAAGGAGTTAGAGAAGCACAGGACACAGGGCATAAAATGAAGTCTTGTACATGAAATAATTAACTAAATTGCTACTGAAAAATAGCGATTTTAACGTAGTAGGATATATCAGAGCTAGGATGGGGATTTCAGTAGCTGAGACATTAGCCAAAGCTTGCCTTGTGTGGTATTTTTCTCTGGATCCCGTCCTGAGAGTGAGGCTAAATTAAGAACATTCAAGAGAAAGGTGCGAGAGAAGGTGGTCAATGTTGGAACCTTTCTGAGGTGGGATATGGGAGTCCAAGAGAACTATTAACTGCAAATGGGATTGGGGCGGGGAATTTAACAACAGATTTAGGATTAGTGCTCAGAAGCCAATGTGCTGAAAACCATTAAAATAAATAGTATCTGAGCCATACTGGGGTAGGGAGGCTGAAAGGGGTGAGGCGTGTGCGTGTGTACGCTCAGAAGGAATGAGTGAATTATTGACCACATGTGGGGAGGGGCAATAACGTCAAGCAAAGATAAACTATCAAGCCTGGCAGTGGTAAAAGTAACGCTGCCAGCTCTTATATATCATGAGCATCATGGGTTTTGGAGCCTTTTCCTTTGGTTGTTCCCTTTTTATAAGCCTTGTGAGAAGCTTCTGTCAGCTCAGGACTTATGGCTGAGTGGAATCCAGCTTCTTCGAAAGGAGTCTGCTCCCTTGGTTGGTGCTGCCTGCAGAGAGCAGGGGAAGTGCAGCCCATGAGGCAGGCAAGCAGCCAGAAACCGGCTGCGACTTACAGCAGAGCCCTCTTCTACCTTCCTCCTCTGTTTCCCACATTGTCAACTCCAGGCATTAAAAGCTAACGAGAATGGCCTAGAAACACAATTTCATAGAAGAACAAAAACCCTTTTGATTCATTTTATTTTCCGGCTACTTTCGGAGGCTGTAAATTGCATTAATTGCACATTTTCAGTCCTTTTGCCGTAATCACGAAGACAGAACATTCTTAAATAAGTAGAAGCTGAGATTTTCACACAGCTTTTTCGATTTTGGTACTTTGGTCTGCTAAATATCTGCTCTTGTGAGACTGTCACTAAAACTACAAAAAAACCCTGGCAACACACCTTCCTGCTTTCCTGCTTCACTTGGATTTGGACAAAGCATGCAATTTTAATTCCAGGCCGATTGCACTATTCCCCCTTATTTTGTTGCTGCTGCTAACATCAGATTTGGAGTCTGGAGATGGACGGCTGGGATGCTTTATTCCATTGAAAAGAAGTGGTTGACGAACATCTGTTGATTGTGTGAACAAAGAAAAGGGTGAAAAAGTAGCAGTGTTCCTTATATTTGTTCCTTATCTTTTTCTTTTTTTTTTTTTAAAGTCTTCAAAGAAAGTGCATTATGAAACTTGCAACACTCAGTGGAAAAAGAAATTGTGGAGTGGCAGAGATTAGATAATCTGGACAGAATAACAGTGCAGTGATGGAAGGAGAAGCTAGATCTTTAGGCAGGAGGGAGTTAGATAAAATATTTAATATTAAAAATATGTTTAAAAACTGTTAAAATTGCAAAGTCAAGCACATATTTTAGGAGATACCAGTATTAAGATTAATTTTGAAACTGATTATTTCTTTTCATGCACATGTATTACAATACAGTTTGTAGTTTTACATGAATGTTTTTCTACAAGAATTCTTTCTGCAGAGAATGGACCTTATGCACGAAACAGGGCACTTGAAGTCATTGCAGAGTTTTGCCTTTACACTTTCAGATCTAGAGCCATGTAAACATTTACAGTATCTTCCTCTGAAGTCAGTGATTGACTTCTACATCTGCAAAGTGGTGATAGCGTTCCTTCGTGTTACAAAACTGAATTATTTAATAGTAATGAACTAATATTTCATCGTTATATCAATGACCAGTCTAGCCCAGAGTGAGGTTACTGATTTGGCTTGTGGGGCACGATTTGAATATTGTCAGTAGGTAAAGACTAAGACCACACACTGAAAAATGAGAAAAAAGTTAAATATTTACTGGTTGTCCATCCTGTCTGTTCATGCATTGGCTCGGGAAATGGTCTCAAGAAGAATATTATGACAGATCGTTGTTAAAGGAGCTCTACCTCAGATTCATAGGGCAGGAAGGGACCTTTGGAAGTCATCTAGTTCACCTCCTTTTCCAAGGGCAGATGTCCACGGCTGTCATTTCTGACAGAAGTTTACATAAAGTGCTCTGAAGTCTTCCAATAATAAAGATTCCAGATCTTCCTTAAACAGTCCCTTCCAGTCTCTTCTTTGTCTTTACTGTTAGAAACACCTTCCTCACATCTAACCTGCATTCTTCTCATTCTGGGTTTATCCCATTACTGCTTGTACCATCTGCCAAGGGTAATGGAGGATAGATTTGTGCAAAAGGCTCTCGGTTTATTTCCCCAACATGCTTTACTTCATAACAAAACCCACAAATTTGTTCATACTTTCTTTGTAGATGATGTTTTCTTGAGCTCTGATTCTTCTTGCCGTTTTGAGTTCTCTCCAGATGGTCTGCATCTTTCTTGAAGCACAGAAGGCGTATTGCACAAATGGGGCCAAAGAAAGGGTTCCCAGGCAGCCTTAATCCTGCTTTTTTCTTAGGCTGAACAATTGACATTGTGACCATGATGTGTTTAATGCTCTCATGTAGAACTTGTGCCTTGTGGGATTTGACACCCATGATCAATGACATGCATGACTGGACCTTTAAGTTGCACGGACCTTTGCTCCTTGAATTAATCTCTTAGATAAGATGGTCTGACCACAGAAACCGTACTTAGAAACGTCTCCTGCCCTGTGTGAGCAGGTGCCCCAGGTTTCTGGAGTCCCACTCTCAGCCTCTCATGGATATTTTCGGACAGTTTTTCTGTCTCCCTCCCATCCTACTAAGGCTGCTTGTCTGCACCTGGGTCTGTCCTGCTGCTTACATGCCACTGATGAGCAGCAAGCCTAGCACTGGCAGGTCAGGTCTGTTGGCTGGACAGATTTTCTTTCCTCTGAGAGATGGCAGCCAGACAGACAGAAGCATCCCACGAGCAGGATTTCATGGCTGGCAGTCTGTCAGACCATGCTGAAGGACTGATAGCAGTACTTGTGCCACAGTGTCCCATGCAGGCCAGGCTCCAAAGTGGATGGGATGCCTACTTTGTAAGAGGATTGCACAGATACATGTTAATCGCAAGCGATGTTAAGAGTCTGGGATCTTTAGTTTTGTTCCAGTGTTGAGTGAATACAGCGTCTTCTCTCCTTTTTTCCAAATGTCACCTTTTCTGGTTTTTTCTGTCGTTGTCAGACTCTCGTCTTTTTTCATGTTGTCGATTCCTCATGATACTCCCATTCTCTTTACTTTTCTAATCCTAGTCTCTGCTCATCAGTTCTAATCATTGTTTCAGTGTCCGCTCAGTTGTGGTTTCTTCTTTTTTGGCTCTTCGCCTGATCTGCATTTTCCTTCCGTCCATCTCCAGTGGCTCCCAGACAGGTGGTTGTGACATGGTATTTCTTTTCACCCCTTTCTCCCATTTTCTTGTTCATTTTCCTTGTCAGCTGGGGCTGTGTTCTCTTCCTGCAGCCTTCACCTTTCTGTGTGGTTTGTATTACAGCCCACAAACAATTGTCCTGTTTCCCCATCGCCTTCCATTTCCCTCGCACAGCAAGCCCTCTGTCCTGCCCTGCCCGTTCGTTCCTCGTTCCTTCCTTCGCTTCTATTTCACAGCTGATGGAAAGTACAGGTAATTCAAATGGCAAAATCTGGACTCACAGCATCCCTAAGATGTAGTTGCAGAGGTGATCCCTGTGAGTGTCTCTAACCTTTGCTGGAAGGATGTTCGTTCACAGGGTGAGGATGGTGCATATGGAGTCTGCTTGCACATAGGGACTGAGAGAATGGAGCGTGCCTAGTGAAGAGAGAATTTTTGAGCTTGTAGCTTCGACGTGCTAAAGCTTTGCTTGAGCACTTGTGATCTACTTGGTGAGGTTAGAAACATTTGGAGAAACGAGCCTGGACTAATTTTCATACAGTTATAGAAAGTGTATCTGTAACTTCAAAAGTGAATATAGTAAAACTTAAAAAGTTTCACAGAACAGCAGAAAGTTTGATCAAAGATCTGGAGTAGCTTCCAGTTCAGTAATCTTGGACCCTTCAGTCTGTAAAAGAAATTGGAGGAAGATAAGAAGCTTCAAAATCATAGGTGGCATGGGGAGGGTGGCTGTATCTCGGCCGTTCGGTTTCTTTTAATGGAAGAAACTGAGGGTTGTCAAAGGAAACTTATAGGGGCCAGAAGCAAAATAAAAGGAGGTGATTCTTTGCACAGCAGGTAGTTGTCCAGAGTGACATGGAAATCCTTGCCAAAGGATGTTGTGGATTGCTGAAGATTTATCTGAGTTCAAGAGGAGACTGGGCAAGTTCGTGAAAGAGAAATTGAGAATTACTGAATATATAGGAATCACAGCTGATACAGGGAGGCCCTGAACTGAAAGTACTGGGAGGCACGGGTAGTATCATATGTTCGCCCTGCTCTTTAATATCCCCTGTGCATCTGCTTATCCTATTTCTAACACTGACCATACAGGGCTGGGTGGACCTTTAATCTGACCCAGCACAGTTTTGACCAAAGAGCCCCACTTTGTTATATATCATCTCTTCTGTAAACATATTTCCAAAGAAAACATACACAGTGTGAATTATGCAGAACAGCATATTTTTCCATTCCGTAATGTGACTGAACAATTTTGATGAAACTTTCTTGAAAAACTGCTATGTAAAGCTGACTTGGTATATGTTAAATTTCAGTAATTTTCAGATAGTAAGACCCTACTTAGTGTTCATATGAAGTTGCCTCCTAAGAGGTGCTACCACCTCTGCGAGGTTTATGCAGTTTTGGTGTGACCTATGTTGATTTGTCAAGAGAGGGAATTTGGCTTGAACAGACAATACTTTGTGGGCACAAAGGCACACCGAAGATACAGGCCACCGTACTTTTTATTTGGGTTTTACCACTTGCAAGTTAAATCACCTCTCAAAATTGTGTGAAGTATCACCCTTCAAGTGTGCTCAGAGTTGCAGTCTACATGGGATTTTTGTTGGAGAGTACGAGTCAGTTTGGTTGGACATTAAAGAATGATTTCTAGATGGACTTGGAATAGACCTCTAAATTCACTTTTTTCAGCACTGGCATTCTGGTAACACCTTTAGGGTGTGTGAAATTTAGGGTATGTGAAATTCTAACTGAGCTTTAAACATTTGTTTAAATTAAAGCTGACACATATTGGTGAATAAGAGCATATTTTCATATTTTTTAAATTTTAAAATGTCAGTAAAATGCATTGTTTTGGTGGCGGGTGTTTGGAGGGTAATGTTTTCTTTCCTTCAAATGAGAAGAGTATCATTAAGTTGATTATATGGCTGTAGAACTCCAACTGTGCTGGTTTGAAAAAACTGGAAAGCAATTATTGTCTAATGCAGTTTAACTGCTTTGTGCAAACTTAAAGTTTTAAAATTCTTCACCTGAAGTTCATATGAACTCCCTCCCGCCCTCCTTTTTTAAAGGAATTGTGCTGCACAAGTTAAATACTTGTTTCAAAACCAACTCTGTGTAATAGTGTCACACCATGTCAAAATTTCAGGTTGTTCTGTGATTCTGTTTCCTATTGGAGAAAGAACACTTTGGATGTCCAATGCTTAAATATAGCTTTCAGCTGAGAACTTTTGCATCTTTCTCTTTGTGGTGTCTCTATGTTGCAGTTTTCATCCTTCTTTATCCTTAGTATCATTCATTCAGGAGGGTGATTTATTGGGTTGTTAACCCTGTATCACTGTGAAGTTGTTACGCATCGCCTAATGAGTTTTCTTCGGTAGTTTCCTTTCAAGCTTCTTCATTATCAAGGTCCAGATATTTATAGGATATTTAGATGAAGCTGAAAAGCTTAACCTAAACCCCTGAGTTTTGAATAGCTTCACCTCTGTGAATGTCTCACGTATATTAGAACTCGCACTGATGCAGACCCCAGGCATTGTTTTAAGCCAGAAATCTTTTTTTTCACTTAAAATCCAGCTTGCAGGTCTTGATTTGAATTTGCATGAATGATACAACGGCGCATTTTCACTAAGGAGAAAAACAATTCACTCTTTAAATAGCACAACATAAAATGAGAGTGAAGGCAAAGTAGTTTGTGCATTAGCACAACTTGGCATAGCTAAATAAATAGTAGGTCCCCTGTAGCGTTTAATTTAGCCTTTTAACATATGTTAAAACTACTAACAGGGTTAGGTGGGAGAAGAATTCTCAAGGCCAATTCTCATCAGTCTGCTTCGGTAATCGGTACAAACGATGCTCTGAAGTTCTGTTTTGCTCCCAAATATTCCACTTCATTGTGCTGAGCTTAATTTTAATTGTGAAAAATAGATGTTAAAAACATTTTAAATTTCTGTAACAACTTTGCCGGCACAACCCAAGGTTTTATGCTTCTCAGTTTCACCTTTCAAAAATGCTAAAGTGTGTGTGAAAAAGACATCCTGAAGGCATTTCCAGACACTGAGGAAAATTATTGCCCAATTCCTTTAAAAACAAATGAACTCATAGCAAAAATCAAACGATACCCTCTTCAGCTTCTTTTTCAACCCAAAGCATGAATGAAATGGATCTTTATTTTTATGCTTTCCAATATTTTTTTTAACTTCAGTGCAATCATTATCATGGCAAATGGCAGCAGCGATCATCTGTAACTTAGTATTTAATGTTAAGGCGATGGTTTTAGCTAGTGGATCTTACTGGAATTGCCATGCCTTGGGTTTTCTCAGATCTAATCCATCGCCTTTTCCTGTTTGAACAGCAACAACGACCTCTGCTTTTAATGAGATTGATTGAAAAGGTGAATGCCCAGTAAAACTTCTTTGATAATTGGTGTCCCACAGTAGGCTGGGAGGGATTTGAGGAGAGGTAAGAGGAGAGCATCTCTTGGGCTGAATCCACAAGTTTGTATTTCTCCTGCTGTTGTCAGCTCCCGTTCATCTCTGTAGGATGCTTGGAGTCCCCCGTACATGTTCTCCTGAAAGAAGGAGACCTTTCAACACCTCTCTGCAGAACAGGAGGCCGCAGGATTTTCCTTAGTCTGCATCCTTCACCATTTAGTACTAAAAGGGTTGTATAACTTCAAGCGTCTTACCGATAGACATGCTCAACATAGGCCACTTGCTGTCTTCCTCAGCGTTTAGCTGTCCGAGCATCTTGGAGACACGGAAGGAAGTCGTTCCTATAAAAATGAGGAAGGGAAATTTATTTCCCCAGCTGTATACCCAGAGTTGTGGGTGGGTGGCAGTGCCCCATATCGTTGCAGACTGCCGTGCCTTCTACCCAGGTATGGAAAATGGGCAGGAGAGCGAGAGGTTACATCTGGTGCTGTTGAGGGTCGCGCTAACTCGCGTGGACCAATCTAAAGATTTCCACCAGCTGCACAGCACGGCACTGATGCAGACGCAAGTGTAGATCTGTGAGATATGGGACACCGCATAAACAAAACATGTTTGCGTAAGTCAGTCTGCACATCTGCTTATTATCAAGGAGCCTTGGCTGACACAGGATACCCCACTGCCATTTCCCAACTCAGAAGGATCCAGGAGGGGCTTCTGCTTACTTCTGGGAGTATAACTACAGTGGCACTTGGTGTGCTTGAAGTGTCGGTAATCCTGATGGTCAGCCTTAATTCTGTTAAAAAAGGTTTGGGGGACTGTCAGTTTTACCTTAATTCTCTGAATACTTGCAAGCAAACTACAAGATGTTTCTCCTTCTCTGGTTGTAATTTAATATTGTGCAACTAGTTGCCCAATACTGCGTGTGTTGAAATGAACTCCTTTCAACGGGAAAGTCTGTGTTTTAGGATGAGTACTAATGACTGTATGTCATCGGTTGAGTAGAGGAAATAGTGACTGTTCTTCTCCCTTCCTCCAGGATTAACTGGCTGGAGGGCATTTTGTTTTCCTTTGTCCGGATGCGGACGGTGGAGGATTGTAGCATCTTAGATTCTTGTCAGGGGGTTAAATTCTTCGTGAGGAAGAGGCACTGATAGGACGACTGGATGAAATAAGAACTTGTAGAAGAAAGTGGCTGTGGCAAAGTGCTGAGATTGACATGTTTCTTGTTAGAAAAAGCATCTTCCTAGCAAGATCCAAGTCTGGATCTCCTCTCGTGGCTTGGTAGGAACAGACATTAGATTCAGACATTAGCCTTATTGGCTCTTATTGCATTCCCCTAAACCCAGCTGTATGTCTGCTTTGTTCTGAACATACATTTTTTCTGCATCATGTATTAAAATTTATGTGCATACAGATGTATGAAATCCTTTGGGATGAGGTGAGTTATATAAGCACCTACTGGTAATAAACCACCTGTGGAATTTTAAACCTATATAAAAAGCTAGTGTTTGTTCTGGGAAAATGTAGGAATTAAGTTAAAGTTACAAATAATGATGAATTTATATTTTGGTTTGGAGCATCATAGATACATCTTAAATGGAGTATTGGTGAGCTTTCTCTTTCTTTTTTTCCTTGGTAGCTTATAAAAAGATATGTGACACATCGTCTCTTGCTTGTTATCCCATTTTGAATTAGCCTGTTCTGAAAATATGCTAATTATGATAACAGATCTAGGGTTTGATCTTAAGAGTTGCCAGTATCTCAATTTCGTTATCTTCAATATGAGAGCTCTTCTTGCATCACAGATTTAGATCCTCTAATTGCATATTGACATATGGAAAGTAGATTTGTAAGTACTTTCTGCAATCCTGAGATGATAGGAATAAAAAAAATCTACCTTCTGCCCATACAGACATAACTTAAAATATTTACTGAGCACTTAAACCTAAAAGGCTAACGTGATGGAACTGGCCACTTTGTACTGCATCACAAATCAGCAACGTGGCGTGTTGGGAAGCGGAGGGCCGTGGCTTTCCTGCGGAGGGTCTCTCTAGCATCCAGGTGCCAGGCAGGGACTACGCTGCCGCTGCTTGCTTCTGGGTGTTTGGGTGCCTGATACATTTGAAGCCCCTCTGCTTACCCTCCCTGGAAGGTGTGAAACCTTCTCCCCCCCTTTTATAATCCCTCCCCTCTCTCTCAGCCCCACAGGCTCTTGGCTGTGGTCTGGGAATGTTCTGCTGCTCCTGGCTTCTCCTTCTGCATCTGTGTGTTCGCAAACCTTTAGCGAAGGGTTCCCCCAGCCCCCCTCCCTGCGGCGAGTGCTCAAGCACTTGGTTCAGCTGCGGTCCCCAGCTTTCCTGGAGCAGGAGCAGGAGCAGTAGCACAAACCATATGATTCTTGACAGCTTCACAGCTGTCTGCACCACGCTGCAGAGTAGCTGTGAAACTCGCTGCTCCTGTTGTTTCACTTCACTCTGCCTGCAGAAAGCTACTGCTGGAAGTTGGGATACCGGAGCTGCCTTACAGGCTCCAGAAATATCTGCTTTACCCCTCTATTCCTTTTTCAAATAGTACCGCTTTAAAAGTTAGTTTATTTTTTTTGTAATTACAGTTTTGTATTTCTCTTTTATAAACCGTACCATTATTGCCTATTTGCTACGACTTCCCTTTAAGGAGCTTTGTTTATTTAGTCATAATTATCCTCGAGTCTTTTAATGAGCAGTGATAGTCTGTCCTAACAGGATGTATGAATAATTATTTATTCCACTGTGGATAATCTTGTGTTTGTAACTAGTGTAATTTATATACTGTGGTGCTGCCTGTTTAAATCTCTTAAGTCTCCTCACAAGTCTCTCTAGTCTCAACTAGCATAAATAGCTTTGCTTTCCCTTCTTACAAACCCTGCCTGCGAGGCCAGATCAGGTTTCGCTGGTAGTCTAGTGGTTATGTTCACTGACATACCAGTAATAATTCATTTGCTGCTCTATCACATTGAAAACTAGCTTTGAAATAGACATATGTACTGTTTCGCTGTAACTATTCATTTTTCCACGTTCTTATGCTACACATACCCATATTTTCTTTGCGTCTTTTTATCTTCGGGTACCTATTTCTGAATATTTCTGGAACATGTCAGACATCTACCATCAGCTCCGGGGGCTGTGCTGGCTCACGCTGGCCCTGGGTGCAGGCAGGATCAGGGAGGGATGCGCGACCGAGGCTGTGAATATGAGGATGAAAGTTTCCTAACAGTAATGCGGTAGGGTCTTAATTTGAGTAGCATGATGGGACCTATTTTACCTGCCCACCAACCTGTGTGTCCCCAAAGGTCTGTCTGCCTTAGGGAAAGTCCAATCCTACCTACGGAGCATTCGTAAAAACATTTGGCTTCATTCTGGGCTTCATTTTGGGCTCGTGACATGCTGCTCCCTTCCTTAGCATCTGACTGTCTGGTATTACCACTACTGTAATAGTAGAGACGTTGAGAGGCATTTTACGTACCCACTTGTATTTTCTTTCTCCCTTTCCCCGCCCGCCCCCAGCGTTGCTCTGTGGTGAGGGCAAAAAGACCCGTCCCAGAGTACGTTACACCAAATCTAAGGGGCGTTGTTGGATTCTCAGTATCCTATGTTCTGAACTGGAACTTTCCTTTTCTACTTTCGCCTTTTTCTGTTGCTGCTCTTGCCTCACCTGGCTGAAAAGCACAGGCACTCCATATTTTTTTTCTCCCAGAATTTAGTGAGTATTATATAGGAGTTTAGTGTTATGGTTTTTTCTTCTTCCCACCTCACCTTCCTCCACCCATCCACCCACCCAACACAGGGTGCCCCAAGCCCAAACGTGCCACCTTGCAGATGCACTGAGAGCTATTTAAACGGGATCCAGGCTAAGCCGAGCCTCTATCCAAGAGCCTGATTCCCTCAGGCATCTTTTGGGGGTCTTAGGGGCATGAATATGAAGAAAACAGAATTGCTCATTTAAGCATAAAAAGATGTGTTAAATGGCCTTCCTTTAATGCAGACTGCATTAGTTGCAGAAGTTCACATTTTAAGTTTGTGGATATGTTTATTACAGAAATATTTTTCAGTAGCTTCCATATGATGTGACACAAGGAGCGCTGTCAGAGCTGTCATTTCAATGCTGTTGCTATGTTATGCATGTTAAAACGTAGTTGCAAATGGTACAGGGATATTGTAACGGTCACAGTTCTGTAAATGTGCATTTCCTCTAGTAAAACTTCTAGGTATTGTATCATTTTAAAATATTAAAGTAAACGAGGATATTTGGATTTGTGTATGTCATATTCCTTAGTATGTGTGACGGCAGCCATTGCTGTGACTTTCTCATTATTCCATGTTTTTCCATGTTTCATTAAACCTTTTGGCGTATCGTATTGGCACATTGTGTTGCACATGAGGTGTATGTACTTACAGAAAGGTATATGCATAGTCATGTTCTGGGTTCAAAAAGGCAGAGCTTTGCCTTTCCTGTGATGGCAATGCTGGGTTCTTTTAATGGGTGCGAGGTGTTAATTAAGTTCTTCCTCCCATGCTTTTCTTTTGCCCTGTTTTCTGACGCCTTTTAGCAAGCGTGTGTCTAGAGATAAAGAATTTTTTGAACAAAAAGGTTATATTAATCCCTTGAATATCATATGTGAGGGTTTTGTTTTGTTTTGTTAATCATTCACTTTTGTGAACAAAAAAGTTCTTTTAGCGTAACTTTATATGAGCTGGAAATAGTGTTCCTGAATGCTAAATTCTGATACCTGACAGTACTTGGGAGCTTTTATTGTTTTGTTATAAAGGGTTAAATTGGCATGAAAGTTGCTCTTTGATAGGGTATCCTCTGCTGTTCCCCCCCCAAAAGAAGTAATTATCTTCCTTTTCACAGCGAACAACTCTGCGCCTTTTGTTACTGTGGAGAACGGAGCTCATTAGGACAAGGAGACTTAAAACAATTCAGTCCAACTCCTGGGTATGTTATCCCATGGAAAAACCAGCCTTTAAATAAGAGTGAAGCCAGCGACAGCACCGATGGAGCTTGCGAGAGAACTGCAAGGCAAAACTCAGTGCCGCGCAAACAAAGAGGACAGAAGAAGTAAGTCCGTTGTACGATAAATATGTATTTTTTTTTGTTTTGCATGAAGTTCAGGAAGCATCTTTACAGATACTATACTGCAATAGGCAAATAACTTGTATTTTTGAAAATGCGGTTCATTAATATTGCTCATTTAAAAAAAAAAAACCAACAAAATGCAAGCAGTATAGGAATAGCTGTCTCTTCTACTTTTTGAAGACTGGTTGGTTTCTCCCCTCTAGTGAGAATCTTGACTCTATAAGAACATAGAAAAGAAACAGTAGTTATTGTAAAGCACAGATCTGCTTGTGGGGCTGAAGTATAAGTATGCCCAAGAGTAGACGATAATGGACTTCAGACACTTTGTGTATCTTGTAGACTGCAGTAACTAGATCGTGTTGAAGCTTTTTCCCCTTGCCCTCCAAAGCTGGCTCTCGCAATGCCGACGGCGGTGTTACAGGCACAGCGCACGCCTTTCTTGCCCTTCAGAAGTGGGGTTCCTTGGCAGGTTTCCCAGCAGGGTGGGTTTGGCCATGGAAAGGGCAGCGGCCCGAGTCCTCTCAGGTGGGTTCCACCTTTCAGGAATTCTGAAAAAAACGACAGGAACGCACGCAGCTCCGCGGTGAGGTTCTGTTCAATGTACGGTGTGTCTGGCGATGGCGCAGACGGGACTGATGGGAGAAGCGCGTTTTTAAATCTCTCTGTGTGTGAGTTTCTCCGTAGGTGTAGGGGTTCCGTCCCCGCGGTTCGACGCCGTTTCCCTTCAGCGGCTGCCGCCAACCCAACGGGTCGCTCAGCGCCGGCTGCGCGGCCCTGGGGGCAGCGCGAAGGCCGGGCGGCTCGGGAGGAGGCCGGCGGGGGCGGCGGGCGGTGCGGGGCCGTGGGCGGCGGGCGATGAGAGGCCGTGGGCGGCGGGCGATGAGGGGCCGTGGGCGGCCGGCGGGGCTGGGCCGCGCCGCGCTGGAGGCCGGGGATTGGCTGGGGGCGCGGGGCCGCCGCCAGCCCGCGGGGCCCGGCCGAGGAAGTGAAAGCGGGCGGTTTCGGGTCAGGCGGAGCCGGCTGAGGGCCGCGGCCGCTGCGGGGCCGCTGCGGGGCCGGGCGGGGCCGCTGCTCTTCAACCTGAGCGGAATGCGCTCGGCAATATTTAACCGCAGATTAAATGGGGGCGTTCGTTAAATGGGTCGGTTTGGTCTTGTGAGAAAGCTTTCGTATTAGTAAAAACGCCCTGTCAGCTGGGATTTAGGGTTTTCTTAATGTTCATTTTAACTCCTGTGTTTTGAGTAGCAGTTTAATGTTAGAAGTGGCTCCGCTGGACACGGGCGGTGTTCAGGAACCACCTTTCCGTGATGGTACAAGAGGGATGGTATTCTTCCCCGCCCCCACCCCAGCTAAGTTTTTTTCGTGTGTTTCTCAATGTAATTGCTGAAGTAGAGCATCCCTGAGGAGAAGGACTTGGGGGTGCTGATAGACAAAAAGCTGGGCATGAGCCGGCGATGTGCTCTCACAGCCCAGAAAGCCAACCGTCTCCTGGGCTGCCTCCCCCACAGCGTGGGCAGCAGGGCGAGGGAGGGGATTCTGCCCCTCTGCTCCGCTCTGGGGAGACCCCCCTGGAGCCCTGCGACCAGCTCGGGGGTCCTCAGCACGGGAAGGACATGGAGCTGTTGGAGTGGGGCCAGAGGAGGCCACAAAATGCTCGGAGGGATGGAGCACCTCTGCTGTGAGGAAAGGCTGAAAGAGCTGGGGGTGTTCAGCCTGGAGAAGAGAAGGCTGCGAGGTGACCTTATTGCAGCCTTTCAATATTTAAAGGGGGCTTATAAGAAAGATGGGGACAGACTTTTTAGCAGGGCCTGTACCGATAGGACAAGGGGTAATGGTTTTAAACTAAAAGAGGGTAGATTCAGACTAGATATAAGGAAGAAATTTTTTACAATGTTGGTGATGAAACACTGGAACGGGTTACCCAGAGAGGTGGTAGATGCCCCATCCTTGGAAACATTCAAGGCCAGGCTGGATGGGGCTCTGAGCACCCTGATCTGGTTGGGGATGTCCCTGCCCATGGCAGGGGGGATGGACTAGGTGACCTTTAAAGGTCCCTTCCATCCCAAAGCTGGATTCTATGAAGTAATGCATGCATGGTTTTCAGGAAGGCAAAGTTACTGCAGGTTGAAATTCCAGTGCTTGCTGTATCTCTTGGCTTATTGGAGATAGGTTGTTTTTCAGCATCTTTTTTTTAGAGGTTATAAGCAGGAGAGCAATTCTGAAAGAGAGGTGGTTTTGTGCTGTCTCAACTCCAGAAGCTCAGAAGTAACAGCACATGCATACATTTGAGTTATTAATGGGGGAGAATAATGAAGTTCAAAGAGCCTTAATAGAAAACGCAGCATTGCCTTTCCTACCAACCATTGAAGCGTCAGAGATCAGGTCTCTCTTGTCAGTAAGCCTAATGCACATCCTTAGATGTCCAAGATTAGTTTTTTGCCTGCAGGAAATAGATGAGGAGGAATCATCACTTCTTTTTTTTTAATGGAGTAATCTGAGTTTTATTAATTGTTTTCTGTTGAGATTAGGGGAACAAATTAATAAGGTTATAAACTAGACCTTCCCATGTCAGCACAAGACAGTAGTCTTTATATCACTGCATTTTTCAGTTCCCCCACATTCCCTTCCTCCTGCCTGCCCCCCCCCCCCTTTTTTTTTTCTTTTTGTTAACACCTCGATGGCATTGGATAAAGACATGTATTTCCAACATTTTCACTCCTGGTCTTTTTTCTACCTTCCCCCCATAGCTGCTGTATTGTATCTAGGCACCTCACCTCTGGCGGTGGCAGCCTCCTTTGAGGATGCTGTCAGTGCTGTCCCTGGACCAGCTGTTACGAGCGCAGGGAGAGGGCTGTATGAAAGCTGCTGCTGGTGCTCGCCACTTACACCACTCTCTGTTCTTCCTTCTACGTCTCTTCTTCCCCAGAGTAACACAGACTGCTGTTACCTAACTCTCCATTACTAGGGTTGGGCAAGTTTTAATATCAAACAGAAGTGGACTTTAAACAAAGAAGCCTGTGTCCTGAAGAATTGGAAGAGAGCAGGCTGGAGAAAGGGGCATTTTACCAAGCACTTTTTTTTGTGTGTTGAATAGCAGCTTTAACTGAAAACTTTGTTACTGGGAAAAGTGTTGGGCTAAAGTATGAGGAAGAAAGATTTTGTTTGTGTTGATTTATATTTTATCATGTTTGGAAAAACTTATACTCACTTTCCTTGAGTTTTGGATAATTTACAAGTATCTAGCTAATTAAAAAAGAACGTGATCAATTCTAAGTTTGTTTTTCTGCTCCCTGATACAGATCTCGATCGAGTATAGCATCATGTGCAAGTGTGAGCACCCAAACTGCTTCTGATGATCAGGTTGTCAAATTCTGGGATGAACTCAGTTTAGTTGGCTTACCAGATGACATTGATGTTCAAGCCTTATTTGAGCCAACAGGTAAGATATGTTGCTATCCTCCTTTATTTTCATCCAGTAGTAGTACAGTAGCTACAATGACAGTGAGTGAAGTTTTTCAGCTGTTGGTTTTCTGTGCTCTGGTGTTTGTCAAGTGTTTGATGATGCTTCTGTAGCTTTTGCCAATGTTACGTGTTGTTTTTGTATAGTCTCCTCTTCAAGTACTGGGACAGAATCGTTGTCAGCTTTGCATGGGGAAATATTTGTAATCTACTGCTGAACTGGTGTTCAGGTAGTAATATCTTCAGTATCATGATTCTGTTTTGGGGAGAAAAGGAAAAAGAAAAAGAAATGCTTAATATAATTCTTAAAGTCTGCTAAGTCGGAAATAATGGAAAGGAAGATTTAAAAGAGCAGTACTGCTAGAATAATAGAGGCATAATACACTTCCATGCTTCCAGTATCTGCAGGTTTTCTGTCAGAAAACTGTCCGGTTTGTCATCTGTTCTTTCACTTTAATGGAACGTTCCTTTTTACTCAGTTATGAATTACATTTTCAGAAAGCATCTATGTCCAAGTGCTTTGATGCCAGTAGTCCGCTCACGTATTTTGCCTCAAAAATGGAAGTATATTTGTACAATATAAATGTCATTATTTCATGAGTGTGGAAACTCATTTCAAAGTCTAATTAAAAAAATAAAATGCAGTGGTTTGTTTTAAGTAGTTATACGATAGAGTGTGTGGATGGGCGGGGGGGTTTATCAATCTAGATTTTTTAAAGTTGTTATTATTTGTAGATGACTCTTCCCAAGCCCTTACAGAGATTTTTGGGGGAGTTTTTTTATTGCTGAATGATTAAGTTGACCAAGTACCTAATTTCAACAGCTAATGTAAAGCATCATTTTGAATCTGATATAAAGCTGTCACAGAATTCCTTTGGAAGTATGCATCATTTACATTGTTTTTCCCAGAATTAAATTAGAAACTTCTCTTAAGAGGAGATACCTGTTGAATCCTGCAAATTCTGAATTGCTATGTACTACTTATATCTCTATAATGTGTTTGTTGTATTGACACAGTCTTCTCAGTCATTTATATGCTGTTTCTGTTCATGCTGTATTTTGAGCTTTTAAAAGTTTTGTGTAGAATTCTAAAGCATCATGTGAGCGTGTTCTGCATTAACATGCAGATCTGTATCCGGTCCTTGGGAATCATAAGTCAAGAGTACGTATATAGACAAATGTTACCTGCAGTGAAATACAAGATCGGTTGTAATTTTGCGTGTGTCTCGCACCCAAACATTGCATATACACCCTACTGTTACGATTACACGATCAAGCTTCTGAAAATTAGGAACAGATATACGGAATGTGCTGAAATGAAGAGGAAGATGTGTTATGTATCAAAAAATTGCAGGATATTTAG
Organism: Nipponia nippon; assembly: GCF_047370975.1. Taxonomy (NCBI): domain Eukaryota; kingdom Metazoa; phylum Chordata; class Aves; order Pelecaniformes; family Threskiornithidae; genus Nipponia; species Nipponia nippon. The sequence continues at coordinate 159,858,415 of NW_028262290.1, forward strand.
TGTCTGATAGTAACTGCAATATATTTGATGTCTGATAGTAACTGCAATATATTTAGCATTTGATAATAAGGGCATTAAATGTTGCAACAAGAAAAGCAAGTGGAAGAGAGACTGTTCATTTTATCTGGCAAGTATTTACTACTAGGCCTAAGTTTCATACTTACAGAAGTGCTTGACAGAGTTGTACAGCCAAAGCTCTTTTTCTTTCATAATGCATTAGGTCATTGCTGGGCTCATCACCGCTGTGCGGAGTGGTCATTGGGAGTCTGCCAGACTGAAGAGCAGCTATCGGTGAACGTGGACAAAGCTGTTGTCTCAGGGAGCACAGAAGTGAGTAAAAAGACTTGAATTCTCAAGCCAGTAAGAAAATAGGGGATGGAGTTGGAAAAAAGACAGTCGACTAACATGATACAAGCTATGACCAAAAACATCCACATATGGGTCTCTGAGCTCACGTTTATATTAAGGTTTCTTTGGACAGGTCTTCATGATAAAATCTACTGTTGCAATTTATTAAAAAGGCTCATGGAGTTGCGTGGAATGTATCATTAATTAGTTCTGAGGTAGCCAGAATGTAGAAAGTACCTGACTGACCAAAACAAAATACAGACAGAAGTTGAGTTCAAGTTAGCAAATGCCCCGCTAGGTAGAGGAAGTACTTACTTGGCCAGTTTAGATTCTGAAATTATATGACTCAAATATAGTAGAAGAATTCTCAATTACTTTCATACCCGTTTCAAAAAGCAGGTTAGTATCGGAAAACTAGTGTTTACCACAAAGCCTATGTTGTTACTTTAAATATTGGTAGAAATACATATATAAATATTTAGTCTTTTAATTTGAAATGGTAATGTATTTGGAAAAGTAGGTGGCTTTGAAAAGGAGGGACTCCTTCTGGTGTCATATTCTGATAGCATTTTGAGATGATGAAGAGACCTATTTCACATTGTTTTTACCACACGTAGTTATATTTTTTGGTTGTATTTAATCATGTCTGGTAGATTATTTTAATAATATTAGGTTTTTTTCTATATTAATCAGCCATGCTATCAACAAATTGTGTAATTTTTGCCATTTTTCCCATGATCATGCTTAGGCTTATTTTTACTTGATTCTTAAAGTTTTTCATGCATTATATTAAAATTAAAAAATGATGCGGAAGATAGCAGTAAATGCTCTCAATTGCAAAAAGCTGCTTTAAATCAGTCTTTCAATATAAGCCATATAATACAGCTTTCCTTGCGCCTTCTACTTTTACATATGCTCGTATTGATAAATGCTTTGCTTTGAATAATTTAATTGATTTCTGTGTATCTGCTTTCAAAATAAAAGACTATTCAGAATGAATGAACCTGACAGTATTGAGTTCTAAATGAGCTTGAAGATGTTAAAGCGTTTGTGTGTATGTGTGTGTGCGCGCATGTATAAAAAAATTATAAAAAGAATTGAAAGAACATCCAAAATTGGTTACCTTTTTTTTTTTTTTAAAATCTACCTGCTGAAAAGTTTTTGTCTCCTTGGTTTTGGCTGATGATAGTGGCTTGTAGTCATTTTGTGATCAGCTCATTCCCATCTGTAGTCATTTTCATTATGATATTTTGGTTTCTAACAGAAATCATTGCTGCAGTGTTCAAGCTTGTATTTTGCTCTGTTGAGTTTCATTCTGTTTCCATTATTTCAGTTCTGTTTCTTTTGATATGGTACCTTGCTCCTCCCCTGTGCCTCAGGGTGATGATGCCTCACCTTCACATGTTAGTATATTTTAAGTTTTGTGTAGAAGTTTATAATGCAAATATTTAAATAAGAATTCCTGAAGAATCCCACATCTCCCTGGTGCCATAGTTTCCATTTCAGCCCTGTCTTTTCACATGCTGCTCTGTAGGTTCTCTGCTAATCTTCTCAAATTCTGCAAATAAGTTTTAGATACCCCTGTTGCACATGTTTCGATGCCGAGAGAGGAGAGAAATATGAATCGAGTGCCATTCTACATATTTTCTATTCAGTCTTTCCTGAAGCCATTGAGAAACTTTCTTTGCTGTAATACTGCAGTCAGCCAGGAAAGAAAGATGTTGTCTTGGTTATTCTCTTTTATCTCTCTTGTGATATCCCCAGGGAGAGCAAAGTAAGAGCGCAACTGGTATTGTCTGATTCTAGAGGAGCAGCTAGACAAAATGGGACATCTTTATCCCACAGTCACACCAGGGAGGTTTTTGCTTTTTTTTCTTTTTTTCCCCAAGAAATAAGGAGCAAACTCTGCTGTAGTTCTCTGTTCCTGACCATGGAGCGGAATGTCGGGGGTGCTCCAGGAGTTTGTGTGTAACTGGTTGGGAGCCCAACTAATCCTGTGTTTGCTTGTGTCCAGGCTGTAGTGCTTGGTAATAATTTTTCACAGCTTTTTAACTTGTCACTAAGGTGAAGAAGGCACAAAAAACTATAAGGTGCTGGTTATCCTACGCAGTAGTGGAAAATTAGCTCAAAGGAAGACGTTTTCTTTGCGTGAGATATTTTGAAAAGTTTTGAATGAAAGGTGTAGCCGTTAATGTACGTTTTTTGCATTTACAGCTGCTTGTGCTTTGCTTTTGCTGAAATTTTGGGCTTATTAATGTGATGTTACTGCATTTTAAAAGTAAAGTTTCTATTTAAATGTTCTGAACACTGTTGGCAATGCAGATGCAAGTATGTGCTCAGGGCATACAGAAAAATAGTTTAAATAAAAACAAGCTGTATGCTATTTCCTCTACTTGCCACCAAATTTGCTTTGGGTTTTGTTGTTGTTGTTGTTTGCTTGGTTGGGGATTTCTGTCTTCTTGGAAATCCCTCTGACATGACATGGGTTTATGATGTGGTCTGCAGCACTGACATCTTTCCTTGTCTGGGAAAGTACGTTTTCTTTTCCTTATGTTCATGTACAGATTAATTTTTGACATGTAACAAACTTTTTCTTGACAGTGTAGTCCATTGGTTTAGGTCTTTTAATTTGTGGAGAGCATTTTGGGGCTGTTCTTACCTTGAGGGTCTCTTTACTTTGTAAGTTACATTCATGTTTCTCATTAGTTAGGCTGCCTATTGTTTGCAAATGTATTTTAACTGGATATGACAGTGTTTCTCATTACTCTGTTTACCAGTTGAGATGTCCATTTGGCTTCACTGAACTTGTGATTGCATTAATAAAGCTTGTGTGGACACATTTCATTGACCCATTCCGAAGTATGTACGTTAATTCATTTTAGTTTTCTTCTTGACCCATGTTTGCTGAAGGTTTAAAATACAATACTGTAGAGATCTCAGTATCTGTGCATGTTTCACAAAATACCCTGCTTAGCGTGTCTTTCTTCTTCAGTTCTTTCTTTTGACTCGTTTTGAAGGTCTGGCAAAGACATCTGACCCGTTTGTTACACATATTTGTGTCTAGACATAGGTCGGTTCTTTGACTTTTTTTTCAAAGTCTTGGGTTCGCCTCTCTTTAATATTAATGAGTGGACATACGTACATCTGTGTATGTGAGGTGTTTGAAATCTTATGCATCATGTTGTTTTATAACAACTGACAAATAAAAGCTGGACTATACAGTTAAGTTTCTGGTTGTAGATGTGCTGGAGCCCTTACTGGTGGTGTAGGTGACTCATTTGTCTCATTGCTTGTCTTGCCTACCTCGCTTATCTCAGCAAGTGAGAGATGTTCTCAGAACCACTTTCTAAGTTCAAAAAGTCATAAGGAAGAACTGGTGATCCAGGTGACAAGCATAGTGTCTGAGCTTTTCTCGAGCTGACTCTTAAGAATGCGCATACTTAACTCCGGAGCTTGTATAGTATGTAGGTTGAGGATCCTGAACACCCAGACGTGGCAGTTCCTTCCCCCACTACTTTAATAGGTTTTCAGGGGATTTTGGAGTAATTTTGTTTCAAGTTTTGAAAGAAAAGAACTCTTCAGAATATAGACGGGGAGAGAAAACTTCCAGTGATTTGCTTGATCCAAAACTTAACTAAATTTTCTTATAATTCATAAGTGCTCTACTGAGTACATAAAAATTACCATAGTATAGAAGCTGTCACGTTGTCAGCTGTGTGAAGGTGGACTTTTACCCGTGAGGTGTTTCTACAGATCTTTGTGGTAAGACACAAAGACAGTATGGAATGGAGACTTCGTAAGATAAACTAGGAACTGAACAGAAATCGGAGTTTTTGCTGAAAATAATAGATGTGGACAAGCAGAGTTTTCTGCTTTTTCTTGTATTTCTGGCTTCAGTCTTATCCTTTCTTAACTATGCTGCTTTTTGATATTTGGAAGTGTGAACTTACTGGCATTACCATTTAAAATGGAGGCCTTTAGGGCTTGCATCTGCTCAGCTTTTAACAAGAGTGGTTTCTGAAATATTTTCAGGTATTTTTAAATACCGCTTTATAATTTCCTTATTTATTTTACATATATTGAGTAGGTGGCTGTTTCTCTACAGTCAGCTGAGGAAATAAAAAAGTTTACTACTTGTCTGCCTTATATTGCCTAGCCATAGCTCTTCTGTGTGTTATGAAGTTCCAAATAAGGTGGGCTGCTTTTTTCCCCCCAATATGTAAGTAGCTCAATTCAAGAAGTGAATTTAAGGAAGAATCGGTGGATAACGTTTGAACCACTTTTGAACAAACTGTGTGCAAGAAAGGAATGTGATGGTAACTTTCCCAGCCAGCTTTCTCTTCTGATAAGATGTAGAAGCAGTTTACAAGTCTGGGAGAATTTGTCAAGGACACTGAAGTCAAAGAAAACAGTGTTGGTGGAAACCAAGAAGGAGGTTCCTATCTACTTAATAGACTGAATAGGGGAAACATGATAGTAATGAAGTGTCTAAAGCAGTCATTCCAAAATACTGTATTAGTCTGTTTCCATTTTATAAAACGTGGATTTCTGTTTGCTTTGAAATTCTGTATAGCTTTTTGCATATTTATCTACTTCACAGCTTTCATTTTTCCAGTAATAGTCAAGTGTTTCTTTCGGACCAGGAGTCTTGCAGCCAGACAGCTGAAAAACTGTTGTCTTCTTCTCCCACCCGTCTGTTATTTTTTTTTTTTTCAGTTAATCAGGGCAGTATCTTCTCTTGGTACAAGGCAGCTGTTTTCAGCTCCTTCTGAGTTTCTGCAGGCAGTGTTTGGCACGTTATCATTGCTGAGAACTGTAGGAGTTGTTGCTTTGCATAGAGGCAAGCTAATCAGTAGTATCTTCCCTTGTTCCAGACTCAAGACGATCTGCTGTTTTGACACTCCTCTCTCCTGTAAGTCCTTTTCACACAGTAACACAATCTTGAAATTTTTTTTTAAGGCAGCTCCCCTTGAATTCTGTCACCGGAGGCAGGAGATTGCTCTGTTTGTAGATACTTCCAAGTTGGGGCAGTGTTACGAGGCTTGCATATTAAATATCTCACTCCACCTGTTTCTTAAAGCCCTTTCCATCTCCTGGTTTTAATTCTTTGCTCAAGACTCAATTCTAGCACGATGCTTACCAAGCTAGACAATAAAGAAATAAATTGAGGGGAAAGTTGGGAAACATTTAAAATGTTTATACTTTTTTTAAAGTGTTTGTCCATATTTTGAATGTATCTTCACCCCTTAGCCTCAGTACACTCCTCATCTTGTTGAGACTTGTCCGTGTTTTTAGTGGCATGTGTGTATGTTTATGTGTGCTGCTTTAAGTTGAAAACGAATTTGGCTAAACTGATAGTTCCTTTTGTTGTTCCTTGTCTGTAAAGATAAGCATCAACATCTTAATACGCTATTAACGTCATACACTGGGGGGGATTGTGCCCATTTGTCCATAGCAGTTTTTCAGCTAGTTTTAATTTTTGTCGACATAAAAACTGTGTGTGCAAAATGGTTTAGATGGCAGAATCCTGAAGATAAGGACAGCGTTGACTTCATGTATGTCTCAACCTAGCTGAACAGAGCACGTAGCAATGTCTCTTTTTCGAGACAGAGTGTGGGATTTGCTGTTCCTTGATGCTCTAAAAACTCCCTTCTTCCTTTTTCATTATTGGAAGAGCTAGTAATTCTTAAAGCCAGGGAAAAATGCATGAAGAATGTCATCTATCATAATTTATACCATTTCTGGGCAGAGTCCTCTGTATTTGCCCATTTCTCAAGGAGAAGCTTTGTAACGTGATACTAAATGAACAGCTCTGGTATTCAGAAGTTCCTCTCCCAACTCTTGAGGTTTTTATGGTACTTTTGCACGCACAAGGCACTTGGCTTCTCTTCATCTCCCTTCACTGCAGCTTGGGAGTGACTAAGTGGCTGCTCTATTGGAGTGGCTTCTGATTTTATCTTACTGAGTTGTTTTTTTTTTTCTGTAGTTGCTTTTGTCTTGCAACTGAGGAAGGAAGTACTGCGGGAAGTATTTTTCCAAAATAACATCTCTACTTTTTTACTGGGTTGCTGTCTCTTAGAGAACTCCAGCACAGAAAGTGCTAGAGAAAGACTGGAGGAATAATGACATACGTCTCATCAAGAAGACACTTCCATATGCTTTTGGTCAGTTTAGTAGTTTTGTTCAGTTTCTAGCATGTTTTAGAAATACTGTAACAGTTCAGCAGTGGGAGCTGTGAGGTATTTCAGTTTTCCATGAATTTCCCTCTTGTTATTTTGGAGTTTCTCTAGAGATTTGTAGCCATTTCCCTGCCAATGATGACAGGCTTTGTACTTCAAGGAAAGACATAGTGACTAAGGGTACAGCTTTGGTAACATTTTAACACTGTAAATTATCTTGCATAAATTACTCTGTTCCAGAACGGTTTGGATTTTGATCACCTAAAGCCAGGTCATCTGTGTCTTGGCGAATGTGAATCAGACTGTTCTTACAGCTTGTTAATGACATCAGAAACACTATGTCAATTATTTTATAACTATTTTCCAAGTTCTGCAAAGCAGCTGCAGTATCTTAAAATTATCATAGTTGGTTTTGGTTTACTATGTGTAATTCTTCTGGAACACCTTTGTACACCATAAATGATGTCAGTACAGCTCTGGTAAATCTGTTCAGGTTCAAGAGCTGCCATGGGACCTGTAGGTATGTTTGGTTTTTTGCAGGTCCAGCAGTTTGAGAACAGATATTTGCCTGTGTAGTAAGATTTACAACTTAATTCTCATTAATATCGTCACATGAACAATGATTAAAGTATTATTTTGTTTGAACCAAAATAAGCTTTTCCATGACATACTGTTATTCATTTGAAGTCATTGTCCTGTGGCAGCCGCTTTGAAAAGCATACATCAGAGTAGAGGAACCAGGCATAGGGAAGAAGTGAGAATGAGCAGATAAGAAGAGGGCTGACATTTGAAATTACTAGGATTATTGACAAATTCCCCCTTCCCTCTTTTCTTCTCACCTGTAATCTGACTCTGGGAGCCGAAGCAAATAAAGTGTAATTTAATGTACTTCATGCAAAAAAAAACCCAAACCAAACCCCTAGCTTTTTGCCTAGTAGTTGCTTTTAACCCTATAGTCACTTTTGCCAAATTTTTATGATTTTTTTTTTGCAAATTATCCAGTGGGATTTTGTGCATTCTATTTTTTCTTCTGCAGTGAAACACAGAACAGAAAAAACCCTAAACTACAGTTCTTACAGATAAAGAATTTTGTTCCCTATTGAAATGCAACACCTTTAAAACTACAGAGTTTAGGACACAGCTTTCAAAAGGCAGTTTTCCGTTTCCCCAGTGGTCTCGTAGACCACATTTTCTAGTACAAAATAAATTACATTTTTCTATATCCCTGCTAGTATTTAAGAAAATGAAATAATACTTAAAACTGGTAAACGTGAATCAAGAACTTTACTCTTCTCTGCTTCTAATAGATTTTTGTAATTATTTTGGCATGTATAGTATGGATACCTTGGGATCTACTTAAACTCCAGACTTGGATGTGGCTCTTCAGTGATGTATTTAAAAGTTTGAAAGGATTGCTATGAAATAGAGTGGTCGGTCTGAATAGTGTGATCATAAAGTCAGAGGCAGTCACATGTGAAAGAAATGCAGCTAGTGTAAAGTCTAAACACTTTTGATGAAAGAAGGGGTCTGAAATAGATTTTAGTTTTGAATATTCCTTTTATTGAGAAAGAAAACTTCATTTATTTTCCTAGTGTTTTGATGTAATAGTTGCTCACTCTTGAGTACTTTGATACTCAAGTAAATCTCTATACGTTCCTGAAGGAGAGAGAGTTTCTAAGTGTTGATTGTGATAGTCTAATTGAGGTTTGTTGAATGAATAGCTCATTTGTTTTTTCCTTCCCCACCAGTTGTTAGATGGATTAATGTTTCAGATTTGTACTATCTGATGTGAGATATGCTATTATCATGAAGTAACTTTTCAAGTCAGCCGGGCAGTGGAAAAAAATAAGGGGATAAAATGATACAGTATTAAACTGCAACTATTTAGTAAAAACTTGTTTCTAAGATAATCTGATAATTATCAGGCTATTTGGCTTTTTGCCTATCCAAAATTTAATTTTAAAGAAATAGGTAATTTTTCACTTACTTTCCTATTATTTAACACATTTATTGTTAACATTTCAGTAAAGCTAGTACTATGCTTCAGCGTGTTAAGGTCTTTGGGATTTTTCTGGGTGGAAAGGTATTTTATAAATGTGAAGAAATACTTACTTTAAGGCTATATGACGCATCCCCAATTTAGCACTTGTTTTTTTAATTAGCATCTCAAGAAACCTAAAATGTTCCTGTCTTGAGAGACATAAAACACACTGTCCTGTTTATGTGCTAATATACAGTAGAATATCATAATGTACCAAATGTTGGCAAAGCATTTGATTTAGAGCTTTTTCTGGGTACTTGCTTGGGAGTTTGATTTGTAACAGGCGCACATACTTTAACGTGACTTTTCAGTCTTTATAGTTGTTCCTTGCTTCATAACCTGTTGTGATTGTAATTCTGCCCTGTTGATTGGAAAAAGGAGCACGTGATAATGTGAGACCAGTTTAGCTATAGTTAATTTTTATACCATCTTCAACATGTTGATTCTATTTACAAGAGGAAGGCAGGCATTAATTTATGGACCACAGTTTGGGGAAGCATTTGTCTTCTCAGATGAAGCAGAAGAAAAGATGCGCATTTGTAAACTAATATTTTTTTCTGAGATTTATCTTTTGATTTGCTTTGTCCTGAGCCTTCTGTGAAATAACAGCTGTGTTTGTATCCCTACCTTTTTGTTTCCAAATATATGAAAAAAAAAATATTGTGACTTTGTCTACCTAGCAAGTAGTATTGTCAATGCATATTATAACTCACTGATTAGAGTGGAAGTGTGCCTTTGTCCTTCTTTGGTCTGTAAGAAATAAGTGCTAGAGCTTAACCCCTGCCCGCTGTTGCAAAGGGACAATGACTAGCGCCTGTATTCTATTATATGCATTTTAGGTTTATGCAATAAAGTTTATTCACAGTAAGAGAGGCCTTTTCATAAACCATCAATTTTTTCCAGTGCATGAAAACAATTTTTGTGACTTCATCACCTGGTTCTCCCTGCAATTTTGGAGACCTGAACAGAAGCACAATGTCATTTCTGGCAGATCTACATAAAAGGTCTTTCCCGTAACGGCATTTGTGGAACACAGTAGCAAATGAGGAGGGAAAAGACTCGGGTTACTTAGGCAGCTCAAACCTCCTTTCCTTAAGACGGTTCATATGGCTTCATCTAAAGGGAAGTATTTGATTTTTCAGCCTCACCTATTCCTTTTTCTCTCCCACTGCAGTGGTGCTGCTGGTTTCCCGCTGCGGTGCCAGGAGGCTGTTCTGTGGGAGCTCGCCCTCTGAGCGCTCCCTTGGCACTGAAGTCAGAAAGCAGAGTCAGCCTTAGAGTTTTCAGTCTGTGGGGTTTTTTTCAAGATGAATGCTTTGAAAAATGCACCTTTCTTGAACTCTAGATGCCAAATATGTGGGTACTAGAATTGGGAGAGAGATTGTTGCTACAAAGACGTTTCTGAGAGGGTTTTGATGCTGAATAGACGATAGGCATTGCAGATGCTAAGGGCAGTCTGTGAGGTGTAGGAAGCAGACAAAATGGACTGGGGGCACTGAGAGAGAAGCAGCAATAGCCCAGAAATGAAAGCCGAAAAGCCTAGCTGAGAAACATGAAAGGGCCTATGTTCCTGAAGGAATTTCCAGTGCAGGTTTCCTTTATTCAGTAACATTCACTGAAATAATTTACTGAAAGCTCTGAAGTGAAATTGTTTAGTGTGTGTTCCAAACTGGTGAAGTGTGTTTCACAAAGACCTTTTCTTCCTTTTTGCATGACTTGAGTAGAAAACACTTTTTTCATAATACACCCAAAGAAATTCTCTATATTCTTTTTTTTCATCTCCCCCCCCCCCCCCGGGGTGTCTTTCTTAAATGTTATTCTAAGCATTAAGGCAGTGACATACTAGTTCACGTTGAGGTGGCACTCTGTTGCTGGGCATTTCATTTCAAGACTTTATGATTTATCTATACCAAGTTATTTTGGGGGCTTATGTGTTAAAAACAGAGAGAACCTGATCTCTGAAGAGTGAAGAAAGCCCACTAAAGCAAAATCGCGCTCTCTTAAATCAAGATTGTACCTTCTTCCTCAGCTAGTGCTTCAGTTTGCTGGTGGGACTGACCCAGTTTGGTGCTTTGTTATAGAAGATGAGAAGACGGATACTTGGGCTCTCCCTTTTTCCTGTCTTTCTGTACTCAGCAGCAGTACCATAGTCCTTCAAGGTCTACAAAAGAAAGAAAATGACAATACAATGCCCCCCAATGTTAAATATGGAATGAGGAAATAACAAAATGTCCTTTCAAAAATCTATGAAAATATTTACAAATTTATTTAAATTGTTATCCCATTAATGTTTACAGCAGATAAGAAGACTGGAGCTCTATATATTAAAAAAAGGCAGGAAGCCGTACCCATCTCTTAACAAGCATGCCAACAGTAAGCCCATAGAGACTTGTACCAGGAAGTGTAGCAGTACCACCTACCTCCTCATTTTTGTAGGTATTTGAATGCAACCCTCATTTTCCTACCTTACTACCACCTCACTTGTGGCTCCTTCTTATTTGAATATTTTATATTCAGTCTTTTCCATAGCTAATGTGGATCGATCTGTTGGGGTTTTTTTATGTTAGTGCTTAACGGTCTAATTTTGCCTTTGTGTGATGGTTACATTTATGAAAAAAGACGAATCAGTCTTTTGTAGTTAATATTGGCTAGTTTTAGACAAGGACAGGTCCTTATGCTTTCAGCATTGTAGAAATAAAAAGGCGTCTTCCTTGCCTTCAGAAGCTTGCTCTTTAATAGACAGCGCATGAATAAAAGGGGAAAACACCCCTATGGGACAAGTTGTAGGTATATTTGCTGAGCTGTAGCATTGTTTGGTTAGTGTTAGACAATTGACTCTAATCTTGGTTTTGTAGCAGTTTCCCTTTTAAGTAGCATTTTATTTAGAGCATGTCTTTCAAATTTTTCATGGATGTGGGTCACATGCTTTTTTTTGAACGAGAACTTTATAGAGTTCAGACTCTTTAATGAAATTAGAGTTATAAAGTGGTTTTGATTATTCCAGTCAAAAGAGTCTGAGTAATATTTTTCCTGCCAATGTAAATTATTTTATGGGTTTTCATTTGGGGTTTTCACCCATCTTCAAAAAAAATCATACAAACTTATTTTAATTTAAAACTCAGGAGTACTCATATTAGTCTGTTGGCATCAGTTTGCTTTTAAGCAGTAGCCTAAAAACTCCTTCTGAGATTGGTGTACTCAGCAGCTTGCAAAATCAAACCATTAGCAAAAAATAGTTTTGAACTCCCTAAGGATTTTGTTATTGACTTCCATTAGTGTAAGTTCTGTCCCAGAGCTGCAGATTGAACATAAATATTGCAGGCATCAGTATGAAGTAGTGCCACTAATGCAGGTGTCCTTGAGTGTTTTTTTAATAACATGGAACAAATCACGCATGAGAGAGACATCTTATGAATCTTCACAAATGTGGACCAACTGCCCTTCATGTGCGAGTGCATAACACTCGCTGATAAATACAGACGTTACTTGCATTAAAGCTATTTTTTCTAATGATCTGCCCTACTATTGATAGTCATCTCTTTGTATGAAAGAATTAAGGTTGTTTATTTTCATTTACGTAATTGTCCTCTCCATTCTGCAGATCTGACCGGGGAATAAAAAATGGGCAGACAATGGTAGGTCTTCTGTCAATAATGAACTTGCAGGTATTCCATGAATCATAGTCATGATTAATATTAAGAATCCTATTTAATAATATTAATTGAAGAACTGATGAAGTGGCATGTTCTCAAATCAGCACTTCCTATAAGCTCTTCTACTGGTGTGTTTTTTCTTTGGTGATATTAATGTGTTCCTTCAAAGACATAATGTTTCTCTTCAGTACATCAGAGCTGTTGTGAAATAAATATTTGCTTCCTGGAGCATCTAACATTGTAAACCAAGTTGATACACCCTACGTATATTGCTGTGACATGGTCTCACTTCAGATACAATGAGAACACAGGTATTCAATCTGCAGTCTAGATAGTTTTTTTAATAACGCTGCGGGTATTTTCACTAGCCTTCTCACTTCCAATTTTTAATTCATAAAATAATATTTCTTTCTGTTTAAAAAAAATTTCCCCCACTCTGCTTCTATATGAAATTGCCCTGCAAAGAACTGAGAAGAGTGGCAGATTCTGCAGAGTAAATAGTGAATCTGGATCTAAATAAACTGCTGTCAAATATCCAAGCACATACTGGTATGTTTTTTTCCTTTCAATTACTGCAGGTTGTTACAGCAATATTAGGTGTTATTTGTATGGTATTTCCAGGGAGATGTGTTGACAAATCATAAACCTTTAAAAGCAAATAGAGACTTTTAGAGAAATAATACAAGAAGACAGTTCAGTTGCTATCATAATTCTTTGAGCTTTGTGAGGAAAATGCTCATTTTCCACACTGTAAATGGATTTGATATGTTGAATAGGTAAGAGTTTCAGGTTTTCCAAATGTCATACCCGGTGAATTTTTTTAATGAGAGTAACTTGAAATAGATGGTGAACTGTTGGGAAGACTGTTACCGTTCTGCATCCGTCACATCAGAATGTGCCTTGGGCACCTCCAGAATATTTGCTTTCTGTCAGACGTAAAATATTGTGATGGATAAATCCCCCAGTAAAGGTCGGACCTGGCAGCAGTGCTTACTCATCTGAGAAACTAAAAGGTCAGAATACTCAAGATGCTGGTAAGACTAGAAGCTCAGCATCACAGTAATGTATGGTTGTACTTCCACTCTTAATTTTATGTGAGCCTAATGTGTTTGGTACTTTTGGAAGTTCATTTCTGTAGGTGAGTGCACTGTTATAGTCTCATGCACCAGTTCAGTGTTTTTCAGCCTTTGCTGAACTCCTTTGATTGAAATAAATCCATTTTGTGGTAAACCATCTCTTGCCTTATGTGTGTTTTTAGTAAAGTATTCATCCTAATACTGTGACAGCATTATTACCTGAACACTACCACAGAATTAGGATGATCATCTGATGTGAAGATTTCCATGCCATCAGATAAAATCGGTTTTAGAAAACAGGGATTGAATCTTGATGGTTTTAACTATCTGAACAGCCTCTCTAATACTACTGGCCTGCTCACATGAATTATCTGAGCAGCCTGTGTCTCTTGAAGAGTTTATTTGTAGATGGTTATGGTTATTAAGCCTAGGAACCACAATGAAGTAGACTTGCCACTGAGTTAGCATGCGGACAGTCTTGTGTTTAGGACTTGTAACCTCGCTGTGGACTTACAGCCTGGTCTGTGTGGAGCAGCAGGAAAATGTGCTGTCCAGAGCATAACGCGGGATCAAAACTACGATTCTCAGAATCTCAGGCTGGCTCCTGCTCTTTCTCCAGGCCAATGTCTTTTGTTGACCCAAATCATTTCCCCTTCACTAGTTCTGATGTATTATTCATGTTATTTCAATGCGGTTTTCCTTTTGTTAAAGGAATGGGATTTCCCCATTTTACTGTAAACATTGTGAGAAAAAGCTTTTAGGGCGTTATTCTAGTCCTAGCTTAGCTGTAACCAGATAAGAATAAAAATATCAAAACCTCCTTGGCCTGTCATTAGAGATTAAGGAAAAGCATTATGAAGAAACAGGACTGTGCTTCATTTGACTATATGCTACATATGAAACAGAAGCTTCGTCTGATTGTTTGTGCCTTACTCCTTCAACAGTGTAAGCAGCTTGTTAGACCTAGCAACATAAAAAAAGCACACAGAATCTTGTAGTAGAGAAAAGGAATTTTAATGTAAAAGAGACCAGGTGGGAATTGGTGCTGGAACAGAAGTAAATATGTATATTGACTAAGGGAATCTGTGACATATAAAGCATAACACTATTCCTGGCAGTTTTTTCCATTTGGTGGCACTAATATCTCTATAATTAAGAGCAATGGAAGTATTTAGAGGAAAACTGTGTACTGTTATAAACCATTCTTTTTTTAATTGAACAGCTGTAATTTCTACCAATGGAACAAACTATATTATAAGAAAATTATTATTAGTTTAAAATGCAAAGTTAAATGAATGCAAAATTAACAAACAGATGGTGAAGAATTATTGTGTTTTATTTTACTCCTGGGTAAAAAGGCTCATGCATGATTGTAAAAATGTCATCACACTTCGTAAACCTGAAAGCAAACAGAATTTGCAGTTGTGCACATCTGTTTTGGGACACTGCTAAAGGGTTAGAAGAATCAATGTTGTTTTCAAATAAGGGTATTCATCAAAAGGCTATCATTTACTTAACAGTTATGGCTTCTGCTAAGCATCAGACTTAATGTTCTGTGGAATTCATTACAAAATTTGGCAGCTTTTTTCTTCACAAGCTACTGAGGCAGCATGCTGCAAAATGTAACGAACAGCCCCTTCTCATCCCCCCCTCCCTGAACCCCAGTACAACAGTTGAATTACCTGCTAAATGTTTGACCAGTAATTTCAGGATTTTAAATTCTAGGTCAAGATGTCACGCTTCACGATGCTTGCCCAAGGAATGTCACTGATGGAATAAGATGGAAAGACAAGGGGCTTATTTGTTTATTTCAGTAGCTAGTGAATTAAAAAAAGGATATGTAATGTTTGGGGATACCGTGTTTTGGGAGGAGGAATGGGAGAAGTATGTGTAAGCGGCTAATTTAGTCAAATTGAAAAAAAAGTAAAAGCCCCAGCCAGATAAAACGCAAAGCTTTTATTAGAAAAGAAATTATATTAATGCTTCAAGCTGGTAGTTTCAAAGTATGCCATCTAATTGCTTTATTTGAGCTCAATTTACAAAAATTAGTGAACTGAAGATGTAGGATTTTGTTTACGATGACATTGTGCCATTTGGAGAGCGCAATTTAGGAACAGCCAAGGAAATGGGAATTATGAACAATAAGGTACTGATTGCAGTCAGTGGGGAAGGAATACTAAGGAGGTGCTCACTAATGAGGAAGGTATTAAAGGCAGGAAATTCTTGTATTTTTTTATGTCTGTACATAATCCAGAGTTCCTTGTCACCCCATCCCTACTATTACCTTGTAAATTAGGCATATCGAGTATATATAGTGACTTTTGCTGACATTAACTTTCTGTTAAACCGAGTTAATATATCTACAAAATTTTTCTTAAAAGAATGCATTATTAAGACTATAAAATCAAACACACAAAGTTAGGACGTGCCGGAAGACAGATTGTCTGCATACAAATTAATATCCTTTGCGCACAATTAATATCTTTTGTGCATATGCCTGATGATGCAGTCTTTAATTGCATGATCGCATGCAGAACAGCGAGTGCCTAGTTCAGTCAATAGGATGGACATGGCTGTCTTAGTAAAAACCTCTTCAATATTATGTTTTTTCATTGTTGTTCAATGTGTAGGTATGTAGACTATTCCAATAGTGCTGAAAGGAAAGAATTACTCATTTCCGCATTTTCTATGATGTTTCTACTATAATAAATGTGAATAACTTGTCTATAAATTTTTCCAAATAGCAGATTTACGTGGCCCTTTTAAGTATCTTGGGCTCCATTCTCCCCAAGAGAAGTTGAATTTTTTTTTTTTTAATACTTAAAAATATCTGCTAATTTGGATGGCAAATGGAAAGATTTTCAACAATCCTCAGACTTACTTACAACATGGCACTGGCATTGCAGTTCTTTCTTCACTTTGTTGGAGTTGTGAGTGTGCAATCTATGTAGAAATCAAGACTGTATTTTTAAGGGGGGAAAAAACCCCCAAGCTTTTAAAAGTAAGGCTAAGAACTAAAAAAACTTCAGAAAAAAAATACTTAGTGCCCTGCCCGATGTCATAAAGGAGCTCTATGAAAGAAGCAAAACTAGATCTGTTTTGCAGGTCATCAATCAGTTGCCATAACTTAAGCGTTTTTTTCTCCCCCAAGCAATCTACAACTTTTTTCAATACATATTTTTCCCCTCTACAAATTAAGCACAGTCCTAGAAGTAACAGGTTTCTTTAATGCAGAGAGTCCATTTAAGAGGTCTATTTTGTGCACTAAATCCATGTTTGATCTGCAGTCTTTTTTGTGTTTTAATGTACATACATAGTTATAGCTGGACATTTGTGTGTCTGTTGGTTCCTTTATCCGTGTCTCTGTGTATGTGTGTTGCCTTGTAATTGTCTGACCATGTAATTTCCTTGCATCAGGGGAAAAAAAGGAAAAGGCAGACCTCCCAGACGGCAGGTTTGAAGCCTTTATGGCTACATACAGACCTCTGCTATTTGAGCTGGCTACGTGATAGCGATATAGCACTAGGAGTCAGAGGACAGTGTACTTTTCCTCCTTGTAGTCTTCATCCAATTTCAGTTGCCTCAGACTTCTGACTTTTTGTACAAGTTGATTTTTTAGCCACTTGTGCTCTTCCTCGTTCTTCCTGCATCCCAGCTCCTTAACGTTTCTATTCCCTTTTTCCCAGATCCTTTTGAGATCTGTCCCTTCACCACTTCCTATGTCTTAGCACATCAGTTCCTTCAGCTCTTTATCCAATTTTAGTGCCCAGTTTTAGTTAGTGGCCCTTGAAGTGTCATTCCTGCCCCTCCTCAGCTTCCGCCTCAGTCCATGGTTTCTCCTCCCAGTCTCATCAGACTCATTCCTGCAGTGTAGTTATTCCCTTTTGTCTCTTTGACCTGTGTTTGTCCATGTGCCTGTATACTGGATGCTCTCATTCCCCAGACAATTTGACAGTAGTATCAAGAGCCTTAGGGATGTCTGCTTTCCATTCCAGTGGTTTATTGTGCTTAGGCTTAGAGTATTTATTACAGACTTCCCCTCTCTAATCTTTGTCATACTGAAGCAATCTTTGCAGAAAGTACATGTAGTCCGATCAGCGCTAGAAATTGGAGAGGATCAGTCATGATCAATGAGAGTAGATTTTTCTGTGCTTTTTCACTGACAAACTTTTGGAAGTGTTTTACTTTAAAAAAATAGTTTTCTCAAGCTTGCTCACATCTGGATAGATCTGCAGTGTAACAGCAAAAGTTGCACCCCCCCCCCCCCTAAAACTCCTGCCAGATTGCAAGTCCTGTGAGTGAGGTTGTTTTTGAGATGTTTTTGCAAAATGTTTTTCTTACTGACTTTTCTGTTCTCAGAAATGGCTGGAAAGTTTTGACTAACTGTTCCAAAAGTATTTAAGATAACTTAGGCATGTGTTATGTGAAGCTTTAGCCCAACTTCTTATCATTCAGCAAACTTAGATGAATAGAACAGAGTTGATATGGAAGTCTTTGCAAGCAGCACCCATTCACATCCCTTCATTGATAGTGCCACGCTGACAAAACCTTTCGTGTGGACTTAGCTGTGTTACCAGGAGAGAACCTTTGTCAACATGTTTTAGGCAGGCTTCAGCTCAAGACTGTCACCTAAACGTAGATGTGTGTGTTTAAATTCCAGTTATAGGCAATGGAGATCTGGCCGGTGTTGTCAACGGAGCCCAAAAATGGATACCCGCTGTTTGGTCCACTGAATTGCAATGAAGTAAATTCCCTAAAATGACTGAGTCTCTATTAAGTGTAATGGGAGCCTAAACACTTGACTCATATATAGACACTAAATTTAGACCCTGAAGTTCAGATGGCCTCGTCTCAAGCCTTGTGTCGTTTGGAAGCACAATGTGACTGTATCAGCAGTAAATTCGCCTTTCACTGAGTTTTTATTAAATGCCTTTGCAAATGTAATTACGCCAGCCTAGCTGTAGCTACAGAGGATCTGTAGCATAGACATAACCTATAGAATGCATAAGCTGCTTCAGGATCCTTACATGTGATTTAGGAAGGTAGGAGCTGTGCTGGATTAGACAGAAAGTTGACTTCATCCCAGTATCTTCTGCAATGGCCAGTAACAGATGCCTAGAGAAGATCATGAAACAGCAAGCATGTAGCAATGTTTCCCCCAATTATTTTTTTTCAAGTCTCCAACAATTTGTGGCTCACACTGTTCTCTGCCAACAAAAAGAAATGTCTACACATATTTCTTAAGACCTTCCGAGCATGAATCAAACGGAACTGGCACAATAGTCTGTTTTCTGAGCCTGCCAAAAAGCAGCCTTAAACCAGAGCTGATGATTTCTGTTCTTGCCTTGTTTGTCCTGAAGTTGCTGATGGTGAAGCCTAATAATCACAATTTAAATTACATTAAACATTACTGACCTTCTCATTGTTGACATGCTAACTAAACAACAGGCTCGCATGTGCCCTTCTGTCACGGTGGATATTAGATGAGAATTAAGGGAAGAGTTGGTTGTTAGCTGTGGGAAAGCTTAGGCTCACTCAAAACATTTACATTATCCTGAATCTTGTAGAAAGCGAGGAGCTGAACAAAAAAAAATGCTTTTCCTCGTGAAAGTGTGAAAAAAGCAGCCAAGGCAGAGTCTGTGGAGGAAATCATATGCATGCAGCTATTCCTCTAGCTTATGTAATGATGAGGAGAATACAACTTCAAGGCACACAAACCCTTCTGTGGAGCTTCTGAATAGACAGGGTTTGGGAACGTTTCACGTTATACAAGGAAGGATTTGTGCACCATAAAGTTTGCATGTTTTTCCTCTACCTATTTCAGATTTCAAATAAAAAATACTATCCCCCTTAGCAAATGTGCTTCTTACAGGTTATTAACCTATCACAACTGTTAGGAAAAACACCCCTGCAAAACATGAATGCTTTATTGTCCCAATTTTTAGATGCCTTGATATCAACACCATTTGTTTAATGTAATTTTTTATAAAAGTGAAAAAAGGAGGCAACTGGTGGGAAGGAGGAACAAAGTACTGACTTACAGACAGCCTGAAATCTCCACACTTAAAGGGACTTTTGCTTTCTACCTTGATTACACGGATAGTGGTGTTAGTCATCATCATCATCTGTATCTTCTTACCTTTCTTCCTGACTCCTGTATAGATAACTGGGCAGATTACAGACAGATATCTAGCATCTAGATCGTACCTAGAGTATCTAGTAAAGAATTCTGCATTAGAAGACAGTCTTTCTCAGTCACGTGTTGAGCTTGGCCAAATTGCATCTCTTCTGGTTGTCCATGTTTTTTCATATAGTTTTAGAAGCAAAACTTGATAGCATGTTTCTACAACTGTGATTTTTTTTTTTTTTTAAAGCTTATTTCAGAGTACTCGGAGCATGAAGTGGGCAGAACATTATAGTTTTAAATTACAGTTACAAGAGAGAAATCTGAATTTTAATTTCTTCATTTTGGTATGTGTTAAGGATTGAGGAACAAAAATAACTGATCTCTGATTGACTTGCTTGTTATAAGTAATTTCCAAATTTCTGACATGATTAATACAAAAATCAAAAAATTGAAAGTATTTTCCAGTACTCCTGTAAATTCGTGTTATTTGGTACCTATTCTAGTCAGTCGTTCAGTCAAAAGCCATTAATTCTTTTTATGCTGCATTGTGCTCTTAAATGCTTTATGGTACTCAAAACAGTATATTTGACATTAGAGGTGTTAATCGTGATTAGTGTCTATAAGCAATATAAAGCTTTTTCTGTATGATGGAGTAATCAATGAAGATTATCAAAACTACCAGAGAACATATTTCATTAATCACTGTTAATGGTGAAATTTCTTTGTGGTCTCGTTAATGACAGGATGTTACGGTCCAGTTCTCCTTAGTTACAGGTTTATATGATAGCAGTTTTCAGTAGCGAAACAGTCTGAAATTTGTTCTTACAGGTAATACATTAAATTGTTTAACTGAGGACAGATGGCTTGTGTGCGTTTTTGGGTACACTATCATAAGATTAAAATTGCTTATTGTTATCACAGGTTTTGTTGGCTGACCCTTTTAAAGCTAAATAAGTTCATAATCAGTGAAAACCTTTTGTCATTTTGCTTAAAAACCATTTTGCAATACATAATACTAGCATTCAACTTCACTGCACTAATCAGGGCACAAGTAAGTATTTATTCCAAGTCCATATTTTAGCCTTTCTTTAATGTCTGCCTCCTAAGGGTTGTTACTTGTCCAGTTGTTGAGACAGTAATACTATAAAGTAATTCTAAGGGCAATAAAATAATGATAAAATATGACCTCTGGTTTGTTCTTAGTACTATCTGGATAAAATCTTACGTTATCATAAACACAGGCATCTTTTCTTCAGTTGAACTTGTGCTGAGTTTTGGAGTGCTTCAAAGTATGGAGCAGCAGGAGGGTTGACGTCAAGTTGGAATACATCTTTTGTCAATTTTTTTTTTTTTTTTTAATCGTGTAGGAAGGTTAGAAGATGTAAACAGTGAGCTGTTTCTCTTGTCACCATTTTACAGTTTGGCCATCTGTTTCCATTAAAACCAGTAGCATTTGTGACGTTCAGCCGAGCTCCCAAGCCACAGGCAGAACTAACCGTTTTGTTCAGTTGATTTTGGTGCAATTACGATTCTAGCATGGTGGTACGAGTTTTTGTCTTCCCGGAGATTTTCTGTGTGGTTTCTGCTACTCTATTTCATGGAGGATGTACTCCCATACAACTAGAAGAGAGAGGAGGTGATTGATCAGGTTTTCTTATGTTTTCTGTTAATTCACTTAGTTCTCTGTCTTTCACTGTATTTGTATAGCAATGTCATATTTGATCCAATGGGATTAGTGAATAAAGGGAATCTTAAAATGGAATTTGAAAGAGCACGTAGCTATTTGCTTTTAAAAATGAGATTCTTTTCTGTCTGTATGAAAAAAAAAAAAAGGATGTAAAAGAAAAAGGTGAAAATGGCCAAATAGAAGGAGGTATGGACAGTTTTAAATCAGGGAAATCCCAGTAGTAAGAAGTAGCAGACGTATGGATGGGATCAGAGCTTTCTTGCCATGGGCGAGTGCACTAGGAGCTTGTTGAAGAAAACAGTCGGTAACCAATGAAGGACTTTTTGAGTAGGAAGATAGTCTGCTGCCTCTGCTTTAGTGACGTGTATTTTACTGAATGTACTATGAATAAGTAATGAACTATCTCTCTAGCTTTCTGACACCTTGTAAAGTTTTTTCTGTAGAACAGGACTGTAAAATTATTTGATCCATGAACAAAACAGTGCTTGGCTTGCTTTGACAGCTTGCCATTTTCCTATACCTACCCTTTGAATACTTGGATTCAGCTTCCACTCCCTTCACATAATGCCTTATTTTGTGTTCATGCTAATGAAACTGAAGACTCCGCACTGTCTCTGTCTCTGTTACTGCCCTCATACAGCGTGGTAAAGACACTTGCATTTCATTGGCAATGTGATTTATTCCTTCCTTCCACCTCCTACTGTCCTGATGCCGTGTTTTAGTAATAGAGTAGTAAAGTAGTATTGGTTACTGAGTTTATTTAGCAGAGCGTTTTTGGTTTGTTTTTTTTTTTAATTAATACACTTCACTGTTCATATCCTTACTTTCTTCATGAAGATCAGTTAGTCGTAATGGCTGCATCCTTGCTCTTCTGGGGTCGTAGCATGTGGCCTGGTTTCAGAGAAGTGTTGGCTTCTGCTGCTGGAAGAGTAACTCTTCTCATCAACAGCTGGTGCCAGAAAAATCCCTTTGGGCGTTTGTTTCTTCAGACTGCTTTATCTCTCTCATAAATTCAGCAAATGTTGATATTCTGCGCTTTTTATTTGCTTCAGATGATATATACCACATTGTTTGTAAAGTGTGTGTTTTACTTAGCTGCCAAATGCTTTTCATTGCCAGCGCAGTTTAGCAGATGGGTTTGAAGGGTTCAATTAAATGTAATTTGGGCGTCCATTTTTCTTTCAGCATCTTTACATGATTCCTTAAATCAACGTCAACATTTTTCAAGGCTTTGCAGTATTCCTGTAGTTTGCTCATTTCTAATAATTTTATCATTTGGTCATATAGCATTTTGAAAAAGATATATTCTGATTTTACATTTGTTATGTACCATTGTTGATTGGTGGTTTTGAAAACCAGATGTGATGTTTAAAAATGCCATTAGTATTGCTATTTTAATCCATTATTCCCAATTTTTAGTAAATGTTGGATTCTTAAGTTGAATTCTTAGAGTGCTTGCAGTTCTTTCAGAATTTGCTTTCTTAATTAGATAATTCCTAAGGGTTAACCATGGGATGCAACAAAGTCTCTGTTGAATAGTTTCTTGAGGGATACATTTTGGACCTTAATTCCTCCCAAGTTCCTGCTCCTGGTGTTTCTTACCAAGTAGTATCTTAGAAAAATGTGTGGCCTGTCCGTAAGAGTTGAGCCTTGGCTATAAACTGGGCCATCTCGCTAGGCTGTAGGAGTGCCAAGTACAGAACAGTGCAGCGGGTTGTGTGCTGTTTCATGTGCAGCTGCGGTTCATGAAGTTGGAGGCTTTGGGCTATATTTTCATGATTTCACATCTCAGTTCAGAATTTACCTTTTACAGAATCCTCAGCAAGTGTTTACTGAATATATCATTTCCTAAAATGAGTTTCTTGCATGACTTTGGTTTTGTTGGCAGTCCTTAAATGTAATTAATATTGCTACCTTCTTCACCTGCTTCAGGAACTCCATGTTATTGTTTGCTTATCTTGTCCCCCCTCCTCTCCTCTGCATTTCAGCTAATAAAGTAACAGAACACGTATTTTCCGTGTTAGTAGGTGTTAGAGGTGAGACGTCTTGCAGATCTGAAGACTAGACTAAGCATTGTAGCACAGAAACATGGCAGTAGCTATCCTTAGTGATCTGCTTTAATTTCTGTGCCGAAGCGCTTTATCTTTTTATACTGCAGTTGTGTTTAGCATCAACTAGTATTTTTTTCTTTCTCTCGTCTATGAGTTGTGGTGCAGGCAGATATTTTGCTGAAGACATTAAGTTCATCTGGTTTAGGAATATTAGTGTAGCCGTTTAACACAGGCAGCTTTGTGATTTGTATTTTCGTACGGGCTGGTTTTGATATCTGTGGACTCGTAGTAGCACTATTTCATGCCTAATTTCACACCAGGCTTTGAAACACAGAAGAATTATGGTAATAAATATTGTCTGTATTCTAAGAATTAAGCAGATGCAGTATGTAACTTTCCTTTGATTTGGTTTATGTTCATATTTGGATGTTACTTGACACTTGAGCTAGTAATCAAACATGCCAGTGTTAGTATTATATTTTTATTATGAAAAACGAGAGTCCCCGAGCTCCGTTGTTGCTGTATGTTATGTATGCCTTCCTGTGAGCCACTGACCTGTTTTTTCTTAAGTTTACTCCACATCTTACGGTGCTGTGCTCTAGCCTTAAAACGTATTGTTGCCTTGGTGAAAAAGTGCAAAAGCATGTTACAGTGCTTGAGGGACTGTAATGAATCCAAGAAAGAAAAAAGACTGATTAACTGAATCAGAAGGTGTGGGTGATATTTTACAAGCAGGCTGATGGAATCTGTTCCCTCTTGACTAGAGAACTGGAGGGTTATTGGGTAGTTCTTTCTGAGAAATTATTTCTTTACAAATGTGCCTATGGTCTCTAATAATAATCATGCTTATTTATGACTTCTCAAAGTTTGGTGGTGATATTTGTGTAGCCTTGAAAGGAGAGATGAGAAGAAAGTGCTAGGCTATGTAATGCATTATCATCCCAGGGAGAACTGTGTAATGTCAATAAGGTTTTCAGTAGAACATGATATTTCATTGCCATTTGCATTTTTTATTACAGTGTCTACAGTTTGACATTGCAATTTACAGAGCTATGTGTTTTTTAGTTATAACCTATTGACAGCGTAGTGTGGTCTGCCTTCATTACTCAGAATAAGTCTCCAAGCCTCTTTACTGAAGGTGTAGCTCAACTTAGATAACACACAGAAGAAAAATGCTTTCCTGTGACAAGAAGAATCTCGGTCATCAGAGTGCATTTAGAGCGGGTTTTGTTAAACATTTTAGGTTGGAAGGATCTGGGAGTGCCACTGAAAGACACAGTCCGCTAGTTCCCTTCTCCTCAGTATTCACTCCCTTCTACTGGCCAAGGTGTTCGTCTGTTAAATGAGGCTGGGGAACAGATCTGGCTGAAAAATTAGAAGAAAAAATAGTTTTTGAGCAATTCACTCTTTTTTTTTTTTTTTTCAGCGATGTGCATATTGTAAGCACCTTGGAGCCACTATCAAATGCTGTGAAGAGAAATGCACCCAGATGTACCATTACCCCTGTGCTGCTGGAGCAGGCACATTTCAGGATTTCAGTAACTTGTCCCTCCTTTGTCCAGACCATATTGATCAGGCTCCTGAAAGATGTAAGTACATGGTATTCAAATGACACCATTAGTACCAGGTTTTATGAAAACTGCTCTGTGGTAGGATCAGCTTAAGAGTGCATTTGTTTAGACCTGTTTTCCCAGTTCACGTACCCAAGAATTCATGTATGTTCAGGTATGAGAAAGATTCAAGTTCACACTCTTCTGTTTTTAAAGACCGACAATGGTGCACAGCAAAGTTAGTATTTTTCTGGTTTTTTTTTTCGATGACAGAACATGGGAAGCATTTACTCATAACACTTGTCTTCTGTCAGGTTTTAGTTCAAGTCGATAGGTTTGCTTACTTGCCCTTCCTCAAGTTAGAGCAACCGTATTGCAAACACTTCAGCTAAATAATAGGTTTAGATCTGTTAGGAGGTTTATTTTGTACTTGTTCCAGAGAAGAGTTGGTCCTAAAGCTCTCAATTTTATCTTGAGGAGAACAAAACTGTTTCCTTTGGTAAGACTTTATTAAGGTTTAAAGTGACTGTACTTTTGTTACGAGAAGATTAGTTGGGTATATCAGGAAACCAAATGAAAGGAGTAGTTATTAAGTATATTAAATTTGAATATCATAAGAATGATCAAGTTTTGTATGTGTAAGAACTACTAAAGAATTTCTTGGCTTTGTTGGGTTCCTTGAATTGTTCATAGTTTCAAACGAAATAATAATTGAAAAAATGTTTTATTTGTAGCAAAGGAAGAAGCAAATTGTGCAGTGTGCGACAGCCCTGGAGACCTCTTAGATCAACTTTTTTGTACTACCTGTGGCCAGCACTACCATGGGATGTGCCTGGACATACAAGTTACACCTTTAAAAAGAGCAGGTTGGCAGTGTCCTGATTGCAAAGTGTGCCAGAACTGCAAGTAAGTGAGGCTTAAAGTACATGGAGGAGGACAGTGTGAGATTTATGTGCTGTGATTTTAAAATATCTATTTTATTAACTGCTCTTTTTCCAAAAAGTGTAGATTATTTGCCCAGATATATCTGTTATGATATTGTATTAAGTAGCCGAACAGACCCTTGTGCTGGGAACTTTCTTCTGGAAGAGCTGAGATGGAACTCCTGTACATTATACCCCCTGAGTTACCATTATCTTGGCAGGTTCTGGAGAGCAGCAAAACCTTCTGACTTTTTACTCCTTTTATACAGGAGGATTTTTCTCAAGTTTACCAAAATAACAAATCAGTTTAATGTGGTCCCTTTACAGTCTGGGAACCTGTGTTCTTACTCAGCTGACGTTTCAGCTGTGCCTGTTCCACGTAGTGGGTAGGTCCCTGCATTAAACCCTCTGCTCTATTTTGTAATATCTTTCAGAGGCAGTTAATGAGTCATTATGAAAACAAAAACATGGCTTAGTTGAGCAAAGAAAAGAAGTGACATGAGTGACCATGGTTGAATTGTTACGCCAGACAAACACTGAGTCAACGAAACATAATTGTTGCGATATTATAAGGGTTCACTTAGAAAACTCTGACCGCTTGTACACTTGTTCTCATATAACCTAACCTGATGGGCACTGCAGGGTTCTTTTGCTTGCTGGTTTTTCTTTTTAAAGGGCTTACAAGAAAAGAAATAAAGACTTTTGTTCAGCTTTAGTCAGATCATTTGGGACAGTATGAAGGAAAAAAGCCACTTCACTACTGCCTCATGTACCTGATCAGCCAGTGCTTTGCTGTTTTCCAAGCAGAACACTTGGTATTTGTCAGCATTCAGATTCACCTGCTTTAAAGAACATTGTTCCCTGGTCACACGCAGCTGATAGCAAATGCCAGCAATGAAGTTGTAATAGTGGAGCACATTCCAAAAAGTATCCCTAAAAGTGTTGTACTGGGTAATTACGGTATTTGCTAACAAACCCTCTCTCTAGTGGAAAAGAAGAAGATGTGATGTTTTCACACCTATTAGTTTATGCAGTATGGCAGTTATATGCCAGTGTTGAAGAATAGCATTTTAAGCATATCTCCAAGCAAAAAGAGAGCATTTACTGTTCTTTAAAATATCAGGTCGGCCAGGTAATGAAGTATTATCTAGTATGTGTAATGCCATATATTGTGAAGCTTTACCCAGGCAAATCTTGTTGCATACTTATTTATTGAATTAATTTATTTAAACTAAGGCAGAACAATGCCCTTAGATATTACCAAACTATTTGTCTTAGTCTCGGCAAATTTATTTTATCACTGAAATTTGTGGTGGAGCTCTGTAATACATGATTGTAAGAAAATTGAAATCTCTTCCTTTAATATTTGTTTTGTTCTTGCAGTCATATTGGTTGACACTGTAGGAGCTCTGGTAGTCAGAGGTGATGGCTCGTTTTCTTCTTTGGAAAAAATACAGTCAGACTGCTTGTAGTAACAAGTACAATTGCGTGTTCTTTTCAGAAAGAAATAGAATACATATTTCAGATTTTGAACTGATTTCAGTACAGAAAGGCCATTAAATCTGCCTGCATTTGTGTAAATTAAGGTGGGCTGATTTCTAGAAGTTGGAATGGCCACGCAGGCTCAGCACTTGTTAGAGTAAGCATAGTGGTCTCAGTTCATACTTAAGCATGAATTTGAGGGCATTATCTTTGGAGCTATTTGTAAGTGATATTCATATATTTTCATGTGCTCAGCCATGTGTCTTCCTGTTTAGAGTTTTCATTAAATAGATTTTTTGTTATGGCTTGTTTAAATAATTTTTTTAACCACTTGTTACTTTTCTCAGACATTCTGGGGAAGACAACAAGATGCTGGTGTGTGATACATGCGACAAAGGCTACCATACTTTCTGTCTACAACCGGTTATGGATGCTGTACCAACAAATGGTTGGAAATGTAAAGTAAGTTGAAAGATTTCAGAATCATTCCTTATCATTATAGGGGCCCAAATTTTATTATCCACATTATGCTGTTCTAGGTGTATGGCAGACTGCTGTTGCAGTAACATAACTTGTAATGTCTGAAGGAATCCCACTTGTATGTAATCATGTGGCTCTACAGCTGCTCTGTGAGGGTAGCTGTCAATGCAGGGGCTGAAGCGGCCTATGTAGGACAGTAAATCAACCCCCATAGTGGAAAAGAGAAGTGTAGGATCCAGGTGGAGTGGATAACCTCCACTTAATGACAGCTGTTCTCATGATCTAATGTAAACTAAAATGTAAACTAAAACCTATCCAGTAATATATGTAATCTATACTTGAAGGCTCTTTGTCTTCAACTACTTCTTGCTCTTTGTATTCAACTTTGTATTCAACTACTTCTTCCTTACCAGAACGACAGTTCTGCAGTTCAAGGGTTCCTTTGCATTTGAGGAGAGCAGGATGGATTTGTTGTTTTATCAGTAACTTTATGAGTAAGCGTAAGCAATAATAAAAATACAATTTCAGCATAACAAGGGAAGTCCCTGTACATGGGATGTATGTAATTTCATAGTCATTTTGTGGCAGTCCTAAGACAACTGAGATTAGGAATAAAAAAGTTTGGTCTCACAAGAAATATTCTTTTCAAGTCAGGGAGTGGTGCAAGGAAACTCTTCTTGCTGTTGCACAGGCTCTTTATGCTCTGTTATCAGATCCTGGATAATTTATTAGTGTTATCAAGGACAGAAATTTTCTTTAATTTAATTCAAAACAGGAAAATGTCAGTTAATGGCAGTTCTATCACATTGTGAAATATGATTATTAACAACTAAATTCTTGTGATCTCTAGAACTGTAGAGTATGTGCTGAGTGTGGCACACGAACAAGTTGTCAGTGGCACCATAATTGTTTGGTATGTGACAGTTGTTACCAACAGCAAGACAACTTACCTTGTCCTTTCTGTGAAAAACTGTGCCTCCAAGACTTCCAGAAAGATATGTTGCATTGTCACATGTGCAAAAGGTAAGAATCCTAATTTTTGTTAAATTGTACTACAATGCCTAAAGCTTATGGTGAGCTGGATGACATTGATGCATTTCTGTGAAGGGTGTAGACTGTGTTTGATGTATGGTGCTATAGTGTCTTGTGCAACATCTTGATCCTTCGCCCCTAAATACAAGGAACAATAGTAGGTAGTATTTTAATCTTAGCAAATAAGTATTAATTGGCAGTTACCTGAGGTGTACAGAAGAATATGTGCTGCTGCTGCTTCTTATATTGCATCTGTTTTGTGAGTAAGCAGACTGGAAGAGTCATCGTCCTAACTTGTAAAGACTGTTGCATAAACAGGGCATTGTTTGCAATGGTCTATTTTTGTTAAATTTTCCATTAGGTGTTCTCTGTTTAATTTTATGTGTTTTGCTGTGCCGGTAATTAAAAAAAAGGCACTATTGGGAATCTTTTAAGAATGTAGACTGTGTTTCACATTCAATGTTACTGTATCTTGCTGTGCAATGTTGTGATATTGCTATACATGTTGTGGTGTCCAGTTGGTTTTAGTGACACGTTAGGTCTTCATGTTTAAATTTGTTCACTGCTTGACATAGTGATGTATCATGCTTATTTCTCTAAAATTCTCTGTAATAAAGCATTGGTTGCAATTTTTTATTTCCCCATAGGAATGGAAAACAGTGCTGTTTTTAAATTGATTTTTACTAGGATACTTTATATTTTTATTATTAAAATCATAGTCACACTAAATTAATCTCCCCAGGTGGATTCACATAGAATGTGACAGATCTCCAGGTAGTGAATTGGAGTCTCAGTTGAAAGACTATGTCTGCACTCTTTGTAAACAAGGAGAAGGGGATCAGACTCAGTCATGTGATGTAATGGACACTTCTGAACTCATTCCTGAACCTGACAGTATAGCAGGTAATCAAACATGACCTTTGTATTTCCAAAATGCTAACATCAAATAGAAATATCTGCAGCTGCCTCACTAAGTCTTTTGTGAACCAGCCACTCATATTCTACTCTGTGGAGTTCATCTATTCCTTTATTTAGCAGCAGCTTCTCAAGCAATCTGTGGGTGAGCTGTCTTCTCAATGTTCTTTCTGGCTCCAGGATCCTGTATTAGAGACGGGGCAAGTAAGCCCCTTAATGGTGGCTCTCAACCTTCCAGCTCCAGCTTCCCAGCCTGTAGTTGTAAACTTCTCTATTTTTTTTTTTTTAATGTGGTACAATTCATAAATGTATTCATTTGACAGCCTAACTGTGGTATTCATTTGTGCCTAACTACCAGGCACAAGCCAGCTTCTCTGTTCCTAGAGACATCCAGCTTTCCTGTTTCCCTCTGGCTACTTGCCAGTCTCATAGTGCCCGTTCTCCTCACTGTGTCCAGGTAGGACACAGCAGTGGAAGCTGGACTGTGTTCAAGGGACAGGTCTATTTAACAAAACAGCTTTTAGTCAAGCATCCTTTTTCAAAACAATATATGATTAGTCACCTTGTTTCTGAGATTCTTGTCTAAATGGACAAAGCAAGCAAAAGGTGGAAAGGGAATTTGCAGAAAAGTGTATGTTGGACTCTCAGGCAGCGTATTTAGAACATTTAGGAAGATGTCCAAGTAATATCCAAAACTTACACTGGAAAAGCTCCCAGTCTTCTACTGAAAACCCTTTTGAATAAGTAACAGGTTTATTTGAAAAGCTAAAGTTAAAAGTAATACTTCTGTTAGGATTTCTAGCTAGAAGAAGCATTGACAAGCATACTCTTCTCCCCAAGGAAGAACAGGACTGTCATCTCAACTACTAGGAGTAATCTGGAGCTATTACATCAATACAGGCATGCAGTGTTTCACACCCAGGAGAGCACTTCTGCACATTAAAATCAGATTTGGAGCCAATCTCAATGATCATTTCCTCAAAGTTAAAATATCACTTTAAAGTTGGCAGAGTCTGAGAGCAGTTTTTAGGTGCTAAAAGTAGCATCACCTAATAGTTCCTGGCTTTTTGAACTTTAAAGAGACTTTCCTGAACAGAAAGCTATATTCGTTTCACTTGTTTTGTGCTAACATCCGTGGAGGATCAGTTCCTTTTGAGTTAACACTTACTATATACTTTGTTTTTCCTGCACCTACTTTGTCTAGTGCATTTTAATGAATTCCCTTAACTCAAAAAGCTTTTACCGAGGAAAAAAGTAAGTATTTCCTGTTTCTGTGCTCTGTAACGATACTGTCAGCCAAAGAAGTGCTCAGTAGCGCCTTTTTCATGTAAATTCCTGTATTTAATATGGGGAACTCACAGATTAAGGTATCGTAGTTGTAAAGTGGCAAAATTTAGTTTTCATGTTGTTGAACAGGTAGATTGAATATCAGTGTTCCAAGTGCTGACAGTAGATGGAACCTCATATCTGTGCCATAAGCCACTGTAGTATTTAGGTAAAAATTTGAAGCCTTCATGCTACAAGTTCTGTTGAATTTAGCAGACTGGAATTTCAGAAAAGACCTTTTGTATTGCTCAGGTAATGCAGAATTCTGTGACTATGTGTAAATTAAATTTTCACAATTAGGTATATGTAATTGCTTTACAGACATTTTTTACTGTCTGAAAGGTATAAAATAGCTTCAGTGTTAACGAGAAAAAAGCTCTTAATCTTTAAGGAGTACTATATAGTCTCCCTAACCTTCTCATTGCCCTGATTTGTCCTAACTCCTATTGTGTCATTAAATGTGATTCTCTTTAGCCAAAAGGTCAAACAGCGACACCAACTACTGATGCCAAAGTAATAGAACAAACATCATATCAATTTTGATAACTTCTTTGCCTCTCCTTAAGCTTGTACAGGCGAAATGGAAATGGAAAGTGGTGGAGAGGATCGGACATTTCAGGAACAACCCATTACTGGTGATGGCCCTGGTCAAGAAACAGCTGTTGGATGTGTCACAGACGGTAAGAAAGAGCTTTGCAGTCTGAGAAAATGCCAGTACTGAACGCTTCAGAACCCTTTTCCATTCAGTAGGGTTTGTGGTACTTTATAAATTTAAGAGAAAAAAAGTGCCTGGAAAGCAGTAGGAGACAAATTCCATCAGTTCTGTTGTCTGAAGCAAGAGTATTAACTTTTTTGCTGAAGAAGTATTTTATTGCAGGCAAAGATAGTCTTCAGAATATTTGTGTAAGAGAAAATTGTTTTACTTGTTTGGTGGGACTGGCTTTCTGTAAAAGCTGGAAATACAGTTAAATGCTTTTGCACACTGGAGGTTTATAGTAAAAACCACTATTTGTTGCTATTTAAATACAATCGCTCACACTTTGTCTTCCAAGTCTTTTTTGTTTGTAGCTGCAAATAACTGGATTGGATTAATTTCCCCTGGTGTGTTTTGGGGCACACTGTAGAACTTCTTTCCAGTTTATGTGCTTCGTGGTTGTAACTCCACAAGTATCTTTGGTTAAGAATTTCTTCTTTTCTTTTTTCCCTTTGTAAATAAAAGATAATCTGTTTAATAAACAAATGTACTCGTCCAGACAGGGTACGCTGCAGTAGCTTATCATTTATGTTCTGAGAATAAATGCATCGTATCAATCACACATGAAGTACC
Source organism: Nipponia nippon (assembly GCF_047370975.1). Taxonomy (NCBI): domain Eukaryota; kingdom Metazoa; phylum Chordata; class Aves; order Pelecaniformes; family Threskiornithidae; genus Nipponia; species Nipponia nippon. The sequence continues at coordinate 159,890,612 of NW_028262290.1, forward strand.
AGCAAAGAAAAGGATACAAATATGATGGTTTCTGGGTCAAGTCCTCTAAATGTGTTAGGGATTGCTATCACTGGCAAAGAACCTTCCAGTATGTCCCATCCACCTCCAGCCAATGTTGGAGGGTGGTTGCGCTAAGGGCAATCAAGAAACCTGCATTTAAAGCCAAAAGCAAAAAAACTATCTTGCAGATCAGCTGTGATCACTCTGTTACGCATCCCAGCCTGTGGTATAAGGGCCATGATTTAAAACTACCAGTGAAGACATATTCATAATAAAATGCTAGGCTTTGAGCTGTAGTGGCTGAGGAGGTTGTAGCAGTGTGAATTGAAGAAGAGTGCAAGTATAATAGAAAGTAAATGGCCGGTAAGAGAATCGGAGTCCGTCAAAAGAAGATATGAAAAGCCACATTCGGAGCAAAGAATGTGGTTCTCCATGGAATGGATGCAAGACTCTGGAACTCCTTGATGAAGAAAGTTGTGGATGAAAGGTGCTTGATTTGGTTCAAGGGAAGGCTAGACAAATTTTTGAAAGAAATACGTGAGACATTAGTAAATTAAAAAACAACATCAACTGTTTTCATTTCAGGTGATTTCCTAAAGTCTGAAAGGGAGCTAGGAGGGAAATGTTTTTTATTTGTACTTGTCCTGTTCTTCTTATCTGTCTGCTTTTTGGAAGTGTTGGGACAGTTGCTTAAAATACATTAATTTATGCTAGCGTACATCTTCAATATGCAGGAATGAAAAAGGAGAAGCTACTTTTAGCTGCTTACCTGGAAATGTGTGTTCACATTCCTCAAAAATTCATCTTGGGTGTACTTTCTTGTGATGTACTCTGCTGTGTTTCCAGGGAAGAAAAATAATGATCAAACAGTGGGAATATATACTAAAAACGTAGACTACTGTAAACGTAGGTACAAAGAAAGATATTCATGAAGTATATTTTAAGCTACGTATTAAATTGACTTAAGTAAAGTGATATGTACTCGGTGTACTCGATGTGTACCAAGTATACTTGTTGACTGGTACACCTGTGTAAGTTGTTCTTTTTTGCACTGAGCCTTTAATATGGTTGTACTTAGTTACAGGCATATCACCAGAAGAAAAGACCGCAGAACTGGAAACTGAAGTCTCTGTTGAAATTAATTCAGCTGAAATGGAAATGTCTCCTAAAAAGACACCAGCATCTGGTGACAGTCAGACTGAGAAAATGGTGGAAGTGATGGAAGGTGTTCAAGCTGTAATACAGCAGGAGTTAGACAAACAAGTGGAAGAGACACAGCTGCCACAAGGTAGTGCGGAGGTATCAGAAGTATCCACAGTAGACTCTCGGTCTCTGTCTTCAGTACCTGAGACCATAACTGTGACGCCAGAAATACAGGAGGCTGAAAGTAAAGGCGATATTTGTATCCCTGTAGTACAACAACTGGAAATAATAAAAGTGCAAAAAGATGTAGAAAAAGGAGAAACCCATGAAAAATCAGAAACACCAGCTCTTCTGGAAGTAGAAACTACTTCTGCAAATGAAGGTGTTGCAAATAGTTCACCGGTTGGAGACAAACCCATAAAATCACCAGCTGAGACTTACCCCTCACTTCCCCCTTCAGTTAGTATAAACAAGACAAATGCGTCTTCCTCGCCAGATGTTTCGTTAGACTTGCATTCTGCACGGGATGTACAGCACAGTCAGCCCCCAGCATTGCCTTCCGCTGCTGGAAGTGCTCTCCCAACGACTTGCATATCAGTCACTCCAAAAATTGGCATGGGAAAGCCAGCCATCACCAAACGCAAGTTTTCTCCTGGAAGACCCAGATCGAGACAGGTAAGCATGTGGAATATTTCATTACATATTTATGAAGCACATAGTTCAAATTTCAGTATAATGCATTAAATTCACCTATTTTTTAGAACATAGTATGCATTTATTCTCCTAAGTGGATGTGTAGTTCATTTCTTCCAGAAAGTAATTTCATGTTAAATAATTGAAAGATCAGACATCATAAAGGTTCTCTAGTGAGAATTAAAGTTTCTTTTGGCTCACGCTTAGAGCAGAAGAAAAGAAAATTTGTTATATTTTTAATACATATGCTACAAATGCGGATATACATAATGCTGTGCCTTTTAACTTATCTCTTAATTTTTTTCATATATGCGTTTATCTTGGCTAGTACTCTCAAACTGGCTGAACATTTCTTGAGCTGGCTCTTGAAATGTTCAGTTTTACTGTTCTTAAACTGGCTTTCTAGAAAAACCTGCAACAACTCCTGTTTCTGGCATGCTGCCAGATATTATCTTTATCGACATTTTTAATGGTGTTGCAAATAATTTGATGGTTTTGTTACATTAGCAAATACCACGTAAGATCTGTCTCATATAAATTGTTGTGGTTTGATGAGGATTAAATTTGTTAAGTGAAAAGAATCCTCAAGTCTGTCGCCTCCTGCAACATCTTGCTCGGTATTGGAGTTGCGTAGTTGTGGGGAAAATGGTTCATCAATCTCTAGGATTTATTTTTTGTTTGTAAATTCTACACAAAAAGTATGTCAGTGTGACAAACGAATGTTTCATTTCTGTTCTCATCACAATTTAGTCTTTAGGACTTCTAGGTTGATGATTTCATGCTTTTCTGAACTTAGCGTTAAAAGAGTTTTTTATATATTGCACAATTCTTTCCATTTTAACATGTTACCTAAGGGTTCAAAATTCTTGGTTCTTAAGGTATGAGAGAATAGTGTTCTGAAAGGATTAAAAGTATATAATAAAGGCAACAAACAAAATAAACTAAATTTTGAAGGTTTTAGAGTATCTCTGGGGTTTTTTTTACCCACATATACAAGCATGTATAAAAATAATTTTTCTTAATACTCTGTACTGTCTTAAAAATGAAATTTCTTTTCTCAGTTTATCATGCAAATTGAAAAGGGGTGGGGTTCTTAGGCAGTCTAAAATGAATTCAGGTTTTCTGCTGGGGAAGTTTATTTGTCTTCTTTCGTCTTCTAGTAAGAGCTGTATTTATTTTTCTGTGCAATTTGCCCCTACTCTGCGTTGGAACCAGCATCACGATACTGGTAATAAAATTAGTTAACCGCTGGAGAACCCGTTGAGGAAAACATGAAGGCTGACCCCAACCGTAAATGCCTGTAGCAGAATAGATACACATCTTAAAAAACAAAAAAATAAGCTGTAAAAGTAGCAGTTTGTATATTCTATGTTCAATAGAGTATAGGCATTAACCTCTTAACATGTGGTGTGAGTAATGCAAATAAAACTGAGGGAAATTATGGTTCAGAAGTCAGGTGGAACACAAAATCCTAGCTGCGATGCTAAATCAATATAATCTGTTCAACAGTTTGCAAATTATATTTTAAAATAAAAAGGTACTTAGCAGCTTAGCAGTACCTGTTGTAGAACTGCACAAGTTACTTGTAAAATTCATGATCTGTCTTGTAAAAGTGTGTTGGAAGTCTGTGAAGGTTTCTTTGGATTTCGATTATCTTTGTCTTGCGCCTTAAACACGTATTAAGATGGAACTTCTGTGAAGTGAATAGCAATTTTCTGGTAAGAAAAGCATGGGCATACTTTAAGTCCCAGTACACTTTCTTATTTTCCATTGATTATTCAGTTTTAGCACAGATCGGCACCTCGTGGAAGTCAGTGAAAAATTGCCTTGAGTAAGGACTGAAAAAAAATGAAGACCCTACAGATACTTGATTACTGAAAAATAGACATTATTTTCCTCACCTTCTGCTAGTAATCTAAATTCAGCTTAACTAGCTGGGAGGGATTTGGCCTTGGGGATCTTTTTCAGACTCTTCATCAGTCAGTTTTTACTTTTGTTCATCTGATTTTCCGTGTTGGACGTGAAGGATGCAAGTTTCATACCTGTAGATAATGTGTATTTTGAAAAAAGAGAAAAAGCTTGTCTATAATAGATGTTTTCTAAAACCAGCTTTTATATTAGTACCTTACTTCTGTTTCCACTGAGTTTAGGAATTCTGTGTTGATTTTGGTGCAGTTAGATTTTTCTAGGTCACTGTGCAGTAAGGTATATATCATATTTGCAGAAATATGTTTATGCCTTAAACAGTCACAAAATAATCTCTGGTGCTGTAAGTTTGCCCTGTTAACTTCCTACTTTGGGCCTTTGCTGAGGGACTGAAACCTGTCAAATGGCGGTCTGTACACTATAAATTAAGAGATTTAGAAATGTCCAGTTACAGGTAGGTGCTTTCCTTTCAAGAAAGATGTAATCAGACAAATCCACAATGTTTTAGCCTCTGGATTGCACACAGAGATTGGTTTAGGTTTGGGTTTGGGGTTTTTTTTTTAATTACTATTTTTGCTGTAAACATTCAGGTTTTTTAAAGGATTTTGTACTTTTCCAAGCTGAAAGTTGAGGATAGGAGGAGAAACCTCTTAATATATTTGGTTGTCAAAGAACACCTTGTGTTTTTATCTAATTGTGCTCAATTTATATCATCTTAAAAAGTGCACTTGTGATTTTTTTTGTTAATATTTGTTTCAGTTCTCCAGAGAAAAAATGCTATATTTTTCTGATATTTGTGCCAGCAGCCCTATAGATTACTTCCTTTATAATCAACTCATTACGTATGATTTTAGCAACTGATTCACAAACTGGCAGAAGAAAGAAGGCGGCTCATAGCTGTAACTGTGATCTGCCTCCTGGTGCTCTCTCTTGCCTGCCATCAGTGCTCTCCAGGCACTCAGGTGTGCCGGGGGCTGGTGTGGTTTCCTGCTACATGACAATTCTTTGGGACAGGTTTGAAGGCAAGAAAGAAGGTTTTCACCAGGTATAAAACCAAAGAATTAAGACCTCGTGTTTCTTTTGTGTCATACTCCGCAGACACTTCAAAATGGATGTTTTCTCCCAATTCTGGCTTCGGGAGAGCATCCTATTGGTCAGGTGCTGGCAGCTGAGAAAAGTGCAGCTTTCTGCTGTTCCATCTTATTTTCCATGCCAAGTGTGGCCTCACCACTGAAGAAGGGACATAAACTTAATTTAAAACATTTTAGCCTAACACAGTGTTTCAGTGCTTGTCTGTCCGAAAATGATCACGTTGATCCAAAACAAGTAAAAAGTGGGTAAAACAATTCTGGAGGAAAAAATGCTTCTATGAAGTTATAGGTATAGCAGTTCGGAGTAAACCAGGTCATGTGTGGTTCTCCTCTGGGTGTCACTAAAGAGGAATTTCGCCTTCTAAAAAGCAGGTTAATTTTATCGGTTTGAGGTCTGCTTTCTGTTTAAAAAATAACACGTAATGCTGCTGTGTCGCTTTCTGCCAGGACCGAGGTTATGCAATACAAATGTCACCCTGCAGCTGGATGAGTTCTTAGCAACATGTCTTAGAGGGCAGTGAAATAAGAGAGAAAAGTTACACAAGTAGGATTGGGTTCTTTTTATTGATTAAAGAGGTTGTGGCTCCTATACTTGGTGAAGCTAACATTGGCTCCACAGCTGCTTGCTTTTGTTGCACAAAGGAACCGTCGTGGCGGTGGCAATGACACAGGTTTAAAACAGATAGTCCTAAAGAGTCTGATGACTCCGTGGACCCTGAAGACAAGCCAACATTAGCCAGTTTCCACAGGCGGCAATATTCTTCGCTTTCTTCTAGAAGATTTAAATCTTTTAATATGTAGTTTACCTTGTTGGAATGTCCTGTTCCTGTTTAAAAGGGGAAAAAAAACCCAACAAAACAAAAACAAACAAAAAACCCAAAAACAAAACCAAAAAACCCAACATTGCAATGGGTTTATGGAACTTCATAGGAAGAAGAATAGGAAAAACAAATTCTCTGGATCCTGAATATATGCCTCCTCAATTTTATAAGACAACATGCTTCACTGGAGTTGGGGGAATCCATGTAAAGGAATGGTTTCTGATTTGGATTTGTTTTCATTAAATTTAGTGTATTGTGTTGGGTAGTAGGCTGAATGATTATCCCTTTCTTCAAAACCTATTAATACAATTGCTAATAAAATATATTTGAATAATTATTCAGTTTCACTATTGAATACAAAGTTACGCATAATCCGAAGTGATTTCCTGTATTGGATCTTGGTAGTTTGCATTTGTAATAGGCTTTAGTGATGTGTCTGCAACAGCACTATTTTGAAAGGACTAAAACCCATCTCACAAACCGTGAAGACAATATTCTGCTTAAAAAGACTTCATGAGTCCGTTCCAGGGCTGCGCTGTCAGTGTTGCTGTTGTCACCACCCTGATCCCCCCTAACATTTTTGCAGGCATCACTCCTTTGGTTAGAAGCAACAGGAGAAGATCCATCTTCTAAACAAAAGCTTATTCCACTTTGGAGAACATGTTCTTTCTGAGTCGGCATAAAAACTCCTATCATTAAAGTGCGCTTCTGCTAACAGTGTTTGTTAGGATAGCGTATTATCCATACCTTCAGCTACAGGTAAGCTTTAAATCTGCGTCCAGCCCAGCGAGAGGACCCTCTGTCTGCCAGGCTTAGCATTTCACTGACTTCCCATGGATATTGGTCCATGGGCTGTCTCTTCTCTGTTTCTGGTATCCTACTCCATAATGGAGCCAAATTGTTTTTTTACATATATCCGAAGTTTAGTTATTTGTAGATCAGAGATACTCGCTAGTAGCTGCCAGCGTGATAAAGTTTTTACAGTGCTGTCCTCAGAGTTGTGTCTGTAGGGCATCTTCTCCATGGAATAGGCAGATTCTCCACCCTTGCCTACAAACTGCAAATTTATGCTGGGGACAGGACCTCTCTTTGATCTTTTTCGTATTTTTTTTTTTTCTGAAATAGTAATCTTAAAAGAAATTATCATGTAAGTTTATTAATGACTAATCCGAGGTATATCTAGTTTGAAATAAATCTTCACAAGGAAAATGGGTATTGTTTTCTGTGAAGGTATACTTCAAATGGTATTGCGTATATTCTATGTATCCGAAGTAAACAAATTTGAAGTTCTTACTTTGCAACAGCACTGTCTACTGGAAAGCATAATATGAAGTCAGTAAATGGAGGGCGTTACTATATATGTGGCATTGTAAGACTGGTAGGTAAAGAGGTGAGAATGGTCTGTAGAATAGTATTGAATAGAAAATAATAACCTTCTACTGGTTTTGCTTTATCGTAAGTATTATTTTAGAATGCGTTCCATAGAAAATACTATGATTAGAGGTATTTAATTTTCATCATGAAGAAATTGGTGATCACTATTCCGTGGCTCACTACATATTTCTAGGTGTGTTAAGAGATTTCCTAAAATGACACTGAAAAATGCAAAGCACCGTGGTGGGTTCGCATGTATGTTCTTTCTTGGGTATTATGGCTTTTTTGCTGTCTTCCATTACATGGTACCACTAAGTATGTTGTTGTAGTGGTAGATGTTGGGGGAAAAAAAAAAAGATTAAAAAGGGTCTTTTTTCAGGATTAGTTTTTGTTACGGTTTTTATGTTTTTTTTTTTAATGAGGGGAGCTTTATTTTAAACAGATGGAATTTTGTTCACAACCCTAAAATTACATTAAATATTAAAATGCAAATCCAGGTTTGTGCATTTGCGATTGCAATAGATTTCATAAAGCCTTAAGCAGCTAAGCCCAGTCAGTGGTAATTCAGTGAGATCTCCTGACCCTTGCTGACACTGGGTTTCCTTTTGTTATAATGTGCTTGCAGCTGTGGTGTTCGGTTTGGAGGACTCGGGAATATGATGGAGAATTAGAACTGCCTGTTTCTGTCACAGTACAGAATTCTTGCCGTGGTTCTGCTGTAAATGAACTGAATAGAACTTTCTCTTCAGTCTTGTGTGGTAATAGGCATTAATTAAAAGCCAAAATATAATTAATGCATCTCTTTGATGTAATTCATTTGTTCGTAGTATTGTGGAAGTGTGTGTTTTTAATTAAGTTTATCTGACCAAGAATTCAAATGTTTCTGATCTACAATAAAACTTGGATTAAATTTCCAATTTAATTCTTAACAATATGGTTCATGAATCATATACAATTAATTTTGTTTTGCAAGACCGAATATTTCATATTCAGATTTGGTATCCTATTAGCTTCTTAATCTTTTGAATATACTTAATCACTAGAGAAATGTATCTTCTTGAAAGGAAAATAATTTTGTACATCCCAAATACGAGTAGGTAGTTTAGTTGTTGCTTAAGTGCTTTCAGCACTTTGAGGTCTTGAATTTTGACCCTTAGCCAGCACCTTGCCCCCCTTATAGATTGATGTAAAGATTGTTTCTACAATACACAGATTTTCTTTGTGTTGCTATGCAGATTTTCTTTGGGTTGCCATGTCATAAGAACAGTTACTATGCATTATGAATCTTAGAAATATAGGGAAACAGAAACGAAAATTCAATGAAAGTTTTAACTTATCTTGCTAAAATGGAACATTCTTTGATATTAAAAATATGGCTAGCATAGTAAAGTTAAATTTCTTATTGCCACAAACTTGCTGATGTAATTGCTAACTAGTGTGACAGTGCTTAGTAAAACCATGAGATTTCAACAGAGAACTGATTAGTAAACTGCAGTGCTCTTGATATAACAAAATCAGACTTCAGTCTTCCCTTTCTGCCTGGTGGAAGTTGCTGCGGGCTCAAGGAGTGGTATTCACCCAACCGCAGATATCTGCAGTGTTAAAGATCTGCTGTAGTCACCTTGAGGCTCCCGTCAGAGTCGCTGAAGAGAAGTAGGGGCGTGTAGGGTGAGACTCATCTGACACCTTCCATCCCACGCCACGAGTGGCCTTCTGCAAGCGCCCGTTTCCCTTTGACGACCATGCAGGGAGCCCAGGGTGGTTCAGCAGAGGTAGAGAGTGATGTGTGTTCAGAGGAGTCACCCCGAGAACATGTTTGGCTAGGGGTATCAAACCTCCGTTTCTGTGGAAGTTTGCTTGCTTGCTTTCCGCCCGTTGCTGACCTGGTGCGGTGGTGTCCGTGTTATGTTATGAGTATTATGCCCTCATCTCCTGGATGTGAGCAAGGACTCCCGTCCGTCTCTAGGTTTGCAGGTGCAGAAGGTTTCTGCTCAACACTATTCCTCTGTTAGAGGTTGTTGATCCTTTTGATCTGCCGAGTTGTCTGCGTGATGACCATCTAACTGAAGTCAGGCAAAAAACTGGGATAGCAAATCTTACAGTGTAAGCTGTTTAATTAAGCATGCTCACTTGAACCCAAGTGCAGGTGCTGGCACTGGCAGTTCAGCTGGAATATTTTTTGGAAGCACCTTGGTAGAGGGGGGACAATGATGGGAAGTTGAAAACACAGCGGGAATCTTCTGGCCGCTAAGCAGTTTGTAGGTTGTGTGTCCAAGTACCCCCTTGTATGGACAAAATTGTAAAGTGGTGGGGTGGGTTTTTTGGGTGGTTTTGTTTTTTAAAGTGCCATATTGTCCATATTCCCTTTCCCACGCAGGCATAGCTAAACTCCTAGAAAGCAGTTTTATACTGAATACCACGGTGTCCGCACTGTGGGTTGTACCACTTGGACAATGTTGGCATTTTGAAAATGCAACTTTTATGCGTATTTAAGGTTTTAGGTCGCTGATAAACTTTTTCTTTTGGATCTGTTGTGCCAGTTTGAATACTGAGCTGTGTGAGCGGCTGTAGGTTACTGCCTACCCAGCTCTGCAAGCAGAAGGCGTCGTGAGCTTTTCCTCATCCGCTCGAGGGTAAGCGAGATGTTGGCTCATGCTCACCTTCAGCAGCAGGTTCAGCCAGCCTTACATGGATTAGGGAGGTCTTGCCCGTGATCTTTCTGGCCTGGAATCAGACGGGTTGGTAGCCCTATTTTCAGTCAGTGCAGCTGTTAGTGAAATACCTATTTACAGTCTGAGATTAATATACGTTTTGATGAGTTATTGATTCCAAAGAAACTGTTTCCCACATGTTCTTGATGGAGAACATTTCATTTCAGAAAAGACCCACATTTTGCAAAGCTATCTCGTTTTTCTTAATGCTTATTATTGTATAGACCAGTATTCAAAGGCGTAAATGTGTTTGGGCTTGCCCATGTGAGCAGTTATGCATGTGTGAATGGTTGGGACTATTAGCATGCATGAGGTTATTCCATATCATCCCTGTGATTCTACTGCTGAATGTCATTTTCGAGAAGGTAAGCCTATGCTTTTCATCTGTTTTGCTTCTCATCTTGGTATTCATTATTTCTTACTCTCACAAACTTAGAATTAGGAAAATGTATTATCCTTTAAGTTTTCTAATTGGTAAATTTAGAATGAAGTTATTTATTTTGATGGCTATCTCCTGCAGTCTTTACTCAGGGTTCGAGGAAGTCGTCCACAGATTTTAATGGATATGAGGAACTTCAGCAGGTTTTTTTCTTGTCCATCTTAGCACTTTCTTCTTGTTTTGCCATATTTCTTGTGACAGAGTTATACAATATCTCGCCATGATGAGACTATATAAATAGGGATAATAATCAATTAGTTAAAAAGAGTTTGTAGGTACACCATATGGATGTATATTATTACATTTATATAATCACGTATTAAAATTTGATACCACGGCATAACATGAGAACACTGGCGTGAAAAAACCTTAGTAGTGGGGTTTTACAATGGTTTATTTGTGGCAAACTTGCAGGAAAAAGGTACTTTGTTAATTACCATGGCTGTTTTTCCTTTTTTTTTTTAATGGTTTATTTATATTCCTTTTGTTTCACACGCTTCTCAGACTAGTTGTTGCTGTGATTGTCAGTAGTTTAGACTCAAAAGTCGACTAAGGCCATCTGTTCTTTCAAAATGTGATTTGAAGTGTAAAAGGGGATGTTATCTCATACTACTGTCTCTGTTTGATAAAATTTAGGGATATAATTTGTTGTTGTTATGATTGCTTGCTTTCAATTTGTATTATGCTTTGTTTATAAAACTCATTTTGTTGTACTTAACCATCAGTTTGAGGTTAATATCTGTTTTAGTGTATGTTTCAATGAGAACCTAAAAATTTCCCACCTTCCTCTCACTCAGTGAACTAATTGACTACTTAACGTAGAAATGCCTATGCCTGCATGTGCTTTGCTTTTCAGATTTTTTTTTTTGTTGCTTGCTTTTTTCTTTTTTTTTTCTTTTTTTTCTTTTTTTTTATGTTGCGAAGTTTTATACATCTATTTTCTCACCTACCGTATCCTAGGGGGCTTGGAGTACCAATAATACAGTCAGCCCACCTTCCTGGTCCCCAGACATTTCAGAAGGTCGGGACATTTTTAAATCCAGACAGCTTCCTGGCAGTGCCATTTGGAGCATCAAAGTGGTAAATAATTTGAATTTATTTTCATGTATCCATTGCTATCTTTCTGCTGTAGAGACTAGTCATGAAATTCTGTATCTCACAACTGAATCTTCCATTGTATTACTGTTTTAAGGCCTTTAAAAATTATTGGAACTCTGGAGCTTTCAGGTTTAAAAAAATGTATGCTCTCCAGAGTGTACAGTATGATGGCATTGCCCTGATTTTCAGTGGCAAAGAGTAGCTTGTATTACCAATTTCTTGTGTGTGTTTAGTACTTCAGTTTTTGTCATTGGCTTTACGTAGCTGTCAAAATAAATTACCTGAGAAGGAAAATGTCCTTAAGACTGGCAGTAAGGTAAGCCAGGCATGGGAAGGAGCAGAGATCTGAAGAGTGGCTTGAATTTGTTGCTGTGGAGAAATCTTGCAGAGTGGATTCAAAGTGACATCGTTTTTAGCTTACGGGGGAATAAATAACAACTTTCCTACCTGGTTAGATGGACCAAAGCTTGTATCCACAGTGACGTTTACCGTTAAAAACACCTGAAGAAACTAAGTGGAATTATTATTTTTAAATAAAGGCAAAAAAGCTAAATGATGAAACACTGACAAGCAGCTGTAGCTTCCCAATGATTTATTTTCATCTCACTTTAACTCTCATGCTAATTTTATTTTAATTTGACATTAGCTTAGCTTTTGCTGCTTCAAGCATTAATTTTCAGCTTAATATTCAGCATTAACATTGATACAAGTACGTGCTTATTCCTGTTACTAGTTGTGTGAAAATAACAATACTGATACCTGGTCTGAAACAGACAAAATAAGAAACACGCCAGAAGAGTTTACATCTTAAAAAATTGATGCTTGGATGTCCTGTGTGTGCATATGTATTAACTCCATATATATGTAAGGACAACACTTTTGTTTCACCTTAGTGCATACAAATACTTCAGCCATCAGCAGCATCCTTCCTTTCATTTCCTAAAATAGCATTGCGTTGCATTACCTCATTGTGTAAGAGTAAGTCTATTTAATTTCTCTTTCCATTAATAGATGGATGTTAATAAAATTTTAACATTGGGATGCTTGGATTCTCCCTTTAATTATGACCGTAAAAGTCTATATCTTCCTTAAAACAGGAGTTGGCATATTTGAAAAATATTGTTGGTAACATTGAGCCTATAGTGCTGCTTTCCATCCAGGGAACTCCTGTCTCCATCAGTAGAGACCGCTCATGTCTGTTGGTGACCCCGTCCCCAAGGAGCTTTGTGGTTCCGTCAACATTGTTTTATTGAGTAAATGTTTTGTCTTGGTATTCAAGGTATTTCCAGCAAATGTTTGGATACAGATACCATATCTAGATACTTTGTGGATGGAGTCAGGCTGTATTAGGAGCTGAGATTATTCACAAATTTGAAATGCAATAAATAATCTCATTGCTTATTTCATACTAGGAAAGGTGATTATTTGAGTATATACCATAATTATCATCACTTATACAGATCAGAGGCTCTGAAACATGTTGTAAAGGTGTCTGACATACCAGCCAGAACTCAGGGACATTGTCAATATGTTCTTTCTCTCCCTGGAAAAATATTAAGGAGGATTAGGGATCCTCTTTGTGTTCAGTTCATTTTGAAATTAAAAAAAAAAATAAAAATCATGAAATTCAAACTAAATCACAGTAGTAATATCAGGTAATTATTATTAAAAACATACCTGCTTTTCCACAGTGAATTGTATTTGAACATACTGTGAATACTTCAGAGCACACAACACTGCAACTGTATGTCTGCATCTAAAATAAGGAAGGGGGAAAAAGAAGCTGTCTAAAAACAAGTGGATATTTTGTAAGAAAAACATCGTATAATGGGAAGCGTTGATCTGAGTGTAATTGATATAATTAATATAAAAAGCTCTCTTCGTATCTGTGAATTAAGAGAGTTTGGTGGAGCCAGCTTCTGCGTTGCTTTGGGAGCAGGATTGAGTCCTAATAAATTTCAATGTTTGCTTGATTATTCATAGCATAAGAAAAGAATCTATGATTGCAAGTAACCAAGCGTCCAGACCCTATTCAGAAGTCCCATGACTGTCTGAGCTGACTGTTTAAAAAGAAAAGAAAAATGAATCATAGAATAGAGGATATTTATTTTGGATACTTTGCAACTGTGGGAAAAAAAAATATATTTCCATATTTCCAGTTATTCCTGAGCAGAAAATAAACATCTCTGGTTTTGGCTGCTTTCTCACTGGTGATAAAGGTGATCGTATTATGTCATGTAAGTAGTTAAAGGTATTTCACAGTGATTTATGCAGAGACTTAATGACTATGGCCTAGTGTGCTCATATTCACTTGAAATCATAGGGTGGATTTTTACTTATGCTTTTCCCTAGATGCATTGAACAAGTTTGAATCCCATACAGCAAAAGAACTTCAGGTTGCATTTAATTTGTTATCTTATATTGAATAGGGCCGTGGATCAGGATTCCCAGGGAAGCGGAGGCCACGTGGTGCAGGTCTTTCGGGAAGAGGTGGCAGAGGTAGATCAAAACTGAAAAATGGAGTTGGGACTGTAGTCATTCCAGGGGTAAGAATGTTTATTTTTAAGTCATATTGCAGTCTGTTAATGTAACATCATTTTATTCAGCTATAATTCTTGTATTAAAATACTGTATAAAACCAAAGAGTACTAAGAAGCAGAGTTATTTGATAAAGCCTGGCTATTACTGTTTGTGATGAACTAGAGCACTGCAGTTTAATGGACCTGAAGCAATGTTATGCTGCTCTTGCCACTTAAAGGGACAACTGTTGGGAGTACTCCTTCCATTTCCTCGGGTGGAAAACACGCGGGGTAAAGGCAGCACTCACTGGAACAACACAAAAGGGGGGAGCAAGGCTTGGGCATAAGAATATAACAGCAGCTGTAGCAGATCAGACCAGAGGCTCTTCTACCCAGGGGACCAAAACTGACTGCTGGGGGAAGAGTGCAGAAACAGAAGAGGCCTAGAGGAGGAGACACTTCAACAGTTTGTGGCTTGGTGACTTGCTGAACAGGAGGTGGTATCTTTGTCTTGGGCAGCCTGTGTTGGAGCTTTCGTTCATGAATTTGTCTACTCACTTTTAAAAACTTTTGGAAACCATGTTAACCTTTTTTAGTTCTACAGCTCATCAGCCCGTTGTTTTAAATTGCTGCCTGCTGGTTTCATTGCCTGCTCCTTAGTGCTCTTACAGAAGAGAGAGTGGAGAGTTGTTTTCTATTCACCTCCTCCATCCACACCACTCAGTTTCTATGGATCTCCATCATTTCTTCCCCTTCTCCTTCCACTCTTTCCTTGCAAGTCTGGAGAATCCCAGTACTTTGAGTCGTTCCTTGTGTGGAAGCTACTCCATATTTTTGATCATCCTTGTCAGTTGTTTTGTTGTGTTCATTGTTTTACTGTTTGGACTTTCCATCAGCCTTTCTATACCAGCACTCAGCTTTGTGAAGTTCTTGTGCAGTTCTTCACAGTTGTCTTTCTTAATCTTAATTAATAATGTCGTTCTATCTCAATATTATTGGCAAGCTTTGTTACGTTGCTCCTTGCTTGATTTTTCAGATCGCACGCGAGCGTGTTGAACACCATGGCGTATTAGCAGACATCCCTATCAGATTTCCAGTAGTGCTATTCTCCCACATAGAAAACTGATAATTTATTCTACTCTTTATTTCATGTCTTGTGTCAATATAGGGACCATTCCTCTAATTCTATGTCAGTTTACCTTTTTTTAAGGAGCATTGGTGAAGGACTTTGCCAAAAGAATTCGGTAATGAAGTAAGTTATGTCAGTCAGATTTCCCTGTCCCCAGGCTTGCTGACACCTTCAGAGAGCTCTGGTAGATCTTGATTTACCATAATTAAAGCTTCCTTGACTCTTTAACAAAATATAATATATATCAATGTGTCTGCAAGTTCTCTGTTATGATCAAATGTCAGATATTCTGTAGGACAGTACACAGCTTCGCCCCAGAAACCTTTGAGAAAATGGGAGTTAGATTTGCTGTCTCCCATTCCTACAGCACTGGAGTGATTCTAAGCAAGTTGTTGCTCACTGCAATTGATAGTTAAGCTATTTCATACTTCAGGGAGGCATCCTGTTCCTCATCTTCAGAGAAGGACTTACTCATTTTTATGTCTTTATGAAGTAATTCTGCAGACTCTCTTTAGAGCTGTTCTTTTGTTTTCTTACATACAATCTGTTTTGAGTTTATGCAGCATTGTGCCGCTTTTTGCTGTCTATATAATAATTTCTTGGAATAATGATCTGGGAAAGGAATAAACGTCTCTATCATTGCTCTCTTTAAAAGCTTTGGATGGTCAAGAGTCGTGAGCAAATACGTAATTTTAAACATGTAGGATGAATTCCACTCAAGCTAGTCATAGGTACCTTATTGAATTGCAGGCGTCCACATAATTATTTAGTCCTCAGCACAGGAAAGACATGGACCTGTTGGAAGTCCAGAGGAGGGCCACAGAAATGCTCAGAGGGATGGAACGCCTCTCCTATGAGGAAAGGCTGAGAGAGTTGGGGGTGTTCAGCCTGGAGAAGGGAAGGCTCTGGGGAGACCTTATTGCGGCCTTCCAGTATTGAAAGGGGGCTTATAAGAAAGATGGGGATAGACTTTTTAGTAAGTCCTGTTGCGATAGGACAAGGGGTAATGGTTTTAAACTAAAAGAGGGTAGATTTAGACTAGATACAAGGAAGACATTTTTTACGATGAGGGTGGTGGAACACTGGCCCAGGTTGCCCAGAGAGGTGGTAGATGCACCATCCCTGGAAACATTCAAGGCCAGGCTGGATGGGGCTCTGAGCAACCTGATCTAGTTGAAGATGTCACTGCTCACTGCAGGGGGGACTGGACTAGATGACCTTTAAAGGTCCCTTCCAACCCAAACCATTCTATGATTCTGTGCTACAAAGCACAAATTTGTACTTCAAGGGAAGCTACGTTTTATAGAACAAACTCTTAAAGATTTTTGCAACTGAACAGAGGATATTGAGTTAGGTAAATTGCCATAAATACAAAACGGTCGTCACTTTCCACAATTTCCTATACAAATGTGATCCTGTGACTTGTCAAGTAGATGGCAGCTTCCGAGTTCTAGAGCAGAGGTGAGGCTGTCTTGTGACAGAGTAGATGAAGGTAGCAATACCGAGAGACCGGCCTTTTGCCAGGTAAGTGTTTGAAATGGGAGTATTTTCAGCCCCTTTGCACAAACTGATTCTTACTCAGCATGGGATCATGACCGGTGGACAACTACACAAATTCGGAAATATCTTGGTACATCTTGTGAACAGGGAAGAAGGTGGCTACAGGTTACCCCAAGCTGGGTCACGGCTGGCGTTAGGCAAGCATCAAAATTGAAGGGATTCAAGTCCTTCAAATTCTGCTCTTTTGTATATGCAAGCAATTCGAAGAACTTTGTGGAACCTGTGGAAATACATGCGAAGGAAAAGCTCTCCCTGAACGTATCAAGAGGTGTTTTGGGTGTTTTTTGGTTAATTAGTTAGTTACAGCTGCAGTGCTCTCAACCATACAGTAATTAAAACGCGTTAACAATATACTCCCTTTTTAGCTGTTTCTCAGTAAACACTGATTTTCAGCAACAGTGTATCAGAAGGATTCCTGTAGCTGTTTTAACGGTATTTACATTTGTCTCTAGAGTGATGTTTGGATTTGTAAAATATTTAAATTATTCTTTAAACAAAACTGTCTGTGTAAGACTTAAACTGTATTTAAAATAATCCACATTTATAAAATTAAAACACCTGGTAAAAAAAAGTTACATTTATCTATTATGCAGTTGTTCTTTTACATAAAACTGTGTGTTCTTCTCTTCCAAACTTCCATGGCTGCTGCTGGTTGAGAGAGTAAATAGTTAGGCCTGTTAATTTAAATTCATGGATAGCAAATTCTGCATAGCAGGATTTGCGTGAAAGTCAGAACACAGTTGAAGTCTTTTTTTCTTCTTCCTGAGAAGTATATGTACATGTATACACTGAATTAATAAAGGGCAGGTCGGAGTAACAATCTCTTGATCAAAAGGAGAACCACCATCTGCAGTAAGAGCTTACGGATTGAGATCAAAACAGCCGTTTCAAGTTCAGCGCAAGTTTTTACAGGCAAGATAGATAAGCCTCCTAAAGAAACGGCTTGCGGAGAGTATCTTAACTATTGAAACTTTAGAACTCTTGCTTATTCCTCTAATATACTTGGAACGTTAGCTAAACCACATTTTAGGCAATATGGGAGAAATTACATTTCTGCAATTGCTTTTTGAATTAATACTCCAAAGTATGTCGCTGTAATTAACTTTTCGATGAGAACTTCAGTGTTTATATGTAGGGAACGCAGCAGACTGGTCACAGTATGACAATTTCTGCTTAGTGATTATTTTTTTTCTTAGACTACCTCTTTCCTTCCATTTCCATTTTAAAGTGCAACGGGGTAATGTGTAAAGATGAACAAAGGAGAGGAAGAGAATGTGCCTGTAAAACTGAAATAGTGATGCTTGTACTGATGTGAAAACGTGAATTAATATAGTAATTTCTGAGGAAGGTAACTTTTTATGAAAGTTCATACTGTATGAATAAATACTTGCAAAGCTTGTATTCTGTGGTACTATTAAAAAATTAACATATTTAGAAAATAAGTTTCATCTTGTCTCATGTCTTAGAAAATGTGATGTGCTTGCTATTTATGTGTGTGGTTTTTTTAATAGGTCACAACTATGGATATTTCATCTAACAAAGATGAGGAAGAAAACTCGATGCATAATACAGTTGTCCTCTTCTCTAACAGTGACAAGTTCACTCTCCATCAGGTTAGGATAATAGTTACTGTGTTTTCATTTTGTTTCTCTGCTATCAATTAGAAAAAAATAAATGAATGTTGTCCTTGTTAGGAGTTAAATTATACAGCAAGCTAGTTGGATTTTACAGTTACATGTTTTCAGAATTTAGTGTCTGGCATGTGTTGAAAGTCTGCTGTTTTCTGTCATTTCAGGATATGTGCGTAGTTTGTGGGAGTTTTGGCCAAGGTGCTGAGGGCAGGTTGCTTGCCTGCTCTCAATGTGGTCAGTGTTACCATCCATACTGTGTCAGTATTAAGGTGAGTGCTTTTGTTACATAAAAAAATTACTTGATTACACTTTTTTTCATGTTGTATTTTAATAGCACTATGCTGCCTTTGGTTTTGTGGTAATTAGGGGAGTCATTAACTTGTTAGATATTCAGCAGCTAATGTGACCATTATTTGTATGCAACTTGTGAAAGACTTTAATTAAATGTCATTTTATAGTATGCATTGCCTCAAGAGAAATTAACCTTTTTGTAATTTCACAACCATAAATAGCACTGATTATCCAGCAGTTGGTTAAAATAACAGTTTGAGATATAAGCTTAAAACCTAAATACAAGCAGAATTAAAAACAAAGAAAAAATTATACTGCATCTTTCATTTACTGGGGGTATAAGGTTTAGTTGATTCAATTTGTCTGTTGGCTGTCAGAATTGACAGCAGTTGGAGTGGTTAATTAATACATTTTACATTCATTAGTCTAGGAGAGAATGTGTGAAAATTAAATTTGAATGGTATGAGATGACTTAGCAAGCACGTAATAAGCTATTTACTGCAATATATACACCATACACTCTTTATTATCTAAGTACATCTATGTAAAAGTGGGATTTTTTTAAACACGTCGCAAAACTTTGTTTTCAATGTACTTTACTGAGTGCCATATGCATATTTCACGTAACTGTAATTTGGCTTTGCATTTATATACTACTCTTACATTATATATTAATTACAATAAATCAGTTGTTTGCTTCAGATGACTAAAACCCCAGCACTGGTTATCACAGGTAATTTAGGAAAGATACAGGATTTGTAGTGACCTGATGCCTGGCTTTACTACATAGCTGGAAAAAAAGCAGCTGTATGTTCTTCTTCCCTGCAGAACCAGCTACTCCTATAAGGAGTAAACTGTTTCCTACATGTAGATCCAGTGCGGTTTATATTCTCTGGTATGCTAGTTTATCCGAAGAAACAGTATCAACAATCAGTAATTACAGTTCCTTTCTGTTTAATCCATTCCTGTTTATTGAAGCTTTGGAAAGTCTAATTGATAAACAGCTACTTGTGATGTGGATGGTGTGGACAGACGAGTATCCTCTGCTCCACTAGCCAGACCTTAATTTATACAATGATCGCACTTCATAGAGCAGTTTTCAAATAATTTTCACCTTGCCATTTGCAGATTACTAAAGTGGTGCTTAGCAAAGGTTGGAGGTGCCTGGAGTGCACAGTGTGTGAAGCCTGTGGGAAGGCGACAGACCCAGGAAGACTGCTTCTCTGTGATGACTGCGACATCAGCTACCACACGTACTGCTTGGATCCACCCCTGCAGACCGTTCCAAAGGGAGGCTGGAAGTGCAAATGGTGTGTTTGGTTCTGGGGTCAGAAATATTGACTGCTGGACTCTTTTGTTTCTTTTTGTCACTTCGTATTTGCAATGTCAGTTGAACTGTAAGAACGTTTTACTTGTATTTGTCAGGTGTATTAAACAAAGGAAACAAAATACTTTTGAATTGTTTCATTCAATTATCAATTTAGTAGGGAAATAATACTGTTTCTTCATGCCAAAAACCAAGTAAGTAGAGATGGATAACATTTCTTTTTTGAAACTCGTAGCCAAAAAGAAAAAAAAATCCAGTTTACGTTCATTGGAACGTTTATTCCAACATTCAGTCGGAAAATGAATGGGCACTTCAACAAATCGTTCTCATAATAAAACCCTTGGAAACCATTCATGTTACTTGGGTGAAACACAGAATAGGTTTCTCACATGGTTAAGTCTCCATATCTCAAAGTGAATGGCAACTGGAAGCAGGAACTCCTTTGACCTGTTGAGCTGTTACAAACACCCATCTGCCTGTTTTTGCAGATTGAAAGGACTTCTTACTTAGGAACTTTCTTTAAAAAGTATAAAAAATGTTGGTAATTCTAAATAATACATTTTCATTCGATTAAAATATTGTTTGACCTGAAATGAGTGTTCCTCTTCCTCCCAGACCCAAAGTGGTTAGTGAACTAAAACTTAATTCCTTACCCAGTTCTAAGTAGGAGGGTTTTAAAGCCACAAAATAATCTTCCTGTGAACTGAAAGTAATAGATCGTTTTGTCTGTTCTGCAGGTGTGTTTGGTGCAGACACTGTGGAGCAACTTCTCCAGGTTTAAGATGTGAATGGCAAAATAATTACACACAGTGTGCTCCCTGTGCAAGTTTGTCTACCTGCCCAATCTGCTATCGCACTTACAGGGATGAAGAGCTTATAATTCAGTGTAGACAATGTGATCGGTAAGGATTTCTAATATTTTACAGGTTTTACCTGTTTAAGGCTTATTTTAATTTTTTTCCCCTAATGTAAAAGCATAAAGATGAAGGGAATGGTCTTGTGGTAAAGAGCACTGGATTGAGTCTCAGAAGTCTCTTATTAGTTCATTCCTAGTTGTACCACAGACTTAATTATACGACTCTGGGCAAATTGATTAATCACTCTGTGCCTCATTTTACCTCTCTGTAAAAATAAAACTATTTTACCTCGCAAGACTGTTGTTGTGAGGCTAAATCTGGAATGCATTGTATGAAGTAAGTAGCTAAAATGATTGCAATGTAGGGAGAAAATTATAATACTAAGATGTATTTGCTTCCGGGATAATGTTTTATAGAGATTTCCTTCCTGTGAAGGGAAATAGGTAACCTGATACTGTATATACAGTATTTAACACACACCACCATAGGGGAATGCTGTATACGGAGAACCTGATTCATCATTTCTCCCTAAAAGAATTTAAACTAAATAAGTATTTCACATTTACTTGGACCATATAGTGATATTTGGGTCTCCTAAAACACCACATATTTCCTTTAAATTGTATTTTTTCCCCCACTTAATTTCTAGATGGATGCATGCAATCTGTCAGAACTTAAACACAGAGGAGGAAGTGGAAAACATAGCTGATATGGGTTTTGACTGTACCATTTGTAGGCCATACATACCACCAACAAACGGTAAGAAGACAATTGAAACCAATGGCAGGATTGCACACTGCGATAAATAGGTCTGGGAATGTGTTACGGTTCTTTTCTCTGGTGGAGGTTTGGCTCATGGTAGAAGTAAGATATTTAATGTTTATTTTAAGGGCCCTTCTGGAAGTGTCCTCAGCTCTTTCGCACCCTCTACTGATTGGCTGCAAGGCCAAAGAAAACCTAGCAGAGGGAATTCTGGATAGATTTGTTGAAGATAATTTGGGTAAATGACTAAAAACATTTGGTATTGAAAGGGTAAAAGGCATCTCGCTTTGTCAAGTGGAAGGAAGAAAGCCCAGTTCTCTGAAGTTCTTAACTGCAGAAGAATCTGAAAATCAATTCTAAGCAGAAAAACTTTCTATATTTCAGTACTTTGAGGCTGTCTGAAGCAGCAGTAGCTGTAACAGCCCGTATAAGCATTTTTTCCCTCCTCCCTCATGTTTTATTAATGTCACTCCCTCCGCTCTCCCAGTATTTAAGACCAGTGCTTCCCTCCCTGGCTGCAGTCTTTAAAAGAATTGACCATACTTTCCTGCTTGGGAGTCACCACTTTTTTGTTAAAATGTGTAGTTCTTTCTGATGAACTTTGCTCTTCTCCGCACATGTTATCAGTGAATATATATACCAGCTTCCTCATTAGTCTGTAGTACACAGTTCCGTAGCAGTCAGGAGCTGAGGCTACTGCCGCTTTCTCTATAAGCTCAGCTACAGCACCTGGTTCTGTGGAATGGTACTGGTTAATGTTATTGTGAGTGGCCTGTCAGCAATTAGGTTGTCCATGATTTATGGGCTACTACTTGGGTGGTATCCCACGTCTGTTTTCTCTGCATGTCAACTCATCGGAGTTTCTGCTTCAGCCTTCTGCTGTAGCAGAGCATTGACACCTATAGCTAGAGGCATAGCGTGTTAAAGTATTCACATTAACCCTTTCTTGGGGTATCATGAGAGTATGGTAGGAGGAGGGTAGAAGAACTAAGCAAATGTTTCAAGAAATATTCATGTCCACCAAGAAGATGTCAGTAAGATTGGCTTTCCTGATCACGACTGAAGATACCATGAGGCGTGTGTTTGAGAGGTCTGCCAAGAAAAGTTCAATAGAGCATCTAATGTCCCGTTACACTGGCATGTCCTCATAAAAGCATGGCAGTGATTGTAACTTACCAAGGTGACCTTGGAGGTTTGTGTACTCCCTTGGCAACTACACGTGGTTGTGGAACACTTCCAAGTATCCCGCCTTTATCGCTATTAGGAGTAAGAATGACTTATGCTTATGTATTTCTACAAGTCACTTCATTTTTGAGATCTGCTTTCACAAATTCAAAAAGAGAGGTTTTGTAAGTGAGAAAAAGAAGAAACTTGCAGCTGTAACACAGATTTTTGTTTATTTTGATAATAAGCTTTGAGCACTTAAAAAAAAAAAGGTCCAAGTAAGAAATACTGCCTCTTCCTTTTGCTTTCAAGTTGGCAGAGCTACCTTTTAGAGATAATTAAAGCCCATAATATGTGAGACGGAGCAACTTCACAAGATGGTATCAGAGATGTTTCACTTCCAGGCATAAGCTGGGCCCCGAGTTAGTCCTTCCTGCACACCTTCATGAAGGTGCATTGCTTAGGTTTGTCTTGCGAGGAATAGGAACCAGTCCTGCAAGACCTGTTAGGGAGTACCCAAGCTTTCTTTGGGGGTTTTTTCACCTTTTTTTTTATAAGACAAGTTTCTCTTACTCTCTCATGTTTTGACTCAGTATATATAATACCTCTTTAACACGCGTACATTTGCACAGTTGCATGTGTGAAGATGTCATTTGATGCATGTTCATAGAAATACTTGCATGTACTTTTATATGAAATGTTTTGATCTTTCATTAATTCTTCTACAACTCCTTTGAAAATTTTCTATAATTTTTTTGTTTCAAGGTGAGAACAATTGGCATTTGATAAACTTAGAGAAACAAACGTTAGTTAACAGTAGAAAGCTTCTTAAAATGCACGAGATTGTGGGATTCTTATTGGGATGGTTCTTGCTCTTTCCTTTTGATGTATCACAGATGTGTTGCAAGTATTATTACAAGCTTTTTAACTACTTTTGTTCTAGAAGCAGCAAGTGCCCCTCAACCTAGTAAATTACCAGTACATTGCAGGTTTACTGTTGGGAAAGAGTAAATACTTCTAGGGTGTAGGTATTGAGAAAGAGCTTCCATTTTTCTTGCTTCAGAAAATGGAAACTTTTAAATTTGTAAAAGCTCTTCTCTATCTCATCTTAAGAACATCAGATGCATATCTGATAATCTTACAAAGCCATCTTCTTCAGGAAACAGAAATAAAAGATAAATAGGTTTTTTTCTTCTTGAACATACATAAATATCAAAAGCCAGAATGTGGTAAGATTTGCTCCAGAGTAGTATACCATAAACCTTCATTACTAGATTCTTTTGAAATAATCATCTCTGATAAGTGTTTCATCAGGTTCCTTAGTATGGTCTCAAGTTATAACATATGTTCCCCAGCGTATTGCTGTGCCTTGTAGAAAATTTTTTCTAATTTAGATTGCTTGAATATTATAATGACTGGGTACTAGCAGCTACTCCAGGTAGCAGCAGCGTTTCCTCTGTGCTGTAATTCCTGCACGTTCAGGAGAGGTGTGCGCATCTCTCATTTACGTTCACTCCTAGACAAGCAGTTCTTGACCATCTACCCATCGCTTCTGCCTTTCTGTCGTTTTCCCTTGTATGTCATGTGCCCCACCTGCAAATTTCATCCCTTCCTCACTTCCTCCCATTCTCCCTCCATCCACATACTCCAGCTTTCTCCTCCCTTAGTGCTGTTTTTTCTTCTCTGCAGGAGGCAAAGGGACCAGCTCTGCCTGGTTTTCTTTAGCTAGTTACAGCCGATCTGGTAACAGTCTCTGGTAGCTGCCCGCGTGCATATATTCCTCCTGTGGCTCAAGTAAGCATGCCCACGGAGGCAGTGAGGAGTTGTATCACTTACTAAATCAGAGATGCTCGATACTGCCAGTGATAGGCATGTTATGGCTGGGAGCCTCTGTTGTACAATTTTCATGAAACCAAGTTAAATTTTTCTTCATTCTGAAACTTAATTCTATATACTTTACAAATACAGGATACAAAAGCAACATATTAATATATGTTAAAAGATTGACTTTTGAATTTTTTTTTTATTATTTAGCACATTTATTGTGTCAGCTCTTATGTTCTTGTAAGTTACTGTATTTACAAAGAAATCCCTGCGTCATGCACACGGTTATGCAGGCATCCAGTAGTGCTCTGTGTGTGTTGTGTTTCTACATCAACCATTTTGCTCTGTCCCATATGCTGATTTAATTTCTTTCTGGAATTGTTCTTTTCTATTACAGCCTTACAAATGGCAGCTCCCTTTCTTTTTGAAACTGTGATTCTTCTCATTGTATTGTATTCTGTGCAATTATTTGTTTTCAACTGAAGCTACTAAATGCTGTATGATAACTCCGCACGTTTAAACCCTTCTGCAAATAAGTGTAATAATTTTGGTTAAACTTCAGCTAAGTGCCTCAGAAAGCACTTTTTTATTCAATTTTTAATCCCCCTCCCCCGAACGATCTTTCTCTAACAGTGCTCTGTTTCTCTGTTATCCATTTTATTGATTTTAATCCTTAATCTGCACTCTAATTAGCTCCTTTTCTGGAAGTCTGTTTGATACTGTCTTCAAACACTGTTTGTTTGTGTAGCTTTTGTGAGTTGGTCTCTGAAGGCCTCACCTCTGTCACTATCAGCTTGTTTATTTGACTGTTTCAACTCTATTCAGTCTCCAAAGCTAAAATTGTTCACAATCTGACCTGGACCAGAAGAACGCTCCCTGGTTGTTTGACTTTAAATAAGGATTTCAAATTCCTGTTCACAGCTGTCTTTCTGAATTTTTTGTTTACCTTAGATTCTAAATCAATAATTGCTATCTCTGTCTTAAACCATCTTGTAAATTATAACTAATTAAATTAACAGATGACGTCTTATTCCACTTTGAGTATTTCTTACAATCTACCTTTTTTCTGTTGTTTCTGTTCAGTGCTTTTGAGTATCTTCCATCCTGCAGCTCGTCCCATATTTTTTTGTTGCCTTCCAGTTCAGTGTCTCTTTCAAAATCTTAATTTTAAATTTCATTTCTTCCTTGTCTTTTCCTTCCACTCCTGTGTATCAGTTTTTCAGTAATTCTCATAGGCTGCTTTAATTTATTAATTGCACGGAACATTGGTTTTCTGTAGGTTATATACTTTAGTTACACTTTATATAAAACTTTTAAAGGACTAGTTTTTGAAGACAGACTTCCACTTTCCTTATTTTTTTTATATGCTTAGAAAGCATCCTCTAGATGTTGTATTCGTTATTGTATTTAGCAAAGAATGTCAGTGTTCCTTGGAAGCTTTTGTGCTTTCCCTAGTCTTGGCCCCGACTCCCATATTGTGGTAGGGATGGTCGGCAGCAGCACCCGTGCAGTGGTCTGACGCGTCTGAGAAACACTGAACCGCCCACGTGTGCTTTGCTCAGTGGTCTCATCTTGCGTGGCCGATGCAAAGTAAATACTCCAGATGTTTGTATGAGTCTTAAATTCAGTGTGGATAAGATTCCTAGGCAAAAAAAGAAAAAAGTGTAGATAAACTTGACTACATGGTAATACTAACCGCACCAAACTACCACGTCTTCTGATTCTAGTTCTCAGTGTTTGTGAGATAGAAGCTTCTAATTTTCACTCTACTTACTCTGTCTACATAGTCTCTGTAAAGTCACTACTAATATTAAAAGTCTAGTCTGCACATCACAGGTTAGTGAAGTGTGATTACGGTTATTGTAATTAAGGCAGATGGGAAGAGCACAAAAAAGAGTAGCCTAGTGTTGCAGGACATTTTGATCATTATTTGTTCAGACACACTGTTCCAGTGCTTCCCTGAAACACACAAGCTGTAGTTTTTAAATTGAGTTTCCGCTGTTCCATTTATCGATATTCTTATCTTGAATAAGAATTACCCAATCTAACTTCAACAAGTCATGTATCATCTGTTCTCAGATATGTTAGCCTTATTTTGTTTCTCATATGTGTTGTGTAAGAGACCTGACAGCACAGACACAGCTAGAATCTTGTGTGCAAAGCTGTCGGAGTGTGCCTGCCCCTTCTTGGGGAAATACGGCAGCGGTCGATACCCAGGTCACAAAGCCCTCCCATTTTTCACGCTTAGGTCAGCAAAACCTGGACATCATGACTAGTGTAGGCTTACTTTCCAATCCAGTAGATCCCGTGTATTCATTTGTCCTTGGTCCAGTAGAAGGAAATCATTTACCATGGAGTTCAGTGCCGTTCCAGTGCCATTCTTGGCTCTAGGAAGTTGGAGAACTTCATTTTTTTTATCAGGCTTGTTTTGTAGTCACATCTGTGGCGCTGAAAAGCACTTTATTGTAAAGGTGCTAGTCAATGTTGCCAACAGTATAAATTAGGGAGTTTAACAGAACTGTTTGAAGGAAAATTAATTGATAGTTTCAGTTTAAATCAAGTCACCATTTTTAAAAGTTGAAATGATTTTCCTTATATTTTTCAGTGCCTTCTTTGGACTGTTGTGATTCATCAGTTGGAGCTCAGATTATTTCAAAATCAAAAGAACTAGGTAAAGAATGTAAATGCTTAATCTTTAATCATTTAGCATATTTTAAGGGTATATTTTTACATGAGACAAAAATTCCTTTTTCTGTGATTTTATAACACACAGCATTAACTATCCTTCAGTTACCGCAGCATGCTTCTCATTTTTTTTTCTCATTCTCTCTTCTTTCTTCTCTTTTGCCTGCCATACCTGCATTATAATAATTACTTTAAATTATGCTTTGATCCTGCAGACTTAGCTGCTTGCCTTAATATTAGTGGTGATAACGCAGTGGAGCTGAGTCAAGCATGTATACAAATGTTTACAGGCTCAAGCTGTAGGAGGAGACAACTTTTCTGTATTTGGTTTGTTATAATGTTGACAAGCCTACTCACAAGTCACTTTTTATAACAATAGTACCTAACAGCTTCCATCATGTCAGAATTTTTTTCCATTTGATACTGCACAAATGAGTCCTGAGAGAAAGTTCTCCCTTCAAATCTTCAATCTGAAAAAGAGTATGATTTTTTTAAGGCAAACATCCTTTTTTAGTTCAACATAAGAAAACAGTCACTTGGGAAGAATTGTGTTCAGAACCAGCTGTGTTTTGAGGTGTGAGATGTTACATAAGAAAATATTTTTGGTTAAAGGGAACAAGAGTTATGATGTTTTTCTATTTTCAAAAACTGTGTTATCAGATCATTATTGAATTGGCTCCAGAGAGCAGAAGCATCATTGCAGCCTCTTCATTATTTCATAATTCCCTGAAAGTTCCCTAACCTCCGCTTGCAGGGCCCTAGCACAGGTGACGGTGCCTGTCTACATGGGGAATTAAGGAATGTTAGAGTTTATGGGTAGACTCAACTGTCATGTAACAGCTTGAGGAAGAAGCAGTCTTGCTGGTCTTGGGAGACTTGGGTTCTGCCCACAATTTCCAGTTTGATCTTGAGCAGCTCACTTGATACAAATTGGGTTTTGTCTGCCTGTGAAGCAGGGTCAATGACTTGCCTGACTTAGCAAGAGTTCTGGGAGGCTTAAGGTCGTTAATAAGGTGAAGGTACAGTGCTGAGGGCTGGATGAGGGCCTTGGCTGGTAAGCAACAGGGACCCAAAGTGAGACTTAGACGGTTTTGTGTGAGTGCCAGGGATACAGAAATACCCTGCAAGGCACCAGTTTCCATAATCAAATCGTTCTTTCGAATGAGTCCTTGATGTAAGTTGTTTTGTAGCAGTATAATGGATTGTTGCTGGATTTGACATCAGGCTCTAAATTATAAAGCTGTAACTGTAATGTGTAAGACAGTACCAGATATCTCTGTTTTATTTATACCAATTTCCTCACTCATGAATCAGTTCCATACATGTGGATTATTAACTCTTAAAAGTTCTATTCCTAAAAATCTAAGACTTGTAAATTAAAGAGCTTTATATTGCTGTTATGATTCATTTAACTTTTATAGACCCTCCGAAGACATACACCCAGGATGGAGTCTGCTTGACAGAATCCGGCATGTCTCAGTTACAGAGCCTAACTGTTACAGTACCGAGAAGAAAACGGACGAAACCAAAGCTTAAACTGAAGATTATAAATCAGAACAGTGTGGCTGTGCTTCAGACACCCCCAGATGCCCAGTCAGAACACTCAAGAGATGGGGAGATGGATGACAGTAGAGGTAGCAGTCTGCTTTTGGCATGTCTTATAATCTTGGAGTCTTGCAGTACATGTGTGTATTGCAGATATTCCTGGAAGTTTTTATTGTACTGATACTTGTATGTTCGGTATAGAATGCTTTATGGAAATTACTTGAACAATAGTCATGGCTCGTTGTTGTCCATTTCAAGGGTTTTTCTTCTTGTTGTTCTGTTTATGGGTCATCCATCCTATAGGAAACTCACCTTTCTAAGGCTGGCAACACTGGAAATACAAGTTGCCTTTTTGTCTAATCCTTGGGTTATCTGTGGGAAATATCGTGCACTCACTGAGCACTTGTATTTGAGGCTCTCAAATTTAGTGCAAACGCTGTTTGAAAGTGATATCGTTGGCTCAGCAAAGCAATGTTTAGATCACTGTAAAGCTGGTGTTTAAAACAAAAGGGAAAGTGGAGTAAAAAGCTCTTCGCTGAGTGTTTCTTTTACTGAAAGAAATAAGGTGGGCTGACCTGAGAATCCGAGGGAAAAAAAAAAAATACTTTCCTTGTATTTCCAGCCAGAGGAGAGCGAAGCTGGGAGATGAGAGGGGGAAAAGCGTGTAGGATCAGCCAGCCCCACTCTTCCAAGCCCCGCTCTTCAACAGTAGAAACCGCAGTCAGCATGGTGCACTACCACCCTCCTGCCTGCTTTGCCATGGTCTGGCTGTACATCCTGACAAGTTTATTGGTAGAATAGGTGTTAATGCATGGCCTGGGGAAAGGCTTACTTAAATGGCAGGTGTGAAAGTCATTGCATTAGTCATGCAGGTGTCTGTTACGAGAGGACAGAGGAACATAGGCACCCCACCTCACCACAATCTAAAGTGCTTTCTGTTTATGCAACGTTGCCTTGTTGTTAATCAGATTAAATGTCATAAGAAGCTTTTTTTAGATACGGAGAGTGTACTTGAGATAACTGGGTAGTTTAACTATTGGTGCAGTTTCAGTGTTAACTTGTTGATACAAGTGTTGTTCCTGTTGTTTGATTAGCACGTTCTTACCGTCTGCTGTTGACTGGAAGTGTATTTTTTTTTTTTTTATAATAGCTTCCCTTTATGTGTTTATAACCTTTAAAACAGGTGACTAGTTGATTTTCCTTCATTTTTTTTTAGTATTCACAGGGTTTGGTACATTATCCTAGCATTACACTGACTCTTAAATTTCATCTCGTACTTTGATGTAGTCCATCAGGTGGGTTATTGAAAGCAAAAAAGCTTTTGATTTTGGTTGAAGGTATCAAGATAGAGAGTTAACCACTTCCCTTGTTGTTCTTTTTCAGTGGTTAATCATCTTTACTTTTACAAACATGTGCCTGTTTTCTGTATAACTTTGTCTAACTTCATTATCTGCTTGTTGGCTTTTATAGCTATCCCTTTCAACTAGATAGCAAGACATATAAATGTAATAGCAGAGTATGAAAGGGAGAGCCAAAGCTTCCACAGACTTAAATTTCGGTTTTGATCACCTTTTGTTGTCTTTTTGAGCATAGAGCATGTTCATATGCATGACGGTAACAGCACAGCGTGTGCATGGTAGATTGGCTGGAATTCCTGGAAGCTCTTCATGTGCTCTGTAGAGTGGATCAGTGCCTGGTCTCTCAACGTCTGAAATTTTTGTATGAGCGTCAGGATGCATAAAGCTTTGATTGGAGCAACACAGTGTAGTTAATTGCAGGCAAACAGGAATAACCCTTACTTCGACTCTAAAGTTCCAGGTGGAGAAAAGAGGCCGTATCTGAGAAAACTGAGCTTGTGGTAATTTTGTTGCCATCTCATCTATAGGCTTTCATCAGATTCAGCATTTCATCAGGTGTTCCACATTTTAAAGTCCACTTGAAAGTTCAGCTTGCTTTGGGAGCTTCAGCTTTGGTAGGCTTAATGTGGCTCTTCTGCTACTATTTGTAGAGCTATGCTTTGTAAATAAATGGGAAGGACCACTGTGGGGTTTAGTATTTGGCATACTGCTTTGTGTAGCAGGACACGTTAGCACTCAAGCAGGTTTCTCTTCTGCCAGAAGTGGACACGTTGCAAAGCGGGCTGACCCACGCTCCTAAGGGGAGGAGGCAATTGGCTGTGGTGGTCAGTGGGCACTGCCTTTGCCAAGCCACCAGCTTTGTTGGTAGAACTCAGAAACATCTTCATCGATGGGCAGGTCTGGTCCATGACCCAGCTTGTGGAAGAGCAAGGGCTGCAGTTCTATCACAGCAGAAGTTGTATGGAAGAGTCCAGCTCTGTCTGTTGTAACTGTATTTCTCCCTCTTACAGCTGTATGTGGTTTTAGACCATATAGAATTATACACCTAAATCCAAAGCAGGGAATCAGAATTCCAATATCTTTTCAGAGGCAAGAGTGTATTTAACAGGCTTCAGAAGCTTTACAGTAAGATGAAGATGTAAGGTCATTATTATATTGACATTTTGGGGATATCAGAACCAGAATTAACTCTCTCTTCAACACCAGAGGCTTTTTAATGCCATCGTCCTTTACATCTGTTTCTGCCCTGCTTTCCCACAGAATATAAACTCAAAATTACAGTCTTCATCTTCAAAGCTGAGTAATTCCTTTGGGCTGAATTTTCTACTATATAAGTCAAACTCCTCTGCATAGATCAGTCTGCTTTCAGTCAGTCACACAGCTTCAGGTCAAGAACCCTCCAAACTACGAGTCGCTACACATTACCTTCCAAGTGCAGGCTGCAGTTTTTCAGTCTGTCTTCTCAAGCCTTACCAAGCAAAACTTAGGAGGACAGTAAACAAAATGAAATATATCTTGTGTGTTAAATTGTAGCGTATTCCTGGATGTATGGCTAGAAATTGCTCAGACACTTAGAAAATGTGATAGCACAGGCTTCTGAAAGGGACGCCAAAAAAATTTCTCAGATTCACATATAGTACCTATAGCATTTATTCTCTGGTTTTGTGTAGACATCATCTCGCAGGAAATGTATGTATATACTGGGTCTTCATGTATAGATCGGGTGGGTTTCCCAAAAGTGTTTAGAGAGTGTGAGTATCTATCACCCTTTTGAAAAATCTGTCATTCTCAATCAGTTTCACAGAATCAGTCAGATGTAGAAATTTTGGAAAAATATTTTATTTCCCTTTTCCAGTTAAAGTTACCATTGCCTCTTTTCTGCAGAAGGTGATCTTATGGATTGTGATGGAAAATCAGATTCCAGCCCAGAACGGGAAGCTGTGGATGATGACACCAAAGTGGCAGAAGGAGCTGATGGGATTAAAAAAAGGAAGCGAAAACCATACAGACCTGGTAGGATACAATAATTTATATGATTGTGTGTCCCTTGTTTGTTTTAACACTATTTTCTGTATAATAAAATAAAACCAGAAAACAGTATGGAATTCTGAAGTATTCTACTGCTATTTGTTGATTTTAGATTTTTTTTTCCCTGTTCAGTTTAAAATAATTTTTACTCCTCTTATCAAAATACATTTCCAAAGGTTGCTGCTCAGCGGTATGCCTGTTCTTAGTATGCTGTCAATTATTGGTTAGTAGCTCAAATCTATACCTTGTATTGATTCTTAACTTGAAAGGAAAATGTACTGTATTTATATGATTGATAAAGGCCAGTTTTTGTTTGTGTGTATGTGTGTGTATATATATATATATATATGGCAATATCTGAACTTCAGAGAACTTTTTGCAGGTATGTTATTTTCTGAAAAACTTGATAAGAGTAATTTACTAAATATTTGCAGATGACTTCTGGCAGTGAATTTTAATGAATTCAGTTAATGGATTAATTCATTTGTTTTAATTTATTAGTGCAGTCAACTCTTAATTATCTTGACTGTGGATTAACTGTGTGTCCTGGGTGCAGAAACACTTGAGCTGTCTCCAGGCAGAAGAAGCTAGAGGTACCTAAGTGACTCCATAGGAAGTAGCTCTGATTCATTAGGCTAAAACCGAGCCCAAGATAATAAGCTCTGCTGAGGCACCGCCTGGCTTTTTGAAGAGCCCCTGTATGACAGACCTTGGTATGTCTCAGAATCTGTGTTAACGTGTTGGTTTCGTGTTTCATTATGCAGCCTCCCACTACTGTGGGTAAGAAGTTGATTGCAGTCACAAATACTGTTCTCGCCAGTCACACCCATCCTGCTTGCTTTACCGGGCCATATCCTCTGGTGATGAAGATAGTAGGGGAGGAGAACAGAGGCAATGAAATGATTGAGGAGGTGAAGGCAAGGAATACAGTGAAGGAAGGAAAGGAAGCAGGAGTTAAAACATGGTCCAGTTTCTCTTGCTTTTTTGTTAGTAGCTAAACAGATCTCTGCTGTCTTTTACCCTCCCCACGTCATTTTCCACACTGCTGAGTAAGAGTCCTGACTCAGCAGCTCATGCCCATGTGTGTATTGCCTTCCATCATGGACCCAGCCTGGGGAAATGGTGGTACAAACCCACATCACTCGACAGAGATTTCCTTTTTCTCTACAAGTAATCTACCTCAACAAGCCATTTATTTCCACTGCTGGGTCCTCAGGAGAAGAGTTCTGTTTGCTCGGAGTGGTTTTGGATCATGAGTTGAGAAGCCACCTATTAGTTTTCTGCAGCCAACGATTTCCCTGAAAAATGAAGCAAGCCTGAATCTGCTGCACGTACATACATACACACCAACTGTAAAGGATCAGGAGCACTGCAGGCAATCTCTAGTGAAAGATTCTGGCGTTTCAGGCAGGATGATGTTGATTAATTATCTTTTTATTCTGTGGTATGTCCTTCTCTAGTACTGTAATTTGGAGTGGTGGGCTCTCTAGAGCAATTTGTAGAGTTTTTTTATGGTCCTTTAAGGTTCTTTAATAGGTTTCATTTGGTAGATTGACTTCTAATTCTAGCAATTCATCAGCTTGCCAAGGGAGGGGAAAACCAACATCTGAAAGCTGCCAGGTTTGGTGATTTGAGCCTCTTGTGGATGTTTTAGAGTCCTAAAACTCTGATCCTTATTGATAATTACATATATACCCACTGAGATATTAAAATTCAGAAATGTTTCATAAAATTCTGAATGAAAATTCAAGTATCTCAGATTCATTCTTTGACCTCTACAGATGCAGTAGTCCTCTTTACCTGCAGAATAATCTTGGCTCTCATTCTTACTATGAAACATAGTTTTAATCAACATACTGAATTTTTGCTTCCTTGTTAGGTATTGGTGGATTTATGGTACGTCAGAGAAGTCGTACGGGGCAGGGGAAGACTAAAAGATCTCTCTCCAGGAAAGATTCTTCTGGATCTGTTTCTGAGCAGTTGCCTGGCAGAGATGAAGGTAAGTGCAGAAACTTGGTTTTAAATTTTTGTTCGTGCTTAATGCAATAAAAATAATGCAACTCATCAACATACAATCCAGAGATGTGCTACGAAGGAAAAAGTTTTTTGTGTTTGTCATTATGGCTTTATTAATTCAACTGAAAATACTCATTCCTACGTAGTTAGAATTTCAGCAGAGCCCATGATTTACAAAGAAACTGAAACAATGAATTGCAGGCTATTGTGGGAAATAAATAGGATTATAAGGACTGCTGCATTGTCAGAGCTCTGTTTAGCCTGGCTTTGACCAGTAGAAGACAGAAAGAAGTGAAAGAAATGAGGTAGGTTTAGAGCAATCCTCTTTCTGATACACCTTCTTCCAGATGTAGTCATGATCCAGAGGTGTCTTCTGGACCATCAGTTTTAATATTCACCAGTGTTCCATGTTCCACAAATGTGTCTGATATTTTCATGTATCTGTTTATGCTCTGGAAAATCCTATATTATTGAGTTCAACAATATACTATTGTTGCATGAAGAAATAATTCCTTCTTACTTTAAACTGGATAGCTGAGAGTTTCATAAGCTACTCTTGTGTTTTATGTTATGAAAGATGATTTTACAAAAAACATTCCATATTAATTTGTAATACAGGAAGATTTTCTAGACGTGTGTCGTATTGCCCCATCAGTTGTTGTCTTTTCTAGAGCTGCAGAACTCTGCTCTGTTTGGTCTCTATTCTCATAGCAAGGCCATTTCAATGCCTCTGATACCGTAGTACTCGGTAGATTGGGCACCTAACAAGAAATCAGATTTTGTTTATGGGCCTTGTTCTCTTGCTTGCTATGTGTGATTAGACTAAATTATTTCATCCATCTGGATTTGTTCACAGTATCTAATCTAGAAAGTATTGCGGTGTCATAAAGGTGAGATGTGGAATATGTTTAGTTCAGAGCCTGTTTCCCATAAAATCAGTAGGAGGAGGCAGCTGTTTCTGAAGGCTGGCTGATACCATCTCAGATGGAAGAGTCTGGCCTTTGTTACTCTCTCCTGTCTGTTTAGATACTGGTTTTTTTAACCTTTCTAGAGCCAGATTGGTCTCTTGCTGTATATTTGTACAACATAGTGGAGACCGGATCTTTACTACAGCATCCAGGCACTATTAAAAACGCACAGTTAAATGTTGTCCTTGCTTGCATTTGTAGAACTACTTTATGGAGCCAACGAATGTTTCTTTTATCGGTGCAAGCCAGTATTCTACTTAGGTCCCCTCTTCAGATACAGTGCTTGCTTTCTTTTCAATTTTAGTGTTACAGCTATGTTTTTCTGCTTTGTAAATATTTCAGTATAGTATACTGCATTGTTTTCGGTAGTGCTGAAAATTCTGCTTTAAAGTTTTTCATTTCTGTAGCATCTGCTCCTTTAAGTAAAAAAAAAAAATGGCTAAAAAGTTAATTCCCCATTCTGGGTAACAGTACAATACATATTGTTAAAAAATGGTATTCTTAAACAAGTATTCTTCAGTTAAAAGTTTGAGCTTCTTTTTGTCTGCTCAGGCACAATTGCTGGTTAAGAAAAAAATAACTCAAAAAAATCTGTGTATGTTTTAAATCATTGTAGCTTGCTGAGAGCCTGCTTCTCAGCTGCCAGTACTCATCAGCCTTACCAAGTTTTTTGCTACTCTTGTTGTGTTCCACCCCCTTTCTCTGCAAAAGCTCACTGAGACAATGCAGAGGTCACCGTGTTGGTGAGCTTCATTCTACTCGCTGTCCTCTGAATATGGTTCAAGAGATCACTACAGCACAAAGCATCGCTGATTTTACTGCCGCAATAATATAGTTTCTTAAATAACTTCCCAGGGTCATTAACTTCATGTAATTGGCTTTGGCAAGACAGAAGTAGCAGGACTTTAAAAGTTCTGCTTTTACCTGCGGTGTTTTCCCTGCTCTGTTGAAATAAAGTACTGAATGATTGATGAGCACTGTGTGCTTTTGTGTTTATTAGAAGAAACAGTGCCACTTTGGAATATGACAGCTGAATAAATGTGTAATTTTTCTTGAAGGGCTTCTTTATAGATTTCTTTTTCGAGCCTGTTCATTATTTATGTGACAGTCTTTTCTCGGATTTAAAAAAAAAAAAAGTTTTTTACTTTTAATTTGAGAAAAATTAGTGTATAAAATGAAAGGTGATTAATGTGTAATTCAACATTGATGATTTTGGAGATACTACTTCAGTGGAATTATCTTTCCAATATCTGGTTGAATGGCATCTATAATTTCTCTCAAATTACCAAATTCTTAGGTGGCTTGGAGATACAGAAGTTAGAAGTCTGTCTTCAGCCAGTGAGGTACAACAACATAGCACCGGGACTGGTATCACATATGGTATTTCTTACTGCCAGAGCCCGGATGATCGGGTGGCAGTTCACAGCTGGCTAGGTAAAAGCCACCTTTAGAATACATCTAGCATGATATTCGGTAAACCCAGATAGATAATAGGATACGTTAGGTATGCTGCCACTGTACCTTTAGAGCAAGATACTGAGTATTTTATTTATTTGTGCCTGAATGTTACCTTTTAGGTTGGACAGAACAGCTGCCAGACACTCCAGTTGAGGAGTCTACCCCAGCTTCTGAAAGTACTGAGAAAATAAAAAAGCGTTACAGAAAAAAGAAAAACAAACTTGAAGAAACCTTTCCTGCCTACTTGCAGGTAAAGTTATTGGTATACTTCCTGTGTAAATACATTTAAAAACCTAATCTTTATGTGTCTTGATTCATAGTTCATTTAAACCATTAACATTTCAGATTCCCATTTTATCATTCAAATGAAATTTCAATGTTTTCTGTAAAGAACGTTCATAAGTTTGTACAGAAAGCTGTATATTATGTTAAATCTCCAGTCCTCTGGTGTTATTTCTCAATGTATGGATCTCTACTTGTTCTGGGAGGGGGAGGAGGGGGGAAAAGAAGCCTTTCTTTTCTCTCTGAACTGACACATGACGTTTTCAGCATTCAACTCTGTAGGATGTCTTAGCCTGATCATGCTGTTTCCTCAAGATACTTCTTTTCAGAGGATTATAGAACATGATTTTATAGGAGAAACTTGTTTTCTATAGTTTTGTGTTTTTTATATTCCCTGCATCTCCCTCCCACAATAATCTCTGCTCTTTCCCCCCCATTAATTCTGTAATGTCCCCAGCAGGTAAGACGTAGCACTCATGGGTAATAACTAGCATATTAATAGTGATTGAGCAACTTACCTACCTTCAACTGGTTTATAAACTGACTGGTTTTATATGTCTGTCACTGAGAACAATATTTGGCTTGGTCTTCTCAGCCACCTTTTTCATGAAAACTTTATTATCTTGTAGATGTTCACCAAACTTTGTGACACAGGCTATATTGGGATTGAAAGCAAGGAACTGACAGAGAGGAAGAACAATCTCTGTCTAAAAATAATTTGTATTTCATAAGCGGGGAAGTGAGTTGGAAAGAAAATACTTAAGCAGCATTTCCTTTGAATTAATAAGGATAAATATTTTTTTTCTTAATGTGCATTTTACTCCTGTAAAGCAGAATATTTC
This sequence comes from Nipponia nippon, assembly GCF_047370975.1. NCBI lineage: Eukaryota > Metazoa > Chordata > Aves > Pelecaniformes > Threskiornithidae > Nipponia > Nipponia nippon. Next base: position 159,928,154 of record NW_028262290.1, read on the forward strand.
ATAGATTCTTCTTTTGCTTATGGTGGAATAACTGGTGCTGAACAATCTATCCTTAGCTTTATTTTTAGCAGTTGTATCCTAAATCAAGATTTTAAAGACTACGTGAAAACAGAAAAAGTTCTTATATAATGAATAAAAATTGGCTTGAAAATTTGATAGGTTGTTGTCAAATTACTGAGTACTCAGGCTTAGGTGAGTGATAGCTGTTATATAACATTTTAAAAGATACTCATATAAGTTAAACAGCTTTAGGTGTTCTGTTTCTGCAGTTTGATGTTAGGATGATTCTGTGCAAAGTGAAATGCAGTGTATGGTCGTTCTAGAATTTGGAGCACAGTGCAGTTGCGTGTTTTTCATAAACTTGTGTGGCCTTGATCAAGTTGCTCAGTAGTATTCCCCTTCTTCAGCTCTCCTTTTTGTGTGAGGAGAAATACTTTAAATACTGAAAAACTTGTGGTATTCATTAACACTGTATTGGTACACTGTCTGTGCCACATATACATAAGACGACTATATTTTTTCTATATAATTTAAGGTTTGACTTTAATCATAAAATATTAATAATGTAGCTACCTCAGGTAAGTTGTATCCACGCCTCATAGCCTGGAAGGGATACTGCCATACTGGAAGGCGTGTGAGACTGAGACTGTATTTTTATATTTCTAGTAATCATCGGCTTTTAATTTTAACTTTGCTGTTTACCCAGCTTTTTCAATAGGTGCAGTATTCTTCCTACACTGAATCATTTTGTCTTCTTTGCAGGAAGCTTTCTTTGGGAAAGACCTACTAGATACCAGTAGACAAAACAAGATGAGCCTAGATAATTTACCTGAAGAATCACTTCCACTCTCATGTAAAACAAATCTGACCACCAGTTTCCTGGATCCTTCATCTGACCCCCTCCTTAGCTCAACCTCCGCACCAGCTCAGGCAAAACTGGGACCTCAAGGTATACAAAGCTAAAGTTAGTGATAATTCAGTAGTTTGATTTTGTTGTTGCAACTGGGGCTTTTCCGCTCTCTTTTCCACTTTTCTCACAATGTTTATCTGATGTATTTTTCAACCTTCTGTATATTAACTGTCCTTCTGAGGTTAAGTTACATTGATAAACAGTGATACTCAGCTCCAGGGCTTCAGGTTTTTCAGAAAGAGCAGGGGATGGCACAACAATTGGCTAATCTGAAACTCCTTGACTGTAACATCCATGTCTATAAAATCCATGAAAATGAATTTTGTGTAAGAATAAGCATACAGATCCTTTATGGAAGAAGACAAAAATAATCTAATTAAAATATATTTTTAGTAGTCTAATGAATTAGTTGGATGAATATCATCCAACTTTTATTTTCTTTAATGTTTTAGATTATTTTAGGTTGCCAGTCTCCTCGGAATTTTTGGTTCACCATGTCCTTTCTGAACATGAGTGCCCTTTCCAGGTACAGTTTGTAGCCCCTAGGCAATCTTGTGCTTTTGCTATTGCAAAACCTTACTGAAATTACTGCTGAGAGTTTTGCAAATTAGCCAGAGGGTTGTAAAGTGCTGCTGAAAGGGCAGCTTCACACAAAGGAGCAATTAGAAGCAAAAACCTTACTGTCCCCTCCAAACTATTTTTTTCTCTGTGTAGTTTCTTTCTTTCTTTCTTTGTTTCTTTTTTTGTAGTATGTGCTGTTAGCTAGAAGTGTCTTACCATTCCGTATTTTTAAACTGTTACTATTTCTTGCCTATATTAGTTAGTTTGTGGCTTGTGTTTCAGCTCGTCCTCACAAATTTTTCCATCTAAAAATGTTTACACACATTGATGTAGTTTCCTGTGTCCAAAGAGTCATTTGAAGAGAAGTCGCTTATTTGTGATTGTTACTTAGTGAAAATCTGCTAGATGAAAAGCAAAAGTCTAATTATAATTAAACATTGATTGTTGTTAGACAGTTGAAATTGTGAGTAATGGAGAATGCAAACGTTAACTTCCCCAAAAGGGAAACCGCTGCAAATGGAGTGTTTCAAGGTCTGTATTTCATGGGTTCCAACACTACAAGAAAATACTCTCACGTAGAGTCTTTTTCACCCCAGCATTCTTCTGAAGCCAGAGAAAAACAGATTCAGAAGTCTTTGCTGGCCTATCCAACTGCAAGATTGAAGTCATTAATATTAATTTATTATGGTATTATAAGGTTTTAGAAATTCATGAATTTGATGTTAATTTAATGTTCTATTTTTCCGAAGTTTGAAAGGAATTTTTAAGAAAACTATTCTTTACAAATAAGCAAAATTGTAAAAATTCGTCATTTCCTCTTCTTTTTATTCAGAAGTAAATCACAATGAGGTGGTTATTAATAAATAAATCACTAGCAAGGGTTTTAGTGGACAACCTAGTGTCTTCCCATTTTACATAGGAGAGACTCAAAGGACAGTGCTTTCTGGCCGTAGGAATGTTCTCAACAATTGTCTCTCAACTGTTCAGATTTCCAGCCAAAATTGTGTCCAGACGGAGCTGTTTGTTGTAGTTGGAGCACCAGTGGGTGAAGTCATCTGCCAGTATTGATCAGTTCCAGTGCAGTTTTTCTTAACTCTTTCACTGTGGCTCTGTGGGAGACAGTTATTTCTGCAGTAGCATCCGCACGGGGGAGAGCGCCGGATGCGTTTTGAGTGGTGGAGCCCCTGGTAAATTGGCGAGCTGCTGAGGTAGCAACAGTCACATCTTCCCTTCCAGCTGGTATTGCAGAGGAGCTGGAGGTGAGAACAGCGTCCCAGAGCACCGGTGATATTTTTGTCATTTCAACAGAGACCGGGCTTTGGAGCGGGAACAACATGAACTGCTTTATTCACTGCACTGGGAGGCTCTAGGACCATATTGTTACCAACTGCGTTATTTTCCTACAGTGCCATTTCTCACAAGGATTGCTGACTCCTGTGAGAGCCCTTGCTGAACTGGATAGGTCTTTTCCACAAGGAAGATGTTCTTCTCTTGGAAACTCCGCTTGTTTAATCCCAGGATTAAGGGTTAGATATACTTGTTCGTCTTCCAAGGAGCTCTCAAGCATCTAAAGAGGAAGTTATTCTATCTGCTTTGCTTTTCAACATGCGCATAGGGCTGCTAGGGAGTCGAACAGTGATTTTACAACAATCTGCTCATGAACTGACAGCGCATTTCAGTGACACGTTCTGTGACTATCGATTCTTAGAGCTTGGTTAAGGGTAGCTGAAGCTGTTGGCTAGACAAGATTACAGTAGTGATGGGGATTGGCAGAGCCGGCCAGAAGAGGGTTTTTGGAGTCCTTTGTTTACTACTAATTTCTAGTAACTGCGACTGAAGTGAGCTTTAGGCTCCCAGTCCTGATTTCTCTCTGGCAAAGAGGTTGCAGTTTTTGTTTTCAGTTACAAGACTCGCTTCTCCTGTGGTTTTATAACATGCGTGGCACACTACGCAGTGTATTCTCTGTGGGATCAACCCTTAAAATGATTTCCAAGACAGTGGTAGAGCAGAGTGCGAAGGGTTGCTCACTGGGAACACAGAGCACCAGATCTCCAGGGTGTCCCTTGGCTGTTCATGGGTAAGGTTAAAGGTGGTGATGGGGATCTGTTGCATCCTGAGCGGTCTGACGTCTGTCCGCGTCTCTCTTGAGCTTCTTGACCTGGGTGTCTCTGATAAAAAAGAGACCCCTTGGCGAGGTGCGTTCTGTGAAGGCTCTGGCAACGTGGTTGTTCCTTTAGCTTGAAATAGCTTAAATTCAGTGTGTTTTTTCTAGGGATGCTGAAAATGTCATCTGTTTAGGTAGGGTCTCCTAGCCAAAAGGAGAGGAGTTGTTTGAAGCTCGGTGCAACTGACTCAAATGCTGCTGGTACATTTTATAACTAGATAGGTTATTGCATGATTAAACATCTTCGGGTGGCTGCAGCCTTGGGAGAGGCGTTTTTATTCTTTTAGAACTTCATAAATAAATAAAAGTAAATGCATCGGAGGAATCAGGATCACAAGATAGCAGTAGAACTGTGCTCTCTTGCAGATCCAGCATTACAAGCAAATTATTTTCCTTTTTGCTTTGTCTTACTTTTCATCTCCATTCTGAAAGAGTCAAATTAATGAGCAGTATTGAGCTGTTTGTTTGGCAGCAGATGTCAACCAGCTATTGATTCTCATCTGAAGCAGCTGACTAAAGTGATTTAGTTGTTTCCAAGATAATATTTAGCACACATGGAATTAAAACGAGGAAAAAAACAGAAGAAAAATGTAAAAATACGCTTTAGATTAGATGTCTTATATGAGACTTAGGGTCATAGAGTCTAGCCCTCTGTTATCACTAACACTCAGCCTTTTTATAGACTTTAAAGACTTGATAGAGTCTTTTTATAGACTTACAGACTTTCAAAAAGCTCCATTTTGAAAGCAGGTAGCTTTTTTCCAACCTACTAATCTCATCAGAAGGCCATTACAGAATCTGATTGCCGTAATAGTTAGGAGCCCTCTAATTTGAAGCCTGAATTTATTCACAGCCAGTTTGTAGCTATGGGTGGTAAACAGTTGTATCTTTCCACCTGAGCTCTTTCTAGCCTCTTATTCAATATATTTATATTCAAATTAGAAGTTGAGTTTTTAGGGACTGTTCCCAAGCACATTACTAAGGGCTGTGGAGAAAAACACCATAACATAAAATACTACAGAAGAGTTAAAGGCTGCTTATACAGTCTTGGTGCTTCCTTCATAAGGGCTTTTTTCTCCCTGATACTTAACCTGCCTTCAAGTAGGAATTCAGGAAGGTTAAAGAACAGCTAAATTCAGTCCTTTGCCTACCAGCCAGCTGAAGTCATTAACATCACCTTGCGAGGCCTGGTGTTAGTTAGTTACTTGAATAATTGGTATTAGACCAAATTGCCCGAAGGAAAACAAGTATCTCAAAAAAAACCCCAAAAAACCCAAAGAAAAAACCCCACAAACACCAAAACCAAACAAAAAAACCACCAACCCAAAATCCAGCAACTAGGTTCTGTCTAAAACCTTACATTTCGTAGTACTTTTTACCAGGTACACAAAATAACTGTACCCCCAAAGTGATGTGGTTTTGAGGCACTTTTTAATACTTCTCCTGATATCAATAGGAGCCGAATTCATTATGTACGTATAAATGGACTGGTCTGCAGTGGCACATGGATCCACCTAGTTGAGTGGCAAACTTAAAAAATGATTTAATTAGGATGGTATCATCTTTTCTGCATTACGAAGGATAAAAATAAAGAATAAAAATAGTTAAGTGAAGAAGAATCATTTTCATTTTGACCTTCAGTAATGGTAGAAGGGAAAAGGGCTGTCTCTGAAAAGCAGCAGAAGGAACATTTAAATCACTGTAAAATTTAGCAGCTTGGAAAGTAGCCTCATGATATAAGTAAATTCTTGGCACCAGGCCTCTGAATTAAGCTAGAAATACTTTCCTGGGGCAGTTGGGTTGTAACAGTGGGAAAGATAACCTGTGTGTCTATGAAATATGTTTGCTCTCTGACTTTCTGGTCCCTCTTCAACCTGCCCTTATTTGTTTTCCACATTGGACATTGCATGTTGTGTATTAATCCCTTTTCTCTGTTTAATTTTATGTGCATTTGCATATTTTACCATCTCTTCATGATTCATTGGTCTTGCAGTGGTTGCTGGTGTAGTCATGATAGTCTGCAGTTTTTCTGAAAAATATTTTTCTCAACTTTTCTTTATTTGTCAAACAATTTTCTTCAAGCGTTGCACATCTGTAATAGTCCAAAAAAACTAGTTAATAAAACCAGATGGGCCATTTGGAGTTGTTTAATGAATTGGATGTCAAGAAGATAATCATATCCAGAATTTATTAGTTAATGTTAAATAATTTATTGCTAGGACCAGGCCAGTTTTTCCTAGACAACAAACAAACATGACATTTCTACCTCTGGCTGTTCTCACTTCTTCAGGATTTCTTCCGATATTAAAAATAGCATCTCCAATTTCCATTTTCTTAGTACTGCTTCTTACTCTTTCGTTTTACTTCCCTGTCAGGGTGTAGTAACTGGTCGCTCCATAGTCTTAAGAAAGATAGTGGTGGTAAAAGAAGTAACTGATCACTTTCTCACCACCCCCACCCCCCCCCCAAATACTCCTGTTGATTTGCTGTGAGCTGTGTCCTGTATAAAACCTATTTGTTGACTTTTAAATTCATAGGCTTTTGTGTCTTAGAGGTTGCAAGGTCTCACTAGGTCGTGGGTTTTTTTCCCCTAAAACCATCCAATCTTTCTTCCACATGACTGATTATATTATCACTTTTACTCTATTGGCAAAAATACTAACCAACGTAAGCATGTGAAGATGGCTACGGTGCTGGCTGGGAGGGGATGCTGGTCAGCACAGTCTCACCGCAGGGTGACTTGCAGTACATAACACGCTATAGAAGGCCCTTACAGCCTGGTAAATCTGTGTGTGAGTTTATAGCTCAAGCTATAGTACATCACCAGAGTCATGTATAAATGCCACGACCGGTTGATTTTATTCATTGTGTCTTATACAGGTAGCACCGACGATCCTTTAGCCGATCTTTCTGAGGTCTTAAATACTGATGATGATATTCTTGGAATACTTTCTGATGATTTGGTAAAGTCTGGAGATCATTCGGGTACGTATGTTTATAAGGTCTCTCCAGTCTTAGTTTTCTTTTTTTCTCTTTATTATAGATGTATTTGTTGTATTGTATCTTTAGGTTATGCTCTAGGTGATTTCAGATACAATTTTCATATCTTAAGAATACCTTGGTTTGAGATGATTTTGTTGTCTTCTACCAAAAAAAAAAAATCCCCAACCCTTTTCAACATTTTATTTTACTTGGCTCTTTGCTTTCCTGCTTTAAGAGAGAATAAAATGTAGCTGCCGTTGTCTATCATACCTGCGTAGCTTTTTTCAGCATGCAGCTTTTTCTTTACTTTTTTTTGTTTTCGTGTTATAATCATCCATTTTATCTGGTTTGGGTCCTGTAGGTCTTGATTTATGCACTTTCCAGGTTGAGAACTCACCCTCCCCATTTGGTAAGAAACTAAACAATGGATGATCCATGGTTAGAAGTAGTCATCTTTCCTAGTGGTTTTAGCTGAAAGAACTGCATGTGTAGAAACTAGTACTCCTTTACTGTGTCACTAATTCATGCTTTCATTTTCCACTCTTTCTATGGTGTTTGAGTCTAACACAACCTATAAACTCTGCACTCCGCATTTAAAAGTACTGCAGAAAGTTTTGCTTACAGCTCTTAAAAACCTTCCTGAGTTTTTGTGTTTCATGATACAAAACCATGCATTTTCTTGCTGTCACTGTTAATATTACTTCTAGTAGTAGTGTGTAGTTTTTATCATAGTGGTATCTTCTGTAAATTAAAAGCATTTTAACAATGTGTATGTATTAAAGCATGAATAAAGCAGTCAGCATCAGGTCTTTTTGTTTCCACTGGATGAAGATTCATCACTTTATGTAAAACACAGGTTGACAATAAGTAGAATGGCACGTTTCATTATTTTAAATTTGTTTTTATTTGGTATCTAATACAGAAATATATTTTAAATACTGAAGTGCTGAGAGATTTCTTGACTTGTAAAGGATGTTAGGAAATTTATGTAGTAAGTTATGTTGTCTCAGTACCAACAAATCACTTTGTCTGATGTAACCCAGAATCTTCAGTAGTTGTTTTTGAAACAGAAACTGCTATAACTTGTTTGATATTGACTACACTTCAGCAGCACTTCAGTGGATATTTAATGTGATGTCATAAGAACCATATTGACTACTGGTGTGATTGTTTTTAAAATGTGAAAAATAGTTGTAGTGCAGCCCATATACTGAAAACTATACACTGGAAAACATGCTGTACCTAAACTCGGTAGTCTTATTTCAACAAAAATTTCCCATACTTCCAGTTGCATTCTAGTCAATTAATATTCCTCAAACAATGCAGGAAACTGGAGGTAAATAGTGGGCGGTTTTGTTCACTTTTTCTAATGGATGTCTTATTTTGCCTTACCCTTCAAATCTTAGAAAGTCTTGGTTTAGTTGATAGCTCAGCTCTAGAGGAAAAAAAAGTTTTATGCTCTTTATTCTGTACCAATAAATTTTACTATTTATGTCTAACTTAATATTCTTTCTTCCTTCAGCTGGATTGGATATTGGTCCCATCTCTGATGATCCTTCTTCTCTGCCTCAGCCGAATGTCAACCAGAGTTCACGGCCATTGAGTGAAGAACAGTTGGATGGAATCCTGAGTCCAGAACTAGACAAAATGGTCACAGATGGTAATTTTTTTGTCCTTGATCTTGGTCTGCTAGAAAACTTCAGTAGAAATCTTCTCTTTTTTTCTCAAATTACTATCTGTGTATTGCAACATACCTCCTTGGACTTGGTTGCAAAATAAATTTTATTGCATCTGTTGATGATTACTCATTCTGTGTTGTCTCTGCTTTTTCCAGGTGCTATTCTTGGCAAATTGTACAAAATCCCAGGTACATGCTCTAGTCTTTGTTGTCTTTTATAAAATATAGTGTATAAACAATGCCAGCCAACTCATGCACAGTGTTTTTGCAGAGCTAGGAGGAAAGGACGTTGAAGATTTGTTCACAGCTGTATTAAGTCCAGCAACCACACAGCCAGCTCCTTTGCCACAGCCTCCACCTCCACCACAACTTATGTCTTTGCACAGTCAAGGTGTGTTCCTTTGTTACTTTTAAAAACAGCAGCCTGGTCAGGGGAGTTCTTTTAAATAAATGTGAAAGTAGGACACACCTTACTTTCTGCTATTGTTAATTTATGAAATGTTATTCTAAAACTGTTCTGAAGGGAGTATGTGATTAACATGTACGTAAATATTGCTAATAGAAAGAGACAGTTATTTTAGAGTTTTCTGACAGATTGGTGCTTTTATTTTAGCTGACACTTCCATATTTTTTAAATTTGTCTGTGATAAAGCACGTGTTCTCTTCTGACTTCACTCTTTAACTACTTTTGAGTACCTCCTCAAGGGTAAGGAAAGAGTCTGTATAAAAGTGATTTACTGCATCTTAATCTCCTTTAAGAATTCAGTTTAACATATTAACTAGTCCTATCCAAATAATAGAGAGAAGGCTAAGTACTTTTGAAATGTATCTGGGAGATTTTAATTTATTTTGTTTGTTACTACTAAAATTATCATGAGTTGATACAGCATATTCTTGCTTTTATATTGAAAGCAAGGGGCAGATTGATTATTTTTTTTTATTTTATTTAATGTACCAGTACAGCATTTTTTTTTTAGCAGTATGTATGAGCATAATTAAATGCACTCTTTTCTCATCAGACATCACCTCTAGTGGATTTTTGCCTGAGCTCATGTAAAGAGTGCCCATTCTGTTACACTGGTACTACAAAAAGTAGTATGCAAATTGATTTCACCAGTGAATTAATCATAAGAAGAAAAATAATTGGTTTCCTAGTTGGATGAATTTCCATAAAAAGGAAAGGCTTGAAAAAGTCTTAGAAAGGAGAGAGTTTAAAGCAAATAATGAAGTGATTTAAAGCAAAAGGTAATATAGATATCATTGCCTGTTTCCCAGTTACTTGAGTACTTGGAGATAACTTCAGCATTTGAGCTCTGTAAGATTGTTTAACTTCTCCCTGTGGGAACTTCCACAATTACAAAGTTTTAGATTTATAATTCGGTTCAGTTATGGTGTAATGATCCACATGTTTCTGTGAGATAAATGCTTCAGTAATTGGGGAAGCTTGCATCAAGTTTCAGCAATTTCAAATAAAATTAGTGCTCTCGTCTCATAAAGATGTGGTCCTGCATTGCAAACCAGAGGCCTGGCTCTCCATCCCGTTTGTTTGCCAGGTCTTCACAGTTACCGGGTACTGTCTGTTTAGCAGCTATAATAAAGCACGTTCTCTTAAAGATTGAGTTGCTTTCATCCAAACTATACTTCCTGCATAGTGTATGTAACCTATCGATCAGAAAACAATCTCCTAAAGCAGGAGAGAATGATACAGTGTCATCCTACAGGTGCATCTAATTCCTGTGCTACTTCTACGCTTTTAAGAAAATACCGGGACAACAGTTACAATCGCATTTAAGTGACAGGGATTCAAAGGCCAGTGTTAATTCTATGTAGGAACATCTGCAAAGACCATCTGCTGAAATGAATCTGCCTGTGCCACATTTGCCTAATATTGTAATCAAATAAATAAAATTTTCTGTCTTCGTACTGCTAGGCTGGACCTTTAATTAGAAAATGCTGATGCTTATTTGACTAGATTTATCTGTTTCGTTGGTTACAAATTAGGGAGTTAGTAGATAATGAGGCTTACTTTGGTACACTGCTCAGGAGTCTCAGAAGAGGAGATGTTTAATTCAGGTTGGCTAATGATAATTCTGCAAGGACCGAAAGCAACCTTCTCCATGCTTGCTGCTTGGATCTGGGTATAACAAATATGACAGACCATTAAACTTTAAGAATATACCTTATTATAAAGTGCAGTACCATAGCATGGGCTACTGCAGAAGTTTTGGAAATCCATTTTAAAAAAACTGTTTTTTCAGACAAGAAAAAAAATATGTGCAGGGACGTGATACAGTAGCAAAGAACCCCTTAAGCTTGTAGGGAAGCAATTTAAACGGATTTAAAATCTTCAAAAATGTAAGGTCGGGACTATAAAATTTTAAAGCAATTAGTTTCTCATTAGATGAGATATCATTTTTTCACTGAAAATTTCCACCTCTACCTTAAAAGTAGTCACCCTTTAAAACAGTAATTCAAACAACTTCTTTCCAGGAGAGAACGCATTTCCAAGAGTGCCCCTCATGAATGGTCTGATTGGCCCTAACCCTCACCTCCCTCATACGGCTTTGACTGCTGGAGGCGGACTGGGCACTTTCTCTCCTATTACACAGCAGCCATACACTGATACCAGGTGAGTCAAGATGGGGAATAAAAAATATCCATTGCTTAGCGTTTATCTCTTGGGGGGGTTGTTGTTATTAATACTGGTTTATTAGTAGTAAGTAACTACTTAGTTCTTGACAGGTACTACAAAAACTAATGTATTCTTGCAGCCTGTTCACTACTGAAATAGCAAACAGAATAAGTACTTCGCTAATTGTTGGGTTTTTTTTATACTGAGAGCAATCTATCTATAAAACAAAACCCTTTCTTGATTTGTCAGGGATAAGAATCCAGCATTCAATCCAATGGTAAGTGATCCGAACAGCTCATGGGCACCATCTGCTCCACCTTTGGAAGGTGAAGGCGATACAATGTCCAATGCTCAAAGAAGCACTCTGAAGTGGGAAAAAGAAGAAGCTTTGGGTGAAATGGCAACAGTAGCACCTGTTCTCTATACAAATATCAACTTCCCTAACCTAAAGGAAGAATTCCCAGGTGAGTGATTTACTGAATAAAGTTAAATCTTTTGCAGCAATTTATGCATCTTGATTTGAAAGAATATAAAACAGACTTATCAAAGCCTTGCATATTAACACCGTTTCTGGTTGCAGACTGGGCTACAAGAGTGAAGCAGATTGCTAAACTGTGGAGGAAAGCAAGCTCGCAGGAGAGGGCTCCATACGTGGTAAGAACAACTACCACCTCCATTCCCTACTTCCAGCAAACATGTATTTCATCTATAAGGTTTTAATTTATTTTCTTTTAAACAAGTTAAGTTCTAGGGTTAGTGAAAGTTCCCTTACTCCAAGAATGCCTTTGTAATTTAACTCCTAACTCTGAATAATTCTACCTCTTTTCTTTGTTTCTCAGCCTTGGAATAAGCGATATTAGTATTGTGCAATCTAAAGACATTAGCTGAAATGAGAACATTTCTGGTTCCCACTACATTTGATTCATGCCTCAAGTCTTATTTTCTCTGTCTCTTTCTGCGCAGGATCTCACCAGTTTCTTCAGAAGGCTAATAACAAATCGTTATGTGACCTTCCTCTCTTTCATCTTCCTCTCTCAGTAGTCTTTTCTGCCCCATTAGAGTTGCTGAAGTCTTTCACCTGTTGAGCTAACCATTCCAGAGGTGTCAGTGCTCACATCCCTACTTCCTTCATTTTCTTCTACTCCTGTGTTCCTGCCTTACTGTTCCCCTTCACTACTTACTCTCTTCTGTTGCTTTGTGGTGGAAACTCTTTTGATATCTTACATGTTGTGGGGAGCGTGAAGGACTCCATTTTTCTCTCCAAGAGCATTCACCTTCTTCACATCTGAGTCCAGTGGACACACGTATTTGTAGTAGCTATCTGGAGTTACCTGCTCATTGATTCCATTCTGTAGAACGTTTGCCATTAAAGGGTGACCCTTATGCTTTGTTGAAACCGCTTGTTGAAGCCTGTCCGCATCCAAATCTCAGAACCCATATTATTTATTCTTTTTGACTTTTCCAGCCATCATTAGCAAATGTACTCTTCTTTAATTTCCTGGCACATCACCATTCTCTTCTGGTTCTCATCTTTTCTTTGTTTCTTCACAGCAGCAATTGGATGGTCATTCTCACTTTGTAGATTTCTGTGGATTTTGCAGGGTTATCTTTTCAGTCTCTTAGCCTCCCCCCACCTGCACTTTTTTTAATATAGTCCCATTAGCAAGCAAATTTGATTCCCGTGTATGTTGATGACTCAGAGCTTAACAGTAGCAACATCATCTCCTACTGTCCAAATTAAAAAATCCCCTTATCTCTCTGACAACTTTTAGAGGATAAATCATTACCCCAAACTCAATGTGGGAAGCGGAGTTCTTGATCTTTCTGAACCCCTTTCTACTTGAAAGAATAATTCTCTACTGTCTTCCTTGTATCACTAAGGCATCATTGTTATTCAGCTTTTTTCTGAGGGGGGGAAAGGCCTGTAACTTCAGCACCTTTGGACCTCTGTGTCATCTTGTCCATGCTATATTTAATTTTGGTGATTCCTTCTGTGTAGTATTTGTAAAGTACTGTCCCCTTACATGGGTGGATTTTTATCCAGGCATTTATCACTTCACAATTATTTCTATTACTGATTTTTTTCTTTTTCATTGCTCTTAACAAATGCAGTCCTGTTCTTCTGATGGATATCCAAAAAGCAGCTGCAAAAATGATTTCCTTCACGTTCAGGAGGAGGGTGCATGCAAGTGCGCACACATGCACACATGAGTATTTACATAGCAAGAAGCAGTTATTTCCTCACAGAAGTTACAGTCTGTGTACTCTTGCCATTCAGCTGTTGCTAGTGTTCCTGGCATTGCGCGCGCACGACTTAGGCTCTGTGCGGATGAGTAAAGGCTACCGTAGAAGTAAAATTCAGAAGAGTGTTAGTAAATTTTCACTGTAGGCTCTTTACTTTCCTTAGTATGCACAATCCCATCACTTATAGGGGAAAATGACACTAATTTTTCTGCTGCTGTGACACTGGTGCTCTCATCCATGTCAGTGTTTCATTGTTGGAGGGGAAGGATTTAAGCCTTTTCTGCTAGGCAACCCCTACTTGACAACTGCAAATAAAATTGTGAAAAAGAAGATGTGGGGGTTTGCTGCAGAAAAGAAATCACATCCTAGATTAGTGGTAAAACAGACTCTTTGAAACTTCCATTAGATGCTTTAAAGTGTCAGTAAGGCTGTAAAATGCCTCATTGAAGAGGAATTGCTGTTCTTCCATCTGATTTTTCCTGATCCATAAGCCCATATCCTATGTTTATACTGCTAACTTAACACAGACTGAGATCTATAGAGGCCGTTTAATGGAGTAGACTGTATTTTTCTTGTCATTGAAGTTCTACACATTAGTGGCCTTTATTGATCCAAACATCATCTGCTGTGCTCATGTCTTCAGATTGCAGACCACACCAGTATGTGATTTGAAAGGTAAACTGGTGGGATTCATGCTTTCTTGGCACAGCACAGTACCTGAACAGACACTCCTAATGTATAGGAAACCTCTACTGCTAATAACTCCTTAGTTCTTTCCATGTATGTTAAACACAGAATTTCCATAGAGATGAAGTATTTTCAGTTTGGAATTCCTTTTAAAGTGCATAATTTAGTCTTCACAGGCATGCCTGTGATTAAAACAGGCTGTACAAATAATTTGGTGATAGATTTTATAGGAATAACAGATGCAATGTTCACACTTAGCAGAAGAAAATAAGGCTAACTACATTTTTTTTAATCTTTTCCCAGCAAAAAGCCAGAGATAATAGAGCTGCTTTGCGCATCAATAAAGTACAGATGTCAAATGACTCCATGAAAAGGCAGCAGCAACAGGATAGCATTGATCCTAGCTCACGCATCGACTCCGACCTCTTTAAAGATCCATTAAAACAGAGGGAATCAGAACATGAGCAGGAATGGAAATTCAGACAGGTGTGTTGCATTTAGGGTGTTTTGTTATTTTTCTTCCAGCTTTTTATTGCATTGTTGGAATCTGTTGTAATAAAATAAATTTTAACCTTTCTGTGTAGAAGAGTATAAAGTCTACCATTCTGCATAGGAAGAAAATAGATGATATCAGAAGAAAAGCTGCTTGTAAATGTTAGAAAACTTTGTTTTAAAACTTTGACTCTTAAATCCTACCTATTATGGAAATAGGTTATTCTTTCTCTGTATGGCTGGCTAGTGCAGTAGGTCGTTTTTATATACCCTATATTGCAGTAATCTAGTCCTACAGACTACTGCTTCAGATTGGGCTGGTTGTCTCTCAGAGCCCATTTGCCTCACATCAGTGCTGCATCTGTCAGTAACCTTTCATTTTCAGAGCATAAGGTTGGAAAGCAGTGCTGCTCTTGAGGCAGCCTGGGAAATGCCTCTTCCCAGACAATCAAGGTGCATGTCAATGTAATTGAACTTCACAAATAGCTAGACCTTCTGTTCCCATTGCATTTAAAATTTGCAATTTACAATTATTTATAACTGATCTTTGATGTGTCCTAAAGTTTTAATTATAGATTCAGTCATCAGAAAGATTTTGTATACCCTGGGCTTACAAGTGTAACCTTTTTGCTCATAATTTTAAAACAGCAAATGCGGCAAAAAAGTAAGCAGCAAGCCAAAATAGAAGCCACGCAGAAGCTTGAACAAGTGAAAAATGAGCAGCAGCAACAGCAGCAGCAACAGCAGCAGCAGCAGTTTGGTTCACAACAGCTTCTGAACCAGTCTGGCTCAGACACACCTAGCAGTGGGATCCAGAGCCCCTTAACGCCACAGACTGGCAGTGGAAGTATGTCCCCTGCACAACAGACATTCCATAAGGATCTATTTGCAAAGCAGCAGCTACCTGCTACGCCTACGTCAGCATCCTCAGATGATGTGTTCCTAAAGCCACAAGCCCCACCCCCTACTCCAACCCGAATCCCAGTACATGATTCACTGTCTCAGTCTCAGCCTCCTCAGACATCATCACAACAGATGTTTTCTCCAGGTTCCACAAACACAAGACCTCCTTCTCCAATGGATCCATATGCTAAAATGGTGGGAACACCTAGACCAGCACCCATTAACCAAAATTTTGTTAGAAGAAGTTCCGTTACACCATTAGATACCTGTGCACCACAGTCATCCATCTCTAGGCCCATTCAGGTAACGGAATCATCAGGAAGCAGGCCTTCACCAGTCAGGGATTCATGTTCTTCATCTCCAGGTAGCAGTGATCCCTATGCAAAGCCACCAGACACACCCAGGCCTGTCATGGCATCAGAGCAGTTCTCCAAACCATTGGGGGTCCCAAGATCTCCCATAGTTATGGAACAGTCAGGGAAGGTTCCTTTAACAGCTGGAAGCAGTGATCCGTTTACTAAGCCGGCTCCTAGAACTGATACGTTTCAGAGACAGAGAGTAACTTCTGCTGATGCGTATGCACGGCCACCATTGACTCCTACTCCTACCCCTGTTGATGGTAGCCCTGGACCTTTTAAAACTCCTATGCGCCCACCTCAGTCCCCGCAAGATCCTTACGCATCAATGCCAACTACACCAAGGCGCGTTGCTGTTGATCCGTATGAAAGGCCTGCTCTGACACCGAGGCCAGTGGATAACTTTTCCCATAATCAGCCTAATGATCCGTACAGCCAGCCTCCCCTTACTCCCCATCCTGCAATAAAGGAGACTTTTGCCCATCCGCCCCGGATAGCGCGACAACAGAGTGATTCTTTCCCTCAGTCTGGACCCATTTCAAGGCCAGCTTCTCAGGACCCTTACTCCCAGCCTCCAGGTACTCCTCGGCCAGTTGCTGATCCTTATGCCCAACCTCCAGGAACTCCTCGGCCCACCACAGTTGATCCGTATATGCAGCAACCACCAACACCAAGACCTGCTCAGCCAGCAGATTTATTTGCTCAGTCCCCAGCAAATCAGAGACATTCTGATCCATACGCCCAGCCTCCTGGAACACCAAGACCAGTTCTCAATGATCCTTATTCTCAGCAACCAGCAACTCCAAGGCCAGGGATTCCAGAGAGTTTTAACAGACCTGCAATGACAAGACCAGGACTAATACCAAATAGAGATCCTTTCCTGCAGACACCACAGAACAGGTTGCAGGGTACGTTTGTCAGACCATCAGATCCATGTTCTCAAACTCCCAGACCTGCAGGACCTGCAATAACGGATTCATTTAGCCATGGTCCAGCTGCTCCAGCACGTGACCCGTATGATCAACCACCGATGACTCCAAGACCTCAGCCAGAATCTTTTGGAACTGGTCAGCTGGCCCATGATGCTGCTGAACAGCCACGGCCTGGATCTGAGGGCAACTTCAGTGCATCTGGAAATTCTCCGATGAGTTCTCAAGGACAGCAATTTCCCAAAGTTTCACAGGTTCCTGGCCCGGCACCCACTACAGGAGTAACAGATACACAGAACACCATGAATATGTCTCAAGCAGATACTGAGAAGTTAAGACAGGTGAGAATAATGTTTAGTACTCTTGGTATTAAAATTTCATAAGTAGAAGAATTTCCCCCATTCTTGTTAATATTTGAAGTTTCTTACCATTAAACATAGCCATATAATGTAGAATTACCATTCACTTAGTAAGTTAATTTGGTCCTCCTGGATGGAACCACAATATATAGAAACATCAGTATTTTTTAAGAAGTTTGGACAAGATCCAAAGAGGAAGCAAAGGCCACCTTTGAAGCCACTGAAGATGCAGATGAGTGGTCTGTAATAGCTCTTTTATCTACAGTGTGAGGAAAAAAAAACCACCTTGAAAGGACAATTAATTCTATCCTGTAATAGGAGAGATGTAGAATTGATTGTCAGTGACTTGTTCACTGACACAAAAGGGAGTATAGGCAAAGATCTCGGAGAAGACATCTCACTTTTCAGTTGGCTGACATGTTGAGGTGAATCCTACCATTAGTCACTGCTCTTCTTGAGGCACATTCACTCCAGGTTTTTGTCAATGACTGTTTGGCAAACAGCTCTTGCTGAGAAATAGAATGACATTCAACTTGTGGAAAGCTGCTCAGTCTTCTGTTTGGAAGGAGCAATGGGAAGTGGATTTAGCAGAAAGGTTGGTAGTATTTATCCTACAAAGTTAGAGCAAATTCTGCAGCTTTGGTGTAAACCTCTTGCTGAATTTTCTTTATTGAACCTCTAGTCACCTTTCTCCCTCAGAATGCACTTTTTCATGTGGTAAAAGGGCCTGCATTATCGGAATAGAAAAAGGAAAAGAGAGTTGCTTGTATGTTAATTGGTAAAATGGGTTCACACTAAACACTTTAACAAGAGGTCTGGAGATGAAGTTGCGTTACCAGCATCTTGCACCATTTGATCCCTCTTCAAATTTCTGAGGTGATTAGGGTAGTTTATAATATTTTTCTGTAGCGATTGAAGAACTTCTTTCCTCCAAAAGGCTTAACCTAGCGGAGTGTAACACTTCAAAATATGTCAATTGCAGCGTCAAGCACAGGGATCTTTTTTTTTTTTTTTTTTAAACAGCGCCAGAAATTACGTGAAATTATTCTACAGCAACAGCAGCAGAAGAAGAATGCGGTTCGTCAGGAAAAAGCCTTGCAGGATGCAGCAGCTCCTACCCATGCAAATCCTCTTCAGCATTGGCAGCAAGACAACATAAATCAAATTTTTAACCGCCCTCCTCCTCCGTATCCTGGGAATATTAGGTCCTCTGTTGTCCCTCCCGGTGGACCAAGGTTCACCGTATACCCAAAAGACCAACGTGGACCATTTCCTGCTGATGGGCAGTTCAATAGACCCCAGTTCCCAGGCGATATGAATGCCATGGGGATGAGACCTCATGGTCTTAGGTAAGCTCTTTGATCTCTTAAAACGAGGATATTACAGGGGTAGATGTACATTTACAGAAATTGTTAGATAAAAGGGTTTGGTTTTTTTTGATGAAAAATCGTCTGTGTTGTCTACAGTAGCTGGTAGTCTTCCTGAAGTCAGTATGTACAGTGAGTTTTCCTTTAAGCATCTGAAACATTAGGATGCGTGTTTTACACTAACACTGTTTTATGCTGTCTTTTATTGGGAATTAGTCAGAAATAAAAATGGAGAAACTGCAATACTTGTGAAAGTTATGTGACCAGAAAGATCTTGTTGCCAATGGTTCTAGGGCATTTCTTTTTTAAAAAAAAGTGAAAGATCCAACTTTAGCTTTGATGTCTTAATAATGAATAAATGTAGTATTCTTGTTTTCATTTATAATGAATGTGTAATCAAACGTCAACTTCTGTCTGTGCCATTTTTACAGTGAATACTATGATGTAAAATCAATACCAGTTTTATAATACATTTTCATCTCAGGAATTATTATTTTCAATATTTTGGATTTATTTCAGTAATTTCTGAATCCACACAATATTATTTTTTAAGCTGAGGTGCAGTAACATGTAGTTTATTTACTAAGATAGTTCCCTCTGTCAGAGTTTTCTATCCGTTATTATTACTGGAATTGAAAACAGGTTGTTTAAGAAACATAATTAAAGCAATTATTTTTATTGTAGTTAGAAAGCTCATTTAAATGTAAGCATAATTAGTCAAAATATTTATTTAAATATCTTAATGAATACATCATGTAAAGCATTTTGGTGAATAGTTATTTAGTCAAATATTCCAGACTAGGCAGTCCTGAGAAAAAAGATTATTTAATCTTTCATACTTTATTTTAGATATGGGTTTCCAGGAGGTGGCCACGGTCCGCCATCAGGTCAAGAACGTTTCCTCGGTCCTCAGCAGCCAATGCAACGCCCTGGAGTTCCACCACAGCTGAGAAGATCTCTATCTATTGATATGCCTCGGCCAGTGAACAATCCGCAAATAAATAATACACCCGGGATCTCTCAACATTTTCCTCCACAGGGAATTCCAGTGCAGCAGCACAATATATTGGGTCAGGCGTTCATCGAGTTACGTCACAGAGCTCCTGATGGGAGGCCAAGGCTGCCTTTTAATCCTTCTGCTGCAAATGTCATGGATGCAGCAGGACAACATCAACGACATGCAGGGTTTATACCCAGGCAGGAGTTTCCGGGCCCAAGACAGGCAGAACCACTGAGACATAATTCTCAAGGTATACCTAACCAGTTGCAGATGTCTACAAGTTTGGAGCATTTGTCACAATCCCAGCAGGATCAAATCAATCCTGACAACCCACCTGCACTTGTAATACGTTCTCTAAGTCATCCACCAGTTGCTGATGCATTCCCAGGACCATCTTTGTCTACATCTGCACCAAGTGATGAATCTGCAAATTTACAGATTCCCAACCAGCCAAGTGATGGTCTAGAAGAAAAACTTGATCCTGATGATCCTGCTGTAAAAGATTTGGATGTGAAAGATCTTGACGGGGTTGAAGTCAAGGATTTAGATGATGAAGATCTGGAAAATTTGAATCTAGACACAGAGGATGGGAAAGGAGACGAACTGGACACTTTAGATAATTTGGAAACCAATGATCCTCACCTTGATGATCTTCTAAGGTCTGGGGAATTTGATATAATTGCATACACAGACCCAGATCTTGATGTGGGGGATAAGAAAGGAATGTTTAATGAAGAACTAGATCTTAGTGTCCCCATTGATGACAAACTAGATATTCAAGGCAAGACAGAAGAACCAAAACAGAAAGAACAAGGTGATAGAACTGTTTCCCCTCCTGAGACCCAGTCTCCACAGAAGAAATCTTCTACAGAAAATGAAATTAAAACAGAAGTACTTTCCCCGAACACTCAGGAGGAAAAGAAGAATGAAAATGAAAAAAGTGATGGAAATGCTGAATCCACAAGTACTCAACAGGCTGCTGAAGTGGAGTTAAAGGATGGAGAGAAGGCTCCTGCGCAGCCTGCTAACCCAGAATTCCCTGACAAAACTACTGCTGTTCCTAGTCAAGAAACAACTGTGCCTAGTCCAGATGCTCAGGGATCTGCTCCACTGCCTGTTCAAGGAGCAGTAAGTTCCTGCAGTATTTCTGGGTCCACACCAGTCCTCTCAAGTTTGCTAGCTAACGAAAGCTCGGATAATGCTGAAGGAAGGACTCTAGGATCTCCATCTCAATCTTTGCCAACAACACAAATGAACCATGCATCAGGTATTCCACAAACACTAATGACACCTGGTGGACAGATCTTGGAAAACACTTTAAATTCAAATTTGACCATGGTTCCACGAATGAACCATAATTTTTCTCAAGGGTCACCAAATCCAGGATTTATTCAGGGTCAATCATCTAATCATAACTTTGGGACGGGACAGACATCTAATCAAACTGTGACTGTAACAAACCGTCCTGGTCCTAGTGGCATATCTGGTCCCCAGCAGATAATGCTCCCTCAACCATTAGCTCAACAACAAAATCGAGAGAGACCACTTCTGCTAGAGGAGCAGCCACTTCTTCTGCAGGACCTTTTGGATCAGGAAAGACAGGAGCAGCAGCAGCAGCGACAGATGCAAGCCATGATTCGCCAACGTTCGGAGCCATTTTTCCCCAATATTGGTATGTGGGTGATGTATTTGTCTGTGTTCCAGTTAGTTTTTTAAAAATACAACAATAAATAGTTACATAATCCATAGCACTGAAAGAAGCAGGTAGATATGTGGAGCTTGAAGGTGGCATGACAAAAGCCAACAGTGGGAGGTACGTTGGGAGTATAGAAATCGAGCATATAGTTGGAATTCTGAACTCTGTGGCAAGGCTCCTGTTCACACTACCAGGATCGGGGTAACTCTGCATTACTGCTAATTTTTCTGACATCAGTTCTGTCACATATTCTCTTTATACTTCAGGTACTCATCTGTGATGCGGAGTAAATGCACTCTTTGTAAACAAAATTAAGTGATTAAATGCAATAGCTGGCCTTTTGATAGTTGATCTATCCATTTTCTGTTTATGGTTGTTTTATTACATTTTTTTTGCAGTGTTTAGTGCGTCTCAAGGAAAGGGATCATCGAAAGCTGTATTACTAACTCTCAATCTAGGCAAGGCCCAGAAACATCACAAATAATTCTGCACATACTAAAAGCATTTAAGATAAAGTGTCATTTCCTGTTTAATGTAACATAGCAGTTTGACATTCAGATCAAAACCATCACTATCATTTAATTGTTATTAACGAAATATGAAATTCTGAGAAATGTGTTAGTTGTAAGTACACTGGCCCTCAAGGCTCTTTGTTCAAAGACAAATTTAACCTACCCCCTAAGTCACAGTTCCATATCTGTAGTGTGGCTCGAACATGCTGTAGTCACCGCAGGTGGCCAAGATGACCTGCAGAGGTCCCTTCCAACCTCAGCCATTCTGTACTCCCATTTATCCTGCTCTGTGTGGGGCACCTAACAGGAGAGACAGCAAAAAGGCAGAGTTCACCATGCTTATGGTCTTTTCAGATGCTGTATGGGGCATGTGCCTTTCTGCCTGTAGTGCTACTGGTAATTACACAGTGACTAAACCATTTTC
Source organism: Nipponia nippon (assembly GCF_047370975.1). Taxonomy (NCBI): domain Eukaryota; kingdom Metazoa; phylum Chordata; class Aves; order Pelecaniformes; family Threskiornithidae; genus Nipponia; species Nipponia nippon. Next base: position 159,950,050 of record NW_028262290.1, read on the forward strand.
TTACTGTGTTAGTGGTGGTGTGTCAGTTTTGCCAACTAAACTCACAGAAACATCTCTTCTTCCTGATTCTTAAACCTATAAATAGAATTTATTAATCTGTTGGGTCATAGGCCAAATTTGGTCTAGAGCCCTTCTCAGACTGACCTGCTTTTCTTTGTATGTTGTGGCTGAAAACAAGGACAGTTGCTGCTGGAGTAACTTCCCTTACAGGATGTATGAACCTACATATTAACCATGATTTTCCAAGTGGAGAGGACAAGTAATGTGAAATAGTAATGCAATTATGTTGTTTTACTGATGATTTATGCATGAGCTAGATCTAAACAAGTCAGTTCCAGTTAATAACTTGTAATGTTCAGCTATGTAATTCCCTTTTACTGTTTTTCTTTTATAGACTTCGATGCAATTACCGATCCCATAATGAAAGCAAAAATGGTAGCTCTTAAGGGGATTAATAAAGTCATGGCGCAGAGTAACATGGGGATGCCACCAATGGTTATGAACAGGTAGGCAACACTTGATACCATTCTTTAGGGCTACAAAATGTAAAAGGAAATGATAGAGCTGGGGAAACTGTGCACAGGAAATGACAAAAATGTAAAAGTGGAAAAAGATCTTTTTGTTGTGTCGTGCACAGTCCATGCTAATGCAAGATCATCTCCTGAGGATAAAACTGGTGTGGCAGTAGGAACTATAAAAAGTATTACAACGCCTCAGACCTGTGGTCCAGGTGTAATGTCATTGGTCAACATGGCTTCACCGTTGATGCCTTTCTTGTTTTCCCACTTACTAATTGTGTAATGACACATCTCCCATGCATTGTGTTTGAAAACTGTTGATGGCCGTGTAATGGTTAAACTTCATGTTGCAGCGTATCATTTAATGCTAAGTATAATTAAGATTCAGCCCAAGCAATGGAAGTTTCATCCTCTTTAAATCTGTTCTGAGGACAAAAGGAGCTATGAACTGTGCAGGCTTCACCATGACTGCCTTTACCATAGGTGGGGAGTCTATGGCCCAGAAAGGATTTGCACCTTTTCTTTTTATGTGGCCCTTAAACCACTGTGTTTTCTCCTTCCTAACACAGTGTTATATGATAATATGTGGCTTACCAGAGGTGTACATGTACCCAAGTCTACTCGACTGTGCTGGTGACCATGATATCTAAATCCATTAAATCATTTTTTTTAATCGTAATATATTAAAATACAAGTACGGGGGCTTTGTGTGTCTTCACTGTTGTAGCACATTAAATCGTGTTTACTTCATCTCTCTGAAAAGTGTAAAATGCAGTAGTTTCAACCAAGGGCAAAGTGTTGTAGCACCAAATGAGAATTAGTATTCTCCAGATGTTGAAAAAGTTTGGTACAGAAGCGCAAGCAAACGTCTATAAAATATTTGGACGCTTTGTGTAAGTTCAGTGTAATACAAAAGGCTGTCTGTCCCCTAAAATACCCACCAGTTTTAAAAGTTATAATCTCACTTTCTGTTTTTATATCAATAGGTTTCCCTTTATGGGTCAGCCAGTGCCAGGGGCTCAGACCAGTGAAGGACAAAATCATATGCAGCAGGCAATTACACAGGTAATACAGCTTGATATGGGGTTTAAACAAAAGTATTTAGTAATGATAGCTAGTTTTGTTTTTTTTAATTGAGTCATGATTTAATATCCTTATCTGTATGTTTTACTGAAACTTCTAGGACGGGAGTTTGACACCTCAGATTTCTAGACCTAATCCTCCCAATTTTGGTCCTGGTTTTGTCAGTAAGTACAGATTTAATAATTTATTGCATATTGATGTTTCATTCTACAGTTCTGTTTTCTTTAAAATATTCATAAATGGATCCTGTCTCTCAAAAATTCATCCTTTTAAAATTGAGTCATTTCATCATTACGATACCAACTAATAAAGGGGTGTATACTAAATGCTATTAGCGTTTTTTCTAGAAGCTATGCTCAGAGAAACACCATAAGGAAAACAGAACAAACAGAAAATCAGCATTATTTGGATTTGTGTGAGAATAGTAATCTATTAACTGACAGACTGCAACATCAGAAGCCTGGTCTTCGGTTGTGTTGTAATATTTTGAGCTCAGTGAGAACAACAGTCTATATTGATGGATTTTTTTTTTTTATTTCAGAAGCAAAAAGTTCTGTGCAGCATCGTTGTCATTTTAACAAATACCAATAAAAGCTTTCCAGGCATTAGTTAAGCAAGACTGGCTGGGAACCACAATTATTGAAAGGAGAAATACATAGCACTAGTGCTTTGCATTCCTTGTTTCTGGTTGCCCTAGATCAATTGTAAATCCTAGTCTCTATGATGAGAAAGATTCATCAGCAGAAATTAATACTGAGCATATGTTGGGAGAGGAAGGCCATATGTAAAAAAGTGTTTCTATCACTGCAAAAACTTTACTTGATATGTATGAATAAGAAACAGAAGTAAACACCTTTTCCAGAAACTGGAGTAGCAGCACTGAGTATGCAATATGCAGCTTTTGCATATTATCTGTATTAATTTCTGATGAGATTTGACATGGCACTCAGCGGTGGCCTCGCTCTGGTTGGGGTGGTGGTGGTTCTGAGCACTGCATCAAACCTGTTTCTCGTTTCAGTAGTAGTTATTCTTACCTGGAACTTGTTAATATTTCAGTACTTTCATTTGCACTTTCACGTCGCTCCCGTCTGCAGTTACTCTCCATCGTTTCCACTCAATTGTCCCTTCAGGTTATGTGATTAGTTTTGCAGAATTTATCGTTGAAAGAATGGGCACCCCTCGAGACTGTAGCTAGCTCTGTGAATTGATTTAGTTGAGCTGTTAGAGTCAATGGCTGTCGCTACCGCAATGACTGTTAAAGTAGAAAGTGGTAGGGGCTGGTGCACAAGGAGGACATGGTTGTACTGAAATCATACTGTCATGTAGTTATCTTTATTAAACAAACTTTCTTTACAAGGAAGATCCATGCCTCATTCCTGGTTACCCAGCTCATTGCCACAATGCGATCAGGAGACAAATGATACTATCGCCAAACCTTCTCTCTTGCCTTCTGGGCTTAGTGCAGATCAAGTGTTATCAGACATAATTGTTTTGCCTCGAGAAAAACGTCTGAGAGCAATGGACTGCTCATAGCAGATGAGCATTTCTCATTTGTAAAAAGAGTAATGTCTCAGCTACAGCCTAAATGAGAGTGCATTTGTTTGTGGGGAGGAAAAGGCACTGGTGCTGAAGGCCCTGTGCGGAGGACTGACAGAAAGTTATGTTTACAAAGACAGTATCTTTCTTTCTTTTCATGAATATTTGATGGATGTTTATAATTTTAATTTTCTTCTCAGAAGTAGCAATAAAAATAGATTTTGTATGTACAAAACTCTTCTGCAAACTCCAGAATTAACGAGGCCACGTTTCCTGTAAATTTGTGTCCTTACTCCCTCATCTCTTTCACTTTACTGGAGTACTTCAGAGGTCTTCAGTGTCCCCTCTTCTGTGGCAGAGCAAAGTACCACCAGGTTCTGCAGCTGCTTTCAAAGCTACTCTTGCTCACTGGCTCGCGAGTGCACGTTTCCCGGCTAGACAGTGGGCTGGTGTCTCTTGAAATTAAGGGACTATGTTAAAACTGCTTTCTCTCAGTAAGTGCAGTAATTTGGATCTCTGTCTCCTTTACTCGGATCACTCGCAAGAGCTTAATATCTCTTGAGATACCAAATCCTCTGTCAAATTTGGCTGAACTTGACCAATTGTTTCTTAAAATAAGGATGGAGCCTGATTGTTAAACTTCATCTCAAAAAAGTAGGATGAGAGCTCACCCCCAGGATGAGATCATATCATACTTAATTTCCCTTCTCTCTAGATGATTCACAAAGAAAGCAATATGAGGAATGGCTGCAAGACACACAACAACTTCTTCAAATGCAACAGAAGTACCTTGAGGAGCAAATTGGAGCACACAGAAAATCAAAAAAGGCACTCTCAGCAAAACAGCGTACAGCCAAGAAAGCTGGCCGTGAGTTCCCAGAAGAAGATGCAGAACAGCTTAAACATGTCACTGAGCAGCAAAGTATGGTCCAAAAACAGCTAGAACAGGTAATCATCTGGAATCCAAACTGATCACCTTAATGCTAAGCCATCATACTGGTATGAGTCTTTCCTTTAAATCTTCTAAAAGGCGAGTTGAAATGCTTAAGTACAGTGGAGCTTATTTAAAGGGAGCCGCTCCCTATCATGTTTTGTGTGTGTAACAGCATTACTCTGGGTTGCCGGTGACACTGGAGTTGTAGGAGAATATGCTATGGCAAACATTATGACAAAAAGCTGTTTTACTACTTTGGGAAGAGGGGAAATTGCTTGACAAAATGACTTGCAACAGAGTTCCTGGCACCATGAAAAGCATAAATGAAAGATTCAGAGGAAAGTCTTAGCATGCAGGGCTTTGTTTCAGGCTTGAATGAACCCCATAACTCGATCTTTTTCAGATGTCCTTACATAATCAGAACCTCTTGGTTATATGCCAGTTAAATGTTACTGTTTGAAAATCTCTTTTCATTATATCTTTAGTGTTAGTCCAGTTTTGTGATCTGTCTAGTTCCTAGATGCTGATCATCAGTGTGTGTTACCTGTTACTGTATCATGGACTAATACAGGTCAAAGGGATATCTGGAGATGATCTAGTCTACTGATCAAAGCGGAACTAGCTTCACAGTTAAATCAGGTTGCTCAGCGCCTCGTCAGTCAAGTTTTGTAAGTCTCCAAGGGTAGAAATTTCTCAGCCTCCCTGGGCCCCGGTTCCAATGTGTAACCACTTTCACTGGGTTTTGTTCTTCTTTCTTTATATTCATCTGGAATTTCACTTGCTACATGTTGTAACTGTGATTATAGTAAGTGAGATTAAAATTAAACCTGTGATAGCTTTGATAAATCTGTGCTTTGACCAACAGTATTGAATGCTGTGTTCCTCAAGACATGGTTTATAAATTATCTGGCATGATTGTCAGGATCAGCTAGACCTGCTGAACATGAAAATGCTTTAGAATTATCCTTTATTAATAGGAGGTAAAAAATTTGCAGCAGGCTGCTTGGAGTTAAGTCCTAAGTGGTATCTGACCCTCGAGTTCTTGCTCCCATGTTGCTTCAAGACATAGTATGCACTGGGTGAAATATTAGTTGACTAGTCTTTTCACTATGTGGAAGAGGGATGGAGCAGATAAATTATGTCTATGTAATTTCTTCCTTTTTCTTTTTTCTCTTCTACAATGAATCACAAGTAGAGTAAATGTAAAAACAATTCACTTTAACCAATCTTTATCATACATACGTCAGTCTAGTCTTATGGTGGAGTTACGTTGAAGTAACAGCTGCTAATCATGATACTGCTGGCAGATTCATTTAGTGCCCCATAATTAAGGTTCTTTTATTTTTCATTTTTAAACTTGTTTCATATACTGCTGGTAAATGCCCTCCGCTCCCCTTCAACCAGTGATTTAGGCCAGTCATCAACATCCTAAACAGCACTTTGTTACATACCTAGTAGGAGCTTAAATAAGGTTTTATTGAAGTGTATTTTTAAGGACCTTCTATTTGAAGCAATTTACCACTCTTTCAGATCAGATCAAGTAATTCTTCTGTAATCAAGCTTCTGTTAGTTTTTGAAAATGGCAAAGTCTCTATATGTATATATAGAGAAAAGAGCTCTCAAATCCCTGTGAATTGCTGGTCCTGCTCACAGGCGCAGAGAAACCAGAGCTGACTTTGTGCAACACGAGCTTATGTCTGACAGGGTTATTACTCAGGCACAGAGCCGCGCAGACACTACCAGATTGTCTCTACAGCCAGGGCAGTTTAACTGCTTTGGTGTGGCACTGTGCCTGTGCTCATAAGCTCTGCCTTATTCTCCCCTACACTATTAAAATCACCAGGTCGATCTGCGCAGGTCGGCTCGGGTCCAGCTGGGTGTAGTCAGTGCTGGTCCTTTGAGATCTCAGCTAATTCCAAGTACAGTCACGTGGCTGATCCACCACTGCAGATCCTGGGAGGGCGTAGTGGCTTGGATGCCTCGTTGTATAGGCATACAGAGCCAGCACAGGTTTGGTGGCGTATACCCACGGAGAAGTCCTGGAGCACTGGACTGTGCGGTGCAGATCGATCCAGTTGGTGGCTTTATCGCCAAGGATTGCTCTTGGTTTAGGTTTGTGTATTCTCTAGCACAGCGCGGTCTTGGGATGTAATTAGACCTTTGAGGCGCTGTTATTTTTTCTAAAATTTTGGGATGGATAGTATTTCCAATGAAATAATGGCTAGTTAGCCTTAAAAAGGGAGAGAAAATAAGACTGTGCAGAAATGCTATTTTTGCCTGAGGTTCATTGTCTACTGAAATTATAATGGTGAGTTACATGTTTTATGCTACTTACATAGTCAGTACATGTCAGAGATGAATAATGACTTTTTTAATTTTTAGATTCGAAAGCAGCAGAAAGAGCATGCAGAACTAATTGAGGAATATCGAATCAAGCAGCAGCAGCAGCAGCAGCAGCAGTGTGGAATGGCACCCCATGCTATAATGCCAGGCGTCCAGGCTCAACCACCAATGGTTCCAGGAGGAACATCACCAGCAATGAATCAGCAAAACTTCCCCATGGTGGCACAACAGCTTCAGCATCAGCAACATACAGTGGTAATCCCTGGGCAGTCCAACCCGACCAGAATGCCAAATTTATCTGGATGGCAATCTGCAAATGCCCCTGCAAGTCACATTTCCATGAATCCAGCAAGGATGCAGCCTCCAATGGCACTGTTGCCCATTACTCCTGGTACACCAGCTCCTGTGCCTGGTCCAAATGCAACAGCACAGTCAGGGCCACCACCAAGGGTGGAGTTTGAGGACAACAACCCTTTTAGTGAAAGTTTTCAAGAGCGAGAAAGAAAGGAGCGTTTACGAGAGCAACAGGAACGGCAGCGCATTCAGCTTATGCAGGAGGTCGATCGACAGAGGGCTTTACAGCAGAGAATGGAACTAGAGCAGCACGGCATGATAGGTTCTGAATTAAATAACAAAACATCTGTATCTCAGATACCTTTCTTTAATTCTGATCTACCTTGTGATTTCATACAAACTCCACGACCTCTTCAGCAGTCTCCACAGCATCAACAGCAACAAATGGGGCAAATTCTGCAACAAGGTCCTGTGACGTCGCCTCCTGCCACAAATTTTATGCAGAGCAGTGAGCGAAGGCCAGTGGGACCTACAACTTTTGGACCTGATGCATCTGCTGTTCCAGGTGGACCCCCTAATTTCCATAACGTAAAACAAACTCATGGGAATCTCCCTGGGGCCACCTTTACGCAGAACCCAGTCAGGCCTCCATTTCCTTCTGCTGTACCTTCATCTACAGTACTCAGTAGTGGTGCCCCATGTGGTTCGGACACTAGCGTGCCCCAGGCAACAAACTTCCCTGGATCAAGCCAGTCTCTCATACAGCTGTATTCTGACATAATCCCAGAAGAGAAAGGAAAAAAGAAAAGGACACGAAAAAAGAAAAAGGACGATGATGCCGAGTCAATAAAAGCCCCATCAACTCCACATTCAGATATAACTGCACCATCAACTCCAACCATTTCTGATTCTACCTCCACCCCCACAGTTAACACCCCCAATGAACTTTCACGTCATCAAGATGAACAAGAGTCAGTGGAGTTAACGGGCCCATCAACGTCAAACGCAGGAGAGAGCCAGACCTCTCCGGAGCGGGAATGTAAGCTCCCCAACAGCAGTCTGCCACAGAAACAGCCAAGTGTAAATACAGAGACTGAAAAGGCTAAAACAGATACACCTAGCAGCATTCAGGAAGTCAAACTAGAAAAGGCAGAAACTGATCAATGCTCAGGTCAAGCTGAGCCTAAACCAGAAAATCCAAGCAGTATTAAGGTGGAAGAAGATAAGGTCACATCACAGCCTGCCTCTTCAGCTCAGAGTCCAGCACAACCAGCCAGCGTTCCAGCAGCGAAAGGGGAGTCAGGGAACGAATTGCTGAAACACCTGCTTAAAAATAAGAAGTCTTCATCTCTTCTAAATCAGAAATCGGAGAACAGCAGCCGAACGGAAGAGGAGGCTTCTGGGGATAAGAAGTTAACAGAGAAGCAGAATCCAGCTGAAGGAATGGTGAGCCTATTACTGGTTTTGTTACACAGTGGTCAGCAACAATCAGAGGCTAGTTTGTGCCTTTACCGGGGGCATCTGTGAAAAGGTGGGGAGATAACCTGCCTGCACAAGGGTGGAATAGGCAGCTTTAAGGAATTTTTACCTCCCTTCCTGCCTTTTCTCCTTGAGTAAATCATGTGTGTTACAAAAAGAACAAGTTGTAATATGACTTCGTAGATCAGTGTACTCAGAAATTGTTAAAATGCAAAAAATATTTTTGCTATAGATAATCATCTTTAAAAATGCCACTTCCTAATATTTACCAAGATTAAGGCAAGATTTTACAGTATGACTCTTAATTACCTACTGGTATGTTTCTGTACAGTATACGGTATGGCTCTATGCTGCTTTCTTCTGTGACGTCACCTTAGCCATGTATAGGGTGACCTGGGCGCCTTTGCAGAGGTGTAAGGCCGGGCTTCACACCCCTTCAGCTGCACCATTTGGAGTGTTCTGTGAATGAACCGAGCCCACGCTCATTTTTTGCCTGCAAAAATCATCTATTGTCCCTAATTGTAGTAGAGACTATGTGCTGGGATTTTTATCGAAAGTGTGAAATTGTTAAATCTCCTAAAATTACTGGATTTCTGTGTTACAGAATATTTCTCTTGATTAATTTCACTTTAATGGAAGGGAGCATTAATTCTTTGTATTAATGGCATTACATGATTTAATAATTTATGAGGTTCTGAAAAATGGACCTAAAGAAAATTGCTTTCTGTGGAGGTAGGATACACTTTACACTTAGATTTGTTGGTCGTTTTATTGTAATCTTTCATCTCTACTCAGTTTTGTTTCGTGATTACCTAAACTCTAAATACATCCTTGAAACAAAATTTAAACACATTCAAAATGAATGAAGACTGATAAAAGTAAAGGTAATTGTGAGCAGCAGGTAACTTAGGTAAAGTGTTAAAGATCCACGGTTAAAACATGCATGACAGGAACAGTGATGAGAATACTTGTGGTAGGGGTCATGTAGAGCTGTTTAAAATGATAATTGCTAAAAAGAAATTGGACGGAGTTCTGGCTTGCCACTATCTATCTATTGCATTACCAAGTCCCATTCTGATTGCTTTTACACAACTACCCTGTTATGTGAAGAATGGCTTTGCAAATTCGCACTGAAAGTATTTAAGCAAATCATAGAATCAATCCAGAAGCATTTCACAATACTGTTTTTGTTTCTAACCTCAGAATACATTTGTATTGTATTAACTTACACGCCTTTTTTCTGTAACCAAGTCTGCCTTTCATTATGCCCTCGTGAAAATCTTTGAGGTTGCATGCTCATGTAACTTTATTTTAGGGGGTATTAAAAAGAAAATGTTTCTGGTCTATGAGTTTTTAATGATGTTTTCAGATGTCAGTGGTGTTAACGGTAAGTCATAATTCTGTGTGTAGGGACAGTACAGCAGTTACAGTTGCCAATGAGACAGCAAAGTAGACAAACGATACAATACAGTTTGTTATGAACAGATGAGATTTATTGTGGGGTGTGTGTTCTTTTAGGCTATCGTGCAGTAAATTTGAATGAACTGTATATTAAAATGTCAAAAATTCTGCTTTGCTTTATTTTTTTATACCAGCAAACTGCAGGAAACCAGATGCAAGGTGCATTTGGGTGTAGTAACAGCCAGCTTCAGAGAACAGATGTAGGGCCTGAAACCAAGAAACAGAGAAATAAGCGAACTCAGAGGACGGGAGAGAAGGCAGCTCCTCGGTCCAAGAAAAGAAAAAAAGAGGAAGAAGAAAAGCAAGCTATTTACCCTAACGCTGATACATTCATCCAGTTAAAACAGGTAGGTATACAGCTGCTGGGTAACGTGTCAAGGGGACACTTGAAAGAGTGGACTTCTCGTGATGGAAATGAAGTTGATCATTAAGTTGAATTTTGAGTACAGGGTGGAGAAAATGAAAACTTCCACAAAACGAGGACATTTAAAGTTTCAGTTTTATTTCAATTTGGAAGATCTACTGATATGGCAGGCATTTGGTAGTCTCAAAGCCATGGAGTTCTGTCAGCTCTGGCAGCCTCTGTGGCTGAACTGGCAGGGAGACGGAGCTGCTGCTCCGATGGACAGGGAGCCACCTTCCTTAACAAACAGAGGCGCCTGTGTTTGACACAGTTTTCTGATAGTGGGTAAATTCCGGTTATTTTTTTTTAAATTAGAAAGCACTCTACTGATGTTTGGAGATTTGCAATGCTTCTGTTATAGTTAAATTAATTTCCAACTTTTTTTTTCTTTTAATATAGCAGCTTTCTCTTCTGCCTTTGATGGAACCAATAATTGGAGTGAGCTTTGCACACTTTCTTCCCTATGGCAGTGGCCAGCTAAATGGTGGGAATCGACTTGTGGGAAGTTTTGGTAGTGCCACTCTTGATGGGGCTTCAGATTACTACTCCCAGCTCATTTACAAGGTACGGTTTTAATCTGGATTTCCATTGTGTGCTTTCTGTGGGGAAAAAAGTTCATGACATGATTACTACTAGTTAGTTAGAGTTCCTGCCTTTTATGCAACCAGAAGAAAATAATTTTCTGTTGCTAGACTAGATAGATGGTGCAGTGGTGAAACAGTCACCATTGTTTTACTCTCTGAAAGTGGAAATCAGTTCTGGAAACTGTATGGTAAACTAATTAAAAACTACAAGCATTGCTTTTACAAATGGATGCTAAGTAGTGAAAATTGTAATTACAGTTTTATGGAGCAGAAAAGGCTGAATTCTCAGTACTTTGCAAAGTCATTGAAAGCATTAAAGCATTTCTTAATGTGAATTAAATGGGAAATAGACTTTCCTCATTTGTCCACTAAGCTCTAACTAAGAACCTGAGAACTCTGAACAAAATAGACTGTTTGTTGACGAGCTAATAACCCACAGAATTTAAAACCCAGTCTCTGAGATCAGAGTGGTAATATTGGGTAAGCAGCAAGATATCGAACAGACAGAATCAAATTTGCTGCTTGGCTACTGTAATATAAAAACTTCAGTAACGTATTCAAAAACAGCGGTGTTTACTCCAGCCTTACGTGGCCTGTAAGCTGAGAACGTGACCTAGCAGAAATAGTTGCTGTGGTCAAAAGTGAATAATAATATTAGCTTTGTGGGCGTGACTGCAACGAGAACAGATGCTGAAGTTCTCATTTAATTTTTGTTTAAAATACAGACAGTTAAGTAAGCTAGTGAGAAGTAGCCTGGAGTGTGAACTTGCAGAGTTATCTGCTTCTCCATGGTAACTGCTTCAGAGAAAGCTCACCCAGTGCTAAATGTGAGGTAGCTTCCCTCTTATAGTGAAAATCGGGTAAGCTGACTTGTTCGTGGTGATGGCGAGTCACTGCGGAATAGCTCTCTCGATCTTAAGTTCAGACCTTTGCTTAAACTGTAGGAACTTCTTGGAGCTCCCAAACCATTCATAAAAATGTTCTTTGTGCTTTTCTGTAAATAATTCAGCTATATCTTCTTTTCAGTAATGTATACTCCTCATGTAAACTATTTCTCTCATAATATCATTGATATAAGAAAAACAAAGCGTTATAGTAGATAGTTTTATGTATTTGGTCACGTACTTGAGAATTAACTGTCGCTGCTTATCAGCGCTACCTCTGGGTGTAAAAATGTGAGTGGGTTACGTTAGTACTAGAACAAGGCAAGTTTTCACCCCATATTCCATGTCTGATTTACGGTTCTTCAATCTCATGCAGCAGAACAATCTGAGCAATCCTCCGACTCCCCCAGCCTCTCTTCCTCCCACACCACCTCCGGTGGCGTGCCAGAAGTTGGTAAATGGCTTCGCAACCACCGAGGAGCTTGCTGGCAAGGCTGGTATGTTAGGAGGTCATGATGGTAAGGCTAATATGTATTGTTTCCGTAATAAATGAGTCAATTTTGTAGCAAATTACAAAATAGATAACTGAGATGCTTTTCAGTTGCTATAGTCTTCTATAAAAACAGTATGCCTAGACTCTCTAAGGTTGTAATCATTATTATCCAGCTTTATTTTACACCAGTATAATGTCAAATTATAGCCTTTTCCCTATTCCCTTTCAAAAACACGTTGAGAGCTAGAAGCACTCTTAAGAAATGAAAACCTTAAAATCAATTTTTTATGTCCAGTACAAATGACTAACCACTTAGTTGAGTGAGCTCAAAAGCAGTCTACCTGAAATGTATCCTCAGCAGGCTTTGTATGGTCAGTATGTATTTCCTGATGCTTGCAATTTGGTCAATTAAAATTGCTTTCTATTGAATAAAACTTTATAATGCCTCTTCATAAGGACTGTTCAGTGATAAAAATCCTTTTTTCCCCACCCCCTTCCTTTGTTGTTACAAAGTTGTTGATTTTTTTTTTTTTAAGTAGAACAAAAATCCTCTCATACTGGCAGAAGGCACACTCAAAAGCCTTTCGAACCCTTTTTTGCTTAAAGTTTTCAGGTTTTTGTAAATATGGAGATTAATCATGAAGGGTCAAAAATTTCTGAACTACAAGTGGACGAGAGTAGTGTTACTATCTGCTGTAATGCCCTGGTTGTACCAGGGAGCCACCAGTACCCGATACACAGAATGTTTATCAATGGAAGAGCTGTACAGATGTCTCATTGTGCTGTGCGTTTCTGGTTTTAGTTACCAAAGCTCTGGGACCAAAGCAGTTCCAGTTGCCTTTCAGACCACAGGATGATTTATTAGCAAGAGCAATGGCTCAGGGCCCTAAAACTGTGGATGTTCCTGCTTCACTTCCAACGCCACCTCACAACAATCAGGAGGAGTTAAGGTAGGTTTTCCATGACATCTTCAAAAATTTATACGGAGCAGATCCTGTGATCTTTTAGTAGATGAGACTGTGAAGGTGTGAAGAAATGAAATCCATTGTGCGCAGCCACACACTGCAGGGAACGTAATGAGATAATTTGTTCTGCTTAACTCTTAGCATTCCATGTGCAGAGAGCAGCGTAGTGAAATAGGTGACTTCTGCCATTGCTAGACTCCAGATTCTGTTAAATTGTTAAGAATTCATTACCTTGCTCTCTTAAAACTGGAAGAAAACGATACAGATCAGTATTTTTCCTGGAGCAGCATGGTGCTATTGCACCATAACAGTACATGACTGCTGTACCAGACAGCAGCACTGTGTAAGAGTCAGCCTGAAAACTCCCCAGCTCTACTCAGTTTCTGCTACCGTGTGAGAAATGCTTGCTAGAATGTGAGTGTCCCTACAAAGATCTTCCCTTTTGCCTGCCTTTCACTTGCCTAACCAAAAGCTGGGTGTATTTGAAGCACTGAAGCCTGTGCGTGGATGAGGGGGGAGGGACCGGTGAATACACTTACACCAGAAAGTTTAAATATTAAATACTAATTTTCTACACAGGCAGATGGAGCCATGGGGAACAGACGGTTCTGTGATGGAGCCTGGGCTTTGTTAGTGCCTCTGTTTTTTCTTTATGTGTCTTTCCCAAGAAACCATCGTGTGCAATGCAGTATGAGATACCCAGAAGTAATGGCCTACCACATAATTGTGTTCCTTGGCTAGTAGCAAGAAGCAAGTTCATTATAGCTCCCTGTCTGATTTATAACTTTGGCTTACGAAAGGTTTTTAGACCGTTTCCAAAACAGCTTTTTTGGGTTTCGTTCCAGGGTTCAAGATCACTGTGAGGACAGAGACACTCCTGACAGCTTTGTTCCTTCTTCCTCTCCTGAAAGCGTAGTGGGAATGGAAATTAGTAGGTATCCAGACTTGTCGGTTGTGAAGGAGGAGAACCCAGAACCTGTACCATCTCCCATCATTCCCATCCTACCTAGCAGTACTGGAAAAGGTGAGACACAGCAGAGCAAACAGTTAGAACTAGGCCTTTTTTTTTGCATTCACATGTGCATAGGATTAACCTGGTGTATTTCGTTGTATTTTCAGGTTCAGAAGCCAAAAGGAATTACATAAAATCAGAACCCGGTTCAGGAGCGTTACCTGGTTCTGGCTTCTTTGCCTCTCAGCTTGGACCGTCCCAGAATGGTCCTAAATCTGGCCTTATATCTGTAGCAATTACTTTACATCCCACGGCTGCTGAGGTAAAAGAAATAAGCTTGTATTACATATATAAAGTACAACAGCAGTCAATATATTTTATATATAGTGAATCTGCAGGGGTTATAGCATAGTACAATAAAGCAGCTGTTGCAATCTTCTCATAATTTATATTACTGCTATCTTAACTGCCTGTCTGATGAAAACAAAGGTATGTTTTTATTATCGTTTTTAGAACATCAGTAGTGTTGTAGCGGCATTCTCCAACCTGCTCCACGTCAGAATTCCGAACAGTTACGAGGTTAGTAACGCTCCAGACATCCCATCCTCCATGGCAACCGCCAACAGTCACAGAGTGAACCCATCTATGGAGTACAGGCAACATTTAATACTTCAGGGTCCTCAGGCAGGATCCATGGGACCTGCCAGGATCGTAGGCTCTTACGGACTGAAGCAACCTAATGTGCCATTTCCTGCAAACAGCAATGGTGAGTGGGCGTTAATTCTTTCGAGTTTTCAGTACCAAAATGTTAACTGAGTCGGTGTTAATGCATTTCAGCCTCATAAATTCACGCTCTAGAATTGAGTAATTGACTCTTGTTCTAAATAATAATTTTCTCTTCTTACGTGATCAGTACATGTGGACCTGCTCCTGATGTTAACCATAACTTAATAGGTCTGATCCATCTCTGATTTCCATTGTTATCTACGTCACTGTCAGTGAGGTATTTCTTCCAGTAGTTCCCTATTAAGTTTTTTTTGTCCAGTCTGATACTAAATCCATCATTCAGAAAGATTGTTCCTATGCTGGAAAACTTCACATAGTCGTTGAAGCATGTATTCCTATGTTGGTTTAGTCATTCATTTCTTATACAAGAATGTATTTTAGCCTTGTCGTTCACACAGTTGGTTCTATAGAATCACAGAATCATTTAGGTTGGAAAAGACCTTTAAGATCATCAAGTCCAACCATTAACCTATCACTGCCAAATCCACCACTAAACCATGGCCCTAAGCACCACATCTACCCGTCTTTTAAAACCTCCAGGGATGGGGACTCAACCACTTCCCTGGGCAGCCTGTGCCAGTGCCTGGCTGCCCTTTCAGTGAAGAAGTTTTCCTAATATCCAACCTGAACCTCCCCTGGCGCAGCTTGAGGCCGTTTCCTCTCATCCTATCCCTTGTTACTTGGGAGAAGAGACCGACCCCCACCTCACTACAGCCTCCTTTCAGGCAGCTGTAGAGAGCGATAAGGTCTCCCCTCAGCCTCCTTTTCTCCAGGCTAAACAACCCCAGCTCCCTCAGCCGCTCCTCGTAAGACTTGTGCTCCAGACCCTTTGGTCTAGTTTAAAAAATTTCCCCATCAGGACGTAGTTTAAAGCTTGCATTCCATGCCCTATCCAGGAGGTTGCTCTAGACCACTGAAGAATACTGTGACTTCTCATAAATTTGGTTTAATCTGATACAGCTTCTAACAGACTTACCTGTTTTCTAGGTATAGCTGGCTATAAGGATCACAGTCAGAATATTGCAGAAGGCTCAGCATTGAGACCTCGGTGGTGCTCTCATTGCAAAGTTGTGGTTCTTGGTAGTGGTGTGCGGAAGTCCTTCAAAGACCTGCCTTTCCTTAAACAGGTACTGGAGTGGAAGTAGAGTTTCTTGCATGTAATGGTGACTGAGCAAACGAAGGCAACAAAGACTACTGCTTGTCATGCTGACTGATAGCGCTTCCAGGTTTCTCTGTAGTCTCCCTTCTACGTGTGTCCTAATTCAGGACGGGACGTTCAAGCACATTTGTAGTATAAATAAGAAATGTCAAAGTTGTTACTTACATAAAATGAATTTCAATAAATTTCATAAAATAGGTCCCATGTTGGGCAGCTTCCTAAATTCTGCTACTGACTTCCTTCCATGACCGCTTCAGGGACCTTAATTCAAAAAGAGTTTATTTGTAAGGCAGCACCATATTGCCACGTCAGGAGGTATTGTAAGAGCAGGAATTCCTGTACTCTTTTTGAGCAGGAATCCGATTTCAGTCTCAGTCTCTTGTATTTACATTGGGAACTGTCGTTCATTCAAAAAGTACCCTTGCTCTTTCAATGAGATTGAGATAATTATGCAACAAAGGTAGATAGTCAGAATTTATATGCAAAAGTAAAGGGTTCATGTAGCCAGAAAAGCACTGAATTCCCAGTAATGTTTTGCAGATGGATCAGGAGATAAAACAGTATGATCTGTCTTTGATCAGGCTGAAATGAGACGTTCTTTTGCCATCTAAAGATAAAAGGAAACGGATTGTACTTTGCAAGTGTGCCTATAGAGCAGATGGGTGCATGGTATAGGATGCTTTATGTCGATTGTTAAACTTCTGTTAAAGGCAAGAAATGCTGAAGAACAAGGTTGTAGGTGGTGGTAACGTTAGATCTGTCAAATAATCAAGTATTTATATCACAGTACCACTCATTATTTCACAAATGTTCTACAAGTAAAGAGTTTCTAGCCAGATTGGAAGACTTGTTTCATTACACTTATTATGTGAAGAACGGTATTAAAATACACTTCTGATAATCTTCCGTGTTTGATTCCCAGGATTCCCAAGAAGGCTCTGATAAAATGAAGGACATTGTATTCTGTAGCAACAACTGCTTTGTTCTTTATTCAGCAGCTGTGCAAGCAAAAAACTCAGAGAACAAAGTAAGTACCAAATGCTGGTAGACCCTAGTGAGCAGAAATTACTGCAGCTATGTTTTGAAGAACAGAAAGGGGGCGAGGGGGAAGTTTGCACTTCATCTCAGAGGTTTATAAATGAATTGCTCTGTATTCGGACATTGAGATTCTGAACCCACGGCATGAAGTAAAATTCGTATTTGCAGAGCTTTCTGTCTGACAGAGGTGCACGGCAGAACGGTAGCCACCTTCTGCTGTCCTCGCAGGCTTTGAAGGTGCAGTCTCAAAAAAGTAGTCATTTAAGTTCTCTGGGCATTGTACAAAACCATAGGTACATCTTTAAGGGCTATATTCTGCATTTTGGTTTGGCTTACACAGTAAAAAAAAATTGCAACTGTGCAAATAATAACTGAACAGCAAGTTTGAAAAAAGACTTTTATTTGCTCAATGTAACTGGAAAAACACAATCCTGTTCCGTTACTTTATGTGGGCAAAGCAGCCATTTCAAAGCATTAATTGCCAAAACACCAGTGAAGAGCCTGCTAACTGACAGGGACGAGGAAAAACAGGTTCTAATTACTGGAGAAAGACATTTTAAGAAATTTGTTCAACTGAAAGCAGGATTAGGCCAGGGATTTTTCTCTGGTGGTCCCAAATGGTATGCTGTAGTTCTCTGCCTACAGACGCTGTCAGGTGTATGTGACACCTTAGAGAGACTCAGCACTTCCACACAGGGCACTATCTCTTGCTATGTCCAGGCTCATTCCATTTCAAAGGAAGAGAGCTTAAATTTATCTCTGTTTGTTTAATCATTTAAAGTGGAATAGTCTTCATTAAGACTAAATGATCCTGCCGAAGTTTATTTCCTCACAGATAAAATTTTTTGAATACTTATTCTAACTAGCTTGGTTTCTGCTTTTTCTAGTTTAAATGTACCTTTTTGTCCTAAACCAGTGGACAGAACAGGCCATGTGCTTCAAACATTACCTAAGTAATGCTTTCTTATAGTCCTGTAGAATTTGCAGACTTCCTTCAAATGCATCCTACTTATTTTTTCAGAAGAAATTAAAAAAAACAAACAAACATGGAGAAGATAAATGTGTATACATCCACATCCTTTTAGTGTCCCATGTAGCTCATTTTCACTAGTGTTTAAACAGGGTAACACTTCTGCACAAGTGTATCAGCATGTACATAATTAAGTTAATTAAATGTCATGTTCAGCGTCTTGATCCTTTCATTTACTCTTTCGAGATTAATCATGCAAACCACATTAAGCACTTTTTAATCTAAACTGCCTTTGTTGTTCTTGTTTTCTCTCTTTTTTTTTTTTTAAACAGATCTCTGCAGGTATAATTCTTGTTTACTGTGACTGAGTAGTTAAGTCCTCAAGGTGTATGTAATCTAGAGCCCTGCAGGAATTTCCTCCTCACTTCTTTCCAGGAAAACTACGCGGCATTAATTCCAAATCTTCCCCTTCTACCAAATAACAAGATGCTGACTCTTTAAATGAATTCTGTGACCCGTATTTTAAGGTTATTTTGTGTTGTAACAAAACTTTCTAAAAATACCTAAGAACCAAATCTGTCAGGTAGCTCGTCTAGGGCACTTAAGTAGTTTTTCATTCAAAACCTGGACAAAGGATTATTTGTGCTTCCTTTTCCGTATCAAAGGGCTCCGCGTTCTGGGTTGACTGGGAGAGCTGTTGTGCTCCGTACCCCGGCACAAGCTGTGGTAACACGGGTCGGGGTAATTTCCATCTTTCTCTGTTGCTGCACCATTTTAGGCATTCTGAGGGGCCTCTTCCATGCAGCCCTGACAATGTTTTCAAGGTCCATTTAATGGTTAACAGTTGGGGATTTTTTTCTTGAGAGTTTTCTGTTTATTTAGCAGGAATCAGTTCCATCTTTGCCGCAGTCGCCAATGAAAGAGAGGCCGCCTAAAGCGTTCCATCAGTACAGCAACAACATCTCCACTTTGGACGTCCACTGTCTGCCTCAGATGCAGGAAAAAGTTTCTCCGCCATCGTCACCCCCCATCATGTTCCCCCCTGCTTTTGAAGCAGCCAAGGTAGAGGCAAAACCGGATGAGCTGAAGGTAACGGTGAAACTAAAACCGAGATTAAAAGCAATACACAGTAGTCTTGATGACTGTCGGCCTCCAAGTAAGAAATGGAAAGGAATGAAATGGAAAAAGTGGAGCATTCAGATTGTGATTCCTAAAG
The DNA here is from genome assembly GCF_047370975.1 of Nipponia nippon. NCBI lineage: Eukaryota > Metazoa > Chordata > Aves > Pelecaniformes > Threskiornithidae > Nipponia > Nipponia nippon. The sequence goes on from NW_028262290.1 coordinate 159,969,148, forward strand.
GATCATTCAAACCTCCTTGTGAAGAAGAAATAGATGAATTTCTGAAAAAATTGGGCACAACCCTTAAACCAGATCCCGTGCCTAAAGACTACAGGAAATGTTGCTTCTGTCACGAGGAAGGTGATGGATTAACTGATGGACCAGCAAGGCTTCTTAACCTGGATTTAGACCTTTGGGTCCATTTGAACTGTGCTCTTTGGTCTACAGAAGTCTATGAGACACAAGCTGGTGCCTTAATAAACGTGGAACTAGCACTGCGAAGAGGCTTGCAAATGAAATGCATGTTTTGTCACAAAATGGGTGCCACCAGCAGTTGTCACAGGTTAAGGTGCACCAATATTTATCACTTTACCTGTGCCATTAAAGCACAATGCATGTTTTTTAAAGACAAGACCATGCTTTGCCCCATGCACAAACCAAAGGGAACTCATGAGCAAGAACTTAGTTACTTTGCAGTCTTCAGGAGGGTCTACGTTCAGCGTGACGAAGTGCGGCAGATCGCTAGCATCGTTCAGCGAGGAGAACGCGACCACACTTTCCGTGTGGGAAGCCTGATTTTCCATGCTGTCGGTCAGCTGCTGCCACAGCAGATGCAGGCCTTCCACTCCTCAAAAGCACTCTTCCCCGTGGGTTACGAGGCCAGCCGCTTGTACTGGAGCATGAGATACGCAAACAGACGCTGTCGCTATCTCTGTTCAATTGAGGAGAAGGACGGGCTTCCGTTGTTTGTCATCAAGGTTGTGGAGCAAGGCCACGAAGACCTGGTCCTTACTGACACAACACCAAAAGGTAAATCTGGTGACGTAAGGTCATGGCTTTTGTGGGTTTGCTATTGGTTTTGTTGCTACTGGTACTTATCAGATGTACGATAGATGTTTCCAGTAGCACGTTGCAGAGACTGTTCTGATGTAATGCTTATAGTGAGCTTCCAGGGCCCATTTTTAATATCATGCTATGAAGACTGAGGACACCTTTGAAGAAATTGTATAAGCTGCAAATAAGACGACTGGTTACAAGTTCACAGAGGAGACCCACGATTGAGTATTGAAAATGAATTAAAATAGTAGGAACGTCAGCGTAGGTTTCCTTTCATGCAAAGTGACTTTGTTTAAAAATGTTATTGTTACTCAGTTGTCTTCAAATCATCTGTGCAGAAGTTAGTGAGCAATAAAAAGACGGTCGAGTTGACCGTGTCGTTCTCAGGGCGGGTGATGTTGTCTCTGGTGGGGCGAGGAAGGATCCGTTCAACATACGGGGCAGGTCTTAGGAACCTGCTCTGGGTCTTAACCCCGTCGGGCAGCGGGTGCCGAAACACTCGGCCTCGCTCTGCCCAGTCAGACCACTGCCGGGGGAGCTGCCCGCACACAACCGAGAGCCGACTGTAGTCAAGCAATGGAAATAGTGTATTTTTTAAAAAATTCTACTTTGTGCAGGTTTTGTCAGGAGAATCCGTGTATGTTATTGTTGTCAGAGGACTGAAGGTTTCCATGCTGCGAATACTAAGAGTTTCATTCCCGAGAACCAAGGGTGCAGTAGGAATGCTGTGCGTGTTTGGGATTTGTTCGGGACAAAACAGCAACTCGCCAAATGATTCTCTGCTTCGCTTTTTAAACGCTGGCCTGTTTGTGCGTGCAATGAAGGACAAAATGCTTTCTCAGTATGGGTTTCTGGTTCCTGGTATCCTCAGGCCTTTGTTTGAAAACCAGTAAGAAAGACTTTTATTTTTTGATCACTGTCATTCTTTCCCGTATGGTTGTGTAGGTGTGTGGGATAAAATCTTGGAGCCCGTTGCTTCTGTTAGAAAAGAATCTGAAATGCTCCAGCTGTTTCCCGGCTATTTGAAGGGTGAAGACCTCTTTGGTTTGACAGTCTCTGCAGTGGCCAGGATTGCCGAATCGGTGAGTCTTCACCATCCCAGCTCTTGCTGGATTACCCCAGCTTGTTGGATATCCGCATGAGAAGGGGAGCAGGAGGAAGTGTGGAAACGTAACTACTCCGTTCCACGCCACGAACACATAATGACTTGGATTTTTTTTTTCTTTTTGTCTGTTTTTTTGCAGCTGCCAGGGGTTGAGGCCTGTGAGAACTACACTTTCCGCTATGGCCGAAACCCCTTAATGGAACTCCCTCTTGCTATCAACCCCACGGGCTGTGCCCGTGCCGAGCCTAAAATGAGTACCCATGTCAAGAGGTTTGTGTTAAGGTATTTTGTTTTAATTTCACATAGTACAGCCCAGGGTTTATAGGCTGCTTAGGGTTATTCGTGCTTTCGTCTGCTGCTTACAAACCCTGTCGTCTTTGGCTGTGTATGTGCATGCCCAAATCAAAGGAATCGCTTTGTCGTCTATGCTAGCTGGCTTTCTGTGTCTGTATGTCTAAAAGAATTTGGAATGGGTTTCGTGGCTCTTTTCAGAGAAATCTTCAGTTTTTCTTGTATTCTTTCCTGTTACATGCCCAATTCCTACAGGCCTCACACCTTGAACAGCACCAGCACATCGAAGTCATTTCAGAGCACAGTTACGGGAGAGCTGAACGCGCCTTACAGTAAGCAGTTCGTCCATTCCAAGTCCTCTCAGTACCGCAAAATGAAAACGGAATGGAAGTCCAACGTGTATCTGGCTCGCTCTCGAATTCAGGTCAGTCCTCATTTTAGGAAACGTGTATTAAAAAAATTTACTTACGCTTTTATTTAGAACTGTTTTATATATAAATTTTATATTTGTATATATTCTATATAGAGATAGTTATATAAAATTTATATTAAAAAATTGAAACTAAAGCTATTGCAAATTCCTTCAAGTCTCGTCCCAGAATTGGCAATTTTTATGTGGCAAATCACTGCCATAGATTTATCTTAAGTAAGATTTCTTTTTTTCCCTACTTACTGCAAATATCTTAAAAGTTCATTTGTTTCAGTCATCTAGGAAAAAAGTTTCTTTCACGTTTTGGGGAGGTTTTTAGCATATTTCTCAAAAACTTAGTAAAACGAAATAAAAATAGAGATACACAGTGGGCGTATGGCGTGCTCCGAGCAAGCTGAGGAAAGTGGCGTGAGAGCAGCCCGAAGAGTTCGATACTCGTTTGCGTTCACAATAACACGAAATGCGTCGCTGTATGTGATTCTGGTGGCGGTTTGCTCCACAGAGCTTTTTGCAAAAGCTTTGCCATTAATCTTGCTGCGTATGAACACCGTTGTTGTTTATTTTAGGTTGGACTTAACTGTGCTGTTGTGTTCCTGTTAGGTTTCTCCGTTCTAGTAAGGCCCGCTTTATTTTTCAGTGAATTTCTAATCCTTACGCAGTCAGGTGCCAGAGGTATAAGAGCAGCTTTCTCACCTAGACAGAAGCCAAGTACGTTTTCTTGCGTCTTAAAAATGTAATGCGAGGCTGGGTTCTGCAGCTGGGCTGTTACAGCGTCCGTTCCTGACCCGTGCTGCTTCCCTCCTTCTGGGTCGTTTACTTTTCACGTGATTTTCTGCAGGAACGGTTTTGGGGCACGGGGAGGAATGCAGAGTAAATGTCACGTTGTTACAGAATTCTAAACGGCACTGTGTTTTTTGTAGGGCCTGGGCTTATATGCTGCTAGAGACATTGAAAAGCACACTATGGTCATTGAATATATCGGAACTATTATCCGGAACGAGGTAGCAAACAGGAAGGAGAAGCTTTATGAGTCTCAGGTATGGGTGGTGTTTGTTCGCTGTTTCTTTCCCCTTCCCCACGTTCATACAACGCAGCAAACGCTGTTCTTCCGTTTGATGAATTCAGGTCCCCTGAATTCCGTTTGCCGCTGTGCTATGAATGCAGCAGGCTAAAAATAAATACAGCCAGAGGAGTCTGCAGCGTTTCTGGTCAAAGGATCAGAGGTGTTTAAATGTTTAATAAACCTGTCAGCCCCCTGGCCGGGGTGCTAACACGCACCCTCTGTCCCGGGGGACAGAGCGCTCTGGCAGAGGCGTCAGGGCCTCAGTTTTTACTGAGAACTTCTTTAAATGTGCAGCAGCTTCCTTGGCGTGGCCCTGGTACTGCAGCAGGTCGCAGGTGTTGGCGAAGCACACCAAGACGGTAGATGGAGGGCGGTACAGAAGCTCTTAGCGCAATATTAATTCGCCAGAGATTTCTGTTTACGACCCTTCCGCTCCCTCGCACGCCGGTGAGGGGGAGGGCAGCGCGCGACGCGCTTTCCCTCGGGAGCCAGTGGGCAGCGTCCGATCCTGAACGCAGGAGGACGCGTGGAGGGAGCCCACGTTGCTGCTTCCCTTTTAATCATCGACAACCGATGTGAAACCTCCAAGAGTCTTTTCTCCGATTCTGTTTTTCAGAATCGCGGCGTGTACATGTTCCGCATCGACAATGACCACGTCATCGACGCAACCCTGACGGGCGGCCCTGCAAGGTGGGTGGCTCCGGAGGGGTCGCGGCTCGTCCTGGGGAGGTGCCCGCCCTCCCTGGCCTGGGGCTGTTGGTGAGGGGCTCCAGTCTCCCGTTTTCTCCACGGTTTTTATTCGCTGAGCTGGTGCGTTCAGACTATTCCGCCGAAATACTGTTGGCTTTTTCATTAGCTTTGCTCATCTTTGATTGCGTTCCACGGCAGCTATGAAGAAAGAATGGAAATTTTTTTTTAAACGCTTGATTTTTTGGACATTTTCTAGGTAAAGAAACAAGTACAGAGTAATACAATTCTATTTGGAAAGTCAGTGCGCCCCTGAAGCTAGAGGTCGTTCTAAGGTTTGCTTTGGGTTTGCCTCAGGGGATGTGTTGTCTTAAAAGGTTACCTTTTTCACACTCTGTTTTCGTAGGTATATCAACCATTCGTGTGCGCCTAACTGTGTGGCTGAGGTGGTGACTTTTGAGAGAGGACACAAAATCATCATTAGCTCCAGCAGGAGAATCCAGAAGGGGGAGGAGGTAGGGCCGTCGCACTCGCTTTTCCTTACCTTTGGCCGCTCGCGTTCGTTTCTAGATACTTAGGCGATTCCTACGGCCCGCAGCACAACTCCTTCCCCTTCCCCTCTTCTAAACCGTGCCGGTCCCTAACGGCGCGGCCTCTAGCGGACTTTGCCGTTGAGCCTGTAGGTCCGAGGAAAGCTGTGGCAGGTCCCGGTCGTTCCATAACCGTTCTCCTCCGTCTCTTCCAGCTTTGCTATGACTATAAGTTTGATTTTGAAGATGACCAGCACAAGATTCCATGTCACTGTGGAGCTGTAAACTGCCGAAAGTGGATGAACTAGAATGCATTCCTTGCTGTCTTTGAGGGTTGCTTGTCCCTAGGAAGAAGCGATTCACAGTTTGATTTTGTCGACGGAAAATTGTTGCCTTTTTGAAGGGGGGAAAGAAAAAAAACACTTCTGGAAGTACAGATTTCTACTCAAGTATTTAAAAAGAAAAAAAAAAAAAAAGGAAAAAAAAAACAAACAAACAAGCACCAGAAGCAAGCCGGCAAAATCCGAAGCTAACTTTCCAGACACGCGGAGGTTAAACTGAATTAACAGAATGGTCCAGCACTTTTGTTTTTGAGCTCACTAAGGAGAAACTGTTTAACTTGGGCAAAGAACCGATGGCCGACCTGCGGAGCGCGGGTGGGCTTATATGAATGTAAGACTGAAATCACCAGCGAAAGGGAGAAGTCCAAAGTGCTGGCCACAGCCTTATTTGATAAAGGGGCAGGCCCTCTAATTAAAGAAAAATTTTAAATAAAAGTAGACACCACTGAACAAGGAATGTACTGAAACGACTTCCTTAGGGATAGAGCTAAGGGAAAAAATAACTTGCACTAAAATACATTTAAATACTTGATTCCATGAGTCAGTTTATTGTAGTTTTTGATTTCTGTAAAATAAGAGAACCTTTTTGTATTTATTATTGAATAAGTGAATGAAGCTATTTTTAAAAAGAAAGTTAGAAGAAAGCCAAGCTGCTGCTGTTACCTGCAGAACTAACAAACTCTGTTACTTTGTACAAAAGTGTAAATATTTTGAGAAAAAAAAAAAAAAAATACAGTATAAAAATAGTTCTTGACCAAATGCTCCCGGACTCCGCAGCAGTTGGGTGCTGATTGCGAAACGCCAATAGGGATGTGACAATATGATCCGGGCATCGCCGGCCGCGATCGCCGTTACCGAATAACCAAAATCTCAGTTTAAAGAGAGGGGGTTTTTTATGTTTCAAGCAGTCTCAACTGTGGTCTTCTTCGAAGTTTTTTAAGTAAACCTTAAGCCTGCTACGGGCGTGTACATTAACTCTGACTTTTGTAGATGTTTGGGTAATTGAGATTAATTTTATTTGTATTATATTGTTGCATCCCTATTTCTCAAGTCAGGTTTTTTGTGCTTACGATTTGTGATAACTGTGAATAACTGCTAAACCCACCCAAAACAGAGGCTGGACGTCGGTTTTTCTTCAGCAAAAGCAGTCCAGATTAGGTGACCGTTCAGCCTACGTTAAATCACGTAAACAGCGTAGAATCACGCAGTTGGCGCTTCAGGCGGATCCGATAGCCTTCTTACGAGGAAAACGAGGAAAAAAATGAGATGTAATGTGCTTGCAGCTGCAGGACTCTGGCAATAGGGGTTTGGAAAATGTAATTTAAAGATGTGTTTGTATGGATTGTTTTTGTTTACATTTCTTTCAAAAAATAAACACTGTTTTGTGTTTGCTTGTAGAAATTTAATCAGCATTTCGAACCAGGTTAGCTTTTTATTTTGTACTTAAAATTCTGGTACTGACACTTCACGGGCTAAATATAAAAAAAAAAAAAATGAAGTTTTTTTTTTGTGTGCACAATTAAAGTGGACTGTAAACTGTTGGTATATTCAGTAATACAGTTCTGAACTTGTAATGTATATGGCATGATGTATTTTTATCTTACAGAATAAATCAATTGTATATATTTTTCTCTTGATAAATAGCTGTATGAAATTGTTTCTTGAATATTTTTCTTCTCTTGTACAATATTCCAACATCCTACCAGTATTTGTCCTACAGTTTTTTCTGTTCTGTATAATAGTATCTAATGTTGGCAAAAAAAAAAGAAAAACACCACAAAAAAAAGAATTTTTTGAAGTATACAGAGTGTTATGGGTTTTGGAATTTGTGGAAACAGATTTAGAAGATCAGCATTTACAAATAAAAATATTTTACATCTATAAATCACCTCCTCCTGTCTTCCTTGGGGGTGTCTGGTTTCCAGTTCTTTCAGGATCTCGGCGTCTGCTTCCATCAGCGAGAAGCGTTTGCGTCCCCCGCTCCTCCGGTGCGACCCCCGCCCTGGATTTTACACTGCGGTGCCACATCTTGAGCCTCTGCCAGCCCCCCCCTTCCCTGCAACCGTTTTTACCAGAAAATCTGCAGAAGATGCTAAAAAAAGCGGGAAAGCTATGCTGCTTTGGCTGGGGTAGAGTTCATTTTCTTCACGGTAGCTGGTACAAGGCTGTGTTTTGGATTTGTGCTGAAAGCAGTGTTGGTAACACAGGGATGGTTTAGTTCCTGCCAAGCGGTGCTCACACAGAGTCGAGGCCTTTTCTGCCTCTCACCCCACCCCACCAGCGAGGAGGCTGGGGGTGCACAAGGAGCTGGGAGGGGACACGGCTGGGACAGCTGACCCCAACTGCCCACAGGGCTATCCCACACCATGTGGCGTCATGCTCAGCGTATAGAGCTGGGGGAAGAAGAAGGAAGGGGGGGACGTTCGGAGTGATGGCGTTTGTCTTCCCAAGTCACCGTTACGCATGGTGGAGCCCTGCTTTCCTGGAGATGGCTGAACACCTGCCTGACCGTGGGAAGGAGTGAATGAATTCCCTGTTTTGCTTTGCTTGCGTGCACGGCTTTTGGTTTACCTGTATTTCTCCCTTTCACCCTTCCAAGTCTCTCCCCCACACTGCTGGGGCAGGGGACGAGCGAGCGGCTGCAATGGAGTCGCCTGGCACCAGCGCCGCTTCTGTGGCGGCGTCGGTACCGGCTCAAGGCTAAAAAAGGGCTCCGAGATTTATTGCAGGGAAGCGGGAACCAGCCCGGCCAAAGCGGTTCTCCAGCGTTACTGATTCCTATCGTGCACTTTGGCTGCTGGAAGACGGAGGAGCCGTCGGCGCAGGGCCTGCGCGCGTCTGTAACACCGAGGGGCGGTGGGCTCGGGGCCTGGCCTTTGCTTGGCTCCTGGCCGCCCACCTCAGCGCCGGCAGCGGGGCTGGCGCGGGGCAAGGCCACCCTGGGAACCGTCAGAGAGCGGGGCCAGGGAGCAAAGCCGCGCTCAGGCTGTCGGCCACGGTCACCACCAACCCCGTGAGGCATCATTTGACACAGAGGCTTAAAAATCAGTCCCGGGGCGGTGTCTTTACAAATAATAAATGTCTCAGTATGACAGTGGCAAACTGAGTGCTGCAGCAGCTCACAACCCAGGGTAAGGCTTTTCCGGCTGCTCTTCCTATTCAGCCAAATTACCAAGGGAAATATGGGAAATGTGGTCAAATACAGGAAGAAAACTGAATTTCCACCTAATTGCAGCAGCCCCTGCAGGGCCTGGCTGGGAGCAGTCCCCGATTCAGGGCTGGGTGCTCACAGAAAAGATGTATAATCCTGGCTTGGGCAAAGTCGGCGTGCGATGGCCCGGCTGCGGCACCGAACGCGCGTGGCTGCGGCCAGAAATCGATCGCTGCCGAAACGACCGGCACCGTCCAAACGCCATCGCTTCCCTATGTTCCTGGAAAGCAGCACCGGTCCCTGGGTGCACGCACGCAGCGCTGCAACCATGGGTATCGCCGAGTTTGAAAACCAAAGAAGGTGCATTATTTATACGAGAGCGAGGTAGAATATTTACCTTCTTTATATTAAGGAACAATCCAGCTGCAACTCAGCGGTCCGTCAGTTCTACCCTCTTGTCTGTTATTGCAGGCTTACAGACCACGTGCACTGAGCTGTTCTTGACAGCGGCCTCCAAATTTCCTCACCCGGAGCAAAAGGTCAAAAATTCTCTGTGGCCACAGACTCCGACCGTAAATAAAGCGAGCTTCTGCTTTGCCTGTTTGAGGATTTGTTTGGGGGTTGATTTTTTATTATTTTTTAAAAAGACAATATAAAGGCCACAAAAAAAAAAGGCAGAGCAAGGCTACTGCACAGCCGATTCGACAGCCAAAACAAATTTCACAGCCCGCAGGAAAGCCCGGCACGCAGCTGGGAGCAGCTGTACCGGCAGCCGCTGCTGCTTCCCGGTGGCTCCTGGGAGCAGCCGGGGTCAATCAGACAGGCGTAAAGGAAGCCACAGCCCATCCTTTCACCCCCAACAAGGACTGGAATTAATTCCACACGCAACAGCCACCCAGGTGTACGCAGGTGTTCGCCTGAGCCGCTCTCCAGCTGTTGCCTCACACAGCCCTCGCTGCTGCCACAGGGGTTCAGCGGGAGGCTGCCGGGAGCTGACGCCCAAGGCCGGGCAGCCCCACTGCCCCGCAACAGCCGCTTGGGAACCAGCTCCCAGACTCTGCCCCTACGAGGGCCGCCGGCCCCCGCGAGGCGCACGGCCCCGGCCTCAGCTGAAGCGCAGCTGCTGAAGGGGGCCAGGGTTGTTGTTTAAGAGACTTCTGGTGGCAGGAAGGAGCTTGGCTGGTGTCTGACTTAGTCACTGCCATTGGAATGCTTCATCTGGAAGAACTTCCACTTCAGCCTGTTGTTCTGGGTTACAATTAAACCCTGCTTCCCTGGTTCCTCCCTGCCCGTGACCCACTGCTTCCACGGCTGCTGAGGGAGGCAAGAAGCTGCGCAGCGGCCAGGGACCGCTCTTACCTGCTCATTTTCTTCTCCTTGCGCTTCTCCCCCCAGGGCGGCTGCCCTGGCAGACGCTGAAGGACCAAATGCAATCTGTCACAAGTGAATCTCTCCTCTCTGCGGGAAGACGTGGGTCGATAATTACTCCGACGTTATCGTTATTCACCTCACGCTGCCCAAACGTCAATAACTGGGTGCCGGAGTATTTGTTTCTGCTGCCCGAGCGAAAGGGCAAGGCTGTGCTGGCGCTGCCGCCGTTGGGACCGCGCGCTGCCCGGCGACGGCGGGCCACTGTGGCGTGATAAACAAGGCCAACTTGTGGCTAAAAAAAAAAAAATACGCTGGGTAAGAACAGCTTTTCTCTTCTGCAGCAGCTTCCACGCACTGAAGAAGCATCCAGGGCTGAGGCAGGAAGTCAAAGAGTGAAATAAAAGAACTTGGGAAAGGAAACGGAGAGATGGAGGGCAAACCACAAAGACTGAAATTCTCTGTCAAACCTTCCAAGATGGGAGAGGGAGAAAGAGCCGGCTGTGAAGAAATGGGAGTGGAAACAAGGGAAGACCCAAATGACGTGAACATTAGTTTGCACCAGTCTCTTAGTCGGTGCTTTCTGGTCCAATAGCTACAAAGAGTAAGGCCATACAGATTAATAAAAAAAAGATACTTTATTTTAAATGCAGCTACTGTCATGAGTCATCAAAATAGACTTTTTAATAGTTACTTTGTTTTAAATATGAGGTGACGAATGACAGCTAAGAATTTAAACTACAGGAAATGTCCTAAAATTGTAAATTAAGAGCTAAATTTAAATATTACAAACGACAATTTTCAGAAGAAAAAGGGGAATAAAAATATTTTCCAGAAAAGGTAAAATAATTTGGCCAGTAAAACCATACTAAGAACGTAAATTAATGAGATACTGCACATGAAATACTCGAAGAGGACTCCTTCCTGTCATTGTCATTTAAAAGATCCACAAAGCTAAAATCTCACAATTTAAATTACATTGCTCTAATAATTTCTCTTACTTAAAAACAGTTCAATAATCCAGGATAATCCAAGGAACCGCTGATAAATTGCACTTCTACGTGGTGTTCTGCAGCAGGGCTGCCGCACCTGGCCAGGGAGCGGTGACCACCTGGACCTTCTCAGCACACAGCTCTTCGTAGCAGAGTATTTCCAAAGGGTCCTTGCAATGGTTGCGCCGGGCGTAGCAGCTAAGGGCTCCTCACAAAGCCCTCCCGAATGACTTAAAATCATGGCTGAAGGGGAATTGGGTCTTGGCTTAATGCTTCTCAGCCGCATCCTCGCTGTCTCAGCTCTCAAAATGCCACTGCTGAGGAAGGGACCCATCACAGATGGCCATGGTCACGTACCCTTTGTGGCTAAGCGGATCTACCACCTTCATGCACTGCCCCACAGAGACCTGGTAGAGGCGGTTGTTTTTCTAGAGGAGAGAGAAAGACAGATGGGATTCATTTATTAAAACTTCTGTTCTACTCTGCTGTCAAGCTGAAGCCGAAACCGATGCTTGAGGGGAGGGGATGCTCCTGCCTGACAGACGAGCCTTTCAGCGGCCTCCCTGACACACCAGACCCACGGCAGCAGCATTTAAAAGCCAGAGTACAGCACACCCCATAACCACGTTCAGGCCTTGAAACGAAGGCTCTCACGCCCTTACAAGGACCCAGTTCTCATCTCGTTTACACCATAGTCTCTCAATGAGGTGGAGGGATGACCAAAACCATTCCCCAGCACTCGGTGAAGAGGGAGCCCAGGCGGCTACAGTGCAGCACAGCCAGGTCCCTGCTCTGCACCTGGCCGAGCCCCAGCAATGCCACTGCCCTCAGCGCCCACGGGCTGTGGAGCTGCCACACAGGGTGACAGGTCTCTCGTGCATGGTGGGTCCCAACAACCAGGGCAAGGCCAGACCCTAATCAAGTGTGAGAAGGAAACAGATCCTTCTCTTTTTGTTTTTCCCCCAGAGGACCCTGTCACCTCCCCCTTTGTTGCAGCTGCTCTGGGGGCCCCTTTTCTGTCTGGAAAGGGCTCTCCGCACAGCCCCAGCAGCTCCCATGGGCAGCGACCTCCTGCTCTCCTGCATGGAGGGAGCGGAGCCGTGAGAACAGCCCACCGAGCTGTGTGTCACCGCTTATGGCCATAAGCAGAGGGCCAGTGAAGCAGGAGAACAGGGCAAGAATACAGAGCGCTAATACAATACAGAGCTAATACAGAGCGCTCTGTATTAGCTGTTAGCTCCTGAGCGCTCCTCCAGAGCAGCCCCCAGCCCCCGTCTTACACCATAACCGACAGCGCACGGCTGGCCCTCCTCTGTACCAGTGGCGCACACACCTCACGTATTTCCCTTCCCTCTCACAAGTTTTCCCTTCTCTAAAGAGTCCCAGCCTGCTCACAAATTCCTCTTGCAAAAGGTGCCCCAAACCTTCAGTTTGCCCTGCCACGCATCTCTGATCCTCCCCCAGCCCTAATTCAGCCCTCTCTGCACGTGCAGTACGGTGGTGCGATGACATTTCTCTGCTGTGGTCTTTATTCCTTTCCTAATCAACCCTAATATTTGATTCACTTTCTTTTGTTGTTGATCATTAACGAGCACCAGCGTGGCACTGTTACAGATCCACCTCCCACACCCCCAGGGCAATGGCCAGCTCAAAGCCCACGTTTCACACGTGAAGCCCAGATTCCTCCCCCCATCACGGGTATCGCCTGACGCTTGTGTGCACTGACTTCAATGGCCATTCTGTTGTCTGGTTTCTCAGTCTGGTAAAATCTTTGTCCGCTGGTGCAAGCGTCAGACAGGCACAACCCTGGGCTCACGCGATATCTGCCTCTCTATCTCCAAACCATCCTGGACTGCAGCAGCCTTCCCTATTTGACTGCACTTAGGAACTTGGGCTGCCAACGAGCAGCATGGTATGAACCCAAGACAGTTCAGGCAGAGCTGTCGTTGAAGTGCAACACGCAGTTCTGGGAGTGCCCTCCTCGTTGTCCAACGATGGTTGTACTACAGACTCACTGCTACGCGGAGGGCGCGTGAGGGGCAGCCTCTGAGTTAACACCCAGGAGCCAAATTTCACGTGTATGCAGCACTGGCTCAGTTTTGTGAAAACGGGCACTCCAGACTTTAAGCCATTAAACTAACAAGATGCCTTTATAGGGCAGAAGCAACTGCAAAAAACCTCCTCTCTCAGTCCTCAGCTCTGCCCTGTGCTTCTTCAAGCACTAAGCAGAAATCACCACATGGACTGCTCCTGTCTCCCAGTCCTGCAAACACAACACAACAAAGAGCCGTGGGGTGGATTTTGTTCTCTCTGGCATGTCCCTGGGAGCCACAGTACTGCAGGTGGCTGTGACAAGCAGAAAAAAGGCTAAATGGGGCTGCAGAAACCTTCCTATGCTGCAAAGAAAAATGCCTGCATGTCCCAGAGCTCAAGGAAAGTCTTGTTCAGGCTGAAATGCAGCCACCAAAGCTGCGTAACTTTTGTACATGCTGCTTGGACTGCAGGCTGGGCCTAGTACAGCGCAATTGGCTTGGTACCTCTGAGGTTTGGTCGTAATGAAACTCAACCCTGATATCCTGTTAGTGCTATTATCATTTATCAAGATATTAATTACAAGCAATGTGCTATAGACCAGCCACTCCACTTACCCCAAACGTCCACTGCTGTGAGCCGCCGGACCCATGGCATTTCATGAGACGAGGTGGATCGGATGAGCGAGTTTCCGAAACATCCAAGCAAAGGAGATTATTTAAAATCAGCTCGTGATCCTCGTTGTAAATCCAGACCTGAAAGAGAAGACAGAAAGACATTTATCCCAATGTTTCAGGGCAGGTGCCTTGCATCTTTTGTTCAGCTACAGAGGAGGCACTTTAGCATGTGGATGTCAGAGATGTGCCTGGCGACGCTCACTGCCTCTTTGCTGCCTTTTTTCCAGCAACTGAAATGCAACTGCAGCTCTCTATTGCCTTCCCAACATCACACAGTGTTAGCCCATGCAGAGGCACTAAAAGGATGGCTTGTGATCCTGCTCTGTACCAGCATTTTTAAAATTAAGCAGCCCCCATATGTTCCTCCTGTCCAGGCAGCCAGACGAGATACCGCGACAGGCAAGCAGCAGATCTCTGAGCAGGTGACCAGCCGCTCTCTGAGCCAAGTCATTAAGCCAGGCAGTAAATCTCCTCATCCAAAGACGATCCTTTAGTCATGAAGGAGGGGCTGGTGGATTGCCTCAACTCCACACAGGGAGCCAGCATGGGGGCCAGAGGAGGATGCTGGGTGACAGCAGGTGCCCCCAGAGCTGTGGGGAAGTGGCTTGGCAGGCACACAAGACCAAAAGGTATCTCCAATCTTCTTTGAAACTGCTGCATTTCTCCATAAACACATAGGAATTTGTTTAACATTGTGCTCTGGGTCAGCTTGTAGGTGCTGAATGATGAGAAACCGAAACCAGCTGTGCAAATTCTGGTGCCAGGTAGCCTACATTAGTCCCCACACTGGTCCCAGGGCCTACTCCTTGCAGCTGGCGGCCTGGTGCTCAGAGATCTTCACTCAGTTAGAAGATGATCACTGACCTCCAGGTGCTATTAAAACTTCCCATACTGCTCTCCAGGGAGCAAGAGAAATCACTGCTTCACCATTCCCATTCTGAAACTACATGCTCCATAACGGACGGGTTTTATGTCCTTCTCTGCTCCCCAGCCAAACTGCTTTTGCTAGCTGTGCCCTGCTTAGAGGGAGACCAGCCCTCCCGCATCACACCCACTTTGTTTTAGCTGAACCAACATGAAAATGTCTTGATCCTGACCTCAAGAACCTACACAACATCCCAGCAGCTCACATAGTGGGGGGAACTGAATTCAGCTCCTCTCTGGGGCCCACAGTTATGAAGCAAGAATGTACTGGTTCACGTTTCCAGCTTCAACTGCATTTGGGTTCCCGAATTTACATGACGTTACAGGATTTTCTCTGTTACCACACTGAAGACCATCATCACCTCTAATAAGAAGCAAGGACACACTCAATCTGTCAGTTTGTCTTCTCCCATGTGCTACTTGGGCACAAGCAGGTATTTTTATTGTTGGTATAAAATACTGCCAGGCACCTTCAGTTGCTGCACTTCATGCCCATACCCTGCTAGCTCTCACTGGGATGCCTAAATCTTGCTTTGGAGCAAGGCATGTCTAACACAGCTGAAGGTTCAGGGAAGCTAGACCATCAGCCTGGTCTAACTGGTGGAGCTGCCGGTCACCCCTCCCTCCCTCAGTGCCCTCAGGTCTGCAAAGTGCTGGGCCAATACTAGTTAGGCAGAGGACCTGGAGCTCTCATAAACAAGAGAAACTGATCCCTGGGCCAGAAAACAAAGAAATGGATGAACTTTAGCGTGTGCACCTCAAAATACCCTAGGTTGCAAAGGGATAGGGAAAAGCAGGAGAAAGTATGTGAAAACTGTAACTCTGCAGTGCAGGGAAGACACTGAGACCATCTGGCTAAACACCAAATAAGTGCTATTCTGAATGCACAGCGAGGCCCCTGCATTCACATGGTGCCTGGACAGCATCTCCCACCCTCTCTGGACGCTGAGCGGGCGACAGCATAGCTGGCCAGGTCTCGGTCTGCTGCCATTCCAGACCCAACCCCAGGCTGGGGTGTACAAGGAGCATCCCTGCTCAGCCGCCTCACTTGCCACCGTCAGCTCCCTTCCCCCTGACTTCTACCTCTGTGAAAGAGAGGGAACTGAGCTCCTCATCACTGTCCCAGAAGTCCCTGTACCTACAGGCATGCTAAGTTCTTCTGGCGCACTCTTCTTCCAGCCCCGTTTTGATTTCACGCAGGTCAGTGCTGCAGTAACGATGCCCACTGTGTGATTGCTTCCCCCCCCCCGCCCCCCGCTAAGCCTGCATGAGCTTCACACTCAGAGTATAGAATATCAAATTCCAGGCAGAAAAATCAGACAAATTCTGATTTTTCTTTTTTTTTTTTGTCCGATGAAACTAACAGCAGCCTTCTGGAAGGAGCTGTGATTCAGGACACTGCCTCAGTTAGACAGCACAACTGAAAAGCACACAGCTCATTCCTTATCACAGTCACTATTACAATACCGTGAAGGACTCCTTTGAGGGAATGCAGGTATGACATTAAAGTTTGCCCTAACCTCAGGCATTCTGTGCCTTCTAACATACTACTATTTCTGCTTAAACTCTGTCATGAGAAAGAAAGCAGGGCAAGATTAAAGAGAAGGAGGGAATGGAGAAACAGCAGGACTTGCCAGAAGAGTTTTATTATTAAAAGAAGAATAATGACGGAGCCAAATCCAAACAAGAGACGAAACCAGTAACAACTGAGAGAGAAGACTGCAGCAACACAGGGAGCAGACCTTTAATCAAAAGCTGAGTAATGGCAAAGAATGCACAACAGTGGTTCAATCCAGTGTGATACTTCTCCAGAAAGGCTTATACAAGACAGCCAAAATTGATTTCAAACTCATTATGTGTTTGGTGTAGCAAACAAAGGAAAGAAGAAGAAAAAGGCCCAAATTTGGGACACATCATGGTTCCAAATTCAGATTAGAGTATCAGTATGAACTTGCAGATTAAAGCACGAGGAAAGCACAGCCACCCCATGGGGTTTTTGTTATATAACTGCAAGCCTGTGCATACTCCCAAATTTATTAACTACTTTGCTGCTGAAGAGTGGAAGGACGATGTTTAGCTCTTGTTGTTACAGGCTGTTAGGAGCAACAGCCCAGTATAGGAAGGAAACCTCTCCTGGCAGCCAGCACCACTGATGTCTAATCTGCAAGGAGAATAAACTACTCTCATTTTCTTTTCGTCCATGACTTGCTTGCATTCAAGCTCAAGCACAAGATCAAAAGCCTATAATCAATAACGTGCCTGCCTAGGATTTATACCTCAGTTCTGAGTGATGTCTTGTTTCATCCTCCAACGTATTTTCTACAAAAATGCCACTTAAAAATTTATTTTGTAACAAAAAAGGTAACAGACGAGGTGCAGGGTATCTTCATCCTGCATCTACTTCCTAACGCCTAGGAGAGCATCACTGTCAGATTTCAGTTTCTAAAACTGGAATTGTGCCCAGCTGCCCCCCCAGAGGAAAGCAGCACCTTGAATTGCCATTCCCCAGAGACACATGCTAATGACTGACCTGCTCCACAGGGCTAAGGAAAAAAAAAAAAACAAAACCAAAAACCACTGACCATTTTCACTGGAGTCAAAGAAAAACACTGGGATGCAATTAGAACATAATGAATTGTTTCTGTTTTCAAATAAAATCTAAATGGCAGATGTTACGGAAAAACCTCTCTCCATAATGAAGCTGATCAGGTTTTGGGTTAAATAAGTGATTTAATGTGGTGATTGCTGTAGGATTGGCCTCTTTCCAGCAGCTCTTTTTCCCTGCCTCTCATCACAGGCAACAGGATAAGAGGAAAGGTGCGAGGACCTCTTCAGTCTTGGAGCGCCATGGCCCGTTCAGCTGCCGACCAACCCTTCTGAGGTCCTAGATGTTCTCAGAGCACCTGGAGATCTTCCCTAAGGCAAAGCATTTCAGGTTTGGCAGTGATCAGATGCCTGCCCAAGTCTCCCACCCACCAGAGCGGGTGTTCACCTCTGACCACAGGGGCGCAGAGGTCCCGCTCGTGCTTAGTCACCCAGACCGCAGGAGCTGGTTCAACCTTCCCAGAGTGGAAATGGGACTCGCAGATCTGGAGTAAGCGTTCTCACTGCTAGAGCAAAGCCAACGTGTGTATCCTTCTGGTCACCTACAGACAGATGCATAGCATGTGCCAGAGTAGGTCTCATACACAAGATAAATGGGAGGAGGTCCAAAGTATGCACTCTGTTAGTATAAACCCTTTTTTCTACACAGGCGCAGCTTACGAAGAACCGGATTTTGAATTTAGTCCCCTCAAAAGGTAGTTCAGACTATTTACAGATTTAAGACACAGGTTTCCTAGGGCTTCTGGTACCTTCAAGGATTTTACTTCAACCCCATAGAACACAAACAAATCACCCAGCCTTCTCCTGGACTGATTGCCAGAATGACTTCATTAATCTCATTTACACACAGACAGGTGGGTAGAAACAGAGCTTCTCCTCATATACAGCTTAACGAACAATTTCAGTGATGACTACAGTTTAACTCCTTGCAAGGACAGCAGTGTGACATTGCTGAAGACTGGAGAGTGGAGCTTTTTTGCTCTCTCATTTTACTAACATTTGGATTTCCTAACTGGTTTCAGGTTGCCACTGTTGGTAGAGGAGGCATGCTCTTCACTCCTTCCATAAACTCCTATATCCCAGTGATTCCCCTCTGGGATTATTTTTTACCATAATAAAGAGGTACAGGGCTGTGTTACTGAAGGTTGGTGGTTTTTTTTGTGAAAGATGAAATTATTCCTACAGTGAGATTAATTAATGTAAGTAGATAACAGCTAGCTGAAGTACTTCAGAGGAAATTCAAGTGAGGACACGGCTCAAATGGACACGGCCTCCTCATCTAGGAGGATGGCCCATACTATCATTTCCTTTTGAAAAAATGGAGTTACCTATAGAAGATTTTGAGTCCACTGTCAATACAGACAGCTGTATTAAACCAAAATCTATCACCCGGCCTAGGGAAAAAACAATAAATCAAAGAATCTGTAGTAGGTAGAAAAAGGAAGCTTATTGTTCTTAGGGAATAAATATTTCAAAATGATATGAAGTAAACCAGGAAGCATCAGCCTGCCCTTTGGCTTTCAGAGTGCAGTGGACTGTAGCAAAAGGCACGGCTGGCCAACTGGCAAAGCTTTGTGGCTATACACTCTTATTTGGTCTGCAAATTGCATTAGCACTAGAGGAATGCATTGAAAATTTTCAGTAAATACAAAGACAGTAACTACTACAGAAACAGCCCTTTGTGTGAAAGAAAATCCCTGCCGTGAACCATGCCGACAGGAGAAGCATTCCAGTACTTTCATCAGTTACAATCTGTTGCTTAGATTAGCAGTACTGTACTATTCTGTCAGAAAGTTTTTAAAAAGACAAAAATTCAGCTTAAGAGCACAAAACAGCCACCTCAGCACTGAGGAAGAGATGTGCCTATATTTGCATATACATATATTTGCTCCTGTTATTATGGATAACAGTGACATCACAGCACCAAATGGCTTGTGCAAATCATCAGAAACAGCAAAGTTTGGTGGTCTAGAATCATTATTTTAAGCTACTGCTACCCTGAAAACCCAATGTCCTCCTGAAGGATGTTCCAAAGCAGATACATGCTTTCTGTGTCACAGTTCAGTGTGTTGCTGACGTTTCAAGACAATTGTTAGAGGGACCGAAGAATTGTCCCCCTTTAATAGCTTACGGAAAAGCAGCAGACTTAAACTTGCACATCTTCACACTCCCTCTAGACATGGGTTGTATCAGAAAAGCAAACTAACAGCTGTGATCTAGAGGTTTAGGGAGAAAGATCTTACAGAAGAACTGCACACATGAACATATCCTTCTAGACTCTGACTCCTGAACAGTTTGTAAAGTGTGTATTCTTACATTTAAGAAGTGCTACAAGAGTGTTAACAGAGCTTTTCTGAAATTCCCTGCTCAAATCAGTTATCTTTTAAAAGCCCAGAGCACAGATGCACATGCTTAGACACCTTAGCACCATCCCCAGCTGGAATGGCGACAGTCCCATTTTTAAAGCTTAATATATTGCTAAGTAAGAGAAAGGTTAAATTATTGAAATGAAGTAAACACACAGAGGAGAGGTTATAACAACACGGAAAGCAAAGCTTAAGAGTCAGCTTAGCGTATTTGAAAACAAATAGTAGAAAAAATCCACATAATTCAGTGGACTTGAAGAGGAGATTTTTTGGAAAAGGAACTTGGCTTTAAGCATTTAGGTCAGGAAGAAGGCAAGTACACATTAGCTACACGACAAACCCAATCTTCTTGTAGCTGTCAGATCACAAACACTCCCACTAGTTAGTCCTATGTTGGCCATTGTGCTTCACTCCAAAACCTTCCCTTTTAGTGTTCTTTGATGCTTCTCTTCCAAGTTTGTCAGCAAGTCCTCCTCCTTTAGGGCATTATCTAGCCCAAAGCCTGCTTCAGCATCCTTGTCTCCTAATCACCACCTGATTAACCTTGGCATGATGGTTTTGGGTAGAATCTACACTACAGTTTCTTGCTTCCCACTTTTCAGACATCTCCAGTCTTTCATGATGATCTTTCAACGTGCTTAAATATTTTCTATCCTCCTTCAACACCCAAGTTTTTGTGACGTGCAATACCTTGTGCATTCTCAGTTTTGTTTCCAGAAAGAGGTCAGACACGGTACTGAATTTCAGGAGAGTGTTTACTTCAGCAATCTTGCCAGTTCCTTCACACGACCATTCTTCAACTACAAAATTTCTCATTCCATGTTAGTCTTCTGCGTTCAAAATTCACAACCAATTTTTCTGCTTTTCTCTTACTTCAGACCTCTCTGCACTGATCTTCGCTCTGTAAGATCCTGTCGCCTCTTGTGCTATTTCTAACTACGAAATTTTCATTACTTATTCCTAAATTTGTGTTCAATTCCCAGTATCATCCCAGACCAAGTATTTGTTAGTTAATGAACATAGTTAATAAACATCCTAGTTTTCATTATAACTTAGAGAAAGACACAATTTTTTAAAAATTATTTTCTAGATGCATCACCTTTGTGAGAACCACTTCCCTTATTGCTTTTTCTTTCTGTAGCAAAAAGATGAACTGAATGTCACTGTCACGTGAAGTCCTAGAAAATAGGACAGTTTGATGTGCTTGAGTAATTTTTAACTTTAACGACGATCATCTAAGTCAACATCAGTTCAAAGTATTCTTGTAAGGCCAATCTCATGACTTCAGTGCATCTGGTTTCCCCACACACACACTTTTCAAGGTCAGCTCT
This sequence comes from Nipponia nippon, assembly GCF_047370975.1. Taxonomy (NCBI): domain Eukaryota; kingdom Metazoa; phylum Chordata; class Aves; order Pelecaniformes; family Threskiornithidae; genus Nipponia; species Nipponia nippon. The sequence continues at coordinate 159,989,855 of NW_028262290.1, forward strand.
TACATGCATGAATCACCTATATTACACAGAAGACCATTTTCCAGTCAAAAGATTACACAGGTGATCATTTTCCAACCAGAAGAACTGCAATCAGTAAGTCCTAAGGCAGCCCAGTTTTGTTTTCCCAGGTAGACTGCATCTTGCTCCTTCAACTTACTGAGCAGTAGCATATATTTTTCAAGGGAGGGTGTTATCTATTCACAGAGCAAAAGCAGCCTGGAAAGAGATAAACAGTGATAACTTATTTCTGTTTCTCAGCGAAAAATTAGCTGGCATCAAAGGAAATCAGCACCAAGTGGCATCAAATTATTGCCACAGAAAGCACAGCCGAGCTAGGGTACTCACTGCCACAGGACGCCGACAGCTTACATGAGGTCAAAATACAATTAGACACTCATGAAAAAGCAAAAATTCTACAAAAATACCATCTTTGGCTCAGAAAAAAAACCCACTAAACAAACACACAAAAATACTGCTTGCAAAACGTAGATTGATATCTTCCAGAATAACTGTCTGCACTGTGTGTATTAAGCAACATACACTGAACTTGCTGCCAGTGGGCATCCAGGGGACAGGGTAGCTGGGTACTTGCCTTTCACCAGACCCAACACAGGCTTTCTTATTAGGCCAAAAGCATAAAACAGATGGTTCTAGAGCAAAAATCAGCTGAAAATGCCAACGGGTTGAGTGTTACCAGAAACGACAGTTAAAAGCTTCCAATACTCAGGAAGTTTCTTGCTGTTTTTATAAGCAGAAGCTGCTAATTAAGTGTCATCTTTCTCTACATTGTTCTCACGTATCTATAGCAAGATTGTTCAAGAGGATATGAAAGAAAGCTGGCTGCATGTACTCTTGGGATTTATTAGGAGAACAAAATAAGTCTAATGGCAGAGAACCACAGTGTTGGTTAACATACTTGGTTGGAGAACAAAATCACTGTGAAAGAAGGTAGCACAGCCAGTTTTTTTGAGAACTCATTGCTTAATTTACCACTAGTAAACTAGATTCATGAGAAAAGAAGCCAAAGTTCAACGATCTGAGCATTAATTCATCTTTCTCAACATCAAAAGGCTAACTGAAGTTTCTGTATCCAGGAGGGGCGAAAAACAAAAAAAAAAAAATCAGAAAAAGGTTTTGATAAGGAAAAACAACAGACTTCCTCCTCCAGTCATGTGGCAGTTCACTATTAGAAATATTGCAGGAAAGAGAAGGGAAACAGTAACTGTGAGGACCCAGCTGTTCTTACTGTGGACATCATCCACTGGAAGTCATTGCTGCTTTCTCACTCACAGACTGAACGGCTCAGAAAGCAGCGTAACACCTCTGGCACTGTAAATGTACAGTCACTGGTGCCAATCAGCTACTATTACATTTACACAGGCAGTAAAACCTGCTGACTTTCTTGCAGCTAATGGAAGAGATCACATAGGAAAACCTTGAATCCCATTCCAGCTTAAATTCATCCACCTTTAAAACAGGGACCTACAATTTGGTAATAGAGATGATCACTCAGTGCTCTGCAGGCAAAGTGCAGGGATGTATTGTTTCGTCCTGCCTCAGTGGCAAGTGGAGACCAGATGCCTACAGCCAACCACGCTTACCCAGACACAGGCTGACACCTGTCATACTGGCGCTCTCTGTCACATTCAACTGGTGAGACCACAGGTAGGAGGCAGAAAGTCCCATTAGTTGACAACACATACAGCTTTTTGTTTGGGACTGTTACAAATCATCCTGCTTCTCCTTCTGCAATTTCCATATCCTGAAAACTACTGCCCATTTCATAAAGTATCAAGTTAGTCTAGCACAACCCACCTTTGGTAAAGCTACGCTGCATTACATCCCATGCTCCCTTTATCTTGTCTTTACTTTTTTCTTTAGATATGATCTAGTTTTTAATCAGACTTGGGTCCCACGGGCTCCTAAATCACAATGTTCTCAATGAAGTTCTTAGCTAGGTAAAAGTCTTTATGGCATTAGGTGAAGATCTCTACCCTAGAGGCTGTTTACCCAAGTCCTGAATTTCTGTTGCCTGAAAGAACAGAAGTGGAATAGCAAAGGCTTCACGTAGTAATATAAAAACTCTCATTAGATTTTCACATCCATCCCCAGTTAATCCTCACCTGTAGCCAAAGAATTTTCTAAATTCCTTTAATTCGTTCTATTTAAAGATAACGAGAAATCATTCATTCACCCCAAACTACAGCCACTCCATCAGCAGAGGATGAGTTGTACAGTGCACAAAGAACAGCAGGCCAGGAAACGGCTGCCTTAAATCCTAGTATGGGGAACTGACTGAAAGAGCTTCTACAAATTCTGAAGTATCAATCAGTGGATTATCAACCCATCAGGAGCCACTTAAGGATAGTCTTCAGCCACATACCAAGATTCGTGCCATAAAGATAGGAGATTATAATATCCAACAGTCAGCATTAGTAGGTACAGAGCAGTAAGCTCCACGGTTTCCTCAGCCAGCCTTGCTGTTTGAACAATACTCTGAAATCAGCCGGTTTGCTGATAAGATGTTATACCAGGGCATTTTGCCAGCAGGAAAACATATTAGCAATTTGTAAGATGTGAATCACTATTCAATATAATTACAAATATCTTACCTGGTTTTGATCATTGTAGTCACATTCCCGAACCACGACCAGGCCTCCTTTCTGACTTGGGTGGCCCTGGGCAACCAGGCATTTGTTGGTTTGAAGATGATACAACTATGAAAGGAAAACAGTTTGATGGACAGAGTAAACAACAAACATCACATACCAAAGGGAACGTATAGTAATGCTTTTGAAGCCCTAGGACTCAGTGTGCTCACAACCCCCCCCCCCCCAACTAATCCACAATAAAAAAAAACCAAAAAACAAAGCATACAAAAAAAACTCCTTCCCTTTTAAAATACCATTTTGTTTTTCAGATAATTTGGAGAAAAATCAGCATTAAATAGTTCCATTTTGCTTTCTAATTACATCAAGATTTCTCTCTTTATGGTGCAAGTCTTGGGTCCCAGGTAGTCACTACCTCAGGAATATCAACTGTACTGTACTGTACATATATCAATGTATAAACTACATTTTACTACACTCTAGCTTAAACATAACTCTCATCCCACAGCCTCTCTTCATGAAGCAGGACCGCCTCTTTGAAAAAGAAGAAGGAATTACACAAATACAAGCAACTTCACAGACTTACGTTGTTTGCCAATTGATTTTCAAGTGTTCAGGTAACTGAAAAGCCATAGTTATCGGCTAAGTTATTTTAGTGACAGATCAGGGAAGAAGGGAAAATATTACACATGCCCAAATGCTCATTCCAGTTCAAATGCACTGCCTAGTCTGATTTGGAGTAATGTTGTATCAGGGGACTAGATTCAGGTCAGGAGCCTGTCCTGGGATGCAAAACTGTAAACATATACCATCAAAGCAAACAAGGGGGTTCCCAGCAAGTTAGCAATCTCTCCTGGTTTGGGCCATGATGACCACCCTAAAAGTCACCCAAGAGATTTTCTGCAGAGCCTGAGTATTAGGTTGTCCTATTCCAACAGTCAAGAATCATTAAGATGTTGATGTATGTAATCCCACAGAGTTACTCAGCGAGACAAAACACCTTTATTCTGGCTTTAAATTATATGCATGCCCTAAACTAACTGGTGGCCAGCAGAAGACTTCTTTTCAGCCTGGTTATTTTTTTCCCCCCAATGTGGTGGAGATCAGGCTATTCAGGCAGCAATCACTGCCTGCACATCAAGAACTGCACTGCACGCAGCCGAGGGTACAAAGGAGAAAGGCAATTATTCTAGCAATGGCCACAACTCCGACGTTTCCTTCCTCGCAGCAGAGCCCCGCTCTCCACCAAGTGCATGGGAGTGTCACTGGGCGTGTGCATGTGGGAGATGGCAGGGCCCCAGATCTGGCATCCACATTAAAAATAATTATTTCCAATCTGGAGCTGAATGTAGAGGAAAAGAATTTGCTGTCCTGAACGCAAGGCCAGGCTGATTAATTAGCTAGCTGTGTTTTATTATGAAGACATACATAGCTGTCTCGGCATTTGTATCTGTTCTACAGATTTTAAGAAACCAAAAGACCCTTCCAGGAATAAAAAGAAAGTACTGCTCCATCACACGATAGCAAAAATTAGAGAGCGCAAATACCAAATCATATTCTTCACTAAACACCATTTCTGGAAATAGCTGTCCCAAGGCACATCAACAGCCTCCTCAAGTGCACCATGTTTCTCATGTTCCCTACACACATCTGAAACAAATTACACAAAACCTTCTAAGTAACATTTCCTCACACCCCAGAGACCTCTGGGAGAGATCTCATTTTCATCATTCCCCACTCAACAGAAGGCTTTCAAACTGTACAGCTACATGAGTTTTATATGAGTTTTGTCCTTATTTTTATTGGCCATGATGATCAGCATTTGATAACACTGTTAAGAACTGTCACAATTTGTGATCATTACAGATCTCCCCAGCTGTCAAACCAGCACTTATCTCTGGCCCAATTAGTTTTTGAGAATAAGCTGGGATTTGGAGTGATTCATCCCGAATCCTAAAGAGTTTGGCACGCAGTGGTGACATTGGCTGATCGTTCTGTTCCTTGTAGGCATCTGGAAATAGTTTATACAATCATCGAAGCCAAAGCTGACTCTCTCACACAATGCCGGGTATAATTCTTGAACCCCGGAGAATCAAGCCAAGGAACCGCATTTTTCTGTGTCTTGTCTCCCCCTTCTTAAAGGGTGCACAAAGTTTTTCTCCAAATTAAACCACGGGAAATTATTGCTAGGAAGATTCCCCCCGAAGTGCTATTGAGGGATTCAGATCCCCAGTAGCCTCCCCCACATCAGCAATTCCTTAGTTAAACTTCTGTCTGAATGAAAGCAGAAAGCTATTAGATTTTAAAAAAAAGTCTGACGAGGGGAATAACAGCATTTAACAACTAGGGGAATCAGCCCGTTGTACCAGTTTTCCTTGGGGAAACTACACGTTTGCCCTAATAAATAACTTTACATCTTGGTTGGGATACACTTATAAAAATACTGCACAAGTTGTGGATTCCCAGATCACTGCTTCCAAGCAAAAATCTAGTGATGGCAATAGGTTCTGCATGAACTCGGGTCCCCCAGCCTGAATCTGCTTGCAGGACCAGCAACTGTCAACAGCTGCTGCAGGCTGTGACACCTTGTGGAGAGGGCTACATCCCTACTTAATGCTTCCAGTTATTGAGCTAGAAGGGAATCTGCTGACCGTAACCCATGTGCACATGAAATACTTTATTCAAAGAATATTATTTATAATTAATAAAATTAATAAAATATAATTAATAAAATATCTTTAAGAAAGTTGCCTCAGGTTTGAAGTTATCCATTATTTTGGGGAAGCGTAAAAAGCACATATCAGAGTAATTTGGCACTGGAGTGAACAGATGCAACTGTATGCCGGCTTTACCTGCATACAGACCCATAAACATAGGTGTCAGAGCTAAGGCATGAATTTAATAATGATTCCCTTTATGAATACACGTAAAAATATCTCTCTTCACTTCTACTTGGAAGAAAAAAGGAGCAAAACTCATTTTTTGTTCATTATCTAACAGTCAAGACTAGAAAAGCCATCATCAGTCTCAGATGCAAATGCTCATCTTTGCAGAAAATTATCCAGTAAAAGGAATGAGTTTGGAAACCAATTACACTGTACTCTTATCATAAACCAACAGAGTATGAATATTTGAGGCCAAATTTCTCTATCCAAATCCATCTTCAGAACCAACAGCCATGAAAAGTGCATTCTAAAGACATCAAAATGTCATAACTCAGAACTTTGAGGTAAGAAACCTCATTGAATAGTAGCTAGTCTGAAGATGACCCGAAATACAGACCAGAGTGAAACTGATTTGCCTTTGTCTAAAGACACAAATTCTGTTATTTTCAAGACAGCCTGTTGCAAAACTAAAACTCTATGCGCTGTGGAAACAGACTATTTTGCTTGTATTTGAGCAAATCTTTCAGAAAGAATCTCAACATCATTAAAAAAACAGAATGCTATATTTTTAAGAAAGTTTATCTTACCCTTCCACGCTGGATTATTTTCGGACGTTTCTGTGCTCTATTAATAAAAACTGGCTGTGGAGCTTTGGCATTGGGCCCAGATATTTGCATCTCAGGATAGATATTATCTAAATACCACTTAAATGACTTGCAGTTCAATCTTTTTCTCAATTCTACACGGTCGGTAATATTTCCATAGTTCCTCATCCTTAGCTCGGGTCTCAAAGCAAAATACTGCTCCTGTATTTAAGAGAAACAGGTTGGGGGCAAGGGGAGAAGAATTTCAGATTATTAACTTCCAACTTTTTCCTATTTGCAGAACTCCCAAAGTTTCATTTCTTTTCATTTTGCGAGCGCTTTCAACCATTAAATTTGAAACTGGCATTAAGAAATTCCAGTTTAGATTGCCACAGGAGGTAAGATTTGTCTTGCCTAACTCCAAGTTAATCATTCTAGACTGCTTTTTCTGATGAAGACACTTCTCAGGCATGAATCTGCTGACCTTTTTTAGATGCCAACTTGAGGAGGAAACAAATCAACCCTACATTCCATTGGCAGTAAAGGCACCCTAGCGTCATTAGGTCAGAAACAGATGTGTACATCATCACCAGCCTCATCTGGCCAAGGTTTCTTTAAATTAGTTTGATTGTCCAATTGATTGTATTAATTTTTGTGAGGCTCAAGTGTATTTTGTCTTCCACAATTTCCAGCCTTCCAACTTTACAAGGACAAAAAAAAAAAAAAAAAACAACCATGTCAGAATAGACCTATAAATCTATATCTTGTGAAGTTCAGTGGGACCATGCATTTATTCATGTGAAGAATCAGAACTGTCACATGGGCTTTCTGTGAAGCCCAGTTTTTTCCGTTCATCTGCATCATCTCCAGAAAGGCTCCTGCAACATTATTTTTTCATGTTCTAATTTATGATTATACTCGGAATTGTACCTGGTTAGGGAAGGACGGATTAAGATTCCAGCTCAATCTTACGTGCTGTTCAACTCTAATGCAGAGACAACGGGGACAAACAGGAATTCATGAATGTACATGTGGCATGAATACTATTACCAAAACTAGAAGAAAAATCCCCTTGTCGAGTCTTTAATGCCAGCTAGATTTACAGAGCTCATAGAAAAGGCATTGTATCTGCACAGTAACTAGTTTACTAGACATTATTTAGAAATCAGTTTGCAGGGCACTGAGCTATGGTATTTTGTTGGATTAATCTCTAGTAGACATCTAGAATTTACTTACCATAATGTGGTTCTGAGAGTTTTCAATTACCTACTGCTGTCTCTGATATTCAGATAACAGACAGCATCATCTCAAGACAAATTACATATCTGTCCTTATCAAGATCTTGGAGCATTTGGATGTACTTGATGTATTACTGCTATTTTAATAGCAGAGGAAGGGGAAGCATTAAGTACATCAGACTGTTGGACAACTCTGAGGAAGTTTGCAGATAGACTGGACATCACTATCAGAAATCGGTCTGCCTCAAAAAAGTAGCTCTGCTATTCAATTGCCTCTTTCCTGGTTAAAGTTCAAATTTTAGTATCCTACCTTTTCTGTATTATTTATTTCCATTGTATACATGAACTTACTTTTACATTTTGCTTTTCATAGTTATGAAAATTTTGCCGTTTCCCTTCCATTATGCAATTTTATTTATTAAATATTGACATTTGCTCTTTGCTGCAAAACAGGTCCTTTAAGTCTTATCTTTGCACTATTCATCATACAGTCAGTTCAGTACATGATACTGGCCCTAAATATTTGCATTACATTTATAAAAACAAATATATTTCTAGGCTTGCCTTCCATACATAAATCTGTCATAATGGCAGTCTCTGGCAACTACCAGAGAATTAGATTAGAAACAGCTGGAAAAGTTCAGGACACAAGTCTGTGATAAGAGACTGCTAGAATCAGCAGTTTAAGTCCGTGTTGGACAAAGCAGTGTTAGCTGGAATTATAACGAAGAATCAATTCCAGGCTTCAGAGAAAGCCATCATTAATCACAAAACAACTGTGCCCAGACACCAATAAAAGGGAAAGTGATAGATCAAATCTACCAATGCATTATGGAGATGGAGAACGGAGATAAAAATTAATGACCCCTAATAGGTTCCTCAAACTGACTGAACATCAAGATAATGGATGAGGTTTGAAACAAACATCTACAAAATATAGAGTTAATAAAATATGTCTTGTACAGAAATTGTAGGGACCACAGGAGCTGGTCACACAGCAAATCCTACGGTCTCACAAGGCAAAATGTCCTCAAGTATAACAGAGATCAGGGCTTCACAGAAACCTGACCTACATTTAAAACCATTGGTACCAAGATCTGAAGACAAGGAAGGAACATACCTGCCCTTGAATACAGAAGTGCATCCTGTTTGATCTTCCAGGGCAAGGCAGACTAAGAATCAGACTGCTAATTAAAACAAAAAGCAACCAACCAACCAACAAAATCCCTGTCTTACCAACATGGAAACTACCTGAAGGCATACAGCAGTAGTATACGGCTGCCGCGTAATACTGATTTGGACACAAAGCAATGCAGAGCTTACAGGAGCTCATTTGTCATCTTTTACTTCATTAAAAAGGCATAAAAATGAATCTCCTGCAGGCAGCAGAAGTAACAGGGAGTAGACTTGAGCACTCAACAGCCAAACAACTATCCTACAGAATTTAGGAAATTGTATCAAAATTAACATTAGGAAATCAGACTACAGAAGGAAGACCCCATCAGAGATGCTAACAGACCCCACTGTGATACAGTCCTTTGACAAACAAGCCAGTTAATAACATTATTTCATGACCTAGCTTTGACTCTTACCTTATATTCATCCATCCACACATGTGCCAGCCTCAGTGAGTTATGAGCCATAGTGTCCTGTCCCCCTGGTGAGCCATAGGGACGCCTTTTACGGAAAATGTGTCCCACCCTGGAGCAGGGGATGATCAGCAGTCTACCACCACACATCCAGATCTGTCCATACAAAACCAGAACACACTTCATCGTACGTATGCTGACAAGGCTCACTACCTCCTCCCCTTCTTCAAGGGATATTTAGGTAGGTTTATACGTGATTACACGATGAGGTGTCAGCAATGTTGTCCTACATGTCATACTTTCCGACAAGTTAAATTAATAAGTCTTCAGGTTAGAAAAGACCATTTTTGTCATATCATCACACTTTCCACATAACATGTCATGGCTTTCATGGAACAAATTGTAATTTTCTAAAATTTTATGCTCTAATGACCTATTAGAAAACACTGAAATATACGGTGTATATAAACTTGCAGATTAACATATCTAAATTTATTTGCCTACATGAGAATTACATGTCCACACTTCCATGACAGATAATGAAGATCAGTCAATATCATCAAGGGGGTCTGGAGAGCTTTTCAACTAAGTATAAACACCTATTTTACACAGCTGTTTATTTCTCTTAAGTATATGGGAACTCAGAAATACTGTTCACATTCAGATAATACATTTAGGTGCCTTAACCCAGCTCCATTGCACTCCAGACCTAGATTTACACTCTACTTCCATTTATTTTTTTAAAATGTCTTTTTAAACTTCAGTTTCCAGCAAATTATCATCATTGGCCCTTTGTTGGACTAATGTGTTCTCCAATCTCAGAAAAGTCTTCTCACATTAGCAGTTTATAATCAAGTCACTTTTAAAACTCCTCCTGGATAAGATAAAGACTAAAGTTCTTTACAACTCTCCCCCAGGGAGAGGGGGCTTTCAGACCTTATAAAGCTCTCTGAATATACTCCAATTTTTCAAAGCCCTTTTTATTGAAACTGTGTATTACATGGATACAACAATAATTTCCTCACACTCCACACGCTTCTACTCAGATATCTAATAATTATGCTTTGTACTGAAAACTTAAAAGATTTTATTTATTCAGTACACAGCCCTTTAAAGTCACTCCAATTTATGAAATGTCAGTTCTTATTTTTGAGCTCTAATCTTGATTTCTCTAATGACCTAATTTGACAGATTTCTCTAAAGTTTTGGGAGTTGGGCGTTTTGTTTTGTTTTTTATTTATGTTAACTTCACTTTTTAATCCCCTTTTCATATCTGTCATCATAGCATCTCATTTTCAGGCAGACTCTTGTCAAACCTGTTGATGAATCCACTTTACAAAAGTGAAGCGGTGCGCACGACATTGAGTATGAAAAGTTGGTTTTCTTTCAGTGGAGTGATAGGGAAGATGAGATAAAATATAGGAAGCCCACTGAAGTATCACTTTCAAATCTCCTGATTACGACTTTGTCATTATTTTCCGAACCAAGCTGACTCCTCTACGTACTCTTAATTTAGTTATAAAATATTTACATTTCCAGGCCCTCAAAAAGGAGGCTGATGTGTCTGAAAAGCCCCACACATGTCTAACAAAATATAATAAGCTTACTTATTATCAATGTTGCTGTGAGCCACGCATCTTTTTAACCGATCATTAGGCATTGCTTATAAACTCATTTCAGAAATTTGCATGATTATTCCTTTCTTATGCTTCTCCATAGGTATTATGAAATGCTCCACCAAACAAAGAAAAAGCCACAAAGATTTAACTACAGAGCTCAAAATTCTCTTTAATCTTCCCATTAAAACTTAACTTGAAGATTATTGTAAAGGCAGTTACTGTGCACTGAACGCATCCTTCCTGGGAATAAAAGCAACAATTTCTGTGTGCAAATAGCTATTCCAGTGCTAAAGAAATTGTACATAGGGAAGAGAAGCAGCCAGACACTGAGGTTCATAGTCCAATACACATAAAAGCTAGATTACCCGAAAAGATATTTCCAGATTTTCTCCTCCCCAGATGTCCATGCCACTATCATATTGTCCAAGTTCATTAAAGTACTCACGATCCATGGCAAACAGGCCTCCAGCCATGGTAGGTGACCTAAAAAGGAATATTGAAAGAAGTTCATTTTCTTGTAGAGAAAAAACAAACAAACAAAAAAAATAAACAGTAATTTTAGCTGAATTGGCTAGTCTCAAAGCTTAAATTTAGACCTACATAATACGATTTAGATCCTGCAGACACTAGAAATCATCAGATCACACTTCTAGTCTCAACACATTTTCAAAAGCATATCTGTAAGTGGTATTTGTGATCTTTCATTATTCCAATACCTATAAACCATATTTATTTGTATAGTAAACTTGAGGAAAAGGGACAGGACAGGGAAAGAGAAACAAAGTGGCTGTCTCTCTACTAACAAGAAAAAAAAAAAAAAAAGGAAAAGAAGTAAAAACCTGTGCAAGTTTGGAGTCCATCAAGTTTTCTACAGTGAAACTAAGGAGCTGCTTTAATTAGATCTGTCTTTACCAGAAGCTATTTCCCCTACAGTTACAAACGTGTACACTTGCACACAATAATGCCTTCTTCCCCCTCTTACAGGGGCAAATTACACAGACCAGGCTTGACTGAACTGCAGAAGGAGTAGAATCCAGAGTACTCATTACCTTCCCATATTAAACTAGATCAAGAGACAAGGTCCAAATTTAAATTATACAAGCCAGGATGCTGCTAAAAGAAATGCTACTCTGTCTCATAGATAGAATTTAAATACCAGGAGCAGCGTTGTTTCATCATTGATACAATGATCAGCTTATTGGCAAGTTATTTACAATTTTTATATTTGCATAGATGTTCTCTTTGGGATTTCCCAGTTTTTCGCTTTGCCTGTGCGTTACTAGAATGGTGCTCTATTTTGTAAAAATCTGTATATGATTCCCATTGTGCAGTCTCTAGATTGACTTGCTACTGTATCACAAAGTTATAATATGTGGATGCCTTAGAAAAGTATAAGAAAGTAAAAACACTACATAAGCATGATATGCTAGTTGGAACACACAATGGGCTGGGAACAGGCTTTCTCTCATCCTTGTTAATAAAAACCTGTGATAAAACCAAGCCTAAGTCTGGATTTCCTTGTTTGTTCTCACACAATTTTCTACTACAGTTCTGTCACTTTAAAACCCGGGTTGAAAGGTTGCACTCAATTTTTCTATCCCTGACACCAAAATATTTCATTATGAAGGTCTCCAAAACGTAAAATGTAAGACTTTCCATTTGATGGAAAGCCATTTTCAAAGGCTAAATAGCAAACTGACTTCTTTTTCAAAGCAGGCAGAGACCTGTTAAGTACGAAAAGTCACTTTCATACTCAGAAAATGTAATCTTTTTTGATTATTAGACTCCCTTTAAAGTTCTCTGCCTTTTCCATGGGAGTTTTTCCTAAAAGTGAGTTGAAGGAATGCAACAACAGTGTTGAGCACAGCAAGAACTAGCCTTCAGACGTGCCCCAGATTAACTGTGAGAATAGTTCTTAACAGAATAAGGATTTTAAGAGAGTCTATGCTGGTTCCCCATTCAGATTTTCCCAGTCTAGTTTCAGAAACTGCCACAGTGACACCTTCCAAACAAGCCAGTCAAACTGTTAAGTAACTTAAGAGGTTTCCTGGCTTCTCAGACCAAATCTTGTGATGGGTAAATGTGGAAAGACTAACTGCAGAGCTGTCTAGACCACAGCAGAGAGCCTTGTGCTGGAGCTGCTTGTGTCAGCCTGAAACGCTCTTCATTTACAGTCCAAGAAAAGGGAATGAAAGAGATGAGACTGCCCAATTTTTGATTCACTCTGCAAATCTTACAGAAGTACCACATTCTCTGCAAGGAGTCAGTTTGTAAAAAAGGTAAAGTTCTTCCACCTTACAAACCTGAATTCTCTACCGAGATGGATACCTGCAACTAGAAAAAGCGGAATTAGCTTCTTGCCAGCCCTTCTCATGAAGGGATTCACACTGGGACAGCTTCCATTCTCATGTCTGAACCATATGTGTCTGCTACTAAAAAAAGGTGTCTGCTGACGTCATTTTATAACAGTTACATGTCCAGTAAGAACCAGATATTGCCAGTTCTGTACAGGCAAGACAGCCATCAATGGTTAAAAGATTAAGGAAGGTAACTTTAAAGTCCTAGTGTTAAGCTTTACCAAGACTTCTGTTTCAGAACAACTCTCAAGCAATTCAGACCACAAAAACAATATGGACAGGCTTCCAACAGACACTGTTAGGCATTTGCCACATTGTACAAAGCAAAAAATTAATATTTTAAAGATGGTTTTCACATCCATGTATGTTCATTTAGGAAGCTTTATGACAAAATAATTGCTTGTTTGAGGAAAAATATAAAGGAAATCTAAAGCAAAAAAATGTTGACATAGAAAATTACCATATGCTTTGATGTTCCCTCCTATCAGCTACAAAACCACCTTCCTATTACCACAAATATATTTTCCCAATCTAGCAATTCTTTAGCATTTCATTACAGAAATTATAGAGCCTATATTAGTGGGATATGCAGGCTATTACTAGCACAAAGGTGGTTATCAAAATCATCATTAAGCCAAACACATTGACAGACTGGAAACAAACATCGATGCATAGCTCAAAAGTGAAATTATTGGACAGATTTAACGCAGAATAGCATAAACTCCTTAAGACTTCTGTCTTTAGCAAAAACTGCTGTCATACAAGCATTCTCTAAAAGGGTGCTTTCTTGACCTAATAAGACAGATATATCTAATTAGTGATTAAATGTGAGAAATTAAACTGAAATAGGTAATAGTAACCAAAACTGTTTCTAAGTAAAATAAACAAGTCGGATATTTGACAGGTTAGGCATCTGCTTCTAAAACTGCACACCCAGATACACTCCGTAATGCTCAAGAAGTGCTTCTGATCATCCATACGTTACACAGAGCTTCACACCACGTAGGAGGAACCTTACTTGATTGGAGCAGTGGCTCCCTCGGGTCCTTCCAGTTCTGACAAAGGAACAAGATCCCACTTGAAGTGCAGGCCCCAGTTAAACCCTCCACGCACAACCGGGGAAGAGCTGTAGGTAAGCGTGTCAGCACTGATTATGTCAATCACAGGGCACACCACAGTCCTGCGATCTTCTCTGATGGGAGTCAGCAGAGGTTGTAACCACATCTCGTTCACTTCACAGTGACTGTCCAGGAATACCAGCACTTTCCCTACAGAAGCCAAAGCACACAAAACACAAAGATCCACGGTAACATGAAACACAAACACATATGCAGTTATATCGGCAGTATCCTCACCACCCTGGGTAAGAGAGGGGAAACACCATCCGCACTTGGAAACGCTGACAAACCAGAGACTCCACAGGGACTGGTTCAGTCACAAAGGCAGGAGGAGATCCTGGCTATTCACACTTAGCTATGAATTGCTCAAGTGGGCCATTATTTGCATTTCTTTGACAGGGTTTTAATAGTCATCACATGTTCTACCCAGATTCAGCAGAGCTACTGGACTTTAAATGAAGCACCATCAGACCGGCACTCAGAGTCGGGCGGTGCATTTGTCCTAACGCAGAGCACCTCCACGCCTGAGTTAGGCTACAGAGAGAGCCAAAGATGACAGATATTGGGCTGAATGAACTGTCCCCATAGCAAAGCTGGTTTTGTCCACTGGCTGTAATTGCCCGGGGCTTGCTTCATATCACACTTCAGCATCCATCCAGTTACTGGATTGGATCCATAAAATCTATGGATTTTAAACGAAGCCATTCTGATGAATTAATCTGCATTCATCCATGACACAGTCCACAGCATTTCAATTCCTGAATATAAAGTAACATAGAACATCTCCCCATTTCATTGGCTCTGGAGTGATTGTGGATTTATACCAGTTTAAAAGGAGAGTGAATGCCCCAAATAGGCATAGCCAAATCCACCGGTATTAGACCAAGCAACACTTCAGTCCCAACAGTTAACATGGGGATTATCTGCCATGGTCAGAGAGGACAGTTTGATCCGTGAGAGCCCTTCAGGCTCAGTTGCTCTAAAAAAAGTCATCTGAATTTTTATGACAAAACATGTTATATAAATGTTATATCTCATGGATCATATTTATATAACAACCAATATATTACATATATTTATGTAACAACCAGAATAACGTGGAAGAGATTGGAAAGAGCTTTAAAGAAGACAACTTCAAAACATACAAATATAACAAGTCACCCATTAACAACAGACAGTATTTGACTGAGGAGGGAAAAAAAAAAAAAAAAGCCAGACTCCAGCAGTTCAGAAAAGCAATAAAATTACTTAAAATTGCACTAACTCAAATGAATCCTAGCACAGCTTGGAAAGCGCAAGCACAATTTTCTCTCTCGATTATGCCATTACAATGCTAATGAGTAAACACCAATTAAGAGACTTTATCTGCCACTGAAAATTATTTCAGAAAGTAGCACATACTTTCTCAAATGCCAAAGAATTTAACTGGGAAGCATATTATGGTAAGAGGCACGCAGTGTACATAAAGCACCAAACATAGTTTATCCCAATTAACACTCACTGCAACAACAGAAAAGCTTGTATGAGAAACATTACAATTACACGGGTGAATTAGAAGCCAGATTAGAGTGTACCTTAATAAGGAAGCAGATTGCCATTTTAGAGCGATAGTTTTTACATGAAACATGCAAAAAATATTCTGCGACCACAATCTCTAGCACAGATGGAGATATTCCTGGGACAACATTCTTTCAGGGCAGGAACAGGGAAAATTCTACATTGCCTCACTAAATTGTGTCAAATACTGGTTTTGTTTTACTATTTCACTGACCCAGTCTAAAAAATTAACTCGTTTTATTGAAAGCAAACTTCCACAGGAAGAAAAAAAAAAATACACATCAACAGTTCAGACAAGGTTTAAGAGTCACTCAAATTTGGTTCCAAATTTGCAAAGTCATTGTTTGGGTGACTTGAAAAAACGTCTCCCCTCTCTTACACAGTATATTCCTAAAGTTAATTACAAACGACAAAAACAGCAAATTTTTTATATCTACCCTATATTTACATATAAGCAAGCACCAAGTCCTCCTTGCTTCTGTCTCATTGAGTAACAGAAAAACCTCAGGTAAGGACTAATTCAGTAAATCTATGAGGAAATACTGGAGAAAGCTTTATAAAGATCATGGTCAACTGCATGAGGTAAACATTTAAACGCACAGGTAATGTTAGTTAAGGTCTCCAGTCATCATCATCATCCAGGTATCACTGAAGACGCTTTGTGTAGCTGTTGCGACATCGGTTAATATAACAGCCAAAGATCAATGCAATTAACTCATTTCAAAGTCACTGATATTCTGAAACAATTGCTAAAATGTCTCTCACCTAAGATAGCATTATCCCAAATCTTCCTTCCCCTACGCTAAATCGTGTAGCTTAGAACGTGGCACGACATGCAGAGCCCCCAGAGTGGGCTAAAGCAATCACAGGTCAAACATTCAACATCTGCAAGAGCTGCACTACAAAGAAGTCACCCAATTAACATATGGTCAAAGTATGCAAGGAAAAGAGAAACAAGAAAGTATACCTGTGGCATGAGAGGCTCCAATCATCCTTCCTCGAATCAAGCCTTCTCGCTTCTCATTTCTTACCAATTTTGTGGTTTTTGGAAGCTGAGTTTTAACATATTCACCCAAGTCTTTCTTCAAGTCAGCTGAGAAAAGGAAACCGCAAGCTCAACAACAGGATGGAAATTGTGAAAGCTTTGAAGTCCTAAGATGTTCAACTCAAAAAGGGCCAAAAACTTGATCAAAGAGCTACCCAATACAGCACAGCTTCAAACCAAGAGTACCAAAAGGACAGCCGGTCATCCCACATCCTACACCTGCCCTCCAATTCCTGTGGCCTTTTTTTGTTATTTTATTCTCACATTTTCCTATCAGCTGCTTCACTTTTCCCTGCTGCATTGTGGAAACCCACATGGACAAAGCAGTTACATACCCTGCACTGAAAAGGGTGATGGACCATACGTATGACTGGGCCTTCCACAGCGTGCATTCCCGCTGATAAGTACACTGCCTTATATTTTCCCCACTAACTTCTTATGCGCTGCCACCGTCTCAGGTTTTATACTTAGCCTTTATTTCCTGAATACAGGCTGGATTGTTACCTTTCTGTTCTGTTTGCAAAGCCTTTAGTACAATACGACTCAAGTTAACTGGAACTACTAGGCTCTATGCTTAAAGGAATTACTGCTGCTAAAAAAAATAAAAGGCACTGTACAAAGAAATAGCATTTCTAAATTCTTCTCATGGTGACTGTCATTTGCAGCAGAAGTAATGAAAGCCCTTTCACACAGACAAGTGATTTAAATTAGTGTTCCATACACTAAAACAAACACACCTTGAAAAAGAAGCATGAAGACACCTTTCGTTACCTGTACCAGGTTAGCTGATACAATAGGAGATACAAAGAATTACAGCTCACTCACAGGTGGTTGCTTTTCTAAAATCCAAAAGGATCAAAGACACTGCTGGCAAGCATGTGCTTTTGAAGGAGAGCAAGGTTCACTGAAGTCTATAGGCACTACTGTAACTTAACTAACATCAATGGCAATTTTTAGTGTAACAATACTTTTTTCACCCGAGGACAGTGGTTTCTAACATTAAAGCAGGACCACTGAAGAGAAGATGGACACACAAAGACGGAAGCAATGGAAAAACATAAGTTAATAAGCTTATAGAGAAATAAAGAGGAATATAAAATGAGGAAGAAAAACAAAAAGCCAGCTGTGACTTCACAGAGAACCTTGGTATAGAGAAGCAGAGAGACTTTCAACAGAGGATATGCTGGAATAAATATTATTATTCTGATGAATGTCAGTTCAAACATTAAAGTTGCTGTTAACAAGATTAAATGCCAAAGGAATATATGTGGAAGCCAGAGCTGTAACCTTCAGGGAGTACAAGAACTTTCAGGCAGGAAGACTGAAAAGGAGATTCCCAGAAGCAACTCCAAATGTTAAGATCTCAGCCTTTGCACTGCAAGGCAGCGTCATGGATCAAGAATGAGAATGTACCACAGAGCCAATATGGTGCCAGAGAATATTTTAGGATAAAGAAAAGTCTCTGAAGCGATTCAGACAGGATTCATTTGGGTGACAGGAATTCTCTCCCCTGGTCTTCAATGTGACAGCATATGCCAGAGACAATAGGAAAGATTTTTTTTTTTTGGAGAAAGTCTCCTAGAAACCTGATGAAATGAAGTCATCTCTAGGATGCTACCCAAATGAGATACCCAAATAAGCAGGACAGAAGGATTTGCAAATCTAAAATAAACTAGTGCTTGAATAATTCTTCACCTGATGTATCATAGCAAAGGAAAGACAGTGTACAACTGCAGAAAACAAAGGGCTAGCACAAAGCAGAAAAGCTCAGTTATCAAACTCAGCACTTAGGGCAGATAAGGCTGCATGAAAGGACATATAATACATGAAGAAATAGTTTTGGATGGGCAATGGCATGTCCAAACTTCTGAAAACAGCTAAAAAAAAAAAAAAAGACAAAGGAGGTCATGTCCATACTGGTAGGTAAACCAGGACCACAACACAGGCTCGAGCAGCAGAACATAAGAGCCAGTAGTACCTAATGGCTAACTTGCTCTGAGAGCACAGCTTTGACCCGGCTTTCTGCTGGAAACTGTGCCCAGCCATTGCCTGAACACATCATGGACCATTCGCAATGAGCAGTGTAGTCTCAGACATCTTTTGGGGTTTTTGTTGTTGATGGGGTTTTGTGTGTCGGCTTTGTGTCCACTGGGAAGACTGATTTCTTCTGACATAACCCAAAAAATTGCTTCAATAGAGCCTGCCTGAGAAATTTTGCTCCAAGGAGAGAATTGCTCCCTTTTAGCCAGCTGACAGTCTCCAAAAATTACTTTAGCCATTATCTTGCTCCATATCTATGTAACGAAGGCTCCTCTAAACAAGACAAATCTAGGATGCGAGTCTGGGGTGTTATTATTTCAAAGTACTGAGTTGCAGACAATTTGCTGCTTTTCTGTTCTTCAATCTCTTTTTCTGCATACAAGAATGCCTACAGTAACACCCTTCAACATATCCTGTAGGCTGTTCCATAACAGGTAAAGCCTAAATCAGGGAGAAAGAGGTTGTACTAGAAAAAGAAATCCTGCCTTGCAGTAAAGGGAAAGAAAAATATAACAGTGGGCTCAGCTGAGCCATGGAAATGCCTGCTTAGCTAGTAAGACTGTTGAAGATTGAGTGTAAGAAGCTTTGAGGCAAAACTAGATGCAAAGACCCAAGCTTTGCTCAACAGCACTGAGCTCTTATATTTAAAGCTGAAGAAACAGGCAGAATTTCATCTAAGATACCATTTCAGGAAGCATTTAATGTAGGAAAAATGAATTAAAAAAAAAAATCAAAGAGGCATAGAGATTAAGCAATTTGCCCAAGCTCACACGAGATCCATGGCACAGCCAAAGTCTTTGTTCATTTCCTCAGTCGCTAAACCAGCTTTGCTCTTCTTCAGCTGTAAAATTCCATCTGTTAAAATTAAGCAGCAGTGCAAACATCAGTAGTACCATCACCATTGAGAGCAGTAATTCTTTGTATAAACAATATCTCCTCCCATCTTCGGCTTCAAAACATGTTTATTTGAAGTCAGAAAGGCAAAAGTAGCTACTTGAATGTTTTGAACCTAATTTGGCCTTCGAATTAGCAACAGACCAGAAGAGTGATGGTAATACTGCCTAAACACAGGCATTAATCAACCAAATGGATTACTGTATTCAAAAGATTGAGTTTTGAAGTAAACTTAGTTCTGAATATGAAGGTTACGAAACTATAAAACAACAAATGGAACAAGAGACTTTGAAGCAAAGAGGGCATATTGCTTCCAAAACACAAAATAACAAAACAAGCTTTTAAATATTACACGTTCTTATCAGCAAGGGACAGAGTGTTTGATCTTTGTTCTCTCCTGTATCTTAACATTTGAGCTGACCTCAGAGAAATAAACTAGCTCCATAACAAGAGAATTTCATTCTACATTATACATATCTAATCAGTCTCTTAGAGCAAGTGAGACCTTAACCCAGAAACCAAGCGATGAGACCAAGGGAGCTAATTATATGTACTAAAAAAATATAATCTAAAAATCATTTTAAAAATGCAAAAAGTTGTGGACTTGCAAAGAGGCAAGCAGGGAACTTGCACAGTCCTGCTTGCAAGTACTGCTACACTAACACATTCCTCAACAGGCATTCCACTTTTGAAGTGCCAAAACGCTTGAATTGCGCGTCTGTCTTTGCCTTGTCCATCATTCGAGAAAAAAATGCCGAAGCATCAATCTTTCAACACCAGTAAAGCAATTCTGCAAGCTTTACCCCTCTAGGGCCCCTCCCAGACTGAGGGAGCAGAGGCTGCTCCACCAAGAGTCAGCGACAGCTACTCCTACGGTGGCCACAAGAGGCTGTGCGAGAGCCACGCAGAGCCCTCCCAGCAAAGGCTGAGCTCCGATCCCAGCACGCCACCAGTCTGAAATGCTGAGGAAGTACAAAAAACCTGACGCACTGTTTCCATAGTGCCACATCAACTTATTCACAAGACCGCAGCTGAGACTGTGTGCATTCAATTCCTTTCAGATGCATTCACAGTTAGTATTGGCCCACAAAGTTTATGGAAAGATCAGTGTAATCTGCTCTGAGCACCAGCGCAGCCCAAGCAAGGCACTGTTAAAAACAGCTAAACTATAAACAGCTACTTAATCACCCCCTCCGCAAATACACACTCCTCATTATTAGCTTCAAAACCTGGTTTTGAATGTTCGAGTCTGTGTGATACAAAGCTCATCAGTAAAACGGCACTGGTGTCAAAGTGGATGTCGTCTTGGACTTCTCAGAACATCCTGCATCTGTTCTGGCTGGCACTTTTTGGAGATGGACCACAGTACAAATGGGTTTTGCATCACAGCTTCCACATTCTTATTTTGACCAATAAAGCACAGGAAGAGACAGGAAGATCAAGAAGTGGTAGCACTGATCAAACTATTACCAAAGGGTTCACTCACCCAATTCACTGTTGTCATCCACCAAAATAATTTCATGAAGAAGGTGTGCAGGAGTGCGATCCAGAACACTATGTACTGTGCGAAGCAGGGCAGAAAGCGCTTCATTGTAGAAACAGATAACAACACTGGCAGATGGCAGATCAGAAGGGTAGGACTTCTCTCTACATCTGCAGACAGAAATATAGTACTTCTCACTTTCTTTTCAGTGGGATTTCCATAAGGCTAGGTCACTAGTGAAACTTCATAAACAACAAGCAAACATTAAATGTGTAGGAAGAACCTCTAACTTGAACATAAAGAGCCCAGGCATATAACATCTATAGTAGGGCTCAGCATAATAAGTTACTCTCCACATAATACAGACTTATAAATAACATTGCTACTTGTTGGAAAACAGAGGATATGATAGGTTGGGGTGGGAGTGAGAATCACAGATCCTCAAGACATAAACAAGAGGAAACACTAAGGGCTTGTTTCAGCTGTCAACACACTGTCTAGTACCCTCGAGTAGCTCAGGCATGTACAGGAATGACAAATATGACATGAGCCCTACAAAAAACCCACAACTTTATTGGTCAGCTGCTGAAGACTAGGTTGGGTATCCCAGACTACCTCCAATGGTGCTAAATACCTATCTAGACAACCAGGGTTGGGATTCAGCCTGCAGATTAAGACACTCAAGTCTAGTCACTGCTGTCAGTGGAGCATAGATAGTGTTCAGCTCACCCTAAGGCTGACAAGTGCATTTTGTCAGCTGAAGAGCTCTGCATGCTCCATTAACTACATTGACTGGATCTCTGCTAATTATAATAACAGCAGAGACAACTGACTAACATGCAGCTATCTAAGTTTAAGCATCTTAATCTGCAAGCTGAATCCCACTCAAAGCAGAAGATGATTCTTTCTTTCTCTGTATTTTCAAATTTTGTCCATACTTCTAATAGGGCACAGTATCGCAGATTAATGCCATTTGAAGATGCTAGGCATGAGGGAATCCAATAAAAATAAGAAACTGTAAATGAAAACCCAGAAGTATACAAGAAAAGTCTTCATTGACTTGGAATTAATTTAGCTCTTGGAAGAGACATTTCAGCAAGTACGATTCGTTACATTTACCCATACCAGGTTTATTTATTTTTCAAGTCAACGTTGAGGGTTTTTTTGTTGTTGTTACAGTGGTGTTTTTTTCCCCCCATATGCATCAGACAGATTATAGAAAAAAAACTGCTTTTTCATAGAAAATATTCAGAGCAGTGCAATCTAAATACCAAGCAAGGACTTTAACTGAGAACCAGAGAGCCTTTGTCATCAGTCATTCTTCTATCTTATCCTCTGTAGGCTGACAACAAATGTGAAACAGTACATAAAGTGAAAGTCTCTCATTAACTTGGGCACTGCAACATTTAATGCCCATCTTTCAAAGGTACCAAACAGAATTACAGCATCTCTTCTGGTAGTTACAGTACTGAGTATCTCAAAATGAAGCTTCAAAAAATAAAAAGTATTGTAGCATGCTTTAAGTCAGCGAGTACACAGCTAGCAAGATGAAAGAGACACAGGACATGTAATCTTAGTATTCCTGGAAAGACAGTTTGATTCCTAGGTCTTTTCCACATTGACTTTTATTTAAAGAATTATTTTCAGAATCTT
The DNA here is from genome assembly GCF_047370975.1 of Nipponia nippon. Taxonomy (NCBI): domain Eukaryota; kingdom Metazoa; phylum Chordata; class Aves; order Pelecaniformes; family Threskiornithidae; genus Nipponia; species Nipponia nippon. The sequence goes on from NW_028262290.1 coordinate 160,012,526, forward strand.
GTTTCTATCAAAATAGCTCTCTGCCAATCCTACTACTCACAAAAATTAAATTAATATGATGAAAGTTTGAATAAGTGTATATCCAATCTGGTTCTTCATTAAGCATTCTTAAAGTGAATTAAGAATCAGGAAAAAACTTTGCTTTCAGGGAGTAGCAGTCTTTCTTTTTTCATGGAGCCTGGTTTCTGGGGGGCTTTACCTATCACATACCTTTTTCAGCTGGCAAAAAAACAGATCTCCAGAAACAATATTCAGTCAAAAAAGACAGAAGAGACCAAAGAATAAAAATCCTAACCTCAAGCACTCCTGTTTAAATAGCTGAAAATCTGCTTTCAGCAACACAGGAGGGTGAAAGAGTATCTAACAGAAACGTAATACCAAAAATGTTACATACTACATCAAGTATAACATAACAAGTCCTTGAGCACATGAAATTATACCATGTTCTCTACAAAAATTAGTACATACTTTGGATCTCTTGTATCAGGCACCTCCCTGTGGTATCCCAGCCGATTACTGATAAGCATATTGAAAGCATGCTTCTGATAGCCCAGGTCTCTCACTTCCTGATCTTCTTCATTAAAAATCATTCCTGGAAAAAAAAAAAAAATACCCACACAAACACACACATGCCAAGATCAGTTAATGGGCTCAAAAATATTCTTTGGAAACAATCAAGGATTGAAATATATGCTTTAACCTCCCCTAAAACCCATTACGTTCTTCAAAAATCCCTCTGGTTTTGCAGAGTGTATTTTTGTGCAATTATTTTTGTTACCCCTCACAAATAGCTAGCACTTATGAGTAGTCCTTGCAGCTATAATAAAATGAAATAATTCTCCAAAGACTGATGGCTCCACTGTGTTTATTGCCTTACCAGACACACTCCTTTCACTTAAATGGCCTCTATTGCTTAGCATCACCTAGACCCAACATCAAACAAGCAACAGAGGATGGACTTTGGCACACAATGCACCAGCACCTATCCATACAGATGACGGGTCTGTGATGGGATTTTTGAGAGAGAAAATACATTTACAATGGTAGAAAAACCCTCACAATAGCAGCTCCAATTTCACGCAGTTTTCTCACATCTGCAGTAACATAAAACTAGCTGTGAAAAAACTGTAAACTTCTTGTTTGTATCACCTGGGACTTTGACAGCAAGTAAAATAGCACCAGAGCTAGCTGTTTCTCTATTGATTATTTTAGCAGAAGCATCAACTGTTGCTGAGCATGGCAGAGGCAGCAATTGCTGGTATAAATAAGTACACTGCTAGAGGCCAAGGCTGAAATCCTCAATGCCATCCTGCCTGCCTTGACTCAGTGCCATGTGCTTCTCTCTCACTGAGCCGTATACTCACCAGTGTGAACAGAAACAAAATATTATGGTGCTTCACTCAACTCTTCTACAGAAAAAAGGAGGGAGAGGAGGGAAGTGCTAGCCACCAGCTGTGTCTGCTTGACACTTCTGCAATAATTCAGGTAGCAGAGCAATGACTTCTTATTGTCTCTGTTCAGCTGGCTGCACAGAATGAGATGCGTATGTCCTCTCCAGCTATTACCAACCTACAGAGGCAATTTCACTGAAATTTCCATACAAAAAGCGAGAAAGGATCATGTAATTTACTTCCTTCCACCCTGCCCATCATCTCCATATGGTTCAAAATCTGCAGAAAATAATTAACAAGGGGGCTCCTCATTCACACACTACCATACATCCAGGATAATATGTTTCACAGAATCATAGACTAATTTAGGTTGGAAGGGAAATCTGGTCTAATCCCCTGCTCAAAGCAGGTCCAACTAGATCAGGTTGCTCAGAACTTGTCCAGTTAAGTTTTGAAAGCCTCCAGTAGCTCCAAGGATGAAGATTCTACAACCTCTTCATGTCCCTGTTCAAGCATTTGAGCACCATTGCACTGAAAATGTTTTTCCTCTTCTCTAATAGAAATCTCCTCCTTGCTTTAATTTCTTATCATAATCCCATGCATCTCTGGAAAGAGTCTAGCTCCATCTTCTCTATAGCCTCCCACGAAGTTGCTGTTGACAGCAATAAAATCTCACCCCTTCGCCTTCTCTCTAAGGCAGAATAAACCCAATCCTCTCAGCTTCTCTTCATACCTCATGTTCTCCAGTTTTCAACAGCTATGCAAAAGCCAGCCGTGCTCAAGCCTGGAGAAAATGAGACGGGTTAAAAAACAGACCAGAAGAAAAGGTCTTAAAGTTTTAAAGCTTTCTTCCTTTTCCAACCAGGAAGTAGTCCTGGTTGGCCTTCAGAGCACAGCTGTGTCACTACCAGTTGTATTTCAGCCACAAAGTCTACCTACAGGTATAAGATGACCTTCTAGAGGGAATTCAGTGCATCCACATTCCCACCATTTACATTTCCCACCCTGTTGCTTTTAGACTCGAGTACAGCAATGGCAATGCAGCTGCACTACCAAACACCTCAAGAGCAGGTGCCTTGACATTTGTGCAGGACCAAGTGGGAAGTGCTGGGTAGCGATACCTGGAAAAGACATGGGATACACCCACATAGTGTGTCTTGTGGTGACTGATGCTATCACACTCATGGATGAGTGCTCCCACTGTGGATAAGTTGCATCACAGGGACAGGAATGAGGTCTGTTCGCAGTGGCGGTGCCACTGTTCCGGCACCAGCAGTGTAAAGCAGTAAATCAGTCCTCCTTTGAACCACACGCATTTCCAAAGTAAGGCTTCCAGCTTGTCAGTTCAGACACCCAGCTCAATCGGTCTTGAATACTCAGTGTCACAGTAACACCATTACACTGGGTCAACTTAAAACGTTTTCTTTACACAAAGCACAAGCTTAAGAACCACATACCACATGTTTCATTCTACAATCCGTCCATAACCAACTACTAACTACTTTTTTCTGATCTTCTGAATACAGACAAGAAGGAATGCTAATATTTTTAAAACATTCTCATAAAGAACAATATCCAAAATGCATGCAAAAGGCATGAAAGATTTCAGTCCAAACAGCAGATAAAAGCCCTTGGAAAAATAAGGGTTTTGCAATTGAAACATCAGTTTATGCTTTACTTCAGTAGTGTTACGTGGCTCTCCTAGATTAAAAAAAAAAAAGACAAGATAGATTGTCCTACCAGATGACGGTTTGGTTTTGGCTATCATATGCCAAACTTTTTTTTTTTTTTTTGCTTTGTGTGTCTATCACTGCTCTACCCTAGATAGACATGAAGCCCCTTCCTGCAGCACCTGATCTAATTCTAACAGAGAGCCAGCTGTCTCCTGATGATTCACGTAGAATTTATCCTGGCACTGTAATTCCCCTTGGCTTTCACCAAGCAAACCAGTCACTTGCTTTGAAGATCAAGGGACATCTCAGTTAAGAAGGTCCAATTTCTTTCCTGGCCAGTACTGAATAGTTGGAAAGCAACGGCCACTTCTGGACTGGCCTTCACCTCACTTGGCTCTTGTGCTTTTTGCGGTGAACTGATAAACATTTGTAATGCCACAGGGCAACGTGAATTGGCATTTTTCCTACATATTCACACAGGCCTAGTGACCAGCTTGGAAACTGAAGTTCGGTAAACTTCTATAAATTCTTGAAGCTGGTAATCCAGAATTCATCCAAAGTAATGATAGAGGACTTCAATCAGATATGAGCATTAAACTCCTGGCTATGAAGGGTACTATGCCATAATGCCCAAAGCAGCAGACACTGATACCACAACAGCCAACATCTGCCTCCAGACTTTAAGCAAGTTTGCAGGCCAGCATGCAACATGCCTCAGTTTGCACATCTGAACACAACACTGAACACTAAGCTGTAAGCAGTTAAATATACAAAGCATTTTAGTTTGGAAGACAAACCCAAATCATCTCATTGATGAAATATGCTCCAATGAAACACACAGACCTTTGTTGGTGCAAAGAAAGCAGGATCTGGCCCTAACCACTGTCATCTCAATAAATCGTTCATTATAATTTGTCCCACACACATTTTTTGTAGATGATTTCATACTCCAAGGATATTCTCCAAATCAATGGGTCCTCTTCATGGTGTATTGTTATCAAGCTATTTTTAATTACTGGATGTGAGTAGAGTTTCTCTGTGGCTAATAAAAGTTCATGTATTTGAGCCCAGTTAACATAGAAGTAAGATATGAAACTAGCATACACTGAATGTTCCAAAAGCAAGAACTACATCAAGGGTAGACACCGTGCTGTAATCCAGTCCTCCTCATTAGCACTTACACAGCACAGCTGTAAATGTTAGGAATAATATATTTCGGATTAAACAAAATAGAATAAATTTCAAGGAATTCCTAATGAAGAGAGACACTAGTACCACCCTGCATTTTAACAAACAAAACTACTTCATTACACAATTTTCCCTGCGATCCTTTGAAAAGGTTTGTTTGTTTGTTTAATATCTCATTTCTTCTACTGTTTTAATAATTTTGTCACCAGCACTGAAAACCACTTACCCATTTCAGGAGAGAATTCTACATCCCCCTTAACTGGGTCCTGGACATGATTTCCAAGAGGATTTCCTATCTTACTCTCTTTCTGTTGCAATTCAGGTATATGAACAGGCCCCCGCGTAAAACGGGGGTAGAATTTTTTTGGAAATGGCCTCTGAGGTTCCAGCCCCTTGACGGGCACATTCTTGAAGGATTGGTTCTCTTCACTGAAGTTGAAATAAATGAAAAGCAGAAGTGTCCAGGTCACAGATGTGAAAAGGCACCCATAGCAGAAATAGCGAAGTGTGACACTTCCCATTGTAGACTTAGCATCATTGAGGACCCATTCTCAATTACCTGAAAGAGAGTGAAAACACATTTTGAGAGTGCTGCCAGTTACCTCATCAGGTCTATACATTAGGAAATGCATTCTATAGGTTGCTCTTCCATCAAATGATTTTTGGAACTTAAACTTTAAGCACAGACCTTAAGAACAAAATACGTTTCACTTTCCCATTCAAAAAATAAACATGACCAGTTTGCACATTCTGCGTAGATACTACCGCTTTAAAACATGAAGCAAAGAATCACTAAGAGCCCAGTGACACACCACAATTAAAGGTAAAAATGATTAATTTTTCCTCATAATATTTACATAATTATCTCTCTTCCTCAACAGTACATTCCTTGTAGGCCTGCATTCATTTAAACATATCGCTATTAAACTAAATATACTACAGGGAATTGATTCTTCACAGAATCACAGAATGGTTGAGGCTGGAAGGGACCTCTGGGGTCACCTTGTGCAGCCCCCTTGCTCAAGGAGGGCCACCTTGAGCCAGTTGCCCAAGAGTATGTCCAGACATGTCCAGTTTTGTAGTTCAGTTCCTATCCTAAAGCATGGAATGAGAACACAGACTCAAAAAGCTACATAGTTCAGTCTTCCTTGCCCCAAATTTAAGAACAGCCATCATGAGCATCCTAGAAATTACAGAAATTATGGGGTACAATTTAACAACACATAGCACCAGGACAGTCACATTTACAGATACTCTTCTCTGCAGAAAGAAAGGAAACAGATACGGGATAGGGTAAGAGCAAAAAGCTCCAAGGTAATTTATTGGGTTCCTGCAGGCTCTGCAGACTCCAGAAGAGCTTCCATACTCCCTGGAGGAGATGCCCACCTAGAGCTGGAAGGAAGCAACCCAGCCTAGAGTCTTACTTTAGGCACCCGTCCACTAACACAATTTCCCCAAGCTATATTGAAAATTACTATTGTAAGCAAATCCTTGAAGTGAAGCATATGAAGCTGGTGATAACATTTTATTTATGGCCCAGGAGAATAAGGTAAACTTTCTGGAGTTTCTCAAATCTAAACATGGCTCAAAAAAAAAGAAAAAACCAAACCCAAACAAACACCCCAAAACTATACAGCGCAGTTCCCAAAACTGAGAAAAAAACACTAACTCAAAGAATTAGATTCCTCTCATCATTACCTAGCCACAACAAATTCTTCACATAGTAACAAAAAGTCAGAAAACCATCTAATCACCTTTTAATTAGCAAAACATTTAAGAAAACAAAGTATTGGGGTAGGAGTCAAGGGTTTATGTTGATGCATTTTTCAGACTTCTGAAAAAGTTGGGAACTACCAGAAGTCTTCAGGTCAGCCTGGTAAAGAGCAAACCACAACAACATTTATGAGTACAAACAGATTATTCCCTTCTCAATACGGAAAACTACTAAACAGAGGTAGGCGTTCATGATCCCAAAGAAACCTATAAAGATCCCACTTATTTTGGCAATGTAATTCTGAGTCCTAAGTGACTTGCATCCAAAAAGAATACATGTCAAAATTCAAGCTCACATTTCCCAGACTGCAGCAGGTCATTGTCTCCCTTCCAAAAATAAAATATCCACAAAGTAAAATAAAGCAAAAAAGCCAAGCCTGCTCAAAAATAATTTACCCAATATTCTTACCATGTCAAAATCCCTCTCTTCTGCAAGGCAACAATCTACGCAGCAGTTAAGCCTGAGGAGCTTAAATAGGTCTTAAACGGGGTTTAAATCTCATACTGACCCTGTACATACAGATGAATTGTATGCTCTGTGAAACAGGCTCTTTCTCTAACACTCTCACACAGAAATCTTGCTACTTAACTGTGGGGCCATGAAATTAGTCAGGCAACAAATGCTCTGGGGGCAGAAACGATTTAAAACCCCCCTTATTCTAGCTAACAGAATGGGTTTACCAGTTGGAGAGGTACAGACCACCAGTCCCCAATGCCTTATTCCCTGTGCGAACAGTGGTCAATGATCATAGCAAGGCAAATCTAAGCTCAGAAAAAGCATGCAAGGCTGCAAAGGAGCAGGATTAGATAAACAGTAATATCCTCTAACTATAATAATTCTTCTTGCCAGACAGTCTGCAGACAATTAATACTTATCCATAAAAGAAGATCTGGGTGCTTGCCAGGTTTTTTTTTCCACGGCCACAAGGAGGTCATCTGCTGCAAGACTTGTCCAAGCCTAATATACTGCTCCTCAAAACCTGCTAGAGTTGTTTTTCCATTCACTATGGTAACACAGACGTACAATCCTAACATCGTGGCACATGCACTTACATTGTGGAAGAGAATTGTTCTAATAAGATAAAAATAGCTGTAACAGAGAAGGAACCTTTTCATTTCAGAGCTGTTTAAGGATACATCTACACTGCAGCTTGCACAGGAAAGCCAAAGATAACCTTTGCTATCACTAGGAAGACAGGCACGCAGAGCAGAATTCATCACGGACTAAGTATTTCCCCAGCTTCTTGCATCTCTTTTACAGCTCAGAGCTCCGCCTTGCTGCTGTGGCACTTCTGGCCACACTCAAGTTAAAGTTTGCTGCGAACAACATGAGGCATACTCAGATTAAAGATGAAGGGATAAATTAGTAATCATGAGAGTGAAAAGATTGCTGTACATCCCTCCCATCTCCAGAAAGCCCTCTGACCAGGCTGAAAGCACACACTCAGTTACTCTTACAAAGGCAACAAATGCAAACCTGAGTGTATATTATTTCCACACGCTCCTTGCTAGAGCAGAACTGTTTCACCTTCTTTTCCCCTCCTTCACTGTTTTGCAGTTTTGTAGAAGGACACAAAGGTTGAAATACTGCATTTAAATCAAATGACAGAACCTCCACAATGCAGAAAACTAGGCCCATTCACTAGCTTGCTATTCAACCAAGACATTTGGTAATACATTTGGCAGGAAAATACAGACTCACTATTTATTTTCTTTAAGTACCAAATGTTTTATTAGACACTTTTTGTGCTGGTTTTGGCTGGGATAGAGTTAATTTTCTTCATAGTGGCTAGTATGGGGCTGTGTTTTGGATTTGTGCTGAAAGCAGTGTTGGTAACACAGGGATGGTTTAGTTCCTGCCAAGCGGTGCTCACACAGAGTCGAGGCCTTTTCTGCCTCTCACCCCACCCCACCAGCGAGGAGGCTGGGGGTGCACAAGGAGCTGGGAGGGGACACGGCTGGGACAGCTGACCCCAACTGCCCACAGGGCTATCCCACACCATGTGGCGTCATGCTCAGCGCATAGAGCTGGGGGAAGAAGGAAGCGGGGGACATTCGGAGTGATGGCGTTTGTCTTCCCAAGTCACCGTTACGCATGGTGGAGCCCTGCTTTCCTGGAGATGGCTGAACACCTGCCTGACCGTGGGAAGGAGTGAATGAATTCCCTGTTTTGCTTTGCTTGCGTGCATGGCTTTTGCTTTACCTATTAAACTGTCTTTATCTCAAGCCATGAGTTTTGTCACTTTTACTCTTCCAATTCTCTCTGCCATCCCACCGGGGGAGAGTGAGCGAGTGGCTGTGTGGGGCTTAGTTGCCAGCTGTGGTTAAACCACTACACTTTTGAAGGCAGAACGGAAAATATTTAAACCCTGCCTATGAAAAGCACATTGAGGCTTATTAGTTTACTTTATTCACCAACACACATGCATTAGCACAACCACTGCCCTATGGATTTCAACCACTTCTACCATTTAAACAGCCACAGAAGTCAGAATCTGCGTCAGAGCTGCACACTCCAGTTTTAGACAGTTTTAGGTTGACCATGACTTCTTACAGATGTGTTTTAGCAAAGAGGCCATAATAGGTTTTCAACTCCTAAGCAATGCCAGTCCTGCTTGGGACCTGCCCTGAGGAACCAGGAGGACCTTTCCAGCCCTATACTTTTATGCATACAAAATACAATCCCATTGACACATCTCCGCCTCTCCTCAATATACCAAGAAACAAGTATCCCTTCACTCATTTCAGCATGCAACAAAAAAATAACCACTTTGATACACACCAGAGGGAGCGAGGAGAGAATACTTCAGCTGGTTGCTAGGACTCAGGAGGAAACACTTGATTGAGAGGCAGCCACTTGGCCCTCGATTCTTATCTCGTCCACCTCCCTATCCATGACTTTCTTCTGCAAGCCATCTAGATACAGCGAATAAAAGCCTTACCCCGTCCAGACTCCTTTGCTCTCCAGTTCTGTGAAGTCTTCTATGAAACACGCTTTGCCAGCTTACCCAACAACTGTCTCTGCATGCTCACAATACCCTGATGATCGTCTTAAACATCCATCCTCTCCCAGCTGATTTCTCAGGATATCAGGAAGATACAAAGGATATTCCTTTCAAATCCAAAGTTTTAGTACCTTTCTCAGTCCTGATACATGCTGCATGAAAAAAACAGATTGTATGTATTTTTAACTCAACAGCCCTAAAGCTCTGCTAATGTAAGCAGAGCTAGCAGGTTTGAATAGTTAGATGGAAACAACTTAAATCAAAAAAGCAGAATTGCATCATGCAGATAATAATGTCAATAGGCTCATAAGAATAACTTCCACCTATGCAATAAATACAGTAACACTGCGTCCAGTCACCACTAAATTGCTATTTGGACACTATAGTTAAAACTCATTTCTATTTATTTATTCAAATGCAAACAAAAATACTAATTGCCATTAAAAAAAAAATCTGTGATTTAAACATATCAAAAATTGTTTCATAACACAGTTCCTCACAGATTTTACTGGTAATTTAGGCCATGCTTGAAGGGTCTATCGTCTTTCTCTCCTTCATTTCTGAAAAGCAACACAGCTGTCAAAAGTAAGTTTCCAAAATACCTCAAAACAGCTCTCTTTCCTAAAAATGCATGTAGTGAAGAACATCCAAACTGAACAGAAGACACCTCCTTTCCCTTGGCAGGAGAGGAGCTTTCACAGCAAATAATAACACCTTGAAGTATTTTACAAGCATTCATTCACATCAACATCCTAGTGATACATGGGGTTAATGGCTGTTTGCATTGGTATACTTAGGAATCCAGAGATACTTCAACATGACAAACAAATCATTCAAGGTGGCAGCATCTCCTACATGAGGAAATTAGAATCCATTGTGGAGGCAACTGGGGCAACCAAGAAAGGAAAAAATTTATCTTAGAAGCTGCCCCCATCAGCTCAGAAGAGATCAAGAGTGAAAGACACAGGATTCTGAGAATTTCTAGCCAAATATTCTGCCTTTCTGTCTCTCTCTTGTTGCTCTGTTCTGACTGTCATATATTTATTCCCTGATAGTTTTCAGACTTTGGCAAAACCTCGGAACTGAGTTTGCAGACCTGAATGCCAGAAATGCCAAGAGTAAAATATTCCTCTCTGTTTTCCATGAATTCCAGTAAAGAAGTCTCAGTTCCTTGCACAAGTAGTAAATCATTGATTTTTTTTTTTAAGAGAACTATAAAAGTTAAATATAAGTAACTTAGTAAAAGTCAATCAATTGCAAAGCTGGAAAAAAAAACCCAACAACCACCAGGACCCCTACCTGCCAGACTCGAGCTTCAGTAACTACTGTGCAATACTGCTTTCCATGTTGCACCAGCCTCTGGTAGCATCCTTACACCACCAGCATGAGATTCATTTCATACATCAAACCCACTAACACTTATATTCATTTAATAGTTGGCTCAACAATGATACAACCCTGTTCTCCCAGACAGCCTGGGAGAGTTTGTAATTAGTAACCTGTGCAGCTCCAACACTGGCCCAATGTGTTAGCCTTCAATATTTTTAAAGAAAAAAAAAAAAGCCAACCACATTTCACAATATTTTGGCTTAAAGAGCAAAAGTAGCTACAGGCTCTATGAGCAGCCACTGCTTAAACACCGACATCTGCTTGGATTAACCTCAACAGTTTCGTAAACACACCGTATGACTAGATATTTCATGACTGTGCCAAAACTCATGTTTGTCGGAGGTCAAACAGAGGATCAGATTAACCTCAAGATTTTTTTAAATAGTAGTAAGAATTATTTGAGAAAACCTTAAAGTCTGCTTGTAGTTTTTCCAAGAACAGCTTTTCTTCTAAAAAAAAAAAAAGGAAAAAGAAAACGAAAACGAAGACAGAGATACCACTTATACTACCCAGATTTCCTGCAAGACTCTGTGTATTTTGGACCTATATTAAGGGAAGGAACAGATGTGTATAATCTTCACTTTCAAAAAGCATTCTAGTAAAAAATCATTAAACTAGATTTATCTTTCTAAGGAGTATTAGGATAATTTGTTGCATGACCTTCTACAGAAGCTTTTAATTTTTATTTTGTTATTTACTTTGGGGGAAAAACCCAAGAAGATAAAGTAACACTACTTACAAATGCAATTTTGCCTTAATTCTTTATATATTTCTTGGCCTCCAAGATGTTATGGCTACCACCGCTCCTCTTCCCAAACAAGCATCAGCATGAACAGGCTTTCCTATTTTCTTGTTGAATCACTAGCAGACAACAGCATTAACAGTACAATGAACAGAGGCCAGATTAGGAAGAAGTACTACTCTGATAACACACTCATCACACAAACAGAGATGCCATTCACAGTAGCTTCTGCACTTCCATGAGAATTATTTTTTCCAGGCGTCCCTTACAGTGCAACCAGTCTTAAGGGAGGGTCACAGTTAATAAAGTAATAAGATGAAAAAGGGACACCTTAGGCAGCTTTTGTTTCAGACTCCAACACACATCACTAGGAACAACACCCATTGAACATGGATGCAGAACAAAAGCCAGAGATATTTCCAAATAAAAGCTTCATGTTTCATGTGCTCCAGAATCTAAGTCCCAACCCAATTTAAATCCTTATTAAAAACACCCTCCTACTGGATTATTTTAGCACTAAATTGGATCTACCTGCTAGCTTGTTTTTAATTAAAAACAGCCATTAATTTTTGACCTTACAGAAGGGATAGGTCATTGTACTTTATGAATTAAGTGGCTATTTTTGACACAATATAAGCAGGTATCTACTCATGTAAAGACAGGTGGGGCCTACAGGAACCTACCTTGTGACATTCAGCAAGGACAAATGTCAAGTCACGCCCCTGGGACAGACAAACTCCCTGGTCACTGACACAGCCTGGGGAACAGCTCTGCAGAAAAGGACCTGGGAGGTCTGGCTCAACATGAGCCAGCAGCACGCCCTTGCAGCAATGACAGCTGACAGCATACGGGCTTATCAACAGGAGCACAGCCAGCTGACTGGGGGATGCAATTACACCACCCCACTCTAAGACCACAGGCAGAGTACTGTAGCCAGTTTGGGATTTGCAAGACAGACATCAATTAACTGGATTGAGTTCAGTGGAAGGCCACCAAGACGGTCACAGGCTGGAACACTTGCTCTGTGAGGAGAAGCTGAGGACGCTGGGCTTCTTTAGCCTGCAGAAGAGACGGCTTTGGCAGGGGGACCTAACAGCAGCCTGCGGCTACCTACAGGGACGTTATCAAGAAAACAGAACCAGGCTATTTAGTGAGGTGCAAGGTAGGAGAATGAAAGAGTTAAAGACTAATATAACTCCAGTCACAGCAACCCTCATTCACAGAAATATATTGTGGACCACAGGCTGTACTCTTGCATAAGATCACTGTTCCCATTCATTTTAATGAGATGACACACTAAGATCTATTTTTAATTAGCCTCTGCAAGTCACTTCTAAATGCAACCTTAAAAGCTTCAAGAGCCAACAGTTTAGTCATTTCAGCACAGCTACAGAAATCCATGTCATACCACCTAAAATAAATCCTCCTGGAATGAATACAAATTTTGATCAACACTTTATAGATAAATAATCTTAGAATACCAATAATGTTCATTATACTTTATAGATAAAGAAAAGCACATAGATAGGCTAGTTGCGTGAATTGTGGAAGACCTAAGAAACTATACTATGAGTATACTAAGTCTGAAAAGCATAAAGTGTTTTAGGAAAAATTTAAAAATTCATCTTCTTTATGTCTTTAGGTTCGCAACCCTCACTTTTACCACCGTCAAATGACTCATTTATATACTCATTTGTATTTCAGTTTTTGGACTTTAACCAGAGATGTCTAAATATTGCATACTATCATTTTTAAATCTGTGAACTATATACTGAAACACCTCCTCTAGGAACATAACTTTGCTTATCGAGCTTTTTGGAATTCCTCAACTCCAGTAAAAAAGCTTTACTTAGCAGGCTGCCATACCAGAGTGAATGCAAACACTTTAGCATTTCTATAATAAAAACGTGAAGTTCCTTCTTTACCCACCTCCATCTGAAATGTTCTCTTAAAGAAATTTTAAAGTATCTTCTGCAGTAATATCTTTCACTTCTTTGTCAACAACAAAACATACTAATTTTTTTTTCCTCCTTACTGATAAAGGATACCTTTCTCTCCACATACTACTCCTCTCCGAGGAGTGAAAGTATTTCACAAGGGCTCTCATTTAGGGATACAATTTTAACAGAAAAAGCAGTTACAAGTTTTGGAAAGAAAAAGTTTCATAAGAGTCAGGATCTCATGTTAACAAACAACAGAAAAGAACACCCATTTTAGTTACAACCAATGGTACAACATTGCATCAAGAAAAGTAACATAATAGTCCAGTCTGATTAGAGAAAGCAAGTACACTTGGATTAGAAACATGAGCTTACCAAAATCCTAGTGCTCAATGCTGAGTAAATAAGTGCTGTACAGCAGAATGTTTCATGCTGCTGCAGTGTCCTCATTCCCCCCCCAAAAAAGCTACTGGTTTCCCAAAGCACAATTACATGCACAGAATTTTCTTATTTATTCCCCTAACAAATGTTGCACCATAGGGCTGCTTGGCTGGATGTTACTTTAAGCCATCTGGCACATAAATACATGTCATGCCATTCATGCAGTCCTAAAAATACCTTCTTCCTTTTCATTGCTAATAAATACTTTCTTCCAGTTGAAACAGTAAGATTTTTCTTTTCATTAGCAAAACTAGCTCTCAAGGAAGCCAGAACGTTCATGTACTGTCTCCAAAGAAAGATGCATGCATTTTGTAGTACAGCCCTTCCTTCTTCACACAGAGCTTAGAAAACAGCAAGATTAAAAAACCCACACTGACAACTTCTTTTTCAATGCATCTCTCTCACATTAAAGATCCATGTATCTAAATAAGTAAGTTTAACAACCCTCCATGACTACATACAAATGCAAAATGTAAGAGAGCTTACAAGGTCAACTACAGACAAGTAAGCTGCTTAATACCTTTTCTAAATGTTGAAAATCTACTTAGCTGTTACTTGCATTTTATGTCTGCAAAGCTCACCAAAATAACAGTAAAAAAAACAGATGCATGCAAAATAATTATATAAGACACACTTCTACATGAACAGCTGAACAGAAGAACGCTCACCTTTTTCCAGAAGAGTCGGCACTAAAGAAGCAGTGCAAGGTTACATAGTGAAAACACATCTACTGCAGTAGCAGTCAAATCCAGTTGGTGTCTTCATTCTCAGTGAACAATAAAACGCTGAGCCTGAAACTTAACACTTTGCTGCTGAGTACTGCTTGCAAGTCCGAACTGGGAATGGGGTAACAAACACAAGCTTCTCTATGACAACAGACTAATTTGGATGGGTCTTCAGACATGAATGCTACAAGGCTATTTCTCATTTGACTGCACACGCTGCCCCAAGAGCACAGATCTATTTTTCTGTTTGTTTGGGCTTGGTTTTTTTCCTCTCTCCCCCCCCCCAGCTGATGCATGATCCGTATGGATTCATGCATTTGGAAGCATAAACGAGACTGGTCATTTTACTGCCACTCACTAGAGAAGCATAATCAATCAGTGTATTTCTAAGGCATTCTTGACCATAATATCAATGGATTAGACCATAGTAATGCCAGAGAAAATGATCACTAAGATTGTATACAAATTTCAATTCTAAAAATTCCTTTATTCCTCATTTTCCAAATCACTAGTAATTTTATAAAATTTCCACATTTTGACTGAAATTTTCTAGGTGTGCTTTCTGTTCATCTTAAAAAATTCACATCAAAAGTGCTTTGGGCTTTTTCTAGTCTTTTATGAGCAAAGTGAAAACACATTTTCCAATTAAAAAAAAAAAAAAAAAAAAAAAATCAGACTTCAGTTGTACAGCCCTCCTACCAAAAAAGCTGGCAGCAAATTTGGCAACAAAACACACCTCACTGAAGTACTTTTGAGTGGGACAGTGAAAACTGGGGTTGACCAGTCTCAATTTTAAACCTGTGACTACTGACCACGGACACTGCATTTTGCACGTTTTTCTGCAAATCCCAGTTCTGCAGTTAGCTCCAGGCAGACATCCACCATCCACTTGTGCAGCACTTGGTACTGAAATCACCAGCTGCATACAAAAAAAATACACTAAACACATCTGCAAACTCTGACTAGAAACTTCAAAAGACTATAGTTGAACTTGTATGAAATGCAAACCTGCTGCAATTAAGTTACTACTAGTACTACACAATTGGAAACTCTGTAATGCTGACAATGAGAATGGTTACGTTGCATTTAATCCTACAGCATCAGATTACAGAATTCATAGACCTCCAAGCTTACTCCCCACGAATCATACAAGGCTACTTCATTTATCTTTTTCTGCAGGGTTTTCCTTTCCAATATGCAGGAACTTAAACATAAAAATACATTAGAAGCGCCGTGTTTGGATCCCAGACGTGTTACATTCACTTACAGTCAGGTGTCAGAAATTGCCACACTAAGGTAACACTAGCCTGCCAGCTACTTGCTGTGGCACTGCAGTCTGCCCTTGCAACTCCGTTTGGTTAGCCTGGCATCAACCACCTTTATGCAGCTTCAGTAACTGGTATTAGAATACATAGAGATTATTTGTTTAAAATAAAAGAGATTAAATGTAGCACCAGAAACCTGAGTGAGGTTAAAACAAGTTACAGTTTAAATCCCCAAACTGCCTCTGACAGGAAAATATTTAACTCATTCTAAACCGCTCAGAGTTCTTAACTCCTGTTATGTTTCTCCACGCTATTAAGAGATGGCACTATCTTAGAGATTTCCTCAACACATCATGTCCTAACCGAGTTTTCCTGGGTGGGCGGCCACTGTTAAAAAAAGTAGAACTGAAAGAAATACTAAAAGCAGGCATTGAATTGAGTTCAATGTCCATTTTTGCATTTCTCATGTCCAGAAGCAAAGGTCACTTGGAGTTTTTCACTCCAAGCTTTAGCACAGAGTCCACAGTATCCATGCCATTTGGAACAGCAGAGGCATGGGACTTCCATTTTTCCCAGTGAGGAACTCTTCCTCAGAAAGACCAAAAAACCCCGCAATCTTCTTGGTTTTGGATCCATTTTCTCAACAGAAGTTTAATTTCTGTGCAGATTTCTTTCTACTTCTCTCATTTTCTCACTAATGTCTCCAGCCATTAATATAAGAGAGGAATCCTAAGGATATACGCCTACTACGTGTTCTCACTTCAACTCACTGACTGAACCAGTACACCTGTATAATTATCAGATTGACCCATGGGAGATCCTGGTTGAACTATTTGCTCTGCTACAGATTTTGATGAGATCCTCAGCAACTCACTCGACTCCCACCTATAAAAACTGAATGATGCGTGTTAAGGCAAATACATCAGAAGTTCTGAGGCCACAATAACCAGAGAGGATACAAATATCAAGCAGAGCTCTGGGTTAGAGCAGCAATAACTCATTCCTTCTGCTCCCCTAGCAAGCCTATTTCTAAATTATACTAGCAAACTCTGGTATAAGAAATAGTCTCTCTTTTTCCCTTCCTCAAGACAATACAGTAATACTAACAGAGAGGTACTATTGCTGGTACAACCATACCTACAGATGGAGTTGATGAAAACACTTTCACTCACACATCTAAACTAAGCTATCAATTTAATATAACCTTATCTTGCCAAATATTGTATTTGACAAGGGTATGTAGTTTTCCAAATATGTAAGTAAACAGACCTTCTATTAGCATGCTTCTGAAAAGAACATTTTTGTGGATGTTAACTGTTGGATTAGAATGTTAAGTCACTAGCATAAAGAGATTTTATACTGCCTGTAGGGAGAGCAAACTTCTGCAAGTTATGCCAAAAATTAGTTTTCTTTGTCTTTCATTCCCTTCTATGTGATCTTACAGACTCAATTCTCTCCTTCTCCAAAGAAATCCCTTTGAGGAAAGAGTTGTGGACCACTCCTTTTCCATCCCCTGTTGGTCACTTTTCTTCTACTTTTCTATTGCCAATGTTTCTAATGGGAAAACATACTCGGGATTTTGATGTTGAAATCAAGGATGTTGCAACAGAATGAATAGCAGATCAAAAATATATTTTCCCATTTCACTAGGAGCCATGCTTTCCAACACACTGCTAGCAGAGAAGGTTAGCATGCAATCCAAAACTTAGTCTTCTCTTGCTTCACAGGTAATGAGTCTCAGCATCTGCTGATGCAAGAGATAAGAGATTCATGTCAACTGACAAAATTAAGGTATTCCAGGAAACAGAAAAACCAAAGAAAGCACTTCTAGAAAGCAATTTCACTAACAAATATGAGAAGTATCAACAGAGACAGTGACATCATTTGTTATTGATGTTACACTTCAGGAATCAGCAAAATAGTCAAAATGCCTACAAAGACTGATTCGTAAGGGGTTGTGTATCAAAACACGATAGTTTTACGCTTCCTGGGAAAGCTTCTGTTTTAATTAAGGCCACCTTCAAGGTT
Source organism: Nipponia nippon (assembly GCF_047370975.1). Classification (NCBI taxonomy): domain Eukaryota; kingdom Metazoa; phylum Chordata; class Aves; order Pelecaniformes; family Threskiornithidae; genus Nipponia; species Nipponia nippon. The sequence continues at coordinate 160,030,086 of NW_028262290.1, forward strand.
TAAAGCATCTAATTTAATCCTCGTCAGCACAAGAAAATCTGTGTGATTTAGCCAAGCAATACTTGGACAGTTTTACATAAACTAAAAAGACAACCTCTATGAACATGCTCCTAACATTCATTAAGTATTTGCTTAAATCAGTTTGGCACATACCAATCATTTACTGAGATGCCTTCTTTCTAGCATGCCTCTGCAAGTTCATTAGCTTAACCTGTCAATTTAAAATTCAACTTCTTAAATGGTGCAGTGTCTCATAGCTGAAGTCTTAGGAATGATAAAAAGTTATTGCAAGTAAGCAGTTACCTCCCATCAGCCCCTCTGCAACATTACTTGCACATATTCCTTCCCTCTTGCGCAGCAAGAGAAACTATTTTTGTCAAGGTAGCTTGCTCCATGGCAAGAGGGGTTCGCATGCATGCGAACAGTCACTGTAGCACAGCCGATGAGGTATAACTTGCCAGTCACGGCAAACCTTCATTCTCAGAAATGCAGAACTTGCAATGCCGCTACTGCCACAAGAGAGAAAACCATAACAGCTCACCTGCCCCAAACTCAATTTAGAGCCAGCAAAAATGTCAAAGTACCTACCTGCAAGCACTATGAGGTAGTAGGGTCTGGACTCCTCCCTGCCTGCACATCTGTTTCTTGCTCATACTTTGAAGCATAAAGCAGGCAGTAGGAAGTCCTGAGGTTCCCCGCATTAGGGGTTTCCAGCTAGCGTAAACAGTGGAAAAGCTGATTCACCCCTAAGCACTGTATTTCAGTTTCAGACACGAAAAGCATCTGGCTGCAAAAACTCTAGACTGCACAAGAAAGGGCTGAGATACAGCACGTCACTCTTACGGGCACTTCAATCCATACTCTACATTTTGGAAACACCATCAGTTGTTTGACCTACAGATTTAGCATATTATCGCGTCTCAGTGAAGGAGGTCAGAAGTTCATAAAACAAAATATCTGAAACTTAGTACACTTGAAGTCAATTTTGGTTGAAACAGTATCATCAGCTTCCCAGTCTTCCCCCTTTTTGCTGCAGTGTACTTCCAGTTTTTACAGTGTTTTCAAATAAAGCATTTACACTAATTATTAAACAATGCTGACTCACATGAGAAACACGCTAGAGCACAGCTGAAGGATGTGGTGGATACCAGTAACTCTTACACAAAATGAGCTGAACAAATGCATTTACTCATGCTGCTAAACACTGGTTTAACAGCTAAGGCCTTTGTACTGACAGTACTTTATACATTAACACAGTAGCTGCAACAGCAGATGCATTCATCTCCATAAGCCACCATATGTTTTGAAAAGAAACCTTAGATAAAAATCAAGACAGTTTATCTACCTCCCACACTCTAACAGGGATTGAAACAGACTTCACCTCTAATATTTTTTGAGAAAGAAAATTAATTTCTGTACTTGAAATACGTGAGCGTATTTTTGCTCTTCAACAGCAATTAACAGAGTTGTATTGCAGCACCTCTCCAAAATGAATGGTACTAAAGACAATTACTTGATTTTAGGGATACCTGTAACTGTAGTATTGCCTAGCCAGACAGTTGGTACTGTTTAGGAAGTCAATAAACTGAACTGTCACAGAAAGGAATGATTGTATTTTTTCAAAATTTTACCTTTTCCCTTCAGCTGGAAGTCTCCCCTTACTTCTCTGCTTCAGTAATCAACACACAGCTGCCACACTGCCAAACTCAGCCTGCCAGCTGCTCAGACCACAGTCTTTTTACAATACCTTCCAAGGTAACGTAACTAAAGAAAGAACGATCCTCCCTCTGTTCTTTTCACCCCCGCAGTACCCTATTCTTTCTTGCTGGAAGATCCGAAATCTCATCCATCTGACCCACAGTTTGCCCTGCTCCACACACATGCCCTAAAACTACCATTAAAACTTTTGTTTCTCTAGCATTTATTATCAGTAAGCATGTTTTGTATAGACAAATTTTCAAAATACTAATAATTCATCTTTATTTCCCTTGCCATGCTGTTTCAGGGCTTTCTTCCTCCTAAAAAGCTTGAATCACACCGACTGTTATTTTGCATCACTATGAAAATGATGAACAGATTCACTCATTCTCATAAACCACTGTCACACAGCAGCTTATCAGGAACTCTTTCCATTTCACTCCTTTGCATAATGGAGTATCGATTTGCATCCTCTGAGACAAAGTGATTAGATAGCAGAAGACAGGCAACAGGCCCTGAAAGCTGCAGTTAGAATCTCTTAAACCAGAACACATGTCACATAGCCTGCTGGCTTCCTCATCTGAGACTGAGGGATGAAGGCTCATTAGACCTGCAGTGTTATTTCTTTCCTTCCCTGCTGCAGAAGAGCTCCTAAAACTCTGCAGGAGCTTATCTTACCCAGAGATGAAGAAAAGCTTATGCAGAAGGCATGCAGTTCTTCAGAGACAGTTACACTGGGGGAGGCCAACCGCTTGTTAATCAAAAGCCTCTTATCTGGAACCACCTGGACGTTTATGCTGTTCTAAAATGAGGTCTAGGAATCCCAGCTGGACTATTTCACATATGCAGAGGTTCTCCTCAGGGTCACAGAGCAGAAACATACCGTCAGGGAGAGGTTGGTACCATCCTTTCCTGGGCACAGCCTGCACTTGGATCAGCTTAACCTAATCAGAGATGTCTGGGAGCAGTTTCCTATTAAGATGAGATGCATACGAAAGGGAAGGAAAAAAAAAAAAAAAGCAGATGCTAGATCAGAAAGTATTCAAGAATATGTAACATCACTTACAGACTACTCTTTCTAAGTAAAGACAGAAGGGATTTGATCTTATGTTGAAATACATTTTCCAGGAAAAAAAAAAAAAGGCATATTGGCAGAGTGCTGATGATCCTGCCCACCTGCATAATTACTGTACTGGCATGAAGAGATTTCACTATTCCTTCAAACAGAAAGCAATACTCCAAATACACTAGACCAAACAGATAAAGTATAGATTGTTTACAGAACAGCAACAAAGCCAGGTCATGAGATTTTTTTTTTTTTCCTTTGCAAGAGTAGGGGCAGCACTTTATATCTAGTTATACAATAAAGTTCTGTAAGGTCTGCTGCAGCTGCCCTGCAACTGATATTGAAAAGACATCAGGATACAGTTTGGCAGAGATGCTGTATTAGACAGCACTAGTGTTTTAGTTAGTCTCAACAACAGTTTTAAGGCTGACGCCTATGAAGAACCGAATGAAGGTGAAGCAGCTATCTGGAAAGGCAGCTTCTGAACACAGTGTTTGCTTCCAGTGCCACACTCCAGAAGAGAAGTCCAACGTGCTAAGCCCCCTGCTACCAGCAGCACAGAGCTTTTGGTAACTTGCTCAGCTCGGTCTGTTTTCACGCAAACAAGGGACCAGAGAACCTTTCTTTTGCCTTGCAAGTAACTTGGAGACAGTTAATTCGCTATCAGCATTTTCTCTTGCAGCCTTCCTTATAAGCTTTAACACACAAAAAAAGAAAAATGACACATGGCAATGGGAACTAACCAGAAGGGCTGGAAACCAGCCACGTAGAATAACACATATTTGCTAAGAGGAAAAGGGAGCCTCAATGTTGCAATGTATATACTGAAAGCCACAGGAACGAAAAAGGAGAAACGGTTTAAAAATAAATTTCCCAGTCATAAAGATAAGAAAGCTTTAATACAGCACGGGGTCAAACAGGCCTCCAAAAAGCAACGCCTGCCCTCGCCCTGCAAACGAATCAATGAAAGGAGCGGTGCCAGCAGGACTAACAGGTCCAGATCCCACGTTTTGGGCTGACAGTTGCAGTTTCAGTCTACCTGCAGGCGGGCTGCTGCTGCTCCTCCTTCACATGCATTTAAAGACTAAAACAAATAATAATTACGTTGTCTTCCACCCCACGTAGCACAACCGCACCGGCCCCACGGTCTCTCCCCGGGGCAGTGCTGTTGCTCAGGTTAAACTCGCAGCCCTCAGCCAGCCAAGCGCAGCCGCCCCGCTGGAAGCTCACACCGCTCACAGCGGCCAGCACGGGGAAGCCCCGAGCCTGCCGCCGGCCTGTGGCCGCCCGGGGCACGGGCGGCAGGAAGCGGGAACCGCTGCCCCGGGACAGGCTCCGGCCGCGTCCCTCAGGGCAGGCGGGAAAACGGCCGGGGCCCCCGTCCCTCACCCCCCGGGGCTGCCCCTCACAGCGCCGCCGGCCCCGTCCCCTCACACCGCCACAGACCCCCGGGGCTGCCCCTCACAGCGCCGCCGACCCCGTCCTTCACCCCTCGGGGCTGCTCCTCACACCGGCGCCGGTTGCTCCGCCGGGGCCGCCTCCCCTCACGGGGCCGCCTCCCCTCACGGGGCCGCCTCCCCTCACGGGGCCGCCACCGCCGCCCCTGTCCCTCACAGCCCCGGCGCCGCCACCCACCACACTCACCGCGGCGGCGGCGGCATCGCCCCTCCGCCCGCCCCGTGCCCTCAGCAGCGGCGGCAGCGGCGGCGGCGGCAGCAGCGCACACCGCTCGCGCGCGGCGGCGGCCCCACGTGACCGCTCCCGCCTCCTCCCTCCCCGGGCCGGCGCCGTCACGTGAGGCGCGGGCGCGGCCGCCATGACAGGCGGGGCCGGGTCGGCCTGAGAAGATGGCGAGCTCTGAGGGGGGAGAGTGGTGAGGCTGTGGGGCACCCGCCTGGCCCCCCGTTTTTGCTCAGCGGTGCAGGGTCGGGAAGCTATGGGGGGTTCAAGGCTGGAGAGCTGTGGGTGTGCTGCCTTCAACCCCCCTCTCCCCTCAGAGCTGCTGTGCATCTGCCCATCCCGCCGGGCACTAGCCCCGAGGCTTGCAAGGAGTTCCCTTGCTCTCTCTGAAGACTAAAGCCCTTTCCAGCCCCTCAAGGAGGTGTCTGCTTTGGGCTTTATGGTCTTAAGTGGCCCCTGGAAATACTTGTCCAGGAGCTTTGAAGGGGAGAAAAGAGGTGTAGGTCAGGCAGATGGAGGATGTCTGGGCCGACTACCAATGTCTTCCTCACTGTGTAGTCTGAGTAGCTGTCTGGAATGTGGGGGACTGGTTTCTTCAGTTCAGCGGGAAGGCGGAGAGAGCTGAGGGAAATCAACCACAACTACCCAAAAATAACCTGAGCTTGGCAGTTAATGAGCCTCTATAGCAACAAGAGTTGACATCCGCACAGGTGGAGAGGTGTGTTGAATCCTCAGATCTTTCATATCCAGAGTAAGTGATCTAACCGCTGACTTACTAGACAAAATGGCGGTGGGGTGCCTTCACCACTGATCCATCTTCGTGCCGGACCTGCCTTGGCAGGTGTCCTTTCGGGAGGGGCAGTGAAATGGGAAGGCATGTTGAGTTTGTAAACCCTGGTGAGGTTTGAGAACGAACTGAGTGTCAGATCTGCTCAGCATAGTCAGGACTGGAAGCTTTTTTGTGAATACCCAGATACAGAACTTGAGCTGCTGAGTGACACTTTGAAGATGGCAGATTTTATTTTAGTGAAGTGCAAATTGAACAGGGCTGACACACTTAAGCCCATTCTTTGGTGGATATTGCCCCTGGTGTCCGGAGATTATGGCAAGGTGCTTTATAACGACACAAATAGAGCAGAACACAGAATTTGTCAAAAAAGCTGTAGCTATAGCATTAAAGTATAGAGGGCAAAAAAGCAATATATAATCAGAAGCTGCAGTGAAAGAAAAAGGAGTGACAGTCTGTGGAGGGGTTAGTAGGCGGATGACAAGGAGGTAGCAGGGATCAAGATGAAAGTAATGTGTGCGGTTAAATGAGATAGCCACGTAGTCAGCATCCCCATCAGCCAGCTTTCTATAATTCCTGTTCCGTAATGCCTAATATGCAGCTTTGATATCTCTCATAATAATTTAGCCTGAGGACTGGAGGTGTGTGTTAAGCTCTTTTAGGTAAAAGCAGCCTCAGCACATATGCTATCTGCTTTCTGCAGAACCATTATCCTTGAAGTCCTTCTAATTTGGCCAGTTCTTGCCTACCTTGTAATTCCACATATTTAATCTTCCCAAATAGCTTTTGTAGTTCTTATCGAAAAGAGTTTCCCTGGTGCTTGGATTATCATTTTATTAACAGAATTAATAAACTGCTACTTTTTAGCGTCATTTATTGTAAGGTCTTCGAGACGTGTTCAATTTCTCAAAATCCCTGATAATTATAATCTGCCCAGCCCAATTGCTTAATATGCTCAATGATAACTTGTTAGTGTTAACTAACTGACCCACTTCCTATGTGGTCACAGCAATGGACAAGAACTAATATAAAAGTGCTGGCAAGAAGTCATAACCCAATGTAATCCTCCGTCAATATGGGTTGTCAGAATTTGGGATACATGTGTACTCAAGCACTGCAATTTCATTTAGTAAATGTTCCTGTTGTTGACACATCTCGGACACAGAAATGACACAAGAGAAGGGGACATTCTGAGCTACAAAAGATTTTCTTTAAGTCCTGTCTTATTTCTCAGATTGGCTCTTCTACTTTGTGGAAAAAGGAGGTGAATATCCCCAGACCCAAGCAGAATTAGTGTATATTATTTTTCTAAATCCAAATCATTCAGAACAAATTTTAGAGCTTGTTGACCAGCTGTGACAGAGAAGACTGGAGGAAACTCCAACTGTTCTTTCAATAACTGGGAGAACTTGCATTTGTTTCAGTAGTTTCCTTGTATAATAGTTTGCCTATGGGCTGTCCGTGACTGAAGTCAGAGTCTGCACATCCCCTAGTAGAGTTTCTATGTGATTATGGTTTTGAGCGGAGTAAACAAGCCCTTGTAAGTGCTGGATGGTTTATTTGGAGTATTTGAGGAAGCTGGACGTTTATCTGGTTGCTCTCAGACTTTTCCTACCTACTGTTACTTTTGCTGCATATTACTTAACGTGGTTTTTTTTCCTGCTTTCCAAAAGAAATAAGACTGAATGACAACTCCGAATATGTATATGGGTTTATCTGATCTGCTGTCTCTTCTCAAATACTTTTGAAATCTTGGGCCATATTCATCAAATTTGACAGTGGGCAGAGATCTCAAAGAGATTATATTCTAAATAGCTTTGCAAAAATAGATGTCTGAATAGAAGAGAGAGACTGTTATCCACTACTGAGGAAAAGCCAGTGGAACAAGTTCATCCCACATACCCTTAAATTCATTAGGAGCACTCAGGAAAGAATTCATGGAGCTGTTGTGGCTAGTCTGTTGAAGACATCAGTTCTGTGCTTTGTAGTAGGTGAAAAGGCAAAAAGTATGTTAGATACGTTACGACAGGAATAAAGAATAAGATGGGACACTGTTGTAACACCCAAAATGCTTGTACATCTTGAATATTGTGTGGAATTCTCCCTAAAGCGCCGAGAAAGGTAGAGAGAAAATCAACAGATCAGAGGTGTGGAATTGCTTCCTTTAAAAAAAAAAAAAAAAAAAAAAAAAGGAGTTTAAATACACTTGAATGGTTTAACTTGGAAAAGGACTATGAAGGAAAATGATAATGGCATAAAAATCTATTGTCATAAAGAAAGTGAACTCTGTGTTTCTTATAGCACAAGATTTCAGTGTCCTGAGTGAAATTTCCAAGCAGTAAATTTAAAAGAAACAAAAGAAAGTATGTTTTTTCTTGAATTACAGTTGTAAATTGCTGCAAGTGTATTGTAGAGGCCAAAAGTATAAATGTGCTCATGAGTGGATTAGAAATGGAAATGGAAAAAATGTCCATCGAGGCCCTTAAACATAATGCTAATGCAGCTGCCAGCTCAGGAAATCTCCAAGTAAAGGGGTGGATTCAGCCAGCAGATTAAGAGACCTAAATTTGGGTTTCAGTGTGTAGGTGTCTCCATGTGAACCAGATGTCTAAGCTCCCTTTATACTCAGCAGAGAACTAATGTGGGATTTAGTTACATAAATGCAGGCATCAAATGCCATTTTAGGCATTGTGGAGTTTTCTACCTGGCCTGCTCCAAGAAGCAGCAGGTCTCCTAAAAAGCCTGTCATATCGGAAGTCTCACATGGGAGTCTGATATCTCAAACCATCACAGTTGTTACTAGGCACCCATGGTTAGCAAGCTGAACCCTGCTCATAGTTGATACAGCAAGCTATGCAGATCACCTTAAGGTAGATATATCAGTGTATTTTGAACAGCTGAGTAGCTCTCGGCTTTATTAACTGTGTTGAGTAGTTCGCTATTGACTGTAGGAGGAACTTATATTCAGATGAAGACATCTGCATGGGGACACTTCAGTCTAGGTGTCAGAATTTATAGGTTTTGCCAGGCTGTACCAGAAGGCATATCGCTTACCTTTCTAGTGCTATTCCATTAAGTTTCCTTAGCTAGTCAGACCACCAAGTTCATTCGGCTGAGATTGATTTAGGGGAAGAATAGGGGAGACTATGTATGAAAAACCTTCTTAAGATACTCAGATTTATTGATAATGAGGATTGTGTGAAGGTTTAGATCCACGGTGTGTTCTATAATGGTGCATTGATGTGTAGTGACACTTTGAACACAGTTTCATAACTCCGTAAGCCTGGAAGATACCTGATGGCCAAGAGTTCTGGGGCAACTGCAGATATTGCTGATGAAGCCATCAGAATGACAAATTCTTAAGCCATTAGATCCTGTAGCTGAAAGGGATTTTTTTCGCAAAGGTAAATCAAAACTAATTTGGTTGGTGTTACAGGCTTTACACCCTTCTGTGAATCAGACCAGTTAGATCTTGTTAGAGTAGCAGAACTTGCCTAAGAAGAATTTGGGCTAAGATTCAGGCCAAAGAAATTAGAAAGATGTAACTAGAAAAGCCAGATGATAATTAGGTGAGTTTTGGAAAGCTGGATCAGTTTTTTCCTCAATCTCTCGCACTTTATATTTTCTAGTCGGAAAGACAAAACTTTTAGCACTAATGCTGTCCTCTTGGGCTGATGAAAGTTTTAAAAAACAAGTAAACAAGTCAGCAAGCTCTGGCTTTGTTTTTTGGATATCTTAAAACAAGCTATGAGGGAGCGCTTATGCTTTTAAAACTGCATCGGTCACCAGTTGTGCTACTGCAGCAGTGTTCCCATTTGATATTTATTGACAGAATGCCTTGATAGTACAATAAGTAATAGAGACTTTCTCCTAGTGTCACTGCTGTTAACAGAGCATCTATCTCTCTCCAATGTCCTGCTCTTCAAGACGAGACAGAGACAAGAACAAACCTAATATGATACAATGGGCAGGCCCTCTCCCTTTTCCCATACATGGGACACAGATAAGATCTACCAACCAGCTAAATATTAACCCATGCTAATGAAGCAAGAAAGAAGTTGTGGGGTGGAATGATGAGCATATGTAACGAATCCGTAAAATCTGTAGGAACATGAGGAAGAAGCCAGTTGTGTGAGTGACAGACAGTGTTTGGGAGAATTCACAGATCTAAGGATCTTGCCTTGTTTTGTCTCAGCAAGGAATTGCAGCACTGAGCATACACAGAAGTGTAGTATTGTCATGCTCTGTTCGATTCCCTTCAACTTGTTTCCTTCAATTTTCAGCTCAATCTGTGTTATTTTTCTGTATTTCTTAACATCTCTCTCCTAATATTTTCTGTAGAGTCTCTCCAGAACTGTGGAAAAGTTGTGTTTTAGCTTTGAAGTGTTGCTGACAAAATTCCATCTGGTTTGGGTAGTCAGAAGTTCTCACTCTTAAGGTCTGGGAGCGAGATGTTACATTTTCTGTCATTTCTTTTTATTGAAATAAAACATTCCTTGGAATCTGCGGAGGGAGGTAATTGGCTAAACGTTCTGTCCAGTGTTGCTCAACTGTGCTCAGATCGCTTCACAGGCTTGGGGTCTGGGCCAGCCTGGGCTGATTTCTTTTCCACTTTGGACTGTTTTGCAAAGTTTTGAGAATGAAAACAATCCCATAAAACCCAGAAATCTGATCATTGAATTGGCTTTTTCCCAATGAATTGTATTAGAACTCTACCAAGAGTTTCCGTCCATATTTGTTTCTGCTCCCTGATAAGAGGAGGAAAAAAGTTTATTTGCAGAGGAGGTCAGTCTCATTATCTTCTTTTTACAGATGTGGGAGTTGAAGTGCAGAAAGATGAAGCTGTTTGTTCCAGGTCATCCAACAGAGCAGTGGCAGAGAGAAAAATAGAACTGAGTCCTTCAGTGCTCACTCTGTTGCATCACTCTGTCTTCCTGTTTTGATGGAAATGTCTGAAATGTAATTTTATAGGTAAGTACGTGAGAAAGATTCAGACTTCCTGAAGCATGGAAACCAAAACCTTTAGTTATGTCACGTAAACAGAGGTTATATAGGCTTCAAACTGAGACAAAGTCTCCAAGTTTGAGTTGTGGCACTTCTGTTGTACAGGTATCTTTTTGGTAATTCTTTCTCATAGCAGGTATAATCTTCCCAGTAGCTTTCATCAAAAGATACCTTGGCCTCTAGCCCCATACCTATTGTACAACAGGATGCTGAGCCTTTTTTTTTTTTCATACTACGGTTTCATTTTCTGTATTCTCAAGGATGGTGGTGCTGTGTGGTGCTTAGTTGCTGGCTGGGGTTAAACCACAACAGGTTTTCACTTTCCTAGCACTGAGGAAAGCATAAAAAGGAAGCATGTGTAAGAAGCAAAGGATGATTATCCGGTAATATTCATAGTTTCATTTTAGCTCTATTTTTCCCATTGTTTTTACAAAATTATGCTGATTCATACCAACTAGGGGCAGTTCCTGCTTCTCTGTAGCAACTTTACTTCTGTCGTAGAATCATAGGGCTTGTACCCCTTCTTCTTCCATCCCCCTCTCCAATTTGTCATTCGTCTGCTGTTTCTGTAACCCATCCTAAAAAAAAATTCACAACTTTAAAATCATCATGAACAACCAAATAACCATTTAGAAACTTCTACTCTAAATCATTCTTCTTTTTCAGAGGCCTGAGATATATTAGCAGTATTCCTCATCTTTGTATTGTTTTTTCAAAGGAGAATATGTGAAATTCAATAGTAGTTGTGTTTCCTATCTTTTTATGCATGTGTGAGAAACCGAAGAGAAATTATATTCTTGTAGCTAAGAGGACAAGAATTAGGAGACATGACTATCCCTCAAGGCTCCCTCCATAAGTCTGGGTTTATTGCTTGATGTTTTCATTTGTTGTATACAGTATGTTGATAAAATTCTTACCCCCACAACCTATGTCTATGTTATCTATTTAGATTAGAAGCACTTGTGGCCAAACACAGTTTCTTATTGGGCAATTACGTATCACTACAAACACAGACACCTGACCTCTCTTGGGATTTGTAGGCAAATCCAAAGCAAAACAAAAAAAATCCCCATCAGCAACATACTCTTTGCTGCATTACTGACTTGCGGTTTACCAGAGAAATGCGTTAGGGTAGGCTGTCAAAAGCAGTGTTTCTGAACTGTAAGTTTTGGAAATGTCACAAACTTGATTTCAACAAATGATGAAAATAAATTAGAAAATAAGTATTCTAATTGGTCTATACAGGACCCAAGAGCTGTGCAATTTACTCCTTATTTTAGCATGAAAAAATCTATATGATTAAAAAGCTCAAGATAATTTTGGGGACTATTAAAAAACCCTAATACAAATAACATGACCTTTGTGTTAATGATTTTAGTGAAGGATTAGTAGGCAATTAAATGAATGACTGGAGGAAACCATTATTGCACTATCTGAAAATGTCAAGCTCTGAAAGAAGCATAGTGCCTAAGGAAAATGGTGAAAAAGGAAGATAAATACTGCTAAAATCTGTCCTGGATAGACATTGTGCTGTACAAAGGGATAGCACATTCTGTACAAGTTGTGAGATGCCCCCTGGTGCTATAAACCTCAGCTGTTTATTTCTGTTGAGACACTGTACATGGTCAGAGCAGGATAAAACACCCGCAGTGTTGACAGAGGATAAGAAAGTGTAAAAGGAAAATGGAAGCTACAGAAGGCCGCAGAGCTGCAGAAGAGGGATTGGTAGCAATGCCATTTAGGATCGAACCCATTTACAATAAGCAGAATTAGCTGTAAGCTTCTCAGTTTTAGGTAACATTTTCAGTAGCAGGAGTTAGAGGATGCTGTATGGTGATGGGGATCCAGGTGGGGAAGGGGTCAGCAGAATTTTGTGGAGGCTGTAGATGGAAGGGAGGGTTGGAGAGGCTTTGGAGAGCCACAGAGAGAGAAGTCTCCTTCTTCACCCAGATGCCTCTTCCATAGCACTGTGAGGGTTATGGGACCCCCAAAGTGGCCCTTGCAGCACCAATCACCACAAGCAACAACGTACCCTGTCTTCTTCCTACAGCAATTTCTACTTATTTGGGGCTGCTGAGAAGAGGAAGGAGAAGCAGGGAGGGGACAGGAACAAAAAGAACTATTTCAGCAAAGAGGAAGGGAGGAATAGAAGGTGCTGAGCCAAAGAGGAAGGCCTTAGAGAGCAAGGCTTTCTGTTCCTATTACTGGGGTCAAAAATCACTGCTCCAAAGAACCTGGGCTCTAAGAGTAATGCCTGCTTCCCTTTCCTTCAGAGACAGTAGTGGTCGTGCAGGCAGAAGGCAAGTATGGCCTGTGTGCTTTCATGTTTCTGTGTAGTCCAAAACCATGAGGAGAGTCCCTGTGTCCCGAGTTGCAGTGCTCTGACTACTAGGACACACTCTTACAGGAGCCCTAGTTTTCAGGAAGAACTTTATATAAAGTATCACTTGTTAGAGAAATGCTAATAAGTAGTAGTATCTTGAAAAAGATAAGAAAAGAAAAAAGTGGAAATGAAATATTTTCAAGGTCTGAGATTAGGCTGGTTGGCATGAGGAAGATTTAGAAAAGTCAGGATTTTCGTGGAACACTCTTGTCATGAAAGAGAGAAGAAGAAAATTGTAATTAGGATAGATAAACTAGAATTCTGTTCTTGCCTCTAAATTGGTATGGCTCTTCTCCAAACTTAAGTGGCAGTTCTAGATGCTAGCAAGTGGTTCTGTGGGGTTGGTTATCCCAGACTTTTCTGGAAATAAAGTCACATAAACTATGTGGACCTAAAAATGTATAGACAAGAGCAGAATCAAAAGCAAGAGATTCTAAGAGTTTGGGGGGGAATTCCTGCACTGTATCATAGCTATTTGTAACTGGATATTTAGTATTTGCAACTTTGTTTTGGAGGATCTTCAGATGGCAAAACAACAGATGTTTGCTGCGTCATTCAAGCAGAAAAAGAATATCACAAGTTATTTTCAATACTAAATGAATACCAAATCTTTTGTATGTCCTTGTGATGAAAAAAAGAGGATATCATCTTGTGTCATTAAGAGAAAATACCAATGGTTTAGCCAGCTGTCTGATTTTAATGGCTATATATCTTGGAGATGTACTACTTATGAAAGTTCTGGTTCTCTTGTGGATTAGATGAGTGAGGACAGGGAAATGAGGAAATGAGGGAAAAATCCCTTTGAACAGATCGATATTGGTTGTAACAAAATTTGCTGCACTTCATTACGTAAAAATTTGTTGTAAACCAAACAATCCTAGTGGTGTTCTTATAGCCTTTGTTGCCAAAAGAAATAAGGTAAGAATTTCAGCTTTCGTTGTAATGAAAGCCTCCAGCCCTTGTGGTCAGAGGAATAAAACCTTGAAGATCTGACACATAAGTAAAATGATGGCTCATCCTACAAGAGTAAAATTAAAAAATAATAAAAAAAAGAGTGAAATATCTTCTAGTGTTTTTTAATAAAGCCATTCTTCTGATTTTACAGAGACCAGCTCCTGGTTTTGTTAGTGCTCAGGCTGGTAATACTGAGCATAAGTCCCAAATATGTCTTCTGGCACTGTACCAATTCGAGTTAAACCAAAATATATTATCCATTCTCCTACATGCAAGCTTCTACTGTACCATATTATGGAACCAAGTTATCTGAGAGTTGCAAAGTAATACCAGATGGTGATTGTAGGTTGGCTGGAATTTGCGGTGTTTCTCATCTTGCCACATGTTTCACCACTTGGAAGCTTCTAAATTCAATTATTTGTCTCCTTGGCTCAATATTCCCTCTCTTTCATTTTCTGGTTTGGTGCAATTCTTGATGCTTTCACTAGGTGGGTCCCCACAACAGTACACTGGGTAAGCAATTTGTTGAATAGCCTGAAGATATTTAGGTAAATGTATCTCCCAGTCAGTTTTATTCCCACTTTCTTTGGCAGAAGTTCACTGCACCACATGTTTCGATGTAAAATTTAGTGTTTTAAAAACATTATTAGAGTATTGGGAAGTTGTCATAAAGGGACTGGACTTGGGAATCTCCCTAGGACTATTGCCTTTCTAACTTACCTATTTCAACTGGAAGTTAAAACAAATGTGCGCTTCTTGTGGCCAGTCATGTACAGTCCTATCAAGTTTTGCAATTATTTTACCTTTCAAAGGGTGATGCAAAGCTGGTTGGTTAGCAACATTACATACATTTTTCCTGTCCAAAATCAAAAGTTAGTCATCTTTAATGCTTTGCAACTTTCCATACTAGTCAAAACCAAAACAAAAATCATCTTTTTCCATGTATGTTAGGTATTTACTGACTACACAAGAAAAGAAAGAATTTTTAGCTAAAATCTTCAGAAATTTTCTTTCCAGGTACAAATATTTTATGTGAACATTGAAAAAGATTTACCCCCTAAACCTGACCAAAACAAAACCCAAACACAAAACTTCAGTTCTCTCTGTCCCATAATGTCTCATAGAGAAGATTAAGGAGAAAGAAGTCAGAGATTAGCAATACTTTTTAATGTCCTATTAGAAAGCCAGTCTAACCCAATGGTGGGTAGCATAAAAGCTAGACAGAGGTAGCTCTTGAGCCCTTTGTGGTGCCTTCTCTACCAAAGTCTGAATATGATTCTTGCCTGGTACAGCACCCATCTGTCACATCAACCTGGGAGAAAACTGTAAGTCAGGAACAGGGCAGCTCTTGCTGCTAATAGACACGTAACATAAAATGATGGCTCATCCTACAAGAGTCAAATTAAAAAAAAAAATAAAAAAAGAGACAAAGTAAAATATCTTTTAGTATTTTTTATTTAGTGTTTTGTTTTTATTACTCTGCTAATTTTAATAGGTAGAACTATCTGGTCTTTCGAAGTCATGGTGCTCTGAATGAGGAGGCATGTAACTTCTTTACTGTCTCAGGTTGTGTCTTCACCCTGCAAAGAAAGAGGATCAGAGAGTTCCATACTGTCATGTCCAGGCTGTTTCTGACATTCAGGCTTGTAGACTTAAAGCTAGCTCTCTTTATAGTGTAGTCTGTAGCATTGATTTAACTTTAGAATGGATAACTCTGGGGGCTTATCTAAACATACCTTTTCATTGCCCACTTCTCATATCTTGGCACCTACAGAAAGAAAATCAAAACAGCCAATTTCAATGATTGTAAGGTTTGGTTTTATTTTTTTGTCTTCTTTTGTTCCCACTCTTATCCAGGCTCATTAAGTGAATCTATTTCATCTGTTTATTTGTCATGGTAAGACAATTCATGCGGAAGTCTAGCAAGAAGTGCAAATTTTGTGATTTATGTTTAGAGGGCAAAGAAAGGTTTAGAAAATTCTTGCGTTAGGTATTACAAAGATAAGCTGAAAACTAAAATTGATTGTTTTCTTGCTCAGTAACCAACTTACATTAAATAAAACTGATAATCATTATTGAGTATGTTTAAACTCAGAACATCTTGGTCTGTCAAATAATTAATGCAAGACAAGAGAAAGGCTGTCACAGTACGCAGAGGCACGGTAGTACTTAATATGTCAGAGATGTGGCTCAAAATTAATCCTTGAGAGTGACTATAACATCTGATTTCCTGGTTTTAGCAAGTAGGTAGATAGAATTTTCTATGTTTTACCCAAACCAGTTTTAATGGTCTCCTTCTCTTCATTTTGATGGCAAGAATCCCAACTTGGAAAAAAATAGCTTCTGTATTGTTTTAGTTTACTTACGTCTCTAAGTGATGGTTATGAGCTCCAATAGTTATCTCTTCATCATCAAGCTAGTATCAGTTACAATCTCCATTCTTCACCTCTGGGCAAATTCTACGTGTAGGCTGAGTGGAAACGCTCTAGGAATCCAGGACAAGGAGGAACAGTGAGAAATTCTGATAAAACTTTGATTCACATTTGAAAAGTTCTTGTGTGTCTGAGCCTGGAGACTTGATCTGGTAGGGGGGTCTCATGCTCTCCTGGATTAGAGTCACCCTTCTGCGTCCCTGGGCAATTACACAAAGTGTAGTGGGACCGCTCATCATTGCTACTTCCAGAGTTACAAACCACAAAGCCAGACATACCAGATGAGGTTGGTCTGCTCACACTTGTCTGGCACCAGCATTTCCTCTGGGAAAATGGCAAAAGCAAATAGCAACTTGCCTGTTTGCATGTAGGCGTGATCCTCCTGAGAACATATAATTTGGCACCATGTGCAAGTGAAGTTCAAACATCCTCAAGCTATGAGTTGTTGACAACATCTCTCAGAATAGACATATAAACTATGTAAAGCAGTTCTGGTGCTGCCTTATCTCATCACTACCTTCAAAAACTGTAATGGTTCCCAAGTCACTAAGTCACCCCGATTGGGCAAACAGGCTTACAGCAAAGGGTGTTAACCGCTTAACCTTTGCATCAGCCCCCTTGTCTGCAGGCAGAGGATAACAACACTTACCAGCCTCATCAGGACCCTGGGAGATGCAAAGCACGCTTAAACTTTTGTGTGTATTGATGAACGCTTATGTATTGCTGCCCCACAGTGGCTGTGTTTACAAAGGTTATAATCCTCACAATAAAGGCAACGGTGAACATTTCAAATAATATTGGTTTCCCAGTCACATTATTAGCTGTGCAAAATTTAGACTGGTTCCCTGTTTACTATGCAGATTTTGAATGCAATTAAGCATATCTGGTGGTGTCACACCTATATTACTAGCGATGGACCTGTGCTTCCTTTATAGGAGGTTGTATAGAAGTGACAAGTATCACGACTGTAATGAGATCAGAGGGAGGTAAATATACCGTATAAATATTCCAAGGCCTCTTGAGACTGACAGTCAGCAAGTGAACCTTGGCTACAACACAGAAAATTTGAGAGTCGTTAGTAAAGAGGATTAAAGTGGTAGGCATCCTCTGGGCTATAGCAGGATTTAACAAATGCCTGCGAATGCAACGTTCAACAGGACTCCAAGGCAAAGCTCGACTGTAACTTGGAGTCTGCACAGAGGGAAAAGAGAAAGCAGTCCAGGATCAGGTTACTCATCTGATTGCAAAAAGGGCTCTGTTTTCAGTGCTGCCCCCAGGGCTTTACCTGATCTATCCAAATAGAAGATGTCTGCCCTTCCCACCCTGCAATCATTCATACATAAACAACTCTAAATACTTTTCTGACTGTTCTGCCAGTTTCAGCTCTTCTTGCTTATTCAGTGCCAGCTCTCCTGCCAAAACAACAAACTGAGCTCGTGTGGGTTGTGGCTGGGGGCAGAGGCAGGCAACAGCAGTCTGCTCATTTCCTTTGTTTCTCTTTGGCCTTTCCTTGGGTAAAATCCAAGAGATGGATCATTGCTGGTTCCATCATGATGCAGAAGGAACAGACATCACTTTTCAAACAATGACAGCTTTATGAAGCTTAACAGTCTCAGCCAAAGTCTTGATGCTATCATCAGACGTGTCTTTCTTCCCAGTCCCTGCAGGTGACTGCAGCTGGCAGCAGATCTTTTGACAGTCAGATTCTGTATATTATCTCTGTTGGACCAAGCCTTTAAATAATTCGACGGGAAGATCTGGGAAACAGATATGCTATTTCAAGGCATAAATAACATTGTGCTGAGTGCTGCAGAAAGCCGTTATTTAATTTAGTTCGATTTGGTTCAAACGTGGTCATCTGGTTTGGCATCCAACCAGGATTTCTGTAGATGTATACTGTTTCTTCTTAGACCACCAACTGTCATATACAAATCAATTCTCACTGTGCCTCCATTCCTCGGCTCTTCAACAGGAATAATAAGATGTCCTTGACTTACGGGAAGGAGAGATAAGGAGTGATGGGAAGTCAGTTTGTGAGATTTTCTGATTTCCTAGTAATAGACATCCATATAAATAACTGAAACACAGGTACTGAAATGGCAAGAGTAGTTGCCACTAACAGCAGAGAAATGTGGAGAGCATTGCTGGTACACTGCCATCAAATCACGTCATATAACAGTGAAGTCCATCGTTGTGAAGAAAGCCAGACTATGCGAAGTAAAAACTATTTAAGCGGTCAGAGTTAAAGTGGAACTTAAGTTTTGGGTACTCTGTCTGACGAAGTCACCGTGATGGTTTAAAGAAGTTTAATTCTTCAGTTTGCTTATTGCCAGTTGTGATGATTACTCAGAGCTTCATTTTAGGTCGCAAAGTATTTTTGATAGTGACCAACTTCACATTTTAATCTGCAGGTATTAGCCCAAGGCTATTTCTTTGCTTCCAACAGACCAAAAGTATTTAGCTAAACAACAACAAAAAAAAGAACCTCGACAAAGTACATGCACGTTCCTGTTTGCCTTTTTTTGTTCCTCCACTCTTTTTTACAAAGGGGCAATGTCAGCTACCTGGCCTCTTCTGGAATGCAATCTGGGAGGTGATTTCATTTTGCTGTGTAAAGAGGAACGGCACAATCCTAGCAGTGACAGCATCCTGCCAGCTAGGGCTGCCACCGGCAAATCAGCAATAGCCATCAGCCTGAGGACTAGCCGTTCCCTAACAGCTATGGATCAGAAACAGCAAAGAAGCATTAGATGGTTTGACCTACGACATTATAGAATATTTACTTGCTTCCCAGAAGTCTGGGAGGCTCTGGATTCCTTGGCGTCTGGTTGAACCAGGGAGATGGATTAACTGAAGGACTATTACTGTTTTGTCTTGGGTGAGGCCTTCTGGGCAGCCAGCTGTTTTATTTTGTGTGTTGCACAAAAGGTTGCTTTAAAATTGCATGTTCTAGTGATGAGAGGTTGGAAGTGAGAGGATAAGCTGCAGAATACTTTTTTCCTTTACACAGAAGTAGCCAACATTGTTGGCAGAAGCAGGCAGAAGAGAGAAATTCCCTTAGAGTAATGCTAATACACATTGCCTTGTCATGTAAAGTTTAAGCCAGAAGTGTCCAGTCCAATGTGGGGCTAAGGGCCTGATTTTAAAATTATTTAGCTGCCTGTCCCTAGCTGCTACAGGTTGCTTTTGGAGCACCGTAATATGCTGAACAGTTCTGAAAGTCAGGATCCAAAAGTCTAATGCTATAGCTGGCCTACAACTACCATGCCTTGGTGTACACAGTGAGCTCCACTGACTTCCATGAGTTTCTACATAGACAGAACTGTTCACCTGGAATTAAATGCTTATCTGTTTGCAGATACTAAATCATTGGTGTCCTACGTGCTGTCTAGGAGAGAGCCTGAACAAAGCCAGGAGAAACTGTAAGGTCAGTGATATTTGTGTAAACCACATGGCGTGGGCTTTCTCAGATAATCCTTTTAGAATGCAATATTCTTGTAACACAGTTCTTACTCTCTTCCACATTTGAAAGCAGAAAAATTATTGTGTGCTTTCTGCAGTATATCCCTTCCTGGCAAAGCTGACTCAGAACAGAAGGAAAAGACAGCTTTGCTCTTCCAGCTATGGCTTTTAAAAACATTTTTGTCTGATTCTGTTAGGCTCCCAGAGAATGTTTCATGGATATGTAGCGTGTTTTATGTGTTAAACCCTTCATCATTCCTCAGCCCTTTGAAACAGGGAAGACTTATAAGTCCTGGGTTACAACAGAGAAAACAGTAGCGCAGAACTTAACCTCTGTAAGATTTCTCTTGGGCAAAATTCTCACATGGGAGGAGTCTGTTGCCTTCTTTGTTCTTGTCTCAGACCACTAACGTCAGTGATGGTGAATGAACCATCATGGGGATTGGGTCCATCATGGGGACAAGGAGATATAACCTGAGCTGCTGGAGCTCCCACTTACTTCAATCAAAACTGTGAGCACACAGTACTCTCGAAATGCAGATCTTAAATGATTTGGCAGTAGACATCCTCTAACTGCTTGTAAAACAACTGACAGTGGACATCTCAGTTATTTTGCCAGTTTGGTTCCTTTGTGACTGGAAGATAGGGAATGTGGTACAATAGCAGATACATCACCCAATTTGGGGTACCAAGGCAGGCATTTTTGTGTGTAAGTCTTGACCTGCCTTTGTTTTCTTATGCAAACAGTAATGAACAAAAAATATAATTGATAAGCATATTAATAAGTTAATGATTAACTTAACAATGTTGGCCTTCAGATTGCCATTAGGAGGCACTGGAGCTAATACAGAGGTCTCAGAATTCTTATTCCAGGTTCCTTGCACACCTGTCTGTTGGTACTGATCAAATTCTTGAGGTTTTCCTCACAGCTGTTAATAGACAGAAACTTTACTCTTTAATAGCATGTATGCATGCGTTGTATAGCCAGGTTAAAGTCCATACTGCTAAAAGAAACTTAGGTATCTCAGATTTCCAGGTTTATATATAGATTTTTTCTGATGCAACAAAATGAAAAACAAACTCATAAAGCATGTGGACCCATCCCAAACCGCAGATGAACGCACTTTAAACCCCAAGAGAATATAAACAGAAAAGCATTTGCTGCATTCAGGCTTCTGTCCTAGATTTACCCAGACAGCTCCAAACTCTATTTGGTTTTCCTGTCAAGTTTCTGGACCTAATTACATCCACCTGCATCTCAGTAATATATTACATGAGATATGTAACATTACAGAATCTCGTCAGTGTAAGCTGAGATGCAATTTAGATTGGCAGCTTAAAAAATAGCATTGTAGTGATGACCCTAAATCTCCAACCCCTCCATTACTTCACTACTTGCCAAGGAGACTTGGACTAAGGACTAAAACTTGCTAAGCAAGTGTTGCTTTTCACCCCAGGAACTTGTGCAGCCTGTGGCTCAGACCTTGCAGCTCAGTGGTAGGTCCTTCTCATGACTTGTGGGAGTCCCACAAGTGGCGTGCGATAAGTATTGCAGGAGTCTGCCATTCACCACCAAGTAATAGAGTCATGATGCTGAAAGGAGTGCTGTATTCCCATGTCAGATGTGTAGAATCTGCTTTACCACTAGAGAAGATTTAGGGATAAAACAATACTTAAGAATACAAGATTTTCAATAATGGAGAAAATCACAAAAAGATACAAGATGGGTCACTAATGTTATGTTTGGCGAGAAAGCCCTTAGCTGCTCCAACATCTCATCCACTAAGAGGCTGACAGACTGATTAGTTTCTGCTGTCTATATCAGACTTGGTTCACCTAGAAAACTTTAGAGTTATGTCTTTCATGTTCTAGTGATAAAGAGGTTACTCAGAGTCTCCTGGAACAGCTGCTCTAGCCTAAAGCAGACTGTCTTGTCACCTACCCCCGGTAACAGTTTCCCTTCTTACCTCTTACAATAGGACATTCAGACTCATGTTAATGAAGGAGATCAGGTCATTTCTCTACGCTACTCCCTTTAAAGTGCCTAATTAATTTTTCTGTTGTACACTTTGATTAGAACACATTCCTGGCTTCAGTTTTGAATTGGTTTTGGTTTTTTTTTTTCCTTTACAGGTCCCTTCACACAGGGGACCTGTTATGCATAAGTTATGCAAATCATAACTTATAAATATATAATGTGCAATTAATAATTAATTATTATAATTTAATTTGAAAATGCAGCTGAAATTAGCTCGTTTTTAGCAATTTAAATATGATACTTGAAGATAAATGGATGGCAAAACTGAGAAGTGGAGTTTCTAGAAAGACAGTTTCAGGAACTCTTAGTTACAGGGGCCTTTTTCCTTCTGAGCCCCTGACACCTCTGCTTAGCAAAGAGATGGGAGAGTTTAGCCACTGGATATATTGAATGGACCACTCAGGGATTCTTTGGGTTTGTGTGCAGGGTTGTGTATAGGAGTATACAGTCCTCGTACCTTTACATCTCTGGTGTAACCTTTTTCAGGTGTTTTTACCTCTGTAAGACTTTGAACTTGGTACAGAATAAACGTGGTCTCAGCACGGTATGATGGCCTGTAATACAGTCCTTCTTGCATTAAAACTGCCCATATCTGCACAAGAGTACAAAGTTCAGGCAGTTTGTTGAAGGTTGAACTGGACTGTTCTGATACAATTTTCTTTATCTTATCAAAAGTCCCCCAATGAGCCAGGTGAGTCCAGACTACTTTTTGGTCTCTGGTTCCTTGGCTCGGTCTTTGTCTTCAGGCTGCATGAGTCAGTCTGCTATTCTCTGGCTACCGTTCTCTAATTTTCTGCCTATTTTTTTCTCTGGTCATTTTTATCTGTGGCTATATGTGAGGAATATTTAGTTCACAAAACTCTTAACTTGCCTTAATCCGTCTCAGAATAAAACCCTTCTCTCTCACATTTTCCTAGCTCTGTCTCTGAACGTAGCCACAAAAATGTTGATTGCTGTATGTACTTTTCCTGGCCATTTCAGGTTCCCTGCCATCTCATTTCCCATGCACAAAATCAGATTAAACTTGTTTGCTGTTTCCCCACTTACCATTTCTACATCCTCAAAATGATGGCCCCTCACTACCAGAAGGACATCGAGGTGCTGGAGTGTGGCCAGAGAAGGGCAACGAAGCTGGTGAAGGGTCTAGAGAACAAGGCTTATGAGGAGCGGCTGAGGGAGCTGGGGTTGTTTAGCCTGGAGAAGAGGAGGCTGAGGGGAGACCTTATTGCTCTCTACAACTACCTGACAGGAGGCTGTAGCGAGGTGGGGGTCAGTCTCTTCTCCCGAGTAACAAGTGATAGGATGAGAGGAAACGGCCTCAAGCTGCGCCAGGGGAGGTTTAGGTTGGATATTAGGAAAAACTTCTTCACCAAAAGGGCAGTCAGGCACTGGCACAGGCTGCCCAGGGAAGTGGTTGAGTCTCCAATCCCTGGAGGTATTTAAAAGACGGGTACATGTGGTGCTTGAGGACATGGTTTAGTGGTGGACTTGGCAGTGACAGGTTAACGGTTGGACTCGATGATCTTAAGGGTCTTTTCCAACCTTAATGATTCTATGATTCTGTGATTCTATGGTTGTGTATTAAGTAGCAATTGCATCTTCACAGGGATGGTCGCAGCTGTGGTAGGCACCAGTAGCCTCAAAAAGTGGGTTGTAAATTTGGCCCACTACCTTTATTATCTCTCTCTGATCTGAGAAGTGTTAGAATCACAGTTTAAGACTGTTATGGACAGTTCATCCAGACTTAAGTGAGGCTGGTGGGTGCATGTTGAATGACTGCTACGAAATGAAAATAAT
Organism: Nipponia nippon; assembly: GCF_047370975.1. Classification (NCBI taxonomy): domain Eukaryota; kingdom Metazoa; phylum Chordata; class Aves; order Pelecaniformes; family Threskiornithidae; genus Nipponia; species Nipponia nippon. The sequence continues at coordinate 160,053,387 of NW_028262290.1, forward strand.
TTTCATGTGTTTAGCTCCAGTTGTATTTCTTATCATGTGTGGCGAGTGGCTCATTTTTCTCAAAGGCCTCTCTTTGGTCGGCTTACTTTCCAGCTGACCTTATAAGATTGCAATATGTGTCTGAAAAATCAATTAAAAAAGAACTGAAATACACTTCTATTATATATTAACATGTGTCCTTGTGAAGAAAGGCCGTGATCTAGGTATGCAAAGGCTAATAATTGACCAACTTGTGGTGCCATAATATTTGTTCTATTTATTTTCTTTGCAGAAAGCATGCAAACACTTTGGAGGGACACTAAAAAAAAATCTGGAGAGTACTCATACCAAGTTTAAATAGGCACATTTTAAAATGTTGAGCAATGACTATCAGTGTTTATCACCAAGGGCTCCAAAACTCTTCTGTCTAACAAAAGAGAAAATGTAGATTTTATAGGTTAATGGTAATGCATGAAAAATAGGTTTACTTTGGCTCATTGTAAGACTACAAAAAAAGCTGAAGATCTGATGTGATAAAGGCACATGAAAAGACTGGTTTGTGGTTTTGTGTTATTCACAAGAGACAAGTTCAGCATTTGATTTCAGGAAGTTTCTGAGGGCTCCATGAGGTGCTCAGCATTTACACAACTGTGTCTGCAAACCACTATAAAACTGAAGCTTAACCATGACATTTGACTCGGAGGAGCAGCTCTCAGTGACTTGCAGTGTTTTGGGGGGACAAAGAGGACCATGCGTTCCTGTGTCAATACTAGTGGCAGAGGGCATGTCGCCTGGGACTCTCATGTCTAGTGGCAGCTGAGAACTGATTTGGCCTCCACCCTTGTTTGCCATCCTTAACTTGTGTGCTTTTTTTTATTATTCACCGATTGTACTCCTTTTCCTCCAAGTAGAATTGCCTTGTGCCCTGGAAGTATTTCACTTCCACAGATTTCATACCTCAGACTATTTCTTCCCTAAAATACTCTGAGCTATTACAAAAAGATTTACTTCCATTATAGTAATCTTTACTAGGCTAATGGATATTTGCTTGAGAAGTCATTTTGAATTGCTATGCTCATGGTGGTGCCAGACCTTCTTTGGCTTAATGATACTTCCAGGAGATGCCAGGACCTCTGAAAGGGTCTCATAATGTTCAGAACTATGTCCCAGTCTGTAGGATGATGGTAAAATGAGTCACTCTTATCCTTTCCCAGTGAATTTGGGGAGAACTCACCTTTCCTTCTGGGCAAGCACATGCATTCTGCGAAAACTTCACAGGACTTGGAACATTGGAATAGTTTAGCTTCTATCCACATTATTCTAAGGGAATAATGGTTTTTCACTCAAATGAGTAAATTCTTTAATTTCAGTTTATAACTCAAAATGAGCTCAATAGATGAGCTAATCTGTGGTGCTTTCAAAACAGGCTTTCTAGTTTGAGAGCACCAAGATTTTAGGGTTACATTTTTTTTCTCTGAATAAGAGGTAAGGTGGGGGCTATATTTGAACAATATAATGGCAGGGCAGACTCAGCTGTGGTATCCAGCTGTGAATCTGACACTAATCTTTTGGTAGTCACACATTGTTGGGCCTAATTCTGAGATTAATGTTTACATCCTGTGTGGGAACACCTTCCAGTCACCTATTACTACCCATATCATATTGTATATAATCCCTTTCATTAATATATTGCAGTTTGGTTTTTTTTTTTTCCCCAGCTCCTCATTGAAAATCCATTCCAGAACTTGCTTGCTTTTATATATAAGAAACTTCTTCTAATTCCTGGACTAAGTGTATACATGCCAATTTTTTTTTACATATGTTCTTGTGTCAACTTTAGATTTCAGCTTAATTGATTTGAGTTGGAGCTGCGAACACTTTCAGAGTCAGGCTGATGCTTTTTGAAAGAGCTTATAAATCTGCAATTCCAGTGCTCTCCGGTTCTCTTTGAGGAGAAAGTACATGTTTCCTCCTGCCCAGTGAAGCTTTGATACCAAGAGCTTTTTATTTGCTTAGAGCAAATCTTCAGTTTTGGGGCTTTGTTTTAATTTGGCTTTTGCAACTTGAAATATCTGGTCTCTCGTAGTAAGATATTAAAGAGAAAAACAGGATGCACTACTCAGGATCAACTTTGTTAGTAATTGCTTAGACAGAGGATAAATAATGAAGCTGCTTTACTGTGAAAAGAATTAATGAGACATAATTTTTTACATGTAGGAAAATGGTATCCTTCACTCAACATGACCATTAAAGCTGTAATTTTTTGTGTGATTCAGTGATAAATACTTTTGTGAACTTTGATATATACTTGTGTGGGTATTGGGATTTCCTCAGCTTCTCTTTTAGTGCTAATGAACAGAATGCACGAAAAATATTTTTCCTGAAGTTGCCCTAATTTCATGGGACATCTGTGTTCTGGTAGGACTAAGCCCTTTGCTAAGGGATTACTGTCAGATTCTGAAGAGGTGAATAGGAGAAGTTGTCCCTTCATCTCCAAACAGTTTAAAATGAAATGTCCAAGTTTCCACTCCCAGAAGTCAACTCTTGCCGCTGAGCTGAATGATAGCAAACCTTAGGGATGTGAAGAATAGCGTAATTGTTAGTCCAAATACCAAGAAGTAAATTCTGAGTATCAAGTGCCATAGAGTGGCATCTGAATAACAAATCTGAATATTCCATTAAATCAAACACATTGTACCAAGTACTTTGCCTTTTGTTTTGGCAGTGAGATAATATTTGTTTAATATGGATCCTGAAGTCCTGATAAAAACAAAACTTCCATGTGATAAGATTGCAGGATTAGCCCCAACCTTGGTAATTAATGGTCTGCTTCCAGCAAAAGGTATCAACACTTCTTCCTCACTGGAAAGTGTAGTTACCTTTGGGCCAACTTTGTATGGAATTGTCGAGACCGGTTTGAGATATATATGCCACATATGCACATATGTTTAGGTCTGCATATTAGCAATTCTGTATCTTTACTTTGGCATTGCCTTTAATATAAAATTAGACCTGTTTATGGTGATTTTTACATATGGATGGCTCTCCTATATTCTTCATTAGTTATACATTATTTAATTACTCTTGTAGTATATGCTAGTCAAAATACAGATGTGTTACAGTTCTGAGTTGGAGTTCCCAGGCACAAAATGCTTGCCATTATAATCTCCTAGATATTAAATATCAGTTCAGATATTCATAATTCTGATAATTCTGAACAGCTGATTCATTCTCCTCCAGTATGTAGGTTCTGTTCCTCTCCTGCAAGTGTTTGCTGATTTTAGTCTTCTGTCATACAGCAGTACCACTTTTTCACACTAGGAGCTCTGCTTTGTTGCAGGATTTTAGTAGTTCATGATATTAAGCATTGCTAGATCTAGGTACTCCATGAATAGGGAAGGGCGCTGGAAGAGGAGGAGACGTGGCCTTTTGCTTGGCCTTAGTCTGATCATGTCACCCCAGGCAAGTGTCCTGTATTCGTGATGGTACGGGGATGCTACAGTCCTTTCAGCCATTTAACTCTCCACCAGTTCTCCTGCTAAATAAACACCCGATGATCTTTGTCTCTAGATTATGGCTCAAGAACATGCCCCCTTCTTGGTTTTGCTCTTAGTTTGTAGGTGGGGACCTCTCAGGGCTGGCATCAGGGTGTTTTAGGACTTTATTATTGCTCTTTGTGTGCTATTTTGCATGATTTTTACTAAGAAGCTGCCTTTCTTTCAGCCTGGTTGGCAGCTGCCTGTCACATATTCCAGCTGGGAGAGCTTTCTGCATTGATTCTTGGCCAGTTTTCTCCCCAGCAGCTGACCCTGTCGCTCGCCCTTGGAAGTGTGACTTCCTTGGTCTGTAAAAGTGGATGTGACCTTGACATCTCTTCTTTCCAAGCACATCTTTTGTATCCCATCCCTTCATGATTCCTGCAAGCAATTGCACTGTATTGTTACTTCCTATTGTCTTCCACACTTTCCCAGCAGTTTGTGTGAGCTTCTGAGCGTGTCCTCATTCACTAAAACAAGAGATGTTCCTGCTGGTTGTTTCTGTTTGTTTGACTCTGCAAGCTGATTGCCGATTAAGGAGTAAACAGCACAAACAGGGAAGTCAATTTGACTTAAAATAACATAAATTCAAGAGTGTTGTTCTCTGTGCTCTCTCTGCAGCGCTGAGTAGCCAGAAAGCTGGGAAGACTACCTGCTTTCTTTTGAAAGTAATTAAGTTGCCTTAATGGGGACCTACCAGTTACCAGTTACAAAGGTAAGAACTATTTTTTTTTTCATGTTGGTTTTCTTTTCATTTTATGGGGGACATTTCAGTAGAAAATACTCTGATTGCCTGGCCAGCATACCTCTGAGGATTGATGTTAACTGTACCTTGTGTCTTTCATATGTTATTTCGTGCCCTACCTAGGAACATCATAACTATAACCTCTTCATCAGTGACAGAACACAATCAATTAATGATTTTTTTGTTTTGTTTCGTCTTCTACCTCCAACACCTAGAATTTCTCCTTGAGCCATTCCTTTATCTTTAACTCGCTTTTTATCCTACATGTATCTCCTGAGCTTATATGCATCCCTAGTATTAGCTTTTCATTTTTCATTTAAGACTCTGAAGTCCAAGTACTTTGCATAATAAGACATAATGAAAATTTTAATCAAGAAAAAATTAATAATCTCAATGAAGCTACACTGAATAACACTAACTAGCATCTGTTGGGAGCTCTTTGGATCCAGGGTGGGGAGCACCTTTGTGTTCTAGGGTCATCTCTAGACATTCATTGCTTCTAAAACGCTTCTGATAAGATTTTAGACCGTCATCTTAAGAAAAATGTTACTGTTATTTTGAGGTATTTCAAAACAAAAGTTCTTCTTGACATAAAATTATATTACTGTAAATCTTCCCTTACTGTCATTTTTGCCATTTTCTAACACTGTTGGAGAGATTTAAAGCTATTCTCCTGGCTGTAGAATCTCAGACTGAGTTGAAAAATGAAATGTGTTAAATCTGCACTTGCTACGTTATAAATACGTACTTCTTTTGGAATTCCATCATTGCTATGGTAATGCACAATCTGCAGTCTTTAACTGGATGTATCCTTCGCCATTCATGTGTCAAAATGATTTGCTAGTAATTATGACCCTTGCTACCTTCGGCATTATACACCTCAGCACAATGTGAAGAGCATTCCTCCTTGTATCTCTCATTTTCTGCTGAAAACAGCAGTAGTATAGTAGGCCATTCTGTTTGTCTCTTCCTATGGAATTGGTCTGCTGAAAGCCCTTGAAAAGACTGAGGACCAACTTCAGTTTTGTTTGCAGACAGCCCAGGAGTACAGGGAAGACAGGATCTAACTTTTCCACCCTCTTGGCACAGGTCCGGGATGCAGACCTCAGATGATTTTCTTGCCCTGAGGCCAACTGGTACAGCAAGGCTTGTAGTAAAACTCTTCTCTCTGAGACAGAGCAGCCATGTCCAGGCTTCCTACTGGGAATGATCCCTGACTGGTGTCTATTCCTGAACCATGCTTTGGCAGTGTTTCCTTGGAGAGTTGTAGTTGGCCTGAGCCAAAACTCTGCAGAGACTGCGTGAACAATTTAGCAGTATGGAGAGTCACAGGACAGCGCTCAGGTGTGGGCCCTGACGCTGTTTGGTTTGCTAGTGTAGATGAAAGTACTGTTTCTGAGCAACCTTTCCGACATGTCACCTTTTGTTCTGGGGAGATGGCATCTTGGATCTGCATCAGTGCACACTTCACACCTGCTCATCATGCTCGCCTGTGCTCATCATGCATGAAGAAGCATAAAAACAATTTCTGCAGGACCTCAGTTAGATGGAATAGCTAGCTGGGGATTAAATAATGTGTTGGCATTGTTGCAAGCAAGACTAATTTGGAAAGACTGTGCTCTTAGTACAAGAGAAATACAATTCATTTATGAAAACAAGGAGAAGTTGCCGTTCACCTCTCACGCTTTTCTGATGTTTGGATCTTGTTGCACGCATATTGTGATATCCATAGGTCCTGCCAAGCTGTGTAGGCAAGCAAAGTCTCAGTGTGTATTCTGATCCTCTGGAAGCCATGCTGCAGATGAGGTTTCATATCATTCTGGGGTTTCTTCCTTTTTTATTCACTCCTCTGTCTCACCCATAAATGATCACCTTCTCATTGGTTCTCCACACATAATGCGATTTCTGGTGCTCTGCTGTTATTAGTTAATACCATGTGAGAAAGCATATTTGAATTGTTTTATGCAGGAAGTACTCTGGTAACTGCAATTTTGCTTTCCTAGCCACTGGCCTTGGGTGGACGTCAAGTGGAGGAACACTGCTACAGGTGTGTTCCCGGACAACTTGCCACCAATATTTTGCAGCATAATAAATTTGAAGCTAAACATGCAAAAATTATTTTCTTTGAGATCTTACAGACCATCCTGGAATTGACTGCTTAGGATTGCTTTTGGAAACCTCACCTCTTCTTAGATCTGCACCACCAAGCAGTAACAGGCTGATGTTTTTGGGCGGTCTCACCCACTTTGCTCCGGAATTCCTTCTGGAGTTGTTACTGCCTACTGTACTGTCTGAGGTCCAGTACACTTTATGCCAATGAATAAATTCTGAGATTATCACACAGAGAAGGCTCACAGAAAGTGCGTTTGTAATTCTTCAGCTCTCTGAATTCTTCCCGGTTCACTGGGAAGGACATGGAAGTATTTTCAGATTTTTACTGCTGAAAACACTTTTTGTTCTTGTGCCCACACATATCTGGTAGAACTATGCCTCTGCCTCCTTTAAATGCTCTTTTAGCTAATGTACTGCATTACGCATATTGTTGGAAAAGAAAATGAAAAGTAGGCTCCTCTTGAAACCTATTTGTACTTCTCTGTGTTCATTTACAGGACTGACAAAAATCACACTATATGGGAAACGAGTATCTTTCCACTGGTTTTGCATATAATCTGCTATATTAGATTTTGATTGAGGTTATCTGTCTAACTTGTAGGCCTATATATGCAAATCAAAAACACTAAGTATTGTGTCTGGCTAACAGCCAGAAAGTCTGAATCACAATCAGTAGAAAACGCAAAAGAAATTTTCCTGTATCAGTAAGGAGGAAATTAGATGCTTTATAGGGCTTTGTCCATTTCTTCTGTGATTCTTTAGTACTAAGAAAACTTGAGGCTGAACAGCATCATTCCGGTTAATGGAAATCTTTTTCTATATAGAAACCAATATAAAAAAAAAGATATTCTTTATCTCAGAAGGTACTTTGATCACTGGAAGGCTCTTCTGGCTCTCAGAACCAACAGAGATTGTGTGAACCTTGAAAAATCAGCTTCAAGGTCTTTTATCAAGCTGTCATGGTTCAAAAAAGAAAATGTGTTTTTCATGTTTGTACCTAATCAGGTCTCCCTGACACACACTTTCTACGCAGAGACAACACTGAGGGTATTATTCTTATTTTACTCTTACACTATAGTGGCGCAAATAAGAATCTGAACTTACCTACCTGTCACCATAGCCTACAGTACAGTTCTGGCACTAGTGTGAACCATGCAAAGTAGCTCAGGTCCGATCATCATGCATCCATCCGATTTACCGTGGTTGCATCTGGTTCTTGTGGTGTCAGTACTACAGAGTGTGTCGGCAGCTGCGGGAGGACGATGGCTGTGGAGACGTGAGGATGGGAGATAATGAGGCAAGCATTGTATCTGGCAAAACAGGGAGCCTCCTGCCACTCCTTGCACTAGTGCCCATGCCAGCCATGCTATGACTCTCTACGTACCAAACGAATCTGTTGCATGGGCCTACTCATTTCAAATGAAGACTTCTGAAACTTTTTGATACCAAGGATCAATTGTCAAGCTGCACAAGATCTGCAACTGGCACACTTTTAGGAAAGAAAACTCAAAAAACTGCTCCTGCCTTTGGCTGTTTAGAGAGAAATGAGCAGTCAGACTAAATTAGAGAAACAGCCTAGAAAGTTCCTGTGAAACTGCTTCTCTCTCACTTCCTCTCCTCCACATTATGGTCCGGATGAGAAGACATCTCGCTGACTCAGTGGGTGAATCTGTGGGGCGGCTCTGGAGTGACCAGCACACCAGCAGAAACGCTGTGAGAGAGCTGGAGGGCAGAATGGCTCAACCAGAGCACGCAGCTTTCCAACAGCACCGTGTGCTGCTGGGCCTCGGGTGAGGAGAGAGAATTTATTTCAGTAACCATTCATGCACCAGAAGGCGTCTGACAGCCTGGAGAGGAAGCACAGCCACCTGACCACACAACCTCTCTCCTTCAGCATAAACATTTGTCAGTCTTTGCTGCTGCTGTTGTGTTCCTGGGGACCTTCTGGGGACCAGAAGGTCCTCTCTCATTAACCCCATTATCTCACCTTACTTCAGCCAGTTAGGCTTTCCTGGCAGGCTTGCAATTGTCCCTGCAAACTTCCTCAGGGAAGACCATTTTAATTGCAGTTTTGCTGCAAACAATGCAATTTAGCTGTCTACAGATATTTCCTCATGTTGGCTGTATTCCACTTGACTTGAAAACCGCTCCCTGCACTGTGCTGAGCATCAGCATGTAGTAGGTGAGAGTGTGAGTAGGGGCAGAGAGATGTAGGGGTGCGTGTCCTCCCTGGCCTCTACGGAAAAGATTTGTGCATGGACTACTGCATCCTGCTACTGCATTGTGTTAATTACATTGTACTGTTGATTAAGTTAAGGAGCCCTATGCTGCAGGGTCAAATTCAATCTATTAAATGTGTTGAACAGAAACCGAACAATCGACTTTAAGCATGCTCAGGAAAGTGAGCAGCAAAATGGAGAACAGAGAAAGATGGAGAACAAAAATGGAAGGATGACGAGGTGGAATATGAAGCAGAGCGGAAAGGGACAGGCAGAAGAGGAACTGCGGACACCAACATGGACAAAGGTTAGAAAATAAGAAATAATGTGGTTGATCTGAGAAATTACAATATTTATCCTGGTGTAATATAGGCATTATTTACAGGGGGAAATTTAGTCCCCCAAAATGGGACTTCTGCAGGTTTTAGTGGCTGAAAAATACTGATAGATTGCATGTGTGAAAAATCTACATGAAATGCTCACAGTAAGATTAATATATGTAGTCTGAAGAGAAAGAACAATAGTTATTCTCATAGATAGGGTTTTTTCTGTAATAAAATATATAAGTGCTTGGCAATATGACTGACAACAAACTTTAAAGCGTTAGCAGAAAATGCTGGGTTTAATAAAGATTTAAAAACCACCAGCAACTCACATAATGCTCCCCACGCACCACTTTTTAGACACACATTTTCACTTAAAGTCTAAAAAAAATCTCTACGTATTGCATGTGAAATTTCAGCACAAAAGTTAGCTGGTGACATATTATTTTACTTATGGCAACTACAATTGCTACAACCAAGACTTAAAGGAAAGTTTTATGTCTATTAGGAGTGTACTCTGGGAATTTATCATGGAAAAATTGACTCAGCCTGGATTTAAGGAATAACTAGGGCAAGTCTCGGGATGGGGTATAGTCCAAAATGCACGTGCTACTTCTGCTGAGTTACAGGTATGGCTCGGTAAGGGGGAGCACTTGGGTGGTATTCCGGAGAGGCAAAATGAGGCTGGTGTGTTGGAGATCCTCTCGTGCTGCCCTCCCCGAGGGTGCAGGAAACCTCTACTTAGGGGGATATGCTCAAAAGTATTTTGGTACCCCTTTGCCTGTGAAATTAGTGATTTAGATGCCTACATGCCTCTGAAAACGCGGTTGTTAGTAGTCAAACTGACAGGATTTAATGTGGAAAAAATAATTTTAACTCTCATTAAAAGTATTTGCAATGTTGCTTGTTCGTATGATGGCTGCATTTGCCCCCGAGAAATAAAAAAAAGGATAAAAATGTGATGCCTTACTGTCTGAAATAATTGGTGATTCCTTTATTTTATAGCAGGGTCTTATTAACACTTGATTTTATGGGGAGTCAAGCTCCTGAAGTCTAGCAGCTGTAGGAGGAAAAGGCTTTGGTTTTTTTTTAAGTGTGTCTCTAATCCTCAGAGCTGCAATGAAAAGTTTAAAAATATGACTAGGGGATCAAAGGTCATATTGGGGATCTTAGAGGATCAAAGGAGAAAAATAAGAAAAACCCCACATTGTGGTATTATTAAAGTTATAAATATGCTTAAGGCAATATCGGGGGGGGGGGGAGAAGGCTGATTCATGAGGGTTTTTTTAGGTTTAGGAGTTGGTCATACTGCCTTTATGTTACTTCCTGAAGCTTATTTTACATTATCCACCATTATTCATATAAATAATCTACAAAATGAATGAATTTAGATTTAAAATACTAAATGTGGAAAAGAAATTATATTCTTGTAGGAAACAACTCTGCATAAATAAGGGAACTGATATTGATACGGTAGATTTTGTTCCACCTCAAATGTTTGTTAATTTAATAAAGAACAGCCAGGAGATCTGCTTACTTACAATACCTAGTGCTAAAATCCTTCTAAAGACATTCTACCTTTTTTTTCTTTATTTTTTAACTTTGAAGACCATACTAGCAATGAAAAATGTCGTGCCAGTTTTTTGATAGACATGTTTATTAGTAATTTTCTCACTTGTTGATTCAAGTGCTCAATCGTTGTTCCCATATCCCTTTGCAGCACCGCTTCGTTGGCAGAAGGCGTATAAATGTTGGGGGAAAGCGGGTGTTACAGACCCGCTCTTCTTTTTTGGGGAGACTCCCAGGCTGCCCCAGGCACTGCCGACTGTCCGGGGGAATTGTGCTTCCTCAGTCCCTGCGCCGTTAATACCCCTTTCCGATCCGGTGACAAGGTTGTTACCCGCTGCGCTCTCATTTCTGGGTCTGTTTCCTTCCATGGCGTCCTGTAGGAACCTCGAGGACAGCTATAGGTAGCATTAAAGAAGAGGGTTCGTATTTTTTATTTGATTCTGTATGGTTTTAGAGAAGTGGCTACAGACTTTATACCTGACCTAGCTTTGCATCTGTTAAATCCTGAGACTTCCGTAAGGAGGGAAATAAATCTGAATTCTTGTATTTCTTGTGATAGCCATGGCAATCCTCTATTTTTTCAGAAGAGAAGAGGATTTTTGTGGAAAACGCTTCCCCTTCTCCCCTCAGTGCTTACAAATTGTTGTTTTACAGAATCCCATAAGATTTGCTAGAGGTAATTATGGTGTAGACTCTGTGAATACATACATGCACAGCTTTGAACTCAGTGAAAATTTGTGTTTAAATTATATGATCAAAGGTCTGTGGCTGTAACGGGCTTGGTCTAATTGTCAAATTCAGATAGTGTAAAACAGTGCAGAGATTGTCAAGGGAAGAAGAGTCACGTCTAAACCAGAAACTCAGATTTTGATCCAGAATGTATGTTTGTCTCTATGTATATGAAAACCACTTGCTGTTTTAAGGCAAAGACATGCCCCTCTCCCTTTGCTGTCCCGAGATCTCGGCCCCGAAGGCCGGCCTGGCAGCCGGGGTGCCATGGGCACGGTTTTGCTCCGTGGCTGCAGCCCAGCGCGCTCCCAAGCCCCAGAAACCGGCTCAGGAACAGGTGAAGCGGATCCCGAAAGCTGACTTTGCATTCGCGTCTGAAGGCTTTTTGGAGGGAGGGCGCGGAAAACCCTGTGTTCAAGAGTGGCCTGGGGCCGCCCCGGGCTTGGGACGAGTTCCCTGGCAGCAGAGGGGTTTGCTCGGCGGGAGCGGGTGGGCAGGGGCGGCGGGCAGCGGCGGCGGGCCGGTCCCGGGCCCAGCGCCATCCCTCGGGCCGCCGGGCCGCTGCGGCAGCCGGGCTGGGCTGCGCGAAGCCGGGTTGCGCAAGGGCGCTGCCGGCCGCGGAGCGCTGCGGGGACGGAGGGGTGGGAAGGGGCTGCCCCCGGGGGAATACCCCTCCGTTCGGGCGCGGCCGGCAGGCACCCTGGGCGGGAGGGAGGTGAGGAATCAACTCGGGAGGGAAGGGAACCGCGCCGCCTTTGTGCGTTTTTGGCAAGGTGACACGCAGCTTTTTCGCCCACCCCCGTGCTCCGGCAGCCCGGGGGATGCGGGCACGGCCGCCGCTCCTCTGCCCCCCTCCGTGGGGCCGCAGGGCGGCCCGGGGCGAGCGGGAGCCGGGGGAGGCGGCCGGGCTGCGGGGGGAAGGTTGCGTTGTGCTGGGCTTGCACTTCCTTGCTCTCGGCGAGCGCTCGCCTTCGGGCACCTCCTCCCGCCCCGGCCGGGCTCCCCGCGGGGCTCCGCCGGGCAGCGCTGGCCCGCCGAGCTCCCTCCCCGCCGCCCGGCCCGGCCCGGCCCCCCGCGGCCGCCGGCTGCCAGGAGCCTCGCCCGAGCTCCTTCCCCTTTTCGGGTCTTTGTAGCGTTTGGGTGGTTTTTTGCGTTGGGTTTTCTTTTTTTTCTCTCTCTTTCGGGGAGAGTGCGGCCGGGCTGGGCGAGGGGAAGGAAACTTTCTCACCCCCCTAGGATGCTCCGGATATTTTTGAAAGGGCGGAAGAGTGAGAAAGCAAGCAGCGTCTGTAAGGGCATCTCATGCTCTTGAGAAGGTCCCCCCTGACACCTCGCTGCTGCGATTAAAGGCCGGAGCTGGAGAAACTCCTCCCCTTCCCTCTGCTTCTCCCATCCTCCCCCCTCCCCTTACCCCCCCCCCCCCCCCATTTCCTAAGGCCATAAAAAAAAAAAAAAAGAGAAAAGAAAAGAAAAAAGAAAATAAGGAGCCTGGAGTAACTGCGGCCGGTGGGACGGTGGGGAGAGGTGCAAGAGGAGCCTCCAGATCCATCTCCCAGCACCACGCCGGGGTGAAGGGATGGGAAGCACTGCCATGGACAAGAAGAAAGATGCCTCCAACAGCAGCAGCAGCAGGAAAAGCTCCAGCCAGAAGAAACTCATGTTGCGAGTGCACATCCCCGTAAGTGGCTCCTTGCTCTTCCTGCCCTTCGGCAGCTGGCGTGGCTTGGGCGCTGGGGCATGTTTTTCTCTGACATGCAGCGCAGCGAAAGGCAGGGAGAGGGGTTTCCTGAGGCTTTTCCTCCCGCTGAGGTCTGGAGTTTAGGGGATGCTGGGCTGGGGGGGCAGCCCGTGCAACAGGCATGTCCTCCACATCTGGGGTGGGTTGGAGCACGGGGGGCTGCCTGGTCTCTGCAGTCTCTGGGTGCAGCGTCGGGGGCACGGAGGAGTGAGGGTAACTCCGGCTGCACCACTGCTCCCCTGCGCTGGGCTGTAGGTTTGGCTCAGTGTGTCACATCCAGCTCGCACGCAGGCTCGCAGTACGGGTTAGCGAAAGGTCTGTTTGCCCCCAAATGCTGGTCTCAACATCCCCAGGTTTGGCTCTGGGAACTGTCCGTGCCTTGTGGCTGAATCAGAGTGTTTAATCTGACTCTTCCCTCTCTCAAGACTAATCCACATCTGAATTTCCCAGGGCTGGGGAAGCCAGAGCTCACTCAGATTTGGACACAAGCAGTCTGTTTATTGCCGAAAGAGCAGGGACAGTTGTATTGCCGTGGTGGAGCAGACTAGTGAGCCATGCCGTCTGTTCACCGACTGTTCTGTTTCGTATATTCACACTACAAAGAAACATGCAAGAAACTATAGTATATAGATACAGAATACCCTCAGACTGAAAGTTTCTCTGTTCCTAATGAGTACTAAAAGGCTGGCTGACTCTGTCTTCAGAGTTTACAAACCTCTCAAAACTTTGATTATTGTTTTTCTTTACTATTAGGATGTTCTTGTTACCTACGTAACTATTTAGCTTTTTATTCTCAGTCACGATGTGCTTTTGGTTTCAGTGCTTCTGGCAAGAAATGGCAGAGTCCCTGTATCTTCTTCTTTGCAATCTGTTTTTTTTTGTTGTTGTTTTGTTTTTTTTTTTAAATCTCATTATATAAAAGTGGGAAACAGTCCTACACGTGTCTCTGCCAGGCCACCAGGGAGCAAAAAGATACTTCTGGTTCTATGTTTTTCCTTTGTTTTAGGGAAGAATAAGAAATCAAAGCAAATTTATTGGGTGTCTTGAGTGTGTGGAATAAAATGGAGGAGAAATACATGGCTCTTCTGCAGATTTCATTTTTCTCTGGAGAGGAATGCAAACCCAGGAGCCTAAGCCAAACTTCTGGAGCTCTTGAGTGCATTCAGTACGAGGAGAAAAGGGTCTGTTTCTGCTAACATGGGTGTTGCCTGTGAATTTGTGACTGGAGTTTTTAGGCAATAATCTTTGCCATGTTACTGGTAGTACTTCACAATAAGGATGTAAAATATCAAGAAAATAAACTGTACCACACCGAAGCGCCATTCCCCTGGGCATCTTATTCGTTTCCACCCTGCCTGTGGCGTTGTCTCTGCCGTCTCTTTTCATAGCCCCCCCACCTCTGACTCAGACTAGCCAGGACCTTCTGCGCAGCTGGATCTCCACCTCTGCTCCAAGAAGCTGCATTTTCTGCCTGCTGCAGAGCCATAGGTAGTTTAGGAGATGCTTGCTTGCTGCAGGATTTTACAGGATCCATCTGGTGCTTTTGAAATATCTTCCGACCACCAGATAACTCTGACCACACCAGTACTTAGAGCAATTTTCCCCATTTTATGGTGGTGAAGCTAAGGTGGGAAAAGTGCCTAAGTAACTTGTTCGTGCTTAAGTATTATTGACAGAGGAAGGCTAATGCTTTTTCCTAATTGCCTCCCTAAGCCCGTAGACAACTTTCTTCATGAATGTTGCCTTAGTTCTGTCTTGGATGGAACATCATTAGTAGTGGGCCATAATTTTTCATGTTCATTAGTCTCTTGGCTTCTTTGCCATGCAGTTTGTCACCTAGGTAGTGGCAGTTATTCATATACAAGCCTGCCAATGCCTGATACTGCACTGAAGTCGACGTGAGTTTTATTGTTCACCCAGTTGGAAGCAGTTCAGGATTTGGTAATGAGACACCACCTTCCATCCCTCCTCTCCATCCCCAGAATATGATCCTTCTGTTCCATTCTACATCATTCTAGCATTCCTGAAATGGACTATTGGGCCCAGGATCTTTCAGGTTGTACTCACATTTTTTGGTGGTTTTCTGTTATCTGGCAGAGTTTAAATATGACTGTGCTATAAGAAAGAACATTTTTCTCATTCTCCTCATTTGACAGTGGAATCTGCATTTGAAAAGATCCATTTAGACTGTTTTTTTTTCTCTTTCATAACGTTTTCTTGGCTGTTGTTTTGAAGCATCGTTCCTATTATTTCAGTGGCGCCTGTCAGTGTAGATGTAGTTGTCAAGGGAGCTTTCACCAGACAGTAATTTTAATTTTGTTCATCCTCTTCTTTGTTTTGCTGTGAGATCATGTTTATTGCTGAGACATGTAATTCTTGCTCATTGAGATCTTCAAATTAGGAACAAGAGAAGGACTAACAAGGTCTGAGTAGGAGGGGAGAGCGGAGTCAATTCTGAAAGAGAAAGCAGTGGGACAGAAAGGTACCGTTGCGATGCAGGCTATCCTAAAACATATTTATTAGTCACGTAGAAATGCTGACTGAAAAAGTAATGGCAAATATTGTGAAAAAAAAAAAGGCAAATAATGCAAAATATGCTACAATTAGGTTAGAGGATTGTGGAATAATAGGCATGTCTGAAAATAAAGTTGTATGCTTTCCTTCCCTCTCCCACATATTTTTATTTTTTGGGTTTGCCTGTGACAGTGGGAAAAAATGGATCAATTTAAGAAAACTGGTTTTGTGTCTTGCAACACTCCAGGGCATTTCTCAGGTACATCTTTCTCAAACAAGAGCAAGACATGATACAAAAAGTCTGGGAACACTCTATTTTCACCTTCTTTCTGTGCTCAGTCTCCTTCAGCACAAGTGGGTGGTGCCAACCCTTGCTTTTGGGAATAGTGGTAGACCACTAAGTTTCTGCTAGTTGGGTTTCCCAGCTGCTCTCAACTTGTCGTTCAATAGCCAAGAGTAAAATGGGGGCCACTGTATTTTGTTAGCATGGCAGGAAAGTATTTGCTAAATTGCTGGACTGATTGAACAACTTTTTAGTTTGTTTGTTGTTTTCTTTGCAAGTACACAACTGACTAACAAACTTAGTAATTTAGATGGACCATAATATAATTGCAGGAGCCTTTGTAAAGTAGAGGTCATGTCGACCTTCGCCTTTCCCAGCAGCACGTTCTGAAGTCTTGAAATTAGTGATGCCTAAATGGAAATTTCTGGTCCAAATATCTTTGAAAGCTGCTACAGATTTGAATAGAAACCTTTGCTCTCTAGATGCATCGCATCTGTAATATGAAGACATTAGCGTTATAAAATTCCTTTTTAAGCCATTAGAAGTTAATGCTTGCACATTGCTTTGAACATTTTGAAAAATCTATTCTAAGACGGGGTGCAATTGTCTGCTGAGTAGGAGCTCACAGCAGCGAGATCAGTATGTTCTTTTGTCATCTTGCAAAATTGATCTGTTCTAATGTTAACATTACCATTGTAATTCCGTGTTGCTGCTAAAAAAAAAAAAAAAGGAGAGATTCTGCTCTTGCTTACTTTGAATTTCATCTGGGATAATTCAGTCAGTGCCAGCGAAGTTATGTTGTATTTACATTTGCGCAACTGAGGGCAGAACCTGTCTCAAGAGCTTCACCATGGCAAGTGCCAAGCACCTGCTGCTCCCAGCAGGTGGAAATTGCAGAACCTTGGCACTGCCTTGGATTTTTCCCAAATACATCACAAGGTGACTTTTTATTCAAAAGAACAAAGAGATTTTTTTCACAGTAAGGACAAAAATAACATCTGTAAATGTATATAAAAACATTTTTCAGTTCAGTGAAGTGGCTGTGGCCTCTGGTACTTCAGCCCTGGCAGCAGAGTTGATGCACTAGAAGGATGCTCTCGGAGATCATGATCCTTTATTTTCAATGTTACACAAACAAACATCTCTGCACGCTTTCTCCCATTTCTTTGTCAACCTCTATGATTTTGAACAGATTTCTCAATGTGCAAATTTATTGCTGTTTCCAGGCCTGTTGTTATGTCGGGATGCCAGGCTGAAACATCAGATGGCTTAAATATTTCTAACCCGATAGATGACAATGATGTTCTGACAGCTAGTGTTGGCTCGGGCTCTGCCCCTCCATCTTGCTTTCCACACTTGCAAAGTCATTAATGGCTGCATGCCTAATAAATCACTGTGAAATTATTTTGTTCTGTCACAGTTTTTGCAGGGTGCTTCTTGTCTGCTGATAATTGCTGGGTGGGCTGATGAGAAGAGCACTTCAGTCTAGGGATCACTCTAGGAAGGTGCAGATGAGGAATAAGCTGGTCAGTTCTTTCAAAGGAGATGAGGGAATCAGCTTCTAAGGTGATTTAGGAATGAAAAAAATGTTTGTTTTCTTGGGAAAAGAAGGCAGGGGGAGAGGGAGACAGGAGAGAGAAATGTTTCCCTAAAATTAAATCTGCAACTGTCCTCCCCCTTGGTCTCATAGGGAAGACTCTGAGTTGTCCTGAGCCTCTGTGGCCTTGAAGTTTAAATTTGGATTCCTCCCTAAAGGGCTGATATATTAAGGATCTGAAAGGGCAAGAGGTATTTGCTCAGGAGTGTTGAGATGACACTTTGAATCTATCTGAAGGAAAAAGGAAAGGATTCATGTTTGCAGTCATAATAGCTGCCACTGTAATTAAGGAAGCGCTTAGTCTTTTTGGTTTTAAAGCATAACACAAACTGATCATCAGTGTATTGAAAAGTACTGCTTCTTTAAAACATCACTTTTTTCTGGTAGGAGATTCTGCTCCTTAGTGGTCTCATCCAGCCTCCTTTATTTATACCTGTGAGCCTGTGAGGACTGTGGGCTCAGAGGAGTGTGAATTTCCTTGGAGGAATAAGTCATGAATGTGGAAGGAACCTCACAGAAATGTGGCTGGTGAGACTTTTGGCCTCAGGGAAGGTTACTCACACTGTGCTTGTGTTGGGAATTACTGAAACAGAAGAAAATGTCATGCTCCTAGAGGGATCAGGAGTGAAGTGGAAAGTAGTGATCTCCACCTGGGAGGTTCCAGTGCCTGCTCACAGACCTGCAAGGTTCAACTTATGCCCAGTTTCACCCAGGCACCACATTGCATTCAAGGGAGCTGCTCAGATGTGACTGAAAGCAGAATTTGACCCTGAAGACAGGATTCAACAATCATTTTGTTGATGATGTATGGACAGTCATGGAAGTAGGTTGGTGAACCTGTGTGCTGGCTTGGCAGGGCTAATGGGAGGAGAAAGGAGCCAGACCTGTGTCAGCATGGCTGTTGGTAGACCAAATTAGGGACATCCATGTTGAGTAAAGTACCACATATAATTCTTATCCCTTTGAAGAAGAGCTGAATTTATATCAAAAGGCATTGCATGCATAGGGAATAATGAAAGAGCAGAGCTGGTTACAAGAGAAATGAAGCATCAAGGAGGACATCAGTAGCAGACAGATGTCACAGAATATGTCTGTCTGGCATAGAAATAGCCCCTTTGTGGGCTACGTTACCCTAGACCGATCATCAGGCTTTGACAATTAGCCAGCTTTCAGGGCCTGATCCAGTTGCAGAGGACTGCTGTCTCAATTTTCTACTATTGTTTGCACTGTAGACACACTGGAGAAAGTGTTACGGCCTAACAAATAGGGAGAGTTGTCTTCAAAGACAAAAAGAAAAAGCAGCTTGAATGTATCTTGAACAGAGTATGTTTTTTCTCCTGGAAAGGAGAACTTACGTATACACGTGAATATAAGATGCCATCAATAAATATAAACTATTATTGGTGGTTTGGTGATACTGAACTATATCTACTACTAGCAGTGAGTTGAAACAGTGATGTATATGACAATTTCTGCTGCAGAATGATTTTTGTGTTTATTCTTCAGGTAGTTCTAGAAACCGGAATATAATGCTTCAGTTTAGTGTTTGCTTCTGTAATACTATCTCTCTTAAATTGCTTGCACATAACTACATATGAAATCTTTAAAGCATGAAAGCATTATTTACACGGTAGAGAACCAAAACATAACATGGTACTTCAGTTTTTGACATTGAGGATTCATAGAATGGTACGTAGCGTCCTTTGAATTTTCATATAATTTAGCATGACAGTAAATTACATTATGTAAGCATGACTTTGTGGGATGCATAGCAAATGCATTGCGGTATGTGTTTCATGGTTGTCATTTATATCACACACCGTGATTGTTCAGACCTTATGGTCATTATTGCAGAGGGTGCCTGTGACCTTCTGCTCCAAAACGAGAACCTATGTCATAAGCTGAAGACTTAATCTATTTTTGCAATCAGGGTGATAGAGCTGTATGCCTTTTTTAAGCTGATGGAGAACACGTTCATAGATCAGGAGTTTCATTAGGAGGAAGCGTGTGCATTATAAGCATTATCTGCCATGTTATGAAGCCTTTATCATCATTTATTCACAACAGGCATTGTGCAGTTTTCAGTCATCTTTGCATGTCGGTAATGCTGCTGCAACAATGAAAATAAGAAAATACTCTGCTTCTGCAAGCTGAAGAAAGAAAAGCTATCAGAGTGGTCAGAGTGCTGGCTTACAGCACGACAAAACAGTATTTTCCTGCTCAGTTTTAGACTTACTAGTGGTCTTTTATGAATGACTGAATTTCGGATCTAGTTTGTGGAAGCTACATGCCTGTTGATTCCTTTAGAAAAGTTTGGAAGCATGTTTTCCATTGAATTAGAGAAATCAATACTTGGTGAGCTAGATTAGGGGTAAAATTTGAATCCAAGCATGAAGAAACATTTCAATGAAGGCAAGCTCTCCATGGAAGAGGTATAGTGGTAAGAACGTGATGGACTAAACAGGTGCCATTAGCGTTGCCTATAGCCTGTCTAGTGGAAGAAATGGATTGTTATCTGCATGCCATTTATTTTGAATGGACTCTACGTGGAAATTGGGAAAGACAGTTCGCATTATGCACAGAATCCTGAAGTGTATCACAATGTCTCTATTTTTGCTACCTAGCCATAATCTTTGACAAGTTTCCACAGATTAAGGACTGTTCTATGCCTTTAAATAGTTGTGCATTTCATAAGTTTGCTAAGCCTGTGTTGTCTTGCTTTTGGTGATGTGGCCTTTAAAAGGTCTAACTGCTAACAAGTGTTTTTGCCGAATCATGGAATAGTTGGGGTTGGAAGAGACATCTGGAGATTGTCTAGTCCAGTACTCCTGCTGTCCCTCCGGTCAGCTGGAGCAGGTTCCTCAGGACTGTGTCCCATCAGATTTTTAATATCTCCGAGGATGGCAACTGCACAACTACCTTGCTCTGAAGGAGTGCATTTGGGCAAGTGAAAGCTCCTTGAGATTAAATATTGTTCAGCCCCTACATAGGCACTTTGAGTTTAACTTCACAGTTGGCTGGATCTTGTCCCAAAAGCATAACATCCATCTGGGGAGTGAATTTGGATTTGGCCGTGTAGCGTAGAGACTTCTGGGAAAAGCATGCTGTGAGATGGGAGTCGAAACTGGAGGCACAATAGTCCCAACAAGGCTTATGGAAGAAAGGGACAGTAAGGAAGTGAGAGAAAAAGGTGCTTAGTCAGTGTTATCACAGTACATATGGGAGCTTGCCAGCTTCTCAGTAGAGCATTGCATCTTCTGGAATGTGGTTTTCATCATGCGTTGTCATTCCTTTTGCATAAATTAATTAGAGGGGGATTTGCAGTTACTGAGTATTAATCATGGCTTCTGTGTTGGAAGTGTGATCTAAACTAAGAGGCATGAGGAAAGACAGTTCAAGGATAAGAGCGCTAAATCATCACCGAGCTGTATTGCCTGAGGTTGGGCAGAGGAGAGTCCCTGATGTAAGCTTTGCGTTGCGGAATGGCTGAAGCTTGAGGTCCACAAAGAATAAACTTTTAACGTATCAGTGTGCCACACTGAAACATCTTATGGGATGTTTTTTCCATCCATGACTGAATGCTGTTGAGCTAGATGTCTCTGCATGCATAAGGATACATGTGTTAGTAAAGACAAACTCTCTGAAGAATTTAAAGCCTTGATAGCTGTTCGAGACTGGAGGCAGGTTAGAGGAACCGACGTTGCCCCTGCAGGACTGATATTCAAGTAGATGGCTGGAGTTTAAGCAGCTTGCCCCATGTTGTACAGGAGCGTGACAGTTGGATTCATGCAGTCTTGAGACCGAGTTCACTTATCTTAACCATAAGCCCAATCTTTTTCCTATGGTATTTGTTCAATAAGGATCCACGTACAAGCTCAACCTAAGTCAGCAGTGATGGAAAGTATTTTTCCTTTTGCTTTTTGAAAATACACATGAAGTGAAAGGATTCCAGTCTAATGTCTACAGAGAGTTGTGCTGTGTCCTGAAATAGCAGTTAGGACTCTTTTGGCAGTCTGGTCAGGAAGACTAAGGATTGAGGATATTAGAAAAATTAGAGGAGACTATGTTAACTTGCAGCATCAAAAGTGGTACTTCAATGAGTGTGCCTAATTATCACACCCTCCATGTGGTTCAGGTGGTTGTTGAAAGCTGTGAAACGTTAGTCTTTTATTTTCTGAATTGCGGGTGGCACATCAGTTGTAGAGTTCTTGAAACAAGGCATCTGCAGCCATTTAGCACGTAGTCATCTATAAACTCAAGGAGATGGGGTTTGGGACATCTGAAACGGCACTTTACCAGCCATGGTACCAACCTACAGCACCCTCCAAAGCGTTTGCAGGCATCCCGTCTCCCTTTCTGCACTCCTTCCAGCTGCTGGAGCTGGGCATCCCCTGGTACCGCTGCCAGCTAGTGCAGGAGGGAGAACACCAACATGGTCTCAACACCATTCTTGGATATTCCTTCCACTAATGCTAGATCAACTCTACATTTTAATGGGAAAATGTAGAGCTTCTGCCATCTGAAGAGTTGAGCCAACATTATTCATAAACATAAGATTTATAGCCTGAAATGAATGGGAGGTAGAAGATGTTATTCAGCTGTTCTCTTTGCCCTTTTATTTAGCTAGTTGATGTTAGAGGTAAATACTAATTTAATAGACTTCTTTTAGTTGGGTGATGATTAATTATACATTTTCCTTACGTTTTTTATGGTTTTGAGAATGACCGTACGCGCTCTAATCTATGCAGAGGCAGGAGGGTACATGCCAGCATTTTTTTTTTATAAAGTAATACCAGTCCTCAAAAACTGCAATTACTTCAGTTCTTTTTTCTGTGTTGTGTACTTAGAGTTCTGGCTCCTTTCACTGTGGCAGACCTGTGGAGGCATCATCAGCTGGCATGCAAAAGTGGCTGTTAAATGAACTCTTCTGATTTTCAGCTGTAAAACACTCAAGTCAGTAAAAGAGGAAACATGCCTTACTTAACCGTGTACCGTAGCGGGCTAGTCTCCACTACTGAGTCAGACAAAACTGTTTTTCACCCAGTATTCATCAGCTGACCTGGTGGACCTCAACCAATAGTTACCAAGGCAGAGCAAGCTGCTCTTCACCAGTTGGCTTTATTAACAGACTATGTGCATCCTTCTATCCCACCACAATGCTGAATAAAACAAGTTGCCTTACAGTGCCTTCCTAGTGAGCCAGCATGTTTTGTTTTCATGGTGTACATTGTCAGATAAAACAAGTGAGTGGTAACTTGGTAAGCCTTGGTAACTCGTTCACTTTTGATGTCCATCTGTCTATAATCTGAGATCCAAAAATCCGAGAACAACAGATGACTCAAGTTTACTTGAAATGCCATTCACAAGATTAATTCTTGAGAAAAAAAAAAAGGAGGTAAGAAGCCTAGAAGTTCAGAGAGATGGGATTTTTCAAAGAATTTAGGGACATTGGGTCCCTTTCCAGCATTTGAAGATCCTACTAGTCCACTTGCATCAGGATGTCCTTAAATACATTTGAAAATTGAGCTTTACATCTTTCAAGCTTTCAAGATGCCATTCTTCACCCTCTGCTATTTATACCTGTATTACAAAACAGACGCTGATTTTCCTACTTTTCCACTCCCAGTAACATTCTTTTGCATGTGATAGCTAAAATGAAAAAAAACCAAACAAAACCAAGTCAGAAGCTTGTTTTTTATGGAACAGAGATTGAAAGTCATACTAGGAAGTAATTTGGGAAGAGATAAATAGCAGCTGTTCTCTTGATAATAAAGACTGAAACTAATACTGATACTTAGTGCAGCTCAATCTGTTGTGACACACGATAAAGCCTATGTATGACCTTATGTTTGCCTGAGAGTGACCAAGTGCTACATATGATAAAGACTTCAGAAAGAAATTCCTTTTCTGTTCCCTTCAACTTTTCAATATAACTGGAGAAAAAGCTGCAATCATTTAAAATTTGAGAGGATTTATTTATTTATATATTTTTACCTGTGTAAACTTCTAAAGTTTTGTGAACTACTGTAGGCATTTAATGTGTTTAGACTCAGTCATTTCAAATTTACTTTCAAATATAACTGCTTTAAAAGGAAAAACATATTTCACTGCCATAATCTGCATATACTTTTTGTCAGCGTGTTTATGAAGCAGAGGTCTTTGGGTGTAAAGGCAAGTTCTGCAAGTCAGCATCAATATTGCTTTGTGGGCTGCTGCTTGTTGAGGTCACCGGAGAGAGACGGCAGCACGCAGCGGGGCTCCTCAGGTTGTGAGAAGCTGATGGGGTAACCAACTTAGTCTTTGAAATTTCTCTATACCTATCAGTTGTAAAACAAGCTTTTAGCCTTGACTGTATTTGGGTTGAAGTAACTGAGGAGGAGGCACACAGGTAAAAGCGAAGGCTGGTAATACCAATGGCAGTGATCAGTATATGCACTTTAAAGGATGAGAGTTGGAACACACAGGCTGAACATCTGGGGACATATGTCTGGGGATCACCTTCTCTTGGAGGAATGATGAAATCTAATTTCTCTGGACTTCAGCAACAAAATGAGAGGAAATATTAAGTATACACTCTAAGGAAACATTCATTTCCAGATAAGATATTTCTAAGAGTTCATTTCCAGAGAGCAATAGGTACCTTTGGTTATGTTTTATGGTCTTGAATGTTCTGTGCACTTGACCAGGTTAATTTAAAAAACATGTAAGGACACAAGTGCAGAGCCTGCGTGTGTGAAGGGAAACTGCGCTGCGTGCAGCTGTTTACTATAAACTGCATACATTCAGTGTGTATGTACAAGCTGGCAAATTGCTCACGTTGCAGAGAAATGAACTGTGATGGAAAATGCAATAGATATTTAATTATTTCAGAAAAAAAACCACGTTATGAATATGCTTCTGCCTGATGTTAAAACATCTGGATTTAGTTTCTAGCTGTACTAAGATTATTTTCTATTTCACATCCTGTCTCTTAATGTCACAAAACAAATAGAACAACGAGCTGACTTTGTATCTTGACCTTTAGGCTGTTTTTATTTCTGGTGGGGTTTGGGTTTTTTTGGTTTGCAAGACTAAATAATTTAAACTCCAGTCACCTGGGGTATTGTGCTAAGAGATTAACGCATATTAATTTGGGTCCTACTGTCCCAGGTAGTTGTAACCAGGACTAACTTTCTTCTTCCTTGTGTCTGTCTGCTTCCCTGCATATGGCCGTTGCTGTAGAAGGCCTCCAAGTCATGTCATGTCAAATAATGCATGGTCTTCAGAGCTCACTGGGGGAGAGAAAAGTCTGGGAACAATGTGACAGGCACAGCCAGGCACTTCCACTAATTGTTGATGTGGACGATGGAATACAAAAGCAGAAGGAAGGAGGGGGGAATGGAAACGTGTCTTGGTGTGGAAACGACTGTGTAAAAACAAATATGCCTGGGCTTGCTCATTGGGAATGTACATGTTGCGCAGGAGAACTCCCACAACAGGAATCCTCTGCTTTAGTCTGCCCCGCCAGATAATTTTAGAAGGTTTCTTTTTTTTATGTATTTACCTCTAGAGGCTTTCTTGGCTATTTGGAGATGTGGACTTTAGCCACCATGAATTGTGACAGGTAGTGGCAATTTACTGCTGAGCTAGCTTGAAATTATCTGTTAATTTTTGTTTCTATTTATTAGGTATTGCCTAAATATCGGGAATGGGAAATTTAAATTATTTAGTCATTAATGTAACATGCTAGTGGCATTTCAAAATATATTCTGCTGCATTGGAGTTAAATATCTAAGTGACTCTTTTCCATGCTGTGTCCTCTAACCCAAAGCAGGCTGAAGTGCTTTGCAGATCAACTATATAGAATAAATAAAATAGAATAAAATGGCATATTTGGGTTTTTCTATTCATAATGAAAAACAGAATTTCCTCTCAAGAACTGTTGTGCTGAAATATCTACACTGTATTTTGTTTAAACTCTGAAAAACAATCAGGTAAAGACAGTGATGAAGGGATGACCATTTGGTAGGATGAGCCTGAAAATGGAACGGTTATCCTATAGGATAGAGGCTATACGAAATTATGAGCAATTGAAACTGAAGTTAGTAAAGTTAGTGAGATTCGTAAAGTAAAATGAGTAGAGTTGTACTTTATTACACGGTGGAACTTTAGCTCTACAGGGAAGCTACCAGCCCATGCTGGGATTCATCATCCCCTGGAGACGACAAGACTCTTTACAGCAAGGAAACAGAAAACACAAGTGATACACAGGGCACTTGCATGTTCATCTATGCCTGAAACATCATCATACTTATGCCGAGAAGTAGATATTTCTGCAGTGAAATGCAACAGCTGCAATTAGTAATCAGCACGATGCAACACAATTGGTAAGAATCCAAATGCTTACTTTATCCATTTACTAAATGAATCACAAATGTCTAACTGAACCGAGAACTATTATGGAGGCGAGAGGAAAGGGAATAGCCAGCAGAAACACCAATTTGTTGATTATATAATGGACCTATCATTAGTAACTCGATTATGCCAATGCAATTGCTTTTTCTCCAAGACAGATACTTATTCCTACCAGGGCTGATTGATCTCGAAAAGCAGTCTGATTATGCCAGAGTGTATTTTAAATGGAAAATGATAATAGAGTTAAGGAAGATGGAAAACTATTTATCAGTAGAAATATGATTGGTGACAGCATTGCAGAAAAGTGAAAATGCAGAAGGACAGGATGGTTTATCTAAGGAGTTAGATTTATCCCTTTTTAGTTAGAATTATGTAAATTCAGTGCTGTGAAACTTATCACGAGGACAGCCCTGAAGACTGATTGTGGCTCAGAGCACAAATCAAGTTCATCATATAAAATTCCTCACAACAGTCCATTGTGGCTCTTCTATTTCAACAGGCAGGATTGGCCTTCCAGCAATTACCACTGAAGATATTTATCACTGTAGTGTGGAAATCCGACTTCCTGGCACTGGGCTGGGAACTTTGGTTCACAGCGAGCTCTTAAACATCTTTGCTGACTAAGACTGATTTTGAGCATGTTGCCAAAAGATACTAGTTTCTCGGTCTTCTTCCCAGTCTTCCAGTTTTCACATCAGATTTCTCTTTATTATGTGTTCCTGTTTTTGTAGTCCTGTGATTTCCAAAAGCCACTGTAACCTCCGCACAAAGAATATTCCCTTAGCAGTATCCCCCCAGCCAAAAGCACTAGCTGCTGTCTGTAGATACAGTTTCTAAATCCCACCAGAATCACAAAATACAAAGACCACAAAAATCAGTCTCACAGAGTTCCATGTTGGGTCTTTATGGAAAGGATATTTAGTTTTGTTTACATCCCTGGGACACGGGCAAACTTTAGGGATGAATATCAGGTTTTTCAGAAATTTTGATGACTTTGGCTGCCCAAGGATGGGATACTTAATGCTAATGGGAGCCACAAGGCTCCTGCTGTTTCATGGAGGATACCCACAATTAGCATTTTAGGGGATTTAAAGAATATTTTTTTGGCTTAAGTGACCTGTTCAGCGCAGAGCAGGGAGCAGCTGAACCTGCTGGAAGAAGATTCCCAGCTGTATTGAGCTGCTCACCACAAGATATGCTGGGTGTGAGTCTGGTGTTACTTGCCTTGGAGTATTTTCCCTGTCATCACTGAAACCGCTGTCATCAGTGGGGTTGGTGCTGAAGGCTCTATTTCTGCATGAGATGAAAATGTTAAGATTTTGTTATGGCTCTCTGCAGGTTAGAGGGATGGGAGAAGGAACCACCTAAAGCTTGTGAGTGGGTAAAGTATAAATGAGCAAAAGTATGGTGTACTGGTAAATACCTGGTCAATGGATACCAAAATATCAGTATTTTTTTTTCAATTTTGCAATAATTCGGTTTGACAGACATCTAAGTTTCTTCTGAATGTTCTGCTGAGAGCTTTCTCTCCTTTCGGACAACTTTTGTAGCACTGCTTTACCACAGATCTTACCACATTTAACAGGACTGTGCAAAATGTCTGATGTAAGAGATCTGCAATGGAAATGGGAGAGTGAAACCAGGGTAGAGTGGTAATAGATGGCTAATGCCATGATTCACCCTCTCTGCTATTCTGATTGTGTTACAGCTGTAATTCTGCAGCTGTGGTTTCTTCCAGCAGCCTAAACAGGGAGGCAGGTAAGAGGTCGAACTCACTGTGAGCCAGAAAACCTAAAATATCTCTGTGAGTATTGGCAAGGTGCCCAGACCAGAATAAATATGTTCAGCCTTTCTCTTTCACATCCCCCTTGTAGAGACAAAATACAAAAAGGCCAAACAGAATTCTGACAGACTGTATTTTGTTTAAATAGAGGCTTGGTAACTATATGAGATCAAGAGACAGTTATAAGGCTAAGTCCTGTGCTTTGTATGGATTTATAACAGTCATTTAAATAAAATATGCCTTTGTGCACAGGCTGAGGATTTGTAAATTCAAACTGTTTCATGTATGTTTGCATAATATATGAGTGTTTTATATGTAGTGCATATACTTGGCTAGATTTTTTTTTTTTGTTGGAATCATCATGGTAATTTAGTTAATGTTGTTTTCTTTTCTGAGCATCGTGTCAGAATTTATCGCGATCTATTTAATAGAAAAAACCCTTCTTTTATCTGTCCCAGTTTGCACACAAGGCCAGTTCCAAGGAAAGCTTAACTTTTCCGAGAAGCTTCCAGAAGTTCCAAGAAAGGTTCATTTCCATCTGGTAATTAATTAAAATAGGCCTTAAGAAGTTCATATTTTCCTTTCTAGGATATTCTGTTATTCAGGCTTTTCAGCACTGCTGTCCATGAGTCTGACTATGTCATTTTACAGAACTGCTCAAAAAAGTATCCGTGATACCAACGGAGCGACAGGACTTACCTGCGATGGCTGGAGCTGGAGTTCTTGGTCTGGCACATTGGTTGGGCTGCACAGGAGGTTATAACTTTGGGAAGGAAATTTAATTATATGTTCTGGCAATAGCCTTAACATTTTCTCGCTCTTGACTTTTTATTGTTGGGAAATTACATGTAAAGCAACTGCGACTGGTGCAACATATTTGTATATTTTCTGTATAACTTCAAAGCAGAGCGAGTACGAATGTACATCTTGGTTAAGTCTTTTCCAAGTATATGTATTCATTAAGCTGACCATAGAAATTCAGTCAAACATAAACTCAGCTATTGCTGGTAATTCACTAACAGATTAATCTAAAACTTTGTCCAAAGCTTTAGTTTCTGAATCAGGTCACGAATGTCTCGTTTCCTCACCAGTCCAAAAATACGCAGTCGATGTGGTGTTTAAAGCCAAGTCTAGCCAGACTGTGAGCAACACTATAACCTCCTAACCACAAGCTTGCTTTATCTTGGATCCAGCTGTGCTTCTCCTTCCACGTGTCAGAGCTGTAGAGGAAGAGGATATCCTTGAAGTACGGAACATGGCAGTCTTGACCCTAACACCCTGATGGCTTTGTTCTTGATCTCGAAGGGAGCCTGTAGCCCAAACCAAGCGCTCGCTCCACTGACCTTCTGGCAGTTAGTAACTTGTCTGGGTACAGAGTATGTGGAGTAAACTCTGGAACTGATACAAACCTTCTCGTATGAAAAGCTCTGAAGTGTTTTGGAAGTTATATTTTGCCATATATGACTGACATAGAGATAGCTCTGGGACAGAGATCACTAGGTGTTTCACTGGTGCTTAGCAGTACTAGGAAAATTTATGCAGGAATTCAAGAAAATTACTTCATGTGGAATATCTGTGAGGCAGGACTTCGCCAAGAAATGCAATGTGTGGAACAGAGTTTGGAGTCAACATTTTCTAAAGGAAAGTGTTGTGAGATCTGGAATGGACACAAGTGGTTTACTTCTCTGTGTCTAGAGAAAAACATGTTTTTGTTCATTCCATGTAAACTCAAGTGCCTCTGCAGCACTTTGACCACCTGCGCTGGCCCTGGTTTGGAGGGATTCCTAGTGAACCCAGTAATATCAATGCCGTAATTACTCTGCATCTGAAATGTAAAATATCACCAATCATTGGACTGTCCATTCTCAGGTATCTGTGTCCCCCCGTCTCATCTTGTTATCCATGTGCTATTCAGTTCATCCTCTGTAGATTGTGGCTCTTATCAGACAAGTGTACCCTCTAACATCAACCTTCTGTGCACTCAAGTTTTCACTTACACCTTAAACACAGGGAGACCTGCTTTATTTGAACTTGCCAAAGAAGTGGACTCTTGGAAGATACCCAGGTTTTTATTGATGGGGTATTTGATCCAAGTATTTGTTTTAAATCTCTCCTCAAAAGAAAGCCTGGTAAGAGAGCCAACATAACGTAATAACCCTAATGCACTGCCCTCCTCCATCTCCTTTCTTCTGCAAATTTCAAAATGTTTAGGATAAATGGTTGAGTTAATAATACCCATGTTGCCCTGGAAGTATCATTATTTCTGATTTAAAGCTTGGAAAGAAAAAATATAGCAAGTAACTTTCCCAAGTCTATAGCAAGCTGGAAAGTAGAGCTCAATGGCTCCCTCGTCTTATACGTAAGCTAAAAAAACCATCATGCTTAAAGCCAGACTGCTCTAGGTAATTCAGCACTGGCAGATGTCTTGGCCCACCCTACTCCTGCTTCTGCACTGACTCTGTATGGAGCTTTTCATGTGTAAGATCAACTATAACGAGGTTCCCTTTGGCCTCAGGAGTTTACCTGTGATGAGATCTGTTGCCAGACTCCTATGTCAATAGATTTACTGCCTTCAGTTGTGGATGAAGTCTGTTTGACCCAGTTGAGGCAGAATCAGACAGCACCGTGAGCCTAGGGCTCCCCATAAAACATCTCTTCTCTGCCATTCATTGCTGTTAAGGCAGATGGAAATAAGCTAGTGTTAAATAAGGGGTGGGAAAGTATAGCCTTGCCTTAAACTGAGTACAGCTGCTCTTTTGTTACTCGAGTTGTATGCAAGGGCAAGCAGTGTTTTGGCGTGCTCTTGGCTCCATAAAAGCACTGCTGAGGGAGCAGCGGAAGTTACTCCCACTATTTTAAAAGACAGGTCACCAGACTCCCAAAGTTACAGCAGCTGATGCCTCTGGAGAGCCGGCTGTTCCCTAAGCCCTGGGGAGAGCTGAGGAAGAGCGTATGCTGCGAAGGACGCCCTCACCGTGGGAACTGTGGTTTGAACCTGGAAAGACGGTGACAAATCAGTTCGGCATTCTCCCAGTGAGGGTCTGGTTTTTCTAGATGGGATAAAAGTAGTCTTCCAGGTGGCTGAGACAGGTGAGAGTAGGGACCATGGTGGTGGCTGGTCAAATGCTTGAAATACCAGTGCTGTATATTTTGATGTTCCCTTTCCCATCCATTTTCAGGAAGTTTTTTTTTTTTTCTTTTCTTTCTCTGTCCTGTTTTACTTGTAATTTCACTTTTAAAGCTTTTCCTTCCTCTTTCTGAGCTTCTCTTTTAAATCTATTAAAAAGAAATTTCTTTCAGATTCACAGAAATAGTGTTTGCTTGCTTGTTTGTTTTTCCAGGCTATTCAGTAGGTTATGGAGATAATTTCTGCTTGTTGGTTAGTTTACATAGGTAGGATCATCTTGATCCCCCTTTGGAATCATTATCCAGCTCTTCATCAAATCTTGAGGCATTTCAGACTCTTGTAAAAGCAGATGATATGTTTTTATGAGTAGTATCCCATGTTTGTCATGTATATATGTGTATGGGTGTGCCTGCATACACCCATATTTCTGTGTGCATTTTTGCATATAGTCCTTGCAGCACATTTGATGTGAGGTTTTCAAGAAGGAGCAGAAGCATGGCATTAGGGAGCAAGGACTTCTTGTGACAAGTTTAGTATGTTTAGATGCAGGTTTAGCAAAAGAATATAGTTGGCATACTCTGAACACCGAAAGGGTCACTCTCTGAATGTAGCCACATGTTGTGTACCAGTCTCTTTCCAGATTTGGAAAACAGTTCAGAGTTAACCTTTCTGAATCATCCTATATTTTTGTTGACCCTCACATTATACATAGAATGAGTGCTTTCCAGATGTCCGCAGCCCTTCCTGATCTTCCAGTCATTAGACATCTGAACTGTTTCTGTTCTGCGGATCTGTCAGCTATTGGGTCTCCACAATAGGAGCAGAACTTCTTAGGCCTAGAAAAAAATGCTAGAAATTATTATTATTCCTTTCCCTTCTTGCTCTAGAAGATGCATAAAGTAAGAAGGAGGCTTCTTTAACCTGCCATTTATTGCCATTTTCTGCTACTGTAGGAAAATCCTGTAGGCAGCCCCATCATATCTTCCCTGTAATGAACATTGTCAGTCTGAAAAGCAGTGATGTTTCTTGTTCTCATTAGAGCTTCCCTCCAGAATTTCACTCTTTTCCCTTCCTAATTTCCAACCTAAATTTATTCACAATCAGTTTCCATGTTCTGATTGCACCCACAAAGTATCCTTTATCTCTCTTCTCCCTTGTTGGTGTTTATCCACCTTAAGTAACTTTGGAGAAGGATTGCATATGCTCTCAGCTGTCAAATACGAAACTAAGCGAGCCAAGCTCTTTTAGTCATGTCTCACAAGAGAGACTCTGTGTTTCTCTCAGCATCAAAATAGTCTTTTGGTGCACCTGTTCCCAGCTGAATTAACCTTTCCTGAGCAGATGACCAGAACTGTACACATTATTCCAGATGAGTTTTCACAGTGCTAATCTATATATATGGTATTAAAGCTTTTTATCTGCTCTGGAGGCTTCCTGATGCATGCTCTAATCGCACATGCATTATCCATAGCAGCATTCCAATGATAGCTCCTAGTTAACCTTTCAAGCCAGGTACACTTCAGTTTGTCTCTATCCAGCTGTTGAATGCTCAAGTTTTAGACAAAATTATAGTCTATAAGTACATAATTTAGGGATTAAACTAAATTAATTAAGTTCAATTAACCTGATTTCTCTTCCTCCACTCATGGATGTTATTCAGTCATTCCTGTGAGAGATTCTGGTGCTTCTGTTAGGGAGTGAGCCCAGTAGGTCGGTATCATCACCAAAGTGTCTGGCTTAGCTTAAACATATTGAGGCTGTTTACCTAGGTTTCAGTAAATGGTTTCATGGAAAGATTCTTGCTTCTCTTTGCACTAGGGACTTGAAATTCCTTGTTGTCCTCTATGCTGCCTGGAATGCCAGCGAGAGAGAGCACAAGAGACTTCTTGCTTGGATAGCTGGCAAAAGAGTGGCCCAGTGTGGCAAAGAGAAACAGCAAGAGGATGTACAGGGGGTAACAAAGGGTTTGCTGTGTCCAAACTAAATCTTGGCAGAATTTACTAAGAAACTGAGATCTCTCCCACAGCTGTCTGGCCTATCACTAGGCCAGAGTTGGGCGGTGATATGGCACAAGACAGACCTGTGTTGCCCCATGAGACCCTAGCAGATTTCACAGTCGTAGTGGCAGTGATAGATCTTTTTGATTCAATATTGGTTATTTTTAATTTGACAAATAATTTATTTTTCTAACTTTGCCTTTTTTATCCTGATTTTAGCTTGAAAAAATGTATGATGTCTGAGGGGAACATCTGCCAAAGTTTGTCAAATTATAGCCCACTAAAACAGAGGTTGTATTTGCTAAGTATTTGTGTTGTGTTTGCTATGGGTTGTATAGCCTATAGACCTCTTGTTGCAGAACTGTGAGTGAAAATAGATCAGTTTAGTGCAGGAAGACAAACTAATTATCTGACCAAATTGTTAGGACAGAATTAAACATGTTTAGTTAGGGCTACTTCTGTCATCCTTGCAGCAGTAGTAGCTGTCTAGAGCTTTAAATTTACAGTAGAGAGAGTGATTAGGGCAAGCGGATAGGGCAGATGTTTGGTAGTTTGACTAAAACAACATGACCTTTGGAGCTAAGCCTGCTTATACTTTGGCCTCTCTCTGTTTAGGGTAACCTGCTTTTCACACTTCTTTTATTCATGGGGTATATAGTCCATAGAGTCACAGAATCATAGAATTGTTAAGGTTGGAAAAGACCCTTAAGATCATCGAGTCCAACCGTTAACCTGTCACTGCCAAGTCCACCACTAAACCATGTCCCTAAGCACCACGTCTGCCCGGCTTTTAAATACCTCCAGGGATGGGGACTCAACCACTGCCCTGGGCAGCCTGTTCCAATGCCTGACTGCCCTTTTGGTGAAGAAGTTTTTCCTAATATCCAACCTAAACTTCCCCTGGCGCAGCTTGAGGCCGTTTCCTCTTGTCCTATTGCTTGTTACTGGGGAGAAGAGACCGACCCCCACCTCGCTACAGCCTCCTTTCAGGGAGTTGTAGAGAGCAGTAAGGTCTCCCCTCAGCCTCCTCTTCTCCAGGCTGAACAACCCCAGCTCCCTCAGCCGCTCCTCATAAGCCTTGTGCTCCAGACCCTTCACCAGCTTCGTTGCCCTTCTCTGGCCACGCTCCAGCACCTCGATGTCCTTCTTGTAGTGAGGGGCCCAAAACTGAACACAGCACTCGAGGTGCGGCCTCACCAGTGCCGAGTACAGGGGCACTGTCACCTCCCTGGTCCTGCTGGCCACACTATTCCTGATACAAGCCAAGATGCCATTGGCCTTCTTGGCCACCTGGGCACACTGCTGGCTCATGTTCAGGCAGCTGTCAACCAACACCCCCAGGTCCTTTTCTCCTGGGCAGCTCTCAATTCTTGAGAGATGCTGAGCCCATTTGAAGTGGTTGCTTAGACTCTGCTTCAGGGTCTTCTCCAGCTGGCTTGAGAGGCTGATAATGCTTGGAATAATTTTTGAAGCTTTGTTTCCTTTTTCTTTATGCTATGTTTTATAAGATTTTCTTGTTCCCTGCTTCCCCTTTTTATATCCCCCTCCTCCCCTATTTGCTATCTGTATTCTCTGGTCTCTCTGCAGGGTGTGAGCTGTCCTTTTTCAGTGGTGATATTGAAGGGAAAGAAAAGGTTAATACAAGATCTGGGCAAACAATGATTCGTTTCCAGCAGTGCTACCAGCTGAATTGGCTTTCAGCTGCAATGTGTGCTGAAAACTGATGACTTACAATTGGCTAAAGCTGACGGTGGGGCTGGAGCAGCTGTGGTATAGCAGGACGGCAGAAACTTGCAGAAACAACTGATTTTGTTAAAGCTGAAAAAGAATGTCTTTTTCCCCTCTTCTTGTGTAAGTAGGTGCTCTGAAGGTTTTCTTGTGCTGTTAGATATCTGCTGAGAAGCAGCAAGATTTCAAGAACAAAACTGTTTTCATGTATGTAAACTAATGTAGTGAAATGTTTAAGTAATTTATTTGGTAATGCTTGTGCTGTAGTAAGGATTATTTTTTTATTTTCCTATGGATTTAGTGCTTTTGGAAAAGTTGCTGAATTGACAGCCCTGTAGTAGTCCATCTATCCAGAGAGCAGCTACTGCCTAGCCCCTGGCCTGGCATTGCCTTTGGCTCACCTCCCAGTCTAGACGCCCTTGAGAGGATGCTGGTGTCCATTTTGGTGTCTGTTCACCCCACCACCATCCTGTGGAGGTCTGAGAAGTTACGTTTTGCTGAAAGCTGTGATAGTTTTACGTTGCAGACTGTGGACCATTTGAAATTCTACCAAGTACAAATTCATCTCGTGGCAGCGAAGCTGATTTATGAAGGCACTCTCTGGGAGGGCTGCATGGCATTTGCCATGCCAAGGGAACTGTGTCTCTGTGGCTGGTGATTCTGGAGAGAAACCAGCCGCTGCTCTGACGACGTATTATTCCTACCAGCTCGTCTTTTGCTCTGCTGCTATTAGGACCAATGTAGTTCTACCACAGAGGATTTTCTTCTGGGCGAACATGGTTTTATATTATTACCTAGAGTCTTTTCATCTATGCTAGCAATGTTACTGCTGTTTCCCTGGGGCTGCAGCACATCATACCCTGAAATGTGTCAGTGTGTTGCCATAAATGCTGAGCGCTTCGTTGTTTCTTTAATCCATGCTGACTCCATCATTTCTGGGTATTAGCAGAAAAGTGCTCACCTCGGTAGCAATTGCGTATGGTCCGCTAGACTTCATGTTCTTGCCTGCGTCACCTCGTGAAGTGGCGTTAGAACTGGCTAGATCTTCCCTCCAAAGAGAGGAGAAAGCAAAGGGGAAGGAAGAGCGTAAGTGGCTCTTCTTATCAGCAAAAAAGAGGATTTGTTTTCTCGCAGACTAAGCTGCTAATGCTGAATGACATAAAGAAAGAGATAAGAGAGCTGCTAAGTCTCTGAGGAGGGCTGTGGGGACAAATTATGCTCTCCAAGGAGGACACAAAAGACAAAACAAAGCAAAAGCAACACAGTTATGGAAAGAAAAAATAAGCCCCTCCAAGAGGAAGCTTAGCAGAGACAATGGGCAGCAGGCAGCAAAATTATGGTGTCTGCGTCAAAGAACCCTGGGCCAATAGAGGCTGGTGAAGATCATCCTCCAAGTAACGGAGGTAAGATCCATAAACAATGGAAGATAAATTTAAGAGTAAGGGGCCTAGTTTTCCTTACCTTCCTCCAAAATAATTTATTATAGCCACACTGCTTGGAAGAGTTACTGCCTCAGGATGGGTCGTTCCCATGTAAACTCCTCTGGCTTCTATTGATTAGTAACAAATAAGCTTCCAAGGCCAAAGGTGAAAAATATCTTCTACTGATACTGTATTTTTTTCCTGAAGGAGAAAGAAGTGTATGAAATACCAGAGAAGGATATCCAAGAAAGAGTGTCTTTCTCAAAGAAAGGTACTGAAGGATCACAAATGGGTTTGAGTATTTAGCCGGGAAGCCTAAATCATCTTCACAAAACATTGAAAGCAAGAAAAAAAACCTGCAGCGTGATAAGATTAGGGGAACAGACTGAAACAGAGATGTTGGAAAATCTGACCTTTGCTCTGTTGGTTAAGAACCCAATGGATTACCTGCGGAAAGAGAAGCTCCCGTAAAAGTTGTGATGAGATACCTTCGTGTTCCTGACAAATCCGAGAACTTCCTAAGATCAAACAGGATGTTCTGCGTATTGTCCAGATCTTTGATGTCGTGATGAGTGGGACGTGGTGAAAAGAACTGGTGGAAAAAGCAATACCAGCTTGTTTTAGGCATTCACCAGGCTTTCTGGTGTTGGTGATGTCTGTTTATAAGCCATTTTACCTCTTTTCTTAACTTCACCTAGTAATAGTGGAAATGGAGATCTGAAACAGCACAGCGATACACAGCCTTGTGTATTTCGGTATTTCCCCCAAATTAAGCTTATTTTAGTGAACTGAAATTTTCGCATTTTAGAGAAATAGAAGTGCCACTGATTCCTGGCATGATCGACCCTTACTTCTTGCCGTGGGTTTTGCTATATTTGCCATTTGAGCTTCTCGTGCGCTGGACAACACAAAGCAGGGCTGCTTCAAAACAGAACAGTCGACTTGTTATTAGTAGCTTGTTTGTTTGTCCTCAGGCCTATTTATAAAAACAGCCCCAGGCAGGGAATTCTGCCAGCAGCCCAACCGCTAAACAATTACAGATCTTTTCTTGGAGCAGTGTGTTCAAATCTATGAAATAATTCAGCAGCAAACTGTAGCCCCTGCTCACATGTGTATGAAAGTAGCCATTTTGTGTGTGGCGATTTTTGTTTTCTTTTTTTTTTTAAGTAAAACCACAGTGTCAAAAAGTATCCACGTTAATGCGTATAAAAATACAAAATTTAACTTAACGGGGATTACTGCCAGTTTAGTGAAACCAGGCCCAGTAGGATATGCAGAAGTCAAAAGGAAGTCAAAATGGTCAAATAAATATTAATCAAAAGCTATACATAAGCTGCAAACTCGGACAAGGAATTCAAGGGACTGGTACTCACAAAGGGCCAGGCTTTCCAGCTCCCTCTGGTTAGGTTTAAGCAAAAAATAAAAGGAAACCCTTCTGTGAGGGAGAATATTCATCTTATTTTGAAAGGACACGGTAATATGTGGTTTTATTTGTGGTATGATATACAGATTTCAATTCATGAGTGTAATAGGTGGTTGATTGGTTTTGCATGGTTAGTGTTGCAACGCAGATGAGATGCACTCTTTAATTAGTGAATGTAGAACTGTAGGGACCAAATGATAGTCCCTTGGTGGCAAAAATACGCTAGAAGTAGAAGGAGGCTTAAACGTTTGGATCTCGCTTTTGGTTTTGTTCAGGCTGCTGTAACAGCGTAGCAAGAGGGTTTTGTGAGAATAGCGTATTAAACAACAGACAGTAAACAAGCCTCATAAATCTTATTAAAGGTGGGAATGTTCAAAGGAGACTTTTGGGGGAAATCCTCTCCAGTGGAGACTGCAAACTGCACAAGGCTGCCTCGGCCGGATCGCTTCTCAGTTCGAAGTACAGAAGTCATGAACTGGAACATCTCTGCTTGGGGAATGTGTGTTTGTTAACCAGACTGGTTGTATTTCAGGGGTTTGAAATGTTTTTTCTAAACTTGAAATGTTTGTCTGGGTTTCCTACATGTGACGCAAGATCTTGACAGTTTTGCATTTGATTTATAACTTAAGCCTTAAGGAAGACCTAGACTTTGGGATTTAACCCCAAACCACTATGAAATTCCTTAGCTCTTTAGGTATTGTTTTGTTCAAAACTGTTATTTTATTTTTTACTCTATCCTTCCTTGGACGGAAAACAAAGCAAACCTGCCTGGCTGCTGCCATGGAGAGGTGTGGCAGGGATAATCTATCCCTCAGATAACTTAGACCTGGATTATATAAATACACCCTTGAAACATTTAATCCCCCCATAGATGTCTGAAGATTGAGGCAAATCCTGAAGCAGCTTAAAAGCAACTCAACAAGAGTTGGAAACTCAGAACCCCCATCTCCTTTTCCTGTGAACACATATTGCTGGAAAACATACTCTATTAAAGGTACGACAGAGGCAGAGTCACTGCATCTCCAGCACGTACAGCAAATTGGAGGGATACGGAACGTGGATGGTGGAAGCCCACACCATCGTCTGCTTCTCCTCCACACAGCAGCCTGGTAACGTGAATGAGAAAGACTGTATTTTAGGATGCATCCTCTGTCCCTGTTCACTCTTCAGGTTCATGAGAAAAGACTAAAGACGTCAGGTTTTGGATGCATGGTTCAAAAATGAAGTCATCCAGTATTAAAACTGTATATACCTCTTGAAGTAGGTGGTGAGGGAGTTGGAAGGAGTCCTGTAGAATTTGTATAAGCTTTTCTCTTATAATGCATTTACTTTGTGATGTGCAAGCTAATATATAATACTGGATTAAGGAGCAGATGCAGATGTTAACTATAAAGTGTTAAGGTCTGCAAAGTTAGTGACCTATTGTTTCTTTTATCTTTTTTCTTTTACCTTTTTCTTTGTCTTCATTACAGTTTAAAAATGGGGAGCTGGGCAGCAATGTAGCTCTCAGTTTCAGTTCCTCCTTTCTGCACAGAACCCTTGTTGGGTTGCCCTGATCTCCCTTCCCTACAGATTATTCAGTCACTGTTCTTTATATAAAGGGTTAAGATCTGATGATGTTGAAACCAGTCTCCTGTTTACAATCATTGCAGAACCGTAGTATGGAAATTTCCATCTGCAGCAAGATTTAAAAAAAAAAATCCCTGCTGATTTTGTGAACATTTAGATCCAAATAAAGAAATAGTGGCTGAATCAAGCATATTAATTCTGATTAGCACATACACTGTGTTCAGCCAAAGATTAATAGCCCCCCATCCTCTGAAGAAATTAGCTTGCTCTGCTGCTACAGCCGGCAAAAGTTTTTCCGTATCAGCACAGGAACCACAGTTTCACTTGCAGAGGTACCTAAACTGCTTAACTCTGATAATCTTTGTATTGAGGTCTTCTAAAGTGCAGTGCTTCCTTCTTTAGGGAGATATGATCAAGGTAAAAAATTACTGATTATTGCTAGCAGTAAGTTAATTTTTCTTGTTGTGCTGACATGGATTATTCTTGTTATTTAGCTCTTTCATCTGTTTGGGCAATGATAAGTACAAGGCTGTCAGTACTTTTGGAGAGTAGAGTTCATAGTGCAAGATGTCTGTGATAGATTTAAGTCTACGACCTAATTATTTTGAGAAGAGGGGAAAAAAAATCCATGTGTTGTGGTTTTGGGAAGAAGATCTTCCCGCGTTGATGCTTTTCAGTTGTGTACATGTTAAGGTTTGTCCCTGGGCCAGTCTGAGAAGGAGCATTTTATATGTTTGGGGAAGCTGCCTTGCTTGTCTGTGTGCTGCTGAGAGGCAGGAATCAACTGATCCCTTTCTTGTGGGCTGTGTGCTTAGTGCTCACTTGAGCACTCTTGCACGCTGGCCACTGAGCTTGGCAAGCTCAGCATCGTCAGGCTGCTCTAAGTGACTGCATTTTTTCATGAGAGCAAAATTGAGGGTGTTCCGCTTCCTCCTGTTTTGCTTTTAGGGCAAGTTATAATTAATCTTCTCTTGCCTTTGTAAACCCCAATCCAAAATTCTGCATAAGCAATAATAATCCAGGTTAATAATTCAACACTATTTGTATTTTCAGAGGTCTTTACAAGCATTACACAGTTAACTGTCACAACACTTTTGTTGTAAATGAGCATTATGCTAATTTTTTAGCTGGGGAAACCTCTTGCTGAAGTGCAGAGCTGTGTTGGAAGCATGAGTGAAATGACTGGTGGCATTGGGATGGACTCCGGCAATGCCTTTTGCCAAAATAAATTGGGATGCCTTGGGTTTACCTGGCAGGGAGGAGTATATGATAATGCATAACCTCTATACTTGCTGGGAAGAGCAAGATTCCCCAGACAGCATCCAAGGGGGCTGTACCACACATGTTTTTAACTGTGCACTGACAGCTGTGGATCATCTCCGGTTGGAATAGCATGGAAGGCGGTTCCTGGGTCTCTCTCTGTTGCTGTGTTGGTCACGTGTAGAGGTTTTGGCCTTGTGCTCTCTAGCTTGCTGGTGCAGGGCACGCTGGAACAGTCAAGCAGGATTTGCCCAGGGGAATGAGGAAACACTGTAAGAATGAGGATCAGAATTTGTTTTTAATCTGACTGCCTTTGGGCTGCTGGTCTCCACGTGAAACATTATCTGTGGCACAAAGAACGATTAACGGCGCTTCCGTGATTGCTCTTAGACTGGTTTTTTTTCAGTTATGGAGTTGTTCCCCTGGTAGCGTCCTTGTGGGAAAGGTAAGTGGACATTAAAAAGGAGAACGTGGATGTCAGAAGCGTGGATGAAATGCTGATGTGAACAGTATTCCCACCTCCGCACTCACCTGGATCTCACAGGCACTGTGCTGGGCTCAGGGTGCTTTTCTAAAGGATGCTCTGCAAGCTACTGTGTGTCAGGAGAACACTCTTGTGCCATTATTGAAGATGGAGCATGGTCTTTCCAGGCTCACCAGTGGTGGAAAAGGCAGTGAAATGGGAGGAAGGCTTCTGTGCTCCTTGCTATTCCTAAAGCCATGGCTTGAAAGAACAGAAAAATCTGTTTCACAGCTTTTTTTCCAGACAGTTCCATTGTTTTTGCTTGCATACACAATCTTTCTAATTTGTATAGAAAAAAAACCCTACAGTGGAAGGGAGAATATCTTAGAAATGAGACAAAACTCACACAGCTCTGGGGGAGATCACAAAAAGTTCTCCAGGCTTTATTGTTGCGGAGAGATGCACTCGTAAGATACATCTGGCTCTGCATGTGTGGGTTTGCAGGGTAAAACGTGGGCACTTCAGATTAGAGGTGAAATCCTGGCAGTGGTCAAGCCAGTGGGATTTTTGCCAGTGATTTTAATCAGAGCCAGAATTTCACCCTAGGTCTATAATCTTGTGTAATCTCCCTTTGAAGTCACATGGATTTTTAACCCATGTTGTATATAACACTGAAACAATTCACTGTCCCCCCTATATTGTCTGTTTTCCTGCGTAACCAAAACCGAATGTTCCAAATGTGTTTTCCAAAACCTGAGACAATACTGAGTTAAAAATATGAATTTTTTTTTTTCCTTTTTTGAAATACGGGGTGTTTGTAGAATCACTTTGATGGTGTGGGTATATTTTTCTTTTAAATCTCTGGTCTGACCTCGTAGCTAACCATGCTTTAAGCTTGAGGTTGGGATAAAGATTTATGTAGATCCCTTCCAACCAGAACTATCCTCTGATCTTACAGTCCTGTTTTGGATCTTAGAGAAATGCCTTTTAGACTCGTCTGCTGGTTAAGAAACTGATAGGCTGCTAAAAATACAGTTTGTCTCCTTAAAATGAATGTAATTATCAACCAGAGTTTCAAGTAAGAATTTCTGAGTTTAAGTTCATATCTCTCCATACCTGGGGCCCTGTAGCCAGGGACTGAGCTCTACTGAAACCTCTACTGATGGAGATTCCATCTCCAGCTTACATGGACCCAGATTTTCACTCTGTCATCAATGCAACGTCTGGGGTTTTTAAGACTACAGATATGTTTTGAGCCTGATGGGCTAAAAGAGAGAAGGTGAGATGGAAACACCTTCAGTACAACAGTGAAATGCTTCCATGTCAGAGTGAATTAGAGGCGTATCACACAAAACCTTTTGAGGCCAGAACTCCTGTGTTGCTTTGAAAGGGGTCGTTTCTTTCAGATCATTAACGATTACGAATCTTTGGAGGTTTTCAAGACAAGACTGGCTAAAGCTCTGTGCAACCTGGTTGGAGTTCACTGCTGACCCTGCTTTCAGCAGGAGGAGGGACTAGAGACTTGGAAGTCCCTTCTACTTTGAGTTGTTTTATGATCTTGAATCATGCACAAATCTCCTTGAGTAAGCATGAGTAGATCCCTGTCAAACACAGACTATAAGTTATCAGGTGGCAGTACATCAGATGATAGTCTTTCTAGTGCAGATTCGTTTTAACTTCTGTACTCATGGAGGACTGAATGCTGGATTTTTGCTTTACATTTAAATTCCTCATCAGATGTTCTACCTGTAATTAATGTGTTTGAGGCTTTAGTGCCAGTTACATTCAGAACTGGAGAGCACCGGTGGAAGGGATGCAACAAGT
Source organism: Nipponia nippon (assembly GCF_047370975.1). Classification (NCBI taxonomy): domain Eukaryota; kingdom Metazoa; phylum Chordata; class Aves; order Pelecaniformes; family Threskiornithidae; genus Nipponia; species Nipponia nippon. The sequence continues at coordinate 160,095,720 of NW_028262290.1, forward strand.
GAAACACGAGTGCTTGGGATTAATGGAGAAATTACTGTATAGCGTTCCTTGGCCTCTGCAGAAATCAAACTACGTGGGAAGAACAGCCTTTGAGGGATTTATGAATCTCTCTTTGATGCTGCTTGCCTTAAGGTAAAATCCTGGTTCCTCTTGGTGCTAGGCCCTACATAGACATACAGTGAAAGAAAAATTTTGCTCTGAGGCGTTTATATTATTTGTGGTCAAAGCTGAGGAAGGGCTTCAACAGAAACAAACACAGGAGAAATGACTCACTAGAAGCCAGAAAGTAAGTCAGTGACAGCTGACTCTTAGTTCGGTGTGCTGTTGACTTGATGCAACCTTCCAGGATTTAGGAATTGTAATCTAGATCTGGAAAGATTTTATACTTCCCAACAACAGCATCTTCATTCAGGAGTAAAATTGGTGTTGACCTGGACAGGTTTATATACATACATTTTAATTTACAAGCAGTTAAGGAAAACTTTCTGGCTATAGTAATTCATCTATATTGTCAGTTTAACGAGCTACCTTTTTCAACCTTATAGTTATACTTGGGTATTTTGGGTTTTGTTAAAAATAATCATCTGGCAGTTCCTGTTTCTTTGTGGCTTCTTCATTTGCGTGATTTTTATCTTAATCATTTTTTAACCTTTAATTTCCTTTCCATTCTTCCCATCTTAACAAAAGAACCTCTGCCTTTAGAGATCAGTCAGGTTTGAATGAACTTGCAAGCGTCTGACTCAAGCTAAGTTTGCTGCAGAGCACATCTTTTTAAAGCTGTGAGTTTTCTTTGGTGAGGGTTAACTTTATATTACTTGAGTTGAATGTTCCAGCCTGGGAATTGTTTCAAGTGGCAGATTAAGAGGTTTATGAAGAGGTTTGTCTAAAGTGCTTAGGAATGCAGGATTTGCAATAACAGGTGAAATAATTTGTCAGTTAAGTCTGGTAACCTGCCTCCAGCAGTTGTCAGTCTTTAATGCTGCGGTGAAAATTTTTTCTCTTTTCTCAGCCTCCCTTGTACAATTTGGCTGGGTACTTGTATAATGCATTATAGGATAATTGTGGGAAAACATAGATTGTGTTTTCAATGAATAATTAAGCTCCTTACACTGCAAATTTGACCTATATTTTAAAATTTTGAATTTGGTACTGAAAGTTTCAGACTGTAAATCTGGTTTTGTTCCCCCAAAAAACGGGACAGAAAACTTTACCCAGGGCCTGTTCTCTAATTTCTCTGAAGTAACGTGTTTTTCTATAGAGGTCAATATAGTTCAGAGCAAAAGAATGAATTAGGCTTCGTGATGTCCCCAAGAACTATGTTAAGACAATAACTGGTAAACAAGAGAGAACCAGAATTAGAAATTAGTGGATCAAAATTTGCGTGGTGGAAATAAGGCCTCATTTCTAAATGAGAAGATAACCATGCTCCTCACTGCCACTTTCTGGCGTCCGTCATTGGTAACCAGAGAGTTAAAATCTGCATCTGATATTTGGGGAGTTGGGGGCCGAAGGAAGCATGTCCTACTTTCATGACTGCCAGCACGCTATCCTCCACCTGCCCGACCTGTCACCACACTGGCCCTTCCTTGTCGTCATCCCAAGGAATGTCTCCATCCATCTGGGACAGAAAGGTGGACGTATGTAACAGTAGAATCTCTTTGACTAGCTCCTGAACTCCACCTAAACAGGAAGGTTGGGTTTTTTTCCCCCCCATCCCTCTTTTATTTTGTGTTTCCAGAGAGAGCGCAGGCTGTAATCAGTCATGTGGCTTTTCTTTTGCATCATGACTGTAGGCACCTGAAGGAAAACCTTTAATTGCCAAACACTGCTGTAAATTGGACAGGTTGCTGCATGGCCGGTTAGGCATTGTACCGTGCCTGTGCTTCTCCAGCTAAAAGCAAAAGGAATAAAGAACTGCGTTGAAATGAAAGCTTTACATTTTTGGTTGCTTTAAATTCTCTTTCCTCACCTCTGCACTCATAATAAAACACTTTTAAAGATAGCGTTTACTGCTTTGACATTAATCAGGCCAATGTTTCTGTACCTGGGAACTCCAAAACTTGCTTAATTATTAAATGTCATACCGTGCCAGGGTCATATTTCACCCTTGCACTCTCAGCACCTATTTATTCTATAAATATTATCACAGTGAGCCCACTATGGTGGAACAGGGCTTTCGTCAGTGTTTCTCCTTTCATCAGTGTTACCCGGACAGCGTATGAAGAAAAATCCATAAGCAGCAAAGCAAACAAGGACCACGGTGTGGCTCAGTGTTACAGCACAGTGACAACCGGTTCACCTCTCCCAGCTCCAGTCTTCATCTTCTCATGGATTATGGAGCTGGTTGCAGAAGGGTGTGTTGGCTGAGGAACATTAATGAGTCAGGACACTTTTTTTTTTCTTTTTTTTTTTTTTCCCCCTGGAATCTGTGGTTGACTTTATGGGCAGTTTTTGTACTGCGTTCTCACTAGAAGTGAAATGGAAGGCGCTCGTGTATTTTGCAAGAATGCCGAGATGTAGCTAAAGTGTTTGGTGAACAGCTTGGGTGGGATTTTAGCCTGGTTGGAGCATTTTGCAGTGTAAACATAGAATAAAAAAAGACCTGATCAGAAAATCTGCTTGACCTGTTTGTGAGTTAAACTTTGTACTTTTTCTGGAGCTCTGTTTCCCAAAAGTGATCCCTGGGTTTTGCTGAAGGGAAAGCGCAGTTTCTGCCAAAATAACGTCGTGTTTCTGGTGCCAAAGGGTAGGGGATTGTGCAGGCAAGAGGACTTGAGAGACAAAAAGGTTGGCACCTACAGGACCTTGCCCATTCGCTGTGGGAGCAGAGGACTGACTAAAACCCACTGTCCACCAACCTCAGTTAAAGTTCTGAGTGCACAGGGAAAATGGAGTTGATGTGGTTGAAGGAACAAACAAGAATGGATATCGGTATCTACGTGTTTGTTCATTTGCTTCAGGGGTTATTTGCTGGGTTAATTATGTAATTTGTTGAAAACTACAGAGTTTGCATAGAATCCTGTTTGTGGAAAGTTGTTCTCTACCATGAATAATTTTAATACATACGCACTGAATGAAAGGGAAAAAAATGATTACAAATTTTGTAATGTTGAAGACTATAGCATGTGAGAGAGCTATTAGAGCCACTTAAGACCAGGACTGTTCAAATATATATTTTTCTTTGCATTTATGATGTGAGGTGAAGGGAGCCAGGCCTAATGTTAGGAAAACTGTATTTAATTCCTGCTGTGCATCATCAGACAGCTCGTAATTATATTGTCTGTTGTGGGAGAAAACAATTGAAACTAGAATGGATTCAGCCTTTATGAAATCAAAGCCATCTCTGTGACACACCTTCTGGAAGCATTGGCTTCCCATTCTGGACCTTAGAGATCCCTCAGTCCAGCCTCTTGCACGAAAGCAGGATAGGTGTAGCTAGACGGGATTGGGGTCACGGATGGCCGATAGGTCACACAGAGCCAGCAGGACTGATGAAGAGAGGGAACCCCTGCTTAAGCGGAACATGGTGCTCCCACAGCCAACTCTCTCATCCCAGTCCTGCATGCAGACAGATGTACAGGTCGAAGAGCTGCCTCTGCTGAATCCAGATGGGAGGAGGAGATGATGCTATGACCTCCCTCATTCAAGACCACCCCTTCCATGAAAGTGGAGTGTGTGGGACATTACAAAACTCTGAGCCAGTCTCCAAGCTAACAAAATCAGGCCACTTCTAGCTAAGCTGGCTTTGATAGAAGTTCTTACTAGTAGGGTATGCCACCTTCCAAAGCAACAGGTTCTGCAGCATCCCTTGGTAGTCTCTTAGACTTTGTCGTCATCTTGACAGGAAATTATCCCTAGCATCCAACCTAAATCTTATTTCCTGCAAATTAAGTTGATTTATTTTTGTTCCTGGCTTAGTAGCCATGGAGACTGTTCGATCATTGACATGTTATTTCTTGTCTTCTCTTCCCTAGTCTTGAAACCCCAGTTCTATCAACATGTAGACCATATTTGATAATCCTCCTCTTCTTCTCTGGACTGTTCCGTTTTGGGGCACTGTGTTTTGAAGAAGCTCTGGACAAACAAGATATAGAAGGGGACTCTCAAAAGTCTTATGAAGTGGAAAAATTGCCTCTAATGCTGTCTGACATCTCTCCTAGTGCACCCATTGTGAGATCTGTCCTTTTTTGCAGCAGTTTCGTGTCACTGACTCATCCTCAAGTAGTTATCCCTTTTAGCAGCCCAGCTAATAGCCAGCTGTTCCCTGCTTCATATTTAGGCATTTCCTTCCTCCTTTCTCTAGCACTTTGTAGTTTATAGTGTTTCATTTCGGGGATGAGGATCATTTCTCAGTGCAAGATCATACTGGTTATCTTGCTGTCCCTAAGAAAGCTCAGAAACCTCATGTAGTCTAAATGAAATGATTTCATAGTTTTTATGAAGTGTCTTCTCTAATCTGTTTTCCAGGTAATAAATAAAAGCACTGCATACAACCAGGCCAACAGTAATGCTATGCAGGAATCTTCTTTGTCAGGCACCGGCACAGGCTGCCCAAGGAAGTGGTTGAGTCTCCATCCCTGGAGGTGTTTAAAAGAGGTGTAGATGTGGTGCTTAAGGCCATGGTGTAGTGGTGGACTTGGCAGTGCTACGTTAATGGTTGGACTTGATGATCTTAAAGGTCTTTTCCAACCTAAACAATTCTATGATTCTATAACCTTAGTGGCAAGCCATTGCTAGTTACTAGTCCCCCTTTGGAGGGCTTTTTGAGAGGAGGCGCTTTCACGGTGATTTTTATCTATACCTTACTTCTCTGATTTGGTTATGAGAATCTCCTGTGTGACAATGTAAGAAGCTTTACAGAACTCAAGGCATATTGTATCTGCTGTTTCTTCTTGACTCAGAGGCTGTTTACTGCTTCAGATTAAATTACATTAGTTTGATTTATTCTTAACCTCCCCATGTAAGATGTTTATCTTATTCTCATCTGGGTGGCTGCAGTAATTCATTGATCCCCCAAAAGAATCTTAAATTATAGAATAGGGTTGTGCCTCCTGCTCTGTAATTCCCTCATTTGGATGATGAAATGTAGCAGCCAGAGAAAAACACTCCAATGCAGTCATATTTATTTTATATATATTTTTAAATACATATTTTTGGATGTTTTTTTTACTGCCTGTATACAAATTACAAAAAAACAATTAAAGATTGCCTCTGCAGACCTTGGTGGTCACATAGGTGACAGTATGGCTATTACGCGAGTGGGTAGAAAGTGCTTCTTGTGCTGGTGGAGAGCAGAGCGTTATTTCCTTTGGTGATGGGAACGTTTGAGAAGCTTCTATACATAATTTTTTCTCTGTCTATGCTTAGAAATGACCGAGCTTTGTATTACTGCCTATCTAAGACTGTTCCATCATGTAATAACATCATACATCTCTAGAAATATTCCCTAATTTACGTCCGCTCTGACATCTTACAGCATCTGTGTGTAAACCAGGTTTTCTTGACTAGCTTTATTTTTTAATTCTTGTGTAATACGCGTATGCGATTTATAAGCTTTCACTGGGTCCAGGTAAACAGGGTAAGGGTCTTGAAAACATAGCCTTCTCTGTTGATTTGTGACCTGGAGGGTCTGGGATGTGGAAACAAATCTGGAGAGGGGCTCTGGTGGGTGACGGGGAGGAGAGCAGCCTTGTGCTAAGCAGGTAGGCAAAGTGGGGTTTGTGGAGCCAAAACGCCACTGTGTAGTCCTTCCCTGCGTTGATTCTAGCTATTTTGGGTAAAAAAACAAATGCAATGCTTGGCTGATGGTTTGAACACTGGTTTAACTGTATATATTTGTGTGCATGAGACATTAACTGCTGAGCTATCCTGCCTCTGAAAGCAGAGTCCTGCTGCTCAAGGAGAAAGTTACTGTTTCCCAAAACCTCCTGGTGCATTTTTGCCGTGTTGAGCAAAGAAATAAGCAGTGTGTGTACATCTTCATCCCTCTGGGCAGTTCTCAGCCTTCACTGAATTATGAGCTTTGCTTATAGTTTTGTTTGAAGTCCTTAATTCTGTAACAGTCCCTAATCCTCACATTTCCAATTATCCAGGTGTGACCATTTTTACTCACAGAGGCAGCCCTGTTAGCAATGCTGAACATGGACTATTTGCATTTCTCTAACAAAAATTGCTGCAGAAGGAAGAATGCAAGTACAAATAAACTTCTTTGGGAAAGCAGCATCAGTGTAGGCAGTAAAGAAGTTGTTGAAGTGGAACAACGAAGTAACCCGACATTGACTGGATTTAAGGCTCTAATCGCTTTCCCTTGCACATGAGTCTCATATCTGTTGTTAACTTTAATGAGACTTATGTGCCAAGTCTGCAAGGAGAATCGGTCCTTACTTCATCTCGCTGCCGAACTGTTTCATTAGAAAGTATTCCCATGTCTTTCTGTTGAAATTTCAGTTGACAGTATTGACACAGGAGCAGACCTTGCAATCAGGAATTCGCCTCAGATCTGGTAGCTGCGGTGGGAAATGGTGCCCGGATAGATCCGGGAGACATGTGCCGACTAGTGCGTGACTAAAGATCAAAAGCTTGTTAGCTCCTGCTCGCTCCCGCAGTGAGTCTGGGTAAATGACTCTTTTTCTTTCCTTAATTTCTAAAAGGAGGATAATTTGTCCTTATCTCCTTGATAAAGCTATTGTGAAGGTGAATTAGAACATCTTTGTAGAACTCTCTAGGCGTGAGAAGTTTTATTTGCATGTTGTTGTGAACTGCACTCCTTATTAACCCAATCAGCATTTCTCTGAACTTTGATGTTAAACTTTGACCTACAAATATCTTATGTGATTCCATAAAAATGAATACCAGGTGAGCAGCTTTATCAAATATTTGCAGTGGCTTAATGAGTATATTTATAGTAACGATCTTATAAACCCAGAATAATTGAAGGACAACCCACAAATCAGTCGCAGCCTGGAAAATCCTAATTTGTGACCACTTTCTGCTTTCATTTTCATAACATTTTTAATTTGTTTCACTTCTTTTTCATGCTAATTTGCCCTGTGTGTTGCAAAAGCTACTTCAGCCCATTGGCAGCTCAGGAATGGGAGCAGACCTGTTGCTCCTTGGCAGCAGGTGAATGCCTTGTCCCTTGAAGAGCCGTCGAGATTCACGTTTCCCCGGCAGCCGGCAGTTCAGCCAGGCCTCTGCTGCAGAGCTTTTCTGGGGAAAATTCCTAACTTATTTTCAAACTTCTGAATAGCATTTTGGCTTCGGAGTTTCTTTCTGCTCTCAGCACCCTGGGGATTTGCCTGCTGGGCTGCCTTGCTTCAAGAGTTTAGACCTTTTTGGCTTGAGGGTGGCATTATTTAGGAACCGCTCAAAAACCTTACAACCATGTGGGATAGGCAACAAAGAGAACCAAATTACCATTTTAAGGTGTTGAGGTACTTGAGGAAGGTAGGATGTTTTTCCTGGAGTCGTTCTTAGTTGCTGTAATTTATGTAAATATTTCTTTAGTTTTATGTAATATGCTGCTATTTGTGGTCAAAAATATTAATGGATATCAGTAGGGAAACATGGCCTGTGAAGACTGCTGTTGTTGGCAATATAATGCAGGTTCTTGACTGCTATTAGTATTAACGTATGATATTTGTTAACAAACAGTACTTGAGAGTCATCAGTTATTGGGAGGTCTGCTGTGGGTTGGTTTTGGCTGCTTTGGCTCTTTCACTAGCAAAGCTTAAGAGCCTTATCATTTGGGATAACATTAAATTGCGTTCTCTAAACTAACCCTGCACTCTTTCAACTGAAACTACAATTATTGTGAGTTGAGTTGGTGATAGCTCTTTGGCAAAAAAAATTATTTTCTTTTTCACTAATTACAATGCTTTGAGATCTCCTATGTGAAACATATTGTATTATATATGGGCTGTCAATCATGTTTCCTTTTGCTGTACTCTTGCTACATTCTTACTTAGAAAAATAAAATAAATTATAGATTGTCACTTCCTTTTGTAGATCTTACAAGAAATGTCTTCAATCAATAGTACAAATCTCAGTTGCTCAACTTCTGGCCAGTAATGATGCCTATAAAGCATTACGTGGGTGCCTGAGGTGTTTCTTGCAGCTTGGATTGTTTTTGTGGATATGGATGATAAGATTGGGGTTTTGCCTTGTTTTTCTCATATGCAGCTTTACTGGGGTGTTTGGCTTAAACAACCATCAAGAGGCAGGGAAATTCTGAGAGCATTTCTGTAATGGCTATTGGCAAATACATATTGGAGCAAATGATAAATGTGGTCATTTCTGAATGGTTTTGCTCTGTTGGTTTATATCAGAGTAAATGGTGGATAGGGATATGTCTTTGTGAGGACCAATTCAGCTGGGTGGGTTAGTTTTTCATTAGGATACAGAAGGAACCTCTAGAATCACTGGGAGATATCCTAGAACTGCTCTAGCAGTCCCTGGAGTCTATGAGAAGACTCCAAAGGCAGGAGGACCTGGATGCCACCGGGACGGCGTGACACACAGCTTGCATTGGAGTTGCGTAGGGTTTTGTTGTGCTGTTGGCAGGCACTAACAGGAGGTGAGTCCAGCTTGAGTAGCTGATGACTCCCAGTCAGACGTGCACACTTCCAGTGTCCTTTCAGCTTTTCTGTAGGTTGGTCTAAGAGATGGACTGGGGACATGTGCTTGTTTAGGAATGCCTCTAGGTGAGCTCCCACTGGTACGTTGGGCCAGGTTGCAATTATCTTCAAAGCTTTTCTTTCGAGAGACCCCTGTCTGGGGAGCAGCACACTTCAGTTGATCGTGTTCTCCCCTCACAGTCCCCTAGAAGTAGATGTGTGAGCCTGAGGTTTTAGCAGAGGTGGTGATGAGAAAGACTGAGATTAAGCAGGATAATGCTAATTTTCATATGAAGTACATAGGCCTGACCTATACTGGAACAACACTGAGACTAAGAAAAGATGTAATCATGTTGGAATATGTGTATTTTAGGATGTGTTTGGGATAAATTGTATCCAATATGTGAAACTAGAGTGTGAGCCTAAGAGATGGGAAACTGGTATCTAATGAGGATGAAAGGTAGAGACTTTTTATTTTATGTGTGTGTTAGTTGGCACAACAAAATGATGAAAGGACAGAAATAAGAGGGAGCAAAAGAAGTGATAATGAGAAACACAGGCAAATGTGTTATTGCCAAAATTAGCCAGCTGAATTGATAGCAGCATATCCATAGATTACCTAAATAAAATGAAGTACTCCCTAAAGTTACATGATTCAGTAAACCACAGTGCATCATAACCAGATGAAGCCAGTTTATATACCCACTATTGATTATGTCACTGATATAACAACTTCCTTTCATATCTGAAAAAAAATCCCGTATGATGCTGCTTGGAGACATCTTCTTTTCCACTGTGGATAAAAATATGTGCTTGCTAATGGAGTAACCTAGCAGAGAAGACATGTTCCCAGAGTAACAATACAATTTCTTAAATAATTGAGAAATACTAAAAAAAAACATTAACAAAAAACCCGTTCTGTAATACACCTTTTAAAAGTTTGTAAGAACCATGAGAGATTTATAAGGCAATTGAAATATGGGGGGGGGGGAGAGAGAAGAGAAATCAGAGAAAATTGATTCCTGCTTTGTTCTTGGGATCCCATGCTTCTCTCTGCTGTTGGCTGTTTTTCTATCTCATCTTGTTACTTCAGTGAAAGCAACAAATCAGTAAGTTTTGGTCAGAAGAAATAGCAACAAAATATCAAAATCAGTTGAAATATATTGGATGTTAGGACAGTTTTGGGATGATGCACTGGCATTATCCTAGGAATATTGTTTTTTTTTTCCAAGGGCATTTGTGCGTTCCCACTTAGAGGATCTGGCGTGGAGCTGTGAACTTCTTATGGAAATGTTGTACAGTTACAAAACCGGGCCTAAAAAGCTGAGGTTGCTGAGATGGCTTTGATTTAACCTTTCTGTATGTATGATACATACAGCAGAAACCTGTAACTCTGTTATCTGTGAAATGACAGACCTGCTTGTTTCCGACTCTTCTCTTGTTTTCCATTGCCTGTATTTTGCCTCGTATTTTCTCTGCTTCGTGTCCATTCCTATGGACATTCTCTGAGCTGCAGTGCCATTTTTCTCTATCTCTGTATTCTCCTGTTCTCTTGCTTCTATTCATGTGCACTCTTTTTTATGTCTCTCCACGCTGTTCTGTTATTTTTCTGATCTGGCCCCTTCCCTTGCCCTAACTCTTTGTCTCCATGCCTGTGTTTCACTCCCGTGCTTTCCAGTCAGGCTTCATCTTCCTCTTCTTTGTCTGAGATCAGCAAGGGAAGCATAGAGAAAAGATCTTTTTGACCTCAGTTTCTGTGTCTGGGACTCCCCTGATCACAAGAGATGTGAAGAGCTATTTAGAGGTAAGTCCTGGCTGAGTCCTCTATCCCCAGGTTGGGATATGCAGAGTAAACCAAATGTTATGATATTTTTCTCTTACAGTTGTCTAATGAGTATGTGTGAGCAATGGTTCTTTCTCATTGAAGATTTTTAGCTTCTCCTTTTCTGAAATGCATGATTTCTGAAATGCATGATTTCCGAAATGCATGCACCAACATTAAACATCTCAAGTATTTTCCATGGTTAAGGCCAGAGGTGGCAAAAATACAGTCTGGCAGAACATTTAATCTGCTGCTTTTCTTAAGGGCTTCTTCAGCCTAGATGTGTGGTGTGTCAGATCACCTGAGTGTGGAGAAGGTCATTCAGTGCTCATTGTGTGAGCATATGTCTGATCATGTGAAGAAGCGCACAGATACGTGACTCCTAGTGTGATGGGGCTGCCTATATGTTGGTCACCCAACAGGAGAGGGATTGGGACAGACTGCCCGTTAGTGGCTGTGTGAAGGTCCACCTAGCCCATCCCTACTGAAAAAGAGACAGCGTCCCCTTGCAGGGGGAAAATTTAAGCTTCTGTTCCCTTTCAGGATTAGTCTCATAGGCTCTTAGGTTTTTTTTCCAAAGTAAACTGGTAAGTGATAAATCATCTGCATCTTTTTTCTTTTTTTTTAAGCTAGCTGACAGTTGGTTTCCTTCCTCTTTCTCTTTGAAGATCTGAACTCTTCTTTTGTAGTTGTTTGTTGAACTGTTGGCCCAAGGTCTAGTAAAGTTCTCAAACCTTTGCAGCTCTGTGGTTACAGAACATATTATAAGTTCTCAGGAACTGCGAACTCACGCCAGAAAGTAAACAGCCATAACAGCAGTACAAAGAGCAGGGTTTTCTTTATTCTTTTGCACAGAGGTTGGTGACTGCCAAATATCCACATCAGGTTTGTGGCCCGAGTTGCTTGATAGTATGTTTGAGATTTCAAACAAAAATTGTTTGTGGTTAACATAGTGCGAAACATGTATGTGTTTCCAGTTGTTCTCTTCCCTAACCTTTTCGTGGTGCTGCGAGCTTCCTCTTTGATCTTCAGAAGTCACATAAAGAGTTTTCAGTGAGTTTGAATTCCTCAAGCACAGAGAAACAGGAGGCAGAGAAATCAAGCTAGACTGGCCTTGCTCTCAGTGGCAATCTTGCCTTGCTGTCGGCTTTCAGGAGCCATTTGTTTGACCATATTTGTCTTTAGGGGTTGGGAAAACCAGCTCTGGCGTTGCTTTAGTTGGCAAAGGTACCTATCAGTAGAGAATATGCTGTGCATTATGTATGCGTGGTGCTGTTCTATTGACTATTACAAATCAAAGAGGATTTGTATGAATTTCATTAGATGCTTCTGACTATCCCAGTCCAAAATAATATATAAGGGCTTTATATAAGCATACGCAAGAAGTGTTGAAACAATATTGGTAAGGTTACAAAGACAGTGCCTCAAAAGTTAGGAAATGTTTGGATACAAGTAGCTTGTCCAATTTAAATTCCTTTCTTTTCTACAGATGCATTAAGATGCCCATGTGAAAGCCTGCAATATACCATTGGAGTTGTGCTAAGATACCCTGCCAGGCCTTCAGCTTCCTTGTTGGCACATGTACTGACATTGGGCTACCAGCTTCTGTCCTCTCTTTGGAGAGGATATGTCAATCACAAAGAAGAATAACATAGTTCCTGCAAAGGGATGCCAGGCAAATTGGTGAGGTGTTCTCCTGTAGAGTGCAGGTGATGTGTAGATGCTGTGGCAGATGTCAGCCCCGTGTCTTGTCCTCTGTTGTTTCAGATAGCAACAGGGATTTCTGTTTAGGCAACTGAATGCCACCCTTTATATCCATTTACTATCCTATGAGTTTAAAATCTAGGTCATATGTAGACAGCTGTGGTGAGGCACCTGAGTTTAGGTGTCTTAATCTTAGTTGACTCCTGCCCATAATGTCAGATGACCCAGTCCTATATCATTACTTTCTTCAGGAGGAATCAATTCTGTTTAATTTTTTGGAGGTGGGCAATAGTGAACAGACTCTTCCGCCCGTTCCCGACAAAGCTGTCTCACTCCCATCCTATGCCTTCAGCCTGTCCCCCACTCTGCCCTGTCTCTACCTCATGATTGCTTCTTAATCGCGGTTTCCATTCTGTGGATGTCTGAACTCAATTTCAATCCCCTTGCCCAGCAAGTGTTACATTCTGTCCTCTACCTCTCAATCGCTTGCTCCTTTTGAGATATTTCCAGAGACCATAGCTGCTTACTGGCTAGTCTGGCCAAATTGTCTCCCATACTCCTTCTCCTCTTTCATCTTTCGAGAATGTCGGTTGTTCAGTCCCACTGCTGCCAGTGCTTGTCCAGTGTAAGTCCCTGTATAAAGTAGCTGAATTTAGGTGCGTTTTTGTAAGGAGAACAGACATGTTTGCCTGATGCAGTCTGCCTTGCCAAATGAAAACTCTTTGACCCAAACCAAGGAGGGACTAGAAATTTCCCTCTCAAATTTACCAGAAAATTGTTTCTTATACAGAAATGACATATTTCCTGCAACAATTTTAGAAATGGCTTAAATATTTTGGCTGAAGTTTACCCAGCCAGTTCCTGTTTGGGGCAGACGTGGCTTTGGAAAATTTCTTGCTCATTACAGTTTGGCAAGGCTTAAAGGCAACTTAAAACAGGTTGTTAAAATAGGAATTGCCAAATAGTAGATTCAGATGCAAACTGTTTTGAGCATGTGGCTGTAACTGAAGCCATATATCAAATTTATGACTTTACAACCAGTTTTCTAAGGTATTAGAGCTGCTGACTTGCTCTGCAGCTTTCTGAGTAGCTGACATAGGAACTGCCTCTTAGTGATTTTTATAGATTGAAGAAATTTAGCAGTGGGGTAAGATCGCTATGGACTATTCTGTATTGTCCTGTTACCTCATTTCCTTGATGAAAAAAAGAGATGAATTTGGCCCGAGAGCTTAGTTTAAGCAGCTAAATGTTTGTGGTTACATCTGGAGGAACAAGCTGATCTGGTGGTTGCTTAGAACAACAAATTGAATTTCTTAAAAAGATCTGTCTGCAATGGCACTTGTTGCCAGTGAGCATATTGTTGTGGGTGTGTATGTGTGTGTGAGGGACGGAAACTTGAAGATACATCCCTGCCGTGCTGTGCTTGCTTTTTGTTCAACGGGAATGACTCCAGCTCTTTCTAAGAGGTGCTCATCTGTCAGCATTGGTACTGGCCGTCTCCAAAGGCTTCATGCTAGAAGGATCTACAGAACTTTTATTACACCCTATACACAGACACACAACAGTCCACAGCAGATTGGACACACACAGCGTGTCCAGAGAAGGGCAATGGAGTTGGTGAAGGGTCTAGAGAACAAGTCTGATGAGGAGCGGCTGAGGGAGCTGGGGTTTTTTAGCCTGGAGAAGAGGAGGCTGAGGGGAGACCTTATTGCTCTCCACAACTACCTGACAGGAGGCTGTAGCGAGGTGGGGGTCGGTCTCTTCTCCCAAGTAACAAGCGACAGGACGAGAGGAAATGACCTCAAGCTGCGCCAGGGGAAGTTTAGGTTGGATATTAGGAAAAATTCCTTCACTGAAAGGGCAGTCAGGCATTGAAACAGGCTGCCCAGGGCAGTGGTTGAGTCCCCATCCCTGGAGGTATTTAAAAGCCGGGCAGACGTGGTGCTTGAGGACATGGTTTAGTGGTGGACTTGGCAGTGATAGGTTAACGGTTGGACTCGATGATCTTAAGGGTCTTTTCCAACCTTAATGATTCTATGGTTCTGTGATTCTATGATTTCGTAGTTGGCTTACATATGTCATGAAAACCAAAAGCCACCACCATAATGTGCTACAGGAAAGGGGCTGGAGTAATCAAGAATGCTACCAGCTTTTTACTTTGAAATTTACTTTCCCGGCAGGAAGAATTTGTTAGATAAATTTCCCAGGTGGCCCTGGAAAAGGGGCCACACATAAAAAGATGAAAAACAACCAAACAAAGTACTTTCACATCGGGGCAGGAAGGAAGGAAGAAGAGGAAATCCCTCCTGTCTCAAACCCCTCCGTTTGTTTAACCTTGAGCGTGTGAATCACCTCTTCTTTTCCCAGTGATCCAATAGCCAGCCCATGCAGGAACGTAACGTTTGTCCTTTCAGTACGTGAATCTCAAACTCTAGCACTAAGTTAGATAAACCTATTTATTTTTGTAAAATGGAGGTGAGAAATGGATCCAGGAAGAAGGTTGGCCATGTAATAAATTAATGGATGTTGCTGGCATTCAGTTTGTCCTGGATGGCTCTGAATCACTTGTCTGGGCAAGCTGTGGCTTGGAAGACCACAACTAAAGCTATCACAGACAGATAAGTAAAGGCTAGAAGATTTGGGGGATGCTGGCTGGGCTGGCTTTCAGCTGGGATGTAGTCTAGAGTCTGACACAATACCTGAATCATTGACTGGACTAGATGTTGGACTTGGTTTTGGGGAAGGAATTTCCACCTTGGAAACGCACTGCTAATATCTCTATGGTGGTAGGAAAAAATAACAGACCTCAATGTTTCTGTAGACGGCCATATAGCACTGTGCTGCACTCCTGTCGATGTTAGAAGTTGCCCTGGATCACTTTTTGGCCAGGATGCCTGCTAGGAACAAGTTTGTAGAGAAGAAAGGGGAGTAGTTACTGTTCTTGCCTAAAAATAAGCACCATTTTAAGCTCCATATTGCATTTAAATATAGCCCCAGTCAGTGGGTCCCTTCCATGACCTTGAAATCTAGCATTTGAAATGGTGTTTTCCAGGCAGTTGTAGGCGTTTAATTTTTTTTCTCCCTGTTTCTTTCTGCTTCCCTTCCTCCTGCCCTAAAGAAAATAAACCAGAATAGCTCTGTATCTACTGATGCTTGAGATGCTGTCACTGTATTACAGAGAAATCTGACTTCACAGTCTGGCTTCCAAAAGCATTGAAAGACCATGTTGCAAAGATCAAGTTAGAGATATTTCTCTTATTCTGTTCCCACAAATAGTGTCTGCTGATAAAATTTCCGTGGAAATCTGTACTGAGGGTCCGAAGAGAGGTAATCGGGCTCAAACACCAAGGAGAGAATTCTGTAGAGAAAAACCTTGCGTAAAAAAGCTTTAGCTGAGGTGGAAGACAGCTTATTACACATGCCTGCGTGCTGTCAGAGTCCCCGAGGACCCTCTGCAACTTGTTAAACATGGGTATTTCAGGAGCATTAGTGTGGAAGGTTGAGGGACTGGGAAATTTGTTTTCAAAAGCTGTTTTGCGATCAAGAAGAGAGGCAGTGGTCCTGGAGAAACAAACATCTCAAGCTGTACATGGACGGAAATGTTTACTCTGTTTCAGGACGTTGTAACTGGTATATTATGCTAAACTCATGTTTTCCAAGTGCTAGGAGAGGGCAATCCAGGAGTATTTTGTAGCTGTGATTCCTCCTTTTTTTTTTTTTTTTCTTCCAAAATAGCTGACACCTTGTGCATTCTTGAAAAAAGTGCTGCTAATAATACAAACTTACAGTAATTAACGTATTCAAAATAAATAAAATTCTCTCTTCAGAATATGTTAATGAACTGTAGGGGAGAATTATCTGTGGCAGGAGCACTGCAGAGGTATCCAACAGCAAGGGGAAGGTTGAAAGACTTTCTGGAGTGGTTTGCATAGCCCTCAATCACTAGCTGGTTGTTGATCAAGATCGAAAGGTGCTGTTTGTCACACTTACTCCTGGTGTCCTGGCCAAATGCTTCCTTAGGTTTTTTGATGCTGCTTATTTAATGCCATATTATTATCTTTATATCATAATCACAATAAATGATACCTGTTACTGTATAACCTTCTGTGAAAAGTTCATATGTCTGAATAGCATATAGTCTAAAGAAGCAGCAGAGAACAACCAGGAGGGGAGAAATGAGAGAGGTGAGGGAAAAGATCCCATATAAAGAAAAATTGTGAGAACAACCGTTAATGATTTTTCCTTTTTCATGATAAATACAAATAAAGAAGAGTTGTGGTCATGCTGCCTTGTTCTAAATTGATACTCCTGCATTTTGCAAAAGTGGCTGCACAGCCTGGTGTAGAAAAGTTATTTTTGCTGGTAAATCAGTGGAAGCAAATAAGACCTGTCAGACTGAAGCACAGTTTTTCCCGTGGTCATGCAGGGAGTCAGCTTAAAGATTGGGACTGGGATCCGTGTCCACCACCAGCTGCCTGCTGTGGTTGGAAAAACTGTATAGGCTCATAAATACTAGAAAAGGAAGGAAAAGACATTTTATCAAACACATAAGAATGTGCTTTAAATTACTGAATGTTGCCCAAGAAACAAGATTTCAGTCTCCAACCTTCAAAACAGATGATCCTGCTGTTTATGGGACTTGTTCCTGTTCAGAAGCTAATCTAGTGCTGACAGCTGGAGGGAAGCGGTTGGGCACTTGCAGGGTGATTTCTGTAAACTCGGCGAGCTTTTAGGCATACGTTATCCAACACAGCACTATAAGATAGTGATTAAAACAGATACGATATGACAAAGTGGTGTTTTCAGGTTTAGAAGTGGTCTTGCCAGGAGGTTTTCAAGTTGCGATTGGACAAGGTGCTAGATAATCTCATCTAGGCTCCCCTTCCCACAAAAGGTTGGACCAGATGATCTTTCGAGCTCCCTTCCAACTTGGGCTATTCTATGACTTGGGGAATGTTGGATCAAATTGGTTAATCTTTTAAATTGATATGACATAACTTAGTATTCTGATTGCAGCCTTCAGTATTTTTGCACCATAATTATAGGGGTTGTTTTTATTAGAAGCCATGATAGATATGAAAGAGGGACATCTCTGCTAACTTCTAGTTTTCTTGAGGGCTGGTTCTTCAGCTGTACTGCTTGATTTCACTAAAGTCAGGTGCAGCTGGAAATTAATCTCGGATGTCTACAACCTAACAATGTCAATGAAAGTGTTCTTGGTGGGATTTTAATATTGGCACACCTTGTAATCACAAATGCTATCCTGGGAGAATTAAAATAAGTGGCAGGAATCTTCAGTCAAGTTGGTTGACTGGATTATGTCTGTAGATAATGAGAAGTAGCTGTGGAGTAGTAAATGGAAAATGGTGAAGCCTGAAAGACAGAAGAACTTGTGAGCAGAAAATAAAAGGGCCAGATGACTTGGTAATGTTAGTAGGTTATTTGTCAGTTCACATGAACTGGTAGAAATGTCCCGAATTTGGTGCAGTAAACGATAAATGATGGATAAATAATGAACAAGAATGTCGAAAGGGAATTTTGAAGGGAAAAGTCTCAACTAGACAACCAGGCTCTGAAACCAGTGGATTGGAAATGCTGCTGGTACCGTGCCAGCCTCTGTGCCCCTGCTAATTTGAAAGGTTTTAACGTTGTGTTTTCTTCTTCTTCACACAAAGGCTCATCGCCCTAAGAAGACACTGACAGTACAATTATTAGTATCATGGTGTGTCCCTTCCTTAGGCAGGAGGACGAGGTTTGAACTGGGAAAGGAATTCAGTAAAGTTTATTGAATTGAGCCCTGCCAGTGCAATAATGATGTGTTGGGCCAGTTTGCTGCACGTGGCAGGTTTGGGGCTTGCGGTGCTGCCCCCAGTTGAGACTGGGGCATTTGGGGCATGTTTGGAAGCCCAGGTGCCTGTGGAAGAGAACTTCAGGGGGAGGAATCAGACAAGTGATGCTTCGTTTGTGGGTTGTAGCTGTTGCTACTATTTTTTTTGTGAGTTTAGGCCAATATTGTGTGAAATGTACAAAGTTTAAAAAAAAATTCAGTTTTCTTCCAGTTTTATGAAAATGCTCCAAGTTTGTTTAAAAAAAAATAAAATTGAACTCTTCTTAAACAAACCTAGCCAAGATTTGATTGAGAAGAGAGACCCAGCAGCCTTCGGGGCTTGCTGGACTTTATCCAAGCGGTGGCTGGGAATAGAACATGGATACCCTGCCAGCCTCAACCACAAAGCCATCTTTCATCACTTAAAATATAGATGTAACAGGGAGTATGGACCATGGGAGGTTGGAAAACCTAAAAATATTCACGTGCAACACTAGCTTTTATATATGTATCTGTAACTATATATATGTGTGTGTATTTTCAGATAGGTATGTATATTCACGCACATTATTACTCCTATTGATCAGCATCAGGGTATGAGTAAGATGAATCCAGTGACAGTTTACACCCTTTTCTTTGTAGGGTGTAAAGGTTACAGCCTTTAAAAGACTTGCCCTTTTAAATTATTTCATGAACCTTTTAAGTGAAAAAAAAAATTTATATATGCCTTAGTGATTGCTTTGTGTGCAATGCTGTCTTACCTTTGGAAAAAAAAACAAAACAAAACAAACAAACCCAAACACAAATAAAAACAGAATACTAAAGAAACAGACATAAGCTTTTCTTCTGCAGTGATCATTGGTACTTGTATTTGATTTTTTTAAATTTTGTTGGTTGTTTATTTGTTGGGTTCTTTAAAACCAAACTGTGTTCACTTTTCTTTAGGCAAATTCTGTTTCTAGGATGTATTTAAAGTGCTGTTGCCTGTGGTCAGAGACATCGAGAGCACACTTTTCTTTCCAGTGTGGGTAGATTATTTTAAATTATTGTTGACATGGCAAAATTAGGAAGAAAAACCTAAACTCTGTGTGTGCTCTTAGTTGGGTTTTTTTGGTTTATTTTTTGTAAATAAGTCTTCGTGGTGGAAATTGAACATTTAATCTGAAAATAACTGCACTCTCACCGGGTGCATCTTATATCCAGAATTGCTGTTTGCAAGCTTCTGCCCATTAAATAAACACTGAACCTTTGTCATAAATGGCATCTATTTCAGAGCTCAGTACCACATGGCTGCCACTGTGCTAGTGGATGCCATAAGAAAACTTGGCTTTGCCTCCAAGCATCTTGCATCCTTTTGGGGAAGGGAACATGGCTCTGATGAGAGATCCCTGAGCTCCAGCATCAGCGGAGGGGAGCCGGGTGCCCGACCACCAGCCCTTTCCCGCACGGCTGCTCTGCCGGCAGCCCCAGCCCATGCTGGAGCATCCTTCCCTGAGAGCTGGGCAACCCGCAGGAGTTGTGGCAGCAGATGAAGCAGCCTGGCTTTCAGGTTGAGGGTCCATCTGTATTCCAAAAACCCTTGCCGTCATCTGTAGTTACAGTCTAAAAGTCTGATGGCTCTTTCCTGTAAGAACTAGCGTAATGTTGTGGATGTAACTATTCCTAAAGCATTCATGCCAGTCTACAAATGTCCATGTTGCTCATAGCCATTACATTCAGCCCCCAGCTGCTGCATGTCTCTGAATGAAAATGAGTGGATAAACTGGTTTACTTTATTTTCATTAAGCTGACAAATACATTTACTGCATTCTTTGTGGTGAATTTGTGACTCTGTGTCAGGTTTCTGCATCGCAATATATTTATTTAAAAGTATTTATTTTCTGGCAATGCTGACCTACTTTAAATGCGGGGTACTGTTACCTCCATTTTTTTTCAGCAACCGGTTGATACCAGCAGAGATCTTTGTGCTTCAGCTTCTAAACCTTTGATGACATTTTAACTGCTCATTACTGTATGTAGGCAGCCACTTTATCCTTTTCTAGGTGGGCTCTTGCTTCAATTCAGAGTTAATGGTTACTATTTATTGCATACTTTAAACCTGCGTGCAGCAGAGTTGCTACGTGCATGTAGTGCCTTAGAAAACCCAGAATCCCCAACGCGAAGAACATACTGTCCCTAGCCAGGCTGTGCAAAGGTGTGAGTACGTGGGTAATTTACCTCTGCCCTGGAGTCACGGGGACAACTTAGATGAAATAACTCAACGTCCAGCACGACTGACTCCTAAGATGGATGACAAATAGTCATGAGATTCAAAGAAAATAAAACAGGCTGTACAGCATGCAAGAGCATCTTAATTTCTGGATAGTTGTGCTGTGATGTTATTGTAGCGGGATGTTTTCTTTCAGGTAAATGATTAGTGCTCTCCAGAGAGCTGCAGATGTGCTGTAGCATTATGTGTACTCAGCCGCAAACTCCCAGTCAGGCTTAAAATATTATAGACAGTTCAGGTGTGGCTGGTTTTATGTGGAGGTAATTGCCATCACCTTTTTCTCCTTGCTACCTTGTTGTTCCACCCCATTCCCCCAGCTTTTTTCGCACCGACTCCCCCATCCCCGTTGCTGCTGCAGCCCCCAAGAGCAGTGCACGTTGCTGAGGGAGGGAGCACGAAGCAGCCCGACGGCAGAGGGATCAAGGAGGCAGCAGCTGAGCTGAGGCTGATCTCCATTCATCCATGCTGCTATGGCCGTGTCCTCGTGGAAGTGCTGGTCCTTACAGGTCCCACGCTGGGACCAGCGAAGCTGAAAAGTCATATTGCAGAGTACACCATACCTGGTGTACCATACCTCTGGATGGCATCCAGAGGGACCTGGACAAGCTTGAGAAGTGGGCCTGTGTGAACCTCATGAGGTTCAACAAGGACAAGCGCAGGGTCCTGCACCTGGGTCGGGGTAATCCCCAGTATCAGTACAGGCTGGGGGATGAAGGAATTGAGAGAAGCCATGAAAAGGACTTGGGGGTACTGATAGATGAAAAGCTGGACATGAGCCAGCGATGTGCTCTCGCAGCCCAGAAAGCCAGCCATGTCCTGGGCCGCATCAAAAGAAGCGTGGCCAGCAGGGCGAGGGAGGGGATTCTGCCCCTCTGTTCTGCTCTGGTGAGACCCCCCTGGAGCCCTGCGTCCCGCTCTGAGGTCCTCAGCATGGGAAGGACATGGACCTGTTGGAGCGGGGCCAGAGGAGGCCACAAAAATGATCAGAGGGATGGAGCACCTCTGCTGTGAGGAAAGGCTGAGAGAGGTGGGGTTGTTCAGCCTGGAGAAGAGAAGGCTGCGAGGTGACCTTATTGCAGCCTTTCAATACTTAAAGGGGGCCTACAAGAAAGATGGGGACAGACTTTTTAGCAAGGCCTGCTGTGATGGGACAAGGGGTAATGGTTTTAAACTAAAAGAGGGTAGATTCAGACTAAACACAAGGAAAAAATTTTTTACAATGAGGGTGGTGGAACACTGGCCCAGGTTACCCAGAGAGGTGGTAGATGCCCCATCCTTGGAAACATTCAAGGCCGGGCTGGATGGGGCTCTGAGCACCCTGATCTAGTTGAAGATGTCCCTGCCCATTGCAGGGGGGATGGACTAGGTGGCCTTTAAAGGTCCTTTCCATCCCAAAGCGTTCTATGATTCTATCCATGTTTTCATAGATCCCAATAAAGAGTCTTGGGTATGCACACAGATATACAAACATTTTATGCTGAAGCCTGTGGTTGGAGCTCTTACTCTTAACCCACCAGGTCCTACTCCCATGTGGTTTTCTCTCATTTCTAGATATTGCAGTTATCATCCTTCTTCTGTTGTCTTGTGGGACTATTTTTGTCTCACAAGGGTGTTTCTCAGCCAAGCCCTTAAGGGCTATGCTAGAAGCAGGGTAAGACCCATCTCCTGTCTTTCAGGACTTGTAAAATTCAGTGCCTTTGTTAGAGAAGGAAAGCACTGGGCTCTCTGAGGTGGCTCACAGAGCGTAATTCGGGTCATACTGAGTCACCGATTGCTACCCTTGACTTTTGCACACTTCTGATTCAAACCTCCCAGAGCATGGCTGATACCAGTGTCACAGCCCCTCCGAATGCCTCGGGCAAGGCTGAATGAGGGACCACTGAGGCTCTGTCACTAATTTTGCTCTCGGATTTATTCTTCCTTGGAGATCAGGACATCTCTGAGGGACTTCACCTCCATCATAGATGATTACAGTCCAAAGTGTCAGTCCTTCGCTCCGTGAGTTATTGGATGCTGTGTCCCAGCCCCACCCTCATAATGCTCCCCCGTCGCTCAGAGACCTCCGCTGACCCCCGACACAGCACAGCTCTGCGCTGGCACCTCTCCAGGAGTGCCTCCAGCCTCCTCCTCCCCACCCCTGACACAGGAAAGAGGCTGTGTCCGTCCGTCTGTGTAGCTGTAGACAGGGGGACAAGGTGGGAAAGGAGGTGGGAAGGGTCAGCATGGAGCAGGGCACAAGGCTGCTCTTGTGCAGCCTCCAATACTGTCATTGTATGAACACCTAATCATTTCAATATCATTTGCATTTGGGTATATATGTAAATACAGAGGAAAAAAACCCTCTGCTTTAATCCTGCTGAAGAACTAGATGTATTAATTCAAGCACGCAGCTATCCTGGTTTTGGTACCTGAGCTGGCCGAGGCATCTCTGGCACAGTGTGCTCCACCTTCGTTGCAGAGGCTTGTGGGGTGCTCCCTCCCCCGGGAGCGATGGACACTTACTCACTGGGGTCTAGTGTTTCTCACATGGATGCTCTCCTTCTGGCTTGTCAACAGTGAGTCAGGAATCCCAGCTGTTGGGTTCATTGCTTGGTAGATCATGCTGAAAAATTGCAAAGAAAAAACGGTGACTGTTTGAGATGCGTAACGGAATAAACCGTGGATTTTGGTTTTCAGGGGTTATTTCTCTCCGCTCCTCTCTCTTTCCATTTTGCTCTCTCTCTCTGCCACCCTGATTTCCAATTTTGCCTGATTTGGGGGGTGGACTCCACAGTTCATCCCTACTTCTTATCCTTAGGGCTTAATGCTTTTTTTTCTGGTACTCCCTTTTCCAGCCCTTGCAGATCACAGCTGTCCTTTGCCAAACATCAACTCTTGAGAGACTACTTCGAGTGTCCTGCTAAGAGCTAGTGTAGTTTATGGTGCAGTTTAGGAGTTTTCTCTCCCTGTTTCATCTTTCTGGGCTCTTCTGGTCTTCCAGCCACTGCGGTCACTTTTCCTGCCTTTCAAGGAATTGCTTCTCTCACCCAAGCATCCCCCAAGTGTGTTGGCTTCTTGGCTGCAGGCTGCTGTGGTGCACATCTGTATTGCGTGTCGCTTTTGGTTGCTGCTCTCTGTGCTCAGTTGGAGCGGGGATAGGTCAACCATGAATATGATGCCTGCGTTCCTTGTAAAAATATGAAAAATCTTTCTTAATTGTGCACTGAACAAATGCCCTGCCCTGACACAGAGAGCTCTGGCTCACCGTGTGCTTCGGTAATTGCTATGTGCTGCCGTGTTTCTAAGTGGTATCTTCACAGACAGTAGCTCCACTGATTTCCTGACACTGCTTGCTTAGTAAGAACAAGGAAACTATAATGGCAGCAGGCCCCATGAAGTCATCTAATTTATGTAATACTTACAAAACCACCAGATCTTTGTGGAAAATTATAGAATATAAATAACACCAACCAATAGCCAGGCATTTTTGGTCTCCTTTGGGAAATTGCGGAAGGTTGCTGTACTGCCACTTTGAAATTTATGATACTTTAGGCTTGTACTTGGACCAAAAAGATGAAATAGAGTTGGTGTTTTGGAACAGCTCAAGGGAATTGTGCAGGAATTGTGTGCAACCAAATCTGAAGCCGATTGAGGGTCTGGCTCTGAATTTTTGCAAACCAGAATCGTTAAACTCTTCAAATGGAAAAACAAAGTACAGCTGGTACAGCACTGACTCTCTTTCAGTTGGGCAAGCAATTTCGTAGCTTTACACTGGTGAAAAGGTGATAGTCATGAATCTGCTTTCCTCATAGTTTGGTCTTTGGACCAGAAGTGAGTGTTTGATTCACTGTCAAAGGCACAAGTGGGTTTTGGTGATTTTTCTCCCGCAGTGTTACTGCCTGATAAAGTGTGAAAATCGTACGGTCAGTCCAAATATGTGAGTGATCTAGAAGTGCTCCAAAATGAAATCTTTTCTAAAGACATGTATTATAAAATGAATAATGACTGCTGAGCTTGAAATGCAAAGACTTAAGAATTTGGGAAAAGAAAAAATAGAAATCTGAAAAACGTATTTGCATGGAAAGTTATTACATAAAGCATTTTCTGGAAGCTTATAAATTGTCCTTAATATATAAGGAAACTGCTAGAATTTTGGATCCCTTTTCAAACAGATTCCTAGAACTTGTCAATAAGGTACGGTTGAAAATATAATTTAATAACTTTATTTGGGTGATTTCACATGTGGCACCATCTTGTGCAAGACGTTGTACACTAACTCACTGCTGCTTTTTGTCACCGAGGCTGCTGCATTTCAGTCCTGAGCCTCAGTATCTCCGATCAGAGCACATGCACTTGAAATCCCAATTTGAAACAAGGTATTTACTCAGAAATCAGTTTGTTTTTTTCTCTAATCCTTGCGAGTTGCCTAGCCAGCCGCATGTGAGCACAGGTATTTGATCTAGGAATATTTCAGTCATAAAAGAGGTTTTAATTAATTAATAAAGAATACATAAATATTTACGTAAATGTGATTTTGACACCTCAGGCCTGTAGATTCAAGGATAGCTTGGGCTTCTTTGGCAGGACACATCAACGTAAATGCGAGTAGTCATTAAATAATTGTAAGAAATGATAACAATAAAACCCTCCTGCCTATTTCTCATCCCAGAAGGGTGAAAGAAAATGGCACATTATTCAGTGTTTTTCATGGATGTCAAAAACTGGACAGAATCCAAAAACTAGTTCAGCAAATATTTATGAAACAGTATCTAAACCATTAACCGTTCTGCTTATCTGAGATGTAGTTGTGCAATCTGTTTCTCCTGCTTCGTACTCGTTATCCAAAGGTGGAGGAGGAAAAAGGCATGTTTTCGAGGTAGAATTTGTGCCAAATCAGACTTTGAGACCAGAACCAGTTTTGAAAATTAATTTTAAAAAAACATCTTAATAGGTCTGAGTGATTCTTGAAATTGGCTACATCAAACTGAGCCCTGTGAGTGATTTGAGAGGCATGATTTAGGGATATGGGACATTTTCCTGGCTGTTAATACCCCTTTTATTTGTTCTGATCTCTGATCAGAATAATCCTTTTAAGTTAGCTATACATGGAGGCATTTGAGCTGAACCTTGCTTTGCGGCCTGGCTTGTAGGAGAACCTCTTCTATTCCAAGATGAATTCAGTCTTCCCTTTTGCCCTCCCTAGGTCAGCCACAGGTGCCTTCCTTTCTCCTACAGCTAAAGTAGGAGAGATGCAGATGTGTTTTGTTTGCTCCAGCTGGTTGACTGGTTTCTCTGGTACCCCTGAAACAGAATTTAAGAGGAAGCTTGTTTATTTTCCTAAACTATTTGTATATTCTGCATGCATAAAATACTCATTTAGCTGGGGAAAAACCTTCTTGTTCATTTCTGTGTTAAAAAGGGCTGCCACTGAGCTTGTCTTAAAATGGTTCAAATAATAGCTGCCATGTGTGAGTGAACAGTATGCACCATTTTTGGCTTTTTTGCTCCGAAGGGACTTGTTTTATCAGATGGCAGAGCACTTAGCACGCCG
The DNA here is from genome assembly GCF_047370975.1 of Nipponia nippon. Taxonomy (NCBI): domain Eukaryota; kingdom Metazoa; phylum Chordata; class Aves; order Pelecaniformes; family Threskiornithidae; genus Nipponia; species Nipponia nippon. The sequence goes on from NW_028262290.1 coordinate 160,121,487, forward strand.
GGGGAAGGCAGGGCAGCGGCCGTTTCCTAGGACGTGCTCTCTGCCTGGCACATGAGGGGCATCAGCTGGATGTCACCTCTGTGGCTGCTGAAGAAAACGTACTGCCTGGCTGCAGTGAGATTTGTCATTTGGCTTAGACAGAATTAAGGGCAGTGTTGGTTGCACCCAGTTGCAAAGGGTTCAGGGTCCTGCAATAAATAGGATAAACAGACTGAGAGCGATGCGTAAGCCAAGCTCACCTCTCTGTAATGATTTAGTGACCGGTAGCCATTAATTAAAGCAAACCCTCCATGTTAAAAGAGTGCTTCAATACATCACCACAAATGTTATTTCGAAATGGCCAAGAAAGGATTGGCAGTGCTTCATGGCTCAGGATCTGGCCACCTGTTTCTCCAGAGAGGTGTCAATTGATTGTACGAATATTTTGATGCCTTTTGTTAAAATATTGGAAGCTGCAGAGATGATCTTTCCGCCTTCATGTTAGCTTTGTCCTACCAGAGGTGACCTCATCTGTGGCAGCCTTTGATAGCGTCTTGGCCAAGGATATGGCCCCATGGTCTGCGGAGTGATTTCTTTGCCAGTAAGGGACGCTGCAAGATTGTTTGGTGGAATAATCAAAGCTGAACGTGCTTATAAAGAGGGATTTTTCAAATAGTTCTTGATAAAGAAGAAAACTCAGATCCCCACTGTCCCTCAGCTCCTACTGGGAGAGTTTGCATTGCTCTGATAGCACTTGCTCATGTGATACCCTTTCAAAATCTCTGCTATTATCTTTTTTTTTATCCGTAATGTTACACTTTGCTCTCAGACACTGTGTTTTCCCAGTGTGGTCTTTATAATAAATTACAAAGTCAATTAAGTCTTCCTCTGTTCATGCTGCAGATGGGAAAACTTGAGCCCGGAGAAATAACGTGACTTCCGTACAGCTACAAAGTGGACTTGTGGTTAAGTGGGGAACAGGGCTGTTCTGGTGCAGCAAATACTCCAGCAGATGAAAATGCATCTGCTGCTCTGTGCTGCCTTCCCCCAGGTATTCGATACCGATGCAGACGCAGCCTCAGTTACCTGAAACTTCTGCTCTTGAAAACAGGATCTTTATTTCTTCTGATCACACCAAAAATGTCTGCAGTTATTTGAACTCTCCAACTTCCCTGGTGTACCCGCAACATTTAGCTAATGCACCCAGTACGGCGCTTAATTACCTGCTTGTACCGTCCGTGCGCGTCTCTGGCCCCCGTCAGAGTTAATGTGGCAGGTTGCTGCAGTCACGTAATCGAATCCTGCGATGCCTAAAGCATTTTTGGCAGGGAGCCTGCAGCGAGGGAGAAAACCATCGCCTGCCTTCTCCTGCGTTACCTACCGCTCCTGCCGCCCTCTCGCAGCGCGGCAATGGGAAGGAGGAACACACCCAGCCCTGGTCCCCATCTGTTGCAGCATCGGCTTCAGTAGCAGAGCCTTAGATGTTCAAATGCGCTTGCCTTTAGGGAAAAGCTTTGAATGCAGTTCTTCAATGGACGTCTCCAGCCAGACTGCAGGATTTTTCAGAGCTGTAAGTCAGAACGGGGCTTGATTGTCTGCAGGTTTCTTTGGATTTGATTTTTTTTTTTTTTTAATTTATTTATCTCAGGAGGAGGAATTGGTTTTGCATTCATTTAGGTGGAAGCCCGAGTGCACTGCAGGACTCTGCTGAGAGGCAGGCATTCTTCAGGCTGTGTAAGAAATGCATGGTTCTTGGGTATTTTGTTTTTTTCATCGTGTTTTGTCTCTTTTGTATGCATGGCTGGCACAGGGCTGTTGTCCTGTTTTTAGAGCATTTAATTACAATAGATACTCCAAGGCTGAACAAAATGTTCTTTTATCTAGTTAAAGAATGTAGCTTGTTTTTTTTTTTTCCTTGCATAACTTTTCCTTAGTGTTTTGGAAAGAGAGATTATCTTTTGGGGGGTGTTTATTTAATTTCAGCCTAAAACCATCTGGTCTCTGCATCCTGCAGTGCCTGGTTTCTCATCCTGCTCATCTCAGAGCAGCCTGAACTGCTGGGCAACTAATTGCCATGGCTAGTCATTGCAAACCCCAAATCGCAGGTTTTCGGGAACTCCTCTTTTGCTTATTGATTTTCATTTGATATTTGATGAGATTTGCCAGATTAAAGAGGCATATTACATGCAAGAGGAACGCATGAAGCCTTTTTCCCTTTCTGCTACCAGACTTAATGCTGAGCACACACAATTTGCGCTGCAATTAATGGACCTGTGAGATAATAAATGTCCCATAACGTCGAGGCTGACTCTTTCCTGGAATCAGACCCAAAGCCTGAAGGGTTTAAAGGTGCTCCGTTAGTGGGGTGATGGGCGGGATTTGGTGAATAGCAACTGAAATTTATTCTAGTACAAGATGCAGGGTATTTTGCCAGCATCTTGTGTGTTTTGCTTGTTGGTCACCGTTATAGGCCACAGGAGAGATTAGCCTGTCTGCCTTTGGGGAAGAGATTTCACCCTCAGCTCTATCCCCTCTGTGGGCTGAAGAGTCGTGATCTAGGAGAGGCTGGAAAGGAGAAGCTGCACTGACTTCGAGCAGCCCTGGGAGGTGAGAGAAGCCTGAAGTTGCTGAAATTGGGAGTCTGGGGGGCAGGAGCTTCTGTCGGAAGAGGGAACGACGGGCAGGAGGATGAAACAGATCCTGTTGACATGGGGCCAACCCCTGATCCAAAGGGAGGCAGTGGGGAACCCGGCAGAAGAGGAATCTGTTGCACTTCAATTTAGTCCATTTTTGGTACTGGGAATGGGATAAAAATATATTTATTTTGAAAAATGCCACAGTTTGAAATAAACACAAAAAAACCACCCCCCCAAAACCCACCCCATCAATCTGTGCTAGGATTTCTGACACTCATCAAGAAGAAATTAGGAGAATTAAAAGCAATAGTGTTGCAAACCTTTAAAGGCAAACCACAGAGTTGGTGGAAATCACCTGTAGCCAGAGTTTGCTTCAGGCAGCAAACAGCCACTGGTTTTCTATCAAGAAGAGAAAATGTCATTTCAGCAAGTTTGGCCACGCAAGTAGGTCCAGTGACGAGCTGATGTGGGGCCAAGAAATATTTAATCATCTTAGTTTTTCAACTGCCATTTCTTTTAAATTTATGAGAGCTTGTTGTCATGTCTGTGTACACGCAGTATATGATGATATACATTTAGCATATATATTCTCCTTTATGAAAGCATGTTTTATATGCGTGTTAAAAAAAAAATTATGCCCTGTGAGATGGGCTCTGGCATGTCTACATCTGGGGGGACATAGTCACCAGTGACAGACTGTTTCTGTTTCTCACTGTAGGTGCTACTGCTTTTGCTTTTAGAACTGATAAATGTTTTGATAAACGTATCTTCTCGCTCTGATGTAAGAGACACTTTTCTAATAGGTATTTAACGACTTCTAGTGCCTGATTGCAGTTCTAAGACCAATGTCCATTGCTAATAGACCTCAAAATAAATGTGAATAAAACTTGGATTTAAATGCATACTAATAGTTGTACAGCTACTTAATACATATAGGTAGAAATTAACATTCTTGACGAGAAAAAAATAACCAATATATTTTTAGGGCCATATTACTTGCATTAACTTAATCTTTGGTAGTGAGGAAAAATCAGTATTTTTTTGTGAAAACAGAAAGCAAAGCAACAATTAAAAATGCTATTCTGAATCGAGATTTCCTGCTTGTAGATTTAATTCACCTTGAGAAAAAAAAAAAAAATGGTTTGGTTGTCTTTTGCTTAGTTTTGTTTCCTGCTTGGGTGCTTGTTTGTTTTGTGGGAGGTTTTTGGTGACGCTTCTTGGCAGGGCGGGTGTCTGCACCGGGGTGAACCGCAGGCAGAGGCTCTCCTTGCGCCTTGGTTTGGTAATTCCAGTGTGAGTTTTATTTTTTTGTGACAAACGGGTTTGACTGTCTGCCACATGGCGTGGAGCAACAGCCAGTTATCAAATGGCCTCTCCCGCGCCAGGCTCGTACTCTGCCCATCTGTCACCGTGTCCAGGGTGTCCTGCTAACTTGGAAATGTTTCCCACACTCTCCGAGCAGGATCAAATGCTTCTTGACACATTTTGATGCACAAACTGACAGCCAAATCGAATGCAGATTTGCCTGTTTCAGCTCACCAGTGTCTGCTGGGTTTCAAAACCATTGCATAGGGCAGAAATGACTTGGCAACATATATATGTAGATATCGAGTTTAAGTTTTCAATTGGATTTACCTGAATGTGTGTTTGCTTGTCTTTTCTCCACAGCGTGTTCAGTACGTCCACTGTAATCGTGGTGCTTAAATGGGCACATGAAGAATAAAATGGTTAAAATCAGAAGATGCTTACTAAAGGAGCCAGAAGTGAATATGGCCCATTTGTAAGGTTTTTTTGCCTGCACTGGATCTAAACTAGGAACAATTTCTGAAAAAAAATAGTAGATACCAATGAAAGGCATAGCCCTTGAAAGAAGCGTGCAGTTTATTTGGGGAAATATCTGACTTAAAATGTTAGCGTTGTGTGTACAGCAATTAGAAAAACACACAGGGGGTGTTATATCTGTCCTTCCCTTTCCATATGAGGATTGTTTCCAAACCGGACCCACTGCGAAAACTTATTTTCAATGATGGCTATTTCAAGTGAGAGTGAGTAATCCCTTTGTTGTGTTCTTCCATTTGTCTCATTGTTCACAAGGTTTTCCAGACGGGTAAATATTTTATCCATCTTTCTTCCAGAGGTGGTCATTGGTTGTTTTCTGACACCTTTTTCTGAGCAGAGCTGTGATGCTTTTTGAAACACATCCCTTGAGAGATCCTTAGCAAGTGGCCAGGGCTTGGTGTGAGCAGGCCTGGAAGTGCAAGATATACTATCCCTTGGACTTTTCCCTTAGGTCATGCTAATGCTCTTAACATGCTTTTCTCAGCAGTTGTATAGCTGGCCTGTTTTCTGAAAATTTAAATTCTACTTGTTTCAATTGGACACAGTGGCTCCTTCGTTTTCACTCCGATGGGCACTCACCCCGTCTAAGAGTTAACCGTATTTTCTACACAGCAGCCAAAGCCGTGTAAGAAAATGTACATTTTAGTAACACTTAGAAATGCCAACAGAGATTAGGACCTCATTGTGCTACCCTTTGTATGGGTGCTTATAGTGTGTCTAGACTGCAAGCAAAGACGTGATTGAAGCTGGGCTTAAATTAGCCCGGCTGAGTCCTGACAGCCGTACAACGGTGGGAGCGAGGAGCTCGAAGTGAGCCGAATTGCTGGAGTATTTACTCAGCCTCCTGCGGGGATCTTGCAGCCTACACCAACCCGCGTGTTGTCATGGCTACACTTCTATCGGTGCTGTGCAGAGCTGGGTGAAAGTGAGCTGGTGTAAACCGCGCTTGCGATTGCTGTGTAGACATCCTCGTAGTAAGACACAACCCCTTGTCTGGACAGATTGCTTTCTAAATAGAGGGGAAAAGAAGGAAAATAAGTGATTTTATTGGCACTTTACAGGCAGTAAAGAGGGAGAGGTAAGAGGCAGAGTTCATTTATCCTATGTTGGATCATGCAAAGTTTAAGCAAGTTGTCTAGCCTCTCCTGTACGAGGGGAACAGGAGCGCATTGCCCATTGGAGATGCTGGCTTTTCCCTGATCTCTAGGCTGGACAAAAAGTGTGGGGTAGATGACTAGTGTTTGGATGGCTGAAGTTAGGTGACAGATATCCCGTCCTTGATGCCTTCCCAGAGGTAAAGCAGAGAGCCAGAGCAGGCAATGCAAGTCTCATCACTTATGTCCATCCGTGAAGCTATTCTGGACTGGATGTGCAGTTTGTAAAGCAGTTTGAGTTCCCACAGGATGAAAGATGTAATGTAATTTATTAGTATTGCATGGCACCGCTAACTGGAAAAAATAATAATGGTACCAAATCTCAGCATCTCTCAGCTCAAAGCCAAGGGTGGGACCTGAAGGCCACACAAGCTGGATTTAGGGCAGACTACTATACTATGAATGTGGTAATGTTTTCTAGATTGTCTCTGAGAACTTGAGCTTTCTTCTGTCCTTGAGGGCTTTTTATGTTGCCAGCTTCAGCAAAATGCACCTTTAAATAAGGAGTTCAGAGGGTGAAGAACGAAGACATCCATTCTTTTGGGAAAAGAAAAAAATAGTTTAGCCTATGAAATAAAGCATATTGTATATATTGGTCTCTTTTTACATGCGGTGCTAAAATTGTAAGAAAAGCTATAGCAAAGTGACTGTAAACTTTGTAGACACGAAATTGTTCCCTGCAGCTGCAGAGCGACGTAGGAAAATGCGGCAGGAAAGCATCAAGAGGGGAATTTTCCCTCGTCATGGGCTCCATGTGTTGTCCCCTTTGACTTCCCATCCAGGTCTTCAGCACACCAAGCACAGAGCCATCCTGCTCTTCCTTTCCTTGCCTAATTTCCTCTTTGCTTCTACCTTTTTTTTTTCCTTTCTTTTTCAGTTGAGGGACTACTTGATCAGAGCAGATCACTCGCCTGCCTGGCTTTCCAGCTATAAGCTTTCTTCTAATTGTTAAGACTATTCATGGTTATTAACTGACAAGAATGTAAAGAGGAGGCAACAGGCAGCTGTCTTCCTAAATGCAGTGAACTGGAAAAAACACTTGCAGTTCAAGTATTTATGGCAGAGATTTTCTGCCTGGTGTGAATGTCACCTTTTTTAGTCATATATATGCAAGTCCTTCTCAGATAAGGCCATCAGCTGGAGGTTTTCAGTTCTGATTTTGTTTCGTTTTACTCGTCCCTGAGGACATGGTTTTCGAAGAGATTTGGCCTATAGAGAGCGGGGAAAAACGTAAACAATGCAAAACACGGTGACTTTTAAAGTAGCTGAAGTGTAGAGATGATTTAGAAAGCCTCACGATGACCCTTGCTTTGAATCCCCTTCAGATTGCCCCCGTGCTGCAGTGTCTCAAGCGTTTTCATTGCATTATGGCAAAATCATCTTATGTTTCCTCCGGTTCTGCTATTTCACCGGGGCTGAAGTTATGTTTTATAGCAAATGTGTGCTTTTCGCTGCAAATACATTGGGATCCTGTGTCTCATTTGTGTAGGACAACCATATAAGTACTGGAGAGCAATCCTGTTGGCACTGAGTGTGTGCCATCTGAAGGGTAACATTTCCAGTCTCCTGCAGTCCTTCCCTATAGTCAGGTCTCTGTGTTGTTTCTTAATGCCCCCGTCACTCATCTGATCACATTTTCCAGGTCTGATGTATGTTATCTTCTGCTTTCACCTTGTGACTCTCAACTTTGGGTGCTTCTTGGAGGAAATGTGTCACCAGAGAAAGGCTGTCTTCAGCTGAGCACCCAGGAATAGCACTTAATAATGAGTTTGTGTGTGGATCGTGGTGTCACAGGGAATATTGAGAATTTCATTTTCTTCCCTCACTTGCTTTCTCTGCTGTTCTCTCACTTTCTCTCTCTCTCTCTTTTTTTTTTAAAAATGACATTTTGTTATTTACACGTTTGCTAAGTTGTCCATCTGCTGTTGTAATAAACATGCTGCCAGTCACCACGCTGCGTGGTTCATGGTGTGAAGGAGCTGACAAACCAGGCTGTCGTGTGCATGGGGATCGTATTCAGGCTTTGTCAGAGAACCCCTAATGATGGTCTGGGATTTACTGATGAGGTGGAGAGCAGTACCCTTCATCACATCATTTCCATACAGCCCTGAGCTCTCTGGACATTATAAAGATTATGGGGCTCGAGGCAGAACTGACTGCATCCCACCCCAGGCTATCTGTGCTCAGCTCATCTGCAAAGGCTGAATCACCAAGAAGATACGGTGGTGTTTTCTGGCAGGAGAGCACGAGGCTTGAAAGAAAATTTCATTTTTTCCGTGAACAGCGTAGGAATGTGTTCTAGTGATTTAAGTCTGAGACTGGGTTTTGTTTTGTTCTCAGTCCGCAGTCTCTTGGCAGTTTTTGTTGATGAACCTTGTGTACAGCCTCGGAAGAAAAAAGGTGAATTTGCCGTAGACTGCTGGAGATTAATATCTGTCAGGATCAGTCAAGAGGTTTAGAAATGAAGAAGGATGTGCTGGAGGCTGACAGTATCCCATGATCAGGATAACTCAGGAAGAATAGCTTGGACGACAGCTGTTTTCAGGGAAATATCAAGGACTTACTGGTTTTATGGTGCTCTTTATTCCCTTCCCCTAGAAATTCTCAGTTTTAGCAGCTCTGTCAGACCAAGTGGTGGCAATCCAAGCCAAGCGGCCCACGGGTGAGAACGGGGGAGAAGTGCCTTCAGTAGCTCTTTAGTACTTTGCCTGTTTGTTGTTGCAGCTGAAAGAAATGCCTTTAAATTATATGTAGGATGGTTTTCTTATGCAAAGTTTTCATGTGCAGTTTTTTGGATATAGGACATTGAATAATCACGAGATGGATGGGGATTTTCACATACTGAGATCTGGGTTAGATTTCAGCCAGCCGTAAGCCCCTAACTTTTTAGTTTATGCGTCTTGACACTGAATATTTCCCATTTCTTCCAGGCACTCTGTTTAGGGTGATTTAGCCTCTGTTATTTCAAACTTGATGCTGTATCCACCTTGACATCGAAGTGCGTGCATCTGGTCCTGCACAGTCACCCGGGTGACTTCTGGACCATGCTGCCTCTGGCATCTTCATGCTGCAGACAAAGTAAAGTCTCTATATCTCATTTCTACCATCTCAAACTCTCCAGACCCACTCAATTGTTCTTTTTAAATACAAATAGCCCTAAAAGTAATAGCAAACAAATAAATTGGAATAGCCTTGTGAAGTACAAAGCTGGCTTGCACAAATCTAACCAGCTTTGTACATCTGTTACTGCCCACTCCCATTGAGTCATACCGAGACTTAGTCACCAGCATCCTCAGTCTCTCACAGTACGACTTATATATCTGTCTCCAAAACACATGCTGCAGTCTAGATGCCATGGGGGAGGGAGAAAAGCAAAGCAATGAGCAACCTACTCCTAAAGGAATAAAGCAATGTAGCAAGTCTTATTATACTATACTATGACTCGTATATCAAAACAACAAAAACAAAAGGACAGAAATTCCTGTGTAAGTCAGTTTTGAATCTTTCCTTGTGCAATAATTGAGTGATTTGATATAAATCCCCAAAGGCTTCCAGATAGGATTGTTCTCAAAAAAAGAAATTTTTTCTATTCCATCAGAGCTACCAAGCTCTGCCCTCTATTCCACAGAGTTCAGACTTTGGGTTCCATTCACAGGCTATTAGCATATGCAGCGTATTTGCTATTCAGAGTTTTACATAGGCTTGTAATAGGTACAAATCCAAGGTTGATCTAAAAAAAATCTGCTGGTGTGCAGACTGAGCTGAAAGAAACCGTTCACAGCTAATGTTAATAAAAATCCTGACTTTCTTTGTCCTTGGTAGGATAGTTGAAGTGCTCATAGCTCAGTGACATTAGCAGGGGAGGAGACCCCGAGAGCCCTGTTAAGGTGTGATGCTGAGGAGTGCAGCTTTTAGCAATTTTTTGTGAGACCAGGGCTCTTGTCAGCACTCAGCTTAATTGCTCTGTATCTTGTTTTCTTTGTTTATTTTATTAAAGGAGCTGTCTCCCCATATTGAAAAGCTGTCTTAGTGAAGTGTCACCTCCTGCTTGAGTTATGTTGTAAAAAGAGACTGTAGTCTGTCAGGCATTTCACATCCTTAAATTTGGTGCAATCCTAGCACATATATAGAACTTAGTGAAGCAGAAAAATAATGTCTCATAGATGACACCATCAGTAGTCAGGACTGCGTGATGCTACCTACGCCAGGGCTCTGAAGTTGCTTACAGCTGAGGAGCCAAGCCTTTCAGCAAAGATAGGCCATGGAGCTGCCATGAAGCCATTCTGACCCAAGTCACCTCTGAAATATTGCCAAAGAGCTGACCACGTTCATGGACCCATCACCACAGGCACAGGACTTCACCCAACCATGTTGTTCATGACCATGTCTTGCGTTTGAAGGGACAACTGCAAACAATGGCAGCAGGGAGCTGGTTGTGAAATATTCTTTTGATACCCAGCCCGGAAATTTTGGACCACTGTTGAGCGGGGCCATAAAAAGTTGCCGTGGTTTAACCCCAGCCAGCAACTAAGCACCACCCAGCCACTCGCTCACTCCCCCCACCCCAGTGGGATGGGGGAGAGAATTGGAAGGATGAAAGTCAGAAACTCGTGGGTTGAGATATGAACAGTTTAATAAATGAAGTAAAATGAAATAGAATAGTAGTAACAGTAGTAATAATAATAATAATAATGATAATAATAATAATAATAATATAATATAATAATAATATACAAAGCAAGTGATAGCTGTACAATTGGCTCGCCACCCGCTGACTGATGCCCAGCCCGTCCCCGAGCAGCGATCGCTGCCCCCCAGCCAACTCTCCACAGTTTCTATACTGGGCATGATGCCATACGGTATGGAATAGCCGTTTGGCCAGTCTGGGCCAGCTGTCCTGTCTGTGCCCGCTCCCAGCTTCTTGTGCACCAGGCCGAGCATGGGAAGCTGAAAAGTCCTTGCCTAGTGTAAGCCCTACTTAGCAACAACTAAAACATCAGTGTGTTGTCAACGTTATTCTCATACTAAATCCAAAACACAGCACTATACCAGCTACGAGGAAGAAAAATCAACGCTATCCCAGCTGAAACCAGGACAAAAGTTCCTACTTCCACCCAAAATACCTTGGAAATTGGTCTCTGACCTGTCAATCACAGCATGCCCCAGAGTGTCTTGCTGGCTCCTTGGCTTCAGCCATTGCAGAGAAGCTTTATCAGCCTGGCTGCCAAAGTAGCCTTGAAACAAAACAATAATAAAAAAAGAATCCTCTTTATTCTGTGTTGTTTACTGGATTCAAGGCTTTGGTGGTCTGTTATTTAAGCTTGCAGCCTCTGCAACAGAATTGCTGGAAGCCTTCTTCTGACACCAAGGTCTCCAACTGCAGCAGCTTCCAGACCAGCGTGTCTGGGCAAGCCTTTTTGGCAGGAATCCTCCCCAGTAAGGAAGGGAACAGTGAAACTGGCTGGAAAAGGTGAAAAATGGCTTGGCTAACCAGATCTTGCTCCTGTTGCTATTTGGCTATGCTATGCCAGTCAATATATTTGCTTTCTGTATCCTAAAATGTGGTTTTCCTTCCTATTCTGCAAAACAGTTCTGAGAAAAGGTTCTTTGTTTTCCCAGGATATCAAAGAACAAAAATTTTATTCTTCCTTCCTTTCACATAATCCCCAAGTGTTCTGATATAAGGGCTGTCAAAGGAAAAAGAGCTGGAGTTAGGAAGGATCACCCTCTAGATGTAGGGGTAACCGAGACATGAATCATCGTAGAGTTAATCTCATGTTTGGAGGAGAAATTAGTGTGAAGAATCTGTAACCTTCCAGATACCTGTTTTCCCCCCAGAGGAAGTAGGGAAGGAAGTCGTAGAGAAGGTAAGTGCGCTTGCAGACAGAATTGTCCTGACTTATACCCTGCAAAAAGCAAAGCAGCAGACAAGCCTGTTAAGAACAATAAAGTCAATTTAGTTGCTTTTTTAAATCTGTTACCCTCCTGTGCTATCAATAAAAAAAGTCCTGGAAAATTACCTGTTGAGTAGGTGTTGGGGGAGATCGCCCTCCCCAGGAGGGAGCCTGGCTGGTAGCAGGAGCGCAGAGCCGCGGCTCTGCCGTGTCACCGCTCTGCTGTCCTCTGGAAAAAGCTTTGGTATCCCCGGGGCCGTGTTCTTCAGCGAATATAGCAGGAGCTGCCATGACAACCTCTTGTAAATAAAAGTGGATTGAAACCAAAATAAATCTGAAGGGGCTCTGTGGCTGTAAAGTAAATCTAAACTGCTCAAGAGGTCATTTTTTCTAATTGGGGATGGCAGGAGTGATGTCTGGCTGTCAGACGGCGCTGAGCGATGTGAAGGACTGACCGGGGAACAGGAGCGCGGCAGGAAAGCAAACAAAAGTTTGCCAAACAGACTTTGCATGCTCTTGATTCCAAGTTAGCGGCGCTAGGAGCTGCAACCTCTGGTGGCCTTTGTTCTTTACAGGGATGATCACAGACTCTGGTCCCGACAGGAGTTGTCCATCCGAGGATATAACACAGGAGTGACGGATACAGGGAGTGATACCCTTCGTTCTTCAGCCAGGGCTCTGCAGTCTCAGAGGAGAAGGACTCTTCCTCATACCAACACGTCACCGTATGCCTTTGGCAGAAGTTTTTTAAATGTCTCTCCAGAACCACGTGACTTTCCAGGGCACTTATTCCAAGCGCAGTAAAGCAGAGCTGGAGAGCAAGAAAGCTGTCTAAGAACGGTTTCAACCCCAGGTTAACAGCAGAGCGAGCCTTCAGTGTGTATCAGTTGGCATAAGTTCAGAGCAGTCAGATATGTGATAAGGGCTAGGGCTGCACCATTGGCCTGTCAAGAGTACTGTGGTGTTTTGCAATGCTTTTGGAGCAGTTTTGGGTTTTTGGGTTTTTTTTAGAGTTACTGTATCATCAACTGTATTGTCGCGTGTTACTGGATGAAGAGGAATACAAGAAAGCAATAGATACCTAGTCTGTATTCTGCAGAGATACATGCAAAGAGACAATAAGCACCTAATATTTCCTTGCCTAACCAACAGGTTGGAATTGAGAGAGCAGTATTTGCAGCCTGGCATTTGATGTATGTATTTTTTCCTTCTGTAAATGGATGCCTTCGCATATAGAATGCTGTGAAGAAGTGAAAGATGAAAAAATTGTTAGGTAGCAGCTACAATTACAGGCTTCATCACAGGACTAAAAGTACAGTTATTATCCTATTTGAAATGTTCTCCAGTACTGTATTAACAAAGAAAGGTCTCATGCTGTCCAGAGAGGTATAGCTCCAGTTACTTCTGCTTACAAGTAGAGATCTCCTGTTCTGCATGTAAAGAGAGATGAAGTTAGCATACCTCCATGATATCTGAGAGCTGCAAATTAGAATAGAGTCATCGGCTGGGTTTCGTGATACTTTTAGACTTTAGAATTTAATATATACATGTTTTTAAGCTTGGAATTGTAATTGGAAACTGAAATTTAGCTCCTAGAAAAATAGTTGTACATACCTACCCCCTCCTGTTTCTGAAGGTTTCTGCTCAAAAAAAGAAGTTACGGTTTCGGTCCTAGCTGTTCCAGATTTTCTAAACAGCTTTTTCAACCCTGATTACTAGATATGCGTCCCCTTAAACCCTGTTTCTTCCATCCAGTCTCCATCCTTCCTAAACAGCAGGTTTTCTCCCTGTGGATTACAACAAGAAGTAATATAGGGACGCTAATATGTGGCGATCAAAAGAGGTTATTTCCTTGATTTATTCCACGGAAAATGACTTAGTGCACATCAGATTCCAGCTTCTTCACTACCAAAGATGGGTGGAGGAAAATGTTGGTAAATCCTTTGGCTAAATTAAAGTAAACACAAGGGGATATGTCTTTGTGTAACTTTCCATTAGGCTCTTAAACTTCTTCACAGAGATTCATCACTTAAGTCTTGCAGTAACAAATGAAGTAGGAATAATAATAATAATACATCTATTGACAGTGTTTATAAATGCCATTTATGGCTGAATAATTTTTATATGGAGTATGTAAGTCATTTTAGTCTTAACTAATTGTAAGAATAAGCAAATTAATGCAAAAGCTTTTCTTTAAGGTCCTGCAGTGCCTGGTTCAGCCTCTGTCAAATCTTGGTAACAGTGAAAATCTAAACCAAACAAATTTACCTCTTCTTTTGGTTTTGCGATGTTTCCTTATGTTTTTATTTGCAAACGTAGGTGATGTGAACCACAGACATCAAAGCATGGTGATGAGGGTGACATTGTATAGTTGGGTTGGTACTTTGTAGTTTGGGCCTTTGTCGGTAGTTCCCATTGAATTTGCATAGATAGAGCCGGGAGCATACTAATTTGTCATGAATACTTTGGTTTGTGGCCTAATGATGGGGGCCAGCTTGGCCAAGCCTGGCTGCTGCTGCTTTTTTTTTTCTTTCCAGCTTGGCATGAATTACTCCCATGTGCTTCAGTTCCAGTAATTCAATATTTTGTTCCTTATTTTTGTTGTTCATTATGTAACCAGAATATTTTCAAACTCTTGTAAGGATTATGCCTGAGTTATACACATTTTTGAGCATATTTTGGATTTAGTATGATTACACAATGTGATGTGATTAGACCTGTGGCTGCTCTGAATTCTGAAGGCAAGCAAGCCTTGCAGACTTCCCGGCCGGTGCTAATTTTTAATTAAGCTCTATTTAATCTCAAATTAGGTTTACGTGAAACATTTATTTATGTTTTGAACTATTTTAAATGGGATGCAGATGTGGTGGTAGTGAAGCACTGAATCATTACATGGAAAGGGTGATGCCTTGCATCTGGTAGGTTCTGCGCTGGGGAGGTGTTCCTGACATTTAGATCAAGATCTGGGATCCAAGACTCAGTTCTTCAACACACAGCATTAGGCAACCCCATGCTTTTAGTCACAGAATTACTCATTATCTACTTTCCTGATCAAACAGATGCTAAACTTGACACTAACATGATTTCCTTATGCATGTAGAAAGGAGCTCTAAAAACCCTGTGGCTGGAACACGAAGTAGCATAAACAGAACAGACGGCAGGAGGTAGAATATAATTGCAGTTTGTTTTTGTTAGTTAAAGATGAGCATGTGTGCTTTTCTTATGGCTTTATTGTCTTTAGTCATGCAGAACTGGGTGGCTCTCCAATCTGTGCAAGTGAATTGGTGATTTCCTGCCTGAGCACCGTGTCGCAGTTTCTCCCTCTTTGTTATATATGTTACAACATCGACATATTCTCATTCAGGTTTTGTTTATTGCCATAAATACTCTTTAAACTTAGATTATACACCCCACTAAAGGCAAGATAGGCCATTTGCTGAAAGTGGCTATATTTAAACTGTAATTTCCTGCGAAATTTTCTGTGGGATTTGAGTACCTCCCCTTGAAAGTTTTAGCACAGGACTTTTGGCTTTGGCTGTGCAGGTGCTTTTCCATGGTGATGGAGTGCAAACGGTGCTAAGGGCTCCCTATTCGCTTGTTACTTACATCTGCCATTGAGTTCACAGCCAAGGAGAATGATCAGAGCCCGTGTTATGGCTTACCAGCAGTCGCTATGGGGAAAGCAGTGGGCACTTTGGAAATGAAACCATGGGTTACAATCATGGGATGCTCTGATGGAAGGAAGAAGACATTAATATAGGACATCAATTTTTCTTCTCTGTCCTGGCAGGATCTCAGCTCGTTTGCCATGCCATTCTTGGACGGTGATGTGGAGAGCACAGACAAAAATGCTTCTCGCAAGGTAGGATATTTCCAAAGCTTCACCTTTGCTGTAGTGGTTGAGTCCCTTGGTGGTAAACACAATTTATTAGTCTTAAAAAAGCCTGGGGTTTTAAACTTTCCTGCCATACCATTAACCTGTTGAGAGTGATGCACTAAGGCAAATACAGTGACTTTTGCAGACCTTACCGTGACGGTGCTTATGGAGTATAACCTGTAAACGATGCTAACCTCTGGTGGTATTGCTTTAAATACTGCAGATCTTGTGTGTAACGCTGTTGTAGTTCAATGAAGAGATAATTGCATAACTGTATTCTCAGGAATATACTTAGCTAACTAAATTTGTGGTGTTGCTACAGAAATACAGTGCCCAAATAGGTGTCTGTGGCTGTCGGTATGTTTTCCTGGAATCGCCTCCTGATGGTTGCTCTCTGGCTACAGAGGTTTTAACTGTTCAGTGTCCTTGATCTATCTGTCCTTGGCACTGGCAAAGTGATCTGCCTTCATTTGCTGAAGCCATAGCGGTAGAGTCTTCCCATAAACAAGGTGGAAAAGTTCTTCCTCGATGTGGGATGAACTCAAGGTTATCCTTCTGTAAGCGTTGCTATGATTTGTTTTTCTGATGGCCTGCTATTAAATTAAACCAATACAATCACAGAGTTTGCTTGCTTTAAAATGATCAGGCAAGCATATTCAATGGATGACATTAGGGATAGTTACAGCGCCCACACAATCTTCAAAGCAATAAAAATTGTGGGTGGGATCTGTCATCTTCAGGTCCTGGCCTCATCATTTTCACAAAGCGTTGAAGTACAAGCTGGTCTGCTAAATGTAAGCCTCCTACCAGCGAAGTTATAGGCTTGGTGAAAAGAGATACTCCTCTGAACAGTAGATAACCCCAAAAGCTGATCTGTAGCTACATAGCAGACCAGTTTGACTTGTGACAATATTTACAAGGCTATGGACCTCTGTGAAGATTAAACCTGCTATAAGCCATTTGTTAAAGAGTCTGCAGTTATAGTTCAAGGCAGGTGAAGCAATAAATATCTCCTTAGTGAAGCTAATCTGCATCTAGAACAATAATAACTTAGCTCTGTTGACAGCACGAGTTTCTACTCCTTTGCACCTCGCAGGAAAGGACAGTTGTTTAAAAAAATTCTGCAATCCATCAGTGACTGCATATGTTTATAACATTGGCCTTGTTCTTTTCTGCATTGGACCTTTTAAGACTGGCGTAGGAGTCACTGACGCAGAGGAACTCTTGTAGATGCCAGGGAAGCTAAAATATGCAGTGTTACCAAAAGGTGCTTGTTTGGTGGGTTTGAATAAAGTGAACAATGTGATGTTTTTGGAAAGGGTTGTCATGCTGGAAGAAGGCAGAGGTTTCTAGCCAAAACTTGATTTTTTCCATTTATCGCCTCCTTTTCCCTGAGAAAAGTGAGAAAGCTGCATGAATCCCAGTCCTGAAGAAAAAAATATACCAAAGCTAATCTCTCTCATGTGTAGTATTACATGATATCATTTAATGACTTCCACTTTACCATTTATGAGGCCCTTGTTTTTCCTCTTACTGGTCTTGGGACTCTCTTTTGATGGGTGCTTGTCTTGGGGACAACTAGAAGAAAATTTCAGGAGTTGCCCCTTTTTGCAGCTTCAGTAAATGCTGGTTTTTTTTCCCCAGGCTTGGGTCAAGTTCTGCTTATGGAAGTGCAATTAACTTTGGAATAACCATGCAACTGGGGCTTAACATCTGAAATTGCTTTTTTAACTGACCTTTTTGATTGAGTGTGTAAGACCCAGAGTTTTTTCTAACATCATACTTGGAGCTCTGTTCAACACGGGCAACAAAGTGGTAAGAAACCACTGACAATCCCCAACTTCTATTAAGAAAGAGATCAACTAGCAAAATCCATTGCCACACATCTCATCCTAAATATTGTTTTCCTTAATGTGAAGGGTGGGATCTTTGTTGCTAGTGAATGATGGCTAGCATCAGACTGCAGTATTTTATTTAATTCCAAGTAAGCATTTGCCAGTCCCTGCTGGTGCTACATACAGAAGTTCCCAAATTGCTGTACACTTTAAAGTGAGATGGTTTTTCTTTGTTCAAGTTTGAAATCACAGAGTGATGTGTAACTGCTGCATATTAAAAGTCAGTATTTCATCAGTAGCATGGCTTTTCGATTCACCAGTCACGCTGGAGACCGGCAATTCATCAGGGATGTCTCTCTTCCTGCACTTAACTCTTCTGTCACCTGGGCTATAGATCAAGGTAAAGAAGGTTCACAACCTGTCTTTCCAATCTGCCATTAATTTCATTCTCCGGTTCTTTGTGAAAGGCTTTTAGAAACTGAATTAACATCTTTCATATGGATTCTCAGCACTTTACCACGCACGTGTCTCTCAATCTCAATCATTACACAGCAAGGAAACTCAAGTGCAGAATTATTTGTTCAGGTTCACATAGGAATTTTTTGGTAGTGGTGAGAATGTGACACGTTTCCTGAAGTTCACCCTTAATCACTTTTCATTAACATGGCTACTATTAGAAATGATGTATTCTTCTTTCTTTTATGACCGATGGCAGGAAGGGGATAGGGATAGTTTTCACCTTCCTCTGCTGAAGATGGAGAATATAATATTCTGAAGACTTGCATGCAAGTTTTTGGCATGATGTGACAGAGAAAGGTAGCTCTTGTGCCTGTGGGAGGTATTCTGGCCCTTCTTACTGCCTGACAAAGTGCCTTAATACTTGTGCTGGTAGCTTTGTCTAAAACAACTGGTATTGCTGTTTGCCCCATGCTCAAAGCTAGGACTCTCCAGCAGTGGCTTGAATCCTTCTTGCAGAGAGACCTTAGAGCGTCATTAAAGACAGCAGTATAGACAAGGATAACTGGGAGCTGAGAAGCAGTTAGATTTAGGGGATTTCCTCTGTCTGGGAAAAGATAATGGAAGAGGGCCTGGAAAATCATGAATGATGTGGAGCATCATTCAGAAAATAATTCTGGTACAGTGTGGCAGGGCAGCAGTCAGGACTGAGTGCCCCTCTGCACCCAAATGGCTCTATCTGTTTCAGAGATCTTAGCACCTTGAATGCTTATAGATCCTTCATCTAAAATGTAGGTTAAAGGATAAGGTGTGGAAATTATAGGAAACCAATAGCCATTGCTTTCAGCCTGGGATTGCTAATGATTAGAGAGAAGAAAATGACACAAGAAGAAAATTGTCCATGGGGAGGCAGCTAGCAATTGGTAAGTGGAGGAGGGAAGAGGAGGAGGAAGAGAAGTTTGAATAATAATATTGATCCATTCCTTTAAGGAAGTAATAGAATTGTCATAAAAATATAGAAGAAAGCTTGGAAAAGAAGTGTTGCATTAAAAGTTCTTTTCTCTACATGGGGAAAAAGCTGATGAGATGTTTATCTTAGATTATAATAGTGACTGTCTTATTAATGACTGAAGTGTATTTAAAGCAGAAGATGCTAAAGCTAGACATTTTGAAATTAAATCCAGACAACTCCGATAAAACATCCTTGAATGAATTGGCACAGCTTTCTCTGATTTTGAATAAATCTTAGGGCAGAGATGAAGTTCCAAAAGACTGCAAAAAAGCAATTACTGTGTTAATATTTACAATGTTTGCAATTAGGATAATTTACAGGTTTGTCAGTCCAACATCAGTCCTAGGCAAAACAATGAAATATCTAATGTTGGATAGTTAATGATGCTATTATAATAGACTCATTTGGATTGGAAATAATGGTAAACAGTTCTTATTGATCAAATGTAGGGTTTTAAATGAATTATAAATTTGGTTGGAAAATGTCATCGTGTCAGTGCCATGTATATAAAAAAGTAGCACAAGACATTTTGATTTAAGAAACTGGAATGATACTGAATAAACATGGAGCCTATTAAATGAATAAAAACCTGGCCGATAAAATAAATTGAGACTCATCAGTGGAAAATTTTGTTTCTAGGCAGACAAAACATTCTGTTGCTATACTATATCATACTTTATCAGTGACTTGAAAGAAATACAGACTCATTACTTATACAATTTGTAATTCATACAAAAGTGGGGGAAGCGAGTGGTAAATTCTGAGCAGGAAACTCTCCAATGCAGAATGACCTGAATCATCTAAATCACATTTTGCAAACAAACAGCCCACTTCAGTTTGGCCAAATTGTGATCAGTTACGCCTAGGAGCAAATAATGCAGACTTTATTTTTGGGAAGTATTTCACAAAGCTTTGATTAGATTTTTGAGAGTAGCTGTAGGTAATCAGCTGTACATGGATGCTGGATGTGACACGGTGGGTAATGGATTAGTTTGGTTTTTGGATGTATGAACAAAGGAATAGGGTGAAAAGTAGAGGTTTTGTTATGACTGCGTTTGGCACTGACTCGCAGTGCTGCTATCAGTAATGCAGGAAAGCACTGATGAACTAGGATCAGAAAACATCTGAGGAGTGACTCCAATCTTGAAGGACTTCGAGGATCGCTTTGTCCTGCTTCTGGCCCCAGAATTGGTTTTGTTTTGTCCAGTGACTCATGGCAACTGCATGAGCAACCCCTGGAACAGGGAAGAGAAGCAAAAAATATGCCATTTTTAGCCCCCCCTTCACTGTACAATACATCTCCTTTTGATTTATTTTTTCCCCAGTCTTTTAGTTATCCATTTCTTTATGAGCAGTGAACTGGCCTCAGCAAGGAGGATGGGGAGCATGTCCTGGATGGTGCCACAGCCTCGGCATGGGGCACCTGCAGTGGATGCAGTGAGCCTCAGGGCAAGGACACGCGTGCCAACCGCTGCGCTGCCGTGCGCATGGCTCCTTCCCATCCTCTGCTTTAAAATAAATGCAGTTAGTGTTAGGAAATGGACCGGGAGCCAGCCCTGCTTTCACCTTTCCTCAAGCCTGCTTCTGCCTTTGAACAGTTCCGCTCGCTGCTGGAAACCTAACCCCAACCATCCGTACAGCAATGCGGGGCGCTCGGAGCCTGCCAGAGCAGCCAGCCGCATCCCATTGTATTTTAATTTGGGGAAGTGTCATTGTACTTTAGTTTTGGGAAGTGACATCTCTGATCCCGTAAAATATGTTGTCATCTCAATTGTTACTGCTCATGCAGAACCAAGGGAACTAATGGTGGTGAATGTGACCACATGGTGTCTGGGAGAGTAAGTCCTTCATTACCTTTCAGTCTAATGAAGTCAGCCCTTGTGTTTCTGTGAGCTCTTTTATTCCAGCAGAATGAGAGAATCATCCAATTAACTTTATCAAAGGGCTTTTTTATTGGGATTCAGTGGAAGGGCAGGAAACAAGAGCAGATGTCTATCTGGTGTATCGTCTCTAATTGTTCACTGTCCCTGTCAAGGATGGTGGGAGGCGATTCCTTTTCTGTTACTCACCTTTCAAAAATTTTTTTAAGTGAAGAGGCAAAATACAGGTCAAATAACTCACTGTTGTGAAAGCAAACAGAACTCAAATGCTCCATAACTGTCCTAACTATTTGGAGTTGGAGAAAAAAGGAACAGAGCTCAGGAGCATTTAATAACTTTCACTTAAATTCAGAAGCATTTGAAAGGCTGTTTAGCTTGATCCCATTTGTATTCCAGACAGATTATTTTTTCAGACTGTTCTGAAAAATGAATCTAAATTCACCAGAAACAGAACCAGAGCCAGAGATTTTTCAGGGAGGGCATCCTCTGGGGAAGGCTGTGTGCCCAAGAAAGGACCTGTGGCTGGAGCACCCTGGCAGGGGGGCAGGGGAGCAGGAGAGATGGCTGCGGTGAGGTGCTGTGACAGGGACACGGGCAGTGCCTGGGTTTCCCCAGCTCTGACACAGCCTCTGCCGGTTCCTGGTCAGGGTCTTC
Source organism: Nipponia nippon (assembly GCF_047370975.1). Taxonomy (NCBI): domain Eukaryota; kingdom Metazoa; phylum Chordata; class Aves; order Pelecaniformes; family Threskiornithidae; genus Nipponia; species Nipponia nippon. The sequence goes on from NW_028262290.1 coordinate 160,142,703, forward strand.
TCTGCACAGCTTGTTCGTTTTTCTGGCCACGTCGCTTTGGCAGGACGCTTCTCTTCCCTGCAGTTAAGTGGTCCTTAAATTCTAGGTTGGGAGCAGAAATGGCTTCTTAGAGAGGACTTTATTTGGTAAAATGGAGGGATCAGATTTTCAATACAAAGCATGGGAAAGAAAATGACAATGTTGGGAAAATTTTTGCCTGTGAGTGAGAAGAGGCGGGACCGAGATGAATGGTGTGAGGACGATGAGAGACTTTGTGGTGAAGTATGAATAGTTTGGTCTCTTAGCTCATTGCGTTGGGGATTATCATATGGTAGTGATTAAATGTAGTGCACTTTAATCTTTCTTGTAAAATAAGTCAAAGAATTGCGAGTCAGGTGAGAAAACAGTTGAAAGGAAAGATGGCAGGGTGGTATTGAAAGGAAGACTGATGGGCAGAGAGACAGAACTGATGGAGTTTCCCCAAGCTCAGTCCTTGGACTGATCTTTGCTAGTAAGGCTGAGGTGAAAAATAGAAGCATACTAACCAAATTTGATGAGGAAAGAGAAGGGTTTCTTTTGTCATAGGAAAGGACCTTATCCAAGAAGACCTGGATGACCTTCAGGATGGGTAAGTCTTGACAGCACAAGATACAAGGTTGTTCACTTTGGATATGTCAACAATACCAGTAAATAAAAGAGGTCAGGGACTGCTCTCTCGGCCTGGAGATGAAGGGCTTGGGCACAGTCCTGTTGCAGAGCCAAACTCTTGCACCTACTAGAGCAGGGTGGCCATGTGCAATCTGGGACTGTCCCTGGCTTGTGCTCGCCTCGAGCCCAGGCGGCACCTGGGGAGGGCTTACGGCACAGACCAAATCCCCATCAGATGGTGAGTGAGCAGGGAAGCCATAACACAACTGCTCGGTGGTTTGAGCCTGTGTCCAGCTGTTTCATTCACTGGTATGGGGTAGTCTGGGACTGGTAGTGGTTTATGTTGGGAATTTGTCATGTAGGAGTTTGTCTGTTGAAAATGAAGTTGTGGGTCTGCTGGTCCATGACAGGATGGCTCTGAGCCATTAATGTGCGTAGCTGAGAGAAAAGAAGGAGAGATTAGGAAGAGAGGAAGATTCCTGCATCCAGGTGACAGGGGCAGCTTTCAGGATGCTATTTCTTGCATTGAAATCTTCCAGGGCTGCCCAGCTCGGGGCAAGTGCCAAGCTATCACTTTACGTTTCATTCAAAAAATTGAAAGTGAGTCTGCTTGATGCCAAGCACCACAAGACGTGTCTCGTTTTGTTGCTTTATTTTCAACAGCAGCCAGTTCTGGATGTATTTTAGGTACTTGCCTAAGATCATTTGGTGTATAAAACAGAGCAAAGTCTCTCCCCGGTCCCCAGCTGAGGATCCTTTTGTTCTCTGAAGCATGAATACTGACAGTGTCTTACAGCATTTTAGGATATATTTACTCAGTGCTATGCAAGGTAACTGGTTTAGCCTTGAACAAGTGGAGTCAGTCGCTAGAAGCAGCACATCTGATGTGGCACAGGGCTCTGCTTGGCTGCTTAACTTCACTGGGGAGCACATTGCTGTAGACTGAGGGTAGGGTTGCACTGGCGCTTTACCGAGCTGCTAATTTAGCCCCATTCCCACTGCACTGTTCTCTGCAGACATACGGTCAGGAGCTGACATTTCTCTCCAACATAACTAGTTTTAAGGTTTAAGGAGTCCAAGGTTAGGCATAGAGCTCAAAGATCCCGTACATGCTCTGCACAAAGCCAACACAGGGAAAGTTTTGTTCTTGGTTGGTTGTTTTGTTGGGTTTTTTTAATTAGGTGAACAGTCTTCATACTTAGAGGAAATTTTCAATTTGTTTGATTAGACCTTATTTGTGCATTGATTTGTATTGTACTTGCATTGTGTGTTTGGATTCCTTATCTCCGAAGGGCTGATTATCCGGTCAGGGTCAAATGAGCCATATCACCATGTGCATTTATTAGGTGTGTTTCATATTCCTGCCCATTCTCACTTTGCTGCTTTTCCTGGACTAACACAAACTGATGTACAAAGGTTATTAATGTGAGAAACCAGGATGCAATACTTTTTTTTTTTTGCTGCTACAGCTCAGCTGGGGGAATAGTTATCTTTCCAAAGCACATGTGGGAGTTTTGTGCCCACCTGCCTGTCACAGCTTCAGGAAAAGAGTCCAAAAAGCATGAAGAACAGGCTGCTGATCCATCTAGCTGTGTAACCTGCCTCCAGCACCACTGCCGGAGTCGTCACACCAAGTCTGCATAGGATGGTGGGGTTTATTCCACAGCAGAGATTCTTCGGCCTTCCCAGCTGAAGCATGAAAATTAACATTGCCTCGTGACTTTTATATATGTTGTGATAACTGTTGTTGCTGCTGATTTTACTCATAGAAGTGCCTAATCATCTTTCAAAACTTGCAATCCATTAGCCTCAAATAATATTCTGAGAAAGCAATCCTGTTGTAATTCCCAAAGCAAAATCATAGGTATTTATCCGCTTTGATGGTGGGTGTAACCTGTGTATAATTAACGTGTGGAGCAGCTGGGGAAGAATTCAATGTAGTAATTTCCTTTAATTTAGTAGCATGCACATGTGTATTTAGCAGCATGCCCCTGGTGCTCCGACAATTAACTAATTCATCTGCCTGGCACGATGGAGAGAAAGCAACTGGTTGTGATTGCAATAAATAAAAATATCCTGCTGCTTCTGCTCGGAATTTGAGAACAATTTGCTTTCGTGTCTGACTTGTGCGTACAAGGGAATGCTGACATTATTTGACAAATTGTTGCTTGACATTTTACATTTCTAGAATTGCTTTAGCGCATGAGGATACCATAGCCTTTCAAAAGCGTCTGCTATCAGTGTGTCGTTATAACCAAACAACCACGCAAAAAAGATAGCATGAAATATTAAGGGTGGTACCAGAATGACATCCTTCTCTTAGCTTTACAAATGTCATGGCTTGTCACTTCAGGAAAAATTATCATGAAATTACCATCCTGCAAACAGTCCTAAATTACAGTAGTAGTGGCAGATTTGTATTATGATTAAAATGAACTTGCAAATATTCTTACTCCCCACTTGCAGGCGGTAGATTTGGCAGCAGACCTCTGTAAATCGCAGTGCAAAAGGAGGTGCTGTTGTGCCACTTGGTTGTTTCCTGGACTATGTAGTTGTGAAGAGAACAGCATAAAAATAGTCTCAGATGATTTACAGGTGATATTTTAGTAAAGTTAATGAGCTTTTATGAAAAAGCTACCACTCTGGGACTATTTACCCATGACAAAAGTGCTATTTGTTTATTAATTTACTTATAGCGTGGTTATTATCCCAGGTCTCAGTCGAAGGATTGTACCCTATTATTCTTGATAAATACTCACTGGGAGACAGTCTGTGTGCCAGAGGACCTAGAGTGGGAATAAAGGAGATACAGTCCTCATAGATGTGTAATATGAAATGAGTTTTCAAGATTGCACACAGAATCTGTGACAGAGCTGGGAGGCAAACCTGAGGCTCAGGCCACTGCATTAATCTTGAAACGCTATTTTTTTTCTTCTCTGATGGATACTGTCAGAGTGTTTGGTACCCAGTGCTTCAGTTAGAATTGAATTATCCTTTCCAAAAATTTCCCCTTGAAGGCAACTGCTCCTCTAATTCTTCTGCAAAAGGACAAGTATATTTTTGAGATATTTTTGTCCATGCTGTCAAAAATAAGCATGCAGGTACAAAAAGCAGCTGTGCGTCCTGCTGCGTGCTGTGCAGAGGAGCACAGTGCAGAATTCATCGGCCATCCAGGGCTGTGCCGTGCCGGCGCGTCTCTGTGCCCCTCCTAGTGACCCACGCTATTTGTGTTCATCTCGCAGACCAAGTGCCACTTGCCTTTTAGGTTAGAAACCTTCCCAAACGAGAGACCATGCTCTCTGCAGGCTCTTCTGTAATTCCCACGGAACAGGACCCATTCCAGCTCTGTCCCAGGTGGAAAGAGGAGCTAGTCCAAAGTGCATATGCAGGAGACAGAAAGGATTATGAGAAATGGGATCCTGTGTTATGGAAGGAGCAGCTATTTGGCCATCGTGCTGCTCATACATATTTCTACAAGTGTTTTGGAACTATGGCTAAACATTATTTTGAAAAGGGAGTTAATTGCATATGTGTTTTCAACTCAGCTGACCATTTTTAGCTGGATTCGTAGACACAAGCTTTCACTGACCCAAAGTAGGGCGTACACACCTATGAGGCTTTCATTCATCTCTTCTTTCATCTAAGTCATCCTAATAAAAGATGCTGTTTTTCCCTACAATGACTCCCATGGCAACAACACCCATACCTAACTAGGCTGACACACGTCGGGTGGCATCCTCGCAGGTAGAAGCTGCTGCCTGCTCCATACCTCCTGGTTTGTGTTGTGTAGTTGGGAAGAGAGGAGCAGGCATGCAAAGGGCTTGGAACTCAGCAGCACACCGTGCCCGTGGGCACATACACCGTGGCCTTTGCTTACACGTTCCCTGGACACCTGAAACCCACCGCTGCCTTTTGCCAGGAACAGAGCCCTTCATTCATGAGAAACGCCCCCAGCTAAAAAAGCAGCCTCACACCCACAGAAGTACTTTGTGCATCCAGAAGGAAATAAACTCTACGCATAGCCCAGGCACAGGCAAATCCCACAGAGGTTTTGGGTCAGCTTCTGTTAATTGCATATGGGGAGAATTTCATCTTTGCTCCTTTTTTTTGTTGTTGTTTTTCTGGATTTTTATCCCCCCCACTGGGCGAGCCCGCACAGTGCAGTGCTGTGTAGTGCACAGATATTCACGCTAGCTGGAAAGCCAGCACAGGTCCCCAAAGAGATACAGCTGTTAGAAAGGTTGTACCCAAGCTCAAGGACGGGGTAATTAGCAGGAACGTTGTCACTCTAAAATGGCTTCTCTGTTTTTGGGACTAGAGTTGCAGTCCCACAGTTGTGGCTGTGGCCAGCATCGTAGAGACCTGTCAGGCGCTTGGGAACTTGGGCACTGTGCTGTGTTGCATGGCGTGATGGAGATTTAAGTACTGTAGACAGGTGCTTAATTTTGGGAAGAAGACTTTGGGGTGCTGTGTTTCCTTAATGGTGCTCATTCATTGCCTTAAATAAATTCATTGCCAGTCATCTTTCAGTTGTCTGGGGAAGGAAGAGGGATGTGTGGCAAATAAAAGCAGTAAAGAAAATCCTCAATTATATGTGTGATAATAAAACGTATGCACACATGTTGAAATTTGTTTGTGAAATTCAGGGCGTCTTTAAGAGCAAGGGACAGCGTGGAGCCCAGAGAGGTGGCACACACGCATCTGCGTGTCAGTGCGGGCAGGCGCTGGGGAAGGTGAGGTCTGGCTAATCCACCAGCCGAATAAACAGGAGTTGACTGTGTTGAGACAAGTTCAGAGATCCTGGTGGCCCGAGCTGAACTGAATTAATGGTGATTTTTCTTTTTTTCTTCCTTTTTCTCTCCTCCTTAGGTGGAAGAAAGCTACTCTGCTGGCAGTCCTTCAAAAGGCCTTTTCTCAAAAGGGCTCCAGAACCGACCTTCCAGCCCCGTTTCTGCCCCTGTGAGATCCAAACATAGCCCCGGCTCACCCAAAACAGTGTTCCCCTTCCCCTACCAGGATTCTCCCCCACGCTCCCCACGCCGAATGAGCTTCAGTGGGATCTTCAGGTCCTCCTCCAAAGAGTCCTCCCCCAATTCTAACCCGTCTACCTCTCCTGGGGGCATCAAGTTTTTCTCCAGATCAAGAAAAAGTAAGAAATTGCTCATGTTATTTCAGGAAGATACACGGTACCTCTGGGCTTGGCCCATTCTTTACCTGCGGTAGTGAAGTAAGTGCAGATGAGGCATGTGCTAATTGTTCGTTATCGCTTTCACTGACCATGTGTTTTGGTTTTCTGACATGCTGGCCATTAGGTTATGAACTCTGCAGGGCCAAGGACACCTACGCAGGGCCGAGGAGGGAAATCACGCTTGAAAGCTTTGCTTAGAAATCCTGCATCCACATTAGCGGGAGTTTTCTGGGTGGTTTCACTGAGGCTGGTTGGACATCAGCACCGGGGCTGGAGAACAGCTGGAGATGTTCATGGGGCTTGTGGTGGAGGTGGGCACAGAAAGGGTGTCATCTCGGGAGCTAAGGGTGGCTCGCTTCTGTAGACTCCATAGAGAATTTCAGCTGTTTTTTTAATTGATATTTCTTTGCCCTGTTGTAGGGGGGGAAAGAGACCCTTGCTGGATAGAAGTAAATGATTTGTGTTTCCAGTCAAATGACCATTAACGGAGTGTTTGAGCTCTTCTGCCAGAGTGTGAAAGGCATCATAGACCTCCACAGTTCAGAGCACTTGCCTGCTTTATATCGGGCACAAATTTTACCCCTTCAGCAGCCCGTGGACTAACACACCATTAGGACTCAGAAATGAGCAGGGTTGAGAAAAGGCTTCAATTTTAAATCTGTCTTGCTGAATAAAGGCTCCCAGTGCTGGTCTACAAACCCAACCTGGTCTACCCAAGGGGTTAGTGGCTTTAGGAAGGAGACGGAGTTACAGGTGAAAGAGAGGAATGAAATATTGCCACCAGGGGTGCTGGATTGTCAGACCACAGCAGAAATAACTCAATGTGGCAACGTAGGTACAGAATTAGCGATGCGTATACCTACGTTTGGCTATGTGTTTCCTGCAATGTATTGATAGCTTTCAGTGACTTTTAAACAGTACAGAGGGACCTTCTTGTTTTTCTTCATCAGAATTTCCCTTAAAAACATTGGTTTTAATCAGAACAAGTAATTTCATGGCAACTTCTGTGCACAAGAACACAGCTGTACAACCCCATATAGGATTTTTCTTTATGTTTATCAGAAGTTCTGCTGCAGCTTAAGTAAAATGGCATCTTTTCCAGTCCTTGCCTCTCTCTAAAACACCTTCAGGAGACTGAAAGTAGGAGAGCCAGTGTTTCTGAAGGACTCCAAGTAGATGCTAAGCAGACTCCAAGCCTCATTTCCATTCAAGGACATTTGTTCTTCTCTGCTTAAAGTTCAAGTATACTTTTTATGCTCCCTTCTTTTTCAAGCCTTACAATAATTAAAGTCCATTTAAGCTCTTTTTGCTAGCGCACATAGGTTTAAATATTGCGTAGGCAACGTGCCACTGATTGAGTACACAGAGAAGGGCTCGCTGCTGCATGAATAACAGCAATATACAATGCATAGCAAAGCCATCTTGTGACTGTTTAATTAAGTTATCCAAGCAAACAGCACTGCTTAAGTCCTAGCTAGGTACAGCAGAATATTAAATAAAGGAATCTTCCAGTAGTCAGCAAAATGCTTTTGATAAGGTCACATCACTGTCGCAGGAACAGGCTTGGAACAGGGCCATGCTATTTTTGAGCTGACAGAAGATACCCATGACCCTGCTGCTCCAGAGGGGGTTGCAGGAATTGCGCTGGGCTTGCGTGCTCGTGGTCTTTTGTTCTTAAGGTAGGAGGGACAGCCTCTTGGAAAGGGCATGATGATTAAAATTGGTGTTTAAATTGGTAATTCTTCCCATTCTGCAGCTTTTTGCAAAACAGAGGATTTCTTACAACGTACTTTCACATCGTTTAGCTCTCTTACAGAGAGACTAATGCAGATACATACCCTTCGGTACCACGTTAAAGTAGATTTTATTCAGAAAGTGCCAAACAGGGGTCAGTAATGAATTACACTCTTAGGCTTTACTATATTTAATTAAATTTTATTGAATTTTATTTAACAAAACCTTTTCAGGACTTCAGGAAATGTATGGGTTAGCATTTCTGTCATATTACGTAGTTTTTCACAACCAAAACTTTTGCATTCTGCTGCTTTGCGAATAAAGAATAACCCGATGTATTGCAAAACACTAAGTTAATTGGTTACGTCCCACTCAAAACAAAGTCTGTGGCTTGAACAGCATTTCCTGAGCGACAAAACTTCTCAGAGACTCCTCAGACCAGGTATCTCAGACCTTTGCGCAGATGCTGCACTGAAGAGCTCTGAGAAGAGCTAAACCAGCACATGGTTCCACATTTCTGAAGGTGCATAAATGCTTCACTGCTCAAAATTGTCACAGCCTACGTGATTAAAATCCCATTTTCTCAAGCAGCTTGGGATAACTGTGTTAAAAGTGAATAGGAGTTAGGTGGCTTTAGCAGTTCTGAAACTGTGAGTGCATTGAAATCAGATGGACTTGCCGTGCTTGCCTGCCTTTACAGCCCTGCTGGTGCTGGGCTAGTAGTATTAAAATGAAAATGAACTGTGTGCTGGGCTGCACTAGGAGGCTCATCACCAGCAGGTCAAGGGAAGTCATCCTCCCCCTCTGCTCAGCACCGGTGAGACGCATCTGCAGTGCTGGGTCCAGTTCTGGGCTCCCCAGTGCAAGAGAGGCAGGGACGTACTGGTCCAGCGAAGGGCCACTACGTTGGTCAGGGGCTGAGGCACCTGGTGTAGGGGGAAGAAGAAGGAGGAGACCTTTTTGCTGTCTTCAGTTACCTAGTGGGGTTATGGAGAAGGCAGTGCTGGGCATCTCAGGGATGCCCAGCAAAAGGGCAGGAGGCAGCGAGGGAAACTCCAGGCAGGTGTAAGAAAAATGTTCTTGATGGGGGTGATATGGCTTCAGAGCAGGGCTCCAGAGGGGCTGTGAAATTGCTGCCCTTGCAGATTTTAATAAGTCAACTGGACAAGGCTCTGAGCACCCCAAATGAAAGTTGAAGCCCTGCTTTGAGCAGGGGTTGGACCAGAGACCTCCAGAGGTCCCTCCCAGCCTCGTCTGTTCTGGGAAACTGCACTGGAGCCTTCCCTTCGGGTTTATAGCAAATTGGCACTTTATCCAGGCAATCTGCAGTTAAAAAAAAAAGCATCAGGTAAAAGTTCACAGGGTTTGGGGGTTTGTTTTGTCCCTCACTTTACCTGAGATGCGTCCGTGCTACACGCCTTTCCCTGGCATCGTGGAGCAGTGTGTGGGGGAAGTATATGCTGTCTTTGTTGTAAATAACATACCCTGTCTTCCCTCCACTTCCTCCTCCCACGCATCGTTCAAAACACAGACTAACCTGTTACGCCGCATATTCCTTGTTTTTCTTGGAAGCAACTTCTTCCTAGCTTGTTTTCATTTTAAAGGCTATGTGTGGTATTCGCAGCGCTTTCTTTCCCATGTAGTTGCTCTTTTCCCAGCTAAGTTATTTCACCTTTTAAATATATGCAGTTTAGGAAGGGCATTAATGGTTAGGGTAGGACAATATTAAAACAGAAAGTGATTTGCAGACATGAGACTTACTGAAAGCATTTTCCACTTAAGGCTAGGAGTGTAAAGCTTTTGCTCATCTTTAATATTGTGTCACTTGTTTTGGCAATAGCCAAAAGCTCATCTTTGTGTCTTTTCCCTTTGGTTACCCCAGTTCAGCATGTGGTCATAACCCCACAGCTCTGATCTGACAAAAGATTTGCCTTGAAAGGAAGAATACCTTCCTACAACGTATACTTGGCTGCCAGCCACTTTAGGTATTTTGTCAGTACAGCTTCAAAACAGTAGACTGCTGGTTGGGGCTTCACATCCAGCATCCCACCTTTGAAAAGGCAACAGATCGACATTGGGCCGCTCCTGGCAGAGGCTCTACGGGGACATTTTTGGGGTGAGCTCTGTGCTTGGCCACCGGCGCAGCCCCTTTGGTTCGGGAAGTTCACCGCAGAAAAGTCCAAGACAGCTCCGCGTGTACAAGTGCTTTGAAATTTAATTCTCAGCTTTTTAATTTCTTTTTTGTCTGAGAATTTCTTTACCATGGCACTGTTAGACCGATAATTGAAAACTGAATATGGATTTGGGATGAATTAAGGTTAGTTTGGAGGTGGTGCAGATGACTTGCTAATGCTGCTCCCCCACACTATGAAGCTTGGTAGATGCAGTCCCACCCAGTGCTGCCCACTTTACACCTCCCAAAGCCAGGTGCCTTCTGCAAGTGGAGACTTGGCTCTATGAGATATGGAGCTCAGTACCTGGGTTTTACCCATCAGCATGGGCACATGAGCAGCCGTGGAACATTGAGCAATTACATTTTAATTATTTGTAGACAATTGGATACGAAAAAGTGAGTAAATTGGAGTGACCAGTAGCTAGCAGGAGGCTTCTACAGAGCTGACACTGATTCTCTAGATGTTTTTCAGGGACAACAGGAACAAAGGATGAGTAAAAAGGTGCAAGTTGAAGTTTGAGGTGCTGTGAAAGGTGACTTCAAAATTGGAGTTGTGGAACTCCTTCCCAGTTTGTCCTAGGTTTGCTCAAAACTGTATGAACTGCTGTCATGAGGAGCAACTTGGGACCTGGTGCTCTAAGATGTTTTTGAGTCTTGGCTGGCATGGGAGTGCGTTTCTCTTGTGTACAAGTTTACGTGAGCAGGTATAATGCTAAGAGAACGAAGCAGTGGCACAAATTTACTCTCGGTAAAGCAAACTGTGGTGATCCAAAGTAAACACAGGAGGAGGACCTGCACTGAGGGAAAACACAATTCAGATTACGCTTTTCCATGGTCTTGCATGGAGCTCTCCCTTCAGAGACAATACATATACAAATAAATGAGGAGAGCTTTATTTTACTGAGTGGAAATTAGGGAGCTACCCTTGCAGATAAGCTAAAATCAAGTACCCTGAATATTTTATTAAAAGTACATGGTTGTATGAAATTTAATTCATTAAAGTGTAGCTTTTTCCACGGGGCCGAATGCCCTGTTTGAAGGACAGCAGGGCACTTTCCAGTCCTGCTTCCCCTTCCAAAAACATCAGTTCAAGTAACAGCAGTACTCATGACACACTGATGATGCTGCCAGTTTTAACAGCAAAGGAAATCAATTAAAAGGTTTCCATTGACCTAAAGCTTTGGGTTGCGGTGGATGGGATCAAAAGATGAATTTAGCTCAGAATTAATGGTTGTTTACAGAACTTTGAATCGAAAATTAGGCAGCTTTCAAACACCTTGAAGCTGGTGGTCAGATTTGAATCAAGCTGGTGGTCAGATTTGAATCACAGGGAATTTGCACCATATTTGAGGAAGGAAATGTTTTTCGATTTAAAGTTTTAATTTTCTGGCTTCCCTTAGTAATTTTTCTCCTGCTGAAATTCAATACTATTAACTGTGGTGCCTAAAATAATCCATAAGGAGGGCTCCTGGTGCTCCAATAATAAAGGACCAGATAGTCTTTTTTTCAGAAGATTGCAAGATGCAATACAGAAAGGTTGTCATCTATTTTATTCCTTCTAATAATTTATTTTCTTGGAGAACATCTTGTGGTTAGACTATGCCCTTTATAAGAAAAGCTTATGACTGTACTAGTTTTTACCCATAGATGGAGCAAGTAGCTCTCATTTCCAATACCTCAGGGAAGAAATGGGGAAAATCCTGCAGGGTTTCATGTTGCCACATTCAGCTCTGCTCCCTTGAAGGCCTCCTGACTCTGGCTGATCTGTGCTAAAGGTTTTCTTCAAGCTTTAAACTGAAATTCGTTTCTCCCCAAGATTTTCCTCCATATTCGTGACATTTAGGTAACAACTTGCAGTGAAGTGGGGTTTAGTCCGAGACAGGCAGTTGTGGAGGGTCGGCAGCCGGGCGCAGGCATTTCATGTACCGTTGGCTCAAACTATTTCCCGCTGTTACTCTCTAGGAATACCTTCCCGCGACACTCGGCGCCGTGCGATGGGATGTCCTCTCTTGTGCCAGCTGCTGGAGTGTATATCTGGATTTTTCTTTGCTAAATCAATAAATTCGTCCTGTGGGCTTGGACCCTCCCAGCCTTTGGACCACAACTGTAGAGAACCGTCAATTATAACCTGCCTCGGGATGTGGGAAAGCTGAGGCCAATTTCATCTTGAGTTTTTCATCTGCATTCACGGTTCCCCTACCTTCTGAATGGGCAGAAGGGTGGGATGCTGGAGGGAAAGGCGTGGGGCAGCTTTGATTTCTGTCTGTGACTACCCTCACCATGCAGGACGAGGGGAGCAGGTTGTGGAAGGACGGGGCTGCTCGGTCCAGGTTCACCATGCGAGGGTGGCTCTTCCACCGTTGTCCCATAAAACCTAGGAAAGGAGCAGAGCCATTTATCTTGCTTTATTTTCCAGTACTGCTGTGCAAAAACATCTAATCATGATTTTTCAAGCTTGCTTTGCCCACAGAGGTAGACAAGGGGACCCACACTGTTCATTTTGGTCTCGTCTAAACCAGAAAAATGAGTTTTTGCAGACAACGTGTCAGCATGGCGGCAGCCACGCTGGTGCCACACACAGCTTTGCATGGCCGAAGACCAGCCGCATTCACCACCGTTTCTCCTGCCTGTTACTGACATCTGCCGTCAGCAGCAGATGATTTTTCTGGTTAAAATGTGCCCATGGTGATTGGTCTTAGTTTATTTGGAGATATCTTTCAGTGTCATTCCCATTTCATCTTAGTTTCCCATGGTCAGTGTTATCTGCATAGGTAGAGTACATCCAATATGCTTTTATATTCTTTACCAGTTTTTCTAGGCAAGAAGAATTTTTCAGACTATCTTCAAATTGCTAATGATTTAGATGCAATGATGCGGAAAAAAAAAAAAGGCAAGTTTTTCAGTCTCTAACTTCCATTTGTAAGGAACGGGACAGACCTGTGACCAGATTGATTCCCATCTTCTATCTCTTTCCTGGGATTTAGACTATGGAAGTACTATAAATGATCAGACTTCTAAATAATAACCAAGTTATTATTTCTTGTGATGTATAGGTAAGACCTTAGTGCATGCAGGGGAAATAGAAACTACAGTTTGAACATCTCCAAAGGTTGATGAACCCTGGTGGCCTTTCACGGCTGGTCCCCTTCGTGTCCTTTGGTAAGAGAGGTCTGCAGAGCAGTCCTTGTGTGTAGGTGACTTTGTTCCCCCACAGGCAGTAATGTAAGCAACAGTAAAGCTAAAAAGAGTTTTGAAGTCTCACGCTGTCTAATCACAGGAAACCATTTGGAAATAAGTTGTGGGGGATTTTTTTCTGGTTGTAGGTTGTTTTTTTTTTTAAACTATCTGTAGTTTAAAAATCCGGGAATACATGCAGGAGCAGATTTTCAAACATATTTAGGTGTCTATTTTACATTTAGATCAGTCATTTCAGAATTTGGTCCCTAAGCAAGTATTTGATTGTAAGTGCTGGAGAAATCCTGTTTATTTTAGTAGGTTTTTTCACACATTTAATGTTAAGTACATTGCTTTATCTGAATCTTAGTGAATGCTTGTCATGATCCCATTGAAAATGCGTTCTGCATCCGAGCTCTTTTGATATGTGGTTACAGTCTGAAGTATTATTAATCACTTAAGGCATCAGATCCAAGCTTTACAGATATCGTGCGTTCTCAGCTTCTTAGATAAAGTCCATGGAAAATGCCTCAATGGGCTGAATAAATGTGATAAAGGTTGAATCAATCAGATTTCTGTTCTGGAAAAATATGGAATGAAAGAACCTGATCACAAGACAGAAAAAATGCATGGTTTGGGGAATATGGTATGTGTAGTAGAGCAAGTAAAGCACAGTTAAATCCCAGGCTCGGTCCAGCAGCCTGTAGCTCTTACGTAGCCCTTGTTGGGTCAGTGTGAGTTCTGACTGAGCTTGGACCAAATGAAAACATTGATTTTAAAAAGACAATAAAACTATAATAATGATGGTAAATCGCTATGCATTGTGAGAGTCAATAGGGCGAGGTGTTGATCACTCTCGTGTCTCAATTTATTGGCTTTGTGGAAATGAGCTTTTGCTTTATGCAACCTTTGGGGCTGTGAAAGCGTCTTGAAGGAGAGCCCCGGTGATAACCGGTGATTAGATGAGAGAGTTTTAAAGATTTCACATGGACTCTGCTACTTGCCTGCATGGGTGACTGGATTTGTTCCCTGGTTTCACTTGTGTCTTTTGTTTTCCCATTGACCGTAAAGCCAACTGAAGGTAACTGAGACGTCTTTCGGGCTGCAAGGCTGTGAACCGTGGGTGGATGGGGAGGGACTCAGGGGCCAGCAAGGCTCCTTGGTGCGTTGAGCAGAGCACTGGGCACCTCCAAGCAAGGCAGGAGAGCTCTGCAGCCGCTTCTGCTAGGAGGCCTCCTGTGCACCTAATTATTGCCACATCTGGTAGTGACTGAGTAACCTGGGGAGACGAGATAAGACTTTTCTTTGTGTAATGCCTTCAGAGGCCCTCCTAGTCTCCCGTACTAGCCCAGTAGCATGAGAAGGGCCTTTCACATTTGATATTGGCTAGGAACCATCAGTGATTTGATAATGTGCCCTTGGCAGAGGTGATGGAGGCAACGTTAATACAGAAAGAAGCACGACTTCAGCAGGCTGAGAGCTCTGGACACACAGTTCAACTTCTGTTACAGTAAATGTAATTTTTATTTTTTCTATGGACTTCCAGGGAAGATGGTTCTTTCCTATTTCTAGTAGTCCATTTGTATGGGAAGCAGGCATGGGCAGACACCGCAGTCTCACAGCTGAGCTGGTATAAACCATCACACGAGCTTCCAGCATCTGCTTCAGCGCAACGTCACTTCCAGCAGGCACTGGCAGAGCCGTGAACTGGGCAAGGAGAGCCTGGAGCATCCATTTTGATTTGGTCAGGGGTTGGAGCACCTTACAGCAACTTGTGTAGCGATCATCCAACTGTGGAGCCGTCGTTGGCCCATTTGAAGTATACAGCAAATATAAATGCAGGTCGGTTGTTACTGAGACAAAGGGATATGGCAAAGCACAGAAGGTCTCTTCTAGTATACAGCTTTGCTTTTAAAGCTTCACTTTATACTAGAAGCTTATGTTTCTTTGGCCAAAGCAAAGGGGAACAAAGATGCCACTTTTTAAAATAAATTGCTTTAGGATTTTCTAGCCTAGTGTCTTAATTGATTTGGATTTTATTGTGCTTAAAATAATCAACACGTCAGCTGGAGGAGGCTAGAAGTCATGTTCTTAGTTTAAAATAAAAAGAGGATAGGCTAGGTCGTCTACTCATGTCAGAAAATGTGTCTTGGGCCTCATTTTTGGACACTGACCTGTGAATGGTTCTCAACCATCAGAACCTTTAAAGAAATGTGTTTTAATATTGTATCCTTAATGGAATAATACGTGTATCAGGAGCCAGTAACTGTTACTGCAGGTGCTTTGATAATCCAGCAAAACTTCTGGCAAGCTTCCCTGGCACAGTGTGGGACATCATGAAGGATGACACCTTGCAGAGGACCCAATTCAGGTTCATAAAAGCATTTTACTAGTCAGGCACACACATGCATATTAGTTGGAAGTCTGTGCTCCCCAAAGTTTGCACCGGTTTCGGATTTGCCTGATGGGGGTTGTAAAATGCTCAGAAGCCCTGTCTGTGCTTTGCCAGCTGGCGTATGAAATGATTTGGGCTGCTAAGTGGGCGTGTATGGATGCTCTACAAATTAAAGTGCAAAGGATGGGGCAGTGAGATGAGGATTCACAGTGGGTACAGTGTGAAGCTGTCGTAAGTAAAAATGTGGTAGTGAATGTAATTTTGAGAGTAATGTCCTGAATAGCGACCTTTCTGAAGGGAAGATTTTAGTCTGTAGTCACGTGTACACTACGAGCAATAATCTGTAACTGATATTCTCCCCAGGTTGTTTCTCTTTGGTCCACTTTCTGGATGTTAGAATTGTTATCCAGCTGAACAGCTAAACCAGTGCATCTACAGAGCATCGCTGGAAAGGTCCAGATGTCAGGAACTAACTGATTTATGACAATCCTAAAACCACTGAGCCTGCAGTGAGCTTACAAAGGTCCCTGTGCCTGGGATCTCTAGGATGGATCAATAGACTAACTGCCCTCCCCTCCCTCCAGGGCTGCCTGGTTCTAGCGTGGGGCACTAAGTGTTCAATGAAATCTAAATAGAATCTTTCTTATTTTAGTTTTAAAACAAAAAAGGGGTTGTGGATTGTTTTGGATTTGGGATTTTAAAAAAAAAATAATATTTTCTTCATGGGTTTTCTGCTATGTTCATTTCTGTCACAGTTCACCCAGTTTTTGAAGACTCCTCTCCGTCTTTAAAAAATTGTTATCTTAAATATTGATCTGTGTGTACTTGATATGAGAAACAAATACTCGGCATCTTTGATGATCAACCATCAAAACACCTCAATTTCTTAGTTAAATTATTTTGAAGCTTGCCTCAGGGTTCGTCTAAGCCCATTTTATTGGTAGGCAACTGCGGTGGTTTGCAGTGGGGTTTCTTTGTAGTTTACTTCTTGCAGCATCTCCTGCTGCTTACGGCTCTCGGACCCCGAAATGTGAGTGCAGCTCTGAAAGCCCCGAGTAGGTGTGTGACACAGGACTGTGGTGACAAGTGCGCGTGGGCGGCTACACCAGACAGTGCCGCGCTGTGCCAGCCCAAACTGCATCTCCCTGGGAGCTCCTATATGACTGTGAAACGTAGGTGCCCTCCTGTGGGCATCCTGCTGCTCCTCATTGCTGTATGGAGAGGCTGGGATTGCCTTGCCTGCCTGGAGATGCATTGCTTTAGGTGTTGAGCAGGATGCTAAGGACCATTTATTATGCTTGCTTGTTTTATTTAGCTTCTAAACCCATTCAAACAGCAGGGGCTAAAAGCATCCCTCCCTCTGACATGTGTAACAGCAATAATTTCAGCAGTTGTTCAGGAAACCAGCTTCTCCTCTCCTCATCCCAGGAGGGTTTGCCATTGCCCTCAGGTCAGGATATGGCCCTCAATATCAAGGTAGACATTTAATTGCATTGACAAAGGCACAGACCCTAATGCAATGCATTTGTGCTGCGTGCGAAGGTAAGCCATGAATCATATTCAACAAACACCATTATTTGGGAATCCTGAGCATTTTGTTTCAGGGTCACTGTGAATGTATCTGCTTCATCACCTGCCTGAGCTGGGCAGAAGGTTTGCTGTCAGATTTGTTTGCTTAACCTCAGTATGAGGTTTCCATAGCTCTTCAGGTTCACGGTCTTTTCACGGAGCTGTCTAATGGTGAGTGAACTGTGCTTGGCAACCTGTAAACTCCAACAGGATGATGCTGTTTGCAGTTATGCGGTTGCTTCAGTTCTTCTTGCACGCTGACGTGCCCCCTGTAGTGCCGAGCAGACAGAGGCCAAAACTGGCTTTAATCCATGCAAAATAAAAAATCCACATCTAAACACTACGAAGGTCAAGACTTTCTGGAGAGGAGGTGAAAGACTTGCACATGAACTAATGCTTAATACTGAAACGAGAGTGGCTACACATGGCAAATAGTGCCCGTGTTATTTATTCTGTGTTTAGCATCTATATTAAATGTCTACCTCCTTTGTGTTTCATAGAATCATAGAATGGTTTGGGTTGGAAGGGACCTTTAAAGGCCATCTAGTCCAGTCCCCCTGCAATGAGTAGGGACATCTTCAACTAGATCAGGTTGCTCAAAGCCCTGTCCAACCTGACCTTGAACGTTTCCAGGGATGGGGCATCTACCACCTCTCTGGGCAACCTGTAAAAAAAGTATAGTTTGCTAGAGAAAGGTTAAGCTTGGCCATGTTAGGTGCACCTGGAAGGATTTCTGAAAGACGAGAAGCATGAATGGCAGCTGAAACACATAGTCAGGTAGTAAAAATGGGGTTTTGGCGTAGGAGTCCTCAGCAGCAGCACTTGATTGCAATGCAGCACTTGATGGCAATGCAGCACTGGCCTAAACTTGTTTGGGAGAGCGTACCTCAAAAATGAATCAATGTGAACATTTAGATGAGTGGTTAGCTGAATTTTTTCATCTTTTAGAAGAAAGTATTGCTCCTTCCAGCGAAGCTAATTAAAATGTGGCTTCCGCCCATGCGAAGATCACATTCTGCTGTATTATGTGTGTTTAAACACGTCTGATTTACTACATCTGGCTTTCTCAGAGTGACAGAGAGGAAGATTTGACCATTGGGTTCTGAACACAGTGGAACAATTTCTAGACTTGGGTGCCTGAAGTTAATAGAATAAATCCTTGTGAAGACACATAAGCCAGTTGACTTGGCAAAAAAAAAAAAAAAAAGGACCTTCTTAACTAAAAAAAAAAGGAAAAAAAGAAGAAAAAGGAAATATTTTGGCTACTTTCAGCAATATTTGCTAGTCACCCCTATGAAGGTGGTGAGCAATAAGCAATAAGGAATAGTTTCCTGCGTGGGCATCTAAGTGTTGGGTTTTGTCCTTCAAAGCCAGAGGAAAGCCCTTACTTCCGATTCAATCAAAGGCACTCTCATTGACAAAAGCCTAATTATGACCCTTCCCTCCTTAAAAACGTAAATAGTAAGTAATGAGGATTATCCCTGATCTGACATCTTGTATGTTCACTGGCATTCACAGAAAGCTTTCAAGCAAATGTTGGGGATTAGCACAAGCCAGTTTGTACAGCTGTCTAGATTTTGTTGAATCAGAAGCCCAGTCTGCAGAAAAATATGTGGATTATCAGCAAATTTTTACTAGTGGTAAGGGAAGGCAGGCAGGGATAGATAGAATTTAGAAAAATGGTCAAATCCATGGCCACGGGGTAACTGATATGGACTCCATTGCAGTAGTTAGGAACATTTTTCTTTTTCCGTGGTTGTCTTTGTTGTAGAAACAAAGACCAAGAAAGAAACTGAGATTTAGCATTTTTCTTAACTAAATTAACGCATTTAATTAATAGCCGTTGCTTTGGTATTCCTTTGTGATGGGCCATAATTCCTTCAACTTTGCTTAACAGAAGTGGATTTATGCGCTTGTATTATCCAGACCATTGGGGTGAAGACTGTGTTAGTATCATCAGAGTATGAAAATGCAAAAAAAATTACTGTGTCTTATTTCTGCATGTTATGTGGAGCATCTCCATGTCACATAGTAGCACATATCCATGCAGCCAGATAAACCCCGAAAGACAAGATCCCTGGATTTGGGGGGGTGGTGGTGGGGTGGATCTTCTGTGGAAGTGAGATGTCATCAGGGTTGTTTCTGTCCTTGGCCCCATGGTGATGTTTCGCTTTTTCCTTTAACCACAGAGTTTAGGGGTGATGAAGGGAGGTGAAATCTCAGATTTTTTTTTTAGAGAGTAAGCCTTGGTGAGGACTCAAGGATGGTGGCTCCTCTGGGATTGTCCCCAACCTCAGAGGATGGTGCTGGAGGAGCATGTGGCCATCACAGAAGGTGAAATGTAGCGTAAGGCACCTTGTTACATGTGGCTGTGGCAGGGGCTGGGGGAGATCTGGGTGGCTGCAGCCACCTCAGTGACCCAGAAGAGTTTGTGCGGCACCAGGGGGCCACAAATTAGGGGAGGGGGGAGTGAAAACCCTTGGGAAACTGGCCTTAGGTCAGCTCTTTCTCCAACTGCAGTTTCTTGGCATGGGTTTTGTTAAGGCATGTCACTGCAATTAAATCGCATTGAAGTCAAAGAAGCTGGTGATGAGCGCTGGTCAGAAGTCACACTGGTGTTAAACTGAGCCACCATTTTGGGGTGAGTTTTGAGGCAGAGTGGCTGGAGCTTGGTTTGGAGTAGCCAGAAGCCACCATGGCAACCGCAGGAAGCCCCCATAGTCTCTCCATTTGGAAAGCCGGGATATGGAGAGTGTGAACGTTGTCGGTGGAGGATTTTACAAAGCAGACAGCTGCGCTGCAGAATGGGAAGCTTAAATCTGCTGCATGCAGCTGCTTCCTTGGGGAGCCCAGCGATAAACCAAGGGAGCGGGAATGCCGATGGAGCACGGACCAGCACCAGCTGTGCTGCACCTTTAGCCATAGTTTGGCTCTAGTTTAGCCAAGAGAGCCAAGAGAGGGTCCAGCTGCCCTGGGCGTCTCGGGCGTGCTTAGAAAAATGACTTGGAGAGCGTAATCCTCAGGACTCACAACATCATTTTCATTCTTTTATTGCATTTTGTATTTAAGAAGAGGTGTGCAGTTGGGAAGAGGTGAGTTTTTCTCATGCACTTGTGTGTGTTCAATGTGAGCATCCTGGCACTGCCTCCACGCACCAGCTTTTGCATCTTCAAACCATCAAAGTGCTCTTATGGTTCCCAGCCACAAGAGGCTTGGGGAAGGCAACAGCAAAAGGCATTGCCACAAAACGAGCCTGTTGAGTCATCTGTACCTTTCTTTCTACTGTGTTTTGCTTTGTCCATTCCAGTTTTAAAGTTGAAAAGAAAAGACGTGGTATTTTTAAAGGCTTGTTTCTGCTTCAAACTTCCCGTCTGTTTTTTGACGGCATCAATAGTTTTTCCATGTAAATTTTTTACCAGTGGTTAAATTGCAGGATTGAGAGTGCTACAACAGAAAGGTGTTGTCTTCTCCCCGCAGAGCTGTCAAAGCTGGCACAGTGTCCAAAATCTCATGTCTGCTACTGCTGCGATGAGAGGGGAAACAGAATTAGGCTGTGTAGATGAACCTCACGTATTCGCTGCTTTGTGGTTGGCATCAGTTGGAAGGAGTTGTGAGATTGTGGTACATGTTCTTGTTGTGTTCAAGCTTTATTTACTCTCTTGAAGTGATGCTGTCACGATGTTTAGTGTTACGATACGTGGATTTTTTTTGGAGGAGCAATTGCAAGGAGCAGGAGAGTATGGCCTTTGCTTCAGCATCGCCAAAGCGAGTCATTCCCCAGTGCAGAAGGGCTCTGTGGGAATGTGGCACTGACTGGGGATGGGATTGTTGAAAGAGTTGGCTGCTTGTGTATTCAGAGCCCATGACATTATTAAATAAATAAAACAAGTAGCACTAAAGAAAGTATCCGAACAGCACGTCATATCCTTTGGAAAATAACCCTGCAGGGTGCTGAACTCTGCTGCTGTGGAGCACTGGGATAACTGTGCATCCTTCCTCACTTAGGAATCATGTCAGGGACCAGGCTGGAAAAATGATCTGTAGTGGATTTTTTAATTCTCTGTCATCCAGCTGCCAGGAAGAGGAGTTTCGTGCTGTATTTTGTATATTCACTTTGGTCCTGTTTCTGTTTCTGCCTGAAGCTCTCTCTCAAGTCCTTCCAAATTCTTTACCATAAAAGATAATAAAACACCACAGCACTTCAGTAACTGGCATCCAGAACTGTTTCTTCAAACACTAAGGCACAAGTCAGATTGGGAGCAGGACAGCAGTAAGTTGAAAGACTGGGGAAAATTCGCTTCCCTTCGGAGTAGCTGGATTTTTGCCATCAGTGAAAACCTGGAATCCACCCACTGTAACGAAAAATTAGCAGGTACTTACTAATGCTCTTTTTTCCCAAGACTCCATGGATTCCCACCAGTAATGATTTACTGTAAGCACTCCATGAAAAGCAATGTTAAATCTTGCTGCCTTCTCCTTTGGAGGTCACAGAGAGACAGCTGAGCAAACCTCGGCAGTGGCAAAATGCAAAGCATAAAATACTGTCATTGGGCCATAGTAAAGAAAGAGCCAAGTCTTAATCACATAAACAGATTCTCATATACTTTCCCCATGCTATTTTATAAAGTGCTTATATAACTGAAAAGACTAACCTTGGAAAAAGAAGGCTAGAAAAATATTTTTACGGCTTCTTATTTATGGCTTTACTACAGTCGAGGAATTAGTTTGTATTTTACAAAGCCAAAAAGTGGGGGAGGAGAGAGGAGGAGGGATCTGAATAAGGAGAGATATTTGCACGGCTCTCAGAATATTAAAGAAGAACTAAAATCCCGAGGAGTTACCTCTGTCAGATGCAGACACGCAGGCAAATCCTAGACTGGAGCGGGACTCAGTATCCAGGCAACGTCAACACTTTTTGTTAAGCTGCTGCCAGCGCCGCTGACAGCTTTTGCCACTTTATGGTCACATTAAAAAAAGAAAATGCCTGATATCACTGAAGATCTTTCTTAGAAATTAATTTCTCATCCGTCCAGCAGATGCAAGGCTCAGCAACACGCGGCACATGCACATCTTGCAAAAATTCAGAGGGAAGAAGCCTTTGATGAGTTCATGGCTGGGAAGGTTGTGTGGTTCCTTGTTTCTCTCTAAACCTGGCACTTCATTTCCCCAAAAGTTTCTTATCCTCTCCCTTGGACAGATACTTACTGTGCATTAGGGAATGGATCACATTTGATGAAGCCATTTATAAGCAACTTCTGCAGCTGCGGTGTAGGTTGCAGGATTAGAGGAACCCTTTGCTGTGCTAAGAAAGCCTCCACCTCTTCTTTCCCAGTTCTTTTTGCACGGTGCAAAAGCCAGGTGGCTAAATGAGGATAGAAACTTCATTAATATGCTTATAATGTTAATATATGAAGGGAAAAAAACCTTGCATTTGCAGTCTTACAGGGGTAAGGTGGGACGGATGGGCGCAGAATAAGTACAGCCCGATGGGCTCAGCACCGCGAAGCTGTAGGGACCATTCTGCAGGGCAGGTAAAGAAAGGACAGCAATTTGCTGTGTCCTCTTACTGAAATGCAAGTATTTTTACACTGGAAGTGTTAATACAGTGACGCTGAACTTTTTCTTGGAGCTAAGAAGTTAAAACTGTGTTGAGGAGCCAGCCTTGTTCTTCACTGTGGACCGAGGCAGCGAGCACTGAGCACTCCCCAGGCCCGACTGCACATTTTGTGCTCTCGGAGCAAAAGCAACACCTTGGGAAGCACCTTGTGACGGCGACCGAGAAAATGTTGGTAAGACACACATTGCTTCCCAATCATTAAAGTCAAGTAACGCAAAAAACCGGTAAAGCTTTTTGCTGAACACGAAGATGTTTAGCTCACTGCTCACTAACTAGCTAAGCACATTAGGAGATGCAGGGGGAGCTGCTAAGCTGCGGAAAGCCCTTCGGACTCTGCTGGTGCCCCACGCCTTCCCTCCCACGCCGGATTTGTGCGGGCTGTGATATGGCAGGTTTGTGCGGGCAAGGAGGGCAAAGGCTGGGGCAGGAGCATCCCCCTCTGCCCCCGGCTCCCCCAGACCTTCGTGCGTGACCCTGAGCGGATCTTCTCCAGGTTTTGGTGAAGTTTCATTAATTGCTGTAGTTCAAAAGTGTGAATTTTGTAGCAGGTGACTGAAGGGGGGGGTGGAATTTGAAGGGACTGATTTAGGCTGGTGATGCTGAGGGCTATGACTCAAAATAAAGACCAGCAGGACCGTCCTTGTCAATGCTGTGCTTGACGCAGGAGCTCGTGTTACGTCTTTTAACATGTTGTGCAGGGAAAAAAACACTTGGAAATAAATATAAAGACTTCTTGAGAAGCTCAGTTTTGCTGGCAATGAGCCTGATTTTTGCTACTGAGGCTGTTGGGAGTTTGGTCTCTCAGGCTGGGTGTTGATGTTCTCCACCCTGCACTTGCATTGCCCCACTCCGAGCAGCTCCTGCAAACACGGGGATTTTGCTGTTTGCCTTTGAACACATAGGCTTGTAATGGATGTAGGCAGAAAATAAACAGGAATGAAAGCCAGAAACCTGTGGTCACCGTAAATATCTACTTCAACTGCTGTAGGTCTTTGTTTACTTTAAGATTTTTAATTATCTTTCTGGTTAATAGGAGTAGAAAAGGGATTGGTCTAAGCATGAGACTCTTGCAGTGCGGTAACACAGAGCATCTGAAGACGGCTTTTCAGGTGAAGCTCTCGCAAAGATGGTGTGAGTTATTCCTGGTCGTGCAGCGGCCCAGCAGCAGAGCTGAGAATAAACCCAAAGTCTCTAAACTCCTTACTCAGCCCCATTTCAGTGCTCCTTCCTCCCCTCCTCTGCCCTGTTGGTATTTTGTTATGACTGGAAGCAACCTACCTGGTTTACAGGAATATGTAGCTTGGAGCGATAATTTCTGTTCGTGTCTATTAGCACAGACGTTTTAATATTTTTTGCTGCAGTGACACACTTGCAAATAAGATGATTGTCAGACTTGCCAGGCCTTATTTCTAGCTGCCAAGGTGATGATGGAGTATTTTTTTTCCATAAATATGTATTCTATAATAACAAAATAACAACAATAATAACAAAAGCATTCAGTATGTAACACTGATAGGTTTTTGCAGGCTGTTTTAGGCAACCTTGACTCTGAGAGCCAGAATTGCACCAGGCTGCATTAGGAAAAGCTCATAGGACTGTGTTAGAAACGTGCCCCTGAAAACACAGACACCCGAGCCAAGGGCTAAGGATGCAGGATGCTTTTGGGACAGACCAAGAAATTCAAGAGTTGGGCTTTGTGCTGCTGCATATATCCAGAGCTCTGTAGCCATAACACTGAGTTTCTGCTGTGACTCTTGATGGGGAATTTAAACTGATTAATGATGTTAGAGCTACTTGGTAGAGTGCTTTCTACTTTAAGCACTGAAGCCACTGCAAGATGATGACCTTTGACAAGATTTGGGAATCTGATGGCACTGTACAAGTTCTGGGCATCTGTAATACTAGGTTAGATCATTTTCAAATGACTTTGCAACGAAGTTGGTGAAGGGTCTGCAGCACAAGTCTTATGAGGAGCAGCTGAGGGAGCTGGGGTTGTTTAGCCTGGAGAAGAGGAGGCTGACGGGAGACCTTATTGCTCTCTACAACTGCCTGAAAGGAGGCTGTAGCGAGGTGGGGGTCGGTCTCTTCTCCCTAATAACAAGCGATAGGACGAGAAGAAATGGCCTCAAGCTGCGCCAGGGGAAGTTTAGGTTGAATATTAGGAAAAACTTCTTCACCAAAAGGGTAGTCAGGCACTGGAACAGGCTGCCCAGGGAAGTGGTTGAGTCTCCATCCCTGGAGGTATTTAAAGAACGGATAGATATGGTGCTTGAAGACATGGTATGAATGAACTTGACAGTGATAGGTTGACGGTTGGACTCGATGATCTTAAGGGTCTTTTCCAACCTTAATGATTCTATGATTCTATGACTTTACAAGGTACCAATAGGAGTGTGATTGGCCCAATGCATTGCTAAGCTAAGTCACCACTAGAAGAGATGTCATGGTTCCAGAAGTCTCTCCTCAATTTGAGGCTTGATATGTTTTGAGGAGGTGAACAGGAAAAGATGCTGGCTGCAAACTAAGTGTCAGCCTGAGAACTGCGTCGAGCTGGGGTGTGCCTGAGCACTGGTACCTGCCCTCTGGTTCACAAGGGCATCCTAAAACCTAAATAACCAAGGAAGTGTTGCACAAGGAGTTACCGCGATGTTGCCTCTGCCCTGCTCTGTCTCTGGCTTTCAGGCAGTGCCCCCAAGGACACAGCCGACAGCCTTTTCAGTCTCTTCCTTTATCATTAGCTGTTGTGAAAAGGTTTCAGACTATTTTTTCTCCTGCCGGGTATTGTGTGTGCAGACTGGCAGGGTTGGCTTTTCCAGGAATATTCTCTTACTGCCTTGCAGCTCCCAGGTTTCCAGCCCTTCTGTCATCTAGGCATAAAGACTCAAAAAGCTTTCTCTAGTCCATGTTTGCGGTGGTCCCGGCCAACCCACTGAGATTTTTCACACAATCCTAAATATAACAACTCTGAACTTTACAGTGCTTGGTGTTTTCACTTGCACAGTGAATGAACAGGGAACTTTTTACCACCCAAGCCATCCCACACAGTCCCTTGATTCACTCCCATCATAGGCTTGTGGCTCCCGCAGCCGCAGCAGCTTCCCAGCTGGATGCCGTGGATGCGTCGGATGCTTTTTTCCAAGTTACCTGTCTGCCAGTTACACGAATTGGTAGAATCATCAAGAAATGGGAAATATTGGGCCTTGAATGGTTTCTGGCTCATTGTAGACACTAAAACAATGCCAGTTTTCCCTTACATGTCCACTGTCTCGGTCTTTGTCCCATCTGTACCCTGGCAGATTGCTAAGGTTCCTCTGTTACCATCTCAGTAAGCTGCAGGGTCTGTCTTTCTCACTGTTCTTTCATCTCTCTTAAAAAGTCAGTAAAGTTTCTTTTGCAAACAAAATTGCTATGTTTGATCTGGGTGCAAAAAATCTCAAAAGAAAAAACCAAGGAAAAAACGAACCTGCAAAGAGAAACCAGAAAGATTTTGCATGATTTCTCTTCCAGACCTCATGTCTGTGATAACGAATGTTTCCTCCTCTATACTCCCATCTGCTCTGGCAGATCTTCCGTGATCTGGGTGACTAATTCTAGTAATCTCTTTGGAGCTGGGGTATGTGAGACAGCCACCTCATGCACACAGTGGTTTAACGCAGTGTGAACAATATGTCCTGTTCTTGCAAAGGAAGGAGCAGAGCTGACAAGTCCAATAGACCTCCGTCTTGGTCTGTTCCTCGCCAGCCTAGTGCCAGCCTGCTGCACGGGGACTTGTGGAAAGTCACTTTTTCTCTGTGCAAAGAAATTACAAACCATGGTGCTTACCTCCCTTCTTCTGAAGATGAAAAAGTGCTATGTGAGATCTAGCTGGTGGTGGCTCCTGAGATACTTATCTTGGGAAATTAACAGAGCTGGTTTGCCAGTTGCTCAATTTTTATGACATTAAAGTATGCAATGTGCTTGGGTTTATTCCTTTGCCTACAACTAACGATGCTTCAGAATCATTAATTCATAGGAAAAGTGAGAGTAGAAAATGAAGATAGATCTTGGGGTTTTTTTGTGCAGGTTTTTTTTTTTTTAAATCCCTTGTATTGTTTCTTAACCACCAGATGAAGGTCTACTGTATTTGTTAGGGGTGACTTGAGCAAATAGACTGAGGGAGCTGGCTGCAATGCAAAGAGGCTGTGCAGGGGGTTGGGTTTCAGTGCAGTCCCTGTCTGCGCGTGGTGGATTCCTCCCTTTCTATTATAATCCTCTTGCTGGAGCAATCCCACCTGTAATGACAATGCAGTGTTGGGTGATCCTGCAGGAATTTCCCCTCTTGGCATTATGCCTGTGTTTAGTTCATCAGATTGAGATCCAGTCCTGTGCGATGTCCTTGGTCATTCATGTAAACATGCTGTCGGTGGCTATATAATAAGTAGTTAAAGCCCTTCCTGTGGATACCCCAGCTAGTCATCGGGATTTTGTGAGCTTTGAGTTTGAGTTCAATGAACAATTCAGCTCACCACTGGTCTAATGCTACAAGACCCTGATTTCACTGTCAACAAAACAATGTTTGCAATAGTGCATGGAAAATGTCCGTTCTGTGTAAACACCTGCATTAGATACCCCTATAGGTAACCTGAACATAGGCCTCAGGCTCTCCTGGACCATCACAGCAGCTAAGAGCGGGAGAAGCACACGTATGCAAACTCCTTCATCCTTGAGCTTTGGCAGACCTGAGGGTAGGAGTTCACAGGGAATGGTTCATTCCTCTGGAAGTTGCTGCTCTCTTGCAGCTGAACCAAATGAGGTCCCTCTTTCATCACTGAAGAACTTTGTCAGTGAAATTGCTGGAGCGAGGAGTGAGAAAGGCTTCTCAAGCACTAGCTAAGCATTTAGCTTTTCAAGGTGTGGTTCAGTTTCTCTTCAGTCAACATTTCTGCGTTGTTGCACATGTCTAATAGGATGCTGCTGGCCACTGTCTCTACTTTTCTGTATATAATATATATAGCACATATGTCTTTATTATATCCAGTGTGGCATAGGAATGGGTCATTTGTGGGATGACTGTCAACTCTGAAATTGCACTGTTGGCATTTTTTATTGTTAGGGTACACTTAAGATTATTTTCAACCAAAAATAGCTGATAATAATAATACCGAGTCAGGAGAAGAGTCTCTTTGTTGTCTGATTTTGTGCATAAGCAAATGTCTTGGCTTTAGCTGTCGGATGTATCTGCCCACTGTGGGGAACAGAGGGGTACAGAACTTGAAATTACTGTGAAATCTCATCGTCCCATCTAGATTTTAGGATGAGGGCATTGCTTCCAATGTGCATGTTGGTCACTAAAATTGTATTTTATGATAACCATGCCAGTGTGAATGTTAAAACTACAGTAAATGAGTGTGAAGCTGTTTTACTGCTAATGCTCTTACTAGCTTCTGAATTGCAAATGTGGTGGCTGTGGCTGTGCAACGAAGGGATGCTGGCTGGGTTTGTGTAGGGCTGACATCCCAGGACAGCTGAGGATTGGTGCAAACCGTTGCTAATTCAGTGAGTTTTTGCCATCTCTCGAAACAAATCTCCTAAGGCACAATCGGTGGAGGACTGTATTTCTGTGGAGTCATGGTGCCCTGATTCCTAATTTCTTGTATTTTGGGGTGTCCACTATGGGACAGTGATATGAATATCACTCTTCAGGTACTGGCCATCTCTAATGTGTCACTTTCTTGGAGTAATTTCTGCCTTTATTCATTTGCCATCATTCAGTTTGCAACCTATTCAGTGCTAGTTGAAAGAGTTTTTCTTTAATTTAAACTGAAAGGGATATTTTGTTCAGCCCTACAATGCCCATTTCAACTTTAACATAATTTAATCTGTTCCAATCCTGCATGAGAAGTGAGGAAGCAGGAAGGAAAGAAGAACAAGAAGAGGATGAAAAAGAGCTCTGTGATGTTCCAGTGAATCCTATCTCCTTCTCAAGGTTTTGTGGATGGATATGGTTGAAAGACTTGACAGAAGCAAGAAGAAAGAGAAGCAAGAAGAGATGAGAAAAGCACACGTGAAAAAATGCTTCTAAGGAACTTTATTGCCTCTGCTATTTTTTGTAAAAGTTACTTCTGAGATGTTTTCCTTTAGCTGAGAACTTACTAAATTTTAGGAGTGGCGTTGTCACACCAGACATCCTGTGCTTGCTGGATCAAATACTGGTTTGCTGTTTTGAGCACAGCCAGATTGTAGCGTATATAAGAAAGAATGGCTCCATTTTTCACATTACGAACTGAAATTGCTAAAGAAGTGAGTGCTGGGAACATACGCACCACCGTTTATTAGTAGGGTGTGGGGAAATGATAAAATTCTCATTTGGATAGGATCCTAGTCATCAATCCCAGCTTATCGGTCTTTTGGGGTAGGTGCTCTGAGCCTGAAATACAGTGGTTTTCTTACTAGAAATCGCCAACACGCCAACGCTACCATCGCCATTTCTCCTATTCCTGCTGGTTCATATTATAAACTCTGGAAAGGTAGGATAGAAAAACATCACAAAGACGCCAGGATGTAATTTATACATAATTTATCAAGGGTTCTGGGGAACCTAGTGTGCACCTTTGGGACCGCTAAAAAGAAGTAAAATTAAACTTTCAGATTTTTAAAAACCAATTCAGTGCCAGCCTGACAGCTTCAGAGACTGAAATCTTTCTTAATGCACAGTGAAAGCAGCATGAAGTAGTATAAAAAAGGGGATAAAGACAAAAACTCATTACAGTGAAACACTTGGTTATGATTATGGAAAGTAATTGAGCCCAGCTTGGAGTCATAAACTTGCAGTTCTTTTATGGGGTGTGAGCTGGACTTGGACCAGACGGAGAAAGTGGTAGTTTGTATTTCCCTTTGGAAACGCAGGCTGCATGCTCTGTTCAACCGGCCTGCAAATGGTGCTCGGGCAAAACAGGCTTTTTGTTATTGTGCATTGTATCACTTGTAGTCTTGAGCGGGGTTTTTTTAGAGCAAAGATCTCTTTTACATATTTATTCGTGTGTTATTTTGAAATATTTTCCAAGTTTGCTACTTGTATGAAATACGGTTGCAGTTAAAACCAGTCCGGTGTTGTGAGGCTTGTAAGCATGTCCCGGCACCACTGACAATTCTAAAAAATGTTTCATTTTGCCAACGTCAGTCCGTAGAATTGAGAAGAGAAATTTAGAAAAATTCCAATTTAGGAAAATTTTTAAGGAGAACAAGGCAGAGAAAAGTGATCCATGTAAAAATGCAAACACGATTCATGCTTTGGCCTTCTAAGAGTGAATCTGAACTTTATTTCTTTCAGCAATGACAACAACAGAGGGAATTTTGAATAAGGACATTCTCAGCAACAAGGAAAGGGAAATACTTGGTTTTGCTGATTTGCAGTCAGAAGCCAGTTGAAGCGTTTATTAATAACTAAGGGGATTCATATTCTTTTTAGCCTTCCTGTTTCATGCTAAATAAGATCTTAAGTTACAAGGAGGGAAGTATTGTTTTTTCCATTTTCACACCAGAATAAACCCTGATAGGACTAACTGGTCCCTGTTGCCTGCCCCGCATTCTGCTGCTGCATTTGTATATCAGGTTAAAGCTCCTATTATAAAGGCAGGTGAGGAAATGGTTCAAAATACCAGCATTTTAAGTATTTTCACCACGGCACAGAATTTACACCTCCATGAGACAGATGAATCAGTTTGTGTTTCAAAACTCTGATGTCTGGGTCAGACAGCCCGTGATGGTGTGATGGCATTTCCTATCTGGAGACCAAATCTGAATACTCAACCCCCAATTCTACCTCGTAGAACAAATCTTCACATTGCATCCAGACAAAGGAAGATTTTTGTTATGTTTGTGCTTGAAGAGTCATGTTAAGTCACTGGGGGGGAGGTACAAGAGGCACTTTTATCCTGAGAGATGGAGAACTGAAAAGCAAGAAGCATTGAGAAGAGGGAGGCCAGCCATGGATGGGGCTTTGTTGTGTTGGATTGGAGATGACTCCTGCCATGAGACTCCTCTCCTTATGTGGCCCTGTGAATTAATGAAAAATATAGCACAAGGAGGTTTATCTTTCCTACTTTCTATGCTCCAACCTCCCTTTTTAAAGAAAAAAAAAAGAGGTGGTTTAAGGGGGTGGAGGGCTGGGATGAGCAGGGGAGGACATCGCTGGGTGGGATGAAGGCAAGAATTGGTGTAAGGGAGATTTCCAGGAGATGTGGGTCTTTTTTTAGCTCTAGAGTCTTTTTTAGGCTCTTTTTTGGACTTGATGCTAGGTCATCAAAGTATAACTGTCAGAGAAACAGATGACTTGGTGCAAGAGGGTGGTGGGGCTGGAGGCGGGTTGGCGGGTTGGCGAGTTGTCAGGATGGGGACTGCTGTAAGGCCATGAAATGGCTCCGGTGCGGCCAGCTTAGCAGATAGAGCGGGGCTAGGGAAGCATTTCACACACGTACACGAGTGTTTGTTTGCTCCTTCCCTGCAAATACATTTATTAAGCTGCCCAATGTTTGGTACCTCTCAGAGTGAGCCTGCGTATGGTTTTTGGAAGGGGCTGGTGTTATCCTTATGCAGCTCAAGAAACATAATATGCTATAACTAATTTGGGAGACTTTAAAGTAGTTTGACAAGAGTCCATTTCATGGTTGTTTGGAAAGGATTTGTGTTTTCAATCTCCAGAACATAGATGGCCCCAAAGGAGCTCTTTGAAGCCCAGCTTTTTATTATTAGTTTTATAAGATCCTTCCACTGGAATCATTAAGAAGATGTAGTATCTGGTGTAAATGTGCTAGTATCTGTTAGACCATTAGCTGTGGGAGACAAAATGATCATACTCAAAGCACTTAGTGTTTTTTTAACAAATTACTGTGAAAGTCAGTTATTAAACAGCATCGTTTCGTTTTCTGGTAGCTCTGTACAGAAACATTAAGGTCTTGCTGCTTTCCTTAATAAGGGGAAATGAGCCCTCCTCGTGCAATGGCCCTGCTTGGAAAGGTCATCAGCTACTATTTATCCTTGGCCTCTATCAAAAAGGGGGCTGTTTCCATGCTGAAATAATACCAATTCTTATCTCATTAAAAAGGGATTTAATTTTTTTGGTTTCTGATGACATTAAGTCATTCTCAGCAGTCCTTTGGCCACTGAAGAATGAGGAATGCTTTTCTAAGGAGGGGAAACGAGGTCCAGATTGCACTGGTGTTGTAGGCAGTGCTTCTTGTGTCTTTGGCCAAGTAAAGACTGGAAAGGGAACTGGGTAACTGTCTTCAAATATGTCAGGGGCTGCTCCGGAGCGGAAGGGAACAATCTGTTCTCTGTGTGCATGGTGAATAAGACAAGAAGCAGTAGGCTTAAATTGCAGCAAGGAAGATTCAGTTTTGCTATTGGGGAGCTGTTTTTCAAATGGGAAGGACTGTGAAGCTCATGGGTCTCATGGAAGTAGGTTGAGAGCTGGCCCGTGACACGTGCTTATGGGGAGAGCCAGAGCTTGCCCCGCTACAGCTACTGTCACATCAGCATGGCAGAATGAAGGGAAGGGACAGCGAAGATGAAGCTTGCAGAGGTACATGTGGTGGTCACACAAGGCCAGATGGGGTGTGAAGAGCTTGACACTTCCTACAACAACGTTAAAAGCAGTATTTAAGTTACACTGACACTTTCCCCTGCCAATCCCTAAACACTGCTCGTTGCTCCACCTGCTTCTCCTCTGCGCTGGGTGAACAGTGAACCTCAAGGGAGGGGCTGGAGAAGGGGCTTTCATAAAGCACTGGGCTGACAGGCTGTTTTGTGCAAAAGATTGTTATTTGGTGAAAAGCACTGAGATCTTCATATGCAGGGGTGAAACATGTAGCTAGGACCACAAAGGTGGGGATAAAAGACAGTAGGAGGAAAAGTCAGGAGAGGAAAGGCTGGGAAGAGCCTTGAATTAATCATTGTGCTTCCCCACTTGGATCTCAGTGAGAGCCCTGTCTGGAAGATACTTGTCTTGTTAATAATTTGATTATTTTGGTCTCTAGATGCCCTCTGTACAGTCTTCTTCCATGTTCTCTGTAGGGTAGACTGAGAGAAGTCTCTGGTAGTTGAAGATGGCAGAGGAACCTCCTGTTGTCTCTGCACCTTCCCTGAAGTCCTGGCACATCCTTGCATTGATGCCTTGGTCACAGCCATCTTTCTGAAAGACCAAAGCTTGCAAGAAATCTGTGTTGATAAAAGTCTTTTCTGCAGTATTCATGGCTGTTCGTTTTTTTTTTTTTTTCCTTTCTAATGATATTAAGTCCCAGGAGCAATAATGGGCACAAAGAAAAAGGCATGCTTCTTTGGAGACGAAAAAGGTGCTATGACCTTTAATTCCTCCTAGGAATTAAAGAGATAAGACTCTCATAAAGGGTTTGAAAGATCTGAGCCTCAAGTTCCAGTGATGTCTGGAGCAAAGGCTGGTGCTCTATGACTTTAAAAAAAGCTTTTGTTTTAACAGAACATTTACCGTAATCTTAGGAAGGTTGGCTACGATAGTTTGACCATGCCTTGGTTCGTGCTTGCGCCCCTTTCCAGCTGCTCAAGATCTAGCCCACACTGCTCAACACTTTCCTAAAATAAACAACTCTAAATGTACAGACTCGGAGCCTAACATAATACACCCCGGCCGGCTGGGATGAGCAACAGCCCTGTGAATGCTTGTCTCATTGAAAAGACCACGAGGTGGATTTCAGTTGTGTTACAACCAGCTGTCCCGGGTGCTTTTTGCTTTGCAGGCAGCAAATTTGAATGGAGCAATCTATGCGGAGCATATAGATATGCATAGCACGGGGAGGGCACGTCGCTAGAGAAAGTCCGGCCCATCACTCCAGCTACGGTTTCCAGAAAGTATCAGCCTTCTTTTTATGAATTGGCAGAAGCTCGTTCCCGTTAATCCATTAGTCATTAGTCGCGGAGGGCCGGGCGTTTCGGAGCTCATCAACAGGCAGCTGGACTATGCTGTCGCTGCGAAGACCCAGCACACATGAATCAAAATAGTTGGGTGATGTCATGTCACGGTGTGAGTGTGCCCGGGACGCGCGCCGCCAGGAATTGTCTGTCCAGGGGTGGTGTCCTTTTACAGCCTTTTTAAAGAGTCATCATGCCGAGCTGCACATGACAATTCCCTTCAAGAGGGCTTGTGGCTCCTTTGCATTTTTTAAACGAGGGAGCTTATCAGGCGGTTCCTGACCTTTTCCGCATGAGCTGATCTGCTGGGAAACGTTGCTTCGGTCTCCGAGGTTTCTGACGGCTGACAGATAAGAGCTCCGTGGCTGCAAGCTGGGCAGACTTTGAACTTCTCCCCATGTCCACAGATACTTGCAGGCAAGTTACTGTACATTGGAATTAAGACTGGAAGCGCCTGGCGTGCGAGGTTTGGCAGCCTGCTGCAGAGCGGCTCTCCACGAAGACGACAACCAAGCGCCTCGGAGCTGAACCGCTGGCGAGCTGGACTTTTTTTGCAGTGACACGGTCTTTCTGGAGCTTTATTTTCTTGCACCTGGGCTGTTGGTGTAAGCGACACCTTGCCTTCCCCCTCGTGCTGCTTTTCTTCTTCAGTCCTGGGAATGACCGACAGCTGCTGCCACGCGAGCGCATGTTGCAGCTCATGAAGCGTTTTGGTAGCTTTAGAGGGAGCAAGAAGAGAAAGGAGCAGTGCAAAAGCTTGGAGAGACGCCAGTCTGATCCTCGTGGCCTGTTCGGTAGGACCCTCTGCGTTACCCATCCGAAAAGGAGGGACACCGGTCTTTGGGAGAGGGCAGCGAGTGGGGGATAGAGAATTATCGAGCAACAATTTTGTGCTTTCCAGTTTCATTGGCTGAATTGCTCAGTTGTTGTGTGGAGGTTATTTATATGTTGATTTGCACCGGAGAGGAATATCTGAGCTGACACCTGTAACACATCAGATACAACCTTAGGAAAAGAGTGATGTTACAGGAAGGTTTACAGTAAACGCTATGAAATACATTCAAAAGGGGCTGTTGAGTAATGTTACTTTAACTGAAGAATAGTGACTAAAT
This sequence comes from Nipponia nippon, assembly GCF_047370975.1. NCBI lineage: Eukaryota > Metazoa > Chordata > Aves > Pelecaniformes > Threskiornithidae > Nipponia > Nipponia nippon. Next base: position 160,177,212 of record NW_028262290.1, read on the forward strand.
GCTAAGTTAGGGCTAACACTGTATACTGAAAGATGGCTTTTAAGTAGAGAAAAATTGCATATCAATCTGATAAGTAATGCATTTAAAAACATATATTTCTGATACTGCCGTTATCGATATAATTGTGTTTGAGTTGCAATTAGGGACTCCTCCCTTAATCAAAAGCTTTTCCTGGTCACTGAGTATTAACTCAAGTGCAGGTGCCGAGTTGTGGTCTTGGAGAGTATCTGTGTACCATGTAGGGACCAGCTGGCCAGGAGACAAGGGATTTTCCAACAGGATCTGGATGTATTTCTTAAGAATAGTGGAGAAATACGATGTTTAATGCATTTCCTATATGGACTAATGGTAGCTGTTTTACAACTCTGTGGTTCCCCGAAGACCATGAATGCTGCTGGGAGATTCTGTCCTGTGACTAAGAGGTTTAAAACTGATGTTACAGTGAATCAGCCAGATCAGGCACAGTTTAGAGAGGCTGACAAAGGGTAGGCAAGGCTTTTTTTTTACTCTCTATCGGTCAGGAGTCACGGCATTAAATCCAGCAGAATGACGAAGGTATGAGTTGTGTTGGACCATATGGATGGTGCGGAGAGATGCATACAGATTTAGTGATGGGGAGTTGCTATTGATGGATGGGTGGCTGCCCAGAAAGCTTGTTTTTCTATTATTTAATGTTTTGCAATTTATTTAGTGGTTGGTTGTGTTGTTTTTAAGGTGTCCTTCTTGCAAATGCTTCTCCTTTTGTTCCCGTTTTGTACAGTTCAGTGTTTTTAACTCTAAGGTACTGTGCCTTGTTCTTCTTTCCCCTAAACCCTTCTGAGGGTTTCTGCTGGAGTGGTAGCATAAGGTCAAGGTGATGTAAATGAGATATGACCCAGGTCTCTGGAGTTTCGCAGTGTCAGCAAGATGTACAAAGACAGGTAACAAAGTTTATGCAAGAAGAGGGGAAAATTTAGATTACAGATTGCCCAGATGTAAAATTTATTCCCAAATTTCTGATTAAAACCCCTACATTCTCACCTAGGCAGAAACACATGTGTGATTTGTTGATTGAGTGATTAAAGGCACTGTGAGCCACTAATTCACCCTTTTCTTGTGGTTTCATCAATGAGATGGGAATAGCCAACATCTGCAAAAGGATTTGCTGCTGGAAGCAATGAACATAGTGTTGCAAGTCTGCTTCCTCGGAGTCTAACTCTAAACCCTGTCCTTATCTTCCTCCACGGAGAAAATAATTTGTCATGCACCAAGAGTACTGGCTATATGAACTGTAATGTTTGTGACAGAGTTACAAAAAAAAGTTGGAAGTGTAATGCCAGGAATGCCAAAAAATGTGCTCCTCCTTAGCCGCCTGCCCGTTAATCCAGCTCTGTAGCCCACTCCAGTGGTACGCAGCGAGCATTAGGCAGAGTTTTCTGCACAGTATTTACTCCAGACTTTGCAGATGCCGTTCTTGTAAAAGCGTGACCAGGTCAGCTCCCTGCATCGCATTTCCGTCATGAACAGAGAACTACTAAGTCATAAGAGTGGGAAAAAGCAAATGGGATGTCTCTGGGTTACTGCCTTCGTCGGATGCTCTGCCGTGGGGGTTGCCTCTGCCAGCCCAGCAGAGTCTGGATTCTTTTTGGGAAAGGCTTAACACACTTGCAAATGGTTCCCCCTCCCCCAAATGGCTTTAATTATTTGCAGGAAAATGTCAAAACAAAATCACTGTGTTATTTTCTAGATTTAATCTGTATCTCGTAGCTATTAGGCCTTAATAAACACTTTCTGAGCAGCTCTCAAGGGAACCGCCGGTGCTCGGCAGGTTTTATGATCAGTATTAGTGGCGTGCAGGAGCTTTGCTAGCAACAAGACTTGGTGGCTCATCAGGTTTGGTCACACGCTGGTGCGTCCCATTTAGTTGCCGTCTGCCATCAGGGATGAGAAATGAATGACAGCAATCCATCGTGGGCTTTCCCACCCTGCTCTCCCAGGTGGCCGTGCTGCCACTGCAGCCTCCCTGTTGCTGAATGAGCTTGGATTGTATTCAGGAAAGCAGTGGAAAAGGAAAGAAGAGGAAAAAATCCCCTGATGCCCCAGAAAGGGGTGGTCTGTCACCTGGGCTAGTTGAATCTGGAATTTCTGATTTTTCTTGGAATTTCTTGACTTTCTTGATTTTTCTCTGTAAGAGTTTTAAGGAAGAGTCCTCCCATCATTGCAAACAGGATTGGGGCAGCACAGCTTCTCGTCTTCCCAGGGGTAGATACCATCAGGCCACTGCAACTGGAGTTATCAAGTAGTACATTCTTCTGTGTGTCAGTTGAGCTAAACCCCATCCTTCCTCTGCACCGATGAAGAGGTTCGCATCCTGGTAAAGTGGAGGGTGGCATTGCCAAGGATGGGCATCTCTGTAATTCCCTGGGTTTGGAGCCTTAGAGTCCTTTTATGCCAAGGGAACAGCGAGAGGAGACCTGAGTATGGCCAAACAGAAGCAGAGAGCACACAGAGAGGGGAAGGAGAAAAGCATGAACGAGCACCAGGAGCAAACGTGAGCAGGGAGAGCTGCGGGGCGAAGGCAGAGAGCCCGCAGCTTTGCTCCGGGAGAGGAGCAGCCAACAGAGAGACCTCAAAGCTTGAGCTATCCACCAAACAGCAGGGAAGCTGATTTATGCAATATGATTTTGGCAGGGCTGAGGACTGGGATTACCCAAGATTTCTCCAACCTCTGGATCACCACCGCAGAGTTCCCTGCTTCCTATTGCAGTTGCTGCTTGCCTGTGCAGGGTTGCTGGCAGCTCCTCCGCCTGCCAGCTCTCGCTGCGGCCCGGTGTGTTGTAAATAGATAGTCTCTGTGGCATTTCTGAAGGGGACAACTTTTTGGCCCCAGCGAGGCTAATTGCTCTGCCCTTTAAAGGACACTATCCATTCCATGAAGGACTGAATGACACATGCAAAAGGTGTAATGTTAAAAGCGTTTCTTCCCTACTCAAGCCATGAGTGCCCAGCGAAGGAACCGCTCTGCAGCACATGTGGCTGCCGTGACCCCCGGCGCTGCCTTGTGCCCAGGCATTTAGCCTTGAACAGCTCATTTTGGAGGCTTTTAGCTGCATGGAAGTGCCCAGGAGCTTCTCCTTGCTCATGCTGCTCCTCTTGGGATTTGTTGCTGTGGATTTTAAGCAGCAGGGGCCAAAGCCAAGCCCCGACAAGCCGTGTCCAAGAGGCTCCATGCAAACCTCAGTGCTGCCCCTCAGCCCCTGGCCTGTCCCGCCTCAGTAACACTCTCGAGGACAATTTCCCTGCCAGCTGTTATAATTGGTGCAAATTAGGACTAAATTAGGAACGAGCCTGCTGAATGACTCAGACCCCAATATATACACGTGCAAAAATGTTTCAGCCCCACCGTGTACATGAATGAGGCAGTCCCGGTGCGAAGGGCAGGGGCTTGTCCCCGAGTTGCTGTAGCCACGCTGGTGGCACTCAGTGCACATGTTTTATCTCATGTCTCTGCAAACCACCGTGGGATGGAGGGCTGCTGAGGCTCTAGAGCAGTTCTGGGAGGTGCTGTATTTTAGAGTAGCTTTAAATACTCAACCCAAGGGGAAATGTCCTCCCCTCTCAGCAAAAACTCAAGGGGCTTCTTCCATCGCTTGCCATGGTCCTTCCCAGACCACTGGAGTTGGGGGTGAGTGTGGATCATGTGTCAAGCGGAGAAATCATACTCTCCCTTCCCAACAGCGGAGATGTGGTGACTGCATCAGTGATCACCACGTGGAGTTAACGTGCTATAGGTCGCGACCAGCTGAGACAGCAGCCCGTGGGCAAGGAGTGACACCAAGCCAAAGAGCAGGTGGTTCACAGCCTCTCCAAGTGCAAAAGGAAGCCCAGGGGTTACTTCAGCCTGGCTCACACCACCGTTTATCGGCACAGGCCGGGTTGCGGATAGTTGCACTGAGAACAGGGACAGAAAACGTGTAGGGGGAGGACGGAGAAGTGATTGCAAAAGGAGACAGGACTTGATCTCCTGCTCCTCCAGCCTGGGGAGCTGCAGCCCATCTGGCACTTCACCCCAAAGTGGGTTATGCTGCTTGTGGGAGGACCGGAGCTGAGATACTTATTTTTCTCATTCTGGTGGGATGTTTCTGTTTTGAGGCAGTGGGGGAGAAACCATGGTGAAAAAAATTCTGGAGAAATAAATGAGAGTGAGGGGGTTGCTGTGTGTTCCAGTGGCTGCCATAAACGAACTGAAAGAGCAAAATCCTGTTGGTCCTGAAAAGCAGCTTAAAACCAGCAGCATCAGAGACTGGGCATGAGAAACTGAGACCGCTTTGGTTTGTTAATGATTTTCTCTACTGGTTTTCATGCTCTGTAGAGCTGACAGTGGTTTTAGAAAATGTGCAGCCCTGGCTGATCAGTACCGATTAATCTTGTACTACAGAGAGCTCCGAGACCTGGAAGCTGTGAAATTTCTACGGTTGTTTGTCAGGAAAGAGAAAAGCGGTGACAAGCCTGATGAAATGTTTGAGACTTTTTATTTTGCCATTTTCTGCTTCCTTATAGTCACTGTGCTGGTGCTTTCTGGCCCATCCCAGCTTTGTATGCAGCTTTGAAGCATTCTGACTGGGGGGAAAAGGACCGTGCCCAGGAAGTGATAGAATCAGCAAGGTATTTTCAAACAGATACTGGTAAATTCAGATAGTAATAAACCCCAGAAAACCTCCATTGATTTGGTGGAAATGGAAATAGAGGTATACTGAGCAGAGTGCTTTGCCCTGGACTCTTCCCTTGCTCCCTCGCTGGTGCAGAGCCCAGCAGCATCCTTCCTCTGCAGCCCTTTGTGGGCTTACAGAAGCTGTAGACTCTTTGCTGTCACGCTGAGTTGTCCAAGAATGCAAATTCTCCAAGTAATTTATTTTCAAAGAAAGTTATTTTTGTCTGGAGGGCAGGTTATACACGTGAAATTACAGTATGTTCTCTTGAAGCACAAATTTACAGATTGGTGCTGCAAATGAATCTCCTTCCCAGTCCTGCTCCAGGCAGCTCTGTGCATCTCGTTGCAAAGTTTGATCAAAAATACTAATATTACTATAAATAACTGAATTACTCAGCGTTGACGTGCTGTTGTCAACGTGGTGGGTGAGGCCAGGAGGGCCAGCCTCCCTTTTGGCAGGCTATTTTACAAACTGTACAGGCTTTTGGCAGGGAGAGCTCCCATCTGGGAGGAGCCCATGTGGTTACCGTCCTTGTTGGTGCTTGTGGGTGCAGGTATTTGTGCCCCAGGCACAGCAGCATCATAGACACTTGGTTTTTTACTGTCTTAAGGATACTTTAATTCTTCTGCTGTTTCAAATAGTGTCATTTGGAACAGCAGGATGAATGTTATTCCTGAAAGACAGAGAGAAACTGAAAGCAAATCTTGGGATTGAATCTAGGTAAAGCTGTGAAATGCAAGTATGAGGAGGGGTTCATTGAGCTGGAAAAGGAGAAACTGAGACAGAAGGAAGCCAGGCACTGACTGTGAGTGAAAGCAAATGCAGCCACTGCCTGTTTCTGAAAGCAGACGATATTTATGTATTTATCAGGATTTCCTTTTTCCATCCTTCACTTCTGTTGCCTTCAGGTACCAGGTCACTTCTGATATGTATATGAGGCTGGAAAACTATCATCTCAGCCACCTTATGGTATAATTAACTATCATCTGATTAATTTTTGAGGTGAAAAGAAAATAGCATAGATGATAAGACTTTCATACATGACATCTCAGCTTAAAGAATGCAGCCTGGAGTGTCTTCATGCTGAGTGCTGGAGGGTCACAACCTACGTGCCAAAAATCACTGGAATTACTGATTTCCATGCATGATCAAAATTGCACTCTCATCCTTATTGCACCAGTTTTTTTCCCTCCTTCCTTCACTTGTACTTTTCAAGGGCTCTGACTTTTGGAAGAATATCCGTATGAGAAGCTGTTATCCCAGTCTGACTTTCTACTTGATTTGAATGTGCTAAGCTGGACCATGATTTATTTATACTCCCATGCATCTATATTACAAATGCTGTTGCCAGGTTTTAAAAGCAAATTTCAAGCCCAGATCTGTTTTCACAGCCTAAAATTCCACTTGATAGGAGCATTTAGGTACTTCCGTTTAATTAGAAATCAATGTTTTTGGACTATTGACTCCTTGCTCAAAGTTTCAGTGAATTGCCCAAGAGTGCAATTTCAAAGATGTTGTTAAGGCAGTTTGTTTGTCAGGTTTATTGGATCAGCAAATCCCAGGAATTACCAGGATTCAGCTGTTTTCTACTTTCACCTTTATTCTTGTCCAACCTAAAAGCAGTTCAAGGACTCAAAAGGGCTTGGAGCAGTGGGATTTAATGCCTCAAAATTGTTTTAGCCATTTTATTGTCATTACAGAGTCGTCCTGAAAAGCAAAGGCTTAGATCTTGAGAGATGAAGGGCTGCTCTGTGAGAAATCATTGTGCGGCTGGCAGGCTTGGCTTAGAGGCTTGAATTCTCCGTGCCGGAAAGGTCACGCAGCCTTACTTCGTTTAAGGCCGGAGCCCAGCGCTGCATCGCACACTTGCACTGAGGAGTTCCTGTCCTGTCCTTTTTCTGCTCCTCCTTTGATAATGTTGGGGCGATTCAGCTGGAGGAGGGATGGTAGGATGAGCTGGCATTAATTACGAGCATCCTGTTGTTTCCTCAGAGTTTTTTCCAGGCATCAGAAAACAGCTGCTTCGCAGTGCTGTGTTCTCCGTGGGGTAACAAGGACCCTTTTGACGTGCTCGGAGCTACAGTCACCGGATTGTTTAACAGACCCTGCCCATCTGGCCCTGCGGTTTTATTTCAGTCGGTGCAAGAATTACGATAGCGTACGCAGGATTCTTGCAACAATCCTGCCTTTCCTGGCGGGCAATGCTCCTGGAGAGGAACAGATGATTTGTGACATCTCCGCTGCTTGTATATAGTATAATTAGAGATAATAAACAAGAATAGGGCAAGAAATCAATTTAACAAATATAGATGAGGGAGAAATGAGATGGAAAGTCAACTGGAGACAGGAGGGAGACGAAAAGTTTGCAACGGAGAGGTTCTTGCTGCAGTACCAGCAACAAAAGTCGGGTGGGTGTTCAGAGGTGAGGATTGTACCCTTGAGAGAAGGACTGAGTTGAAAGGATGAGAAGCTGGAATAATGTTGACATTTCCCGAGGGACATACTTGAATTTAGGGATGGTCAACACCCAGGGATCAATATCAGGACTGGTAATGTTCGTTAGTGACCTGGATGGTGGGTGAGATGAGCCCGTGCAGCAGTACACGCTGGGCACTGACGACTGACTCCCAGTGAGAAGGACTTGGGGGTTGTGGTGGATATCATCTGGAAAATGATCCAAAAATGTGCTGTCATTCCCAATAGGGTGAACCACATGCTGGGCTACATTAGGAGGAATGGAGCAATCCAGTCAAGGGAGGTTATTATACCCCTCCACCTGCAACAGGGTGTCCTATTTCTGGTCCCCTCCATCAGAAAAATGCTGGGGAACTGGAGAGGGTTTCCCTGGAGGACTACCAAGATGTTTTGGGACTTAGAGCAGGTGTTTGGGATCTGTGAGGAGACGTTGAGGAAACTGGGCTTTTTTGTCCAGCAGAGAGAAGGCTAAGGGGCAATCTAATAGCAGCCTGCAACTACCTAAAGGGCAGTTTCAAAGGCGATAGAGCCAAACTCTTCTTAGTGGTGGCAGGTGGTAAAAGAAGGAATAAAAGATAAGAGTTTGTGGCTGAGAAGGGTCAAACTGGATGTCAGCAAAAACTCCCTCAACATGGTGATGCAGCACTGGCACAGGTAACCTAGAGAGGTTGTGGCCTCTCCATCCTTGGAGATTTTCAAGACTCAGCTAGCCAAAGCCATGGCTGACCTGGTCTTGGTTGATACCAGACCTGCTTTGAGTGGGAGACTGGAGAAGCCGCCTCCAGACATCCTTTCCAACCAGCATTTCTGTGATGCTCAGCTGTTCAGTTGCAAGGAAAGCTGAAGTTGCAAATATCCTGACTGTACATCTTTTCCCACCCAGTTCTCAACATTCACATACAACTGCTCTTGTTGTGACAAATTTTCAAGAACAGAGTGACTTCTCAGGTAGAGGCAGCTAGGGCTGCTTGTACAGCTGATTCATGTCCACAGACCAGCAGAAGGAGACCACTGCAAAGCCCAAGACCAACACTGACTCATTTATTGGGCCAACAAAGGCAGCAAGGTGCGTATTTCCTACAAAAAGCACCCAGGCTGCCTTCTGGCCATCTCATAGACATTAAGCATGGCCTTGAGAGTCCTAGGCAGTCATTAATGCCCCCCCGAGCTGAGCAGTGCCTGGGCACCCCCGGCCGCTGCCCCACTTTGGGTAGTGTTCGTTTACCAGCCGGAGGAATTGCAGCGGGACTTGGTTTGTATCAGCTATCTGTCACTATAGCAACTCCTCACTTAACCAGTCCCTGCACTAAAAATAGTTCACCTTGATCTCAAGGAAAGAAAACCAAAGGAAATCAAAAGGGGCAGTGATAGCGAAAGCTGTAGAGTCAGCTATTGACTGAAGGCTGGAGCATTTGAAACCTCTTATAAATAATCTATCATGTAAAACAGACATTTGAGGGGAATGTATTTAATCCAGAAACCCCACTGTGTCAGTGAGTTTGAAGCTTTAGCAAAGGGCATGCATTAGTTTTTATCAGAGAGATGTGTTTGCAGTTATCACCTGGCACACATGGGATGCTGAAAACCGTGTGGGCTGTTGCTTAGGTTGGTTAAGACGTGTAAGGGATCTTATCTTCCGAGTAAGCAGATTTGCAGCTCTGTCATTAGACCTGATAGCCCTCTATGCTCTTGTATGTAAGTTATCAAAATCCCTACTCATTAATGAAACTGTTGCTGGTATCTGCAGAAATCTGTGAGGGACCCAAAACTGAAAAAAGCTGAATGCTGTTAGCAAAGTCACCGCTATCTCACGTTGAAGTTAATGGGAGCTGAGTGTTTTGGCACCCGATAGGGACAGGGTCCTCTGTAAGGGACGTGTAAATGATATTTGATCTTATTTTTCCTCCAAACCCAGCTCGTGCCTACATCTGAAGGGAACGGAATAAATCCTTGTGAAGACAGGGAAGTAGGTGTGAAGGCAAAATAGCAACAAGATGAAAAGCTTGTTAAAGAGCTACAGAATTAACTGAAAATACCTTTGATGGGAAAGGAACCAAATTTGCATGAAGATAGCTCACATATCACAAGCAGTATGTTTTCAGCATTATCAGTCAGCAAGTTTGCTCTGGATAAAAGGCCAGATTATTTTAATGGCCTTTTTGGGCTGACAGTTTGCAGACATAGCTGATATTGAAATGTGTAGGCGCTTAACTGCCCCTGCCCTGTATATTCTGATTCTTATTTTTATTTAGTATTATGAACTGTATTTTTTATGTTTAGTTTATCTTCCTGTAACTAAGATAAGCAGCTTTCAGTAGTGACATGCACCATCTCGGGAGAATACCTGTGCAGGGGGGGAGGGTGAGAGATACTGCTGACCCAACTCCCACCGTTCTTTTCAAGCTTAAAGCATATTATTACAAGGCAAAAAAAGTAGAATTAGTTCTTATTACATTTTTTTACCTCACTTGAGATCCACTGCTTTTACACCATCTGGGGATCTGACCCATATTCTTCACCTCTTCACTGGGTGCTCTTTTTAATCAGCTTTGGAGCTATGAAGGAACTGCACCGCAAAGTAATTAGAAAGCCTAAGCGCATTCCCACACAGCAGGCATGGAGGTGTGAAAATAGAAATGTAGTTGTTTTAAACAAAAGAAAATCATTCATTGAAAAGGTCCAGTGATGCAAAGCCCGTAAGTCTACCCCAGGCATGACTCCGGCCCTCTGTCACTGTATTTTGGGGAGCAAGAGCTTCATCAACGTACGTGTTCGGCGGACTGTCGCTAATACACAGCCATTAATGAGAAGGAGATGAGAGCGAAGGAACCTTGGTCACTGCATGTGCTCATTCAAAGACAAGTCTCCTGGAGACGTTAGTTACCATTACTGGAGCTGATAGCACTATATACACCAAAAGGCAAGAATTCCCCCAAATTGCAGGAGTTATTGCCAGCAAATGCCCTGTTCAGTGCTTTTACCCCCAGCTTCAGCCTGGCAGCAGATTCAGCAGGGGTACAAAATTTGCTGTAGGAATGAGCAGAGTACTGGTATTCTCCCCATACGATATTTTCATGACAGTAAACTGATTTTTACCTCACCTAGCTGGCAAGACGGTTAGAAATGCTTCTTCTGTCTCTAAAGAGACTGCTGCTTCCACTGAGCTGCAATAAAAGTCTCCTCCTTACCCCAGAGCAGATGACAACTTTCTATTGCTGTCAGATTTGGGTTTATTTTCTTCCTTCCTAAAAGGATACCAGAGTTTTCTTGTTTATCAGCCAGGTCCTTCTTTAAAACTTGAGACTATGCGAAGTCTATTTGAACTTAAAACTGGAGGGTTGTAAAACAAGAGCCTTATTGTAAATCATTACGAATTTTTCCCAAAATAAACACCAGTATGATACAGAGCACAAAGCGAAGCGGCAAGTTCCCTACAAGAAATCCCCACAGCATGAACTAACCTTGAGATGTAGGAGACTGATGCAGAAAAATTGTAATACTCAAGACTGACAAAACTAATCCTAACTGAGGAGACTTGTAGAGAAATTATTATGTTATAGGAGTGAACTGCCAGCTGAAATGAAAGCCAGAACAGAAAACATGAGTGAGCAGCACTCTTTAAAATTTAATTACAAAACTGTCTGGGAGATTGAGAGATGCTGCTTCTCTGCTGGAGGGAGCTGGTGGCTGGTCAGGCCCTGGAATCATACGCTTGGTGTTTGCTCTCAGCCGAAAATTAGGGCTATGAGGCTACATACATGGAGGGGAAAGTCAGCTTAAACTACAGAAGAATTAGACTGAAGAAATCATAATAGCAGAGGTTTTTTTCTCTGTGCAGCAATGGGGAATAGCATGAGTGAAGAGTCTGGAGCACAAATCTAATGAGGAGCAGTTGAGGGAGCTGGGGTTGTTTGGTCTGGAGAAAAGGAGGCTGAGGGGAGACCTCATTGCTCTCTACAACTGCCTGAAAGGAGGACATAGTGAGGTGGGGGTCGGTCTCTTCTCCCAAGTAACAAGCAATAGGACAAGAGGAAACGGCCTCAAGCTGCACCAGGGGAGGCTTAGGTTGGATATTAGGAAAAACTTCTTCACCAAAAGGGCAGTCAGGCACTGGCACAGGCTGCCCAGGGAAGTGGTTGAGTCTCCATCCCTGGAGGTATTTAAAGGACGGGTAGATGTGGTGCTCGAGGACATGGTTTAGTGGTGGACTTGGCAGTGATCGGTTAATGGTTGGATTCGATGATTTTAAGGGTCTTTTCCAACCTAAATGATGCTATGATTCTATAAGGTAGCTTCATGGCACTGTCTCAACCCTGGGCGACCACATAGACATGAGTGTGCCTCTACTGCAGTCCCTGCTGTGCAAAATAACTCTACAGAAGCCAACTTTAAATGAGCTAACAGTTCATTTAAAGGAGAATAGTAGCTTCCTAACTGCCCTGTAATGGAGTTCGTAATTTACCTTGCTTCCCAGGCAAGTGTTGCAGCTGTGCTGTCACGGCTTATCCAAGTGTTGTGTTTAAAGGTGACTTGGGTACATCTCTGCATTGCAGGCAGTGCAATTCCAGCTTGCTTTTTCCTCCCCACCTTCTTTCCTGATAGGAGTCAGGAATCCACCAGGTTTGATCCTGTCACTGGGGTTACAACATCTCCTAACCATGAACAGGCCACATAGGTTTGGACTTCACGCTTCACGCTTCTGAAAACAGCATCCCGAGCCCCCCTGTTCTAGATTCCAAAATAAACACAAAAAGGAGGATTTGACCTCAAAAGGCATTGAATACTCAGTGACGGTGCTTCTGAAAATCAAATTTAATGCCTGATGTCTTTTTACATCTTGTTTTAAGGCCTTGTCACAGACCCTTGACTATTTGGACTTGAGCACCAGCACATATTGACACGCTTCGGTGGCTGAGAGGTTTTGGTTAATAACATGGGTAACTCCTTGTCATTGTTTTATTTGCTCAGTTGTAGATCTTGGAGTATCTTTAGAAGATGAGTACCGTTAGTATCATTTTACAAATGGTATAGTTTGGGCTATAGAAAATTAAGTGGTTTATCATAATTATAGTGTGGATGGCACGAGAATAAAGGCATCTTCTGCTTAGGTGTGAGGTTACATTACTAGTTTTACTGCTTTGAAATTCATTTTCAGTTAGAACACAAGAACAAATGTACCTGGTCAGGCCAATTATCCATCCAGATTAGTCTCTTTTTGTGCCAGCTGCCAGTAACAGGCACAGGGAGGAGTATAAGAACGGGACAAGAATGTGCGGATGTTTCCCTTTATACTCTCCCAGCCTCCAGCACTTGTGGCTCACGTCCTGAGCTAAAGCTGGTGCTTGGTAGACCTTGATGAGTTTTTCTTCCAGGCTTTGTTTTGAGCCTCCCACCTGCTACTTTCATGTGATGCTCCCTTGCCTGTTTGCCACCTCCATCCCACGCCTGATGTTACAGATCTTTGTCATATCCTTTCTCTGCAGTCATCTTTTCCTAAGCTGAAGAGTTACTCCGTACCTTTGATCAACCTTATCAGCCTTTTCTGCATCTTTTCTTGTTTTATTGAGTCCTCTTTGAGGTTGGTCAGTAGAAACCCATGGTCATCCATTGCAGTGTATAGCTTGGACTCAGTCTGCACCTCTGTATTATGAAGCTGCCTTTGAGCACAGCCCATAAGTGACCAGTTAGACAGGACAAGGCCACCAGTGATGCCACCCTGGGGCCTGACCAGTATGGCTCGCTTCAAAAGGCGGCTACTTTTATTCTGCAACCCATCAACTTACCCATGTAGACTGTCCACTCATAGCCAGAGCCCTCTGGCATGTAACCAGAAGACGTCTCTTGGCCACCCAAGTGGCTGCTTACCTGAAAAGAAGCATGTTTAGCCTTTGTGGTGCAGTTTTCTCCTATACTGATTGCAAGAAATGGGTACATTGGCAAGGTGGGACATGTATATAAGGGGAAAAGCATGTCTTGGCTCACTGATGGGATTAGGAAGGTAGCTTTGTAAGAGCTGTAATAAGGATAGTCAAGAATAGTTCACTAACAGATGGGAAAATGATAAACCTGAAAAATATTATGATGTGATTTATCTGTCTGGAAGATTTAACTCAATAGCTGGAAATTTATTGGCTAAGAAAGCGCAGAGATCAAACTAAGATGACAAATTCGCCTGTGCACACAAGAGCCTATAGTAAAATAATTCTCTGAAAAGTGGAGTTGTGTATTTATTATTTCCTTGGCTTGTGCCTAACTATCTAATCAGTCTTTGTACATGTCAGCAGCACATCCATAATAAGAAAGTGCTGTGTGGATTGTGTGAACTGGAATTAGAGATGCGATAATCAGCCCAACCGTTGGAGACAATGTAAAGGCTGCACGGCATTTGCATTCCTCTAGCCGAGGAAAAAAACCTTATATGTGCAAATGAGTTGTTGGGATTTTTTTCTTTCCTGATACGTTATAACCATGGGCAAACTGGTCTCAGAGGAGCACTTCCCCGACAGCATGCCAGTTCACACAATGCCTCAATGCCTGGTTAGACCTGCTCCAGTATGGTGGTGACAGCGGTGCTATATTCAGTCAGTATGTGAGGTGATGTGACAAACAGAGGCATATAGATGTATATATGCCATGGAAAAAATCGCTGATGTATAGGTAGGCCCACAGTTTTGTGATGAAGAGACCACAATTGGGATTAGGAAACCTATTGTCCCATCTGTACAATTCTGATAATATTGATCAATCCCATCAAGATGTTGTGAAAGTAACTAATAACTACAGAGGGAGCCTCACTTTGTGATCCTCATACTGCCTCAATGTCCTAAACTGTTATCGATTCCTTATGAAAGCAATCTGCCTGTCGCTCGGTTGTTCTTCTGGCCAGCCTCAGGGTTTTCTGTCGAAATCCTCCTTGACTCTTGTCTTCCCATATTCTGATTAGCATCACCATTATCAAGGAATAAGGAGAGACTGAAAGCAAAAGGCTGATGTTGCAAAGGGAAGGTGTGAAGTGCTGAGCAGAAAAGAGCAAGGTTAGAAGTGATGAGTAGGGCAAGTTCAGCAAAGTCTGATCCTAAATTTAATCATAGCCCTGTATGGCTGCCATGCCTTTCCTGCCTGGAGGAGGAGAAAGGCATGGGTAAGCCACTGGGGTGTTGCAGTCCAGTCCCCGTGTTCAGCCCCTGCCCATAACCCGTGTCCCTTCTTGCTGTGGCAAGATAAGGAGGCAGAAATAGGTGAGACTTGAAAGATAGAGCTTGTTCACTTTAAAGGTTTTTGTGACAAGAGCTGTCCTGACGTGCATGCTAGGACCGACATAGCTTATCAAAACTATTCTTTAATGTATATAGTTTTAAGCCGTTCCTGGAAAATAATTATCTATATTTGTAAAATGATGTTGCTCTATACATTAAGAGCATTCTCCTCCCAAAAGCTGTTAATCAGCTAAATTGAGCTGCCTGTTTTAATGCTTCAGGTAACTGAGAGTTAGATTAAGTGCCACCTGCAATGGAGCAGACCTCTGTCCCGTGTTGGGTTGCATGACCCAACGCATAGACCCTCCTGCCTTGAGAAGCTGGATGTTTAAGTTCTCAGGACTACAGCTTGAAAAAGGGAGATGGAAAAAAAGTCCTATATGCTGGCGTAAAGGCACATGGGACAGGTCTGTATCCCTTTTTTGGTTTCTAAAATTCAGGCTCATCATCCCAGACCAAACCTACTCAGTGCTTAGACTGTACTAAAGGCTGTGTTTAAGTGGCGGGTGTCAGAGCTGGTCCCGGCTCAGCTGGCATCTCGAAGAACAGCAAATATGAAGGGAGCTTCAGCGCCTGCAATTCAGGAGACCGTCTGAAGAGCACAGTTAGACACGAGAACACACTGTTCGCCAGTGGGTTGGAAACAGGAACCCACATGGAAATGTTGCATTTATTCCATTATCTAGTGGCAAAAGGAACATTTCAGGACAAGAAGATGCAGGGGAAGCTGATTATGTTCTTTGCAATAATATTCTTCATCAAAGACACTGAGGAGATGCCTTCTTGTTAAACAGAAATACGAGATGACAAATGTAGTAATACACGGCAAAAGTAACAAGTCTCAGCTCTGTGTTGCTTACTCCAGCATCGTGAAGGATAGGAGAACAAAACAGCTGAATTGTATTCAAATGCAATATTTTGCAGAAAAGTGATATGACGATGCAGACTGATTCCTTCCTTGCCCTCCGTCTCCTGGACCTCTTTTGAACCTTGAGAAAAAACTTGACAAAAGAAATCTAACGCAATTTTAGAACTCCTTATGAGAGGCTGTTCGGGAAAATGAGTTGTTACAAGAGTAATTTTTGTAGCAGATGAAAATCGGAGTTGTCGTCTCTGCACTGGTAGCTTGAGTTTCACCCCAGCTGACTCCTACTCACACACAGGAGTTTCTAACTTAGATTAAGAGATGCTTTAAAGCTGAGCTGCTTTGCTCAGCAGGGAGTGGGCTGCTGCTGACACTCAAGCTGTGGCTGGGAGGGTGCAGCTGCCTCACAGGGCTGCTGCTGCTGCTGCTGCTGCTGCTGCTGCTGCTGCTGCTGCTGCTGCTGCTGCTCGAGTCAGTAGGTCTTTTTTATTTTTTTGCTCTCATTCACAGGGAAGAAATCAAATGTAGTAAATCCTGGCTAACAGTGGCAGTGAAGACGGCTTCCACAAGGGAAGGCAAAGAGCACAAACAGTCCGTTTTCAATAGGGTAAGAAGTGACAAGGGGATGCCATAAGGGACTGTAGCAGGACAGGTCTTAATAATAAGAGAGGTTGAAAAAGACTAATTAAATATACACGTAACATTTTTAGTGTTACTTACCCAAAACAAATTTTGCCTAAATATTTCAATTGAGGGGTTTATTGTAGCAGTTCTAAAGAGTCTTTATGATCCATTTTCTCCATCTGCCATAATGTACCACGGTCTGGGAAAGCGATAGTGTGTTCAGTCGTCATTCCACCTTTTTACAGAAGACAATGAGCCTGAGCCACTGAGAGATGAAGGAATTCAGCCAGGATGGATTCAGTATCAAAACCAGAACTGAAATTTTAAATTTGCTATTTCAAATATTTTAGCCTGGAGAAGAGGAGGCTGAGGGGAGACCTTATTGCTCTCCACAACTACCTGAAAGGAGGCTGTAGCAAGGTGGGGGTCGGTCTCTTCTCCCAAGTAACAAGTGATAGGACAAGAGGAAACGGCCTCAAGCTGCGCCAGGGGAAGTTTAGGTTGGATATTAGGAAAAACTTCTTCACCGAGAGGGTGGTCAAGCATTGGAACAGGCTGCCCAGGGAAGTGGTAGAGTCTCCATCCCTGGAGGTATTTAAAGAACGGATAGATGTGGTGCTTGAAGACATGGTATAGATGGACTTGGCAGTGACAGGTTGATGGTTGGACTTGATGATCTTAAGGGTCTTTTCCAACCTTGACGATTCTGTGATTCTGTGATTCTATGAAATTGCACTTCTCTGCTCAGACGAAGGGGACAGTTCTGCTGGCTGGCTCACCTTTGACAGTGTAGTTTATGTGGAACAAATGCTCCTATTTAAGTTAGCATTGCTGATCTTCCACTTTTTCTTGCGCCTGTTTGCATCATATAACTCATTTGCCCTACTTGTTGCTTGTGAAGACTTTTGAGGGTAGGCCAGACAAACTGTATCTCCTGCTTGGGTTTCAAAGCAAGTAACCCAGGGGCTGATTTGCTCTAGGATGCCTTCAACTGTATCAGTTTTCTGTCTGCGTATCCGAAGACAGTGTTTTGTGCTCAGTTATCTTTATCCACGGAACTATCTTCAGGTCTCCCATCAGTATGTGTTTCATGTGGGCAGGTGCATTTGCAGAGGTCTTTGCTCATTTTTCCAATTGAAATAGTTTTATGAAGGATAGAGGGAGAAACACTGGCTTCCTGCTGAACAGTGACTGAGGTACTAATGGTAATATTTTGGTAATTAGAAGGTTTTTTTTAAAATTTACCAAATCTTTAATAATTATGTACTTTCATAAATAATCTTTTTACCTTTACCCATTTGGGGAAAGGACATTATTTCAAATAACGACTAACTATAGCATTAAATGGAGAATATCTTAGTTGGTTCATTTACTTTGTTCAGATTATCTTTATCTCCCAACAACACTATATGGGTTCAGCTTTGTGAAACATCACACGCTCTGACCCATTTGGTCCTATTAACCATAGTGGGATTATGTTCATGTAGTTGGTCTGGTCCCAGGTGCTCAGCACCTTGAATGAGCATGGGAACATATATGGAAGAGGAATATATATATCCAGCTGTCCTGTAGCTCCAGCAAATTCACTGAGGGTATCCAGAGTTGAAATTAGATATTAAACTTTTCATTTCTGTGCAGATCTTTTCTGGAAATGCTGAATACATTAGGAATTTGTGCAAGCCCAAGGCTGTTTTTATCTGTCTCTGTGTATTCATAACCCAGGGATCTGGCACAGCCGTACCTGGTACGTGTGTGTGTATGCACACATCCTCGTACATGCGCTGCGTCTTGTGTGCAGAAATAGTTACGCATGTGGGAACTTCTCATGGCTGATCAGCAGCTGAGAAAATGATGACTATTTCTGTCCATGCTGCTTTTTAGAAGATAGACGTGAACACATTAGGGGAATGAGATAAACAGTGGAAGCGACATGCATGGTAATAGTTCATGTGTAAAGCATTTTGCATGTGAAGGGTCAGCTCCTTGTCTCCATAAATGCAAACCTATTACAGATTCACATCCAGTGGATTCACAGGTGGCTCCCTTATTGTTAGGCTCTTTTTCTCAGTTGTCTCAAGAGCTTCATCCAGGATATTCAGAGTAGAGATTTTCTTATAATTTTGAAAAGACTGTAACATCTGGATGTTCTAGATGCTCACCCAAATGCTTTGCCATGTGCTGTGCTCTCAGCTGTATGAGTCTCTCCACGATCTGTTACTGAAAAGGGCTCATTTTTGGTGCTAATGCCTTATCCACAGACCTTGCCCCAGTCTGAGGAGCTCAGCGGGAAGGACTGGAGAGCCAGATGTCTTCCCGGGCCAAGCACCCTAATAACTACAGTCCCACGTGCAGCCTCTGTAAGGGATCTGAAACCTTGGAGAAGTTGCTGGGGACACTCCGGCCCCCGGTGTCTCACAACACCGTCCTCCAGCTGCCCTGCAAGGACGCAGGGAAGAGGACCTGGCAGCCCCCGCTTTGGCCAGGCAGGATTTCAACCAGCTTTCCTTGTTGCCGTTAAAACCTCATCCATAGTAGCTATGAAAATTGCATTTATTTTTTGCTCATCTGTTTCAGGAAGAGATTTCGAGCACTGGAGTGGAAGAACTGCAATTAAGGTCTGCGAGAAAGATAAAGACAAAAAATAATGAGGTTTCCCTTGAACTGGGAGCACATTGCTAACTCCAGGATGAGCTCGCAGCTCTTTCATCCCCAGAAAGGCTGCCCCTACCCGAGCAGCCACTGCTGCTCTCTCGTAGAAACACGTCTAGGATGGAAAGCATTAGCAGAAAGCCCACCTACCCCTTGTGATCGCGTTGCAGTCGCCCATCTTTGACAGATGGGTGCACTGGGTTTTGTCTATTTCACAATGAAAGGGACAACTTGGAGTCTAGGTACTCGGGACAGAAAAGCTGTTTCTAGTTCTGTAATGGTTTCAGATCTTCCAGGTATTTTTCAGGGGGGATGTTTCCCACTTTAAAGCTCTTTCTGTTTCTGAGTCTACACAAGCAAAGGGGAAAACCAGCAGGATTATACTTGTGAAATGGTAAGAAAGTCCAGAATAAGCAAACTATTTGTCTATACTAGCTTCTGGTTGTGTCAGAAGGGAGAGAGGTGAGTAAGAGCAAGCAGAGAAATTCAGGCAGAATGGGATTTTTACTGTAGCCCTTTAAATGTGAGATTATATTTTGTGTTTGAGAAAACCACATGGACACATGGAATAATCCTTAATTTCACAATGACGGCAGATATTGCTGAACACACAGAGAGGAAACCAGCACGTTTTTCATTCGCTTAGGTGGCCGCTCGGGGGGAATCCGAGGGACTGTGCGTGCCTCTGCCTGTGACACGGTGTGACTGCACGGAGCCACCTTGCAGGTGTACAGAGCAGGCTTTAATTTAGTTAAACCAGGTAACCCTGTGGCAGGGAGCTTTCAGCCAGCCACCTGCATAAATACCCCAAGGTGTTGGCAGGCCTGGTGGCTGTATGGTTGCAGTTTCACATCTCTCGGTTGTTGTACAGACATGCTCTTTATTCCAGTCAGCATGTTGTTTGCCCAGATTTTTTTCTATCATGAGGTTTAAAAGGATGCTCAAGAAAGTATTCTGCTGAATTTCAGATGAGGAGGATTGCCGTATCAGATCGGGGTGTTAATGCGTATAATGCTTAGAATGAGAGAGAGGGAAATGAAGATTTGAGATTTTGTTCCTTGATCAGAGCTTGCTGAGTGATCTTGAATAAATCAGATAAAAATATTCCCATTCAGGTGCTTGCAGTTCACTTCCTAAAGCCCTGCGGAGATGCCAGAACAATTTTCAGTGGTACAGGTTGTCCTCGGCAACCTGTGAATATAGTGGGTGTTCAGTGCCTTAGCTGAGGCACTGGGGCAATTATTTAAAATAATACTGTGGATTTGGATGTCAGGTCCAAGTTTACAGTTCTTCCCTTAAGCTCTCTGTTTACCCAGTTGGCAAAACCTGTGGAAGTCAGAGCTCCCTACTGCGAGGCTGCGTTTAGTAAGAGCACTAAATCTGGAGGGAAAGCCTCATTTTGCAAGAATCTCACTAAATTTGCCATTGCCACCAATCTTCCCTAATTTTATTTGTCTAAGCTATCACCATCTGATGCACATTAATATAGGATGATGATTTGAAGAGTCATTGATCTGAGATGAATATGAAATGCTGGTTGATGCGTTGTAAGGCTTTCAGAAAAGGAGTTGGTATTTGCTCTCCCATGTAAATCTTTGCTGCATCCCCAGTGAGTTTCGGATCATCCTGCAATTCTGGGAATGAGTCTGGAAACGCAGTGTCCCCTGCCGTAGGTATTGCCTTAAGTGGGGGCAGCTGGAGCTCACGGAGGTTATTTTACCAATGCAGTCACTGAGGCAGAGGCAGGACGCACAGCCTAGCGTCCAAAAGTCAAAGGCATGCTGATGCTTCCAGAAAGGAGGTGTTGGTAGCACGAGTAGTAATGCAATGTGTCACCAAACAAACAAACAAAAAAACCCAAAACCAAACAAGAACAGGTTTTTTCCCCCCGAAAACAGGTTTCTGAGACTTTTCTGAAAAGGAGGGGAAATGCCAGACTCCCAGAACTGGAAAGAAAGGAGCAGAAACATTGAAAGTTGGTTTGGTTTTGGTTTTGGTTTTGTTTTGTTTTTTTTTTTCTTTCTGTTTCCCTGTATCTCATCCTAATGATTTAATGGGCTGTGGAAGGTACATGGGTGAGTCCTCGCCATCTAATCCACCTGTAAAAATCTTAACTGGCCCTGTCAGTGCTCATTAGCTGACGTACAGCTTCCTTCATTTCAGCCTTTCATCTCCTGATAGAAGAGGTTTCCAGGTGGGGCCTCTGGGTTGGTTTCCCGTCCTGTGTCCTTCGGCCTGCGCCGAGCGTGACTCTTCCAAAAGCACTGGAACGGCCTGGGTCTGGAGACAGTGTGGATCAAGCTCATGGGATGCTTGAGCACTGGTGGGAACCTGAAATACATGAGCTATGGATCATAAGCCTGTAGGCTTTCAAGCTCCTATGGTTTTATTTTGTGTATAAAATATATGTGGTTAGGCTTTTCCTGTTGTCATATGATTTAAACCCAAATAAAGCAGTCATGGCCAGCCAGTTGCATAATCCCTCAGGCCAGACCAGGGCTGTGTCCATCTCTCGTACATCAGGGACATGGTTTAGAGGTGGACCAGGCAGTTAGGTTAACGGTGGGACTCGGTGATCTCAGAGGTCCTTTCCAACCTAAACGATTCTATGATTCTGTGATGAGGCACGGTATCTTAGAAGTGTGCAAGAAATGGTGCTTTAACTGGTAACGCACACTGGTCTAAAGCAGTGTGGCTGTACACAAGTTACTGGTGAGAGAACAGCTATACACCGTCTAATGATGTGACCCATTGTGCTTTTCAGTGAGTTACGCCGTATCCATGTGTTACCAATGCTGTAAGTAACTGTAGGGTTTCGTTGTACTAAAAATCACAGCAGAATTTCTGGGCTTGGCTTTTCAAACACTGTAAATGCTTCCTCATGCGAATAACTCACGGAGGGACTATTCATAGCAATAACTGCTTCCATCAGCTCTGAGGATTTCTATTTCATTTTGCATAAACCTTGCCGTACAGACAGGACAGGGAGCAAAGCATCTGTCCTACTAATATTACAGAATTCAACTTTTTGTAGGGGATAATACTGAAATGCGGGTGTGGGGGCGGATGAGTCAGAGGTGGCAATCAGCAGAGGGGCTTCAGCACAGAAATGTACGGCTGTTTCTTACTCCAGAATCGCATCTGCCTGCGATTGCTGTTACATGTTTTTTCCCACAGAAGATGTAACGGGAGCTGAATTTACTTCTCTGCTTGCAAAGCGTCAAACCGTGCTTTTCCTCCTCCATTTCCACTGTTTAAAACCAGCAGAGCTGCTTTAACCTTCTTTTTCAACCCGTGTTAAAAACAGGGTTTGTCAGTCTGGCAGGCTGGGTTTCAGCATTTTGTATGACTAAATGTTAAATTCTTGGTACTGTTTGGTGTATTTGAGCCTGGCAGTTATCTGTAGATGTCTGACGAACACTAACTTGTCTTCAACTGCTCTCACAAGCAGCTTTGCTTGATTTCCATGAGGGTTTTTTTGGCAGCCACTTAGATCTAAGAATACATTATCAGTCTCTGTCCAGATCCCCGTAACTTGTAAACCAGGCTTGCACCCAGGGTGTCTGGAGGGAGCAAAGGGAAGAATCCCCTCTGTGGGTTGTGGAGCAGCAGCAGCAGGGATGATCCCGGGCTGTGGTGAGCGTTTCGGCGGCTGTGGTTGTCTTTGCCCCGTTGTGAGAGCATCTGTGGCTGCTCAGGTCGCCTAGCCCACCAGCACGGACCCAACACATCCATAAAGTTGATGGAAGGAGAAAAATATTTGCTGAGGCAAAGCTGCTCCTCTGTCTCAGGAGCAGGAGCACCCAAGGCTCTTGCTGGGGAAGGGGAAGGTTTGAACCCATCCCTCTGGCCCTCAGCCCTGCTTTGGCTGGTGTAGCCCATCTCTGCCGTTGTCCTCGCTGCTGCGGAGGGCACCGATGTCCTGCAGAGCTTCTCTGTGGCCTGCCCTCCCCAAACTGTGTTTGCCCGGTTTTACGGAGACCTTTTGCCTCCGTGTCTCGCAGGTTTGGCCATGGCAAGAACATATGTGTGAAGTCCTCAGTGCAGAGAAAGGAAATGTAAAAATCAGGGGTTTAACCTCAGGGTGCTTCACCCGGGCTTGCTCTTAAGCCCAGGTGTCTCCTTGCTATTGAATGGCATAATATTTATCCCACTACAGCAAGGCTGCCAAGCCACGTGGCTTGGCTACTATAAATAGTCCTTCCACTAACACACAAAAATACTCTTTGTACTGGGTGGTGGGACTGTAATTGTGTCTTCTCGTTTTCTCCTTTATTGGTGTATAAGTGCTTCTGTTTCCACTGGTGATGTTTTTGGTTTGTTTTGTTTGTTGTTTTTTTTTTTAAATATCGCAGGCATTAGATCTGCCTTTCTACTTCAGTTTCTTTAATACCCCTTACTGGACATCGGAAAGAATGATTTTGTTTTCTTTTTTTTCTTGGACATGGCTTTATATTAAAGTCCCTAAAATGAACTCTTCTAAGATGCAGTATAGTTTTATTCACAGGACATCTGAAAGGTGTTCAGCCTGGGTTGTAACATGTAATGGTTGCAAATCTGGGCTCTAAACAGCTAACTTATGATGGGCTTTTTTCCTTAATTTGCGTATGTCCGTGTGTAGACATGTACAAATACACAGAGGTACAGGCAGCTGGAAGTTGGCCTGTAAGTCTGGTAATTAATCAAATGTCACAGCCAAATGAAAACCCTATCCCTGGCCATAGCCTAGGTAACAACAGACATTGCTATAGAAACCTAATGCATGCATGGAAAAGACCAACTGTACTTAAGGAGGGGGAAAAAAAAACAACCCTGAATACAGTAGTTTAAGTTCTTTTGAATTTTAAAATATTGGGGAGTAAAAGTGGCAAAGGCTGTGCAAGTCAGATACGAACAACTTTCTTTAGGAGTTGCTCTGAGGCAGGGACTGCATGAGCAGACGCGTAGAATAAGTTGCTAACTTATTTGGAGTCTAGGTAAGGTCCACTGGAAGTGTCTCTATTGATTTTTATTGGGAATTAGATCAAGGCCTTTGCTTGTGAGTGAAATGAGAGAAGGAATCGATCACAAACAATTTCCCCTCTCCTGAAGTACAGCTGCGCTTATGAACGACGACGATTAACCGTATTAGCCTATTGCCACTTGTTCCATCAATTTGGAAGCTGTGGAGCGCATATTTCAGTGTTGCTAAGACGATGTAATAGCCTATTTGACATTTCCCCAATATTTTTTGTGTAAAATTCAAGAGGCTTCATATACATTCGTAGCATCACATCGCCAGTCATAAATCACGGCTGTGTGTTAGCTAAGAAATGTCCCTAGGATTCACAGAGAGGGAAGTGGAATCAGAGGAATCAGCTTATTTGCTTGAGGAGCTGGTATCCTCTTTAATTTTCCTCCTTTTTATCACCTATGGCATTATTTCAGTTAAAGATTTTACAGGTATTTGTGATCAGTGATCTTTGTGATCCTAACTCATAAATACTTACTGGTTTTATGATCATATTATGTACAACAGAAGTCTGATTCTTGCCTTGTAAATAGGTACAAATCAGGAGTAAGCTGAGAAATTTCTTTTTCATATGCATGTATAAATGAGAAAAGAAATCAAAAGCAATTTATGAATCAGAATTGCCAAGTCTAAATTTATTGCGACTTATTGAATACATAGTCTTTAATGTCCCTGGCTTCTGGAATCATGTTACTTTATAAAAGCTTTCATTTTCTTTCTTTAAAAGAAAGGAAAAGCAAAAAGAACTGCTTTTTTTTTTCCTTCCTTGGAATTTTATAGCCACTTCTGAGCGCAGAGAAGACTTAACGGCTCAAAAAGAAAATGCAGATAGGAACCCTGACATTTATAGGTTTAAATACCGTGACACTTTGAGGGTTTAGCTGGTGATTTTTTTGGCATTTGAAACCAGTATTATTGATGAATACAATATGTACATACAAATGTTGTGTTCGTTACAGTAGGACTACATGCATTAAAATAGCTATGTAGTTACAATGTAATTTTGTTTGTTTAATCCTGGGACATATCAATGGAAAACCAAGCATCTCACCCAAAAGTTAGCTTCATTATCAGACCTGCATCGCATTGACTTCACACGCATAGCTTTAGGCATGGTACTTGGAAAATATTGGCCCTTGTTCTTGGTTGTGCAACATTCAAGCAAAGTAGGTGAACTGCGTGTGATGCCAATAAATGAATGAGTTAAAATTGGATCGGCTTGTAAAACATCTGTGTCTAATCCAGTGTTTTGGTAGCTCTGCTGTGGCCATATCAAGGCCACTGATAATAACACAGCTATTGAAATGCTGGGTTATATTTACATTCTAGATGAGGAACAGCTTGTTGGTGTTGCTATACCGTACTCGGAGTGCGAGATGCAGCGTTGGTGCCAGCGGATCTGAACATACCCTGAGCAAAACAAGGTGTTTGGGAGCAAGGTCAGCTTGGTCACTCTAGGGCGTTATGGCCAGCAGAAGCTACAGGACTCGGAAACGATGGTCTTCCCTTCTGCATGTAGTAGATCCACACAGCCTACAAATCCAAGCCCAGATTAGTTGCCTTGGCTTATTAATGTATAAATGACGCCCCTTTGAATGCCAGAGGGAGTCTTTTTGAAGAAGTGTTGAACAAGGGCAGCAGCTCAGTTTGGAAATCACAGAAAAACCCACCCTCAACTTGAGCAGAACAGCTGGGGAGATTTTTAGGCCTCCTCACAGAAGTGGAGATGGACCCCTGGACATCCTCAGCCAGAAAGGATGAGGCCTACATTAGAGGCAAGGCATAAAAATCCCCTGGGGGTAGGACTGGAGCAGGGGGAAATGAAAACAGTGTACGTGCTTTATTTTTGAAATGTGTATGTTTTGCAGATGCTAATGCAAGGAAGAAGGTTTCATGGCATTTCAATAGAAGGCAGACCATCTGTGCACTGCAGCTTCGCGCTCGTGTGGGAGAACTGGGAAGCCAGGCTGCCACCTGGAGTAAGGGGGGATCAAATGAGAATCTGTTTCATTATCCACGTGGGATGAAATTTGTAGATGATGGAAAGCAGATCAGATTTGAAAGCTCCCTAAAGTGAGAAAGCTTGTCTTTAGGGGGGAAAAAAAAACCCAAACAAACAAAGCCACGATTAGCCATATTACAGAGTAGAGACAACCCATGTGCTACCATCATGATAAGCATGTGCTTTTCCCGTGAATTTCTGTGCTATGTTCCCTTTTTTACACGTTATCTGCAAGTTGGCCTCTCGCGAAGCCAAATATTCGAGCAGGAGTCACCTCCATGGTGTTAGAGGGGTCCAGTTAGCAACCAAAGTGCAAACGGGGGCAGCCGAGTCAATGGCAGGGGTTGACCCCAGCAGCCTGCCAGGAAGGGGCGGCTTCGCATTCCAGCTCGGCACGGCGGGCGCTCGGCCAGCCCTGGCTGCCCAGGAAAAGGCATGAATTAATGCGTGTCTCTGCCGAGGAACGGGGATGTGCTGACGGCATTGCTGGGGCCTCTCAGAAGAGGAAGGTAATGGACTAGTTTGTGCTTCTGTCCCTTATTTGAACAGCAACTTTTAACCATTGGGAGCATATAAATCACAGTTTAATAAACCGAGATGGGTAGGTTGTTATTTTGGTCTACATCTTATTGTGAATAATGCTCTACATATTTGATGTAAATGATACAATGGGTCTGACTCCAAAAGCGAGTGTGTAGCTCAAGGGATAAATTGCATCAGTGTTCGCAGGGGAATGAGAGATGCTGCTCTGATTAAGTCTAATGGAAGCTAATTTCTGCAGAGCCCCATATACTCTACTGCTGATGTCTTGCCTTTGTTGGGTTTTGTTTTACATTATTAATTAACCATACTGCTGCTTCCAAGCACTTGAGACCCCTTTGAAGTTGCAGTTTGATCAATTGATATGCAGTGTGCTACAGGTAGAAACAGCTTATTGCATTAAACTGACACTTTAAGTAGTTCTGTGGCTGGAGAACTTGCCTAGGAACTTCTCAGTGCTGAATCATGACTCAATGTTGCTTTAGCAAAGCCTCCACCACCAAGTGTTGGCTTTGGTCTTTAGAAGTGCCTGTTGTTCTGAGGAAATGTATTATCACTTTTAAGAGATGAAACATGCATTGCCACATGTTTTGAGGCAGTTGCATTGGCAAATAACTTTCTCTCTACAGAACAAGAGAACTGCAGCCTGGAAGGGATCTATATCGTGGTTAATAATCTGCTGTAGAAGAGCTCTATCGTGAGGTTTCTGGCTGTTTTTTTCAGTAGTTTGGGATAATGTAGCCGGTCCATGGTACTATTGCAGAGCTGGGTGGACATATTTGTATTTGGTGCCGATTCCCCCGGGCTCTGCAGAAATCTGGCTCTGTGCTGTGAGCCATCTGACCCTCCCGTGCTTTGGCAAGGCCAGCTCACGTGTAGGCGATGCTACCCGTTGCAGGCAGGGTGACAGTGAGAGCACGCCATGCTCCTGCATCCTCTTCCCCTTCAAATCCCAGGAGCAGAAGCACTGTGAGTGCAGGGACGCTCCCGGCAGAGGAGGGGAAGGAGGAGGTTTGTTAGTAGAGTCCTGTAATCCCCACAGGGATATAGGAAGACATAGCAAAGTCAGCATTTTCAGCACAAATCGGCCCTGTAATCCTAATCCCCCCAAGGACAGCACCTGGCTCCCAGCAAGGTCCCTGTCTCTGCTACTGATGTTGTCAAAGACACTTGTTTTCTGCCAGTGCAATTGCATGATTCCAAACTTAGTCCTGAATTTGGGTCCTGTTCATTGGGTGCTGGAGGAGGGATCGACAGACGAGGAGGAGGGATGGGGAAGAGAACTGGGCAGAGCGCTGCTCCAGAAAGAGGGGGAACAGTAAAGAAAGGCCTGCAAGCAGCAGGAAAGGGGACCCTCACCCTCCTCAGCATCATTGCTCAGTCAAAAGGAAGGAAAGCCTTCTGGGGAGCCAGGGAAAGCCCTGGAATAAAGACTTTCGATCTGCCTGAAAGGTCTCTGGGAGAGCCCAGAGCTGAGTTAAAGAGGAATGAAGTAGCTGTGGATGGCTGTGAATATTGAGGCACGTCCTGCGTTCTTCGCTTCGTATATATTGCTGGGAGATAGTTTCTTTGTGTTCAGCACACATTTCTCCTGTCTTGGTTCAATTTAATTTAGGTAAATCCCCAGTGTCAGCCAAACCAAATGGCTCCAAGCGCGAGAGAGGAAAGCCGACAGCTCCTCTCCCGACAGAAGGGGAGGAGGAGAGGAAGGAGAGCCAGTTTTCCTTGATCACGTTATGGCACGTGATCGGGAATCATAGGGTCCGCGGTTGCGTGTCCCCCCATCTGCAGCAGCCGTCCACATGTCTGTCACACTCTGACACTGGATCTGCAGCAACTGTTGCTTCAGCTGGCTGCTGGCATGTATTTATCATGAGAGGTGTTGAAAACAGCGCCAGAGCAAAATGTCATTAAAGCTCCAGCTCTAGACATCAACAAGAGAAAAATGGAAAAGGCTTTATCAATGTGAACGAAAGCAATGTGATACATATATTTTTAAGCACAGTTTGGGGATATTTTCTTTTGGATTTTGATTGATTTCAGGTGACAGATCAAAGGAATGAGACAGAATATAGTTAGTAATGTGTTCTGTTATTCCTGCATGGATGTGTTTCTACCCATTTCTTGCACGCTGCCGTAGTACGTGGGTGTGCAGTGGCCAGGAGCACTTTCACCGCTGGTAGGACACGGGGCATGGGGAAGCAAGGTCACTGATTAGCGCCGTCGTGTCTCAGCAATGACAAAGTTACATAATTATGTCCGTCAGGGATCCTTTTTCTAATTGCATATTGCTGAGGGACTAGCACAGATTGTGCCTTGTTTACCTTGGCCGTTTTAGCAGCTAAGCCCGGTCTGGTTGATATCCTTTTTGTTTCTGTAGTACTCACCTCCTCCTGCGGCCAGCTGTGCCCAAGCCCCCTATCCAGCTCTGATTATTTTCCTTCGCACTAAATAGTTTTGATTCACTGTCAGAGCCCTTTAATTTCATTGCAGCTTTGTTTACCGAGATGAAGCGATGCACTCGGAGCACAGAGTAACACAAATAATTGTAATTTTGATGAAACAGCCCCTGCAGCTCCTGAGCTCTCAACCTTCCCGCTCTGCCTGCTCAGTACCAGTGGTACCAGCACACCCAGTCCCCGTCTCGTCTTGGTTTAAACCTACTACCACTCTTGTTGCTATCACAGTTGAATAGAAGTCAGTGCCGTCTCCAAAAACTCTGTTTGCTGGTCTTAACCCTGTAAAGTTTCCAGTCTGTGCTTTCACCCCAACTCCAGGACTTTGTGGGGTGGCAGAACCTGGCACAATCTGTGCTTGGAACAGGGCTGAGCGCTCCTTTTTCATCATCAGGGCAGACAGGCCTAAGGCAAACGCTGTCAGAGATCCCACACTTGGCTCCACACAGTGTGAATACCTCAACCATAAGCTCTGCAAGGCTAGTGGCCAGCCACGTGATGGTCCGGAGGTCTCAGCTGGCCTGGGCTGGTGTTCAGCTTGTACCAACTGTGGTCCAACACTGATACAGCTGAGTTGTTCCAAGCTGGATCCCGTTCAAGTTCAACAGAACTTCAGGGTGATGCTTCAGTTCAATCCTGCATCAAGAAAAAAGTGTCAGCTAAATCCCAGCTACCTTCCACAAAACAGTGATTGAATTCCTTTTACAGTGGTGAAACTTTGGCAGACTATACCTGTTTAATCAATGCAATAGTTTAAAAAAATAAAGAGGAGGAAAAAATAAAAGCTTCTTGGGGCCACAGCTTTACAGAGTGATGGAATGAGTGGTGCAAATGAACTGCTGAGGCCCCCTGATGTGACAAGAGCCTGTAAGGATAAATGTTAGGGAAGCATTTGGAGAGCCATGAGCGTTATTCACTACTATCCTGTCCTCTCTTGAAAGAAGAACATTGCAGAACTTCCTGATGTTCTTTGTAGTGAATCCGTAAGCTCTTGGTTGGTAGGAGTTAAGGATTATATGTTCATGCTGTCTCTGCAGTGTCATCTTCTATTTTTCTGGAGGTGTCAGGAATATAATCGGCTGTCAGAAAAAATAGAGGCCGAGGAAAGCAAAGGATGTGGCTTTCTTGGCAAGTAGAGTCTCCTCATCTTATGTCCTCTGAATCTGGACTCGAAGGACTAGACACCAGTCCTCTTTCTTGACTGGTTTTTGCAAGACCTGGCTCAGCTAATGAGCTTTCAGCCACGAACCCTTATCTAGGCGGCTCTTTAAAGCCAGCTGGTCTTTCACCATCTGACTGATTCTTCTGTGTTGAGCAGCAGCAGATGACTCTCAGCATCAAATACAGTTTTGCCAACGTTCAGTAAACTGGCGTAATATATAGCGATTTACTACTTGCAGAAGTGCCCGAAAACTTGTCACAGTCCGTTTGTGGAGGCAGATTCAATCTAAATGGCGTTCTGAATGGGAGTCCTGGCTATCTAGGGGATATGCAGGGACTGGGGTGAGGCTCTTGTCCGGAGCTGCCTGTGCTTCGAGGAACAGGTTGCAGCACTGCCTTGCTTTCACAACCGAAAACAAGCAGCTTTCCAGTGCAATAGTTACTTGTTACAAGGAGAAAACAGCTCATAATTTATTTTCAGAAATGAGGTCAAAATAGTGCAGCTGGGGAGGGAAGTGAGTGGCGCAGCGGGTTGGTAATGAGATACAAAGCCTTTCCCTGCTAGGTTAAATCCAGCTTCAGTCAGCAGCGACTGAAATCTTTTATCATTTGACAGTTGTTCACCACAGCCTTTGCGGTGTTGGCTTTGCTCCGTGACATCTGAGTCAGTACTTGCATAACCAGCAGCCTGCTCGGCTGCCTGGGCATCCCGGGGACCGGCGCAGGTTAGCGGGGAAGCACCCGCTCCTCTTCTCCTATGAAGAGGCCTCCTGCTCTTCAAAAGGTTTTCGGTTGAACGTACTTTCCTCCTGGTTCGAAGCCCCGAACCGTTTCCAGCTGTGTCGGCGGACAGGGCGGTGGGGTGGAGGTTGTGGTAACCATCTGCTCTGAGTTGAAGAGCAGCATTGGAGCGGCTCTGCCAGGGGTGTTGCAGCAGCCTCACCAATTGCTCGATCTGGTCCTGGCTGGTGGAGCCATCCCTTCCCCAGGTCTGGTCCTGCCCTCAGGTTCCCTCCTCGCAGCCTGCTCTGAAGCCCTTCTCTGCATCTGCCCCTGTGCGCAGAGATTCTTGAGGGGTTAAAGCCTTAAATAAAAGGGCATAGGTATCTTCTGTACCTTTCCTTTCCTCGACCATTGTAGAATTACAGAAGACAATAGGGCAGGCGGCCAGATCACTGCCCACAGGTTGTTCTCTAATGCGGATCTTCTAGTAATGGACGTAGCTTTCTCACTGATCCATCTAGGGAAGGAGATACTGAGATCAGATATTTAAGATCTGTCCATGCTTTTCTTCTCTGGCACGTTAGCCGGTCGGAGCTGGTTATGCTTTTTCCCCTTGTAGTGTATATAACGCTCATATCGTAGACTTTGTCTGCACCTCTTATGTCTGAGCTTTCAGATATTGCCTTGTACTAGTCAGAGAGGTAGCAAACTTGGAGGAAGGGCCTCTGCAAACATACCTGCTTGGAGGTGCGCTGAGCTTTTGCCTGATGCAATGGAAGCACCAAGCACCCTGTTCGCCTGATGTGATTTTTGTGGCTGCTGGATTTGCCTAGCTTCTGCAGTTTAAAGCGTGCTAGTCCTCTGGGTTTGTCACTGAGCTGTCTTGTACGTGAACAGACACGGCTCAGCCTTCCTGAGTCTGAGGACTGAAGCGATGGCTGTGAAATCCCTACCCCGCTTTAGCGTATTAATTTGAGTGTGAAATGAGGATAGTTGGAGTGTCAGTGTGAGCTGCCTGTCCACAGCTGATGCTGGCGTGCAGGAAGGGGACCAAAGTCTCTGGGGACTTAGGAAGACATCTGCAAAAGGATGAGAACTGGGGTGACGGGGGAAAAGGCAGAATGAAAGGGCAAAGGTAGATCTGCTTAAATAGATCGGATTTCCCCACTGAGTGAGGGAAACCTCTGGCATGAAGGTGTCCCCTGCTCCAGGGAGTCTGCTGTGTAGGTACTCACTCTCAACATGCTGAGTCCTGTTGGCTCCTGCTGTTTTCATACGCTTTATAGCAGGATGACAGCTCTGAGGAGTAAAACAAGCCAGGAATGTGACTGCTGTCATGTGCTGGAGGCATGCTGTAATAGTGACCTGGGATGGGCTGTGGGGTGAAGCTGGGGTTGGATGAGAAGGGGGGGGAAGGATTTCCTGGAGAGGAAAATTGCCTGGCCAGCCCTTTGGAAAAATGTCAGCGTGCTCTGCCGAAGGGCACTTGTGCTGCTCCCTGCCAGCAGCTGCAGCACCGCAGGGCTGGGGGCTGCGAGGAGGTGTCGGCTGCAAGCTGCTGTGCAGCCCAGCAAAGGCAGGCACCCCGTGGCGTGCTTTTGGGCGTTGGTGTTGCAGGCGCTCTGGTGAGTAGGCAAGTGGATGAGGACGGTTTAAATCAGCCTGAAAACAGAAGGTGAAGTAACAAGAAAAAAGGAAATGTGTGAGGAATTCCTCGCATCAGTGTCTAGCGGACCTGAAGTGCAGCATAATATTTTAGCAGGAAGCGTAGAGAGGAGAAGAGATGCTTGGTCTGCAGAAGGCGGAGGTAGATCAGGAGTCAAGAAAGCACATGTGGATGGGAAGGCACAGGCCAACCTTGCGTCGTGTAGTTGACGCAGAAATATCAGAAATGTGTGTGGTCAATATCAGCACTTGGCAATAGAGATATAAAACCGGATCAGGTGTTGGTTGATCCAATGCAATGGACATCACTGACGTTTAGTCCCCTCCCATGAGTCTGAATTTTACTCGTGGGCAGGTAAGAAGAATAAGGTGATGGAGTTTAAGGGGACCTCCAAACTGACGGGATCATTAAATATCCTAGGGTAAGCATTTGTTGATTTCATGTGACTGATATTTATCCAGGCAGGTGTTCAAAATTCCCTTTAGCCTTTTGTTAACAAAGTTGGGATTCATTTCTGGATGAACTTTCTTTAAGTAGGATGGGCCCAAGCGCTCATGGCTCTGTTGAGCATGCAGCATGCTTGCTAAGCGTGTTTGACTTGCACAATTGTGGCAATACCAGCAACTAAACTTGTAGACATACCTTTCAGTGTACCTCAGATAGCCTCTTGGGGTACCTCCTGGCTCCAGGCTGAAGTTTTAATGCACAGATGTGATATCACTGCTCTTCGGCCTCGTTTCCTTGCTGGGTGTCATGGCAGTACTTACTTTATTGGTAAGAGTGTGCAGAATCACGGCGAGAGGACAGGGCTTCATTGGATTTTAAGCTGACCCAGCTTCTGTGCTGGGAGAAGAAAATAAGATGGTAACTGATTCATCATATATGGGAGCATGGACTCGCCAGTGGTAGATAAGTACATCCCAATTTGGGGCATATTTTAAGTCTTTTGATACAGTTGTGGTTTTGGTACATGGCTGTGCAGCTGCCTTCTCCCCTTTTTTCTCCCTTGTGACCTCAATCAGATCCCAGATGGACAGCTCTGTTCAGACCACCCATTAGAAGAATTTGGGCTGTAGTTTTCTGTACACTTCAGGTGGTATAAACCAGCAATGCCACTGTACCCAGTGATTCTGCTCTCTTCCTGGCCCCTTTCCCGCTGCCCTCCTACTTGTGCCAGGACAAGTGTTCGTAGTGCATCGGGAAGCTGGTCCGGATTAGCACTAACCAGAAGGACAGAGATCCGAGGTTAGTTGTGATCTACATCGCTTCGAGATCTAATTGTGAAAGGCAGAAGAAAGCCAGTGTTGTGCAGATCGTTTCACGGGAAGGAGAGGGTTAGTCTCTGAGCAGGCTTGTGTCTAGAGAAAGCAGCCATTTACGGCACTAATGTTCAACTAAAAGCATGATCCAGTGCCCATGAAGGCGATGGAAATTATACTACCAAGTGGCATAAAGAGCAGGAGCAGGCCCATAGCAATATATTTTCAATCAAACAAGAGCCATGAAGTCATTAGTTATTTCTTCAGAAGGCTTTGGTAGGTGTGCTAGAGCGCGCTGTGCCGTCTCTCCTGTGCCATATGTGCACGAAAAGATTAATTCCCAGGTTGGCAAGACAGGAATCACGATGAGACAGAAGCCTGAGTCAGACACAGTGGGGAGAGGCAAATGCCAGAGGCTGAAGCGGTGCTGGGACTCCTGTTGAATTTTGAAAGGAGCTAGAATGAGGGAGATTTTTCGTTCTTTTAATTAAGAGAAGAACAGAGGGTTTGAAAAACCCAAATTTCAGAAGGAAAGAAATTGCAAATTACGGCTTCATTCTCTAGCTACAGCTTTCCTGAGGATTTGGAGCACTTGGCAGATATTTAATTACTCTCACCTCAGTGCCCTTGTAGGCATTGCAGAAAATAAAAAATAAACTGTGCTGCGAGACTCGCAATCCAGCTGTAACTCTGATGCCTTTACTAGCACCTCTAGAGCTATTTTCTTCATTGTAAGAGTAGGAAACTGAGGCTAATATAAGCTGATAAATTAAATAGAGAGCAGGTCCCAGGACCTGAGCCCTGAAGGCTCTGCTCCAACAGCCTTACAGCCTGCTATTCCGCACCCCCGAAAGCGGCGCGGTCTGAACGCTTGCCTCCCCGCCGCGCGGTCGTGGCTGCGTGCAGCGTTGCGGTACGCCTTCCCCTGGCACCAGCCCTGGAGCTTCCATGCGTACGCCGTAAATGGGTATCCCAGTGGTCTTTATGTGCGTTAATATTCTGTCTCTCGGTTACACAGCGAGGAGATGTACTATGCAGATGAAATCACCCACAGTGATTTCAGTGGGGTTCTGCCGGCTCGGATTTAGACTATTCTTTTCATTGATTTGGACCTCTAATGACATATTTGTCAAATGTTTGAGGTTTTTTTCAGTTTCCATGGCGCATTCCTCTGCTTTAGCGTGTTACAGAAATAAGGTACACAGTTAAGGCAGTGATTTAGAGCGAGCGAGCTAGAAAAACCTTGGCCTCAGTTCCCTCATTTTTGAAATTTACTTTGGAAGATCATCTCATAAATCATAGGAGAAGCAGCAACTTACCCTGTTCCACAACCCCCCAAGCAGCTGCTTTTATAAAGCTGACATTTAGCGCAGTGCTTAAGTATGAAATCCGTAAGTGTGAAATTAAGCATCAGAACAAGAAAATCATTACTTCCAAACTTGTCTTTATATGTTGTGCATGCACCATTCCCCTCCCACCTTTCCCCCCTTCATTTTCCTCCTCTTTTCCTTTGCCTGTCAAAATGTCAACCCTTCGGGTCGGGGCCTGTGTTACCTGTTACATGTGAGAAGCACGTTGCACGCAGTGGGTGCTACCAGGAGCAAAATACGAGCGATGATGATGGTAATTGTGGTTTGGAAGCTTTGCTGTGCAAAAGCAGGGAGAGGGCGCCGGGACAGAAAGCAGTTACAGCAGCCTCTGGCAGAGGACAGGGCGATGGAGGGACAGACAGTGCTGGCCACCAGAGTGTCACCAAAGACAGGCAGTTTGCAGCTTTCTGTAATGGCAGGGGAGCATTCAGCTCAGCTTGGCTCAAAACAGCAAAGCAAGCCTCGATAGGACAACTGAGGTTAATGTGGAAAGAGCTGTTAAATGTTAGCTTTAGCAGCCAGACGTCTTTGCTAAAATAGAAAACAAAAGTTATTTCATTAAAGCCTCTGAACACAAAGTACTCTGTGAAAGTTTAAATGCCAGGTGGTGTATTAAGTAAATAAAGTAGTCCTGCTGTAGGCATTGTTTCTCACAGCAGCCGGCTGTAACCAGCACATAGTACAAGTGAGCATGTGAATCTCTGCCATGTGATGTAGTGCTACGCCTGGCTAACGTGCTGATACCGGGCCGGGAAGTCAGAGGAGACTTTTCTTGCAGCAGATAGCAGCGTGTTGATAAGGGCCAACTGTTGCACGTGGCTTATTGGCATGGATTGGCTTACGCTCGTTAGTCATCTGGTTTGGATCAGGAAAAGAAACTCGGGGTTTGTACAGATGTCATGTGTCTTTCTAGCGCAGTTCGAATGAAGAGGAGTGATTGATTTTCATTTTAGCGACTTTTTAGAT
The DNA here is from genome assembly GCF_047370975.1 of Nipponia nippon. Lineage (NCBI taxonomy): Eukaryota > Metazoa > Chordata > Aves > Pelecaniformes > Threskiornithidae > Nipponia > Nipponia nippon. The sequence continues at coordinate 160,212,926 of NW_028262290.1, forward strand.
GGGTGTCATAGTGCTGCACAGCTAGCTTTTGTTGCAACCCAGCAGTTACCCCCCGGCAGCGGTTGCAGAATGTCACCTCCCGTTATCGGCAGTCCTGGGTCTGTGTACAGCAGGAGCCATTTGGAAGGTGGGACTCAAACTCCTCCTGCTCCGCTGTCAGCGGCAGGATTGGCAAGTTAGCCAGGTGATTCAGAAAGTGAAAATCTGGTATTTGCAAGCTTCTTGACCCCACAATATGTGCGTGACGAATGCACGGGAGGATAAAGCATTCTTTGCTCTCGTGTGCTTCTCAGAGAGATGCATGCCCAAACCTCCTCCTCCTGCTTCTTGTGGTTCTACAGGCTGTCTCCCCACGGTGCTGTTACCTGCTGAGGCTCGCTGTTAACACTTTGCTCCTGTCGTTGGCACTTCTGCTGGCAAGGCACACGTTGCCTGAGCTTCTGACGGTGTGCGCTGGCCATATGGTGGCTGGTAAAGTCTTGGTGCTGAGTCTCTCCATGTAATTACCGTGCTGAGGCAATTCCTCGTGCCTGGCTCAGGCACTTACTCAGTGGCTCCCTCAACCATTACCAGGACCTCTTCATTTATCACCCGTCAGGCTGTCAGACAGCAGTGGGATGTGCATTTGGCGGCCTCAAAAAAACAAAACCAAAAGAAGCTATTCTTTGCCATCAAGCTCGTGGCATCTCTTTTTCTTCGCTATGAATTATTTGCCCATGGTATTCTCTCCAGTATTTGCAAGACAAAGGAGAAGGGGTGGCAGAAAATTGGGATTTAGAAGCCAGACTGGAACCTTCCTGCCAACGAGAACTAGAAGACTCCCATTGGGAGGGATGCTTTACGCCAGGATTTCTGGTCTCTGCTCGCTGTGTTTGGATCCCATGTATGTGTTGCTTTAAAAGCAACAAATTCATAAGTGGATACACCCCTGGATCCCCTATACTACTTCCTGCAGCTTGCCTGTAGCCCTAAGAGCCCAAGTTCACAGCCCTTGCAGCCACCTCCTTCCTGCCAGTCAAACCCCCGTCAACTCCTGTGCTCTGGTAGAAATTTGCTGAATAAAGGAAAAATGCAAGTCTGTTGAAAACGGGCAATGCAAAACCAAAAGTGATGAAACTCATCTAGTTGTGGAGAGTAACTATTAAGAACTCGGTGTGAAAAGGCAGGCTCACTGTGGCGGTTCCAGTCTCAAAAAGGCGCTGAGCTTGGGGGGCGAGGGTAGCAAGCGCCTGCACGGGTGCTCGGGCCGTGGGATAGATCCTCGGGGCTGGGAGCCCGTCGGACAGATCCTGCCGGCCAGCGCAGAGGGGTGACTGCTTTGGTAGCGTGTCCAGGACCTCGCCGTGCACTCTGAAAAGGCGAAACAACACAAAACCGAAACCTCCCAAGGCTTGCAAAGCCCCCGTTATCTGAGGCTGGAGGTGTAGCCCGCTTGCAGTTCCCAGATGGTGGGTGTTTGAAAAGCTGCTCTGAAGAAATGCAATACTATTTCAGTTACGTTCTGCAAGCCATGCTGACATAACGTGTCAAGTCTTTCCAGATTTGTCATGTACATTTGACAAAGTTAAGATAACCAATGTACAGTTCTGGGCAAGGTGGGAGATCCTCTGTCTCATCAGCAGTGCAGGAGATATCTGCAGTAAGCCCTTTAAAGGATACAGCAGTGGGAAAGCGGTTCTCCGGATCAGCCTTTCCTCATACGGGGGCCTCGAGATCTTCCGAAAGAAGAACAGTTCTCAAAACTTTACTAATAAAACTCTTCAGCTCCCTGATATTCTCCGTTTTATGAGGAAAAGGTGTTACATTGCAGATCCCGCAGGCACGAGCGTTGTTTAGGCGCGTAAACAGATCACAGGCAGAGGAGGATGGGCTGAATCCTGGAAACTGGTACGGCTTTGTCTCAGGTTTTACAAAGTGAAAACGCTTCTAAAGCAAAAGTTGGTGCTTTCAGGTTCAGGTATTTCTCTGGCTGAGACCTTTTAAGGAGGGTTTTCCTTTACTATGTTTGAACTGATATAAAGAAATCAGATTTTTACTCCAAATTTTAAGTTTCCCTGTGAAACTTTTCAGACAGCATATGATATTTTAATGACTTACAGGGTGTGTTTTACTCTTCCTTTGATTAATAAATAATTCTGAAAGATGTGTTTGGAAACGAGTGAGCTTCCCATTGAACGGTGTCCCAGCTGTATGAAAAGCCATGGAGCTGTTTCAATAAGACTGAAAGAAAAGTGCTTACCGGTGCAGCTAGGATAGCTGCTGCGCAGGCAGAGCCGAGGAGCCCCGGTGAAGGGCTGGAAGGCCTGCCCGTTAGACGGGTGATGCGCTGCCGATCCCAGGTACAGGCGATGTGGTTCAACAGTAGGAGCTGTCGTTCTTGTAGGGTGGGAGACACCCTGAATGGGTGCGTAAGTGAAAATGCTCGATACGGCAGGGAATCTCCTGGGCGGTATCTGTTATATTTTTTGGTACAATAACTTTTAAGATTACTTTTCAGGCTTAATTCTGTTTTTTTTTTTTTTTAAACTAACAGGTATTTTACAACATTTAGTGTCAATATCACCAGTACTATTTGAATAGAAACAGCCAGTAGCCATTTATCTGCTTATGGGTTCATAGTTTTACTGCCAGTGAGTGGCATTAAACTTCATTTCACATAATTTGCATCAATTTGCTTATATGTCAAAATTAACATAGTATTATGTCTGAAGAGTGAATCAGCTTAATGAACAGCCGGCTTAACTCAGATTCATTTGTGCTGCTAACCACTTAAAATTCAGCAGCCGCAGCCTGCCGCCTTCTCTGTTTCACTGCCAGCTGAAGGATGGAAATGAAAGGACAGTGTTGTCCTGGGAAGGAATCAGACAAAAAGTGTCACATGGAGCCACTGCAAATGGAAATTGCTTTTGTTATTTACTGAGAAGTTGCGGTCTAAGCGGTAAATGAATATATCCCTATATATAAACTTGGGAGGCTATTTTAGCAACAGCTTTACATGTTAGCAATGGCATTTTCTGCTTGATCAGGTACAGGACGAGAGAATACAGAAGTGTGATTCCTAGGAAGAGGTCACTGCAAAAGCGATTGATTTTTTTATGGCCAGTAACTCTCATCAGTTTTAGCAACTTCATCTTAAGCGCACAAATACAAAAGTAAAGTTTGAGAGCCGGCTGCCGGCTATACCGCTTGGGCCCTCCGCAGGGCAGCGCGACTCTGTTCCGAACCGCCCGCAGCCAGCCTTTGGTAGCGGAGCATCAGCACATCCCTGAATCCCAGCATCATTTGGGGGCAGGAGGCTCCAAAGCTTCGTGGGGGCAGGGGCTGTTTTGCTTTCTGGACAAGGGCTGATGTGAAAAGGGAGGCTCTGGCAGGAATCGCTGGGCTGTGAGCATCCTTCCTCCCAGAAACCACCAGATGCATCCTGCCAGGTCAGGCATGAAATGTAGGTGACAGAGCTAATTGCGGGTGTCACCCGGGGAATGTAGGAAATTTAGGAGGGCAGCCACCCCTCTTCCCTTGGGAGCAGGCGAATGACAGCGTAGCGCTTTATCCTTTCCTGCTGTGCATCAGTGGAAGGCTGGTTTGGATCAGAATGCCCAAAGTGGGTGGAGAACTTAGTGTCATGCAAAATAAGGGCTTTATTTAAAAGAAATAGCTGCAAACACCTAGAGAAACAAGTGACGGCAGCAACATTATTTTTGTATGTTTGTGACCACCTAAATGCCAGTTAGTGTTGCATGCTAACTTGGGCCAAAGCTGCGGGCTCTGCTGTCGGCGCTTTCTCGGGGCTCTTGCACCCAACCTGGGACGTGCAGCTAGATCCCGGCTGAAGTCGCGCACGCGCAGGCACAGAACTGAATGCTGGGCCGCCCCCGTGCCATCGGACAGCCCTGTCACAGGGAGAAGGCAGCTGGAGGTGGCCCCGCTTTGCTCAAAATTAAGACTAGTGCTCTTCTGTTAGGATCTCGCATACGTATTCTGAGTTATACTATAATACAAAAGTTCTTTATATTAACGCAATTTTGCACCATGCATTCACATAGTCTTATGAATATTCTTATTCATATGCATATTGAATGATGCGAATGTGAGGACTTATGATTCATCAACATGGGGACCACAGAGGTACCCTCTTTTTTCGCTCTTATTTTGTCCCCAGGAAGGGAATGTCAGGATGAGTCAGAACAAAGCAAAACTCTTGGACTGTTTTAAAACTGGAGAGGGACGATCAATTGAAAACATAGGACAAAACCTTGTGTTAGCCTTACTGGTTACACAGTAACCGATCTGCTGGATTTTTTCTCTCTCTTTTATTTTTTTGTCTAAAAAACCTCTTGTTTTATGTTATGGAAAAAGGAAGAGCTGTTTAATTTCTTAATGCGGAAATACCACATTTCATTATGCATTTCATTGTCTGATGAAAGAAACGTTAGCGTAAGAGATAATTACTTGCCATATCAGTTCATCTTGTTACCAGAACCAGTAGAGTTTGCAGCCAACCTCAAAGATTGTTTCTTCTCCAAAATCCTACGTACATACTGGATTTTTTCGGCTTCATTATAGAAGACTCTAGAATTGTTGGCTAGTTTTCACTGCGTTATTATGTGTACTTTCTCCAAAATGAACTGTTTTCAGGCATGGGATATAGCTGTATCTTGTCTCTTCCGTGGATGTCTTTTGTGGTAGAACAGGGCAGCTACTGCACATACCTATAACTATATATTTACACCAGTGCTGCCTGTTTAGATGGCAGTCCGATAGGATTAAAGTTAACGCAAAGTTCCATTACTCCTGAACTGATTTTGGTCTGGGGATATATTACAGATCTTCATTCTTTTATGTGGCAGCCTTTTATAAAATCCTTTGTAGGGTTTAGGATGTTGAGCTGTATCACGGCAGCCAGAAGTCTTTTGTTTTAATAATCATAAAAATATTTACCATTTCCTATGGGATTATTCCTTCAATCTCAGTCTTGTACAAATGTAAATAACATAGATGCCACAACAATGCTGTGAGGTAGGCTTTTAAATACCAAAGATTGAAAAGCTTAATTACATAATTTAATGAAATACCCTGCAAAATAATTATAATTTTCCCTCCACCTCTGTGCGGAAACTGAGTCACAGAAAAATTGAATCTCAGCCGTATTAGGGTGTGCCTCGCGGTGAGTACTTTGTGTTTTAAGTGCCTCGTTGAAACAGACGGTTGTAGGGCTCAGAGTGCTCCCAGTAAAGCTGCTGGAGTCACAGATGCTCTTCATCCATAAAAACTCACGCCAAGCGTCCAAGGCTGGCATCCAAAAGGAGATTCACCACCAGTGAATGTTCTCACAAAATGGAAACCACGCTGTCTGTCCTGGCTGTGCTGTTGCACATCTATAACGAGGTGGCAGTAGTTGCCATAGGATGTAAGAGATGTTAGTTCTTTGGTCTCCTTTGATCCACGTCCTCCCGTGTCCTATAGATGTCCTCTACGCTTGGCAGGCCGGCTGTGTTAGGACTGTGAGTATGTGGTTTCCTTATGTCTGGTAATAGCTCTTTTGGCAGAGCTTGTTGATACTGGAAATGGTTTTTATAGACTTGCTGAATACATTAGCGCACAATGAACACATCCCAGCAGCGAAGCTTTAAGATCTAAGGGTGGTTTTCTCCCTTTTAGTGGTTTTACATTTGCATCAATTACAGCTACCATCCACCTCAAACCCCAGTCTGAGTGCTCAGGAAACATTTGTACATCCATAAAAACACAGAAGATAAGCGCATCTTCCCCAGAACTGCTTATCTAAACTTGTCTGTAAGCAAAAGCTGAACAGGCGAGTTCGGTGTCCTTTTAATCCTTCAGGATGAGGAACGCTCTCCAGTCCCACTGCAATCGGCAGAAGTTGAGGACATTCCAAACACCGGGGTTATTCTTCCTGCCTCACCCCGTGGCGCGTCCCATAGCCAACGTTTATATCTCCCTACAACACCGTCTCCACTGGATCTGTGGTTCTTGCTGCTGGATTGGCAGAGCTGCAGGTCTCTCTGAAATGAAATGGAAGTCCTGGGAGGGCAGCTGCAAGTTGGGAAAAGGACTGAAGAGAGGGACTGAGTAGGGGGTCCTTTCTGATTCCAGCAAAGCTAAAATTTTGCAATGAGTTAGGATTTTCTTTGAAAGAAATAAATACATTACACTGCACCACTAAAACCACTACAAATAAAACACATTACAGCCTAATTATTTTGCGGTTTTCTTGAAGAGTGATTCTATTCTCTTAAAGTTAAGTCTCTTCGTATGTAAAAGCCATCAAGAAAGGTTGTTTTCAATGAAGAACGGTAGCTAAAGAACAGTTACCTAAATTCCTCCTTAATTCCTGTAATCATAACATATGGTAATTCTTCCCCAGATATGTCAGGAGCAATAGTTTCTTCAAGTAATAAATCCCTCCCTGAGTTGTTGGATTTCTAGTCTTCTGAGTCTAGCATCTTAGTTATTAGTGAGTTTTATTCTTACTTTCCATCAATACAAAGTTTTCTTTGAAAATGCTTTCTGCGAGGTAAAATGTGAGAGGTAATGAGTATAGCGCGAGCTGTGCTAACGCCCTTGACCCCGGGCTGAAAGGAGGGGCCAGTGGAGGCTGCGGGTACACCAGTGCAAAGCTCTTGAATGGGAAAAGATCTCTGCCGCAAAAATCTCTGGTGGAGCCTTGAAGCTCACACGGAGAAGATGAGCTGGACTTACCATGAAGATGCATGGTCATGTTCTCAAACACTTGTTTGAATGGCTTGGGATTTTATGCTTGTTAAATTCTGTCTTATCTGCTCCCTTTCAATGGACTTGAGTCCCCTCTGCAGAAATCTCTGGAAGCACAAGAAGTGAACCAAATTCAGAGGTCATACAGCCCGCTTAAAAATATGTAGCTCTGTTCAGCCTCGTAGCTTTTATGCATCTAAGTCTGTCCTGATTTATGCTGGCACAAGAGAATCATCCTTTGTTTGCTGACATAGATATAGATATAACAAGAAACACAGATGTTGTAACTTGGATTTTCTAATTGGTTGTGGATGTCTGCTGCTTCTTAAATGGATAATAAATATAGCTTAAATGATCTGTTTGATCACAATTCAGAACTGCCCTGAGAACGTAACCAAAAATACAGCTGGGGTAGATACACGTGTCAAATAAAAACAGGATGCTCACAAGAGGAATGATCTGCTGCTGATACTGATTTTCAGCAAAAGATAGGAATAATCTTTCTCCTCAAAGGCTGCTGAAAACAATTCCAGTTTGTATAAAGGCATTGCCAAGAGCCTTATAGAAAGCGGACCGAGGCTCGTGGGAAATATGCCCTGTTTCTTTTCACCTCTGCTCCTAGTTTTATTCTAGCTGCTGGCTGAGATACTGTTAAAATAATGAAAAAGAAGAAAAAGCAACCACTAAAGCCCGAGCCGTTTGCCATGAGATAGAGGTAATCCTGAGACTCACAGGAGTATTAAAATTAAAACAATGAAGTGAAACTAGTGCTGAGGATCATTTTGGAAATAAGCAGTCGGACAGGAGGTTAGCACACTACGAACCTCCAGCACTCGGCGTGCCACTCTGCCTCCCTGTAAATGGATCAGACAGTTCAACCAGGTGAATGATTAAAAGAGTTTTAACGGCAAGGCGGAGCAATTCCCTTGCGTAAACGAGGAGGTGAGATACATATTTTTAGTCTGGGGAAATGTGATGAAAAAATAGAGGTTCACTGTAAAGCTGAGATTTCCGTTTGCTTTTCTTCTGAACCGATCTTTGGTGTTTATTCTCGTTGACAGCCTCTGGCCTCTCCTCTTCTCCATCTACCCCAACCCAAGTGACCAAGCAGCCCACGTTTCCTCTTGAATCCTATAAGCATGAGCCTGAGAGACTAGAAACACGGATTCACTGTTCTTCACCTCCGGACACAGGGCAGAGATTTTCTTTGCCTCCATCTCAAAGTGCAGCCAAGCCTCCCATCATGACACCAGCTCCCTGTGCTACCTCAAAACCAGTAAGTAAAGCATGTGTAGCGTTTTCCACTGGCCAATGTACAGGGTTGTGTGTTAACTCTTTCTTGTATTGCAACCGATGGGCGTGTGTGTCCATACTGTGGAACGAGAACAATTTCATGGGCCTTTTACTTCAGGCTTGTCTCAGCTTCTCCCAGTGTTCAGCTGACAAGGCACTAGGAATCCAACGGTGGCGGCTCCCCTTCTGATTTACCCAAATAGCAACTGATTCTTGCACTATGCTCACGCCAGTTTGGCAGCGACTACAGATCGCAGCATACATTGCTGAGATGCCACTTTAGAGAAGAGTAACACTTTATTTAGGATTGTCTTTATCTCCCCTAGGAAGAGCTGATGCGAGAGCTAGCAGCCAAGGAGAGCGTCTCAAAAAGAAATTCACAGTATGAGCTGCAGGGGGGTTGAGTTCCTGCTGCCTCTGGAGCCTGAGATGACTGGGGCAACTGGTGACTAATGGCACTAGTTGCTATCACGCCTCCTGCCCCAGCTCAGGGAGTAGAGGAGGAAGGGCAGCACTGCCAGGGTATTTATCCAGCCCCCCATGCAGTAGGTGTCTTCATAGGAGTGGTTTCTTCAGCTCCTGGGAATGCCTGAACTCGGCAGTTCCCGGGAACACGTGAAGTCAGCCTCCGATATTCTCCTCCACAACATCCCCACTGCGTGCCGTCGTCCCTCCTCCCCTCTCCCTTGGCCAGCCTGAGCCTCAGAGGCATCGCTGCTCTTCTGCTCTTTTTGTGCTCCTCTGCCTTTTTGCTCCTTCTTTCTTTTTCATGTTAAATCCTTTGCATTACCTATCTTTCCGTCCACCGTTCCCCTGCCTCATGGAACTAGCAAAGCGTGACCTGTTACCAGAGTTAACCACCCTCCACCTGTCTGTCCCCATCTTTTCTTCTTTTTTTTTTTCTTTTTCCTCAGAATATAAAATCTTTGACATTTTCTGTATCTAGAAATCTAGAACTGTAAAGGACCTGAAGGTTCATGAGGTTTGTTTCCCTGTTGAACGACTACAAGTTCTGTTTCGTGCCAGTTCTTAGCGATGTATTTAAAAGCAGGATGTTTCCTCCCACTCGCCCGTGGGAAAGCTGTTCCGGGATCTGAACGCGCTAACGCAGCAATCCCAAAGCCTTGTTACTTCTGCGTTAGGTACCTCGACAGCAGCAGCAGCAGCAGTTGTTACACTGCAAGTGTGCAGGTACTGGATCAGAGTTCACGTATGACTTTCAACGTGTTCACGCCCACCCAGTAAAACACATGCCCTGTTTTGGGGACCCCTTCTCTAAGGGTTAGGAAGTCTCTGATTTTTAACCTGATATTTTTCATGGACAGGTTATGACCATTTGCTCCTATAATTAATAGCCATGTTCATTCATTGTTACATCCTGTTGTACCTGTAGCCAACCTTTGTTTTTCTAGATTAAGCAAGCCAAACTCTCCCTGCAAAATACAGACTTTCTGTTCTGCTGCTATGCAAAAGTAAATAATTAAAGTATTAAATAAAATAAATCCTACATTTATAGTTAGGGAACTCCAGCAGTAACTTTTCTCCAGCCAACTCACTGCCTTTCCATGTAAGTAGTAGTCTTGGGATACATAAACTATGAAACTCAAAGGCTTGTAGGACACAAAAATATTTTTGGTAGGTTTCAGTCAGTCACAGTATTTGCATATGAATGTGATTATCTGTGTTATGCAGCTACAGAGGAGTCTTTTGTACCTGTTAGAACAGAAATGGGGAAACATAATCTTAGCACATTCCACTGACCGAAAGACTGAAAAGTTTGTTCTGTTTTTAATTATTTGCTGATTCGGACAATGTGAAGTTGAGTAGAAGATGCCAGAATAAAGAAACAGAATTCTCAGCAAGTATTTATCAGCTGTTGTGATTGTATGTATGTACAAGAGAGAGTCTGGATGGAAACTCAATATGTTGGACTCAACTATCTCCTGTTCAGAAGATACAGAAATACACATATGCATATATATATATATATATATAAAATACATAGGATGTATAGCGCCTGATTATCTTTGGTTTGTACCCTCTGTACTCATTTATATCTGAGAACAGGGGGTGTGCAGGGCTGTCAGTGAATCATTTGGTTTACTTGGGAACAAATGTCAGCAGCTACAGATCTGTGAGGAACAAAGCCCTGGATGTTTCATTTTCAACAGAGACCAGAGAGAGGGATTTGCCATGCTTTTCTAGTAGGAGAAACTGCTAAGGAGAGAAAGGCTAAGTTCCTGCAGAAGGACATGAATCCGAAGCTGATGGGTGTTCACTCAGGACTGTTGCGGCTTTTGATCCCTGTAAGTTATTTACCTGGCCTTCCTTTACAAATATGACAGCAGTAGACCAACATTCTTGATTTGAGTCCTGTGTTTCAAACATTTCATTTATTCTGAGCTGTGTGTTAATAAATATGTTCCCACAATGCACGTGCCATAAAGAAATCCGTAAAAGGCAAACTCAATTTCTTGTTTACTTAGATCACCATTTCTTGGCATAACAATTCCAGTTACCTTAAAAACACGCTATAAATTATACGATAAATGGTTTCATAGTGGCCATGCTGTTAGATGATCAGTTTAATGACAGGGAAGCTTCTATGTTGACAGATATCTGAAACGAGAAGTTGACTCTTATCTACAGGGCTCTGTCAACTTAAATCTCATTTACTTATTACATTGTTTAACTAGTGATAATGTGTGAGATCCCAGAACTATTATAAACGATTCATGATTGCTACATATATTGCAGTAGCAAAGAGGAACCCTTGGACCCAGACCTGGAATTATTATTAAAAAAAAACCAAAACAGAACAGCAGATAACTATAGGAAGGTGCAGTATCAGGACTTGGAACTAATCTTAGCCCATTTTTATAGTTAACTGCATTTGAAGCTGATTGTGTACTTGTTTTTTATATGCCTGAGACTGTGGCGCAGAATGGTTAAACCCATCCAGTAAGAGAGAACACATGGAGGAAGGAATAAAAATATTTATATCCCAGCAAGTGTAATCAAAACCTTTCATGTTTTAGTAGCACTTAGTGTGTATTTTGATGTGATTTTTAAGCCTTAGATTCTGGCGAGGGGAATCAATAGTGGGAGACAGTTCCTGACAGAGGGAGATACTCCTTCAGCGAGTATCATCTCCACACAGTGTACAAAACTAAGCAATTAACCCCATGCTAAATGGATGTCTGTGATAATCACTAAGGTCTGGATTTATCCCGCCTAACTTTAGAACCTATCTGAGCTGCTTAAGCTGGGAGCGTGGTAGCTCTGGTTGTCTCTGTCTCACAGAGAGGCATTTGCAGGGGGTGAATCGGACCTTCGGTGGGCTGAGCAGCCTTTCGTGCTGGCTGTAAAGGGAGCGACTCCGGGCGTTGCATTTCTACCTGAGGCGCTCCTGCTGGGTGCCCAAAGCTAGATGTGGTGAGGTTGTGGCACACCACTGCAGCAGCTCTTACAGGCTTTCCTCTGGGTGTGTAAGTGTTCCTGGTGGCTGAGTTAGAAGGTTACAATGAGAAATTTAGCTGATAAGAGATCAAAGCTATACCAAAAGATTACTGTGCACCACATTAAATGGGGAAAGAGCAATTTGATTTTTCACAGTACAGTTCATGACTCCGTACTTTGGCCTTGTGTTGTTTGGACTGCGTAACCTTCAGGCAGTAAGTGGTAAATGATAACTCTTCTCTAATGTGACATTACTAACCACGAAAGGAATGTAGAGAGGCTGCAAATTCAACAACGAACATGTTTGCCCTGTTTCCGCTTTGCCTGTATTTTAAAGTGGAATGCAGTATGTTGAGCTTAATGTGGTTGTATCCTTTTCACTTCATCCTTTCTTCTTCCACTGGTGCATAAGGCAGTGAAAATAGCAGTATTCCCTGTCTCCTGAAAACACAAACATTTTTGTGGTACATCATGTCCTGGCCTTTATGGGTTTCCCCTTTCCCAGCATGAGAAGAGCCCAGGCCAGAGAAAGAAGGTGCTGGTTCCAAATTGAGGAGTTGCCTCTGAGTTCTCTTTTGGTCGGGGCTTCCTCTGCTCAGAAGAAGTGACAGAGGCAGAACATGCTTACAAATGGCCCTTTCCATATGATTGTGCAGTTAACCCCTGCTCTCCAAACAACTTCTGAGCCAAGTAATTTCCCAGAACATTCTTAAAAAGAGGGCATCTCAGCCAGAAGGCAGTCTGAGACTTACTCTAAGCTTGTGTGAGCAAGTCCTGTCGCAACTGCAGATATAGCACACAGGAGGGACTGAAAGAGTCCGCTCCGCATCCATTTTACACAGTCTTTGCTGCTCCAGCGTATGGAATTGGAGAGCCGTAACGTACAGCTGGGACGCTCTTCCAGCCCTAGATACAGAAAGGGAAACCAGATCGTTTCTGCAGCTACCTGCTTGTTAAACAGTAGCACTTCTCTGCAAGGCTATTCGTGCTCTTTCTTAGCCAAAATGTAGTAAACTCAAACCCAGGGCTGTTAACTTGTTCAGCGTGAAAGGCTATTACATCACACCCCGCCGCTGGCAGGGAGCCTGGGAACCGGGATGCGTGCAGCAAGTCCTTCGGTTTGGCCCTCTCCAAAAAGCCGTGCCACCTATCAGAGCTCCACAATCTAGCTGACTGATTAAGAGGTTTAAATCTGATGAAGAGAACAGAAAAGTGTTCTTTGATTCTGATGTTGTCTTAAAAAAAAAAAAAAAGCACAGGCTGGGAAAAAAGGAACCGGGTCTGCAAATGTACAAGAACTCCCTATTTCAGCATTCATGTGGTTTAAGGCAATGTATCAGAGTGCCAGGACATTACTGTGATTCAGCTTTGATTTACCCCACAGTAAACTGATCACAGAAATTAGAACCAGAAAGGCTGTCATTTACCAGTGAAGAAAGCTCTTGCAGTGGTGGTGTGTCCAGGCTAGTTTTAAGTGCCTTAATACCAGCAATCCTTCTGGGAGATGATTCTGTTCTCTAATAGATCCTATGGGCTGTAACAAGCTAGCATTGTTTAAACATTTCTCCCTACGGGAACTGGTGTTGTCCACGTGAAAGTGCCTTTAATTTAAAAATGGTATGTATTTGTCCAACGGTTGGCATGTAACTAATTAGTTGCAAACATAGTAAATGAATACCTTTGTGATGAACTACGTAACATAGATACCATATTAGCAGAAAAATGTCTTGAGCCCACCTGATTTGATTTCAGTCTCCTTTGACAGAGCACGATGGTGGCTCCACTGAATTGAATGTAGGCCCACAGGAGAATTATTTAATATGGTTGGAAAGTCCGCAGGGAGCTTCAGTGGGACATAAAGAATAAATGAACCAGTAAACTCACTTGGAACTGAACATTACAAAAATAGAAAGCTTCAGCTATACCAGACTACTTCTTTTTAATTACAGCTCCCATTTTATTAATATTCTGTTCTCTCACTTCACCTCCTCCCTATTAGTCTTATCTTTTGTATCACATTTGGTATTTTCCTCCCCTCTTAGTATTTAAAATATGCAACAAACATCTCAATAGACATTTCCTATTGGTTAATTTGCTTTTTTTAAAGCTACTTATTTGGTTTAGAAGAAAAAATGTTCAGTCACAGCCTCCTGAAACACTGGTTTCCTAATGTGTTTGTATTTGGTTGCAGTGTTCAGATTCACGGCAATCAATCTTAGGATACTGAGAAATTGTATTGCATAAAGATGATTTTTTTCTGCCCTGAGGAAACGTGTGTCTGTGTCAGCTTGTGGCTTTTTCTGCAGCCACAGAGATAATTTAATCAACTATCTATGGATTCGCTCAGTGGAGAATTTATTTTAATGGCACAAAGTCCTACAATTTCTGTTCCTCCTAGTCCTAGATCAAAAGGAGAAAGGCGAGGTGGAAAGGATGAATAGCCAGAATGCTGAGTCCAATCAATTCCCAGCTGCTTTGACAGCTCTCATAAGGCTCTAAGTAGCTAAGGCAATTAAAACTAGAGCATCTATGGCTCTTTTTAAAGATACACATTGGTACCAAAATCATGACCCCAGCATCCTGAAGACAGAGTTCGTGGCTTAAAGCTCAGTTACTTTTATCACCCTAAGTCCTGCACTATGCATGGTATAAAAAGGCTAAACCTAAGGATCTGGCCTCACGTGTCTATATAAATAGATATCTTTTGAATAAGTAACACGACGTAAGAGGGTGCTTTAAGATTGACAGCCTGGTTTTACCCATTGAACTGATGTCTCATGGCACAGCTTATTTCTGAATTTTAGACTTGTTAATTTTAAAAGCATCCTGTTATTTTGCTAGAAAATTGGAACTTGTAAGAGTAAGCTCTATTAGTAATTGGAAGCCGTATACATACTCTCTGATTTGATGTAAAGCTGCAACTTAATATAGGACCGCTGAGTTTCTTACCAGCTATATCTGGGCAATTTTGGAACAGAAGAATTATTTACCATCTAGGCTGTTTATTCACAAAGCAGTAGGGATTATAGACCAAATTCTTTCCATGAGAATGGAGGGGAGATGCAGTTTTGAACCTGTTTCGTTGCACCGTGCCTACTTACGTATTGGACTAGAGGGAAAATACAGCTAAGAATAAGCAAAAAATGCTTATGGAAGGGAACTTTACGAATTCCTCGCCGTCTTCACCTCTCTTAGCCCGGTTTTGTCTACAGTGTATTTTTAGATACACTGTCTTTAATGGCCAGCAGAGCTTTAAAGAATGTAAAAAGCTGGTTGCTGCCAAAAGGACATGGACTACATAAAGCAGCAATATTCCTTTCTCACCTCCTCACCGCATTCCCTAGTCCCTTCCTCTGACTGGATGAAATAAACTGGTGAAGTTGGGAGAAATAAGGGGGGTGTCACAAACAGCGCTCGCTTCTGTACGGCTTCGTTCCCCAGCTTTCACATTTTATAGTGTCACTACCTGCTTGTGCATGAGGAGAGCAATACAGCTCTTTCAAAATACAGCTTGTGTCTGTGTTTTTTTTCTTTTAAGATTACAGTCAAGCAAGTTTGGCCATTTGAAAGTCAGCTGCATGGGCTGCTGACTCAGAAAAGGACTAGATACCATCTTGGCAGCAGCTTGGAAAAATGTTTCCATTGTGCTGGTGAAATGAATGCAAAATATTTATTCTTTGAGCTTGTTCACAACAACATTCTCAGCTGGAACTGAGGGTGGGGCCGTGTGGAAGACGTTTGTAGGAAGACAGTAATGATTTGTACAGTGCCCAAGGTACGCATAATCTTATTTTATGATTAACAAAGGACAAGGCTCCTACCATATGGGGCTTATAAGCTGAAGTGTAAACTGGGGAAGTAATCAACAGAGAATAAAAGAGAAAAGGTAACAGAGGCAGAAGGTCAGCAAAAGAAGGAGAGGGGGCAAGAGGGGAGGTTTTTAATTTAGTCTTTTTGCATATTTAGGGTTACAGTAAATTGGCAGTGATAAGGTTAATACCTTAGACTTTTGACATTTTTATCTATCATACTTTTTCACTTGCAACTGCACAAGCCAGGGCATCTGTGGTATGTAGAAAGTCTTCGTCCTTGTACCTCAGAACAAAAAGTTACTAATTGCTATTTTGTGGTATACAAGCACATATGATTCAAGCAGAAAAATAAACGTGATTCTTGCCCTGAGGACCTTATTGTCCAAGAGCCTGATCTAGCAAAACAGGCCACTAAAACTGTAAGAAAGCATTGGCTTAAACAGGATTGTTCCTAAGCACTGCTTCTAGTATATGCTTGCAGAACAGATTTTAAGCGTAGCCGTAACATAGCTAGCAATGACAGGAGGCGCTGAAGAAAGGTAACCTGAAGGTTACAGCACTGAGCTTGGTTGAGGTTGCTATATATTTATGTTGCTGAATCGCAGGTGCTGTTTTGTTTTGGTTAATGTCAATGTGATGATGGCCTTGATCCAGGAAAGCACTTAAATGTGTGGTTAATTTTAAGTACGTTGGTAGTCCTGTTGGAGTCAACAGTACTAAAGCACTTAAAGCTATGTGCACCCCTAGTCGCTTTGCTGGATCAGGGTCTTCGTGCAGTCTTTGTTGTCTATTAAAACTCTTACAAATGACTGGCACAAGTACTGAAGTTGAGAAAGGAAGCTGATGGACAGACAGAGGATGGAAAAAAGAGTTGGGGAAAACGTTAAAGGTTCAGAAAAGACTAAGTGAGGGAAAGAGCTTGTGAATCAGAAAAGAAGAGAGGTCGTGGGACAATGGAAAACGGCTGATCCCTGAGTGGCAGGGAGAGCAGCAGCTGCAAGATTGGTATCTTCCCGCTGTTGTGTGTTTGGCCTTTCAAGCTTTGGGTGTTGGGATTGTATTTACTTGGAAACATTCGTGGTGTGTACTACCTCAGGATCCAGCTCCGTACCTAAATGGAAACAGCTGTTGATGAAGAAATGGCTTATGAAAGAAGACGATCGATTCCTCTCCAGCCCCTCTCCCTTAGGCAGGCTGATAGTAACTGCACAAGAGCACATCCCAACAATGTTGCACACAGGGACAGGCTGCTGCCAAAGCTGGTTTCTTAGGGAGCACCGCGAGGAATAGTTTCCACAGAGAGTGCACGACTTACTTTCCTGGAATATGTCTTCAGAAAAAGACAGCAAGATGCCACCAAGCATGGCTATGGTACAAAAGGACATAATGCAAACTGGTCACCGAGTAGTTTCTTCCATCATTCAAGATTTTACAGGTACGGAGGTTACATTTTGAAGAAAAGGATGCCTTCCTCAACCTTCCTCCTTTTCCTCATGGCCTCAAGCATTTGGCTGTTGCTGTTTTAGGGAAGAAATCTCGGATTCAGTTGCAGAGTTTTTTAAGGAAAACAAGAGTTTAGAAAGGATAAAAATGTAGACCCAGTACCTAGGGCATGCTTTAGAGATCAGAGGGAGCTGGCTGCAACCATCTGCCCTATCAGAGATCACTTGTGCGACTCTAAGTCACTTGGTCTCCCAGTGCCTCAGTTTCCCATTAATAAAAAAAATGGGGTAACACTTCTCTAAGTCAAAGAGATGTTATGATGGTAAATATACAAAAAAACTCTACAGAACTCAGATATTTCTAAAACAGGAGCTGCAAGTGGCTTAAGATAAGTTAACCATAGGTAACGTGTTGTATTTAAAGTTTATAGCAACAGGCTTTTACACTGCAGATTGTAACTGTGTATAGGAAGCTATCGTGTTTTCAGAGCACATCAAGATTTACACAAAAGATGACTGTAAAGTAGGCTGCTCTTCCGAGTTCTATGTTTATTTTAGAGCTTCCTTTAAAACAGTTCAGGCATTCTCAAGAACTATGAATTTTCAAAGAATTATCATAGGACATTCTGTCCTGTATATTATATAAGGATTAGTGTATATACACACATATCCAAAACTTGATGTTGTGCACTGCAGTATAGGCTTGCTAATTTTTATTTGTTTTTACCACAACTAGCCATGAAATTACTTTAAAACCATGAATCAATGTAATGTCTACCCAAGCCTATACAGGCTATACAGGGAAAAGCCTTACCCGTATTTCCATGTCTCTTTATGATATTGTTTGTAGTCATAAAACATTTAGCTCAGACACTTGATATGCTTCTTGCTTAGCACAGTCCTTGCTTCAGTCCTTCCAGACGGTGTCAAACCACAAAACCAGTACAGAGGACGATCTGGTTTCACCTGTAGCGTACCTGAATGATGGAAGGATATAGTTAAGAGGCTGTCAGAAGGGAAAGCAGGCATGACAGAAGGAAGATATCCATTGCATGTTGCTGTCATTGCAGATTTCTTTTGTGCATAACAATAAAAAAGAAGCAGCACAGAGAAACTGGGCATGGAGCAGCAGTAGACCTGGAGGTAGTTCAGGAAGAGTGTTAGGTTCCACAAGCTACACAGATTCGGTGCCATCTGAAAACCAGCTTTTTATCAAAAATTAATTTATTTGGAGATTACAGGTCAACCATAGGCTCTGTGTTGAAGGAAGTTTATTAATATATTGGTTTGTCTATGCACAATAGTAACTGCTCTGAGATAAGAGACTTCACAAGCTTATTGGGGCACTGATGGCACTCATGGCCAGAGTTTGTCAGCTGTGGGGTGGGCTTGAAATCTAATGCAAACACACAGCTCCTGCGTGCTGCGAGGTGTTTAATGTCCTCTTAGACCTGCACTGAAAAAGACTTTTATCTTTGCCTGCCTCTTTGAGATAGCTTTCAATTACTCCTTCTGGAGTCCTGTCTGAAGGTTGTCTCTGTTTTTCAGTAAACCACCCTTGTAACTCTGACCTGCATCATTCTGCTAACATCTAGGCTCAGTAGATCTGATTCCAGCCTTTCAAAACTGCTGATGATCATGAAAATTATGGTTTAACGGTAGGCTACTAATAGGTTACTAGAATTTTGCAGAGTTTACGGAAGCCTGAAGTGTGCCATCAGTTAACTTCAGGCTTTGCTAGGGAAAAAGCGTTTCATTTTAAATTTAAAAAATATCATCACTGAAAGCTGGTGTAATGTTTGCCCAGTGAAGTCAATATCCAGGACCGAGGCTTTGAAATATAACGCTAAGATGAGGAAAGCGAAATGGTGTATAGTAAATGTGTTTATTTAAATCAGATTTGGCTAAGTACTTTTTTTTTTTCACATTTGTTATTCTCAGTGGCCTCTGTTCTGCAGATTACTCATCAGTACTGTGGCCTCAATCCAGCTAAAATACTTAAGTAAGTGCTTAACTTTAACTAACACAAATAATCCTGTAGTCAACGCCAGTGAATGAAGACGCACATAAATGTGGGCTCACGCTTACTCTTCTTTTCCATTCACTTTAAATTAGTGGATGCTTACCTGTTCTTTACCATTAGCATTATCTTAATCTGTTCCTTGAGGGTTTTTTTAAATGTATGATGTTTGTCACAACAAAATATTTACTGTAATCATGCTTATTACCCGATTACTGCAGCTCGCTCCAGCAATAATTTCCCCTTGCCCTCAACCATGCCCTGCGGTGTGATAGGAGGTAGGTCCTATCTCAGAGACTAAGGAGCACTCAAGCAGAGGTGAGAAAACAGCTAAAGTGTATCTTTTCGAGCATATACGATAACAAACATTTCAGACAAGAACACTTAAAAACTCTGGAATAGATTAAAACAGTAAGCGGCATCCCCGTGTTTGCAGAATCGGGTAGCACGCTTGTAACGTCAGTACTCTTAACAAAGTCAGGTTAGTTCCTCACGAGTACTTAACTTTTTTGAACTTTGTGTTCAAAAGGACAAATTTAAATTGTTAGGTTGTTTGATTAATAACGTGTCGCGCTGATAATATTGATTCACACTCCACCTATATTCTACATGAGTAATCTGCGGAATGACTACTGGCCACAAAGGCTTACGGAGAGACCGCATCTGATATTCTTGACTCAGAACCCTGCCTTCTCGGAGTTGCAGGGTGATACAGGATCGGACACACAGCTAGAGATTAGGGGTTATGTAAACAAATCCTGCCTCTTCTCCACTTCTGCCTTGACTTCTCTGTAAGAATTCAGCTGGGGATCTAGACTGTTCCTTGGTCTTTTACTTCCTTTGAAGTTTGTTTTTTAGAAGTGCTTCACTCTTCTGTCACTGGTACCATTTTTTTTCTCTCAAAGTGAGGTGCTGCAGGAGACTGTTTGTGTATAAGATGGGTTCTTTGTTTCTGGTGTTAGATCAAAGGAGGTTTTGTAAATCTATTCTGTTTCTCAATTAAGGGAGTGACAGAACTCACTGGGATTAAACTGCAAGTTCATTTCCGTACAGAAATATTTAGGAAGGGCTCTCCACTAAGAATGTGAAATCACTCTGTGCATTCAGTTCACATGTCTGCAGGGTAAACAGATTTCAACACTCGGCACTGTAATTACAGTGAAGATTTAGTAGAAATGCAGGGTGTCCATTTCATCATCCTTCCTAGTGCTGAATGCACTCCCATATTCCTTTTTTTTTGTTAAGATTTGGCTAAATTTGATTGTTGCTCCATTTATGTTATCCATTTAACCTACTAAAGATCCCCAACTGTGACTGTTTATCACTAATAATTAACTCTGTAAAGTAATTAATATTATAGCTACTGTTCTGTGGGAGGATAGCTGCATTGGGAGGCTGGTTACGAGTTCTAAAACGCAAAGGCAATGTATAGTTGATCTGTATTCCATGTCAAAAGACGCCTGCCTAGGACCACTGGGCAATTCGTGTTCTGATGATATCGGGATGAGGAAAAAAAATCCTTTCAGGGTGGAGTTACCCAATGGCAAACTCTGTTTGAGCTGTTTTAAAATGAAACCGTTAGAGCCGCCTTTAACCTCCCCATACAGTATTAGAAAGATATATAGAATATAGACACGCTCCGTCACTTCCGTACCCGCTGCAGGATAGTTGTGTCTCTAATCCATTGGGTGCCTTGCAGATCAGTGCCAGGGCACCAAACTGATGCCAGTAAGGATGCAGTGGGACCATACGATGCCGATACAGAGTGCGTTTTCTGTGCCAGGTTTTGTTATGGGATTTGGTTACTGCGTTCTAAACAAATTGTAATCTCGGAGTTGTCACCACCTTCATTTATACGTGCTGCACACTGACGTGATTATAACATCTAATACTTCAAAAGCCTTTTAAGACTAGAGTGAATTTTATTGCATTCCTTCCAGGTACAGGAAGAAAAAACTTGAAACCGGTATTTTATGTGAGGCATCCCCTTCCTTACTAGTTTGTTTGGTGCTGGAAAATAGAATCATAGAATCATAGAATCATTAAGGTTGGAAAAGACCCTTGAGATCATCAAGTCCAACCATTAACCTATCACTGCCAAGCCCACCACTAAACCATGTCCTCGAGCACCACATCTGCCCTGCTTTTAAATACCTCCAGGGATGGGGACTCAACCACTTCCCTGGGCAGCCTGTGCCAGTGCCTGGCTGCCCTTTCGGTGAAGAAGTTTTTTCTAATATCCAACCTAAACCTCCCCTGGCGCAGCTTGAGGCCGTTTCCTCTCATCCTAGATTCCTTAGAATAAATGGTAGAAACTACAATTCCTGCACAGCTGCTCTGTTCGCTCCGAGCTTGTCGAGGTAAGGAGGACTTGGTGTCGGAACCAGGCCCAGAGCTCTTCACTGGGACTGACCGTCTTCTCTGACCACCTAAGAGGCTCTGGGACGGCCGTCCCACAGGCAGCCCTTCCACCACGCAGTTAGCGTTTTTAAATACAGGAGGGATCCAAGACGGGATCCTAACCTGAACCTCACTGATTCCAGTGTTATTCAGCTGTCGTAAACCACTGGTGTCAGTTATCACACTCTAGCAGAAAACAAGTAGGAGTTTAATTTACAGTTTAACCAGCAGATGAAACCTTTTTTTCTGATAACTTCTGTCTTTTTCCACTTCATGAAGCAGACTAAATGAAACCAAAAATAAGCAGTAAGTGTTTTAAATTAATTTTTCACAAACAGATTGCAACAGAATAAGTGTTATCTATGACACACATTTGGAAAAATTCTAAAAGTTGTTCATTGACAGCTCATCAGGAGAAGAGCTGTTAACTACTTGAGTTGCATAGAACTGTAATTGTAGTAAGGAGCACTAGCAAATGGTGGGAAAATTACCATTTGTAGTTTACTCTTGCATTCAAAATGGGTTCGCCTTGATTTGCATTTAGATGGGAATTCCTTCTTGTTGCTCTTCAATCCATTAGGTTTTGTAAGGTAAGTAGCTTTTTTTTTTTTCTTCTGAAGTACTTCGAAGGGCATTCGGTTTTACTGCTGAACTATGAGCCGTGCAGGGGCCACTCCGAGCATATCGTTACTGTGTCACTGCCTTCATTGAGCAGAATGAAAGGAGGAACAGAAAGGTCAGGAAAAGCTTTGAGACAGGCAGCTTTGAATTTACCTGGAAATGCCTGTTTCTAAATAAAGCACAGGTAACGTTTTTGTTGCAATGCTTGAATAAGTCTGTTCCACCCAGACTTGTGATTTGCAGCAGCATTTCTTTTTTTAGGTTGTTCTTTCTATTCCTACCCAGTCATCAAAGACTAATATGTAATCTTTATTATTACTCAAACAATATTTGCTTTAGAATTTTTCTAATTTAGAATTAAGGCTACTTGTTTGGGGGGCAAAGCAAATTTACATTTGTATTAGATTGTTAGTAAACTGGCTTTTGTACAAAACACACATATAAAGACTTCTCATTGAATTCTCATACTAAGACTAAATATGTTTTTCTAAAGATTGGGCAAAAATAGGAACAAAAGAAAATAAGTCTGGAAAGGACATTAAAAATTCATTTTCTCCCACAGCATAGTCAACGATATGTAAATAATTTCCAACACATGTTTTTTTTTTAACCTGTTGCTAAAAACCTCCCGGGACAGAGATTTTACGGGTTTTTTCAGCAAAACGTGCTGGTGCTTCACTGTTGTTACGTTCAGAAAGTTCTCCCAAAGTCCAGCCTAAGACTTCCTTGCTAAAGGCTAAGTAGATGATAACTCCTTATCCCATAAACAGTGGACCCAGAAGATGATAGTTTATCACTCTCCTTCTTGCAAAAACACATTATATTTGGAGACTGTTATTATATTTTCCTTCAGTCCTCTTTTTTGTTTTTTCTAGACTAAGAAACTGGGAGGTTTTTGAGTGCTTCTTTACAGGCCATGTTTTCTGAACTCCTAGATGATTGTTGTTGCTTTTCTTTGGACTCTCTTGGTTCATTCTCAAGTTCAGTGCCCAAAACTGAATGCAGTGTCCCAGCTGGCATCTAACCAGGGAATGTGTAGAACAGATTCTCCGTGTCTTACTTATAACACATTTGTAGATAGCGTGATTTTTTTTCCAGGCATCAGACATTGTTGTCTGACATTTAGTTTCACTCTCAGGTCTTTTCCTTGCATGACCGTTGCAAGCCGATCCTTTCCCATTTTATTTTTGCATTTGATTATTGTGTAACGCGCTCTACTTAACCCATATCAAAGTGCATCCTGTTTTTCAAAGCATTGCAGCAATTCTCAAGATTATTTTTAAGTTCTAAGGCTATCCCTAAAAGAGCAGCGTCTCTTAGCATTGAGTCATTTGAAAATGCGATCAGGTTATTCATTATTCCTTCATCAATGATATTAGATAGAACAGAGACCTCTCTGGAGCCCTCTTTTAGACCCTTCCAGTTAGATAAAGAAATCTTACTACCTTCCTTGTGAATATCGTTGTGACCTTTAGCAGCCGTTTCATCTAGACTATCTGCCTTGCTTACGTGAGTGTCATGCAAGACAGTGTCAAAAGTCCTGTTAACTCATGTTGCATCTGCTTAGCACAAGACTTCTAGCCTGTTATTAATTGAAGTGACAGAGATTGGCTCGGCATCGTTTATACACGTCGGCTGTTACTGATGATCTTTCTTTCCTGTAACTACTTAAAACGGGTGTGTTTGTTCTTATCCATCTTGGAATCCAAGCTACGCTGGCTCGTTTACTGTTCCTTGTCTCCCTCCCCCCACCTTCCCTTACAGATAGGTACGCTACACAGAATGAACCTGACCAAACGGGGACGCAGAGATGTAGCCAGTACAAGGACTGGGCTCCAGCATGCTTTTATCCCAAGTAGTTGTCTAAAATAGGCCACGTGAATGATGGCCTAGAAACACTTGTTTCTCCACTGGCTGCAGAAGCAGCAGCTTAGGGTAACTCGTTCAGTACGAAAAGCTACACAGGAGGTGTCTACGCTCAGGTGAGATGAATCTCGTTCAAAGCATTTTGATATAGCTGGTCTGCCACTGATAGATCCGTATCCCAGTGGATGCATTCCTGCTAATTCAGGGAGGCAAGATGGCAGGAAACTACATCAAAAATCATCTTCTGTGAATGTTAATTGCTGTTCACATCCCTGAACCGTCCCTACAGTTTAAATACTTAGCGTGTTCTTATGAAAATAATGGGATTCCTTCAATAGGGCATAGGACTAAGAGGACTCCTAGATTATCAGATAGGTTTTAACATATTCATTATAAGTGCATATATAATTTACAGGGCTGGTTTTACTTCTAGAGAATAACTCCCTTTACCCTAGAAAGCTAAAGAAAACAGGCAGAGACAAAGTAAGCAGTTACCTATTAAAACTTAGGTTCTAGCCTTCCCACAAGTCCTAAAACCTCTTTTGTTTACATCCACCTTTTTATGACTTTTGCTGTTTTATCAACGTTGAGTTGTTTTACTTTGCCTCGACAAAGATTGCTGGCACTGCTGTATTACGCTTCTGTATTAGCGTTATGTCGTAGGTCCATGTTTTTTGGCATAAGTAATGCCCCTGTAAAAACCAAATTGAAACCTAGCAAAGAAGAAATGTATTCAGGCAGTTTTGGGTTTGCATATATTTCTCTTCTAAACTTTTATGTATAAAATTTATTTTGCTTAGCAGTATTCAGTATATGAAGTATATACTGTCTTGTCGCATTGGGTATCTCAAACAGTTAAAATGGGTTATCTGACACGCTCTGATAGCAAATATTTAAACCATAATCTAGACAATCCCTTGGTTATAGTTAATAGAAACCTCCTGTGGCAGTAGAACAAATAGTCACAATAAACTGATATTGAAATGTTACAATATATAATATCATCTTGGTGGGAGTTACAAGTCCTTTGAAAGACAGATCTTTTCCCTATCTTTAACCGGTAATCCTTTTGTAAAATGGCAGACAGAGTTCGTAGAGAGAAGCAATACCTAAGACCGTTGAGAATATCTGCTCGTTTGTCCAATGCTGTAGTGTTCACAATGAACAAGACAGGGTTTTCACCACTGATTTAAGCAGACTTAAGAGCGGGTTGTTTCCAGAAGGTGTGGACCCACTGTCACTCCTGCCCTTGGCACTCCTTGTGCCAGTGCTAGCCGGTACAGCTGCGCAGTGGGTTGGATCAGGAACTGAGCTGGATAAAAACCAATCTTTTCTGTTGGTCCGTTTGGTTTTCAGCTGCATCAGTTTCCTGTTCTGACTCACTGTGTTGTCTACAAGCCAAAAGGAGCTAGAATGCAAAGCGAGGAGCAAAATGAACGCCATGGTCAGCATGATGTTGCTGGGATGGAGTTTCAGCCTTTACGTCTCAATTTCCTTTGGGTTTTTTTGAGCAGTATGGATGTTACATCGTAGCTATAACGTTTCCATTACAAATCTCTGTTATGTATTAAATTACTGCCTTTATACTGAGTTTCTCATAGTACTCTTGGTCTGGATGTAGATTCTGTCACTCTAAAACCCTGACCTTGCAGTAAGCTCCGAGGTTCACAGTCCAGTGTAGCTCATTGCATGAAACAGGCTTAACTGACTTTCTGTAAACATACCCATGTTTTGCAGCAGCTGAAATGCAATGCAGCTTTGAAGATTCAGTGTCGCTTCCTCATGAGTTCTGTGTCCTCATGGCTGGTGCGTACTAGATAATTATGGGGAGTAAATACTTGTTCTTTTAAAAACAGAAACAAAATCATGACAGTTATTTCCAATCAGATATGTCATCTTATTCTTTTCTTCTTTTGGTTAGCAAAAGAGGTTAAAAACTCTTATCAATATCACGGTGCATGATAAGGAAGATAAATTATTTAGAGCTTTTAAAGATAGCTCCCAGAGATAATTAAAAGCTTCCAAAGCATTTTAATTAGTAGGCTGAAAATATTAGAAATTAATATGAACTGCTTTGGTATCTTCTGTGGCTGGTCAGAGTATTTATTGAAATCCTAGAAGTCTTTTAAAAATACGACTAGGAATGAAATATTTTAGGATTTTCTTTCCAAAGGATCTTTACAGTAAAGAGGAACTGGATATTGTTAACTTCCTCATCTATTCTTAAAAGTCTCCCTAGAAAGAGGCAGCTTGGGAAAAAGAAGCTGTCACCAGCGGTAGCTTCCTTGCTGGAAATGTCTCTGGACTTGAGAAATGACAAACAGACAGATTTCTGTTTTCCCATAATTTTTGCCTCTCTCCTCCCATCATAGCTTTAATTCTAATCATCTTTCATACCTTCCTGTGTTCTACGCACATTACTGTGCTACCCTAGATCTAAACCTTCCCTCTTTGAAGGACTTGCTGAACTTTTGAAGCTTGAGCCTCTCCTTAGGGACCAACAGATTTTAAACGTTCTCTAATGGCTCCTGTGACTCCTTTGGAGCACCATGCATGCGTGTCTGCCCACAAGATGTGTTGCCAGTGCCAAAGAAATAATCTGTTTATCCACCTCTACAGCATCCATGCCTGAACTGGTCCTGCTGGGCTTCCTGAACAGTCAGTGGGGACCTATTCATTACAGTTAAGGAAGCCTAGCTATAGCTTACCACATCTCACTGTCTAAATAAATCTAAATGATTAATGTCTTTCAAATATTTCCTTATTTCCATTGATTCTGCTGTAGCCTGGTTTACCAGCTCAGATGCAGACCTGTAAAGCTGGCTGTAATAAATCCCATTCTTGGTAAGCAGAAGCCTGCCACGGTGTAAACTCCATCCTTCAGACCCTGGTAGCAGCAAGTGGTTTGGGCTGTCAGCATGTCAGCATTTGGGCTCAGTGCTTGCGGGCAAGGTCAGGGCGTTTCGCCGCCTCACACCCAACGCGGTTGAGAACAGCTCTGAAATTCCAGTCTGTGGTGACAGCAATGGTGGGGCAGTCAATTTTATTTTTTTTTTTTTTTGGTTCTTTGAGAGCGATTTTTAAAGTAGGATCATCTAGTCTGATCTGCTGCACAGTGTAAAGTAGAATTTCACTCAGTAATCCCTGGGTCAGGTCCCCCCTAACTTCTGGCTGAGCTGAAGCACGTTGTGAGCAGGGCGCTCCGCCGCAAGGCCGCCTCGCTCCTCCTCGGGAGAGCGACCAGCTCTGACAGAGGCGCCCGGCTTGCATGGAAGACGCCGACATTCGGGCTAATCTTGAATTGTAACTTCTCGAACGTTTTAAATGGAAACGAGCGCGTCTGTTGCCAGAGCGGGTACCCCGGGACGGCGGCTCGGCTCAGGGCGGGAGCTCCCTGTCACACACGGGGGAAACCCCCTCAACACGCCCCCCCCCCAGGCTTCCCCCCCCGGAGGGCAGTGGAACTGTCGGCTTCCCCGGCGCTGCCTTGCAGGTGAACGGGCGGGACCATACCAACCCCGTCTGGCGGGGGGGGGAGCGGAGGGCTTTCCTCCCCTCCGCCTCCTTTTGCACTGCTCTAGTCCACAGCAGCCAGGCGAGGAGCCGAGCCTACAGAGCGGGCTGCGAAAGGCGGTTGGCCTGGCAGAGCTCCTGGGGCAGTAAACCTCTCCCTCCTGGCCCTCCCCCTCTGCGCGCGGAAGTGGTAGTTACCTTCCCCTCCCGCCGCCGACCAACGGGCTTGACTGCAGCAAAATGGACCGTACCAATCCCTCCGCCGGAGGGGGGGGCGGGGGAGAGGCGGCGGCGAGGCGTGGCGGGAAGCGCTGTCCTGCGAGAGGGCGTCCGGCCTCCCCGCGCGCCTGACGGCCGCCAAGGGCAGCTGCCTCGGCGCGGGGGAGAGGCGGCGCCTCCCGGAGGCACGGCCGCGGGGAGCCCGGGGGCCGCAGGGTTAATGGGCTGGGCGCAGCCGCCGCGACGGGGGGAGGAAGGGCGAGTCCCGGTTCCTCCCCCCTCAGTGTGTGCGGTGCGTGTGGGAGAGGCAGCGCACACCGAGCCGTGCGTGTGGGAGAGGCCGAGGGGCAGCCGCCGCCCGGCCTCAGCGCCGTCCCGCCTTCCCTCCCCTCAGCGCTCGGCGGGAACCGCGCCAGCCGCCCCCTCAGCGCCGCCACTCCCCTCCGCCGCGCCGGGCTGCTCCGATGCCGCCGCGGGGCCGGTGAGTCCGCGCCTGGATGCTCATCTCCTTCTCCTCTCTTCCCTCCCGCAGGCGGCGGCAGCGGCTCCGGCTCCCTCTCAGCTCCCGGCCGCCTCCGAAGGGATGCTGGAGAAACTAGAGCTCGAAGATGAAGGTAAAAATCCAGGGAAGGGGGGGTCCCGGGGGCGGGTCGGCGGACACCCACGCACCCAGCGGGGTCTGGGCCGAGGGGAGGGAGCGGGGTATCCCCGGCGAGGAGCCCGCCCCGGCGAGGGGGTTGCGCCGTGCCCGGGCCGGCCGCGGTGCCGCCGCCTGCCCTGGCCGTGTCCTTGCAGGGCGGGTCGCAACCTTCCCCCCGCCCCGGCCCGCTCCTTTTGTCCGGGCTGTGGCTGCGGCCCGGCTCGCAGCTGACGGCAGCACTTGCCCGGCCGCGGCCGCGCCGGCGGTGCGCGCTTTCAGCCTGCAGTTCCAGTCCGCCGGGGTCCCTGGCACCGGAGGGAAGACAACCTTCGTGGCATCCCCTCCTCCTCCCGCTAAAACACTCGTTCTCCTCGAATATGTCTGCGATACCAAATATAGGCTTTGAGAGCGAGGTGCGAGCAACGATGGAAAGCTTTTTCAACTAAAGCTTCTACTCCTTATGGATATGCATACATCCGCTTAAAGCGGACAGCTGTAAACTAAATTTTCCTTATGTGGCTGCTCTCTTACGTTGTTCTTAGCTGTCCTATTAAGAGCTGCAGTTTTAACAGAGTGTGCTGTTCTTAATAGGGGAACTCCTGGCAAGTTTTTGTATCTTGCAGGCACTAAACTGTGCTGTGGAGAAGCGTGAATATTTTTGCTCGAACTTGCACAAAGCATTCGCTTACCTCTGAAAGATTGAAAGTATTGAATATCTTGAACTTTCATTTTCGGAAGGGATGAGGTTAGTGGATGCAAACGTGGACGCGTAGCTAATCTCTACGCTCAGTATTGCGAAGTGGCTAAGACATCATGGGATGTGGGTTTTTTTGTAGTTGGTAGCTGCTATTGTAAAATGTAGGACAAATATTTAAGGAAAACTTTGAAAATAGTAGGCTGAGTCATTCTGTGAAAAATATCGAAGCCAGTATGCTAATAAGGCAGCTTCTTGGTTACTAGCATGCTTTCTACGGTTGTGGGACTGGTCTGGAAAAGTAACACCTTTTATTTTAAGCTTTCTATGTGTGAGAAAAGGAAGCTCTTAACAATTGGATTCTTTAAGCTTTTTTTTTTTTTTTAGGAGTCCAGACAGAGTTTGAATTGCAATGAAATACTTGTGCCTTTGTGAATCCTGAACATGATTAAATATTAATATTTGGTGCAAGGGATTTGTTGCTAACTTGTGGCTTTTTTTCCTCACACTGTTTAACTAGTTTTAGTTAGGCCTTTATTTTATGCTTATGGAGAGTTAGAAAGTTACCAACTGATGTATTTCTTTTTACATAAAGCTTGTTCCTGCTAGATAGGAGATGCTAAAACCTGCTGAATCACTAATAGTTAAGGCATTTTAAAAACTATTTTAAACATCTTATAAATTTAGATATCTGAAAAGGATGTTTAGGTTAAAAAACACCACCCTTAGTTTTGAGATGCCATTGCAATTTCAATAGTGTAACATAGTATTATTTGGAGTCACTTGATTAGGCTGAATATCTGTATGTGTCTTCTAAAACACTGCAATAAGATAACGTGAGTTCTTCAGAAAGTTTGTTAATTTTCTTTTTTTTTTTTTTCCCCTGGTTTTCAAGTTTCTGTTTTGCCTTGTCTTTCAATTTATTTAGCATTAAAACGGAGGCTTTGTCTGTGGGTGCTCAGGCTGGGTGAGTGAGAGCAGTTCAGGGATCTGTCAAAAGATAATGCCTAATAGCAAACCTGTGACCAGTGTAAAGCAGTATGTGAGTTTTGAAAGGAAGCAGTTGCCTTACTAGCCTTTCAGACTTAATGAAATTTTAAAGCAAAGTGGAAAGGATGTGGAGTGCTGTATTCAGAAGGTAAGACGTAAGTAAAATTGAGTGTGAACGTCAGACCAAAACTTACTGTCCAGAATGCTTCTATACGAGGAGGCCTATAGAAGGAGAATCATAGAAAACTGAGATGCAGATGGAAATGCAGCAGCTTAGTTGCAGTACGTGTTTTATGACCTAAATTTTTGCACTAGTTGCTGTAGTTGTATTTATGCTAATATTGGGGGTGGGGGAATAGAATGGCATCTGGTGGTGGTCACTTTTTTTGTTGGATAGCACATCCTAAGTGCTCAGAAGTTGAGAAACTTCTTTGAAATCGTGGTAAGATTTCATTAAGTGGCTGTAGCCACGCTGTAACTGATGATCTTTTGTCAAAGTCTCTCTGCTGATACCTAAAACTGTGAGTTAAATGAGAAATTTGAAACTGCTTTTCTGACTGCCTGTACTTTTGAGTATTTCCTCTTGGCTAGCTTTCCAGTTTCTGTATCCATCAACAGTTGCTAACTATCTTGTGTATCACATTATGCTGCAGTTTTCTTGAAACAGAGCTTAATAAAAAGAGCTGAAAAATGAGGCTCAATGCGTGCACTGAATGCCATCCAGTATGCTGAAATGGATTTTTGTTTGTCATTCTCCTCAAAGGTTACACAAATGAGAATTTGAAAGCACAGAAGGCATTCATTTAATTTGGATTCTAATTAAGAGGGTTAAATTGAAAAAATGGTACTAGAAAGATTTATAGTCTAAGTAGTACCATAATGAAACATGCAGAGTCTAGCCTGATGATGTGATCTCTAAATAAAATGGTACTGTCAACTGAAGGGCAATTGTTTTTCATTTTATGCATTATATACAAAGAATGTATATAAACTATTCTGTACATAATTAGCATGCATGGTGTTAGACATGATGTTATTGTTGCAGAACGAAGTGCTCATCATCTTTTTGGTTTAAAACATCTTTATTTCATATATTTGGCTGGATTCTCTGGGATCAGTGCAACTTCTTATTGGTTGGTCACTAGTTCTGTCTAGTGTTGCTTAATAATACTGCTCTAGTGATGTGTAAGAGCAAATCTTAGTGAGATGCTGTTAAACAGCATCAACTGCACTACAACTGAAATAGAACAGGCTGTAGGCTGATTATGTGCACGGAGAAGAACTGGATAGGTCAGTGGATATTTATTTTATTTAGGACCCCCGAAGGACCTTTTTCCTAAGAGCGATCAGAGCAGGAAAGTAAAAAGTCTCATGTAAGAAGTCCAGAGTCTCTTTTTAACTGAAGGATGCTCTAGAGTAAAATATTCTGAACTCACCCTGCTCAGTATTCCTTGGATGGGAATGACCTACCTGCGTCTCCTCAGAAAGTGTGAAAGCTACTTGTTGATGGGTGTGGAGTTTCTCATTGTAGCCTGAAATAGGTTAGTGCTGAGAGACCTCTCATTAATATATATAAATGATCAAAAACTGGTTGTCTCTGTACATATTGTGGGTTTGCTTGTTCAGCTCTAGTGTTTGTGCAGTCATGTTTCTATATTAAGGTTGTTTTTACTTCTGATCAATGTCAAGAGTAGTTCTGGGTTTTATTTTATGGAGGATACAATGAGCTTGGAAAAGAGCGAGGAGAAATTATTCTGAAGATCTAATATGAAAAGGGGCTTTAGTTAACGATTTACACTTACTAGCTTTAATTTGTTAAGATGGAATTCCAGAAATGGTTGTGTTCCAACAGCCACCTGTGCTGAGAGGAGAAACTGGATTAGAGTAGCAAATGAGTAGTGAACGCATGCCTGTCAATTGTATTGATTTAATTGGTATAGTTTTAGCATGTTATTTTGCAACAAAACTCGTTTCCAGTGTTGGCTCTCCTCCATGGTAATCTCTTCCATTTGCTCAGCTTGAGTAATAAAGTAGTAGCTACTGAAAGCAGAATTAACTACTTTTCTGTAGCATCTGTTAACTCAGGGAGTCTTTCCAAGGTATTTTCTGCAGACAGAGTTAAGTTAATTGCAGGGTTCTCCTGTATCTGTGCTCAATTCCTAGTCCTGGAAAAAGAATTCTTCAAAGTGCGTGCAGCAATTGTAGCATCAGCGTCATGGGACTGATGCACTCGCTCTTGAACGCTCTGCTTCTCTGGATTGTTGCACAAAGCAGCATTTAGACATTTATTTGATAAACAGTTTGCATTAGAGTGGAATCTCTCCTAGTTAATGCTCTGGCCTTCATCTCACTCTTCCTGTATCATCCATCTCTTCTGTCACATGCTCATTTCTGGCTGTCTCCTGAAATAGACTTTCACCAGTAATTGCATCTCCTCTTAACTAATTGTTGTGTCTGGGGTCATTCCTTCCCTGCTCTGCACATTTTCTTATTGTTTCTTATTAAAAGTAGTTTCTTGCTGAGCTCTTCCTGTCTGCCAGCCTCCCGCTGTCAACTGAGTATCTGCATCAAAGTATGAAAACAGATGTCACTTTGGGGCCAAAAAATAGTTAAAAGAAGCTTGTAATAAAATGCATGTTAATGTGCATACTAGATTTTGTTTAGTTTTTAAGACTGATGGATCAAGTGCTCAGGTTAGGAGATAGTCAAGTTAAAGCATTCTTTTGCAACTGTAATTCATTTCTAATAAACATTCATTATGTGATTGTTAAAGCTGATGCTCTCCGGCGTACAGAAACGGCATTTTGCCCACAAGATGTGTGCTTTGAGATATCAGGGTACATGGTGATAGTGATAAGGGATGTTTTACATGAACTTTTCCACAGCAGATTAGAATCTTAAGTGGACATAGCAAGACATTATTAAGCAGAGAGATGATAATTGGTATTAATAGACTTCATATGGTCTTAGAGTTTGGGCTTATTTTCTCTTCCTGCTTTAGAGTTAAATTGTGGTGTAGTGTAAGAGGCCCAATAGCAGATTCTAAAAAAATCATAGTGCTTTTTGCCCTGGCTATCTGATCTGAACTAATGCTGAACACTTGCATTTGAAACTGTAGACAACCGCTTATTCCACTGAATTTACTCAGCTTATATTTTTCTGTCATTTTGCAACAAAGAATATCAACGGGATGATGGGTTTTCCTGTGAGGTACTTTCCAGAGTTGTTAAAGAATAACATATCCAGAATATTCAAATGTTCAGCTTTATTAGCTTATGCAAGAAATTATGAAGAAGTGCCCCGCTGTCCTAGGCAACCTCATGTCCTCTGTTTGCCAGTTTGCTGTGTAGTAACATCATAGATTTCTTTTTTTTCCTCCTGGAAATTTCCATCTTCAAGGTTGAAAGATCAAAATTCTGTATAAAATGATAGGTAATTGAAAGTATAAAACTTTAATTGAGCAGTGCAAAAGAATCTATTGAGAGTTTTGTTGTCTTAGATGAAGACTGTTCCCACAATCCACACACACATCTTTACCTTGTGCAAGTATTGCACGTGGTTCTTGTCAGCCCAGCGCTCGCTATGGCCAAGCAGTCCTGACTGTTCTCCTGCTCCTACCTAAGATATGACTCTCTTATTCTTAACATGGTATTTAGTCTTACAATGAGGAAAGCCCTACTCTGTCTTGACCAGGAAATAACCAGTTTGTAGCAGGTAAAGCATGCAGTCTTTCTCAGGAAACAAAACTTTTCAAGCCTTACCAATCTGGGAAGGGATGTTTTAGTACAGCAGAAGATACAGCCCTGTTACACAGGGCGTGCTCTAAAACTCTCTGCTTTGGGTTTTGGGGGATGCAGGAGCTTCTTGATGGAAAAGCTTTCATAAAATTTTAATGTGGTCAAAACATTTATTTTCCCTAACTTGTTGTTGGAAACAGTGAAACCATTCTGGCTGAAACTTCCTAGAAAAAAAAAAAAAACTATGGAAAAATGCTTACCATGGCAGTGAGTCCATGTAATTGCTTTGGCAAAGCTGCAAGCGACTGAAAACAGTTTTACAGGAAGTGCTGGGGCTGATTCTGTCCAGGTAGTGTTGCACATGCATGATTTGCAAACATTATCTTCCAAGCGAAAGCTGTTATTGGCCAGCAGCTATCTGTGAGGAATATTAAGACACCCTGGTATTCTCCTACAACTGAAAGACATTACTGCTTCAGGTGTATGTATACATGTTAGTATCTGGTGGCCAGTGTGAAGTACTGTGTTACAATAACCTTTACAAGCCACTCTTACTAGTGCTGTCACTTTCGTCTGCATCAGGTGAGGGACAGTGTCAGCTCTGCTAGTAACTTTTATGCAGAACTTCCTTTGGTTTGATAGTGGCCTGTCACAGCTGGTAAACAACTGCTTGGTATCAGGTTGAAGGCTTTGGACAACATCATCTCAACTTCCAAGTGTCCCGAGAACCCCCTGATTTAGAGGTATTGAGTTTACAGCATTGCGTGCTTGAGTAATGATGAGGAAGATGTGACAATATCCGTGTTGCCTTATAGATGACGACAAGATGCTGTTACTTCCCTGTGACTGCTTTGCTGAGCCCTACCAGGATTGAGTAGGGTGACTATGGAGTCCTTTCCTCAAGATGCTTCCAAGGTGGTGGCCTGCAATGTTCTCTCTGATAGACCTCCAATGCCCTGCGGATACCGGGAGGACAGTATAGTTGAAACAATATTATTGTTGTGGTAGTTTGGTAACCTCAATTGTTAAATTTGGATGTCGTGGTCAAGTCAGTGCTCTTGGAAAACTTGGTGCCTTGGGGCGTGACTGAGTACTAAATGAAGGTGACTTGGTTTAAACTGAAGTAATACCAATGTGACAAGAATGATAGCAGAATGTTTGCATAAGTTGGCTCAATTTAGCTGTTGCTAAACAATCATAAGAAATGTTTCTGCTTACTAATCATCTGCAACAGACGTGACTGTCCTTTAAGATAGGGCTTTTTGTAACGTGTGCTGTGTTTTCGATAACTTGAGGGTGGATGATCACAGGGCTTTGTCCATGGAGCCTCTCTTTAAGTCAGGTCACTTAGATCAGCACTGCTTTTTGTGAGGAGCTTGCTCTTTGGGTAGCACTAAGCTGCCTGCAGTTACTTTATTGATTTGAGTATTTTGACTTCCAGAACTTACAACTATACTAGCATTGCATGGGTTTGGGGGGGAAGTAGGTAAGTCCGAAGCATCTTAAGGAATGTAGCCTTTCCAACATAAGTACAGTTGTTGATGGTGCTGTTTTTCATAACAGTTCTTGCATCTTGAAACAAAATGTACCTCTCCATACTGAGACTGTTTGCCTTTGGATGCATGTTGTGGTGGGCTTTACTGTGGCTCTTCTACAAGTAGAGAAGATTGACAAAAGGAAAATCTGGGAGTTTAGGGGAAAATCCTTCTGCGGAAGGGTTGCACCAATGGCTAGTATTAACATATAGCCAAAGCAGTTTAATACCAATACAAGTGTAACTATGTTAGAGCAAAGTTGAATTTGACTTCTAGGTGTCCAGCTTGGCATCTAGGTGGAGCTTTGGAAAGCTTAAATAGCCTTATTCTTCTAAGAGTGAACCACATCTAAGAGGTTTTTGAATGTGATGTGGATATCTTCAAGGTAGCTTTCGAATACTATTTGAAAAAATCTAACTTGTTTTTAGATTCTTTCCTCCTCTGCTGAATGTTATATGGATTTTGCTGTTTTATGTGAACCAGTTTGATGAATTTGCCAGTTTTGACTGTGGCAGAAGTTAAATAGCACTCCTACATTTTGCCTAAAAGCACTTTTCATGTGCTGTAGGCCAGTGATTTTATTTGTGATGTGATTTTTTTTTGCCCTTTTTTAGGGTGTTTTTTAATTTTCTTCTGACAATATTATTTTGCTTTTCTCTGTGTATTGTGACTGAGTGTTGAGTTCTGACAGTGCACATTTTAAGAAACAGAATCAAACTTTCTTTTTTCTACCATTCCCTTACACTGTGCTATTCTTTTCCGCTGCTTAGTTTGTTTGATGAATTTCTACTGATGCAAAGACACAGAAGAAGAAGAAATCTGAGGTGCTAGAGAAGGGAGCAAACTGGGATAGGCATAGAAAAGGGCCATTCAGGAGACCAGGAATATAGAACTTGCATTAAAGGAGGAAACTAAAAGGCTTTGCTCATTTAGCTTAGTAAAAGGAAAGCCAAGAGGAGGTGTGATAACACTGGATGTATGAAAACATCCTGTAAAGGGTGGGAAGGGGGTAAACACCAAGGAGGAAAATTAACTGAAGAACAACACTGCCACAAGAACAAATGGATATAAACTCTTCCTGTATAAGCTTTGAAATGGTATTCTAACTTCCAGCGTAGTTACTATAGGAGTGAGTTTGTAGGATAGACTTCTAGTGCTTTGAATTGCTTCAGGATGGAACGGGATCACTCAGTGAAAGGGATCGTGTGGTTGCCTTTAATAGAAGACTCTGGATGCCACAGTGCAGAAGCTGAATGCTTTGCTCTACACAAGCAGTTGCATGTATCTCTCCTGCCAGTCTTGCTTGAACTCCCTAGTAGTTTTGAGTCTGTTCCTTTAAAAAAAAAAAAAAGGAAAAAACCCCAAACAAACAAAAAACCCAACAGCCTCTGTATGGACATCGTATGAGTTCAGAGGAAGGTCAGCTTTGGGTGAAGTTGCAGTTTATCTGTGGAACAGAACTTCTAAACTAGGTTCCAGAAAACTGTATCCAAATATACTGTATTGAATGTGTGTTGGATCTCACCTGCTTTAGTTAGGAAACTGCTCATTCTTTTTCTGTAGCTTCAAGCTACACCTGCCATTAGGTAAATCTCTTAAGTGGTATATTGAAACAGAGCACTTCATAATCTATTGAAGTGTGCATACAGGTTCATAAATTCTAATAAGAAATAGCAGTAATAGCTATTTAGAGAATGTTGGCATGCGTAGGGAGGGAAGAAGAAAAGTGTAAGGGCAGACTAGAGAGAAATGAAAATGTAAATACTGACTTATTAAAAGCTTCAGGTTAAGATATTGTAAGTAGTCATTCAGGATTTGAGACCGACAGTTTATTAGACCTGACAGAACTGTTTCTCCAGCAAACATAGTCCAAAGTCCTTAAGACTTTAGCCTAAAAATTGATTTCTTCCTTAAAGCATTCTATAAATGATGTTTTTAGCTTAGATTGTTAGTCTTCAGTGGAAGATCTCCTAAAGATTAGATACTTGCCCTGTTCAGTAAGGATATGACTGTGGCATGTGAAGATGCTGTGTACTCATTTTGAAAATGCTTATCTTTTGAATAATACTTTGGTTAAGCTGCTTGTTTAGGTTTGATCTTAAACTAATTCCTAGAAGACTTAAACGGCTATCTCTTTTCTAAAGTGTGTGCAAACTGTGTATGTAGTAGGATTTATGCTTGCTTTAAAGAAATAGCAAAAGTTCAAATTCTTTACCAATCTTCCAGTATAAATGCTGAGCATACAGGCTGGTTTATTCTTTCATTAATCACATACCTTAAACCTTCCTTGAATTCAAGTCTCTAGCATATGGTTGCAGATATTAATATTCAGAGGCTTAATACCATGTTTAGTTTCCTGTGTTTTGTGGCCTGTGTCTCACAATCTTGAAGAGCATGCCTGCATTCCAGACAGGCGACATCTTAAATTAGATCTTTGTTTGGGATGCTTAGGGAAAAATCATAATGCTTGTTGTCAAGGGAAGATCTTGAACATGTTTTAGAAGTTTCTTCAGGTCAACATATTTATTGTGGTGAAAATCTTAGAAGCATTATTAGGTTGCAGGCTGAAGTTGCTGCTTTTATTCACAAAACCACAGTGATGTAGCTTGCCTCAAAGTACAAATCTTTAACTTTGACCAAAAGTTGATTTAAGTGATAGTGGGCTGTTTCAAGTATTCAGTTGGACTTGTGATACTGTTTACCAGTTAGTCCCTAAACAAGGCAGGTCTTGCTTGTTAAAAAAATAAGTTTCTCTGCCTGCCTGGAGAAGAAACTTCAGAGTTACTATGGTTAGCTCTGGAATGTGAAGTTTTCTTAAGCTGCTCATCACCTTTTTTTGTCTGCCTCAGATCTCACATAATCATTTGCGTATCCACACTGCCAATGGAGAGCTACAGTAAAAAAGAAGTGTTAACTTCTCAGCCCATTTACCAGGACTTACTAAGTCCAAAAATGAGAAACAAAATTCAGTGCAGGATTTTGAAGTGTGCTATGAATACAAGGACGATTGAAACGCAATCTGACTCTTTCATTGTTTCAGGCAGCTATTTGTATTAGTTCTCTCTTACAAGTCTTAGCTACTACTGAAGTTTGAAGAAGTGGAGATATTTAAGCCTCAAAACCAGAAAAGTGGATCTTTTGAAGTATTCTCAGGAACTAATAACCTTTTTTGTTTTTCACTAAAGCAGGATGCGCTTATGCAGTTGCGGACACTTGTTTCATTCCATGTTTAGGACATTGTACAGTCTCTTTCCTTAAAGGTCCTAAGGTTGCTACGCTCTGTGTAACCAGCTTCTGGAATGCGTTAATAGCTCTCTAACAGCTGGGCTGTTTTTTTTGTTTGCTTGTTATTTTGTTTAAGCGAATTGTGCCTTTTCTTACTTACTTCTGCTATAGCAAATCAAATTAATAACAGGGTAGTGCTTTTTCAGTAGTAGTGATGTTTAGTCACTCCCCTAATTTGCACTCATCCAATTAAGTGTTCCTTTCAGATTCTGATATTCTCTGAAAGATCATATTAACTCCAGACTACTTATGAATTCAGTTTGAAGATATTGTGAGGTTTAAAGTCTTGCAACCATTTCTAACACTTACTGCAAATTCTTTGAAGCACGTTCTATTCCTGTTTCAAAGATCACTAAGGAGAATGCTGAATAAAATGAAGCCCTGATCCTCTGAGACTCTTGCAATGTTTTCCCTGTGAAATATCAAGCTACTGGTAAAAGCCCTTCCAGAGTGACTTGTAGAAAACTAATGACACGTAGCATGAATTTGCTTGCCCTTCTGCGCTAGCTAATACGCATAAGATGGACCTTGCAAATGTTCCAACTTTGAGAAGAGTTTGAACTGGAGTTCATATTTTCTTAGAAACACACAGTTGTCATCCAGTCTTGCAAACCCACTGAAAAAAAAGACATCTTACTAGCTTTGCTGCAGCTGGGGTTGCTTGTTAGGCAGCTACCTTGTGGGGCTTCTACTGTATCTTTTCCACATGTAGTAGTATCCAAGCTTGCTCTGAAATCAGTGTCTCAAGCGTACAGTGATGGGTTTTTTCTTTCTTTTTTTTGTGTCTGCCTTCTTTTTTTTATCCAGTTGATGATTTTATTCTGGGTGAAAACTGATTAGACTGAACTGTTCTTGACAACCATATTGGCTTTCTTCTTTGCTTTGGGTGAGCTTCTTTTGTAGGTGCTTACAATTACACTGATTTAAATAACTTGCTTCAATACATACCTAAGAATTCTGACTGGTTTTGAATTTATTTGGCTCTCCTTTTGACTGGTACTTTTTCTTCTTCATGAACTTGCAGAGTTCAGGAATGGTTGTTTTTAACTAGGCTGACTCCTGTTTACACACGTAATAACCTGCTGTCTCTGCTTCAACAACTCCTTGTGACAAAGGGAGAAAGCATCTCAATTACGTTAACGATCTAAAGTGGCTGAATAGCTGTACAAACTCTAGAATTCAAAAGACTGCTAAAACGTGTGCAAAAAAAGGTGTAGATGCAAGCAATTCTGAATGTTATGTTCCAAAGTGTCTTTAGCAATTCAAATATAATTCTTGTACTGAAATGTTTTAACGTGTTATGGTTTCTTTTAGCTTGTCACTATTATTAGAAATGATTAACCTTTTTATGAAGACTCAAGCAACAAGACAGTGTGCACTAACTTGTCTATTCATTTTTATTTACCTGTTAATGTACCTATTCTCCCCTCTTATTTTGTGTACCTCTAGACCCTCTTCCTATTTGTAGGATGAGATAGTTAGCAGGGTAGACCTTACTCTAATGTTGTCCCTCTGTGCTCATGCTTCTTTATAAAATCCTGTTCTTCCTGTCACGTCACGTATTCATGCTGTAATATGTAATTGAATTAATCTTGGATCACTGAAGAAGCTTCTGATACTGATCTCTAGATATACTTCCTATCACTTCTTTGTATCAGAGTATCTTACATGGGTAAACTTACTGTGATCTTTCTTTAGCTGCCAGCTCATGCATTCCTTTAGATCGGGGTGGGAAGCGTTCAATCTGCAACATCCATATCGTATAGCCTGTGGCTGCATGAATAATGCTACTATGTAACTTTAATGTGTGGTCTGCCAGGATCTTTTAAAGTTCTTTGCAGCTTTCAGAAAGAGAAAAAACAAAAAATCTTTTGTCTGTCACTACATCCTCTTTTGGTTCCTTGCATTTGAAATCCTTACAGCTTGTGATGGAATAGTCAACCCCTATCACTGTCATCATATTGATTCCTATGTATTAGACTTTCAAACTGTTTGGTTTTTTTCCTCTCTAAAATTAGAAGTAGTCCTTTGCTAGCCTTGGTTGCCATCTTTGCAGCAAAGTTGTGCTAAACATGTTCTAAAAATGTAATTATACTTTATCTCCTGCCACTTAGAGTAAGCATCCTTGTAACCATCTCTTCCCACTTTTCCCATCTTTTTTTACCACTCAGTCTTATCCTGTGACTGATTACATGGGTGGTTAATTTGGTGGAGTATTTTTTTTTCTGAGAAAAGTTTCCTCTTGAATAAACAGAAATCAAATGGTACAGTACAACATCACTTCAAGAAAAAAAGTTTTCTGTGCTTGCCCTTCTTAAACTTTGTTAGTATTCTTCTCCTACCAAGTCTGACATTGATTCAGCTTCTGGTGTCTTGTTTCTTGTCCACAGTTTTCAGTGTTCTTGGCTCTTTAGCAGACAGCTCAGCAGACTGAAAAGTCGTGCCCTCTTCCTGCATTATTCTGTGACAAAATTGCAGTTTCTTGTTCTTCTCTCCCAGTCCCTCAGTTCCCACAGGATATGCCATGTACATTTTAATTTGTCTGTGTATCGTTCAAACCTATCTAAAAATGTAACAAATTAGTCATATTTCATTTGCAGAAGGTAGGTTGAAGTCAAGCTGTTGCTCGTAATCACAGCAACATACTGTACACAGCGTAGTACTGGTAGATTCCTTTTCAGAATCTGTTCTTGTCTGTCCCTTAGCTGAGGAATGCTGATAAAATCCTACCTGAACATTTGATTCCTGAAACATTGTTCTTGAAACCCCACTTCTTCATTCAGATCCCTCCATTTCCCTTAAAAGTCATGTTTTGGGGGCTGTTGTTGCGCTTATAGAGATATCTGAGGAATAGTTGGTGGTTCTTGCGATGTAGTGTTGCTGTTGGAGTGGGTTAACTATGTCCATTCTGGATGTGTTTTCAGATCTATTAGAGATGATGTGTTAATGACTTATACTAGAACTACTACCATCTCCTGCGTCATGAAAGTTGTGGAGAGGTTATCAAGGATATTAAGGAACTCATTCAGTAAGTTCAGACTGGGGGTGAACAGAAACTTTATAGCCAGTTTTGGTGACAACTTTCAGATAAAAATGCAGACAGAAGAACAAATTACAAGGTTAATGACGTCTTTTACCTATTGTATACTCTGCCAAAGGTTATCTGTAACAGTAGGGAGAGAGGGTAACTTGCACTGGCTTATTTAAATGATTAGTCACCCTGGTGTCTTCTGGCACCATTTGACATAGCTAAGCTGATCTAATGGCTAGCTGCCACAGCAAGGATGGTGTCCTTGTACTGTATAGCTTCTAGTGTAAGGAAAGGGCAGGAATAATCTGCTTGCCACATGGCTAGATATGAGAGCTGAATAGACCTGAAACCGGCTCTATCAGGAAGCCGATAACTTGTGACAAATTTAGCTTTTCCAGCCAACTTGTGGAACAGTTTTGTATAAACCCAGAAGCAGTGTGAGGGAGGGAATGGAACCACGCAGCCAGTGCAAACAAATCAGTGGCTGCTGCTACTATGTTGTGCTGCTGCTTATGCTGCTGTGGAGCCATGTATTTAGACCTGACCTTTGAAAAGGTAGAGTTATTCTGTATTTGCTGACAAAGGAGTGTTGGCTAGGGATGTGAAAAATTTCTCTTTTAAATTGCAGCTTAAGCCAGACGTACAGGAACAACTCTCCAATCCCTGTTTTCACTGTGATGATATGTGTTTGTCTAAGTTTTTTTTTATTTCTATGTTAACAAAAGAATTATTTTACTTGATTAACTGATGTAAGAGAGAATAGTATAGAGTGCTTTTGTTGGTATAACACCTCTTTTAGTAAAGTTTATCAGTATACTTATACCAATAAACTTACATAATGTATTGCTGTTGGATCAGTTCTGTAGTAAACATTGGGATGAAAAATATATTTTGTCTCTAACTGTAACATTTTAATTCTCTAACATCTGAAATGTGATAGTCAACATATTACTTGGCTTTTTTAAAATAGGAGTGTGACTTGGAGTAACCTAAAGTACAGATATGTATGTGTGCAGTAACTGAAAAGAAAATGTTTTTTCCAGTAACTAGATTATTTAGTACACAGGAGAATATCACGAAAGTATGTTTCTACTCCCTTTCCCATTTCCTTTTATCCACCATCTGAACTGGCTGAGAGGAGATGGTTATGCTGATAGTAGTCAAGCTGAAGAGTCTAGTGTTGGGTGCTGGGAGTCCTTAGCTGCTCCTGCTGTAAGAAAACTGTAAGCTTTTAAAGTTACACAGTTTCCCAGACTGATTCTGATTAAAAATCAGGGGTGATGGTGGAATTATTGTGTAATATGTGGTTTCTGTGTTCCTCTAAGTTGTTCACCTAGCTAGACAGCTGAGTGTATTTTTTACATACTGCTATCAGCTGTTTTTTCCCTGCTTTTTAAATGGCTTTTAGAATTTGGCAGTTAACTTCATAGTAAACTTGGAAA
This sequence comes from Nipponia nippon, assembly GCF_047370975.1. Classification (NCBI taxonomy): domain Eukaryota; kingdom Metazoa; phylum Chordata; class Aves; order Pelecaniformes; family Threskiornithidae; genus Nipponia; species Nipponia nippon. The sequence continues at coordinate 160,255,657 of NW_028262290.1, forward strand.
CGTCAGTTATACAAACAGTTGTTTAGGTCCATAAGAAGGGTTCTTTGTGTTCTTCAAATGTTTGAGACTTACTAGAGCTACCAGCTCTCAATCTAACCATGAGGAGCAGGAGTGCTATAGAGAGCTGCAGCAGCATGGTTGTGGTCTGTCGTGGAATTAACTCTTTAAAGCAGATGAGAGAAAACAGTCTCTGTGGAACCCTATGTCTTCCTTTTCAAATGCTCCTGGAACCACAGACTAAACTTGAAATGTGACTGGATACCAGTGCAGAAATACAAGGAGCCTAATATAGCTATAATATAAAATAGGAAAGGTCAGGATTTTGTATTGTTGAAACTAGGAAGCACGTATGGTCCAGGATCTCGTCATTGGGCTAGCCCAGTATGAGTATAGCACAGAAATACAGCCTGTGGCTTGCAGTGAACACTTCTGAGGAACTTTCTGTAGGTTTTTATGTCGCAGTATTTGGAAGCTTTTCAGTATGTGTCGACCATATGTGTTACTGCATGATCCTGTTCTCCATCTGCAGGCGCTTCTTGTTTTCTCTTCTCTTTCTTCTTTTGAAGGCCTTGAAATTCTGAAGGGAAAGCTACAGTAGAAAAGCGCCCTGCATGGTGGCAAAGGTATGAGTGAAACTGAAGGTACCTGTTCAGTAGATCTCTGAGGAAATGGCTTCAGTAATGCTGCAGAAGTTTCCCTTTCATTTATGAGGCATATTCAGATGATAGCTCTACCTTAGTATAATTGTCTATTTAGAGAGCTCTTACTACCAAGTCCCACTGCAATCTGAGTCAGTATCGCTGAACAGTTAATCTGTTTAAAAAAAAAAAAAAAAGCTGTGATGTTTTTGTAAATAATATTTGCTGCCTGAAATAAAAAGTCAAAGCATGTCTCATGTTACACTGAAGGGTAGGAGAAAGGAAGGGAGTAAGAATCTTTTGGTCTTACGTGAGGAAGGGTGGGGAGTAGAGTGTCAGAAATACAAAGAGATTGATCTTCCACTCTTAAAAGGATCTCTACCTGTAGGAATAAATAAAATGCCAACGTAGAGAGAGAGAGAGAATTTACTCTGTAAAAGGCTGTATGACGAGGCTGAACTTCTGGTGTTAAACTGTCAAAAAATCTTGTAACCTTTCAGGTGACTTCTGTTTGTGCTCTATTAAAAATTGCAGAAAACAGCATTGGGGATTTGGATTTTTTTTGCCTTCACCTATGACTTGAGGAGAGAGGGTGCACATGGAGAATGTCCACTTGTGAAATAACTTCCAGATTAATCTTCAAGAAATAAGCTTTCATGAGTGAACACCCACATGGAAATACACATTCAGCTACTTATTAGTGGACTCTTCTCCTCCCCTGATCCTGCTCTAGATTAAGATGCCTCCTGCTGGGAACCTCCTCTGTCTGTGAGCCAACTAACTTCCAGATCATAAGCTGTAGAAAGCTGAGGTTTGGCCGGAGGCAGTGTCCTAAGTCTAGGTCTAGACCTAAGCTAAGGTCCAGCAAGTGTACTCTGTAAGGCTTATCTGCAACTGCCTTTGCCATGCCAGAGCGATTGTAATCGTCTAGTGCCTTTTCATCTTCCCACTGCTTGCAAGAGTGGGAAGTTGTTGCAGAAGCAGTAAGAGAAAAGCATGCATCGGGCATCTGACCAAGGGAGAAGAAATACAATTGACAGGAATGTCAAGGACAGATGGTGCTTAGCACAATTGCGACTCCAGTTCAGCTTCCAAGGAGGAGGAAGACTCACTTGGGAAGTCCCCGATTTAAGAAGTTGGGCTGTAGCATGTAGTCCTTCTCCTCTGTGGCCCATCAGTGTGACGCAGCTTAGGAAATTGTAAGCATTAAATTAGTGTTACTGGGGCTTGGGCAAATGAGGCTTCTTATGCAAATCTAATTTTGGATACCTCAGTCGCTTCCTCAAGCAGAAGCAGAGATTTTTATGTCACCTCTTGTTCGTGTAGTACACCATTGTCATATCAACATCTGAATGTGTTACTGACTTTATGGTGAAAGAATGGTCAGTATATATTCATAGCTCCTGCATGTTGGGCAGGTGATCTCCCATGCAGATCAGAGATGACATGCAGAGACTGAGTGAGATTTTAAGTGAAGCTGAAAGGCATCTGTTCTTGTCCGTCCGAAGGGAGTGCTGCTTTGCAGGTACTGGATAAGACTGCAGAAACTTAACAGTAGCCAGAAAGGATGAGCATTTATCGGAAAAAAAAGTAAGACTGGAACTAGAAAATAAATAGGTAGTAAAGTGGAAATATCCTAATGGAGATTAGGGTGTTTGTATTTGATTATTTGTATTTGCAGCACAGTGGTGGTTGGATACAACCAAAAGCATTAAGTTTGTCCTCTGGAAGGTGAAAGGAACTGCAAAGACGACTATGGCTTTTCCACTTGTGCTGTGCAAGGAAGATGGGTGTGAGAGTACCCCTGAGATGTTCTAAGCCTTCAGCTTGAGAGACCTTTTCTCCTTTAAGCAGCTGTATATACATACTGCATATACAATACCTGTACAAAGAATTAGGCTACAGCATCTGTTTAGTAATCCCAAGTAGTTGAAGGTGTTAGGTTGTAAATATCCTTTCCAACAGACACTTGGTGAAGTCATGTAGGACATATGAGTTAAATCAGTGCTGCTTATGTTTTGCATGTGTAGTTAGTAACTAATGAAGCAGTGCATTAAACTTATTTATAGTGTAAGGATCTTCTGTAGAAATAAACCTCAGTTCCAGCTGGACAATTGGATCCTTGTTCAGATCCCGCTAGAGTTTCCTAGCTATTTATATGGTGTTAAACACTGCTCACAGATAGCTATCTCATGCTCCTGAATATTTTTAATTGTAACTTTCCAGTGTCAGTTCGGGAAGCAGTTGCTTTGTGGTGCCTCCTCTGAGTTGGAAGACAGGGTAGAGTGAGATAGGGTGCACGGGACTGGTTAGGTGCTAAGTGGGTGAGGATTGTTGAGGTCCAGCTGAAATTGTGTTTGGAGAGTGGGAGTGTATGATAAGTGAGAGGAGGGTGTATAGGCACTCCTTCACTGTTCTTAACTGTGGCTGCCATTAACAGCTTTACCTGATTAAATGTGGCAGCATGTCCTGCTTCACAGTTACTGCGCTTGCTATTGTGATATATTAAATTTGCATAATTGGTCATAAGTTGGCAAGACTGTATTGAGCAATGATATGCTCTAAGAGTGTAAATTTTTTTCAGCTAAAAATAGTTGGTCGTTTTGTCGTTTGTCAACTCTTTGAGGTGTTCTATGCTTGTTTGTACCTATAGTATACTTAATTTTATATAAAGTCGCATTGTTAAGGCTACGGACTCAACAGGAGGTACAAATTCAGAATTAGAACAGTAACTTCCCTGGGTACATATGTAGTAGTTTCTGGGTACTCAGTAAAGGTTTTGGAAAACCTCTGTTTCAGTCAGCATGGGGAATAGGCTTGGTCTGCAGGTGATTCGGAACTGTTGGACCACTGGCTTGCTTGCTGCAGCAATTGGAATGCATCTAATGAAAGAGGCAGGGGGCTAAAATTGGACAAAATTCGTTTCGTCCTGTTCTCTAGGCTGACTGCTGTAGTTTTTGTAGTGCTGGGGAAAGACATGACAGTGCAGTGTCTCTCTAATGGTTACTGATCATGTTAGTAGCCAGTCTTATTTACTGGTGATTGGACTTACTATTTCAAGTGCAGTTCTCCTTGTGTACTGTCCCATGGAAAAAGTTGAGATAAAGTAAATAAGGACTCTTGATACTACACAGAAGGACTGCATTTATGGTTGTAGAAGCAACCTTAACTTCCTAAATACCAGAGTTCTTGGTATGTCATCTATAGGTTCTTGTAATATTGTTTTTAATGCTTAGTGTCTCATCCCCTCCCCACTTCTATTTTGTGTATTTAAAAAAACAACAAAACAAAACCCAGCCAAAAAAACCCAACAACTCTATCGCAGGGTCATTAAATTCATTTCATACAGACAATAGCTGTTTATGCTATTGCAGAAGTTAGAGGATGATAAAATGTTAGTATATTATGGAGTTACATAAAGGTTTCTCTGTTGCAAACTACCCTTTTTAACCTCTTCTATACATGTCCTTGATGAGTCAGTACCAGTTCCCCTTTGGGATCATCTCAGAAAGGTTGCTTCCCACCAGCATTGTCCAAGTCTGTCCGCCTAGTTCTTTCCCTATCAGTTTGCTCACATGGTTTCCTAATCTCTTATCAATTTTTCCTAGCTCCTGCTATTTTCAGTTCTGGTCCTGACTTTTATAGGACCATAAAACCAATAAATTATTTTCTTTTTTTTCTTCTGCTTCCTCCCGGTTGGAGACTCTCTTCTGTATTCCCATGGAACTTCTATTTCAAGGTTTTGTTTTTTTTTTTTTTTTTAAAGAGTAGTGAGAGTTGGAAGCAAAGGGCTTGTTTAGTACATAGAAGAGACTCTGCCTGTATCCTAGAGTAGTGGCTTGCAGGGGAGGTCTAGCCTTGATTCTGTAGAATTGGACTGAAGAAGCTGTGCTGAGTCACTCTGTGGAAGTGACAAATAATTTGTTCAGTGCTAGATGATTGATTTTAAGCAAATCTATCAAATGAGGATTTTGAATTTTTAGCTTCCTAATATGAAGTTCTTCAATGATCAGTAGGTATTTCAAGGGGTTTTTTTTTGTTTGTTTTCTTTTTTTTTCCACTCTTCAAATTAAAAAGTTCAACATATGACCAAGTTTCTGTGCATTATTAGAAGATCTGAAGGGTGCATTTCTGATGGAGGGGTTAACCTTGGCCAAGTTCTAGGTACCTGCTGTAAAGAATGGAGGGCCAAACTGCTTTAAAAAAAAAAAGTTAACATACCTGAGCAGATCTGAAGAATGTATGCATATGCATCTGAACTCTGACAAATGCAAAGTAAATTTAAGTTAATATGGACGAGATTGCACATCCTTGCTACAGACACACACACTAAAACCATTCCAGCCAAGTGGTTCCTGTTTTTATAAATAAAGTGTTGGATTCGTGATGCTGTATGTGAAGTAGCCTGAAGAGAATGGAACTGATTACATAACTTGCGTGCTGCCTCTTTAGAAAATACAGAATTACTATGTGAAAAGTGGACTGGACAGAGATGAGATTGGAGAAATATTCATTTAAGGAGCTTGAGTTAGTCGTCTGATGCTACTTAAGCTTCAAGCTGGCTTCCTCTGTACATAACTAGAGTTCAGATGCATATTCCAATAGTTTGCTGTTAGAAAAACAAGATTTTTATTTTTTTTTAAATATAACTCTTCAGTACGGAAGTCCTTTCTCATCAAGGAAGAGCAATGCATTTTGTCTTTGTTCTATTTAATTTGAAAGGAAAGATGAGTCTGAAATGCAAAGTGCAAAACTATGACTGTCTGTCCAGATCTGAAAGTGTGAATTTGAGTTTTGCTTTAGGGTTGTCCTTCTGCAGTGGTGTTCAGTTGATTTGGCATGTGTGTTACTCTTTTTTTTTTTTTTAAGGTTACTTAAATAAAACAACATAATGTTTTTACTTACAGCACTTGAAGAATCGGAAAGTGACATTTATGTGCGATTCATGAGGTCACACAAGTGTTATGACATTGTTCCAACAAGCTCTAAGCTTGTTGTTTTCGACACTACGCTACAAGTGAGTATTCTCCTTTCAGTCTGCCTTTGCTTGCAGTTCATTTTTTTAAATGAGTGTTTCCTGAGTGTTAAATGAAATTTAATCTCTTGAAGATAAATTCTCCCATAATGCTGTGCTTTGATTGTACAAAACCATGTTGTTTCAACTGTATCTTTCATGTTATACTAGAGGAGGAGCTGAGGGAAGACTTCCTAGCAGAACAAAAAGAGAGGATGTAATTTGTTTTGCAGTTGGAATCGCTATCTAAAAAACTTTCAGACGAGCCCAAACTTATATTGGCTTCTTCATGGCTATCAGAATTTACATAAAGACGTTTTATGTAAAGATGCCTCTGCAATAGCTAGAGAGCATCCAGGTGTTTTGAGCCCATTCCTGCTATATTGGTAAAACAATTTAGGACTAAAATGGATGGCTTAATTATGCAAATTATTACATTCTCCAGAAAATTTTTGTTTTAAGTTTCTCATTTTGCTTTTAATCAGTAAATCATCTGCTAGACTCTTGGCTCTGTCTGAAGAGTTTGTTTGCCAAAAGAAGGCATTAGCTGCCTGCTATAGAAACAGACTAGTCTGTTCTGCAGTGTGGTAGAAAGCTGTGGCTTTCTTTTTGTTTCCTGGATTTTGCAATTGGTGTTTTTTGGCTTGCTCTGGGTTTTGTTTGTTTCGGTGTGTTTTTCCTTTTAAAGATGCTCCAATTCTGGCTTAACTACACCCATTAAATCATTTTGGTCTGGAATGTACTGCTCAATTAGACTTCAGCTTTCCACAGTCAGAGGCAACCATGTAATAATACTTAGTCCCAAAACATTCACAGAACCATCTTGCATATTAGATAATCATATATAATGCTAGATTGAGTTCTGTGATCTAAAAGGTGGAAAGCCTACATTGCACAACAAGGCAAAGTAACGGGGTGGATCAAGAGCACTGCACACCTATTAGTCTATTTGTGCGACGACCAACAGCATCCTTCTTGAGTTCTGCAGCATGGCTAAAAGCACTGGAGCTTCAGTTACTGCTCAGTACAAAATCAGCAACTTTAACTTCAGCACTGGACTCTTTAGATCAGGCATCTTGCTAGTGAGGGAGTTTCCTTCATCTCTTGACTCTACTTAGACTCTGAGCACACTGAGGCTTCAGTGTGTTGCCTCTGATACCTTGGCTGAGTCCTTAAAGGTAAGTATCCTATCCAGTACTAGTATTATATTAGTTATATTAGTACTAGTATTATCAAGTTAAAACTTGAGCAGGGCTGTGGTCAAGATTCTGCCCGTGTGCCAAAGGACCTCCTGCTGCTACCTGATCTGATAGCCAAGAAGGCAACGCTGAATTTAACAGTTGGTCACCAGTGTCTCATGTCAGCTTATTTCCTCCTTTAGCCAGAAAGCCAGACTTCTACTGGAAACTCTTTATCCTTAAGCATCTTGGTATCAATGGAACAGTCATTTTTAGTTCCCTAGGGCTCTTCCATGTGCTTTACTGAACACTGGATTTTGTAGAGAAAAGACACCTGATCTGTGATTAGAGATGGAAAAAGGTAGCCTGTAGTCTTCAAGGAAGAGCTTTCAAGCACACAGACATCAGTCCTACAGAGTTTAAATGTTTACATTGTTCATTTTCTTTGTATATTCCACTTCTTCACTGTTTTGATATAGTCTTTCAACTGCATCTGCTCTTGCATTTCACCGGTCACATGAACTCTGCTTGTGCAAGCCCTGTAAGCCCTAATGAAGAGTATCTGTTACATTTAGATGTAACACTAATGAATACTTTTTGCCACATTCCTTTTCAGAGATTTCTTTCTCTGTCTCTCAGAAGCTTACTTCTTTGGGAGGTTGATTGTGTTGACTTTTTCGCCGTCTCAAGAGGGAAAAAGTTCTGCAGTTTTTCCTTTCTTTTTCCCAAAAGAGAGAATGACTGTCAAGTCTGGACTAAAGAATTCAGACTCCTTGGACCTGAAAGGTCAAATTTGGGATAAGTAGTGTTTACTGACACTCTTTCAGCTCTTCTCAAAGACAATTAGCTTCCTTTTGATTCCAAGGGATATTTATTCTCACACTATGAGATAATCTGTTGCAGGAACGTACCTGCAGCTTGTTGGCACGACCCACAACCTGTTGAGTTCTCAGCTGTCAGTGGTCACCTGGGTCAAAGGCTTAAGGCTTCCATCACTGTTGCAATTGGAAAGATTAATTTTCGTTACTCCATGGACCAGTTAATCTTGGGGCCATTGGGGCAGGTCACCCATTCCTTTTGGATTACCCAGATCTCTTGATGAATTACATAAAATCATGCCAGATACCAGTTTTCATCGCTGGAGCTGTGTTGAGATAATACTATTAATGTAAACAAGTTAGAGATTCATCTTCAGTTGGTGAGTCAGTGTGAGGTAATACTTGGAGAAGCAGAGTGTGAGTGAATGAACCTTGTGAATTTTTGCCATAAAGGAAAACAGGTAACTTAATGGTAATGGAAAAGCTTTCACCAAAACTCCACCAAAATCCCTGTCTTATTTGGGATTCCTACTGATGGTCATGGATTACAGCTGGAGAAGAACAAGGCATGCCTTGGTCTATGATCATGGGGTCATATTCTCAGTCTGCTTCTCCAGGTATTTGAAAGCAGTGGTGCTGGAAGGGGAGTCTGTAGTTATTCATTCAGACTCTAGTATATGACAAATGTGAATCGTATCTTGAACCTGGATTACTGGTGAGGAGTTCTTGTTTTCTCCAAACTGCATTTTTTGGACTTTGCACCACTACGTTTAATCCTAGTTGCATTACTCCTAATTTATAAAGTCATAATATTATTGTAACGCAGTAGTCCTCTTCCAGCATTGGCACTGTCTTCCAACTTCACAGGTTTTGCAAAACTAGTAAATTACAGGGGTATTTAAGGAAACATTAAACAGGTTGATCTGAATGCTCATCTTTGGCTATGCTGCTAGGAGGTCTTCTAAATACTTCTCTTCGGTATTTCCCTTTGTAGTTCTTTACCTAGCACCTTGTTTTAATGTTCCACCTTCAGTATCTTCAAAACACATCATATTTCTCCAGCGTGATCAGTGTGCCTGGTGCACATACATGTCTCTCTAATATAAAAATAGAATAGTGCTTTTTTTTTAAAACAGCTAAATAAGTACATAGTGGAGAATGTACCTAATAAGGGTAGTCAAACAGAAACTTCTGAAAAGCTCTTTGTGTTTTAATTTTTAATATATACATGACTTATTTTCCAGTACCTCAGGACTTTGTATCAGTTCTTATTTTGAAAAATATAGTACGCAGCTTTGAAACATTCAGTGCCCATGAATTCTCTCAAACTGAGAGGATTTTGCAGATATTTGTCTTTCCTGGATCTGTTTCACCCCTACCCAAATCAATCATAGAATCATAGAACACCAGGTTGGAAGGGACCTCAAGGATCATCTGGTCCAACCTTTCTAGGCAAGAGCACAATCTAGACGAGATGGCCCAGCACCATATCCAGCTGAGTCGTAGCCGTGTTCAGTGTTCAATGTTTCTCCTAATTTAAAAAACAAACAAACAAAAAAGCCTGGTGACCTGAAAATGTTCTCCAAAGATTTGAATTCAGTGTTTTTAATAATGCTAGAGCTAACCCAGAATATATAAAGGCTCACATTTTGCATCCCTTTAATATAAGCTAGTAACAATCAATGGAAGAAGAAGAAAAATGGAGCTGTGTTGTGTTCTAATGGCATCCTTTGAAAGATTCTGCCGTTTGATTTTTTTTTTTTTTTTTTTTTTTTTATTTATTTGACTACAGTATCCCGTCTCCCTCTGCTGGTCAGCAATCACAGCACACATCACATGTTTGTACCCTGGAAAATTATTCATGAGATAGTGTGGAAAGTATTCTAAAACTGTTGTTAGCTGTGAGAAAACTGGAGATGGTAACTTATATAATGTGGCACAAGTCATACTGCTGAAGCAACATCTATTCATAAAAGTAAATGTTTAGTCTCAATGTCTTTGATGGATTTAGTGTAAAGATTTGTAAGGAATCTTGTTTTAACCCTGAATAAGAGAGGAGATGGTAAGGTGCCATTACAGTGGAAGCAGAAAGAAGGCCTTAAGTAGCAGAAATAGTAGCTAATAAAGAGCAGGAATGGGCTGGCAGTTTCTTCAGTCCTGCTTATTTGTCAGCCAGAAGGCATGGGGGCCTCTTGATTCCCGCAGCTACCAACCATCTTGCTGCTTCTAGTGCCAGCACACCAGTCTGGTCTTGCGTGTCAAGAGTACACCTGTGCAACTGGCACCTACACTTGGCTGTTGTGAAGGCAGTGGTATATCTGTGCTTCTGTTAGGCATCAGATCAGGTAAGGGAGAACTGTGCTGTGCTTCAGCTGGAGGATGTGTCACTTGGCACAGACTTGGGCCACATCTATTCCAAATAAATAAAATTTACTGAGCCAAGGTCTGTTTACCTGCCTGAGGCCAACTTGCACAGCTCAGTTTGCCTTAGTATAGCTTAGCTTATGTCTCCCCCAAAAGAGAGTATCTGCATCTAGTCTGCTGACCTGAAATGGTCCCTAGCCTGTACTGAACCCTGAGAAGTAGCAGATATGGTCTGGGAGAGTGTGAGCTGGCGCAGTTCTCTTGATTTAGACTGACAGTGGACTGTTCTTTCACCCTTTTAGTTTACTAATACAGATGTAGCCTGTAAGTATTAGCTCTTCGTAAAGATTTATTGAATCATATTGAACTCCAGTGCTGTGGCTTTCCCCTGCCTGTGACCCATGAATACTCCTCGTTCGTGACAAGCTCCAGCCTTTTGCTTTTCCCAGAGAAGATGCTGTCTTTGCTCGACACACATTAAAGAAACTTTTAAAAGTCTGATCTGACCAGGAAGGGAGTCAAGAGACAATTAGATGTTATGAGCTATCCTGTGAAGTTTGGAAATTTGACTCTCTGGATGGTGGGGAAACCAGGCAAGTTGCAACAGTGTGCAGCTCACAGTGGATAAACTGTCTTTACAATCTCTTGTACATCTCCCAAGATGCAAACAATAGGAGAACAAACACTTCATAGCCCCTTTGTGGGGGGGTAGGAGGGTTGTCCCCTGAAGGGCTACTCTGTGAATGAGCATTCACTTAGTGTTCTTCTTCATTCTAATTATTCAATAAATGGATCTGGATTATCTTTATAATAGACTCCAGGAAAACACTGAGCAGAATGCAGAATTACTGGTTACCAGCTTGTGTCTTCAGCACAGTATTTGAGTACTTTACAAGTGTTAATGCATTTAATGTGTCAATGATCTGGGGGGAGAAGGTGACATCCAGATCTGCCTTTACTTTCTGTTTGTTGGTTTTAACTTATATCAGGTACATACAGTGACACCGCAATCTGATCTTTTCCTTTGAAACTGATATAAATGCTTTGAAGGAAAATGGGAATTTTAGTAATTCCTGTATTAAATTCAAATGTCAACAAAGTATAGCACTTCTTGCTCGCATTCTATCAGTCAGGTTACTTTTCTCTAATAGTACTAACATCATCTACTAATGCGATTTCACTGTTTTCCTTGTTACTGCATACATTTGACTTTGCGATGTTTTCTTTAGAGGCAGCGCATTCCCCCCCTCGATCCTGAACTCTGGATTTTTAAGGGAAATGGCTCTTACCTAGCTTATAGGAGTCTGTGAAGCTTAGCTCTATAAGCTTACTTAAGGCCAGATTTTTGTCTGGCCTTCAAACTAATTTATTACTTAATTTGTTTTGACTTTGCTCAGTCTACATAAAGATGAGAAGGATTAGCTTATTTTGTAGCGCAGAGCAATTAACCCTCCAAGAGGAATGTAAAAGGTAAGTATAAGACAGGGACTTCCCTGCTCCATACCAAGCAGCAATCTGCAGTCCCAAGAATGGTATGTTAGCAAAGGTAGTGGCTATGTCTTGTGAAGGTTGTATAAGCTCTTTGGGGATGAAAAGCTCTATCTAACCTTTGGCTAAAGGATATTCTTAACTGTTAAAAGTAAATTTATGTTTTAATACTAAAACATATGTAGCTTTTGCTCACTATGACCTTGAAGCTGTTCTTAAAGTGTTTGTCCAGCACTTCTTCATAAACTAATAAAAATCATGTTTATGTGGAAACAGTCATCAAAACGAGCTTCAAAATCCTAAAGACTCTTTCCTTTTATATCCTGAAGGAATCTTGGACAATTTTGTGACTTGAAGGTTCGATTATTTAACCTTTCTGTTTAATAAAGTTATCTAAGTTGGTAATGGACCAGATGTTGTTATGACTAATGTAGGCTTTTGTCAGTAACTGTCACACACTAGTAAGAGCTCAAATACTTATTTTTCTACCACATAACTAGAAAAATATTGGGAACAATCTTCTGGAAACTTCTTTAGTGGTTTAACAAGCTGGCAGTAAATATAACCTCTGCAGACCATGCAGTGGATTCCAAATGAGAAGAGTGGAAGAGGATTTGTATTTCTCTTCCTTGTGCTGGCTCTATTCAATAAATGGATTTATTATTCTTGTTCCCTCCAGGTCATTCTTGACTGGGGTGTTGCCTCTCTCCAAGGTAATGAGATAGACCAGACTTCCAGGAAGAATGCTGTAGAATCTTTTGCTTTCAGAAACACACAGCAGACTTTGGGTCTGCTGTCACAACAGAGTTCTCACAGCTTTACAAAAGGATTGACTGTCTATTCCTTAATTGGCTTTGAGGTTTTTCCTCGTCAAAGTTGCTAAATTTAAACTAATATACTGTCTGCATTTCTGAGGAGTGTGGACACCTCTCCTTGCTTACCCGTCCCGCAGAACTGTACAAAAATAATGTAATTTAGCTTCTAACTGGCATGTGGGCTGAGACAGTTGAGCAGGCCACATAAAAGCTCCCTTCATTGAGATCAGGCTGGAATCAGTAGCATAATACGGGAAGACTCCTGTGGGTTTTTTAGAGCTGCTCCTGTTGCTCGTACACAACAAACATAGGAGCCTGATTCCTGCAGCTCTCAAAACCAATAGGGAGCATTCATTCCTGGATCTTGGAGGAAGATAAGATGAGTTCATTGTACCAATTAAGCAAAAATTTTTTGGTCTACACAGGGTGTAGGTAAGGTGTTTGTGCTTGGCTGGGTGAAAGTTTTGCATCATTCTTCTTGCCTTCCCCACCCCACCACCACTTTCTCTGGTAAGATCTTAATCTGTGAAATAATTTCTGTACCCTTCCCAATGCAGCTGGTCCCAGTGGCTCTGCCTGTGAGGCTTACCTAATGTCTTACTCTTAGCCCATTGGGGCGTGAAATCTAGCAGCAGAAATTCTGGCTTGAAATGGTTTTCTCCCCACCCTACCCCCACTCCCTGAAAACAGAGCTGTGCTTTTTTGTTTGTTTGTTTGTTTTTTACTAGAATGCCTAGGCTCCCCTCAAACAGCAGGTGGAAGTAAGTATCAGCAGAGTACCTTATTGAGATGGAATAACAGAGTTGACTGTAATCGTGGACCAGGGGCTATCTAGAAGAGGTCCTGATTAAATTAGCACAAGTGTGATGTTAGAGGGAGAAGGAGAGCCCTTAATTGGTGGCTACAATATGGGCATATTGACATAGAGTATCGGTTGAGGTCTCGGTTTGGTGTCTTCAGTTGGATTGGGACCTTTTCATATGGATGTGGTGTGGGGAAGACTTCTGCATATGGACATAGTACCTGCTCTCTGGGGAGAAATCTAGAACACGTGCCTGCATACTTTAACTTGAAGATAAGACACTACCCACTACCTGTTATTTCTGGGGTTTGGCTTGGGTCTGAAGGTTATTACTCCATCAGCTCTTAAATTTTACTGAGCACTCTATGGCCATTAGTAGTACATCATCTGTCAGGAGTGTTCCCTTTCCATCTCCTGTGAATGGAGAACTGAATTTTGATCTGGTTTCATGTAAGCTTTCCAAAGTTCAACGTGAACTAGAGGAGCTGCTTGTGGATGTTTGTTGGTTGGGATTTTTCAAATGTTAAAGCAAACGTAGCCTCTCAGTTAATAACAGGTTTGTCCAATTTTTCTCTACTTTACTTGAGGGTGTGATAAGGTAAAGGAGGAAATTCTTCTCTTCAAGACCTGCTTGGCCCTTGCCCTAGGCAAAAGTCTTTATTGTTAAGTCTTTAAATAGCCTTTTTTCTTAAAGGCGTAGTCTTTCAAGGAGGAAATGCTTCTACCAAATTCATAGACCAAAGAAGAAAATAATTGGAGAATAAATTCGAATGCAACAGTCATCACACTGAGATGGTTGGTTGTAGTCTTGTATACTGGCTTAGTCCGTCCAGACAAGCCAATTTGTAAAAAAACTGAACTATATACATGCACTACAAAAGAGGCTTTTAACTTCTCAAAATAGCTCCTTGACGGGACCATAGTTTTCTGTAACTTAAAAAGATGCCTGGATTGGACATTACAGCTTTATCTGAAGGAAGAAAAAATGGAATTGCAAGTTAATATTTAATATCCTTCCCAATGTTTTGTTGGCCACTTTCTGAGAAACGTAAAGACAAAGCAATTAGTGAATCCCTAAAGAGAGCAATTTCTGTGAGAACTTTAACTGTTTCCTGATAGTAGGTGTCATCCCTAGATTACAAGTTAGGAGAAGTGTTTTTCAGTTTCCTCTTGACCACTTGGAAAGCTAATGTAGAGATTCTCTGGAAAATTGGTCCACCTCTGTGAAATTTCTATGCTTCAGATCTTGCATTTGGGAAGAATTACCTTCTCCTCTATTGAAGGTGTTTAAATGTCATTACCATCTGGGTGTGAATTGCTTCAAGGCAAAAGTTCATTACATATTTGCAGAATATTTAGCTTCTACTGCTTTTGTATTACCAAGGTGATGATGATAGGATCTGGGGATGAATGCTGGGCTCCTTGATTCCAATTTAGTTCACAAAAATTTTCAGGCCATAGAAATAAATCCTTTGAAGATGATGCTGACAGTGTGGAAGAGGAGGGTTGCCTAAAGAATTTTCTGTGGCAAAGTTGTAATTTCAACTTAGTATTGTGTTTTTCTGTGTTCCCAAATACTGTATCACAAGCCACTGTTCAGGTGAAAATTGGGTGGTTAGCCTTGCATGGACTGTATTGCATTACCTGGGATCCAAAGACTTTAAATAGAAGCTGAGAGTGAATAAGGGGTTGAAGAAGACAGTGTGAGCACCTCCAGTCATTGTTGAAGAGTATTTTTCAGATAAGAAAAGATTATAACTTGCTGGACCTGAGAGTGGGCTTGCACCCTATTTGACACTGTGTTTGTATGACTCGAGTAGTTAGTTACCTTGTTTTTCCTCATCGCTGCCTGCATTGTCAAACACGTACACAAACAGAGATGAATTCCTTGTATGAGATCTGCCTTACAGCCTCTGATACAGAAGAAGCACTACCTGAAATCCTAGTGATGTGAGGGAGTAACGGGGAGACACGTTATAAACCTGTCTCATTGCAGTGAGATTATCAGGCTTGCCTCTCCTTCATATGCAGTAGTTGGGACTCTTAAATTTTTTTTTTCATCTCTTGGAGATCTGCCAGGATTTGGGCAGCCAGAGAACTTGCCATGCTACTAAAAGAAAAATAGTCCTGTTCACGTTGGGCTAGAAACTGTTGCCTCATTCCTCACATTGTCACATCAAAAGCATTTGAGAGTCAGCTCATAAACACATTTAAGGGAGTAAAGTGTAGGTTGCCCAGTTTTTATGCAGTACAAAGGTCACAGCAGAGGCCTGATGGTTTTCCTGTTACAGCAAAGACCGGTTGTACTACTCTTGGTCTTCTTGCTTGGTAAGAGCTATTGAAATGCAAGTGTTTAGACTCTGAGAAGTCTTGGGGTAACTTTTTCTTGTGCCTTCTTACTCTAACAGTGAAAACAAAGACTGTGTTCTAGAGTGACTTTGTCATAGTTGCTCATATTGTGAAGACATATATGCCATTATCCCTTGAAAATGGAAAACTTTCCCCTTTACAAGGGACCCATTGAGAAGGCACTGCATGCCTTGCTGTTTTACACTTAAGAGCATGTGAGTATATGGGTATATGAGTTTAACCTTCTACGGTACTTCTTCAGCTGTTCTTACCCAGTTCGCTAAGACTGAATGCCTTCCTCTTGCAAGTTTCTTTCAACTACATATCAAACTTTGGATTTTGTTACGCTAGGGAGGGTTATTGTTTCTCAGTGATTCCCTGAAAGATTTGGTTTTGATACTGTAGTCCACATGTGAATTTTGAGGCAGGTGTTCCCTCTAAGTTTTGTAGCCCTTAAAAATCATCATGAGACAAGACTGAGAATTTGTCAACTCATCCAGTAAAAATGACAATGAATGTTCTTGCTCACCTTTGAGCATCCAGCCATCAGGAATCAGAGATGATAATAACGTAAAGGATCAACTGGGTCTGATACTGCTTTTATGGGAGCTCTGTGCCAAAAAATAAAAAAGGACCTCCTTCCTTTCTGTTCTGATCTGATAAAATAGACATTTCTTGGAGTTACATTAGGGGCTTTTCAGACAAGTAAAGCTAATGCCCTGGTCTTGGTTTATACAGTGAAAGATGAGGCAAGAGAGGTGCATGTTTATCGTCTTGCCCTTGGATGGCAGCTATACCACAGAAGTTCTGGCAGACCTTTTAACACTGTCCATTCTACTAGTCCTTTGCATCATCCTCTTGCTTGGTACTGGCATATCTGAAGATGTTCCATAACTTAATGTTTCTTACTTCTGTTACCTTCCAGCTTTTCCAGGTGAACTTTGGCATTGAGACAATGGTGCTGAGTTGTGTGTCTTTCAGCACAGTAGCATTCTCTACTCAGCACTGGCCCTTTAGCACCAGAACTGTGATCGCGATAGCAGCAGTCACCCTCCTTACCTTGTGGGACAGTCCTGGAAGACAAGTTTGAAACCCACTGGTCACTTACGCATGTAGTTACACTTTTCATAACATAGTGTTAGGTAGAACAAGATAAAAGTACACACACGCTGAATTTTTGGAAACAAGCTCATCCTCAGTTTTCCTTTCAGATGCTTTCCTCATTCACAGGTGTGCTCACTTGAGAGAGCGTTTCCACAGGGGCTTGTGTACTGGTCTGGTATATCATAATGAGGGGGTCCCTCTCAGTATTTTCTGTCAGTGACAAAAAACATTTTCTGTAGTCTTGTGAAATCTTCGGTCTGCTACCACCATTTCTGGTGTCACTGCCTCGTAATCAAGCTATTTTGGAGCTCACTAACCATAAGGGACAAGGTTTTCCAAATATTCTGCTACCTGGAAAACAGGACTTCCTACGTATGGGTCTAACTCAGTCTTTCTTAGTGATGACTCTTATATTGGAAGAGGCTATGTCCTGCTTAAGACTTACAGTGGAAGTATTTGAATGGTCTGCAGAAGCGATGACCTCCAGAAGTCCAGTCTAACCTAAATTAGTCTGTTCTTTTATTCGGCATATTCACAGTAGGTGTAATGAGTTCCTGTAGTAAGAAAAGCTTATTCCTGTTCTGCTCACTGTAGTGTAATAGCACCTATTGTTGAGGTGACACGTAGGATTTCAGTCGCTGTGTTCCTTTGCTATAATATGGCCCTTCTACGTAAGGGGCAGAATGTTGGAGAAGACAAGTAGTCACATAAAGTGGGATTCCTCATCTAATTGTAAATGTCTAGACATCTTATAGTCAGTGAGGGGGGAAACAGCATCTGTGGGATACAACTTAATCTCTAAGGCTGGTGAGTCATACCACAGAAATGACTATGAAGAGATGCGGTGAATATGCAAGGTCAGCATATATATCTCAGAACAACCTCTAAATTTGGGCAGATAAATCCCATTTTTAATGGTTCATTGTGTTTGTTAGGACACTACATGGTTAATAAGAACAAAAGTGCTTTGTTTAAAGAATGTTTGTACATGGTGTTGAACAGCAACAATATATGGGATCTGGCTGACGAACAATGGTTCTGTGAAGGTCAGGCCAGTCCAACACTCAAGATCAGAGAAAGAGCAATGCTGGCAGGGTCAAGAATTAACAACGCTGTTGGAGGTCCAAAGATGGGACATGGTAGAGATCTTCAAAGGCTACAAACTATATATAATTTGAAAGGAAGGTCCTTGTGGGTATTTTCTGCATGAACATCACTGAAACATCTAAATGTGCTGGACGGAAGCCCAGCTCCACACCCCGGTGCTTTGGCTGGCCACCAAGCAGTACTTTAGGCAACTGAAATTGGTAAACCACAGAAACTAAAGGAAAGGGTGAGCGGATGAGTGTATGTTTGTGCTTGCAAGCAGTTTTAGCAAATAAGAATGAAGTTGGTTTTTTGCTTTGTAATTACCTTACTTAAATAAGAGACAAGTATTAACATTAAGAACTGATGGCATTGTTATTTTATTTAAAAGGTAACTGTATAACACTTTCTGCTATAAAACTGAAGAAAACAATAGGCATGTCACTTAAGCTGTGGTCTATGAGAACAGCCCAGAGGGATGAATTTATTTCTTTACTAAATTTTGGTGACTTATTACATGAAGTGTTTAATATCCTAATACCCAAGCTGAACTCATTGTCTTTTATGAAGGATTTAAGTCTGAGGTATCTTAGAGGCTGTATCTGTTCAGCAGCCCTCAGTTTTTCCAAAATCTGTCTTTTAGACAAGATGGCATCTAACTGAAGATTCTTGAGATTTTTGCAAATAAATCAAACAGAATCAGGGCAAGAACTGATCCTTTGAGGAGACTTTCTTTTCCTTCTGGATTGTCTACAAGCTCAGCTTCTTGCCTAGTATATCTTTGGAACTCTTGAAGTATCATTTCTGAATCTAAAATAATACCCCAATTCTACCATCTTGCCCATCTGAACGTTGTGCCAGGTGGTGTTCTTTGCTGCTACTGCGTCTGAGAAAGTAGTAGTAGCAAGAATTTGGAGGTTGCCTGAAATCCTATAGTTGGGTCTCCACATCTTTTCTGCTGTGGGCATGCATCTTTTCCAGGCTATCAATTACAGAGTTTGTAAACTTGCTTGAGGAGTTTTGTTGCATGATTACTGTCTGGAAGAAAGCTGTTTTCCCCCTGGCTCTCATAGATTAGCTGTTACCTTCTTGCTCTGATACAGCTTGAACATCTTACTCTTGCGGAAGACTCGGGACCTAAGTTGATGGTGACCGTTAACTCGTGTGATAGCTATTATTATGGAGAGAGATGAAAGCTGAAGGCTCTCAGTTTCAGGCAGTCTGAGTGTTCTTTCCTCTCTTTTGATGAAGAATGGTTAGAACTTACTTTGCCCCAAGGTGGAGTTGTCTGTGTGAACTCACTTCTGTCTCGTACCTGCTCCCCAAATAGCTCACTGTTGTTAGCTTTTGCTGCGTTGACTGTAAGTGTAATGCTGTTATTTGGGAACAGTCTGCCTGGAGGATTTCTTTGTGGTTTCAGTCTTCCTTATGAGTTAGTATGCTCCTGTGATGGATTTGGTAATGTTTGTTTTACCTGACTCCTCCTTGTGCCAGCGAGGTGGCTGAATACCTCCGAGACCTTTCTATTTAACAATTTTCTAGATAAATACTATGTGGTGTGTATCTTAGTCCTATTTGTGGTCCTGGGTATTTTTTTCCCCATATGGCTTCTTCAGTTTAGGCGGGATGGTTGTTAAGCAGATCATTCTTGTTGATTGGTGAAATGGCAGAAGCATCTATAAAGTCAGGAGGCCGCTTTGAGGACTGTCATCTGCTGAGGTCAGGAGAGTAGACTTGCTTCTCACGGTCAGAGAGAAAGCAGTCGGGCTGCATAGAGGTCACAAGAAATTCGGGTTGCTTTCAGAAGTCTAATCCTAAAGACTGGAGTTGACGTACAATGGGGTAACACCAGGTATGTGAAACACTCACTGCAACTCACTGAAGTGTAGACAGGTGATGTGTTCTGGTACAGAGTAGAAGTCTTACTAACTTTTAGAAATTTAAGTTGCTACATTAGAACGTGAAGTTGAGTCTAAATGGAAGGTCTGTCAAGTATCATTTGACACTGGCTATCATACGGATGGCTTTGCAAACTTTTCCAAGAAGGTTATAGCTAACAATGACAGAGTTACTTTTTTTTTTTTCCTTCATTTTTGTTTGCCCCTACTTTTTTTGGACGCTGATTCCATTGACTGTGAAGCCCTTTATTCCTGACTCTGTTGTGGAGAGGAGCCCCTTGGTGCATAATTTAAAGGAGACACTTAAGATACCACTGTGTAGTTGTGATCTGTTCAGATTGCAATTGTCCAGCAATTGCAGTTGCTACTTCTATGTTATTTGGACCGAGAACCAATTTCATGGATGTAGAGATACAGATTGGCTGTGTCGTGGTTTTGTGCCAGGTCAAGACCTGGACAAGAACTATCACTTCTGTGTTGTGTTTTCCATGTGAAGACTATTTAGGGGTGTGGGCAGGACAGGAATGATAACGTGCTCAAGCACAGCATCAAGAGATCAGGACTTTGAGGTGCACTAGAGCCTGACTGCTTCGTGCTTCAGAGAACTAGTGTTCACAGGGAAGTTTCTCTTTTCTTTTGAGAATGACACTATAACCTTATAACCTCTGATTCAGAAACTGGGGAGGGTTAACTCATTAAAAAGTGAAAGGATTTGGTTACATTTCTTTAGCAGCAAAACAGGCTAGCTAGTCCTTTTAACTTTCAGTCATATGTAAAATAATCGAACAATCCATTTTAGCTTGTATAACTCATGAGTCTAAAAGCTGGAGAGGAAACGAGACTTTTATTGTTTCAGTCTTTTGTTTAATACAACTGTTGCTGTAGTGAACATTAACTAGAATACAGCACAATCTTCAAATGTTAAGCTATATCTGTAAACTGGACACTTTTGATAATTATATTCATTACAGATTTATTCAATGTCATGATTGGGGGGAGAGGAGTATAACTGTTATGGATAATATCAAATGGAATAAATTTGAGATTAGTGAGTATACCTTTTCAGCTGTATCAGCTTACTTCTTGATCAGAGGCTTTCACATACAATATTCACATAACAAAACAAGAACAGATCTGGTTTTGTTAAGCTTTTTCTAAGCTTTTTAACCATTTTAGAAGTAAAAGGCTTAAGGTTTTTGTTTGGTGTGTGTGGGTTTTGTTCTGTTTTGAATACCAGCTACCTGTTTATACTGCATTTTTTTCCTAGTAACTGGAGAAGCCCTTCTGTTGGTGTCTGGTGTGCTAACTTAAGAGCCAAGGTTTGTTTAGTTGTTCGTTCTTTTTGCAGGTAAAGAAAGCCTTTTTTGCCTTGGTGGCAAACGGTGTGAGAGCAGCTCCACTGTGGGAGAGTAAAAAACAGAGTTTTGTAGGTAAGTAGTTCTAACATTATTCAGGATGACTTGAATTTCCAGGGTGCTTTACTGTTGCAGAAGGGGGCCTGGCTGGGGCTAGCCATGGTCTAACATCCTAGAGATAAACCCTCTTCGCCAGTGTATTTTTCCTCCTTGTGAGGAGTGAAGTGTTGCCGGCTTTCATAGTGTTGCTGTGCTTTGAGAATCATGATGATTCTTTTAGGTCCTGACCTTCTGAAACTTGGTCTCTAATATGTGCATTTCACTGTGTATTTAAAAATAAAGGTAACAGTCACAAAAAATTTTGAAAATAGGAACTATAAAAAGAAGAATTTAATGTTACAGTATACTAATATACATGCAATACCAGCATGTCTTTTTCTGCATATTCTCAGTGAGGTGCACTTGAGAAATCCTTGAATACCAGAACTGATGTTGAATTCTACAGATATGTCCCATATTGGGAGAAAAACATTAGATCTATGTATTGTGCTTTTAAAAGTCATGTAATTAATTGCCACAACAATAATCTTCCAAAATAGGATCTCTGTTGCAGTTAGAAAACAGGGTCATAGTGGCAGTTACAAATATTGTTATATGTACTTCTTGTGACCTAGAATATAGATGGAGGATTCTTGGAAATGAATGGTAGATACTTTACAAAGCTTTTGTTAAAATATTTTAAATCCAAGGGGGGAGGAGCAGTAGTTTCATGCAATACATCATAGGAATGCTGTGTGCCTGTTTATATTTAATTTCATTTTCTGTCTGTAACTAAGCTCTAGTGATTTAAAGCTGCCCTCTGGATTAATTTTTCCCTTTCCCATTTCTTAGTTTATTCAGTTTAGATGTAAGAGTAGTAAACAGTGGAGCAATTACATCTCAAATTTAGAACTTGAAAGCTCAAAAAAGATTAATGTTTTCAGGTAACTAAACTAATCCTCAATATTGTATTAGATAGTTTGGTGTTAGTGGTTGAAATGTATATACTATAGATGTACTATCTTTTCTTAAAAAAGTCACATTTCAATACGGACATTGAGGATTACTGTGGAAATGATTGAATGAAGTTCTTTAATAAGCAATATTCAAGAAAATGGATTATACTCTTCCTTCATTTGAGTCTGAGAGTCTGCCTGACTTGGGAAGTATATGAGAATGTGTCTTATTTGAAAAGAAAATGAAAGGCAAGAATAGGTCTCCAACCTTTAAAGATGTTTTAACCCCCCTTTCTTTCCATGCTTTTGGGGGTGGATGCAGTCTGGATTCAAGGTTTTCTTTGGGTCAGATTGAAAGAAGAGAAGAAGCACATAGGTTATAATTTTGAATATTAATTCAGATGTGTGTTTTTATTTTGAAGTATTTTATCAATGTGAAAGAGAATATACATAGTTTTGGAATTCCACTGTTGATTAGCCCAATACAAATAGTATGTTACATGGATGTAATGGTGTTTTTGAGGTATATATTGTGAATATATATAAATAGCTGGAAGTTCTGTATGTTAAGTATATGTCTGAAGAACTTTTTTTATATATCACTTGTTACAGGAATGTTAACAATTACAGATTTCATTAACATACTGCATAGATACTATAAGTCTCCAATGGTAAGTATGATGTTAAGCTATATTTCTATCATTTGCCATACAGTACAGAAACTGAAATATCAAACTGAAAGACTGATGACAGTGATGATGAGTATTATTATTTAAGTCTTTGGAAGCTTAGATATGTTACGGATATACTCACTGTGGGGTTTTTTTTGAAAGAGAAGATGGCTTTGTGAGCAAGGTAATAGAGTGGTATCTGGATACCTGGATTCAGTTCCCAGCTTTAGCCATGAAGGTCCTATGAGCTTGGGCAGGTAACATTATTGGTCTGCTTCAGTTATACATGTATAAACATGAGGAATTTCCTTAATGAGTACTACCATTTATTATGTTTTGTGTGGTGCTTACCATAATGATAGCCTTCGTTTTGGATACAAGGCTCCACTTAGTGTTGCAACTGATGACTAATGCATTTGGGATGAAGGACCTGGCTTAAAATACTTACTAAAAACTAGATGTGATATAAAAAGTATGAAGGAAAATACTTGATTTTTGATCACTGTATTTTATTTGTGTTCAGGTTGTTTCAAAGCACGTATTTCAATAGTAATCAGAGCTCTATGTAAATGGCAAATATCAACCAAGAAGCATTGGGGGGGGGGGTGATGTCTTAAAGTTACGTGAAAAAGTTCATTGTATTTAAAAATCAAGTATATAGCTATGTGTGGTTCACATGTTTTTATAAATCATCTTTGTCTCATAACTGTGATAGAGCTATTCTGAAAGGAGTAAGCGGAATTAAACAGAATGCTAGCTTACAGAGGCTCAGATGTATTAAAAGGTTACTCTGTTCTTGGAGTGATGGTGTAGAATAAACAAGTTAAACTAGTTAAATATATGCAAATATTTTAGTTACATGGCTGAGTTACACAATCGCTTGGAGATCTGTTGACTTCAATTAACTGTAATTTAAAATTCCCATTGGCAGTCAGTTGATGAAATTCTCTTGCTTGCATGTTCATACAAACATTTACATCCCTTTCTTGTTCCTGTCAAATCACAATTCCCCCTCTACCAATTAAAACATACATACTATGTTTTATTAGCTAAAAAATCAGGAACAGTTGGATGAAGCAGCCATCTGATATATTAGGCTTCTCAAAGCTCATGTTAATTTTTTAAAATTCATAGTGAAATTCTTTTCAGATGCCAGTAGTGTGGTGCACTGTCCTCTCTTCCTATTAAAGAATTTTTTTTTCCCCTGGGGATTTACAAGGGGTGGGGGGAGAAGCAAATGAGAAGTGATTGCACACTGGTAACTTTCTTAAAATGGTTTCCATATTGTAATGACCATCAACCCCAATACTACCAATTTTTCCATGTAACTTTACCTAGGGTCTAACTGTTGTCACTCCTGTTTATGTTGTCTAACATCCTATTCCATAGGATGTGCTTAAAATGGCAGCAGTAAGGAGGAATAGCTGAGAAGTGACACCATTTGACTTAAGTGATTGATGCAGTCTTCTACTAAAAAAAAAAAAGTTAAAATAATGTTCCATCAGGGAATGCTCTAGTCTCAATAGGTAAAATTATGCTGAAAATATAACTTTCAAGTATTTTAGTCACTCTTTCTAAATGCATCACATCACATACAGTGTGAAGCATGTTGCTGTTCATGTACTGGAGAATATCTTAAAATGATTGAAGAGGAACATTCAGGTAGTTTCTCCCTATAGGGTGGTCAAAGAACTAGGTTTAGCTTCATCTTGTCAGCATCTAAAGTGGTCTCCTTTCTTCTGATCACTTCAGTAGATCTTCTGAACAGCACTCCACCATCTTAACTGCCTTTTTAAGTGCCCTAAAAGATGATTTAACTTACTTACGTAGGTATCTTTTATGTTATCTAAAAATGCTATATTTGAGTAGTCCAATTACAGTATATCAATTTAACATTCCCTTACACTCTTCAAAGGATTCTAATTCCAGAGCGTAATCTAAGTGTAGTCTCCTTTAGCTGAAAGATAAATGCAGTAGGCTTTGTGGAGACTTCTACCCTTCACCTATGAACTCTTCAGCTTCAGCAGCGTTTGCAGAGGTACCTGACAGAGAAGAGCCATGTAAGGGATGACAGGCGCCGCTGGCCTAGGCTATAGCGACGGCAGTCACTGTTACAGGTGGCTGGCTTGCAGCTTGATACCTTTAGAGAAGGGTAGCTTTCACATCTGAAACATTTTTAGAAAGCCATCAGCAAGGTGGAAGGAGGTACTGTAGGGAGCTTATACAATCTTTTGACAAAGAACTTTGTGAAATAGCTGCTGAACAGCAGGAAGTTGGTGATGTGACTGTGTCTTTTTTGGTTTTGTTTTGTTTTAAACTTCAAAGACTGGACTCGTGAGGGTGGTTTGATGTTATTGCTGATCTGATGATAAGCTGCCATCAAAAGGTGCAGACTTGCTGCATCCTTTGTCCGGTATCATTTGCCTGTCCTTTTTGTGAGCCAGTTAAGGGAGCTAAACCAGCAGAAAACTAATAACATTTTTGTAACTTTTTTTTTGGCTGTTTGGTTCCCGGGACCAGCTGAACACAGGTCAGATGAGCAACGTTGTTGGCACAGGAGAAACGCTGAGAGTATGCATGGCTTAGATGCAGTGTCTGAAAACATTTGAAGAATGTAACATCAGTAAAAGATTAAACTTGGTGGGGGCGGGGAATACAATGTTGGTTCTTGTGATTGAACTGAGCACTAAACCAAGTGCTCTTGCTTCTTCGTAATCAAGTAACAGTAAAATTCATCTCTGTTAGCATTAAGGAGTTAAGTAATCAGGGTAAGCTTTTTACTGGTGTGGGTCTGTGAGGAATCATCAGAGGGTTTACTCTGGCATGATTGCTTTAAGGTGAGATAAATTACCGAGGAGATGCCTTTGAGTCTAGAAGAGGTCTAGACTACAAGCCTAGGCAGGTGAAAGATCTTCCCTGTCCCCTGAAATGATAGGTCCACTATGGTACTCTGCACTGAGCAGGATTGCACCCTTTCCTCTTGTTATTGCCAAGAAGTGTTATTCTGGACTGTTCTTGCTCTGTTAGATTGCCTGGAATGAAATGTAAGGAAATTATTCAGACATTTATGATATTGTTAATGATTTGGGGTTTAAAATTAATACTTCAAGCTAAACTTTCCATCTACCCGTTGTAGGTTCAGATTTATGAATTGGAGGAGCACAAGATAGAAACCTGGAGGGGTAAGAATATTTACTACTTGGTTAATAATTTAAAGTGTTCTAATGATTTTTCAGTATAGTGGATTTTTAATTAATCCTAGACTTATCTTGTCTCTCTCCACATACTTTTTAATGAAAGCAGGAATAGTAAAAGCTTGTCCATTTGGTCCTGCTGCTTATTTTTCTACCTGAAACAGTATGTGGACTAGAGTGATCTGGGCTGTATACTACTTTGCCACTGGTTCATGATTAGTACCATCTCACTCTTTAAGAAAGAAAAAAAGAAACTGGCGTAAGGTGGCGTGTATGGCTGTAGAGCTGATGAGTATATGTGGAATGGAAATGTACCTGAGCCAGGATGCAGAATGAATGGATGACCCTATGTATTGAGTGAACTGATGGACGAGCAACAAGCTACGCCTGAGAGGATTGCGTGATGTGATTAGAAATTCATAGAACGTGCTGGGTGTGAACAGAAGTGCTGGGTGCAGGGAGGAAGCTTTATGTAAAAAAAAAAAAAAAAACAACAAAAAAAACCCAAAACAAAAACCTATATGCCGTGCAATAATATAGAAGTACTCTATGCAGCAGACCCTCTCAGAAAAGGAACCGGTAAAGAATTATTTGCTGTTGTCGCAGTGACCTCTGGTGGTAATCAGTTTAGTCCCACTTTTAAAACTTTTCTCTCTTCAGTGTCAGTATAGAGGAACGTGCATAAGTGGTAGAATATCTAAAGTAACTGTATATATTGCTCTCTTTCTTCCGCTTTAGTTTTGTACAAATGAATTCATAAAATGCTTTCATAAAAAAGCTAATGTTTTCATATAAATTGGTAACGGTCTATTAATTTTCTATACACAGAGCTTTATTTACAAGAGACATTTAAACCTTTAGTGAACATCTCCCCAGATGCAAGGTAGGATTTTGCTTTTCGGTCTGCTTAACTTGAAATAAACTAACTCCATCTCAACACTGAATTTAAGGCTTCTTTTATATAATTAGTTTACAATATAAATTGTTTCTTGAGTACAATAATGAAGAACTGTCTTTTAATACAATCAAGAAGGTGTGGGAGCTTTTTATCGCGAGTGAGGACTTTTTTAATTATCCAAAGACGACAATTTTTAGTTTAACTTTTGTCTTTTATCAGTGTAACTGTTCTGGTAAATGAACTAGGATGGATCAAAATTAATTGCCAAAAATATGCAAAAAAGGCAACATGATCACCCTTCAAGCTGGCCTGCAAGTCATGTTTGTTTCATGAAAATCAAAAACTGTACAGAGCCTTTCAGCTGTCTTGTTCTCAGCAATCACAGGAATTGAAAACTTACAGTACTTTTTAATGAAAGTAGCTTTCCTTACCTAAAGAAAAGACAATATCTCTGTGCTTTGTTCTGCTCCACTACTAGGCTGTGTTCCTTAAAAGATAAATGACCATCCTTTTCTTCTTGATGGAATTTGAAAGAAATAGCTTTTAAACTGCCATTATACCTTATTTACCGAAGGGAACTTGAGAGAGAGTTTTAGTTGATCACTTAACAACTTGAGTACTTCTTAACTGCTGAACCGGAGAGTGAAGTCCTGATTCTTGCTTTTCGTTTGTGGCATGGGGTTGCTTATGCCCAGTCAAAGGAAACTGGTGAAGGGAACTCTAGTGATTACCTCAAAGTAATGATATACTGTATCCTCAGCAGAATTGCCACTAAGTCATGAATAAGTTATGAGGAATGTATTTTGAATGGTAGCTGGTTGCAAAGAATATCGTTAAGACAACAAAATAGTATAATTGCTTTCAGCAAAAAGTGCAGCAAGAGAAGTATTGCAATAAAGAAGATGCAGTAGGACGTGTACAAAAGGATACAGCAAGTCAACTTAAGACCTGGTCCAGAAATGGACTGGGGTTCTGTGGCAATCAGACTGCAGCACTTAGGAGTAGTTAAATGCTTACTCCAGGAGTGGAATCTACAGCGCAATGGTGGGAGTCTTGACTCCATGGGTATCAAATGGGGACAGTTCATCCCTGTAATGGACTCGGAACATAGAGTTTATTGTGTGTGGGAAGAAGCCTACTCCAGCAAGTAGGCATTTATCAAAGTTTTACTAACTTTATTACTTAGTAATTTTTTGCAGTTGGTGGTCAGCTGTTTTATCCTAGTCTTACTAGGACCAAGGGGGAAAAAAAATGTTATTTGCAAGAAGAGCAGACTTGCATAGGTTGGAGTATTGGTAAATTGTAGCCTGCAATGTCTGGAGCAATGTTTCGGATCTCCTGAGAATAACTTTGTGCCAATCCCCAGTGATAATTAAGTGAAATGATTAGATAATTGTTTTGGCTTAATTGCATATATGCACTTCCTCATAAAAATGCTCTTCCTAGAAAATGTTACAGAAGTTTGGGACTGAGATGCCTTAAGTGCAAGAACACTATTTTTACTGTTTGTCTGTCTATGAACAAATATCCATTCTGAGTGCAGGGATACTGTGAGCACAGCACTCACTGGAAAAACAGTTTACACTTGTGAAGAAATATTTCTGCTCTACTTTCTACCACAAAAAGTCACTTTCCATCACATTTTCATACTGGTTTTAGATGTTCATGAGCATATTGTTGGTGATGTGTTTTACCAGCTGCAAAAGTTAATCTGAGATCCCTTAACTTCTGTTTTCTATAACGTTAAAGATAATACAAGTAATTACTCATGATATGCACTTCATGGGGGGTTGTAAATATGCGTATATATCACTTGATATTACTCATTGTCAGCTAGAATTCATTAAAAAAAATTAATGTTTTTCTCCTCAGCCTTTTTGATGCTGTATATTCATTGATCAAAAACAAAATCCACAGATTGCCAGTTATAGATCCCGTCAGTGGAAATGCACTTTATATACTTACCCATAAAAGAATCCTCAAGTTCCTCCAGCTTTTTGTAAGTATTTAGTTATGCTTTGCTTAACTGATTTCCACCCCCCTCCGCGCTAGACATCCTTAAGTAATTTAAGTCTTAGTACAGAAACTTCTTGATAAACTTCCATATTCATTGTGTCTGTGCATATCTTTTTTTGATAAGAGAGGAATTAAAGCTTGATGTAGGACCTGTACATTACCTTTACTTTGCTTTAGTCATTTAAAGAAACCTAAACACCAAGGACTTGCCTTGGCTATTTGAGTAGTTTGCTGTCCTTTCTGGAAGATCTACTCAGCTTCAGAAGCTTGTTTACATGAATAGGAAAATTAATTGTCTCCCACAAACGAGAGAATTGTTACTCCCTGTAGCTTATGTCAGTCTCAAGAATGAATAGGAGACCAAACAAAGCAACAGGAGTTAAAAATAAGCATCCAGTATATATATAGTATGTTTTGCTGTCTTCTCTCTTGAGTTTCAGTGGGAATGACATAGCTTAGGATCAAAAGGTTTTAGTGATGGGTTACTACAAAAATAAATACATAAGCAAAAAAACTTTGTTGCAAAAACTTAGTTACATACTTGTAATTTAGAGCTTTGAACAGAAGTAATGCTTCTAGATCTGAGCTTGGTTCGGCTTTACGTTAATCTAGTAGCAGATGTAACAATCAGTTGGAGTCTGTAGATGGATAGACCAATCATATGGAAACATGGTAGGTGTCAAAAACATGGTAGGTGCAGAAAACTGCGCTCTAAATACATTCATTCTGACTGTCCTAGATGTCAGAGATGCCAAAGCCTGCCTTTATGAAGAAGAATCTGGATGAACTTGGAATAGGAACTTACCACAACATTGCCTTCATACATCCAGACACTCCTATCATTAAAGCCTTGAATATATTTGTAGAGAGAAGGATATCGGCATTACCTGTTGTGGATGAGTCAGGTGTGTGTTGGGTCTTCTACATGCAAAAGTGTGGTAAGATAATTGGTGCTGAACCCTGGATTGATCTGGGGGGCTGGGGGGAAGGGGAAGGAGGAGAAAGAATTAAAAAAAAAAAAAAAAAAAAAAGGTGGGAGGAGAAAGGGAATATAAAGAAATATTTATGCAAGATGTAGGCTGATAGGCTTGGAAGGACTTCATGGTTTGGTGGGTTGTTTGTGGTTTTTTCTATCTTTCCTTCTTGACCTGTCTTGTCTTCTTTCTGTGTAATTATAAGATAACAAAAGAAAGCAGGAAGCAAGAAAAATAATTTTGTATTTTAAGCACTTTATTAACTTTTGATTTTCTTTTTAGGAAAAGTTGTAGATATTTATTCCAAATTTGATGTAATAGTAAGTATATCTCTTCTATTTAAATATTGTATAGGCAGTAAGCACTTGGAAATTAATTTGTTAATAGGTCAGTTTGGGATATTTTTTTCCTTAGGCTTTAGTTAACAAATGGAATAAACCAGATTCAGTTCACCATGCACAGCGTTGTTTTTACTATCATTTTTTATTTAAGCTATCCTTAGTAACACTTCTTGCTCACAGGCATCTACTGCTCTGGATGTTACCCAAAATTAGATCTGGCTGTACTATTACAAAAAGAAGGCATAGGCTTTTTATGTTTGTTTCTGGTTTTGAGCTTGGACTTCCTTTTCCCAGCTACTGCCATTCCATGGTCTGTTTTCAAAGAGAATGCAGATTTCTTCATGCAGTCTGGGTCCTTCGTACAACTTGATCTTCTCAGGGAATTAAAACTACTTGGCCCATTTCTTTGTGTGAGTCTGACTCCGGAGCATTGCATCTGTATTCCTTCTGATTTAGACCTAATTCAGGCCACTGTTTCTGGTTTTCCCTTAGGAGTACAACAGCGCAGTCAGATTCATGCCCTGATTTGCCAGCCTTGGAGAGCAAGGGCTCTTCTGTTCTTGTAGTCTTCAGACACTTGAAAAATGTATTTAGGGGTTTTTTTTATCCCTGTCCCCTCCTAGCTGTATGCACCTGCCTTCTAATTGGAACTTCTGATAGCTACATTATTTTTTAGAGATTTAAGTGCCCAAGTTGCTTATTCCACCAACCTGCTAGTGCTAATGAAGAATCCAGATGTCTGAAACGCTGTATAGAATGCTTTCAGAAATATGGAGAATAGTCCCAAATGGAAATACTTTAAGCTTCTAAATATCTCTGGCTGCAAACAGTGCTTTTAATACTGAAAATTTTGCAATGGCACTGTTGTTGCCTGTCTTTTCTAGGCGTTTGTCTTTTTGTTCTTTGGGATTCTCTGCGGTGTAAGATCCTGTTCTGCCATAAAGGCTGGTCAGGGAATAGGTAGTACCTGTAGCAAGAGTTGAGCTAACATATCAAAGACAAGGACATTTCACAGTTGGTGGGTTCAGTGTTTCAATTTCTTTTGTAACTGCATTAGACTTTGAGGCAGGACGTGTTTCCTTTATTACCCGTTCTTTTTCAGAAAGACACCAAAAGGAAGAGGGTTGCTTATGTTTTTCACTCCTTTTCTTGTTTTAACTGATGGGGCAACAAAAAATTATAGGATTTTTAGAGACGCTGGATCATTTCTTTGGAAAAATTATGTATTGGGATCAGAAAAAAAAAATCACCACAAAGGCTTTAGGATATAATTGTTTGCTCCCAGCTAGTAACGTGGGAAAGAGTTAGGGCATCTATTGATGATTTCAGATTTTCCTCACATCTACTAATTTGCTTATTAAATGGGGGAAAAGAGATATTTTGTTCTTGGTGGTATGGCATCCCTGAACATCATCTGGGTTTGAATGTGGATGTACTCTTCAATATCTTTACGATAAAGCAGTTTGAAGATATGTAATACTTCATTTGCTTTGCCTGTTAGCTTCTATTCTTAAAAGATAATCCCCTCCGAGGCTTCCAGTTTGTCATCAGTCTGCTTCAACCTGCTCTTCAAGCTTTAAAAGAAGAAAAAAAAAATCTGAAATGTATAATCTGATCTTTCAATAAGCATAGAATTCGCAAGATTCAGCTGATGATTTTTAACTTTAAACCATGTGGCTAATATGCTTAGTTAAATCAGTGTTTTAAGTAATGCATGTATGTACCGCTGGCTAAGTTGATAGATTCCCCCGCCCCCCCCCCCCCCCCCCTTTCTTTTCATTTTAATACAGTTCTGAATTCATTTTCAGGTTCTGGGAAAAAGCTGGGACTGGTGTAATGGTATAGAAATAGCTTTATATTACACTAATTATTGCGGGTAGGGTGACTTCAGTTTGCAGAGGCTTTTTGTGTTCTCCTAATGTCCTTCATTAGGAATTAGTTAAATGAGTTAACTAAAACTGCTTGTATCTTCATGATCATCTCAAACCTATCTTGTCAAGTCCAGTGCAATTCAATCCAAAAACTTGACCAATCACAGTATATTCTAGCCAAAATTAATCTCATTTTATTGCTTGGTCCAGTGTTTTCATTTTAAAGCTCTGTCTTTGTTCGTCCTTCAGTGCTTCAGTACACAAAATCAATAGGCCAGGATGTGCCAACACTATTAAAATATCGCTATGGTCTTACCTACAAGGAAAGCTTTTGCTGGTCTGGACCAAGTCCTCTTGCTACAAGCATGGTCCTATTCTTAAAATGAAAGTTGAGAATGTCAGCTTTCAAACTCTTCTAATCTTCGTCCGTTCAGTGGTGGTGATGGATTTTCACTTACATTATTTTTATAGTACTTATTAAAATATATGTACACACACACAAAGAATTGTTGTCTAATGGCAGTGCCAGCACAGTCCAGGAGAGGGAGCTTGAGCCCACAAATAAGAAAGGTGAAGAAAATCTTTAATTTGTTCTCTACTTAGATCTCCACCAAGATCTACTTCATGGGTGGTATTCAGAGCAGCTGGTGTCCTCCCCTATCCTATGAAAAACAAACAAACAAACAAATTGTATATTCTAAAATCGGTAGAACTTCATCTTTATGTTTTCTACTCATGGCAAAAGCAGGATGAGTGACATCAAGCCAAATATCAGATAGCAAAGTAAGGAGATTTTCATTGGCCTAATGCATATCACAAAACAGTTTTATCAGTTAGCCCAGTCTGTCATATGGTGTTTAACATAATTGCATGCTTGACTGTTCCCAAAAACTGAAGCTGAAGAGCATCTGCCTTGTTTGATATGTGACTTGGAATAGGCTCAATTTACACCAGAAATGTGTATCTACTTGATGCCAAAATATTTACTTTGTTGAGTACTTTATTACTAAGTACTAAGATGTGTTATGTGCCTTTTTTTTTTTTCCAGAATCTTGCTGCTGAAAAAACATATAATAACCTAGATATCACGGTGACGCAAGCCCTACAGCACCGTTCTCAGTATTTTGAAGGTGTTGTAAAGTGTAGTATGCTGGAAACACTGGAGACCATTGTGGATAGAATAGTGAAGGCTGAGGTGAGTTCACTTTCTATTTTTCCCTTTACTGTAAGTTAAAAGTTGTATTGCCAAACTAATAAATAGTAGAAATTTATCCTTTCTAAGTTATTTTGGTTACTTGGTGAAAGTATTTTTTTTCATAACTACATGTGTTGGGTATCAGTTTGCTTTATAGACTTAGATTATAGATGCTTGTAGGGATGTGCAAAATATTGTACAGTACACGTGTAATAATACTGGGTTATTTGCGTTTCTGTTTTATGACATTAACGGAACTGAATGCAAAGCTGCTTTGAAAGAATCAAGTTTCTTCCAAGCCTGCCACAAGTTTTTCGGACAAATAATTCTTTAAACTCTAGCTTATAGCTAGGTTGATTGGCGTATTGTTCAGGAAATTGAATGGGTACAATTAGTGAATGCATACGGAGTCCTGCACTGCTCTCGTACAAATACTGTGAAACAGGGCCAGAAAATAAATTCTTGTGAAGAAGCCTTCGCTAACTGCTCTTGTAAATGATTTATCTGTGTGCTTCCCAGTCTTTTGGTGCTGTTTATCTTGTTTGTTAGTACTAGGAACTTTCTTACACAAGGAGGTGAATTGAGTATGTAGGTCTTCCTCCTCTCCGCAGAAGAAAATCAGTATTACCAGTTTCAGTTGTCTCCAAGGTTTGATCAACTCCATTTAGATGCTTTAGCTTCTTCAATTACAAGATTTTTTTTTTTTTTCCATCTTCAGGGCTGTAACCATGCATATACTTGATATGAGTAAAACTTCCACTTCCTTAATAACCCCATAGAACCTCCATTAGGCAATTTTTTCTTGTAACTTTCTGCATTTGCTTGAGCTTCTTCCTGAAATTGAATAATTTTAGCATTGCTGATATACAGATTTCAAATTTGGATAACTTTATTATTGTCTTAAGAAGCTTTAGACATTTGGGTTTTAAGAGCAACTCCTACCTTTTGGTTCAGTCTAAACATAGTGAGGTTATATGTAAAAATGCGTCAGTCAAAACTAGAAGCTATTTTTAGCAGCCAGATGAGTGCTTGATCTTACTGGAAATGAAACAAATGAAACAATTACACTGTCCATTTTTCTTTAATTCATTACACTGAGAGAAGAATGAAATGATTAAATATATGCATATACAAAAAACTAATAACCCCATCTAAAATGTCACCAGCATAGTTTCATCAAAAAGAAAACGCAACAATATTTTCTCTCCCTTTCCCCCTCTTTGTTGTTTCCTCCCTGTGTCAGGTGGGTATGACTGTTCAAATAATTCAGAGCTCCTCTTTTCTTGTGTCTCACTAGCAACAAAGTGGTTGACCTCAACCATAAGTTAACCCATCTGTTAAGTCAAGACTGAGGCAGCTTTCTTGCTATCACCTCTGTGAGAAGATGAGAAAAATTCTTTTCACTTTGTTCACCATTATATCTGATTATTTGAACTTAAAATAGTGAAGAGAGAGAATTCACTTAAGTAAAAAGTAAACACGTAGTAGGCTCTCAACTTTTGACAAACATCCTTTTTAGGATCACTTACTTATGAGCTGGTTTAACTGCGATGTTTAGGTTCTACAACTCTGTGCCCGCTTGCAGTGGACTCTGGTGCCAGGACTGACATTAGGGCACTCTCCTGGTTCTGCAGGGGCCTTTCACTGCTGTAGCCTGCTCTGGCCGATGAGCCTCAGGATACAGGAGTATCCACCTACTTTCCCCACAGTTAGGACAAAAGTTTTGTAGTATAAAATGTTTCCTAGAATAGATTTGTAATGATGAAATTGTTATTTAAAAGTACAGTCTTACTGTTGATAAATCTTTCTTCCAAGCCGTGTCCTTGTGTTTATTAACTCTACAGTGAGTTTGCATGGTTAAGTTGAATCTTTTTTTCTGTCTTTGTGCGACATGAGGATTTTAAAACCAATCTGGCACTCAGTTTCAATTGTGTAGCCCTACAAGAAAAATTAGGTTAAAACCAACTTGGACATGTCAAGATACAAGTTCCAGTGCTGTGCCTCTCTCTGTTGAGAAAGTATTTTTCAGAAGGAAGCCTCGTTTTATTACTGTATATCATTTTTTTGAGATCACAGGCTGAGTTGGGCAGAGCCAGTAAGTTGGGGAAAAGTGTTTGATGTGAGTGCCGCTTTTTGAGAGCAGAAGTATTTTAAAGACCTAGATCTTGGCTTAGCTGTCACTTCAAATCTGATTCTGTTGCCATGTCAGATAGCTGTGCGCTTTTTAAACATGCGCTAGTTTTCATTTACATAGGGTAAGCATGTTTGTACTGCTGCGTGAGATTGGTATTGCTAACATTTTGAACCATTCTTTTTTTTCTACTTGTCTTCATACTGCATTACTTTAAGATTTTTTTTTTTTCTTTGCTTTAGCTATTATTTTAAATCAGGCAAATATCTCAAAATATTTTCCCTGCTTTGCAGGTTCATCGTTTGGTGGTAGTGAATGAAGCAGATAGCATTGTGGGTATCATCTCCCTTTCTGACATTCTACAAGCTTTGGTACTCACACCAGCAGGTATGGATGTTGCCTTCTGAGCGTTGCCATAAGTCATTTGGTAGTGTGTACACCCTGCAGGTTTTAATTTATGTGACAATGACGAACTTTTTATTTTCCACTTTTGTAACTGTTTAATCATAGTTCTTAAATACGCTTTTCATTTCTCTTCAGGAAAAAGCTGACAAAATATTAACTGTCAGTCTTTTGTTCACTGAGGAATGCACGCAAAAGCTTCGTGAAAGTCATTGCTGTCCATCTATCTTCTTTTTAGAAAAAAAGGTCTTGTTTTAACACAAAAAACAGGATGAAGTTGAAAGTTGCATGTATAGACAACATCTACAACAGGGCGCCTTCCCCACCTTCCTGAATTTCTGTACTCTGGCCAAGTGCTCCTGGTGTGGCTGCAGCTGTGCTTTCCACTCGCTCTGCAAAGCCACCTCCTCGGAGCCCCGCAGCCGTCCGGCTCGGCTGTGGGTTTTGGTTGGCACGGCTGTGTCGGAGACATCGCCCCAGGCCGCCAGAATTATTCCATTATTAATCTCTGGCGTATTACTAAACACGATCAGGTTCCTTTTAACAGGAGTATCCAACGATAGGTTTATTTCTGCTACTTTTATGTTGGTTGGTTGGGAGGGAGGGAGGGGCGTTTGGGGTTTTTGTTTGTTGGTTTTGGTTTGGGTTGTTTTTTAAGTTTTGCCCAAGTTACTAACCTGTTTTGTGTTCTCAGCTGTAACTTTACTTTGACCACATAAATGACTTCAGTGTCACAACAACTAAAGCAAAGCCCTCTTTTTCTCTTTGAGAGGAAGACAAAGAATGTCTTGAGGATTACGATTTTGCTTCCAAAACAAATCAGACTAAGCAAACACAGCTCGCTAGGTCCTTCAAAAAAAGAAGTCTAAATGTGAGCTTAACTGGGATCTCTTACTTGCACTGATAGATAACATGATAATGTAAAAGTCCTTCTCCTCTGTAGATTTAAAAAAATGTTAATGTAGCTTTTTAAAATAGTAAGATTTCTCCTCTGAAAAGGAGAAATCAGTGATACTGCTGGAGGTATTATGTCAGTGCATCTGGTTCCTTTTAATGACCTGGAAGAGCAAGTAACCCAGCTTTCTGTGAAAGGTAGGGATGAGTATGAGAAGTCAGCCCGAAGGCCTGGGTCAAATGGGCTCATTGCCTAGGAAGAGAATGGAGGGGTATCTGTCCCTCCTAAGCGGGAGGTGTAAAGACAGGCAGACGGTGCCTCTCCAGGCAGAGGAGGTCGTTTCCCCCATGACTGGAGGGCAGAAGGATCCAAGGAGGGTAGATCTTACTGTTAACGGAGCAAAGTTTAGACAGAAAAGATGAATCTGGACACTGACAAACCAAGAGCTTTGTTATACTGGAATTACATGGACACTTAAGTTGCAACTCTGTGAGCTGATATAACGGTGTTCTGTAATTAAAAAGAGCAGCTCCTGCTCCCGTGCTCTGGGTCATGTGCTCCTGGCACTTAGTGTGTGGCTGCACCCACGCTCCTGAGATCCCTCTGTGAGCTGCTTTAACCTATTGATCTAACAGGAAACTGAGCCAGCAAAAAAGCTGCAGTTTTGTCAGTTTGGCACACTAAACCGGCTCACGGGAGACTCACGGGAAGAGACGAGGTGAGGGAAGGCTTTTTTAGGAGCAGTTAGGTGTTAGATTGCAGTTCCACAGGCAACTGCCCCATTTTAGATGGGGATTTGTCTCATGAAGTGAGGATGTCTGCAGTGTAGATCTTGTTTGTAGAGTCCGGAGTATGATTTACCTCTTAGAGTGGATGCGGAAGAGCGACCAGAAAAATCGTGCCCTGAAAGCGTCCATTTCTCTTCACAGACTAGAAAGGAAAATTTACTGACTGGCAGGAATTAAGACCAGCTTACGTTAGGGGGAAGAAAGTATCAGTTGTGATGAGAAAACTGGCTGTGTTTAATGAATTTTTCAGTGTTTGATTGTACATTACAAGTAGTAACTCCAGGTTGCTGGCAAGAGATTCTTGCTCTCTAGAGTTGGATGCTGAAGCCAGGCTCACCATAGGGTTCAGTCGTTGCCCAGCATGTGGCTAGTTTGCGTAGCTGGAGAAGAGGCAAGATGCTGTACAGTCCTGCTGAACAGGTCTCTCGGATCCCTAGTGTAAGCAAAATCGGCCTCTGAGCCAGGAAAAATGGGTCTATCAACTGTAGTCAAACTGAATTCTTATACAGCTTATTCTCAAGCAGGACTTCATTTTTGAGGCTGTGATGATGATTAAGCTTGGCTTCTAAGCTGAGGGACAGGTTTGGGGTGTGGCTTTTTGGTTGTTTGGGTTTTTTTTTTTTAAATAAATTTTTGTGCTGGGGAGAATCTTCAAAGCCACTTTTAGTCACTTCCCAGAAGAGTTACTCAGACTACCTTGCCCACGGAGTTAGAAGCAGTAATGGTCTCAAGGCCTTCCTCACTCTGTTCACATCGGCATTTAGCAATCCTGCAGCGTATTCCTTATAAATGGTATCCAGTACTGAGATCCTGATAACGTGGTCAAAGTTGCAGCATTCAGAATGAGCCGTGCTTTTCCAGAAGCCAAAGGCTACGTGCGTAAGGGAATCACGCGTGTTTTTTCCCTCTTCTGTTAACAGGTGCCAAACAAAAGGAGAACGAAAGCGAATGACTGCTGTGAATGCGTACGCGTTTGTAGGAGAACTTGAACAAAGTTTCTGGGTCAAGTTTGTCTCAAGAACTGTGACTGCAATAGAAGAGAGCAGGATGGTTGAGAATGTGTATTGGGACTTAGTGATGGATGATGAGTCTATTCCC
The DNA here is from genome assembly GCF_047370975.1 of Nipponia nippon. Taxonomy (NCBI): domain Eukaryota; kingdom Metazoa; phylum Chordata; class Aves; order Pelecaniformes; family Threskiornithidae; genus Nipponia; species Nipponia nippon. Next base: position 160,294,035 of record NW_028262290.1, read on the forward strand.
CCAGTGATGTCGCAAAAAAAGCAGCATGACAAAAGCTTATGTTAAAATGTAGGCTTGTATTTCAAAATGTCTTCAAAACATTTGCTGGAAGACTTCACATGATGTCCTTCATTAAAATGCACTGTATTCTGAAACTTTTTCATTTTGTATTTGACAGAAGTCACTGGTCAGCAATGGATATATGTGACATAAGGCAAGTGTATGGCATATTCATATCATAGTGCCTTATGTCAAAATACAGCAATATGTCATCACTGTTGCCCATCACTGTCAAAGGAAGTGTTGTGCTAAACGAGACACTGTATTTGAATGTGAAAGTCTTTAAACCTAAAACCAAATCAGTTTCAGTTCTCATTAGATTTGTCATAAAAGCTGTAATTTGAATATCGGTAGACTTCTTTAAAACTTCAATGACAGTTTTGTGTTAAATGTTGCATTCTGAACCGAGATGTAAACCAAGACTGATTTTAAAAACAGCTTTATTTATTTTTACTTTCATGACAATTTTTTACACATCTTTGGTGGATAGCTAAAATTTCACCATATCCATTAATAAACTGTTGATTGTTATACAGACAAGTGGTAGATTTTCTCATTATTTAAAACCGTGGAGGTGCAGAAGCTGTGGCCTGTTGATCAGTCCGTATTACTTGAGCTGAAGATTTCAGAAGCGTGGATCGAAAGTGCTCCGTACTGTAACACACAGGCACCGTGGAGGAAATGAGGTGCCAGAGAACAATATTTTTGTCTGTATTAAAGTGTAAAACGATGTTTGTACAACAAAACCGAAACTTTTTATTGTATATGACTTGTACAGCAGTGGAGGAGTGAGGAAAGCTGTGGGGTATTTGCTACTGTAAATGTACTGTAAAGTTTGAAGATGAGACTTTTATAATTGTAGATTCTTGTAGATGGAAGAAATTAAACCCTACAACATCAGTTTGTCTTCAGCAGTTCTTGCCAAGTTCTTTTGCATGTATACGTGTACGTGCATTCTGATTAGCGTAAACTAGGCATAGAAGCGTTCTTCTTTTCCTTCGGCTTTAGAGGCGGCTTACGCTAATGGCATAATGCAGGCAGTACTTTTTCCTGTGTTTCCAGCCTGTACTGGAATAATGGCAGCAAAATTGATCTGTTATTTGTTCCATTTATAAACATGGAGGCAAGAGATTAACCCTTTTCAGTTTGCTTATAAAATGTGAGGTTTTTAAGAGTAATGAAAAAGCCTTTCTTCAGAACTTTTCCGCTTTCTAGAAGAATTTAAATTTTGAACTAAATGGGTGAATTATTTTCTTCTTACTGGCATCTTTCATGTACAAAAAATATTCCTGTAGCACAGAACGGAAACTGTCCTCTTAGACTGTACCTCACTTTCTTACTCTCTGAAAAACACTGCCAAGTCTTCTCCAGCACCTTTTCTGATGGGGTAAATAGCGAACAGACTCTGTTCCCCGCAATTCCGGGTGGTGTTGAATGGAAAGAGCTGGTTCGGCCTCACGGCAGCGACCTTGGGGCCTGGTGCCGATTGCTGCCATCAGAGATTACCTTTGTTGGGGAGATGGAGGGATGATAGAAAATAAAAAATAGTGGCTCTTCGTCTTTGTGGGGTGTGTGGAGGAGCTCTCTCTATCACTGGTCTGCGTGAGCATGTTCTTCAGCCCTGTATTCAGGGCATTTTTGAAGATGATGAAGAATTGAGCCAATGATACGTTGGTTGCTGTTTGGTTGTTGTTTGTTTTGTTTTTTTTTTTTAATATACTGTATTTTTTAGCACAAAGTCTCTTGGCCCTGTTCCATGCAGACAGCTTTGGGCCCGTCTGCATAAATCAGTATGCAGAAAGGCAGAATGAATTTGCAGTTTTCGAACGACCGTGTACAGACTACCTCTTTTAACGTTATTACAAGTGCTGTTGATGTGTGGTGGACGCAGGACTAGCAAAATTATGGAAAGCAGCCTCCTCGGTGATACAGAACTGTACTCGGAGACTTTCTACCCTTACTGGAATTCAGTTCTGAATTTTGAATTTGTGAGCAGCAGAATCACAGCGTAACTCCACCAGCACGAATAAACAGCAGTGCTATCAAAAAGGCACTCTGCTCGTACTGGCGCCAGTACCAGTGCTGATGCAGTAAACAAACCTAAAGAAATCATGTCATTTTTCATACGGAGCGGTTTACTACAGAGCTAGAAAAAATGCTTGTTCCAACATAGGGGAGGGACAGGAATAGGTAAATGAGGGTAGAGAAAGGAGGGGTGACAGCAGCAGCGCTGCAGGTACCGGATTGAAGTGACAGTGCCGCTCAAGCTGTGAGCGAGGACTCTTCACGTGCCTCAGCCATGGAAAAAAATGAATAAAACATCGCTAAACTCAAGGTCTTGCAAATTTATAACTGATTTTTCCCTCAGGGCAGGCAGCGAGTAGTACCAGAGGTGTGGGACCACAGCCCCGGCGCTGGGTGCTCCCTGCCTTTCCGCAGACGGGGCCAGGCTGCAAACGGCGGCGGCAGCCTCCGCTGGAAGCCCGCTCCGTAGCGCAGGGGATCTCCTGTCCCGAGGATGTGGGACGCTGTCGAAATGGTTTCTGCTTTAACCGGCAGGACTGTAACGCGTGATTGGTTTCTGTGCTTCCCTGTGCGTTTCCTCGCCCAGCAAGGGATCCCCGCGAAGGATTATTCTAAAGCGCTGCTTGGGCTCGGAAGGGAGCAGATTAAGTCTGGGTTTTACCTACCCTGGATATTTTTAGCTCTTTAGGCGTAAGAAAATGTTTCTTGTTTCAGCTGTCAGTCTTTTCCAGTACCTAGAGATGCTGTGAACTAACGGAGGGAAATTATCCTTTGCTGACACTGATCACTTGACCGATGAAAACATTTCCCTGTTTTACCTCTGGAATCCTTTCGGTTAAAAGGTCGGAGATCTTTAAGCCCCCCAGACAGCATTTGCTGTTTGCTAGGAACTGAACTGCAGTCGTTGTATATCCGAGGATATATGATCATCTTCTTTTCCTACGGAATATTGTCCTGCCGGGACCGTTTGGGTAACACAGAAGGAACCAGCCTCACTGTCCGAGGCCTGAGCTCTTGCCCTCACGGCAGACAAGGAATCCGACCGAAGCGATTCCGAGGCTCCGCACCGCTTTGGGAACGCTCCCTGCCGTCTTGCGGGAGAGCGCAGGCTAAGCTGGAGCCTTTCGGTTTTGGTCCGACTAGAAGTGAAACCACGCGTGCTTAATCCTGTCAGAGAGCAGCTGTGTAACCGCTGGTACGAGCTCGCCAGCCAGTTGTAGGAGCCAACCTACTTCAAAAGTTTCTATGAACTTTCACCCCTTCTGCTCTCATACCGAATGCTTATTAGGGGTAATCTGCAGAGGAAAAATGTCATTCTGAATAATTTAATACTACCCTTGTATCCTCGTAATGCATATTATGCAAAAAGGATGTTCTGCAGACACTGCTCTTAACTTCGGGTCTTAATTTAAATGCGGTTTTGAAAGTCGCTTCCAAGTCGCCATCTGTTCCATGACAGCTGCAGTCGGACCTGTTCCCACCGAGGCGAATGGGAGCAGGAGGTGACCTGTCCGCGTACGTCAGGCTCGGTCCTTCAGAAAAAGGTATCTATGGAGCGCGCCCCTGCCAGCCGCGTACCAGGACCTGCGCGGCAGTAGCTGTGAGCTGAATTAGTTCCTTCATTTGCTGCTTCTAACGTTTTGCCAGTGTTTCTGACTGAATATTGGAAAATACCATCATTGTGAAAACACAGGAGGGAGTAGGAAAACGTGTAAGATTGAACCGAATGTACTTTGTAACCTCTGCGGGCAGCAAGTCTGTGCTGTATGCATGTGTACCTCTGCTGGACGCGCTGCAAAAAGCTGCGAGGGAAGGCCCCGAGGTGCCGAAGGGCAGAGCAGGCAATTGTATCGGTAACCGCCGTTACAGGGATCGAGTGCACGAGTCGGAGCTGTTCTGCATGTGGGATCCGAGCAGCCGTGTGTCGGTGGGGTCGCATGTACTGTAGTATCATGAAAATACTTGACTGTTATGTTTACTACATAAAAGTCATCACATTTTTTCCTCCATCACAGCAAAACAGCTACAGGCAACAGAAGACAGATGCGGTCCCTTTTCTCAGCCTCCCTCTACGTCTGTTCCCGACCTCACTGCACACACGTACTCCCTCGGTGCTTGCCGGTCTCCCTTTTGGTATTTTCTCTTTTTCAGAACCTAGGCCATACCTGATGTGCTGCATTCATTGACCATATCTGTTGTTAACTCGTTTACAATAAAAATGTAATTTATCATCCCAACTGATGGGAAGGCTACATTTGATTTGAAGGAGTATCTGGTGAAGCGAGATGTAAAGCGGACCTGGAATACAGCCAGCGCACAGGTGCACGTCGCTTGTCCCAAAGTTCACAGCACCGCTTGCAAACACTGTAGAAACGAAGAAGCCGGAGCAGGGCCAGGGAATGCACAGGCGAAGGCCTCACCCCTAACGCTGCTGCCGCTACGGAACGCTGCCCTGTGAAATCACCGCCTGACTGTCACGCTTAGAGGGCGAGCGAACTTCAGCGAAGGGCCGCTTGGTGAGTGCGCGAAGCTGTCCAGCCCAGAACACGCGAACGGCAAGCGTTCGAATAAAGCGCAAGGCCCTGATTAGCCACGTACGGCATAAGCTTCGCGGCCAAAGGCGTGCTCGCCCTCCACACCAGAGCGCTCCAGGAAGCGTTTAAGATTAACCCGGGCAGGGGAAACGCACTGACAGCCTTACCACCAGCCAGAGCCTCTCATCCCTGCTTCAGCTGCCACCGCAGGAGCAGCGGTGTCCCCGAGCGCTCTCAAAGGCACTCAGCGCTATCACCAAGTCCCAGAAACGACAAAGTTCCCTGAAAGCTCTGTATGTGTCTGCATTTCAAGCGTCCCGGTTAAAACAGAACGGAGTGCTTGCGTGGCCCTGACGGAGTAAGGATTATTAGCCAATTCCTTCCAAAGAACCGGAGGAAGAACAGAACGTCATAGGTTTTTCTGCAAGTTTAAAAAACACCCGCGCCCAGGAAGGCCGAGTTCTGTGTTCCTCTGCAACACAGGCTGAGCAAGCACGGGGGTATCCTAAGGTGGGACAACTCCATAGAGGCAGTAAATAAAGCAGCTGAAGGGGGGAGCAGAAACCCTGCAGCAGGGAGCTCTCCTAAATGAGTAACGACTGTAGATGAAGTTGAGAGTGAACAAGTGCAAGTTAACAGAAACAAGATAAGTAAATAGACGAGGGTGCAAAAGGTGAGTGGGATACGAAAAAGAGAGTAAGGGAAAAGACCTAATCAAGAAAAGTGGGGCATCAAGGAGGGAGGAAAACCAGAAACTCTCCGAAATCAAAAAATATTGGTGCTTGTGGAAAGAGCTGAATATAGTTTCTGAAAAAGCAGATTAGGTTTCAGCAGAGTGCAAAGCACAGCGCCTAAATAAAACACACCAAGTAGTAAGAACTGTAAGGGTATGGAAGTTGAAAGTGTAAGTACCACAAACTTCACCTACATTTCCAGATCCATGTATGTCATTGGAAGGTAACTCTGACCTCAGTTCTTTCAGTCTTCTGGCTCAGTGAATAGCCCAAATTTTGGACCCTGCCATGTTCCAGAGGGAGCGGGCGCAAAGATGGCAGCGCAGCTGCAGAGCTACTCAAGGGATGGTCCTGCAGGGTTACGGCTACTTCAATCCTCACGTCTTTTAAAACGCCAGACTCGTGTCTTGTTTGAAAAGACATTACATCTTTTAAAACATGCAAGGCAAAAAGGGATACAGTGATCTGGGCCAGGCAGGACTGTCCCTCCACGCCTCAGAGGGCTGTGAACAAGACCACTCTGGTAACGAAGGCGGGATTTCTAAAGGCTGCTTTCCTCAGCCTGACCAAATCCATCCGTGTGGTGGGATCACACCAGCCCCTGCGGTGCGGTACTCCAGAGGGGCAACGAAGTGGGAACCCGCACCGTAGCGAGTGGAGAGAGGCTGGACATGGAGAAAGAGCATGCAGAATGACGTCCACCGCAGCCACCACTGACAAAGCACATAAACCCCCCATTTTCTCATGAAATAACGCTTTTCATCAGGTACCTATTCACTAAAGGCTGTCGCAGCTGGTGTTTCAGTTACCAGTCCTTAGCCTTCAAGATTCTATAATCCAGAACATGAAGGGTGCAATCGGACTATGCCAAACAATGCAGATGATACCTCCTTAAACCTCGTCTGCTTCTTCAGAAGCTGATCGCTTTTGTGTATGAATAGCTTGCTTTTGCTTTAGCTGCCTGCCCTCTGACCAGGCCAGACGCATGCTAGTGCATGGGAACGAGTGGTTGAGGTCAGGGAGCAGCAGAAAGCCCATCTCCCTTCACATCACCAAGCTGTGAGGCTGGTTTAGTTGTAGCAACCAGTGGTACCCTAGCATAACTGCATGCTAGATGTATGAGCGTACCCCCAAAAAAGACAAGATGCACACAGAAAACATGATTTTTACTTGTCGATAATGATCATTTTCCAATAAAATGTGGAATGGGTAAATATTACCAAAAAACGTTGGCAAAATAAGTGGCAGTAAGCGTGGAAGAAGGCAAGTTTCCCGCTCTTCGTGCCTTTCTCCCTTAAACTCCGCATCCATTACGCGCTGAGGTCGCCATGAGCACACGCCGCGCTCGCTTTCCCAAGCCCCAGCCTCCCCACCGCAGGGACCCCACCGCTAGCGCCTCCCCCCCCGCCCCGCTCCGCACCTCCCAGCGCCTCACCGGCGCTCAGACCCCGTCCTCCCCCCGAGCCACCGGACCCATCTGCGCGCCAAGGGACCGCTCCGAACAGGCACCGAGATGGTTTCAAATCGCAGCCCGGCGGAGTGACCCTTTTCGGGACAGGCGGCCCGGCAGCGGCCTCCGTGGAGCCCTCCGGGTCTACCGACTGCGAGCGCGGCCCGGGGCCCGCCGCCCTGACAGGGAAACCGGTAGCCGCCAACCGCCTGCGACGCTGCGGGTCACGAAGCGACAGCCACCCTCCCGCCCCCCCGGATCCGATTCACCGGCTCGTCGTGCAGCCGCCTTGCCGGGGCGGAGCCCCCGGGGCCGGGGGGCAGCGATCCGCAGCCCCCTCAGCGGCCGCGCAGCCCGCGGAGCGGCACCCACCGCCCCTGAGGCGCTGCGCACGCGCGGCCTCCCGCGCCCCCCCCCCCCGCATCCGCGTCCCCGCTCGCCCTCGCCGGCCGGCCCCGCCCCTTTCTTTGAACGCCGTCAGTTACCGCAGCCGCCGCTCTCGGCCAATCGCCGCCCGCGCTGCCGCGGTGCCGCCCAATCGGCGTGCGGCGGGGCGAGGCGAGGCATGACGCAGCGAGTTTTTCCCCCCTGGCGGCGGCTAGCGCCGGCTCTCGGCGGCGGTGAGGTCGCCGCTCCGGCCTGTGACGCGTGACGCACAGGTACGTGAGGGGCTGGCGAGCCCGGCGGTCACGTGGGGCGGGCGCCGCCGCTGCTGCCAGGCGCCGCGGGTCCCGTGCGGTCGCTCCGCCGCCCCTCCTCCCCCCGCCGCATGTCGCTGGCGGCGCACCCCGCTCCCCGTCAGCCGCCCGCCGACCGCCGCCGCCTCCGCCGCGACCGCAGCCGCTGCCGCCGCCGCCCTTGATGTGGTTCGGGGCCGGGCGGGGAGAAGATGCCGCCGTCCAAGTCCCGCAAGATCGCGATCCTGGGCTACCGGAGCGTGGGTGAGCGCGGGGGGCGCCGCCGTGAGGTGCGGGGGGGGGGGGGGGGGGGGGGGGGGCGGCGGGCCCTTGGGGCGGAGGTGCGGCGCCTTCCTTCCCCCCACCCCGCAGCGGGCGGCTCGGTCCGGGGCTCCGCAGCGCCCCCCTGCCCGCGGGGGAGCGCGGCCCGGCCCGGCCCGGCGGCCCGCCGCCGCATCGCCCTCCTCCGCGGCAGCAGGTGCAGCGGCGGGGAGGGGAAGGGAGGGGAGGGGAGGGCCGGGCTGGGCCGCCCCGCTTCCCGCCGCCGGGAGCGCGCAGCCGCGGCGGGCGGGCGGGCCCCGCCATGGCGGCGCCGCAGAGCGCTGCGGGCCCGGGGCTGCGGGGCCGCCGTGCCCCTCATAGGAAGTTTCCCACAGACCGAGCCCCCGCCGCCGCCGGGGAAGGGGGGGGGGGGTGTCACTCCGGGTGCGGGGCGCGGAGCGGGAGCGCTGCGGTCCCGGTGGCTCGGGGACGCCGCCATGCAGCTCCCTCCACACGCATCGCAGTCAGAGCCCCGCTCCGAAACGCGGAGGGCAGAGCGCGTTGGCCTGCTGCCCGTCCCGGCTTTTTTTTTTTTTTCCCCCCCCCTTCCGTAGAGGTGCCTCGTACCCGCCTCAGCAGCGTAGCCAGGCCGGCCGCCGAGCCGGTTGTGCTCACTGCGGCCCTGGGGTTGTACCCACCCCGGTGTCCCCGGCACCGCATCGGTGCTGCTGGCGCAGTCCAGCGCGGGGGAGTCTGCCTGGAGAATCCTCCTGGAAGCGTCCAGCCCAGGTCTATGGCGGCTGCTGGGGCTTCTGTCCTGTAACTGCCCACACCTGTACTCCTTTCTCCTCCTACATTCACCATCTTCGATGGAAAACACTTTCAGATGTTTTCAATGTTGGGGTGCTTAAAGCCGAGGGGAATAAACTATGGTACAGCTATCCTGATCGATCAAACTTAAAAGCGTAGATCGATGTTGAAGATAATGCATGGTTGGAAAAAAAAAGAAGATGCTACAGAGATATACTATGCTGCTATAAAATGGGTTTTTACATTAAGGTAGTGGCTAAGTCAGTAACCTGTCTTTTGTTACGCACTCAGCAGAAAGAACCCTTAAAAAAAGGCTTTTTTAAAGATCAAAAAAAAAAAGGCTAAATAAGTGGAGCTGTTTCTTAGATTTTGTGTGTAGCTGCAGCCTGACTTTGGGACGGGGCAGTGTAAAAAGGATGATGAATTTGTCTAGTCCGTAAAAGGAACAGTGAATAGTAAATTGATCAGTTCACATAGTATATTTGACATCACTTGTTGCAGTCTGTTTCATTGTCTGTCTTGTGGGTTATGTTTTCTTTTCTCCTTTTTCTTTGAGCACTGGTGAAAACAAGCGATGGGCAGTGTAAGTGGGAAGGAAGAATGCTTGAAATGCCATCCTTGAGAAGTCTGTGATGGGGACTGGGTGTACTGTTGAGCTTTGCTCTTTCATCTGTTGACAATGACAAGCAGCAGTCAAAAAAATCAGGTGACAGTAAGGTATATACGCAGTTGAGGAAAAGCAGAAGAAATAGTATAGCATAATCTGGTTGGTGATGTTTTGAGCAATAGTGCTCATAGGGAAAGGATGGGCAAAAAGTTACCTAATGTCTATTAAGACCTACTGCTGACCTTCTTCAGCTAAAGTTTTCTGAGACTGGTGTGGTATTCGGCTTGATGGGAGAAGATCAGTTTTATTAGCACAGCTACAAGTTGTACAAACATAGAATTAAGAAGGGGAAAAAAAATCTGGTTTACTGTAGTTGTCATTGTCCTTTGCAAATCTGTTCCCTCTTAGGTAAAAATCACGCATGTTAAAAGGGCAAAGTTACTCTTCTTAAATATGGGAGCATTAAATTTCTAGGCAAATACTTATGTAAAAGTTGAAGCAGTAGGAACAGGTCATTGGGCTCTTGCTTCCATCTTGTAAAGCTGTTAGAAAAACAAGTAAGTTAAACTGTGAGATTTAGGTTGGGTCCTCTGCTTATCCATGTATGCCTCCTAAAGTCTAGGAGCATAGCGACTTCGTTTGGCTTCAGAGAAGCTTTTGAGTAACTCTTGCTTTGTGTTATGATGGCAAGAACATTACTCGAGCCCTGGGTAAGAAAGGATTTAATCTCTTCTTAGGACAAGGTTTTGGGTGGTAGAAAATGAAGAGCATTTCTTCTGGGGAAAATGCAACATTTGAATAAGGCTAACATTCATTAAGGTGGGGAATAATTCCAAGATCTGAAGGACTGGAAGGAAATGTTTTCTAAACTTCCTTTTATAATTAGGGAGCTACATTGCTTTGCCATTAACATTAATCTTGACCCTGGAATGAGGGAGGCTAACTCTGGTAAGTTGTAAAATGTTTATGGTTTTATAGGTTAGCATAAATGCTTAGGTGACCTGCTCTGTGAAGTTGCATGCTCTCTGTGTAATTTGTATGGTGTTTGAGATGAAGCTGATCACAAAATGGCGAGCTTTTTTCCCTGTGTCTCTTTCAGTTATGTGTTGAAATAACCAGGTTTTGATGACATATTTCAAGCAGTGAGCTGTTCCCTACGGTTGATGATTCAACAATTCTGCGGAACTTTCAGGTTGTGAGCGTGTATAGTGATGGGCAGGCATGTCCTCCATGGGGCTTTGTGAAAACTGAGCCTGAATCCTGTACTGGCTTTGTGCTAAGCCCTTGTTTCTTTTACTTACGTTAAATTTTATTCCTATCCCAGTGCTGTTGTCAGATGGACTAGAGGTTGGGAGTGGTATTCTGACATAATAGTTCTCGGAATAGAAAATTCAGGAGTCTGCTTGTTTGAATACACTCCCTCTATCTTTCAACACTACCATCAACCCTTTCATATGTGAAACTAGTATTCTTTGCTGATGGGAGAGATCGCAGTGGAAGCCTCCTGAATTCCCAGGCAGGCACGCTTTCTGAGATGCAGACGGAGTATTTGCCAGGAATTTCGGGACTTGTTTTTTGGTGAGGAAGGCCAATTATGTGTGGATATAGCATACAGGTTGTGGCATGATGCTAGGCAAAATCACACAAGAATTGTCTCCTTTGGGTTCTGCTCAGGCTTACATTGGTCTACGAAAGTTAAATTCCCTTATGTAAGTGTGTACTCGTCTGAGGTTCTGAGTGGAAGTCAGATGGATTTCATCCCAAAATCTGATAGTTTCACAGTGGGAGGAACTTGACTTTGATTACTGTTGTTTGATAAGTGACCAGAGCGGACCAGCTACTTGAGATTTGATTCTGGAGGGGAAAAAAAAAATAATCTGTCTTATGCATGATGAAGCATAGAATCTTAAAAAGTTACTGCCTTCTCTAAAAAGAATCTTCATACTTGTATTTGGGCCACAATTTAACATATCCCAAATACAATTTGAAATAATGGATTTGCATGGAAGTAAATCAAGCAAGACTAAGATTTTTCAGAGTAACAACCACTTTAAAAAGCGGCGTATCGTTGTCTGAAATGCTTTGTGCTCAGTTTGGTTCTTTTGTGTTTATAGAAGAAATATGTAAATTCAGACCACAAATGCCTGTATGAAAGAAGAGGTTTCTTAGATCGTCTTGCAAAGTAGCTTATTACTGGGAGTCTCTGTATTATATTGAACTGATGGATTTAAGATAAGCAGGGAGGTGTTGTTTGGATCAGCTGCTTCAGTCGTAGGTCACTATCTCAGCCTGATTTGTTTTTTAGCGTTCATATAACTCGTGCTGCTGGTATCACAGATATACTTGCACAAACTGGAATTCTGTTCCTGAATTTTACACATTTGAACTGGTGATCTGAAAATGCCTTCCTGGTCAGTTTATAGCTCTGAGGGGGAAATCAGGTTAAGTTAGTGGTCACTTACCTATTTTCTTCCCCATCTAAATAAATCAAGTTTTTTGTGTGGGTGGAGAACAGTCCATATTGCAGGCAGAAGTAGTCGTGGTCTGTGACTGCGGCATGCAGGTAGCAAAAAAAGCTATGATGGAACAAAATTATCTGCCAAGATTCGATTTATATGGAAGGGCTTCCAGGTGGTTGTATTAAGCTCAAAAATGCTTCTCTCCCCTCTGCCTTGCCTGAAAGCAAGAAAGGCAGAAAAAGTAGAGCCTTTGATACATACCTGTAAATAGTAAGAATAATCGTTAGGCCAAAACGTAGTTACTGGTTTTGAAACCATGACTTATTTGAATATTAGGAGGTTTGTATGGTAAAATGGAGTTGCGGCTTTGCTTTTTGCTTCTGAAAGATGGCATCTGTTCGCACAGTAGTGTAGCACCCTGAGGAGGTATCCCTTTGATATTGGACAGAGGGAAGTGGTAATTTTAGCAGGCAATAAATTGCCCGTGTAAATGTCAAGAGAGAAGGAAGGGAGAAATTACTGCTGTCGTGTGCAGTAATTTGGTTTACAGAATTGGTTGCGTCCACAACATTGGAAATCCTGAGATTGAACAGGAAAATTGAGGGGTTCAGGATCCGGCTGATACCTAAGGTTAAAATTTTGCCGACTCCCTAATAAGTGCCAAGATTATTTTCATAGCGCTTCCCTCGTTAGGACTGCATTCGCTCCGCCGGGGCGCGGCAATGCTGCTAAAAGGAACAGTTGCAGCTACCAGGAGACTGAAATGAGGCTGGAAATGCCAGCTTTAATTGCATTTCGGTGTGACTGACTACGCTGTTCAATGGCGAAAGTTGCTACAGCGCATTTGATAGCAGTAGCTGGAAGCACTAGAGGCAGCATGTTCAGCTGTAATATCAAGCCACGGTAGGGTTATTTGAGGACGCTGTTCCAGGATTAACTCTTAAATTGCCTACTCTGGTCTCTTAATGGTAGCGCTTGCAGGTTTTGCTTGTATATTTGCGTGTTTTGGTATTTGATTACTCAACTTAGCGTTAACGTCGAGGGGAGAAGCCAACTGAAATGTAAATCCTGTAATTTATAAGCTATATAAAGTCGACGCTCTTCATTGAGATATACTACACTGCCTTAAGTGTAGGTTCTGAGTAAACCAACCACCTCTGCGGTACACACTGCTGTGGAAACTTAGCATAACCACGCGTTTGGGACTACAAGAGCAGGCTAGAACGTGATGAGCTACCGATGCTGATTGACTTCCTGTAGCTCTCCTGAAGGTGACATTGAAGGGCGTGGTTTAAAAACTGATCGACTTAATTGTGTATTCAATCCAAAATTGAAACAGCTTCTCTGTGAGATGTTCATAACGCACCCAAGCTCTGCGAATCCTGCATGAGTCAAAATTGCTTGGTGTCAACCCAAATTATCCTAAATCGGAAGCTGCAGACACGAAGCACGGTATGTAGAAACACGAAGCTGCCCTTGTCAGTGATGGATCTGTCTCCTTAAGGACCTGAGAGGCTTCCTTTTGTTTTCCAAAGCCTATATTTGACGTGAATGGCAGATTTGTTGTGAATTTGATACTGTGAGAAACTAAAATGTGCTTCCTGAGTTTGGGGGTGGTTGTTGCTTAAAATGTCTCTCTTCCAATCCTGGTCAGGACATTTGCTTTCCCATACGGTTCTTGCACACTGATGGCAGCTACCCTGCAAATGAGGGGATGTGGGATGGGGAAAAAAGGGAATAATATGGAGAAAATCCATGCTATATGTTGCCTAGCAGACCTCTTAACAGGATTTAAAATCATTAAGTTTACTGAAAACACATGAGTGTGGGCCGTTAAAGATTATATTTCCTTCTTGAGAAATAGGAAGTATAGTGGAATTGTGTTTTTGGGGAAAAGATGCTTGTATTGAACTTGTAACAAGGAAATAAACTGAGACAGGTTTTGAACAGTGCTGCAACAGGCTTTCAGGTGCAGCTTTTCTCAAGAGGTGTCTTTGCCACTTCTCTATTTTAATTGCCACGTATTGAAGGCAGATGCAAACGAGCTATGTGGGCTGGGGCTTCCCTTGGCGCACCTCGAGCTCATCCTGCAGCAGGGCTGGAAGTTGCACCTTGCTGGCACCGGCACGCTGGAAGCCTGGTCACCCCCTGGGGGAATTTATTTCTTTCAAAAGTAACGCAACCAGGAGGAAAAACTTTCGTATCGTTCAGCTGGTCGGCTCTGCCAGTACAACCCTGACGGAGGGAGCGGGGTCAGGAGCGTGAGCTGTTTGGGGGAGGGTGGAGTAGGCTCTTGCGGCCGTGCAGACTTTGCTTCAGTCAGACCTGTTATGAAACCACATCTGTAAGTACTTTCCTCCGCCACTCCAGATAAGCACGAATGCTTTTTCGTAAACTTTCAACAGCGGGCCTTTTGAACCTGAGTAGCTCTCTTGACGGAAAAAGATAGCCTTGTTAAGGTGGTGAACTGTGCATTAGGGAACCATGAAGAAATCAATTTTTTTCAAGATTCTTGTTTAAATAAACTTCATAGTCAAATCTAATCCTTTCATGCAGAATTGAGAAGTAAGATGTTTGACCTGGGGTAAATCTAAACCTTGTTCTGAAGTCTTCAAACTCAGATGATGCTTCAAGTGATATGATGGGCTGGAATTTTCTGGAAACGCTTGGTAGTAAAGATGCTGCAGCGGAGCAAAGCCAGAAGTCCAGACTACAACGTGCAAGGTGTTCAGAATTGCTGACTGCCTCCCTACTTTGAAAACCAGCGGAAACAAATTTAAAGGCTCTCTTGCTTTTCAGAGTAATCTTCAGTGTTTGCTAAGATATGCTACAAAATATATGTTGCCTGCAAATACCAGTTGACCTCAGCCTGGTTGACTCCTCCTTTAGTTGTAAGTATTTATTGACACTGTTGCAGCATAGAAATGAGTCACAATTACTTAATCTGTTTAGATGCACTGGTTCTTCCTCAGTTTACCATATGCACTTTGATCACTGTACATGCAAATTTTTAAGTATAGTTGTATGAAGGATATGGGATGAGACAGTGGTGAAAAAGGTAGTTCCTGAAGTGCAGAGTTTGGATTTATCAAGCATGATGTGCCACTCAAGATGCAGAGAGGACAGGCAAAAAATAGCTTGCGAACCTTTGGGGCTCCTGCAAAAGGGAAGACTGCTTGGAATTTCTTATGGGACTTCTTAAGTGAATTAGAGAACTTCTGACTAGAACATGAGAAGGAAATCTGTAGTAGTGTAATTGGGATGAAATCTGTAAGAGTCTGTGGATAATGGCCAAAGATTAATCTTTTGAGGCGTAAGACGGAATGGATGATTTCTGAAGGCCTTTTAAGGAACAAAAGACTCCAATGTGTGACACTCGGAAGACTTGTTCAGAAAAGTTGCAGTGCTTCTGTATTAAATAGATACAAACTCAAGAAATCACGATTCCCTGTTAGATTATGCTTTAAACAGTGAAGTTCTGTTTCGTCTCTCTTTTTTAATATAACACTGAAGTCTTAAAGAATGAGGGGTTAATAATTCTGAAATGGTTATCAGTATTCTTAGGTATTTTAGATTACAGCAACCGGAACAGCATGCATGACAAATCTTAGCTAGTTATTTGTATTCTGTGGAGTATTGAGTGGAATGAATTTTAATTTGGAAAAAGAGGGAATACATAAGTGGTCTTCAGTGTGTGGGTGTGAACATGTGCAAGTGTAATATGAAATTATGATATGAAAGTGTCTCTTGACAACATTGTCTCCTGAGTTAGAGGGATACATCTGTCTAGCTTCAACAACTTGTCAGATTGTATTGCCAAAACTTCATTCAATATGTACGACCTCCTTGAAAGGTATTCTTGCTATATGCAAAAGAGCTGGGATGCATAATATGTAGGAAGACTCCATTAAATCTGTCCTACAAACTGTCAAAACAATCAAGCCCTTGACATTAATGCGGTAAAGTGTATTTTGCTTTAAGGCTTAGTCTTCCATTAATAATAAATTTTTGGTGTTCTAAAATCTGTTTCAGAATTACCATTTTGAATCAGAACTGGAAGTTTCTGCTTTGAAACGTGCATATAAACAAGCACCGTGTTTCTTAATTTGCTGCAGTACCACCTTCTGCATTGCTTTTTTGGAAGTGTCCGTTTCTAATAGAAGTTCTGCTTCATCTGTATTGTTTGACACTGGTGAATCAATTCTAAATAAAAGTGTTAGTTGTGCTATTGGAACTTTTTTCATGTTTGGGGAAAAAGGTTATCAAAATTCTTGGTAAACCTTTTGTGGTTGCTAAACTTAAGTCTAAAAATTGTTTAAATGTAAGGTAGTTCAAGTTTTTCTGAGCAGTAAAGCTTGAAAGAAAGAGAAGTTGTCTGAATGTTTCAAAATCATGTTCTTGATACAGAGTGTATCGAGGAGTCTTATGACACAGAAACCATTTTTCTACTTGTCCTGCCTCAACTGCGAAATACCTTTTACACCTAAGTGTGGTGGTAGGACAGAGGTAGAGTTCAAATGAAACTGCCAGAACTGCTTCAATGACTAGCTTGTGGAAATTTCTGCTAGGTGAGTGTCTCGGGTGGTGTTCCTAAGCCTAGGGTTGGCTTGTGCATTTGTCACAATCAACCGCTATGAACAAGTGTAAGTTAATGGTAGTACAGAAAAATAAGATGGTGCCTTCTCTCTTTGCATTTCCAGGCAAAAAGATTGTGATCTTAAAAAGCCATTATCTCATACACAATTTATAATTAACGGTGAGACTGTAGGATATACGTTTCTTTTTTCTGAAAACGGTCGTATGAACATACCATTTTATTGGCATCCAGCTGCTTATATGGCCATGGGCTGTACATCCCAAAGGTTGAAAGGGTTTAAAGGTGGAGCTTGGTAAGGAGAAAAAGGGACAGTATGAGAAGGGGTGTATGGACCCAAGTTTTAAGGGCAGCTTATTGTGGGGAAAGTTGGGCCGTGCCCCTCCAGTTCTTACAGCATGGAAGTGTGGAAACCAAAAATGAAGATATGGGTTATTTCCCAAATAGCCAGGCAAGGAAGTAAGCAACTTCTGAAGGGCTTTGCTGTACCTATGGTAAATCTTGGCCCTTGACCTGTTTGCCTGTCATAGTTCACATTTTATCCATTTCTGCCAAGTAGATGTGACGTACCTAATTTCTTAGATACTGTTTTAAAATAGACTTGAATTTACGATCAGCTGGACTAACTTATGATTTAACTGGATAATAGCAGAATAATAATCACTATCGCACTTTGAGAATTTTATTTGTGTTGATATGCAAAGACCTGTACAGCAGACAAACACAGCGCACTGCTCTGTCTCTTGAAGGTCGGCCTGAAGTTAGGTTGCCTTAAACTGTAGCTTGATACTCAGCTTCTTGTCCAAGTTGCATGGTTGTGCTAGCGGAGTGCTGGGAAGTGAAGAATCCATCATCTCTTGGCAAGTGCTTCCTCAGGTGCCGGAGCTGGACTGGCTGGAAGACACTTCATGTGTGAAAGTCTAAATGGAAAAACAGTTCAATGTCAGGTTGCAAATGTCATCCTCGGTTATCTCCCTGGGCTGTTTTCAAGGGTGGGTGGGGTGGGTTGCTATTTGTTCTGTGGGTTTTTTGTTGTTGTTCCTTGGAAAGATCAGAGTTCTGTGTTGTGACCTTTTTGTACTAGATAGTATAAAAACTGAGAATAAAAAAGTATGATTCCTACCTGAAAACTCTTAATTTGAAGTACCTTGTGAGCCAACAGATGGATACACACTGGTTGGGAAGGTAAGAAAGCCAGCTGGCTGTCGTGACAGGCAAGAACTCTATAGTATGCTATAGCAAACAAGGGTTACCTATTCTGTCTTCTCTGCTCTATGGAAAATCAACTATGTCATGTCATATCTTGGATGGATCTTTGGCTTAAATTCCCTTAAAATTTGCCCAGTTTGGGGGCTCTGATGATTCTTCTGGTATGTTGCATGCCGTTATCCTTACCCCGGAGTCGTCTTTTTTTCCTGGTACCTCACCCATGTCTGTCATGCTGTGATTTTGGTGTATTATTACTTCGAACCTTCCTTACTATTAACATATTGTCCTCTGTATTCAGAGGCTACTGTGTTATGTTGATCAGGTAAGTGTGTAAATGAAGAAGGCTTGCAATTGGGCTTAGTGGGGAGGGGTTAATGGCTAACTCCAGCTGTATAAAGTGCTATGGTATGAAGATGGTATTTAACAGATTGTGGGTTTCTTCAAGCCTGATCAATAAAGGGGAGGAACTTCACACGTTAAGCAGAAGGAACATAGTTAACTATAAAGTTAATTCAAAGAAGGGCTGGAATTGAATTGGAGGAGAGACAACAGTAACTCATCAGAAGTTGATCTAAATCTGACGGGTGGAGAGTGTTTTTGTAGAGGCATACTGGTTTTTATGTTGGCATGGTTATGTATAGATCCACGGCAGCCTTGTGCTAGTGCAGGAGAATGAAAGTGGTCACGGCTCAACTATATGATCATGAATCAAGGCGGTCTCAGCATCTACCTATGCATCTGTTGATAGAGGTGTGATGAAGTTGACCATGTCCTGCTCCACTGGTGGAAGAGAGGGTCAACACTAATCTTTGTCCATATCCCTAGAGACCACCTTATCCCTAGAGACCACCTTCTGTGTCAAGAGATGTTAGCGTTGTCAGGGTTGCTACCCCCGCTCCCGATGCTTCAAGCTTTGGGATCTTCCAGCAGTGCAGGTCATGGCAGGTGAATAGTGCTGTGCTGATATTGGCTGCCGGTAGCAGCACCCTTTTCATGAAAGTCAGGTTTGGGCTGCCACGTGCATGGCTGGCATTTGTTGACATTGGTTTCATCAGACTTTGGACCATCAGTGGGAGCGCAAAGAGTTTGTTACATGGACTTACTACTTCATAGTCAGGTGTAGTGCTGCAGGCTGAAGCTGCCTTTTGTTGCTAAGATCTTCTAGTGACTATTATGCAGTTAGATTGAGATACATACGTTTAGTATGTTGTAAAAGTAGCCTGCATGCAGTTGTTGGAACAAATCAGTGCATCTTTGGGTTTTGCTACGGATTGACAAATAGCTCTGCGGACCTTTCGTCAGAGTGATGCTGAAATTTCCTTGCTATAGTTGCTGGATATATATCACACTATTTGCTTGGTAATGTGACCAAGAGAGGGGGGTATTACCATTACTACCTTGTCAGGATTTTGTCAGGTACCTGCCTTCTGTCATCCTGCCACAAAGAGGAGAGAAATAAATCTCTTACTATTGTTCTTGCAATTCCAAGAAGCTCCTTGAGGCCCTGTTTCGTAGGCGTTTCAGTAGTACAGTCAAGAGGGTCGGTCTGTTTTTCAGCATTTCAGCTGTGTTTCTTGACAGTTTACTTGGTGTTACGATATGCTCAGGGTCAAGCTCCTAGACTTGCCTTTTAAAAATAATGCCGGGAAAATGTCACTGACATTTTCAGAGACTTAGCCCTCCGCTTGGTGGTGGCTGTAAGTTACGATGAGATATGGCGGCCACAGCGTTGGCAACAGTCAGTGCTATGGCTTTAGTCCTCAAAAAGATCCTTAGAGAGGAAGATCCGTAGGGAAGACCTGCGTGTCAGTGAGACAGTACGGATCCGTTGCAAGACTGAGCTCTTTCACCTTGGTAAGGGCTCTGTGCTATTAAAGCTTTCTCTGTTATTGGTATAGATCAGGTAGTCTAAAAACATAAGTGACATTTGCAGTGAAAGGAAGAGGAGAGAAGAGTTTATCCTGTTTTCTAATAGAAATGTTAAGTTTAAAATCCTAATTTGTACCTTCACCCTCTGGCTTGTTCGATGGCATGCTGCTTTACCAGGTGATCAGTAGTAGCATGTAACTTAATGTGGCTGGTGTTAACTTCAGCTGGTTGTGTAGAAATGAAAAAAAAGGGGGGAAAAGATGGCTGCAACCCCCCAGGGTAAAGCTGAACAGCTGCTTTATCCCGTCTGGTGTGCGTAGAGTGGAGTTCATCGGCTTCTGCTCTTCAGTTCAGCTGCGCTGCAAGTGCAGCTGAGG
Organism: Nipponia nippon; assembly: GCF_047370975.1. Taxonomy (NCBI): domain Eukaryota; kingdom Metazoa; phylum Chordata; class Aves; order Pelecaniformes; family Threskiornithidae; genus Nipponia; species Nipponia nippon. The sequence goes on from NW_028262290.1 coordinate 160,313,680, forward strand.
CAGTGTCTATGCAGCGGATGGAGAGCTGGTGCTGGTAACTGCAGTTGGAAAGACCCACTTCTTAAGAAGTGCTTAAAACCTGCTAGTCCTGGTATTTCTGGCTTGCAGAAAGGTAAAGTTGTACGCTCCTGTGATCTTTAGCGTCAAGAAAGAACTGACTAGAAATTGGGACTTCATTCCCTTGTGTTGAAACTAAAACCTTGGAGATGGAAAAAGGGAATGCATGGAATGCATTAAAGCAAGAAATACGCTTTTTTATTTCTAATGACATAGCATTTTAAAACTGATTTAATGATGAAACAATGGCAGTTACTAAAAGTATCTTTCAAAGACATTTCATGTTGTGCATACCCGATGATCCAAGGAAAGGTCAAGTTTATTCAGATACTTAATTAGCTGCTTGAAGTGTGTGCATAGGGAGAGAGGACTTGGCTTCCACCCAGCAGTACAGCTTGAATTCTGCCTCTTCGGGGGGGGAAATCAGTACAAAGTTCAGGCTCTTTCCCTCTAAGTGTGTCATAAACCAAAACGTTAGAGTCTGATCTTTAAGCTTAATAAGCTTCCCTTTAGAAGTCCAGTATATCAAGTAGTACTGCCTAACTTTTACTTTAGGAATACATTTGCTAATTAGGCTAGCAGGTGTGCCTGATAAGTCAAGTTGCCTCTGAATTTCTACAGCCACCTGAAATATTTTAGGCATGGTGCTGTGGGGAGGGAGGTGGGAAGGTGCTGCAGGGATGCATGGTCTCTGCAGGGCGTCTGAAGGGAATACAGAGGATGGTATTTATCTGAGCAAATATTGGTTGGCTGTCTTGGATGTGAATGTCTGAATTTTCTTTGTAGGTAGGAGAGCCCAGGATGCAGTTCCCCTGACCTGTTGAAAGCATCTTGGATGCAGCTATCTCTGCATGTATACCACAGCTGGGTGAGGTGCATGCCACAGAAGTCTTCTGGATTTCTTTAAGCCTTGTAACAGCTTTTCCATCTTTGACAATTGATAGTAAACACGTGGAATTGAAATTGGTTTACCTCATTAAAAGGGAAATATTAGGCTGTGGCACACGCTTTTCTGCCAGCAAGGGTAACAAGCAGAGGTAACCAGACTGTGCACTAAAATAACTAAAACATTTCTTCTGACAATCCTTTGCTGAGGTTACTGACTTAAATGGAGACAAAATGGACACCTGGAAGTGGCAACTAAGCTGTTGCAGCAAAACAATGGAATTTTTCTGTACGTACTTGCCTGGACATCTCATGCATTGCAACAAAGTGCAAGTGAATGCTGAGTGGTGAGCACTGCAGAGGATGCAGCAAGCTTGTTGTTACATACCAGGGAATAAAGCACATGCTCTCTTCTTGCTTTCCTTACAGAAAGTATGATCTAGAGAGCATTATTAGTGAGTTTGACCGACTGCTTTGAAATCTGAAGAAAATACAGGAAGCCATCTGACTTCCTTTCCAAATGACTGCCTCTCAGATTTCTTCTGGCTTGCAGAGGAATACCTTTGATAAACCTCAAGAACATTGTGCAATGCAGAAGGAAGGGAAACGAGCATGTGTCCTTTTCTCCCTGCGCACTTGTGTTTGTGGTGTTACGGACCGTCATGTGAACCTCCTCTTCTAGAGCAGGAGTGGTTCTTGCTGCAATACCTTGCCTTAGACTGTCAAATGTATTTCCTTATATCCTAATATAAAAATAGATCAGGAGAAGGCAGGGAACAGTTGTAGCAATGGGACAGAGTGCCATAGAAGTTGAGAAAGAGCTTGTGTTGTCCTGAAATGCTGATCTGCTCTTTGGTTTGTCATGAAGGTCTCTTCTGTTCTTGAGGTCCCTCAGTACCCAAAGATGTCTCATTGCGGTCCTCAGACTTTCACTCTTACAGGATTATAAAGGCAGATGCTTTAGTCTGTCCTTCAGAAAGCTCAGACAGCACTTTGAGAGAGGAGGAGTGCCACCACTCTGTGTTGCAAATCGAGCATGAGTATCGCATGAGCAAGTGCACCAGTTGAGCTCTGTGTGTCAGCAAGAGTTTTCTCTGTAAGCATCAGAAAATAATTTTTTTTTTAATCCTGGTATCATAATGTTGATGTCTCAAGGAAATCACTCCAAAATGGATAAAACTCTGGCTCAAAGTAGATGTTTGTAAGTGATAATTCCTCATGATTAAAAGTCTAATAGTAGAATTAAGTTGCATCTGAGTAAAACACAAACTACTCACTGTATCACTGTCTCCAGAGGTTTAGAAACAGAATTCTTTACTGACCCAGATGTATTTCCTGAACCATTTTGTGACAAAACCTAAATTAGTTTGTTCTGTATGTAAGACTGAGTAGATCTATGTAGAGACTAACTTAGATAAGATGCTAGGCTTGTGGTAGGAGAGGATTAGGTGCTGCCAGCTGTTAAGTGTTTAATAATTAAGCAAAGTATATAAGCAGACATTTTAATGGAAAAAGATGGGTTAAAGAAACTATACATCTAAAATTCGAACAGAACGGAGTATCGCAACTTTTCAGTAGTTGTTGTTCTTGACCCCATCAAACTGTTTACTGATTGCTTGTGCAGATGATTTTGAGTATTGAGAAATTCTTCCTGTTGAGATAAACTGCACTGTGCTGGGAGCGGCTGTCATCGTGGGGATGCCACGTTAGAGGGCAGCTGCAGAAGGGAGCTTGCACAATGCCTTGCTTGTGGAGCTGTTGTTTGACTTGCTCGCTGGCCAGTTGCAGCGTTTCTGTCTCCTGGGTTTGGGGAGAAGCTGGCTGCAGATGAGAATTTCATCTGGGCTTTCCTGCTGCCTGTTGCAAGGAGAACAAGGATGCGGGATGGGATGGCGGGAAGGTGGTGGTGCACCGAAGAGAGGGCATGGCCTCTTCGGGGAGGCCAGCTCTTCATGAGCGCAGTTACTCGGCTTCTTGGTAAACTGCCTAGTGTTGTAAAGCTTGAATTTTAAGGCTAGATTAAATATCATAGCTCTTGTCCAAGAAGTAAAAGGATGAGTAAAAACTCAATTTGGCAACTGTTTTGCCTTGGCAGTTGCAATGGCATTTGAAACTGGTGTGCTATGACTGCACTGGTCAGTGTTTATGGGACGTTCCGCTTTATGTAGCGAGTGGTTTATTGTATGAACAGAAATACAACAGCTTTATTTTTTGAAATGCCTTTCTGTCCGAAAACCTGTTCCTCTTCTGTTTTGACAGTGGAAAACTCGTTTCATTACCACTCCCACATAATATCATAAATAATGAATTGTGTATACAAATATCCTTTGGGTACTTCTGGACAACTTGAGTTGAGCTTTCGGCCACCTGGGACTTGTATTCTAAACACTGGTAAAACCCATTTCTCCCACCCCTTACCGTCTGCCCTGTTCCTCCAGGGAGAGGGAGAGGCAGTAAACTTGAAGGATTTTGCTTACGACTCCTCTGCCATAGAGTATCTGGTGCTTTGAGTTACCATAGCAAGTACAGCTGGAGGAGTCATCCTGTTGCCTTCCCCCAGTGTTGCCCTTATTTGATTCATTTATTTCTTCATAGTCATTCTGAGCTCTCTGATTCTGAACAGAGTCAAAAGGTTAAACCGTAATCTTTTCCAGTAAGATTCTGCAAATGCTTTTTCATCTTAAAAATCACAGGTCTCCATCAACTTAGTGAACTGCTTCCAGCAGACTTTGCCTTGCTTCTGCTCGTGACGCTTCTCCTTTTGGTCTCACAGATGTTTATTTTCCTAAAACTTGAGGACAGTGGATACGCTAAAAGTACCAGCGTGGAGGATAGTACAAGGAAAAGCTTAGCAAACTAAAAAGCATTTGGCTTTTGTTCCAAATGAGGGCATACTAGAGCGGAGCCTTTTTTGAGGTATGCACCCTTGAGGAATCAATTAATCAAATCTTTGCTGCTGGTGTCAGGCTCTCTCGTCCTTTTAGACTGCAGTGTCTCCCCGCGTCCTCCTCCCTGCAGTGCTCCGAGATGGAGTTAGCTCATCAGTAAACCCAGTTGCGTGCAGTTCCTTGGCCCCTGCCTCACGGATGTTAGGTTTGTGTTGCAATTCTCTCTGAAAATGTTGCCTGATCTTTCTAGGGAAAGAGGTGATAGGAGCTAAATTGTCAACTTAATTTCCCTATCTGTCCATGAGCATAGGTCAAAGGCCTGGAATAAAACCTGTGGGACAAAGTTCAAGCCAAGCTGTTGTTTACGTGGTCCTGCATGCTTCTTTGGCATGGGCTGAGACAAGGCAGCGGGGTGTTAATGATTTAGGTTTTAAATTTCTTGTGTCCTGTTTGGAAGCCTTGCTTTATTGGGATACTGTTGCGTGCACTTATCCCAAGGGGGTACGTGGCTGAATCCAAGACCGGAGAGCTTCCCTGTGGCTCATTGAGGAAAGCAGGCATCCTTCTGTGATCGCAGACACGTCGTTACTGGAAGGCTTGTTACAAAGCTTGGAGGAATTGAGGAGGAGAGTGTTGGAACACTGGTTTTGTCTGTGTTTGTTTCCTCCTCTTTCACTGCTAGGAGGAAAGCAATAATTAATACAGCTGGGTGTTAAATGCAACATTTTCTGTTGGCTCCGACTTCTTTCTGGTATTCGGTTTCCAGACTGAGCACAGACAGACGGTAGCAGTCAAGTCTTTTAGTTTAGGATCCTTCTTAGGAGGAAAAATGTTCAGTGATGATCTGTGCTTAACTTAGCTCTTCTTATCTTGAAGATATATGGCAGCCTAATGAAGGAATAGTTAACTTTGTTTTAAAATGGAGCGCATAATGTGCTGGTATTGGCAAAGAATCTGGAAGCACGAACTCTGGGTAGCGACTTCATAAGCTTATAGCTGAAGAAGAAATAGCTTGAAAGTTTATTCGCTCTCTAAATGGTGTCCAAAATACACAGTTTCAGAAAGCTTCTGGGATGCATAGTCTCGTTCTGAGTCTGTCCTTATTAGGATGATTTCAGATGTGCATGGTTGCTTTTTCCCCCCCCCCCCCTCCGTGCTGGAGCAACGGCTTAAAGCGCAGTGTTCTCTGTAGACTCATGCATGGCGAGTGTGACACCTTTAGTTGCGCTGTTAGATGTATCAGAAAATGGTATCTAAGAACTTGATTTGAGAAAAAGCAACTCTTAAAAGGTTGTGTGCTGATTGGTCTTTTGAGGTTTTGTCTTGGTTTTTTAGCATTGTACTTGGAATAAACTGTCATCATTGATAGGAGATGGCAAAGGGATAAGTATGGCAGAGCTGGGCAGTGATGTTAAAATAAACCAAGGGGTGAGCTGATGAAGGTTACAGCTGTTGGAAAATCCCCAAATGATGATGCTTGTGTAACATTTTCTTCCTTCCTCCTGGAGAAGTAAATCCTGGAAGTGTTGCAGTTAATGAAGGAATTGACTGCACATGTAATTACAAATGTTAAGCCAAACTTCCCTTGTACCACTTTCATCCTTGTACTTTGTCTGACTTGCAATTTTTTACAGTGCCTTTAGAAAAATGACTTGCTAAGTATGTTGATAGTAATAAAGTCAAATGTGAACAAGTCAAGAGCCTTGTATGATGAAGCAAGAATGAGGGGGTTGGAAGTGGAAAACAGTTTTTTAATGTCTCCTGAAGGAATGCTTAGGAAGTAACTTTTTCTACGGCAAAGTATAAACATAGCATGGTCTAAGCACTGCAAGTGGGCAATCTTTATCCAAAGCAATTCTTGAAAATAGTTTTACTATAAACTAGTTCATCTACAGCATTGGTTACTTATGATGTCATTGAAAGGCTTCCACTCAGTAGGATGGTCTTGAGTCTAAATTTTAACCTGAGGTCATGTTTTGTTTGTGCTTCTTGCCAAGGAGAAGAGTATAAAGGAGCATGAAGAATATGCTCATGTCCAAAAGCAGCTAATGCACTTGGCAATCTTTATAAGAGCATATTTGTCCAGTAAACATAATGTAATAGGATCTAGTAGATTCCCAAATGTAGAAGATATGTTGTAATGGAAATTGTGTTAAGACTTCAGTAAGGCTTTGAAAAGTCTTCAGTTGCAGAGCTTTAAAGGTGCTTTTTATGGTCAATGTATGCGATTCGCTTTTACCATCTTGTAAAATCTTTCAAGACTAAATTAGCTTTCATTTTTTTTCAGTCTGCCACTAAGTGCAACATCTTGCATTACTCTTTGTTGGGGGGGGTGTGATCAGGTCAGCATAACTGAAATAGGGAACATTGTCTGCAAAAGTAGCAGTTAAATTGCTTTCGAAAGAAAAAAATCCAATGATGCCCCCTCAATCACTATGCTTAAAATACAGCATCCACTGGTCTGTTGTAGCATGGCGTTAAGAGGATTAATAGAAGAGGAGAGTATATTGATCTCAAGAATTCCGAGATCATCCTTTTGTCATGGGAAAGATGTCCAGTCTCCTAGTCAAACCAAACTTGGCTAATTCCACTCAAGTTCCTAGTTTTCTGTGCAATGACTGAAAATTATTTCTAGTTTTCCTTACTTCTCGACAGAAAAACCTTCCAAGTATAACAGTTTGTTAAATTTAGTTTTATGAGGATTGGATGCTGCTACTTTTAGATTTGTTTTAAACTGGAGGAGGCACTTAAATTATTCTATATTAAAACAAAAGCAGAACACGTGCCGAGTAGCTCTTGCACTACTTTTTATATGTTCAGGAGACCCAGTTACTGGGAATAGGCCCTTAATTTAAAAATAGGTCAGCTGTCATGTATAGATGTTTAAATGAACCATATAAAGCTCATACACTAATGTTTTTATAAGAGCCAGTATCTGCTGGTAAGTGTAAAGTGATAACAGCCTGAAGACTTGTTTCAATACAAATTATGTTTTCCTTGCTTTACAGGAAAATCTTCACTGACGATTCAGTTTGTGGAAGGACAGTTTGTTGATTCATATGATCCAACCATAGAGAACAGTGAGTAAATAACTGACAAGCAGTTCTTCTGTACCTAACTAACTTTTATCAGAAGCCATTGTGGTTATACATATAACTTATATGGGAATTTACATATTAACATTAAAGCTCATTAATTAACTGTTAATTTTTATTAATCTTCTAAACCAATGCTTACCAAGCTTACAGTATTGCAGCATGGAAATCGCTGTGTGCGTATTTCTCCAAACAGCTCAGCTGTCTTTTAACACTAAATGAAGGAAAACCTGATCAATCTGGCTAAAATGCATCCTTCTTGTATCGCATGTACGTTATTGGACATCTGCTTCCCCTAATATAGTCGGGGCACTTCAAATTAAGTATGAAAATGTGCTACTATATACAAATATTCCAAAGTGTCAAATGTCTCATTTGATCAGTATATCCAGATAAGCACAAAGCCAGCAATACCAGTCAGGAGCAAATGACTACCTTAGAAGGTAGATGTGCTGTGGCCGTGATAACGTGATAGTCTTTTAAATTACTCATTTCCGACTGCTCAATGACAAGCCTGGTACACAATCAGCTTGCTGCAAACACTGAGTTACTGACTTCTCAAGTGTCTTTTTTTTCTCTTAGCAGTTTTTTTTAATATTAGTGCCTTTGTGAATAGCTAGCATAGTGGGTAAGTAAAGATGCTAATAGTAAAAATGCTGCCAAGAGCAACAAGTTACTTGAGAGGCGACTTACCCAGTATTCGTTACAATCCAACCACCTCTTTCTGAGCTAGTAGTGGTCATAAAGTACTTGAGCAACTGTGCTGTTAGGCAGAGTAATTTGATCGTATTGCCTCACTTCAATTGTGGCAAATAAAACTTTGATATCATGATCGTAACTTTGGAGTTCTTGTATTTTTTAATGACTTCTGAAATGCAGTGGTAGCACACAGTTTTACTGTTTCGAACTTGTGCAGTAGGATGTTAAGCCTATGTGATACTCAGGAAGTTTGAATGAAGTAATAAGCAGAACAAAGTTTCTTTTGGATATATATGGTAATAATTACAAATCAGTAGCTATCAGGGTATTTTATTCAGGATTATTTTATTGCTTAGAACTAAAATGCTACTTTTTGAGAAGCTCTAAATTTGCTTTAGCGAGTCAGGGTGGATAATTTCCCCCATGACCTGAATGATCTGTTAGTCCTTATACAGATGTCATTAATATTAACACTTTCCATCACCCCTTTTTACTTCGTTAGAATTATAAATGATGTTTGTTTTGAATTAAAGCTGCTAAGAAAATATTGGGGATTAGGTTTCTGTATTTTAAATCTTAATATCAGACGGAACAGCTTTGTTTTTCACTGTCTGTGCTATATAAATGCAAATTATTTAAAGTAATCTTTTAGTTTTATGCAGGTATATGGGAATGAATAAAGCTTGAGAGACATGGGGTCAAACTCGCTCAAATACCGAGCCTGTATCCTGTTCTAGGATTTTGACACCTTGGTAGAAGGTTGGCTCGTTTCATCTTTTACAAGCTCCTGTCATCCACAGAAACCTATTGTCTGTAACTACTGTTAGTAACTCTGTAGTTGGATGTCTCTCACTGGTAGCATTTCTTAAATATATGAAAATAGGCTCAGCATGAATTCTGCTCTTATTTGACTCTTGTCATCTGCACTGCTTGCTTGATCTGAATTCTAAACATGGAGCGTGACATGACCATGAAGACTTTGTTGGGCAGGGGCATCTTGAAAAGGCTTAACTTTTTTCACTTGATTTCTTATTTGTTTGGAAAACAAACAGCATTATTCATTTGGTGGAAGTCTTGTGATCTGCAGCATGGCTGGAGGAATTTGCTTTCTGAAAGGTAGAGAATTGAAGGGCCCTTCTTGCATCAGAACACTTTGCTGGGAAGTAGGGATTGAAAACGTAAAAGATGTGCCCTGAGGTTCAGAACAGTACGAAGTCTGTCCTGTCCTTAAGCCCTGTAAGGCCTGAGAGAGAGAGTGTTTTAAAAATGCTTCTGTGAAGAACAGAAGAGAGAACACTTTTAAACTTACCACTAAAATTAAAAAAAATACCTTCGATGTATTTTGAAGACAGACATGTGAAACTAGTTTTGATGGGATTAGTATAAAATCATTCTTTTGACGTAAGTTCTAATCTTTTAAAAATGCTTTTTCTAAATATAAATCTTTGATCAATCCAGTCTTTTGACCCTCCCAGCTGTGTGTTTCTGATTCTGTGCAGGGTCGTCACACACAAAGTATGTAATCAACTCTTTTATTGTTTTCCTAGCTTGTAATTTCAAAACTGGTTGACAGTGCTGGCAAAAGGGGTTGAAAAGTCCAGATTCCTATACCAGGGGCGGTGTTGGAGAATGTTGCATTTTTCCCGTACTTTATAGCAGGTTATAAAAACCTTTTCAGTTTCATCTAGTGACTGGGTCTACTTTAGTGTCACAAAACTTGGAAATGAAAAAAATACAGGCTAAAGAATAGTCCAGCCTATGTGATTCCTGTTTTGCCTCCAGAAAATTGTTACTGATAGTTTATTACAGTATTCTACCAGCACTGATGAAAGGGTAGAAAGCTGCAGTACTGCTGGTAGCTTAATCTTTCTAATTTTTGTCTGCAAATAATACTTGCACAAAAAAATTGAGTCTAAAGCTAAATTGTATAGAAGGCAAGCTATAGTTAAGCTCTTACAGGAATAAGTTGCATAGCATATAAGCCTTGAGCAATAGGAATAAGACCTAATATTCCAGTAGTTTCATTTTCCAGTGTAAAAAATCTCCACCTTCTTTGGAAGTGGTAAAGTAAAAAAAAAAAAACCTGCATCAGGTTTCACTTAGTGTTTGTTAACAAAGTCAACACCACTTCAGTGCTGCTTTTCACCCTTTCCTTTGCTTGTATTATGTTAGAACCAGGAAAGTTAAAGTTAACAAGCATGCTGAATTTAGTTGCTTCTTCTAAACTTGTGTATCAGGAACAGTAACTTGTAGCATTTTGTGGCAGCAGCGGAGGTGAGAGTTAATTGCTTAGCAAAACAGAATTTCCCTTTCTGAGTGTCCCGACGGGAGTGCCACCATGATGCGTGGCTAGTCTTGAGACAGACAGATTGAGAAACTATTACTTTTGGAACGATGACTTGCAGGAGTGTTGGAAAGAGAAGGAAAGTCCTTGCAGAGCAGGGGTGTGTGGAGGGAGTCTGTGTGGATGCTGGCTCTGAAGGCAGGTTAGCTCAGATGAGCGAAGACCAGAACGATTTAAAAGTCAAGAATTTTACTGGAATAAAAACTAGAATCTTAATTTGGAACTCAGAGCAAATAGGTCAGACGGAATAGATAATGAGGATGTGCACATAACTCTCCCCACCCCCAGCTTCGCAGAGATGTCTTTGGTTATCATTAGGTCAGTGATTTTGTGTTGCAGAAAAGCTGACTTGACCGCCCGAGTCGCAAAAATGTTTCCTCCAGCTCCTCTGAGGCCCGCCTGTCTGCTTTCTGCTTTTCCGTGCAGTTTCGGAGAGGCTTCTAGCACTGTGCCGTGCTCTCCGTCTTCCTTTTTTTCCCTGAACAGGCTCAGTAGCTCCCTAGGGGAAGGAACAGTCTTCCCCCCAAAGGCTTCCTACCTCCACCCCATTTTTTTAACACAATTGTGAGTAGAAGCGTATTAGAAAGGGGGAGGGGGCTGGAGGCACCCTCGTAGTTGTGGAGGGGATACCTGTAGGTTTAGATGGGTCTGCTAGAAGCATCTTTAAGGCTAAACTTCTTCCATGCACGTCGTGGCAGCTGCACTGGAAGGGTGAAGTGTGCTTCTTCCCAGGAGTTGCTGATGAGCGGCCTTCTCAAGGGGTGGAAATGAGGCTTCTGAGGAAAAAATTAGAAATAGCTCTGTTGCATTACATATCTCAGTGTTGTAAAAGATGTCCTGGCAGATTAGTGTTAGGCATTGACTTTGGGATGAAGACAAGCAGAAAGGGATGCAGAAGGCAGCAACTGAGGAAGCCTTACGAGGCAGTCGTATTTCGCTACCAGCCACTACCTCTGTGGGAATAATGTTACACCACTCTCGTACCTTTACTCAGTGGCACTGTTGATCTGAAAGTCTGCATTCGTATGCCTGGTACTGATTTCTTATCATAATGTCCTGTTGTCACAGCAGCTGTCTTTGGAGTTGCATATGGAAATCATTTCATTCATGTTAGTCTAATTGAAATATACTTGATCTTAGGGTAACAACGATCAGCAGCTGATGGAGTTGCCGCATAAGTTACACTTTTGCTGAGCTGTAGCAGCATTCAGGGCTGCGCTCTGCATGAAATTTTACCAGGACTTTCTCTGACAGCAGAATGGCTTTAGTTCTTTGCAACGGAGCTGTTGACTGCTGCACCCTGACCTGTGCGCATAGATCTGTTCGGTGCTGTGCTGTTCACTGCAGCACCAAATCCTCCAACTTTCAGCAGTGCATCAGAACTAGACACAATTGTAGGTGAAGGTGGGGATTGCAGCTTTCTTCCTATAGCTACACTCGAGCTATGCATTGCAAGCTGTAAGCCTGTCCTGTTCCGAGATCTGTGTGCTTCGTGGAGCTGCAACAAGCTTTACCCATGCTTCAGCTGATGAGCAGTGTTTCACAGATGCTCACGTTATGACTAGGACTGCAGAGCTTGTTCAGGTCTGCTGAAATCTGTCTTTGGCGTACCAGAGCCATACTGTCCTGTGATTGTATTGTTGTTGTTTGTCTTGCTCGTGGGCACAGCAGAAGGCAATGTGTCCCAGGATGGTAGCTGATGGAATTGGAAGTGAAGACTTCCTCTGGATCAAGGGGACCTGTGGATCACTAATGACATTTAATAGAGCTGCAGGTTTTTCCCAAGACTAAATTCCTACCAGGAATATTTTTAAAAAGCTTCAGCAAAGAAATGGGACTCAGTAATTATGACTGCGTCAAAGCAGATTTGTGTTCTTGCAGTGGGCTGTTCCTGGTGCTGCAAGCCTCTGCACTGAACTAACAGTTCTCCTCACCCAGTCTGTGGCGACTCCTCCACTGTTTCCCTTCCCCTGGCTCTGTCACACTCTTCTTCCAGTACTGATGATGATGATGTCTTTGCTGGGTCTATTCTAGGCTTCTGGAATAGCCTGAAAAAGCTGCCATCTGTCTCCGTCCCTTTTTAAATATTAACTTCATGAGGCTCTTGAAGCCACTTTGATTGCGGAGTGCTTTCATGTGTATATGAAGTGTCAAGAGACTGGAGACTTACTTTTAATATACCTGTTAATGCAGTATCTCTCCAGATGAGTCTGTTTTCCCTCCGACTTGAAGCAGCGATACTGTATATAGCAACGCTGCATGTTAACATCTGCTCAAACAAACGGTTGCTTCTGTCCCCACCACAGTATCCATCCAAGGCAAAAAGCTGTTGTGGATTCTTGCTTCGTAACCCTAAAATTTTGTGCAGCGATGACAACAGTGTCCGGACAGTGACTTGATAGCAGCTCGCATGGACGTGTGCTAAAGCAGCTTTCTTAGGGGATAGACAGGGTAAGGTAGGAGCTCTCTCTGAGGCTCCATTTCAACTGACACTTGTCAGTATTGTAATGGAAACTGTAGGTACGCTTTACACTGTTTATTTAGACACTCTGCATTAATTTGGCTTTGCTGTTTGAATTACTCCCTTTTTTTAAAAAGGGTGTTTTGATTTACTAGGTGGGCTGAAACCTCCAGTTTCAGATATTTCAGCCCACTTACTCAAGATAATGCTCACATTGTGGAGACTCGATGGGGCAACGAGCATTGGCAGGGAGGAGGAAAGTTGGCGAACTTCAGCTTCTAGGAGACCCTGTACAAAACCCAGAAGGCGTAGGCAGGAGACTGCACAGCGGGGTCGAGAACATTCAACTTCGCAGCTTCGGGAAGCTGTTGGACGATTTTGAGTGTGATGAACAGGTCACTGCAGTGTTAGCTATGTCCCTGCTCATCACTGCAATGAAAGATGAAGCTTCTTAGGACTGTTAGTATTTGGGAAAACCAGCTCAACCAGATGACACCACAAACTTTACTCAATATATCAGTACTGTCCAGTAATCGTGTCTTGAGCGCAACGCTAATGCCAAGGTGAAGCTCTGAAGCCAGGTTTATGTGCTCTGGTTGGTACATGTAGTGCTCGGTAGTACATTATTCCTACAAGAGCTGTGACACTGTTTGCTTTTGCAGTTGCATAATACAAACACTGAGTAAGATTCCTCAGCTCACAGTGCGTTGGCATTTCATGAATCCGAAGAGGAGAAGCAACGCTCATCGCTTTCAGGGACTGAATGTACTTCCTGACCGAGGACTAGATCGGCTGGTAGCAACATGGCGAGCTTCTAGCTAAATTCTCGTTATGTAGCTTTAGTAGTATATTTGTAAGTTAGGCTGTATGTGGTTTAGCCTTCAAAGAATTTTTTTTTTAGTCCAGATCATTTACCTCATGGTATTTACATTTAGGAAATTGATTTTGCTAAACTGCTTGGAAACTGAGGAAAATATCCTATAATAAGTTCAAAGTTAGCTTTGATGTTAATTGTATTTAAGTATCTTGTGTTACCACAAATCACAGTCGCCTGGAAGTCTCTTTGAAGGAAAGAGTAAAAAGGCTTTTTATGTGCATTTCTAAGTAAAGGAGAAGCTGCTGCATCCAATGTGAGAATCTTCTGAAATTTGAATTTTTGAAGTAAATTCTGTTGTCTGTAATATACTAGTTAAGAGTACACCCACCTGATCCAGCCTTTTACTGCTACTTTAAAGCCTACAACTGAAGTTCTTTTTCTTAGTGCCTCGGCTGACGATGGCATAGATGAGTGACTTCTGATCGCTTCCTTGTTTATAATTCTGAAATGTGTATGTATCTCTTATTTGTTCTAGCTTTTACAAAACTGATCACAGTAAATGGCCAAGAATATCATCTTCAGCTGGTTGACACTGCTGGCCAAGTAAGTTATCTTTCTTTCTTTGAGTCTTTCTTCAGAGTTAAGACAAGTATTTGTGCTCCTGTAGAGCTAAGTTGGTAGCAGCCATCCATTCAAAGCTGAAGTTCAACATAAATGATTCTGCCTTGTCATTTAGTCACCAAAGAACAATGGTTCTGTAGTGTTTATTCAAATGGTTTTGTTGGGTTTTGTTTTTTGATTTGTTTGTTTTTTTGTTTTTTTTTCTCCTGTATATTGAATGTATACCTGAAAAAGTGAAGAAGGAACTGCCTTAACTCTGATGTACCAAAAGTTCATAAGTAGCTTGCTTGATATTTACAGACTAATCAGTCTTGCTTTGGATGGAAAATGTCACTTAAATGAACCATGAAGAAGTTTTTCCATGACTTTTTGCTATTTGTGTGCTCCAGCTACACCACTGTGAGTTATATCCATGGAATAGTCACAGGGGAGCGGACAGAAATGCGTATAGGTAGTACTTACTGGGCTACCAGTAAACTGCTGCAGTTTGTTTACATTTTTAAATAAGTGCTGATCCATGCGTGCTGCTGAGCTGCGTGTAATGACGGGGAGCACAGGAGGAGACGGTGAACACGTGTCCTGTGGCACCGTCAGGAGCTTCATGAAGTACAGGTGTTCATTATATAGTGCTGCTTGGTGGAACTTGCTGTGCACATTCCATGCACAGGAGTGCTCCGGCTTTTGAAAGACTTTATATTAAAAAAAGGGGGAAGAAAAAAAAGGAGAGAAAAAAAAAAACCTCAAACCAGAAAACAGACTGTTAAACCCCTGTATTTTTATCTTATGTTTTTTTATTGCTTACGTGTTCTTACTGTCTTTGAGTTCTGATATTATGCCTTTGGGTTTTTCCAAACTAATGAGTAGTGTTAAACAATCTTAATGTTGTAAAATACACAGCCAGTACTTAAGACTTTAAAGCTGCGGGACACTTGCTCATAGCTGGGACACTATTCAGAAGGGTTGTAACCTTCTAGGTGTGTTTGGTCGCTTTCTTTGAAGAGAACTACATGACTTAAGAATAACCACGCTGTATTTATATGGTGTCAGCTTGTGGTGCTAATCAACAACACTATATCCACTTACAGTCTGTCAGAGGTGTCTGAAGTGATTAAAACCACAATACTGGCGACATGTGCTGGGGCAAGACTGTGTGATGGGGAATATGCAGAGGAGAGCAGGGTTGCGATGGGCAAGCTGTGAAGTGTGAGCAGCAGAGCAGGCTCCATAGGTTTCACTGTGTGCCACTATAAGTGTGCTTGCCTTACATCTCCAGCTGTAGCGTAGTGATAGAAGTCAGATTTCTCTTTGAGGAAGAAATGACTGCCTGGGAAGGCAGTACTGTAACTTCACTGGTAACTGACCTCTATTGCTGAGGTTTATTTTCAGGGTTGATTTAATGTTGTACAGTATTGTAAAATCTAAATAACTTCTTTTCCAGCCTGTGGTTATTTTCAGATTTGATTCTTCCTACGAATGACTTGAACTTTGAGTTCTGGCTCACGGGGTTAGAGGGGAGAGATGATGTTGGGTTATGGAAGGTGTGGCTTGAACAGATTTCCTTCTCAAGTCTGTCTTGCTTAATGATCCATAGGGAGTCCTTGCGTATACAGCATAGCAAGGATTATATTGTAGATTTGTTAACGTACTTGAAAACTTGGCTATGGCTTGAAAAGTTATAACTATGTTGTTTTATCACTTGGCAAAGTTCTTAATTTGACCCACAAGTTCCAGGAAGCGTAGCAGCTTTTCCTCCTTCTCCTAACAAGCTAAAAATTAAGTAACAAATTAGAAAAAAGTGAGGTTATGGCACTTACTTTTCTTGCTACTTCTCTTCTGTCCCATGCCTCTTTACCTTTCAGTTATCTATTCCGATTTGGCTAGTTCAGTTAAACAGGAGTCTTGGTACAGGATCACAGAAGAGGAGCGCAAAAGGAAATCTTACCCAACACCACATTCCAGCTGGGGCAATCCTGAGAAATTGTGGGTAAAGTCAAACAACTACAGAGTTGCACTTTCACCTGTTTTACAGGCAGACTAGGTCAGATCCCTTCTGTGTTGACTTTGGGATTATGCGGCCAACTGAAGTGGCAGTTTGGCATTTCAGCGAAGATGGGGGAGGGCTGCCCTCAGTGTGTAGCAATAAAGGCAAATAAGGGCATCTTTTGTCAAGTGTTATTCTTTCAGACTGTTTTGGCTGAATCTGTGAAGTTGATTTATGAAGGGTTTTTCCTCATTTGTCAGTTATGGAAGTTTGATTCCTTTTGGCTGTCTAGATTTAAGCTGTGTGATTGCACTGCTCCATCTGTTCAGTCACGGCAATGCACAGAAAGGTTATGTGATCTTAAGCTAAAATTAACATCTTAAGAAGCACAGGTTTAAAAATTTGTGAGCTTGTACATTAAGAAGTATGGCTCTTGTCAAAATGGAAGTGTTTCCTGGGAACATGTATCAGAATGGTTTTGGTTTTTAACATGAGATTCATAGTTTTTGTGTTGCATTTCCTGCAATATGTAAGTCTTTCATTTGCCTACTTGGTCAGTTCCTTTTCTACAGGGGTAATAAATTCAGTGGTTAAGTTTCTGTTGTTTTGTTGTCCTCTTTTTGCCTTTTTTTTTTAATTAAACACTTGTCATATAATGTAAACTTCTAGTTGTCCTAAAGCAGCTAGTAACTGCATTTCTTGCATCTACAGTTGATAAGCATTAGTTAGTTGGTAAGCCACAGTTATTCACTTCCTAACAGACCCCTTAGATAATTTAGATGTGTCACTTGAAATTATGAACGGCTAGACCCTGTCATCTGCTGTTGAAATTAGGAATTTGAAATGTATCACTAGCAAGATAAGAGATGTAATTGCTAATTAGCGGTAGGACAGAGTGGATGTTTTGTACTAACACAAACTGATAATTAAGCAGGCTAAGAGGATTGGGAATAGCTTTAGCTGATCCACAGTCTTAGAGGGAATAAACCAAAAAATATGTAGATTAAATTTTAGAGTACACAGACTGACTCAGCTTTCTCTTAATTTGGTAAAGATTCCACATCTGGCATTATAATGAAAAAACATAATTCTGAAAGTACTACCTATACAAAATGGTCCTGCACCTCATGTCTTAGAAATAGACCAACTTAACTGCTGGTGATGTGCTAGCATCAAGTTCTGAACTGTGGCAGTAAGTAATTTTAAATGCAATATTCCTTTTACAGGATGAATACTCCATATTTCCTCAGACGTACTCCATAGACATCAATGGCTACATTCTTGTTTATTCAGTCACGTCAATAAAAAGGTAATAAAATCTGTTGTGTTCTTTCTGGTTCAGATAGTAACCAGATATATTCTGGGTTCAGCTCCTGCCTCTGCTATATTTTCTTTACGTGTGTTTAATTCATTGAATCTCTCTCTCCCTTAGAAGTATAACGGAAATAAAAATTAATGGCTTTCAAGAAATTTCCCCTCAGATCCAAATGTCACAGATACTTTACAGACTAATATGCCAGGTACCATGTAAGAAACGAGACAGTGCTGACCTACATTGTTTTGAGGTGTAAGTAAAAGTACATGGAATGATTTCAAGAATAAGTAGAGTTCGTTGCTGTAGCACCAGATACAAAGGCAGACTTAAATATGAACCAAAAGGGCACTGCTCATTTATGTGAAGTACCCAGTTAGTTGCTAGATTGGTCCCTCACCCTTGTAGCTTGTTACAGTATTGAGATTTCTTTGACTTCTTGGCTTGGATTGTTCTAGTTAACCATCAGAAACTTTCCTATACATAGCAATATATCAGTATATGACTTTTGGCCTGTAGACTCACTCTTGCCATGCCGCAGCAAATATGTTATTTGAAAAATTTCCCAGAATACCTATTTCGTCCTTGCTGTTGGCTGGAGTCATTTGCTTGCAAAAAGCATCTCAGCCTTCATAAGGTTTTGTCATCTTCCATTGTTTGTCCCTTCCATCTGGTTGTCTTGCTTTGTTTAAATACTGGTCATTCTTGAATAGATCTTAATTTTCAAGTACTGTACAGCATCTTTGTTATGACAGTCAAAATAATCCTATTTTTTGGAATTTTTGTTTGAGTAAAATGATTAAGACCTTAGGCCTTTCACTCTCTTCAAGTAGAAGAGAAGTTGATGCTTCCCTTCTACTTGCAAGGAAGCTGATCAGCTTTTTACAAGTGCTGAAGCGTTCCATGTCTTTTCCTTTGAAGCAGACAAAATGGGTCCTCTCAAGTGCTCTTTAGTAGACCATCATAAAATACAGGTAAAACAACTTGCCTGTTGGCTCTTCTGTGCTTCTCAAAGAAAGGATACGATCTGGCTGTAAATTTCCATTGCTTGCAAGGTCTTTAATGTTGAGCAGGTTTTGGCAGTCCTTCATTCTTGGTTTTCATCTTTAGTTCTGAAGTAGTGAAGGGCAAGCACACGTGATCTGGAGGAGACGGAACAGACGTTAGGCTTTCATGTGCATCTAGAGATATGAAACTACGTAACTCCTTTTTTTTAATCAGAGCTTCATTGTTGGTGATGAATAACTTCTATGAAATAGGAGTTAGTATCCTCAGCCTCAAGTAGGCAATACTCAACTTCTAAAGGGAAGAGAAAAAGGTTCATTGGTAAGTGGTACTGTGAGGACACAAATGTCTTTGACTCAAATCAGCATAGATCCTTGGAGGCTTCTGCAGCTTGTGCCGTTCCCTGGTTGACAGGTAAAGGAGATGCTCTTTTTCAGCTACTCCAGTTGTTGCCTCATGATGTCTTGAGCTTAGCAGCCCAGATAAAGAAATGAAAATGTTTTCTGTGGTAGCATTCAATCAGTTAAACTAGAAACCAAATTATGGTGAAAATACTAACAGAACAAGGTATGTTAAGAGTGTAGGCAGATAGTATTTTTATCGGTATTTTAGTCTTGATCTGTTTATTCCAAGTTTCTTGTTTCTTCCTTTAAATTGCAAAGTATCAATGATCCTTATGTTCTGTATCAAGACAGTGTTAGGCAACAGGAAGATCTTCCACAACAGGCAATCAAGTTAGTCACCATCTGTCTTGACTTCTGTCAAAGTGTGTATGTTGATCTGAGTATTGATCCAGCAGAGCAGAGAGCTTTGACAGCAAACTTAATAGAAATGCCTTTTTAAAATTATCATCTTCCCTGTTAACCTCCAGTGGGAAGTTTAAATGGGACTTGAGTAGAAGCTAATGCCCTACATTTTCCATATTCTCAGGCTCTCAGCAGCAAGGTTACCGGAAGGCTTTTGCTCTAGTTCAGCTTAATTAAATTCCAATTTTGTATCTTGCTAGGTTCCATGATTTTGTGTAACACATTTATCTGATAGCTAGTAATTTTTTTTGTTGTTGTATTTCACACATTGAGCTGTTCGCTGTAACCATGTTTGCTTGTCACAACTGGAAAGGACCTCTTATGGTCTCCAGGTCTCTTGCTGTTTCACAACTTGATTTGATGCTCTTTTTGAATTGGTCAATATCTGTCTTAAACTCTGCCTCTGCTCCTTCTAGCCTTATTACTTTGGAAAGCTTTCTAGAACATTAAATTGATCTGGTCAAGCCAATTTCATTCTTGGCAGTTCTTAGCAACTTGTTTCTGTGTCGGAATTGTGTGTGAGTTTAAATAGCACTTCTCTTTTGGTTTCCACCTTGATCTATTAACAAAGATCCGTTGTTTATTCTTAGTCTTTTTACTAAAAACGGAGCTTGTGAACTATACTAGACAAGCAGATAAACAGAACTGGGAAATGAAGAGCCTGAGTTGAACAAGAACGCTTTGGAGCACGGTGCACTGGAACCTCGGGTGAGGGCTCGCCAGGGTGCTGTGCCATGGCATGGCTTTTTCTAGCTGTGCTGGGAACAGCAGGCCGAACAGCGGAAAGGAAAGGGTGATTGTATTGTGTTAGTGATTCAGTTATCGTGTGGCTAGTACGCTACGTCTTTCCTGTTGCTTCAGACTGAGAAACAGTTTTGTGGTCTGTAGCAGAATTTTTCTTTGTAGTATTTTTATTCCTCTTTCAGTTTGCAGGGTCACCTAGTTCTATATGTAGCAATGACTCTCAACTTTGTCACAACCAGCCTCCTTTTAACTCTTACTTTTGAAATAATTATAAGAATGAAAGTCCAAGACAAGTTCTCAAAGACCAGAATTTCACTAATACCTTTTCAGCATAAGCTCTTTGTAGCCCTGAAATCCTTTCATTGATTCCACATTTTAATGTAACCCGTAGTATCGTACTTGAGGTACTAATAGTAAGCTGTGCCAGACTGTCACGCTTTTGTTTGCAAAGAACTCATTTTCTTGATAGGTTATACTAAAACTATTAGCTGAACATGGAGAAGTATCATGTTGTACTCAGTAGCAAAAATTATTGCTGAAGTCAGACAAATTGACCTACTTGACAGAAAATCCTTCTTAAATATGGCAGTGTTCATTGTTCCAGAAGTGAGAAGTTGTAATGATTCAAAAAGCTTCAATAGTGTTTTTAGGCACCGGTTCTTTGAGAGCTCTGAGTTGGAAGCGTGTTTGAGTGCTGCTCTATTTTTAAGGGTCTCAATTCTAATTGAAATGCAGTGCAAGTCAAGAAGCTGCCTGTAGCTAACAACCTTGGAAACTGGAAAAGCTTCGGTCACTTTTTTGTTGTATAGTTGTGTGTCTTCTCTGTGAACCTGTGCCTCTCTCTTAAAAACAACTCTGAACTGTGCACTTCATGTACCAGCATTTTTTGCATACTGTAATTAAAGGAGCACAACATCTGCTCTTCAACCCTGTTTATAGCTTGTTCGCAAAAGTACTAAATGTCAAATGCAGTGGATTTTGTTAGTGTGGGTTTTGGCTTCTTGGTATTTCACAGTACTGCTTCTTATCTCCCGTCATCCAAACTTCGCGTACGTGGTAGGTGGACAGACAACAAGTATTTGAATAATCACTGTTTCTATACCATCTTGCATATCAATTTACTCACTTTCCACAGAAAATTAGACTTTAGGCTTCCTTTGGCTTTCACATAAATAAAATTAAAGAATTTGATATGAACTAAGTGTTCTTAAAAAAATGTATTCCTTCAAGATGGAGTGTGCTTAACCGAATACTTTTTCTTTGAAACTGCTTTAACTTGACATGCTCATCCAGAGTTGTTGGACTGTAGCAGTTAAATACCTTACTGCAGATACAAGCCAGATGGGAGTGGGAGGGGCTCATAGTGATCCTGTGTTAGATGCATCAGTCCTGGGTAACGTTATTTATTTCTGCCAGTATCCTAACCGGGGAGGCTATAACGGTAGGCACAGGCTGGTCTTTGCTGCTTCTAGGACCGTTTTGTCTGTTGTACACAAATCGGTAAGGCTTTCGGCATCTTTGTAGTTCTGCCACTATACCTAGAGTGAATTTTAAACACAGCAGCCTACATGTGCATTTAATTGCTTGTGTATTGGGTATTAAGGATAAACATTGGAGTGCATGTGTGACTTCATCCCTTTATTTTGCAGTTTTGAAGTGATAAAAGTTATCCATGGCAAGTTATTGGATATGGTGGGAAAAGTCCAGTAAGTAGTGACACTTTCATCTCATTTCACTGCAGGCATGTTACTAGTACTTTGTTCAGTATACTATAACTGTTCTGAAGTTCTGAACTTTCTTTCACAGAATACCCATTATGCTGGTTGGAAATAAAAAAGACCTGCATATGGAACGGTATGTGAACTCCAGTATGTGTGAAATGCAAGACAGCAGCCGGCATTCCTGTGGCTTCAATGCACTAGTTTTGTTCTTGGCTTTCCGTAACTAAAATCAAATTGTAGATTAAAGTAAGGTACTGGCAAAGGAATTGTGTCCAGAATGCGAACCAGGAGCCATGAACTTCTGTTGTAATGCTGACTTTTGCTGTCAGGTTCCAGGGACGGTCATTTAACACTTCCCCCTGCCCCAAAACAATTAACAAAGTGTATTTTTCATAACTGTAAAATACCAGATTATATTACAGATTATGAAAACAAAGCAATACTTTGGGACAACTGTTCTTCTGGGTCACATAGCAGTTTTACCTGGCCCGGTACAAATGCACTTATTTGACAGCAGCCAAAAGCAAATGCTCTGGATCAGACTTCACAAAATATTCCTATTACATGCATTTATGTGCTTCAGTACTCTGAGGACTTTTCTGATGTATCATATTCCAATTCTTTTGCAAGTTACAAAGAAACACACTTTTTTTCTTTGGTCAGGGTGATCAGCTACGAAGAAGGGAAAGCTTTAGCAGAATCCTGGAACGCAGCTTTCTTGGAATCTTCTGCTAAAGAAAATCAGGTAACGGATTTAAGATTCACTTTATTTGAGTAGCAGTGTAGTAGAATGACTCAGAGTTTCACTTAATAAAGGAAGCTGAAGTATTTGCATGTGCTCTACAGATGCTTTGTGTAGATGGTTGGAAACAAAATGACTGCCTGCATTCAGGTTTATGTATACAAGTTTTTCCATGCAACTATAAATGGAAGGAGGAAGTGAAGAACTGAAAGTTGAGCTTCACTGAACATAGCAGAACAGTTGGTGACAAACTAAAACTCGAATCCACGTGGTGGGTGGAACAGGGTCTGTGATCTGCTGCAGTTACCCTAAATAGGAGGTCACTGCGGTTGCAGAGGAGTGAGTTGGTATAAGGGGATGAACCTCATGTTTTAAGGTGCTAGGCAAGGCTTGGTCTCTCTAACGTGGGGAATAATCGTTTTGTGGGTTCATGGAAGAAAAAAAAACACTGAACAAAAATGTTAGAAACCAGCCAAGGCTGTCAGACACTGCCGTGATACAGCTGTAGTGAAGTTGCACAATCTGACCCAATATAACCCACACACGTTTACACTTGGTGGCTTCCTATCACAGAAAGAAAGTGTTTAATTACATTTTAAATAATGTCTTATTCTTGGTTGCTCAAACTTTCTTTAAAATGCCTCCTAAGTACGTTCTGGTATTTGAATTTGTTCCTGTGGCTGTTAGTACTACTTTGTTATTGATTTGACACCTTGTGTATCTAAGCTACAAGAGCCTCCCAGTTTGGGCTTGAAGTAATGGGTAACTGCTGCGGATTGGGGGGGGTGGGGGTGGGGTGTCTTCCCCCCCATTTTTTTTCTTTTTCTGTATAGGTCTCAACAGCTTTTGCTTTTTGAAAAGATAGACGTATGATACAGTCAAAAGGACATTGTCAGGCTAGTTTTAAACAAATGAGTCCTTATGCAGAAAAAACATTTACATTGTCTCGTATTTAACCTAGTGTATCACATCCTTGGCCTCCTTGAGACCATCAGCACAATCAAAAGGGCAATCCTGTAGGACCCGTTTAAGCAGCCTTTCTTTCCCTCTTCCCCCATCCCCAAAATCAAAACATAGCTTCTGTCTGATGCCTGTTGTCAACAACTCTGAGTTGCTTGAGTAAAGTTGGATTTTCCCTGGAAGAAAAACTTGGATTTTTTTTCTCCAGATATGGAATACATGGAGTTAGCTTATCAGTACTTCTGTTTCTGGCTAAGACTTGCATTAACCTTGTCAAAATTGGGCGTGATGAAAGCACGAAATTTCTCAATATCTTCTCCGTATGCTGGAGAGCTTCAAATGCATACCCAAGGAAACCAAATTGACAGGGTAAAGAATAAGCCAGTTCAAAGCATCTCATTCCCCCCCTTATTTTAAACAAATTAATACTTCTGGATTAGGCAGAACTATTGTCTGTACTCTTTTTCTTTTGGCATGTGTTCGCAATGTGCAACAGTGTAGCAATTCATATCTAGCAGAATATCTTACTGATAACTTTTCTGAAGTTTGTATTGTTCTTGGTTCAAGAAAAAAAAGGGTATATTTATGGAAAACTACAAGCTTTATATGATGCTTGGCATGTCTTGCATATTAAATTGTTGCACTAACGAAGTCCCGTTGACTGCCACATATTTGTGTCTGTTCCTTAGTCTCAGGCTGTATCAAGTTATGCTGCCAGCTGAAGTTTATGTAGCAAACTTCGTAGCCTTCAGGGAAATCAGAATGGCAATTATATGTCAGATATTCAAAATTCTGTACAGTCCTGTGCAAACCCCGCAAAAAGTCAGAAGTTGTATTCATTCGTGCTGTCAGAGTTGTTCTTACCAGGTGTTCCTTTCAGCAGGATCCTTCAGGATAGCGATCGCGGGTTGCTGTAGGTTCTGTCCCTCTGGAGTCGGATGCAGGTTGTTAGAAACAGGTGCTTGAACGTGAATTCCTCCTTCGTGCCTTTTACATAATACACTTGGTAAATTTGTCCGGCTTCAGAAGTTTGGGAGATCATATGGCACTTCTGAGATGGGTGCCCACAGCATGTGACCATCCTTCAGGCTCTCTGGCATGCTTCCTTCGGAGGCTCAAGATGTACAGAAGAAAGGGTGAAGGAGCCCAAAGCTGGGGCAGCTGCCTTAGTCTTCTCGTAAATGGTTGCAGAGGAATGTTCACCTCTGAAGAGGTGGGAGATTGAGCTTCGAGAGCAAAGTGTGGAGTCTGGAGCTGTGAGGTGCTGGGGGGAGCAGGAGACATTGGGCGTTGTAACGTCCCTTCCTATGACTTGGACCAGGAGCAGTTCTGAACTCATGCGTGTTTTTTTTCTTTTTCCAAATCCTAATTTGACAGGATCAAAACAGTTGATATGTAGGCCTCTGTCAAGACAGGATATCTTCTCTTACTCTCAAACCGTCTCTGGTTTGGAGGGGAAAAGGATTTATTTTGAACTTAGTAACAAGTCGTGTTGTCATTCTCCTGGTACTGAATGTTCACCTTATGTCAGTCAACATTACTGGAAAAAGAAGTCTGTTGGCACTTTTTTCTTGGAGATTCATTGAAGTCTTCCCCTGTGCTTGCTTGGTACAGCAAGTGTAACTTGCCTATCAAGATTAAGTCTAAACTCCTTCCAGAACTGCTTCAGATTCTGTTTGCTTTACAGAAAGCTAATTTAGTGCTTAAAGGGATGAGCTGGACTGGATTGGGAATTTAGAGCTTAAGAACTTCAGCGGAGAGCTCAAACCTTCCTGGCTGGGGGGGAAGTCTGTTAATCCTTTCTCTCTGAAACCTAGCTGTTTGCGTTTGGTGGATGTGGAGCAAAAGTATGATAATTTCTAGTCTGCTGGTCTGAAATGGGTTTGATACATGATGTTCCTCACAGCAGCGAGGAGAGTATCTACTCCTTGCTACAGGGGTTAGACCAAACTTGATCAGCTATGTGGTCTATCCTTTATAACAGCTCTGTTTGCAAGGAACTGCTGAAACCAGAGGAGGTATTGCCTATAACAGGTTCTGATAGCAAAGTCTCCTTTCCCCCTAAAAGGGGGTGGGAGAGCATTGACTCTTCTCCCTTCCTGCTTTGGCCAAAAAAAAAAAAAAAAAAAAAAATCCTTTTTGGAGCATCTGTGAGAGTCCTAGGAGCATAGCCCTACTTTTTTGGGCAACTGAAATAGTTCTATAGATGAACCTCAGCAAACGAGTCTCATTCTGCCAGGAGTTGCCAAAAGATACCACGTTCCAGAAATAGCATGACTTTGAGTAGATGGAAAGCGAGAAAGGCAAAGATCAAAGCTGCGGTAAGGGTAAATGGTAGCGGCTGGCAAGAGTTCCCAAGGTCAAATATATTTGAGGCTATGTATCAGCTCCTCCCGACAAGGGTGACCTGGTGGGACTTTCGGAGGAGCCTACTTATCAGTCATCTACGGAAATCCCTGGGCTTTGAGAAGGCAATTCTGAGGCTTAATGGAAAAGACCTCTTTTAGATTATTGCTGGACTAGTGGTGTTGCATCTTCTCAAGCTGCTTAATTATTACCAGATATCTTGAACTGCTTTGGCTAACTTCAGGAGCTTCGAGCCTTTCTTGTGGAATTTGTTTCACCTAAGCCATGGTATCTTCATCTTAATCCCAGTACAATAAAGTGGTAACTGTCTGAAATGCAACCAGAATCCAAATTGGTCTTAAACCCAGTTGAAGCTGGGAGCCAACTTTTACTGGAAGGATTTAGGGAGTAACGAGCAGCCAAATTGTTTTCATCCGGTTACACAAAACTCATTAGATAAACCTGTTTTAGAAGGGGCAAGGATGTAGCAAAAAATCTACTTCTCGCCAGAACAGAGCTCTCTTAAAAAGCAGTTGCTTGGGCATTGCTTCTTTTTCAGGAATAACTTCATTGTCAAGCTCAGCCGACGCAGTGCTCAGTATGTGCTTCAGAGTGGTTTGGGATCTTAGTCCCTCTGAGGTCCAAAATGTTTACCTGGGAGAGTGTGTTCAGACTAGCGACGGATGGAGGGGAGAAAACCTCCCTTCCTTACCTGACTGTTGTTCAAGTTCCTTTGCCCAGTTCTGTGCCAAGATAAACTAGTAGTGTGAGCAGTTGAGAGCTGCCTCTTCGAAATAATAAAACAGTTGTGTAGTTGAAAAATACAGCATACCAAAGGATCAGCTGACTCTGGAGGCCGTGGGCTGGATGTGGGCGTTTGCACCTTCCTGGCATTGCAGTCCCAACTCCCTGCTTGTGCCGAGAGAATTGCACCTCCTGGGCTGTCTGTCCCTGGGCCGTCTGTCCCGCTCACACCACGGGGCACATCTGCAGAAGCAGTTGAACCTCTGGTGTCTCTTGCACGGTGCTAAGCTCTCTAGGCAGCATGCATTGCCCAGGCTGACATCTATTTTGTTTCCTCAGGGGAGAAAGGTAGAAGCAAGCCAGATGGCTTTCTGTAGGCTAGGTGTGACCCACATTCTGTAATTGGACCATATGGAGACAGATGCGTATGAAGTCTGGCTGCGTTCTTTATTCCTTGTCACAAAACACAGCTTCCTGAGCTGTTTAAAAGCTCATTCTAAAATACTTCAGCATATTTGGGCTGAATTACTAATTCCTACGGGTTAACTGTAGGACAGTGATTAAACCTTCTCAGTGAATACATATTTTCTGTGAAATGAATTAACAAGCCCTGGGAACTCCTACATCTTAGTGTTTCAAGCAGCACGTCTTTGACAGAGAATGTACAGCTTCATAGTTGACAGAATAAGTTGTAGTGGTTTTTTTTTTTTTAATAGATGCTTTGAAGCAGGGTTATAAAGAACTTGTGCATTAAAATGAAACCATTGAAAATCTCAGCTCTAAGTAGGGAAACATTGGTGGTGCAGTGTATTTGTGAATCAGTGTCTCACCAAGTTTTGATTAAGGGAAACTTCATTAGTGGCGCCAGTTTGATAGCAATTGCAGTCCTGACCATGGTTCTAGAGCCTAATTTGCCCAGGAAATTTGTTGTGTGGTACTGGACTAATGAGCCGCTTCTGTCAGAGTCCATTGGGGTTGCAGGGAAACTTCATTATACGGAGGAATACTCTTACTTCCAGCTGATGGAGTATTTTAAATAGTTCCAGACATAGCTCCATGTGCACAAACGGTATAAATATGGGAAACTTTTAAAATTCAATCTAATCTTGTTAAGATTGCTTTAAGATTGTTGTGGGGCTACTTTAGTCAATGGGTTTAATTTGGAAGTGATCCAATTAAGAATTATACCTTGTGGAGGCGGAAAAACATCTGTCAGGTCAGAACACAGTCATAGATCACAGGGTGCTCTTCAGCCTGCTGATTAAAGCCAACAAAACCCCCTTTTATCTGCTTCCATAATGTGACTGCTTTTATATAACGGATATACTTTCCTTCTTAAGGAGCATGTGCTTGGAATTCATGAAACGGATGGCTAGAGGTTAGATAAGCTTAAAATGGCATGTCTGAGATGATCAGGAGACCATTTCCAAGTTGAAGATTCACATGCTGAAGTACTGATCACATGGTGAATCTTCAGCTTGAAAATACCGTAGAGAAGAGCACTTTAGAGTTGTCCTTGACGGTAGTATGGATTTAGTCGTCTTCAATTATTTCTAGGCAATCTCAGATGCTGCGTGTTGTAGTTTCTGCATGTTCTGATGGAGGGTAGTGTACAACTTTGAAAGCCTTAAAACTGAGTGAATCCTGAAAATACCAGATTAACAGTGTAAGGTATTTACTACGAGTAGCATTCATGGTGTTGTCCCAGACACCTTACTCTCCCCATCTTTCAGTATCCTTAAAAACAAACAAACAAAACCCCACCAAAAACCTAACTACACTTAATAGAATTCTTCTGTAAAATCTCCTGAACCACTCAAGTGGTCTGACATCCCTTCTTAGCGCCTCTGCTTCAGTTAAACGGGCTTTCATGAGAGATCGTGTCTTTCCATCCCAAGATTTTTAACTTGTACTCGCTAGCGCGCGTGTATCTGGGGAAGCATCGCCCTTCTGAGCCCGTGTGCTGTTTCATCACCTGGAGTTTCGGCAGGGGAGAGCCTTTCCCAGCAGAGTGCTTTACACTCAGCGTGGAGGGAGGAGACTTGGTGTAGACCAAGCGGAGTTGATAGCAGAAGTGACTCCTCTGCGAGCACTTGCTGCCTTCCCTCGGAAGGAGTGGAGGGATCCGTCGTGCTCGTGTGGCTCGCGGTTTTGCAGAGGACTCTGTTACAACCCTGTATGTTCCATACAGTAAGCTAGGATGTTTGTGTGAGCCTGGCCCTGTTAGCGATAGCTACCCCATAGTTCACGCTGTTTAAAATATAAAACCCCTTTCAGAAGGACTTTATCAAAGGGTACTGCTTAATATTACACAGTGGCTAGTTTGGCTCGCGTTTCACCCTCGTGTTCTTGCACCGTGTCCAATACTGGTCTTACCTATAGGTAAGATGAGAAAATCAAGAATGTTAAAGTAACCCTCATACTGGGCTGTGCAAAGTCAGTGTTTAGAGCTGAAAAATCTGCTGCCTTCCGTAATTACTTGGAATCTTAAAGATTCCTTAGAGGAAATGAAATGGTTTATTCTCTGGAGCGGCACAGCATCAAAATCTTCAGTGCTGTCAGTCACCCAGCACAAGCTTACTATTTAAAATAAAGCTGAATTACAGTTATTAGCTCTGTTGTGAGTATGGCTCAGTTTAAACTTGCCCTCCCTGCAGTGATAGAGAAAATAGTTGAGGATTGCTGTGGAGCAGGGGGTTATACTTTTCTTCCAAAAGGTTGTGTTCAAAACGAAAATTACCACATTTTCCCTCTTTGATTTTGCAGTGAGTGTTGGACGTGCGTTTATCTGCTGCTGTAGCCAGTAGAACTGCTAACATTTTTTTAATTATTATTTTTTCAGTGAGTGGCCAGTTTCTCCTTACCTACTAACGTTGTACTCTCTCTTTGCAGACTGCCGTTGATGTTTTTAAGAGGATAATTTTGGAGGCAGAAAAAATTGATGGGGCAGCTTCACAAGGGAAGTCTTCATGCTCAGTAATGTAATTCCACTGCAAAACCTGAAAACACTGGGAATACATTCTACCTGAAGAAGCAAAACTGCCCATTATCTTTAAGGATAAACTATGCTTCTTTTTTTTATTTTTTTTTTCTTCTGTTAACCTGAAAGATAAACAGTTGGTTTGGAGCCTTTCTCTTCAGATTACGTTAAACTCGACTCCTGTGCAAATGGCTTCACTTCCATTTTCAAATTTTAAGCAATCATATTTTCAATTTCTATATTGTATTTCTTAATATTATGACCAAGAATTTTACTGGCATTAATTTTTCAGTGTAGTTTGTTGGTTAGAATAATCATCAAAATGATGCATATTGTTACACTACTATTAACTAGGCTTGGATATCAGTGTTTCTTTGTGTTAAATGTATACTTGTAAATAAAATAGCTGCAAACCTTAAATATTCTGTTTATAATTTTTTGTTGATTACTCCATATCAGCTTTTTTTTTTTTGTGAAAAATGTTCACCTGCTGACCTTAAGAGGAGGTGCAAGATCCGTGGAGCCAGCAGATAGTCTGACTCTTGCTTGGGAAGCTGGTTGTGAGCGATCCGAGCCATGTTTGCTACCAGAACCGCAGGCTGGCCGAGTAGCTCAGTGGTGCTTTGTGCCCGTTCGTGGGAAGGAGGCACAAGCGACACCTTTGATTTGGAAGGGAAGGCTTGCGTTTTCAGCCAGACAACCTGCACTGTATTTTCCCTCCGTAACTAAGAGTTACGGAGTAAAGGGTACACGGATCTGCCCCAAGTAATGGGCTGGTAAACGCCTGCGCTACAGACTGTTGACGTGGGCTTGTAACTAGGAATGCTTTCAGGATGGAGTGGATTTATCCAGGTCACAAGGATAGACTTGTTAAGAAAACAAAAATGTCATTTTAAAATAAATTGCATCTCCCAAACCAATGGATGTGGATTGTTGATCGTGCATTTCTCTGCTTCTGCACCTGGACAGCACTGGTACAGGTGAGCGGTCTCCTGGCACCTGGCTGTTCACAATGTCGGGCTCCCAGCGCGGCGCTGGCAGCTTTTCCCCTCACCAGTTGCAAGTTTTTGCTTGGCTTTTGGACTAGAGGCTTAACGAGCCTTAATCTCTAGAAACAAACTATCTGGAAACAAACTATTTCAACTATATATTTAAAAAAATGTGCACTTAACCTACTTTGTATTTAAAAATGAAACAGACCCCAAAACAACAACAAACGAGGCTGATTTGGGGAACAGTTAAATGAAGTGTTCCTTATGCATTTTTGTGTCCATTTGAAAACTTGATTTCTGGCTGGAGGAAAATGAAAGGGAAACTTGCAATGTTTTTGCAACCAGAATTAGCTTTTGCATTTCGGTCTGTGCTAAAAGATACAAATTCAGCATGTCTCATCTCTTCATTTCTTGTACAGTGGTTCCCACATACTACATAGAAGATTGCCTAAACCCCTCAATTAACAGTGTATGTAGAAAATTTAATATTTCCTTTGGTCCCCATGAGATTAACTAGCTTCTTGGCAAAAAAGTTGCCTTTTTTTCCTCCATTTAGGATATTTCCCAAAGTTTCTGAAAGCTTGTTTGTTGTCCGAGTTTTGATACCTTGTGCCAAATACAGCTTCTGTAGCTGGATGATGGTCACAGGCGATAGCTCCCTGAAGTTCAGCAGAGTCAGAGTGCTCGTTCTGGGAAACCAGCGCACCTTGCATTTCGGAACCGGGCTGATGCGGGGCTGTGCGGCAGGTTTCCTTCACAAGACCTGCAGCGCTGGAACAAGGGTGGTTTGGCTGATAATGAAGTTGCTGAGGATTCAGAAAATGATCTTCTGTGGAACTTGGGGCAATGTGCATCTCTTTGGTAGTACTCTTCATTGCCTAATCGTGAGGTGGCAGATGACTTGTTGCATGGGCAGAGTCTTCGGCATTGCATCGTGGACACAATGTCATGTGGTCTATGTCAAAAGGTAGAAGTTGTGGAATACCAGAAATCTCAAAGACCACATTTACTCAATTTTTTTTTTTCGTAAAATAGTGGCTGCATGTGTACTGGCAATCAACCTAAAGCCTGAAATAGCTGCTGCATCGGTGCTTGAAGTGTGCCAGCTGCTGAGGCTTTAAAGGGGATGGATGAGGAAATGTGCAACTTGATAGTCCTGGGATAATCGAGGCCGTGCCTTCCAGAGGTGAGGCTTTTCAGGAGGGCTTAAAGGCAAGCGCAGGTTCTCTGGGTGATTTACAAAGGGAACTTCCCAGGCTTCGCCTGCTCGGCACTGAGAGCATGTACTGCTCTCGCATTTTCTGTAATAGCTGAAGAATTGAATTCATCAACATCCATCGTTTCCTTTCTCCTCTTGCTGGCTCATCCAGTAAGAAATGTAAATTATTCCGCTTGTCTAAGCCTTTCTCTGCTAATAAGATCTAAAGACCAGCCATGTGCGATAGTCTTGCAGTTTTAATGAAATGTGTAGTCAGGTGTGATCAGGGAGCTACTTGTCCTTTGCTGTACAGGGATTTCAGCGGGCTTCTCGGGATGGCACCTTCCAGCAGCTGGAGTCTAATAGAGGCTGGGGCAGCCTCGTGCTTCTTTATGCTGACTGAAGAGCTGGCACGGGTTAGGTTCTTCACCGTGAGAGCCCTAGAATGGGGCGGTGGGCAATTCTGGAAGCCCTGTATTCTGTACGGAAGCAAGAAATCGGTATCTAGCAAACTGCTGCTTGCCTGGAATGAATGATGAATGTATACAGCCTCGTCTGGCAGCTGCCCTGATCCTCCGGAGGCTTCTGGAGGATTGTGATAAATGGTGCACGGATTAAAAGGCAAGTCACGAAGGAAATAAGTTCTCTGGCCCAGGCTAGAAAAAGTTTGATATACACGGAATGGGGCCCAGCCTTATTCTTCAGGGATGATCATTGGCAAAGGTAAAAGTGCAAAGATCCTTTTCCTGTTGAGGAAATGAGCAAAACTTAACTGCCATAAGTCACGTTAAATTCCCATTGACTTGCATGGATTTAAAATGTGCTGTTCCGGAAGCGATTCCTGCCATGCTTGTGCTCCTGTCCAACTCCTTGCTTTGCTGCGTGAATACTGAGAGACCTCTCGGTGTCCTGAGTCCAAGAGGCTGAGCTGCCCGTCTCCCAGCCTGCCGGGCACGGAGATGCTGAGGAGGAGGAACGCGGTGGGGCAGATGCAGCTCAGCAAGTGGAGGATGGACTGCGGGCAGGATACGTGATCCTTCTTTTTCCTGGTCTTGTTTCTGTGCATAGCAAAGTTTATCCCTGCCTGATTAACTCCACAAGGGGGAAGGCTTGGAGGCAGTCTGCCTTGGGTCTGTGGAGTCTTCTGCCCAACGCTTCTTCCCAGCTTCTGTCAAGGCTTGCTGAATGCATGCCGGAGAAGAAGAGAAGCTGGAAAAGTGTTGTTACTGCTCCCTTGTGTCTGCAGTAGCTGCATTGTAGTATCTGGACCAGGCAGCCTTATGTCGGTCCCTAGCCAAGGGCAGAGGAGCGTTGGCTGAAGTCGGACTTTGCTGAGGAAGTTCTTGCAGCATTGGCGGCAATGGTGAAGACTTCAGGTGTTCTGTTTTCTAGTTTCTTTGAACAGAGAAGTTTCTATGTCCAAACTTGCACCCTGGAAGTGATCAAGGACAACTCTTGCAGTTTCTGGCACAGTTGAGCGTGAAACATCCAGCTGGGTCTATCCCAGCCCGCAGCAGTGTCCTTTGAAGTGCAAGATGAGCAGCAGCCCGAAATGAGAAGGGTAGCCTATGTCATGGTGCGTATTTTTGTGGTTTCACCTTCTTTTAAAGAAATGTGCAATCTTACGCCTTTGTTGCTAAACGATTTGTGCTGCTGCTCCATGCAGATATCGCAGGCCGCTGCGCCGCGCGGTCCGAGTGCGGTGCGGGCGGTGACGACGCACCCGGGCTGGTTGGGCTGATCCTGCTAATTAGCGCTGCTGCACTGTAGCCTCTGGAGAAAGAAATCAACAGGTTCTAATTAGTCCTCATGTAACCAGCACTGCTCCTCTTCAGAGCATTTTGCTGATACTGACTAATCTTCATCACCTCATCTAATAAGGTCAAAATTACTTTTTCCTGGTCTTGTTTCTGTGCATAGCAAAGTTTATCCCTGCCTGATTAACTCCACAAGGGGGAAGGCCCTTTGACAGCTGGGGAGGGGGAGTGAGAACCTTTGCCCAGATGCCTTCAACTTGTTATGGGCACGGCGAAAACGTGGCTAAACTCAGCCTGGGTGACGGGTGCCCTCAGCATCCAGCTTTTTCTTAAGCGTCCTTAGGTTTCCCTACTGGAACCTTTCCTTTTTGAAATAAGTTGAAAATTGAAAGGATTTCACCCAAAACGCTAGGCTTTCTGATGTTTTCCAAAATGAAATCCCAGCCCCATCTCAGTCAGATCCTTGCTGTGTGATGAGCTGCACTAATACTGATCCCTAGACAGAATATTACTGAAAACAAGCTTTTGTAGATTTTTTTCAACATCCATCTCTAATGCTGCTAACAAATATTTGGCTAAACCTGACCAGCAGGTCCCAACTCCAAGGTGAGGAGCTGTTTTTTCCTAGCAGGAACCTGGCCGGATCTGAACTGTCATTCTGTGACAGGGTTTGCTCAGGCACAAGGAGGTTTTTTGGAGTCTGTACCCACACGGGGCGACGCAAGGTGTTGCGTGGCACGGGGACGGGTGGTGGATGGCCACCCTTGGTAGAGATATTGCAGAGACTCTACGTCTCGGTGCATCCATGATGAAGACAACGCGTTGAACCCAAAACCATCACCTGGCAGCTGATTCCCATTTCCAGCAACAGGTGAGGTATTCTGCCAGCAAGGGTGTGGGTTGGAAGGTCCTTTCTCTGCTTGAATGGTTTGCAGAGATGTTCTGCAGTTAGCGTAACCAGCCTCCCCAGCAGCTCCGGGAGGCAGCATGTGGCGTACCCAGGCGCTGGGAATGGGCTCATCACCAGCAGAAACGAGTGCTTTGGCAACTGGTGAGAGGTGGGCTAGATCTTAATCAAGCAATGTGGATTTAATATAGAAACTCTCCCTTGAGTCATAAGGATGGTTTCTCGCTCTGAGGTCTGTTGCTGCTCCAAAGTGGCCCACAAGATGTGCTCGTCCTTTTCAGCAGCGAGCCAAAAAATTTTCCATGGGAAGAACCATCTTCCGCGGTTGTTCCATATCTAATGAGCTGGAAGTATTTCATGCTGAGGTATGTGAAGAAATCTGGGAGCTTTTTAAAGCAAGGTGGCATTTTGAAAGCCCTGAGATAGGGATGTTTCCTGTGCTGGGTCTTGCGCTGCTTTGCAAATACTAAAAGCTCCTCCAGAAGCTGAAGCGTGGCCCTTTCAGAGGCTGTGGTGCAGCTCCTTGGCTGTTGCTCACTTTATTATTATTTGGGGGGGGGGGTTGTACTGGCTGTGGTAGGTACCTCTGAGCAGAATGCTAATCCTGCTCAGCCTCTGCTAAGAAATATTCCTGTTAGCATTAGCGAGGTTACTCCCAAAGATTCACCTCCAGGAGTCGCGCCCTGCTCTCTTGAAATCTCTGTGTCAGAGAAGCAGTGAGTTTGGCATCTTCCTACCTTACCTGGGGTCATTCAGCAGCATCCGACTGCCAGCACCACCTACCGCTGCCGATTATTGCGAGGCGTATTGCTGGGCCAGACACGTGCAATGGCCAGTGTCTGCTGAACTGCACGGAAAATTCACCCCCCCTAAATCCTACGTAACACCCCATGGAAAGGGGTGGTGGCATCTTACGGCTGCGTTTTGAAGACCAGCCAGCCTGGGTTTATTTATGCCAATATAACCTTGCTCGTGACCCCTTGGCATGTAATGAAAATCACTTTGGAAGAAGACAAGAGCCCAGATCCTGTGCGTAGGTAGGATGCGGGACAGAGCGGGGTGGTGGCCAGGAGCCACCACGTTTATCCAGGCAGGGTGTTTCTGTCCTGGATGGTTGGGTTCTGGTTTCTAGCATGGCTGGGTCTATCTCTGTGACTGGTGTTGGCACCGACAGTGTCCCGTGGCATCGAGTCCTCCCCGCCCCGGTTTTGTTGGGGACGTAACTGCAGGGTTACAATGGACTCGAAAATGAACCTTGGCCATCTTGTGTGGTTGAGGTGTTTGGTTTTCTCATGCCCCTGGTTCTGGCCTGGACAAGTCGTCCAAATTGGACGAATCTGGCAAATCGTCTCTGACCGCCTCGCTCCTGGGCCTCGTGGCAGCAAAGGCAGGCAGGGATAGCACAACCCGGAGCCACCACTGCGGACATCAAGCCCCATTTCCCACTCCCTCTAAAACAAGGCGTGCAAAAAAAATCTCAGACTTTTGGGGTTTGTCTGTTAAAGCCTAACACTCAAACTTTTAAGTTCACATCTCCAATGCTTCATCCTTTAAGCAGCCACAGCGGAGGAGGGCTGCCCACGATCCTCTTAGTTTGGGGCACCGCGGTCGGATGCAATCCTGCACCTGGGCACGAGTGGGAGGTGAGCTCTGCCCCAGCATCGTGGGCCCGAAAGGCTGCTAGTGGCCGCAGGCTCCTCAGGCTGCTCTTTTATCTCCTCCGTGGGCAGCCATTCCATCCTTTGCAAGGAATGAAGGGTTTTATTTCCAGGAATTAGGGTTTGCAGTTCTTCAGTATTCTTTTTTTCCCCATAATTTTCCTTTTTTTTCTAGAGATGGGCCCTTTGTTGTTTCATATCTTTAACGTAGTTTCTCAAAGAAATGAGAATAAAGTTGTCACACCCTCTTTCCATCTCTCCTAAAATAGCTTTTGAACCTGCTGGACAACTTCTAACAAATCTAACAGCCAGGCACAAGTCTCAGATACTTCAAGTTCCTGCAGATTTAATTAAAGCTCACACCTTAGGAGAAACAGGAAAATTGCATCATGAGACAGAGCCAGAGGAAACCAGGCTTTTGTGGTTCCATAAAAACCTCCTCCTGCGGTAATATTTGCTTTCCTGGGTACTTTAGGGCCAGTTTGTCATGGATGTTTTGGGTCTTCCTCTCCAGGCACCAAAGAGCTCATGGCCAACGCAAAGAGCATATGGACCATTACCATCCCAGTGGTTGGGAGCGTTGGGTCCCAAAGCCAACGCCGGTGCCACCTCCTCACCCTGGTGCTCCCAGCCATGACTCAGAAGGAGGACACGTCTCCTCCTTACCTCCCAGGGCACCAAGTGCAAGGCCGTGGAGAAGGGCTGGTTTTGGGTATGCCGCTAATGCCCCCTGCTCTGGCTGCTGCTCTTCCAAGTGGGACTTTCCACGCGCTGGTACTTTTCTCACTCCATCTGGTGACTAATTTAGCATTTCAATGACAGTTTGGGCAGGTTTTTTTAATGAGATGAGGCTTTTAGTCATTATTTCCTGCCTCCCATCAGAACATGTAAATGTAAACAGCGTTTCTGCGATGCCGGGGCAGGTTTACCTCTGTCAGCTGAAGGATGCCTTTCTTCTCCAAACGTAATGTGCCATCTCCCTCCTTCCTCCTCCAGCGCATCCCAGTCAACGCGACGTCTTCCAGCTCGGCCTACATGTGCGTGTACATGCACTTATTAACTTTTACATCTTAATTGAAAGGGCGGCATGCGTTTAAGCCTTAATAATGACATCCTTTCTTCCCAAATGGTCTTTAATCTTGAAACGAAGCGGTGAACAAAAGCAGCAGAGCGGGGTTGCCGAGCGAGGTTGCTGGCACGCGTGCGGATGGGAACGACCTGCCAAGAAATGAGTTTTTAGGGTTTGGATTCAAAGCGTGTGCCTGACGGTCCGGGGAGCGGAGCGCTGGTGGCGGGGGGGAGTTGATGGGGGCCCCGTGGGTGATGAAGAGGAGGATTTGATGAGTAGGAGCTGGGTGCGAAGTCTCTTCCAGAGCTATTCAATAGCATAAAAGAAATATTTCCTTTTAACATGGTGCCCTGGTACATCTCTGCATGCTGGGCCATGGGCCACCCCCATGCATTTGCCTTTACCTCTTCTTAGCCTGACTCATTAATATAAATTGACGGGGCTGGGGCTTTCCCTTGCTATTTGTCCTGAGCATAAGACAGTTAAAGTTTCTGGATGCTCTTATATCACAAAAGAGGGGAATATGAAGCAGCTTCTCCATGTGCCAGCATTTGAGATGACAGATTCTGAAGCCGTAATTGCAGCTATACGGGCAATATTACTTTATGGTCGATGGTATGGCTTAAAAATACCTCTAATCCTGACTTATATCTGTGTCTCGGTGCTTTGGTGCCGAAAGATTGGAACATTCATAAAAATGACACTCGTGAGTAACGTCGGTGGGTTTGCGAGCACAACCTTTGCGCTTCGGGGGGGATTAGGTCCTTGGCTTTTGGAGGTGCCATTTAAAGAGGTTCAAAGGTTGAATGAGAAACCATTGCTTTGACGGATGGAGTGCAACATGTTATTGGTGAGGAGTCTTCCAAGGACGCCTGCTTTTGGCTGCCACGCTGCAATAGGCGAGAAGAAGCTGGGAAAAACCAGTAAAAAGAAGCAAACGTAGCATAGAGAAACTACGCACCATGGTTAGAGCTGCATGGTTCCTTATTTACTACTTGTCTGTTCTAAAAAAAAAAAAAAAAGGGAAAAAAGGGGGGAAAAAAGAAAAAAAAAAGAGAAAAAAGGGAAAAAAGGGGGGAAAGAAAAAAGGGGGGGAAAGGGTGGGAAAAAGGGGGGGAGGAAAAAATGAAGGGGGGGTGAAAGTTCTTCAAAAAGGAGCAGTAAATGTGCACCGCTAATCGACCAAAGGCCTGCCAAGCAAATCTTTTGTCAGATCGTCTGCCCGAAATCAAAACCCCGGACTCAGCAGGCCCCGCTACCGGCGGTTCTGCCTACGAAGCAGGAAAGCGTAAAGCCCCCGGTTCCCGCAGCTTTGTTAAAAAGCCCTCGCGACACCAGCCCCGTCTCCCCCCGCCCCGGCTGCTATATAGCGGGGTGTCCAACGTTTCTGTCCCTCGCGGTTTTGGTTTGGCTCCCGCTTTTGGTCTTGGATAGCAGCCAGCAGAAAATGTCTCAATACTCAGGAAAAGTAAGTAACGACCCAACCGGTTCCCTTTCAGCCTGGGGCCGGAGAGCCTGAGCATCCTCAGGGTTGAAGGAGCACGTTAGGATAATATCCCAGAGGATGCGACGTGAGTGATGATATTGGGAGTAAATTTGATAGCGGGGATGGGGAGGGTGCGGCAGAAGGAGCTGCGCTTCGGGAGTGGAGTTTCCTGTTTAAACATTCCTGCTGGAAATATGTGTGAGCGAGCACGAGGCGGCAAGAAGTGTCGTAAATGCGGGATGCGCTGCGTTCCCAGAAAAACAAATACGGTTCTTAGGAAAAAATGCCAGTGATGCCGTGCTCCTCTTGCTGGAAAGCAGCTTGAAAAAAAACCCCAACCACTGTAAAATGATGCATCTGCAAGTGGTTCCCATTTGCTCGAAATGGGGTTCCAGCCGTGCCTCTGCTCCTCACCGCGGGCCCGCTCTCCTCCCTCCCCCCAGATCACTTTTTACGAAGGCAAATGCTTCACGGGCAGAAAGCTGGAGGTCTGCGGCAGCTGCGGCAGCTTCCAGGACCGAGGTTTCCTCAACCGGGTCAACTCCATCTGCGTCCAGAGCGGGGCTTGGGTCTGCTTCGATCACCCCGACTTCCGAGGGCAGCAGTACGTCCTGGAGCACGGCGAGTATCCCGATTTCTATCGCTGGAACGGCCGCAGCGACCACCTGGGCTCCTGCCGGCCCATCGGGATGGTGAGTGGCTGCCGCTGGCATTTCGCTCTCCCGGCCAGAGCATCAGTGGGACAGAGTTGCCATTGGGCTTTATTTTTATGAGCCCCACGAATAAGTGTAATAAAAATCTGCACTTTTTAGAAACAATACATCCTGTTGAGAAGGGAATAGTCATAGGGAAGGTTTGTCACCCCTTGGAGCGGTCTGCGCAAGCCACAAAGCCGAGTCGTGGTTTCCCGCTCCTTCCTCCTGCAGCATGGAGCGCAGCGGGATGGGATGGGACGTTCCCATGTTTTTTCAGACGAGGTGGCAAGGTCCTGCCAGCATCACGTGCTTTTCTTTTTTAATGTGAGTCGCTACGGAATACTCACGGGGGAATTAAGAAGGAGGGTCGCTGCCCAAGGCAAGTTTGAGCCACAGCAACCTGGTCTCCCCATGTGCCCTCAGGAGGAGCAGGCAGCCCCAGGACTTTCCGAACCGGACCCATGGGGCAGCTGGGCTGCTCCTAGCAAATTTTAGCTGAATTCTTTGCTGTTGCAAAAAAACCCCAGTAATCCTAAACTAAACCCATTTTTTTTCCCCCATACTAGGTAGCCCTCCCCTTATGAAGCTTTTAAAAGCACCGCCCTGAGGAAGGTTTAATCGGGAAGATTAAAAAGTAGCAAAGAAAAATGAATCTGGGTTAGGTCTTTCCATTTGACCCTCCTATCACTCGTGACCTGCGGGGCAATGCTGAATCCACTTGGAGCTGGTGGGATTCCTCACTGGCCCCAAAGCTGCTTTTCAGCACAGCAACGGGTTTGTTTCAGGTCTGTAACGTCCTTCCCAAAGCACCTCCGTGGTCCGTACACGGAGGGATGCTCTGCCTTGGGCCCTGGAGCCCGGCCGGCACAAGGACGTGCTCCTCCCTGGCTCATGATTTTCCCTCCGAGATGCCAGCGAGTGCTTCGAGGCATTTCTGCAGCGCAGATTCCCGGAGGAATGTTTGCTCAGGCACGGTATCCGCTCGGCTGCTGCTGGCGGCCGCCTGCTGTGGGGTTTGGCATCACAGCCCAGCTTCTTGTGCATTGACGTTGTTTATTTGAAAAATGCATTTAGGTATTCTTTGAATTTAGCTTAAAAACATCCTTTCAGCTCGCTCTGTCCCACATACCTATGTCACAGGCTGCAGAAATGTCCCCAGAGGAACTGATGTCGTGTCACCCTCAAGGGCTCACGCAGCAACGATGATGCTGGGAAAGCTTCCGTTTCTTTTCCCTTTTTTTGTTTTCCTTAAAGAAAGGCGCGACATCTCGAGTCAGGAGCAGCAGCTACATGTGGAACTGGAGGCAATATAAATTAGTTTAGGGGAACAGGCTAACATCTTTGTACGCTCTGGATACGTATCTTTTTTTGCTGCGTGAGTGCATGGAGAGCAGGGGCTGTAGCTGATGATTTGGGACGGAGGGTTTGTGGGCCCGTGGGGGGATCTGCAGATGGGTGAGGGCTACGTGTGCCTGAGCACAACGCATCCACAAACAACGTGTTTGCACGTGGACGGCAGCTGTAGGAAGGTGCAGAGATGAGGGGTTTCTGGCTGCTTTTCTGGTTGGCGCGGTGTGCTGGGAAGTGGCACCAGTTTGTGCGTGCTGGCACTGGTGGTGTTGGAATCCTTTTCACATTCCCCTTCCTAATCACCCTTCCATCTTCCTCTTTGTCTTATAAAAGCCAGGGAAATAATTTGTTGCTTTTTTTTTTTTTTTTTTTCTTGACTCAAATCCCTTTGTCCCCAGCACGGCGAGCATTACAGGATCGAAATATTTGAGGGGAGCCATTTTAGCGGTCCCAGCCTGGAGCTGACGGAAGATTGCTCCTTCCTGCAGGGACAAGGCTGGGACAAGACCTGCATCAACGCCCTCAAAGTGTACGGCGACGGCGCGTAAGTAACCGCGCGTGCCCCGGCACGCAGCCGCTGCCACGCTCCCGTCCCCACACCCTTTGTACCCGGCACCGCAGGGGAGCGAGGGGGCTGCAGAGGCTCCCCCCATCGTGGAAAAGCCTGTTGATGCTGGGGGGACTTGGAGAAAGCCTAAAAATGTGAGTTAACCCTATGGTTTAAGGGTGAATTTTCATGCCTGTCCATTGAGAGCTGCTTCAAAGGGGCGTGAT
Organism: Nipponia nippon; assembly: GCF_047370975.1. Taxonomy (NCBI): domain Eukaryota; kingdom Metazoa; phylum Chordata; class Aves; order Pelecaniformes; family Threskiornithidae; genus Nipponia; species Nipponia nippon. The sequence continues at coordinate 160,354,774 of NW_028262290.1, forward strand.
TTTTGGAGGGTGGCAGCTAAGCACAAGCTACAAGACCTCTGAGACACCTTTTTAAGGTGTATGAAACAAGAAGCCTCAAAACAGCTTTTTTTTTTTTCTTTCTTTCTTTTTTTTAAACACTTCTGTGCATGTTTCCAAACACCTCTTTAAAACCTGCGCAGAGGCTTTTGGGGAGGGCGGATGGATGGCTCCGGGTGATGCAGGTCAGGGCTTTTGCTTTGCAAGTGGCTTCACCAAGGCTCTCTGCGACACCAGAAACCTCTTCCTTGGACAGCAAAAATGAGGCAGCAGCGTCTCATCTTAAAATTAAATCTTACTTCTGAAAGACAGGGGCAACTGCGGTGGTGATGAACAGCCACGCAATGGGGGTTTTTGGTCACCCTCGGTGCGTTGTGAACACACTTTGCAGATGCGTTACTGGTGCTCAGCCCCATCCTCCTGCCCTGCAGATGCTCCTAAAAGCCTTGGCAGGATGGCGGCTTTGCCTTTTTCTTGCTGTTGCGTGGCGATGTGCATTTTCTTAATGGTGTTGGTCCTTTTTATGCTTTTTCTCTCTTGTTGTGAGATGGGCTGTTATCTGGCCGCCTCCCGTTCCTCTGTCCGACAATTGCATTTTCACTGCAAGTGTGCTGGGAGTGGGGAATGCCATAAAATCCTCCCAGAGTCAGGCAGAGGGTGGCTGGAGCGAGGCACGGGGCAGAGGGGAGCCCCTGCAGAGGAGGGAGCGCAGAAACGCTCCTCTCCGCCTGTCCTGGACTGGATACTGCGCATCTCACCTGCACCCAGCGTGGGATGTTGGACCCTTTCTGTCCAACAGCAATTTTTTTTCCCAGAATAGGAAAAAGGTTGTTGCCATCCAAGCTCATGACATCCTGACAGCGAGTGTCCTGCAGGACCCCTTCTGATTCACCCGAGACCTCTCCTCTTCCAAAAAACCAGGCTTGTGATCAGGCAGTGGCGGTTCATTGAAACTAAGGAGCAGGGCTACCTGCTCCCAATGGGAAGAAATGGCTGGAGCCCACCAGGGACTCCGTCAGTGCTGAGCATTTGAAGGAAAAGGCATTGCGTACCAACACTATAAAGCCAAGAGCGAGCCTGGGAGTGCTCTGGCAAGAGCTTTAGGGCCAATTATTTACCACACATGTCCCTGTAGCACAGCCTGGAGCTTGAGAAATTGGGAAGCTGCCCAGAAACTTTCAAGCACTTAAATTTTTCAGATTGATTTCTTTCCCCCCCCTCCCCTGCAAAATATATAAGGGGCACAAAGCTTGCTTTCCCTCGCATGGGAGCCTAGACTGTTTATGTTAACATTACATGGCTTTGAGTAGCGATAAAAAAATAGAAAAAAATTCAATACTGAGAGGAGCGTGGTGAGGAAACTCGCTGGGTTTTGTAGCATGACATTCAGACCGCGCCAAGATGGTTGTTGCAAGCGCGTGGCAGGGCCTGTAAAGCCATTAAAAAGCAGGACGGTGCAGAGGGACCTGCTGGCCCCGGGCTGCAAGGAGGAGGGAGGGAGGGAAGGAGGAGATACCACAGAAGAGAGGTGAAACCAGGGAGGAGAAAGGGACCCTATGGCACTGCTTTTCTCCTTTGGATGGACCATATAAGCCCAGGCGACCCCAGACATGCTGCAGGTGTAGCTGGTGCTGGGCTCAGCCTGGCAAAGCCCTCCCAGGACCCATCCTTGACCATTTGGGGAGCGTAGGAGATGGGGTCACTGGAGACGAGGGGACTTTCAGCCACAGACCGTCTCCAGCACATCCCCAGCCTAAAAGCGGGTCTGTTTTACCCTGTGCATCCTGAAAGCAGGCGTAAAGCAGGGTCCTCCTGAGTGCCCTGCCTGCCGAAGTCTCGCTCTGCGATTTTCCCCCTTAATTCCCGCAGCAGGGCATCTGTTGGATACAGAAATATTTGCTTCCCCTTCAAAATCCGTGGATGGTGTCACGTGCTGTTAAAAAGCTGCTGCCTGCACTTATGGGGGTGGCTGTGCCTGCGGGAAGTGATGATGGATCAGCTGGAAACACGGGAATGAAGAGAAACATCTGCCTTTGGCATGGTGCATGGTGGGACTGAGGGTGTCCGGCACCTTCCCTGCTGCCCTTTTCGGGCTGGAGACTGCTACCTCACACAGCCAGAAAGGGTGATGATAAAGCTGTTATAAAACCATGCTGGAAATGAGATTGCTGTTTTGGAGCAGTTTTGAGATGTTACCGCCTCCTCGGAAGCTGTTGCGGTTTGCGTGGTGAGCGGCTTTGTCCGTCCCACGGGCAGAGCCAGCTCCGGTATCGCATATGGTATCATCTGGTTTTAGATGAAGACATGCGCTTCTTGTCCTCCTTTGTGCCTCAGCCACTCCACAGAGGATTCCTTAGAAATGCCAACTTTAAAAAGCTGAATTTGTTTCACAGTCTGGGAGAGAATACCCCAAAAAGGGCTTTTCTAAGCTACAGTGACCTAACTTGAAGGAACCAGACCAACCATTTATTCTGCTGAAGCATTTATAAGCATTTGGTAGATGTTCTGCTGTCAGGCTGTGAAATATCAACCAGAAGAGGTACCCAAACGTTGCCACTCAGTAAGAATTACCTATTTCTCGGCAGAGGCGATAGCTGCTCATGGTACTGCTCGAGTCCTACGTGGAGAATGAGCCCTCCCAAAAGCATCCCGCTTGGTTCAGGCTGAAGCTGCAGCACTCCCCTGCTAGTTTTTTCAGCGCGAGCAGCCAGCGTTGGCTTACAGGGCCTGCGCTGGTTCCATGTGAGTTTTATTCCCATGTCCTCTGGGTTTATGTGCTAATGAAACACAGCACGGCGATGTTTGAGGGCTGTGTGCTATGTGCCTGGATCAGCTCTCCCATGCTGGGCTTGAGGACAGGATCATCTTTTTTTTTTTTTTTTCTGGGCTCCTGACTGACTTGATTTCCCCTCTCGCTGATGGTCTCAGGGAACGTAAATTTTAGGCAATAAAGGAACAGCTAAGTAAGCTGTACAAGTCTTCACTCATCACCTTGCACTGCCAATACACTTCACTTCCATCTTTCTACTATTCCTTTTATTCCTCTTTTTTGCAGCGTTTCCCTAAGCAGAGGGACAAGCCGGTGGGTTCTTATCACCACACCAGGTCACGCAGTCTGCTTCCATCTACCCCAAGGCCTGTCCCATTCCCTCCATGTGACTGTGCAGACACATCAACCGTGTGCCTGGAGAGAAACGCAGAGGTCTTGGGAAAGACAGTGACTCTGAGGGGCTGCTCTACCCCCTGCGCTATTCCCCAGGGTCCAGCAGTTGTTGAAAGATACCCTAGAGCAGAGCAGAGCTGGAATAATCACTCCGTCCTGGTGGGCCAGCAATGCCCTGTGAACATCCCTGTCCTACCATCACGCAGTGATTTCAATAACGTTAGGTATTCTCAGAAGGAGGGAGTGATTGGTAGGTGCGGAAAAATAAGATGGGGAGCTCTTTTCAGGAGTGCTTAAGGGAGGGATGGTGAACTGATGGAGAAAGAGGCCCAAAAAATATGGAGAGGTGCATATAAGCCAAAGGGGTGGGGTAGGAAAGGAAGAAAGCCATGTGAGGATTAGGAACAAGGCTGGGGTGTATCTAGAGGAGGATAATTTTATAAATTGTTCTTAATTAAGCTGAAGAGCTGAGCGTGCTCTCCGACAGCGCACATCAGGATATGTGATGGGAAGTGGCGTTGGGGCAACCTGCCACTATATCCACATGAGCAGCGAGCAGCCTCCTCCATCCGCTTCAAAGGAAAAGGCTGAGGATGACTTTGTAATTCTGGTTCGGATATAAACTGGCTGCAAAAAGTGCCAAAGAGTGAGCTTGTTTGCTTGCAGGAAACGCTCAGGATCCAAATGCCTTGGCTGAGCCCATCGCAGCGATGCTGCGGAAAAGGGCTGTGCAAGCATGGGCAGCAGGGTGGAGAGGGGCACCAGGCAGCTGTGTGTCATATCAGTATGCCGGTCATGTCAGTGCACGGGCAGATGGGAGAAGGAACCCACCACAGTCCCACCTGGTGTCCTCTCAGAAACACAAAATAAATCCAAATATGTCAAGGAATCTGTAAGGTGGCTCAACTAAATACCCTAACCTTTTGCCTTTTTTTTTTTTTTTTTTAATAATGCCTATGGGTGGCTGGTTTTATAAACAACTTTTTTCCTAGGACTCCAGCTTTTTGCTCTGGGTCAGACTGATCTGAGTTCACCTGGTGTTGTCTGACCCTGGCGGCCCAGCAGTCTTTCACCCATCCAGTACTTAAAGGAGTTTCTCCCTGGAAATCCCACATACAGTAGGTCCCAACCCAGATGTCACAGCTGAATTCCTGGCAAGAGACAGACCACAGAAACCAAATTATTTGTAAGATTGCATTTGTGCTCTGTTGTCATTGCTGAGCAAATAGATGGGACAAGCAGCAGAGATCCTTATAAAATCCTTAAAAAAGTTGAGAAGAGAAGAGCAAGGCAGAGGTGAGCAGTTCAGCAATGATGGGGTGGAAACCTGTAAAACTGTTAGAGCAATGGCAAAACTTGGTTAAAAAGCATGGGAGATTTAAATAGAGGGAAGAGGTGGCACTTGTGGCAACAGTAATATCATGGCGCGGTGTGTACTAAAGGGATGAAGGCAGAGAAGAGCCGCAAAATTTGTCCCTCTTGACCATCAGAATTGTTCCTGACTTGAAGACCTTCAAATGGAGAAAGACATTCTAAAGAAACATAGCCAAGCTAAGTGAAGAAGTCAGGCATGCCAAAGTCACCGAGGTGTCGAGTGTTGTATCTATTTGACTGTATTCCAAAGGAAAGTTGTAGTTAACTCTGGACGTAGAGATAAAGTGAAGATAACCAAGCCAAGTCCTGCTCTCTGTTGGAAAAGACAGGCCATTTAGAATTACTAGCAAAGAGAGAAATTATTAAATATGGTTCCCATTGTAGCTAAGGAGTCAGTTCAAAGAGGTAAAACATATTTCAAGCGTTGCACATTTCTCCTTAGAGTCCAAAATGGGTTTATCCAGGGGCTGAGGGGACTCATGTCCTTCTTTAGCGCTATCAAATGCTATTGAATTGTTTCTGTTGCACATGGTGAAGCTCAGAGAGATCCGTTCTTACAGCACTGTGAAGCAGGGAGCCCCTGGTCCCAGGCCTCATTGCTGGTGTAACCTAAACCAACTTCTTCTAAAGGCAAGGTCCAGTCTGGCTGTGGATAATTGCCAGGCTACGCTGGAAACGGGGAGAAGCACCAGCAATTAACTCCACTGGGGGCATTTCTGTGCGCAGGATGGGACCAGGACTGCCGAGGGACCATCAGGCCCCAGTAGTCTGCAGTACTGCTGTGCCTGAATGCAGCCACTCAATGTGGGCAGGAGGCCACCTCGCATGACCACATTGTTGGGACCCAAGTAACCCTCCCTTTCTGCTCAGGTGGGTGCTGTACGAGGAGCCCAACTACCGAGGCCGTATGTACGTGGTGGAGCGGGGCGAGTTCAGCAGCTGCAACGCGTGGCAGGCGCGCAGCGCGAGCGTCCAGTCCATCAGAAGAGTCATCAACTACTTCTAGCTGAGCTTTCATCCTACCAGCAACGGCCTGCTGAGACTGGGCATCACCTTCCTTCCCACTCACTGATCCATGGAATAAATTGTTAAACACCAGCTTTTGGCTCTAAGCACTTTTTTTCCATCACTTGCATGAGTTCAAGAGGGAATGGACTTGCAACCTTTCTAAGCTTGATTTACGTGCTATGAATTTGCTTTTTTATTCTGCAATGATTTATAAGGAGGACCTGAGGGTCATGGGCCAGAACTGGCGGTGAGAAGCAGATCTGGGAACACGCTCCCCAGTGCAGTTGTGGTCTGACACGTGTTCACTCTGCCCCGTCCAGGGCCACCACGTGATGGATCCAGGTGACTCCTGATGCCTGGAGGGGGTCACGTTGCTGCACGCATGCATTGTGAGCGCAGGCGCATAGCCGTCGGAGGGTCTGCTCATGCCATGTGAGGACACATGTGAGGATCATGTCAGGATTTGATGAACTCGCGGGGTCTGTCTGAGCACGACATGCTGGTCCTGATGTGAAGGTGACAGAAATCATTTGCCCTGAGTTACTCTGACCTTGGATCAGCACACATTAAAAAATATATTAAAAAAAAATCCCTGAAGGCACAAAACCTGAGCAATCTTCTCTTTGCTCCCTGATTCATAAGTCCTTCAGCTGACAATGACATTTTGAGGGGGCGGCAGTAAAGAAAAACAGCCACAGCACTGTCACTTTCTGCACAACCCTCTTCCCATCCTTCTGCTCCTTTGGTGCTCCCAGTCCATCCCAGTTGTCTCGGTGCCTCCAAACCCCATTTGATGCACGGCAGCCGGGATGGGAACAGCTCTGCCCATTCACCTGTGGGCCATCCACTACACCCTGGGTGCTTCCCCTTGCATTCATGCGCCCAAAAGTCAGGCAGCCTCCTTTCTGTAAGATCGTAAGCTGTGTTCTGTATTAGCTAAGAGTGTTTCTGGCTATTGCAGAAAGGGGTAATTTTATTCTTTTCACTCCATTATTCTATTAGCTGTTAAGGCTTGGCTGTCTGATGGATCCTGACAGGCACGCATGGTGCCGGCAGAGCTGCAAAGCTCTGTGTTAATCCAGTGGGAAGGCTGCTGATCTAACCGCTGTCCCCAGCCCTTCGAAGGGACGTGAGCGAGGCTGACAGGTCCCCAGCGCACTGGAGCACGAGGCGCCTGTTGCCTTCAGGGCTGCTCAGCTTTGCAGGGCTGCAATGGGACCCTGCCCTTCACAGAGCGATCGGGAGGAGCAGGGGTCCATGCTCTGTGCCAGGGCCGTGGGCTGGTTGGTCCTGTACTGCATCCCGGTCTGACACCAGATCGGCTGCCATTCAGAGGGACCTGGACAGGCTGGATGGTTGGGCCGGGGCCAACTGTATGAGGTTCAACAATGGTCAGTGCTGGGTCCTGCACTTGGGTCACAACAACCCCATGCAACACTACAGGCTGGGGGAGGAGTGGCTGGAGAGCTGCCTGGCAGAAAAGGACCTGGGGGTGTTGGTTGACAGCTGCCTGAACATGAGCCAGCAGTGTGCCCAGGTGGCCAAGAGGGCCAATGGCATCCGGGCCTGTATCAGGAATAGTGTGGCCAGCAGGACCAGGGAGGTGACAGTGCCCCTGTACTCGGCACTGGTGAGGCCGCACCTTGAGTGCTGTGTTCAGTTTTGGGCCCCTCACTACAAGAAGGACATCGAGGTGCTGGAGCGTGGCCAGAGAAGGGCAACAAAGCTGGTGAAGGGTCTGGAGCACAAGGCTTATGAGGAGCAGCTGAGGGAGCTGGGGTTGTTTAGCCTGGAGAAGAGGAGGCTGAGGGGAGACCTTATCGCTCTCTACAGCTGCCTGAAAGGAGGTTGTAGCGAGGTGGGGGTCGGTCTCTTCTCCCCAGTAACAAGGGATAGGACAAGAGGAAAGGGCCTCAAGCTGCGCCAGGGGAGGTTTAGGTTGGATATTAGGAAAAACTTCTTCACCGAAAGGGCAGTCAGGCACTGGAAGAGGCTGCCCAGGGAAGCGGTTGAGTCTCCATCCCTGGAGGTATTTAAAAGCCGGGCAGACGTGGTGCTTAGGGCCATGGTTTAGTGGTGGGCTTGGCAGTGATAGGTTAATGGTTGGATTCGATGATCTTAAGGGTCTTTTCCAACCTTAACGATTCTATGATTCTATGATTCAATCAATTCACACTCATCCACCTTGTAGTTCATCTTTCCAGCTAGAGCTTCTTGGCTCCCTGTGGCTCTCTACCAGTAACAGGAGTGGGACAATTGGTAACAACTGGGCCTGGGCCTGTGTGAGAAGGACACGTGCTCTTCCCGTGATGAAGTGGTACCGTTGGTGAGTTACATCGATTGAGATTTGCCCCAGATGCACGTATGCCAGATATGTGTTATGAGGGGTATGGAAATACAAAAAAAATCCTACTTTGTGAATTTAGCAGTAGTTTTGGTGATGTTTGCCTTAGCAGTGGCACAAACAGTTATGTCCTCTTGTAGACCGCCTATGGTCTGGGTGCCATCCCCTACCCAAATCATTGCAGAAGAGCTGTAGTTACACCAGAACAGCTCTGGCCTGCAATGGCCATGTCCTGGGTGGCTCGTGGTGACATGTGGTCCATTGGAGCCATAAAAATACTTAAGTGCCTTTAATGGATTGCAAGGTATTTCTCTGTCAGAGAGGAAGGCAGGGAAATGATTCATTCATTGAGTGGGATGCACAAATGTACAACTCGTGCATCAACTTTTGCGTATTTCATTTTCTTTTAATTAAATGCAGCTTACGAAAGATTTTAGGAATCCTTCCAGGATTAGTGTTGCTTCATGAAGTCTCTGATCAGCTCCTGAGCTCAGTGCACTCTATTAAAAGTTAATATTCAGTCATATGCATTGCTCTCTGTTGTGACCTTCTGGCCATTAATTTGTTAAAAACCCCAAATGTGGTCCCAAAGAAAGACAGCCATTGAATTGTGACTAGCTTTAAAGGAGGCTTTTCATTCATTTGAAGCACATTCAATGTCACGGTGCAGCATGAAGGATAAAGAAACAAAGGCTTTAAAATATACACTAACTGGAATCCCAGATGCTCTTAAGCAGTTGGAGGACAAAAGGAAAGGAAATAAGAACAACCATCCACCCACATTCCCCTGAGCAGAACAGCCTAAGCCCAGAAATCCGCACGCCTGGGTTTCTCGACACTTGGTGCACACAGCCAGGGGAGGTGACTGTCCCACTAATGTTGGGGTCAGATATCGCGATATCACAGATATTCTGGCGTACGGCTTCCAGCGTTCAGCGGTTCAACCTGCCTCGGTGCAGACCAGCCCTTAGAGGGACACACTGACATCCCTCCTCGTCCTTACTGGGATACGTGGGACTGCGCACGTACGCACAGATGTACAGGCTGACTCCAACATACAGCTACTGTGCGCAAGCCCACTGCATCTATACGCTTCAAACTCAGCGGTTGTTTATATGTTCTAGTAGATTAATATTTGTTATTTAAATTGTGGAAGTACTTAGGAGCCTCAGTCCTGGACTGAACCCTGCTGCGTGCTAGGAGTTAAAAGCACAAAACAGGCAGTCTGGTTAATCCATGCTGTGCGTGGAAGCCTGTTTGTAACCAGCTAGTGTTTAGCCACCTATAGCACATTTTACACATCTGTAATATGCCTACAGACTAAATACTCATCATTTATTAACATCTGATATCCCATTTATGAACACACTCTCAATGCAAAGAGCTAGTCTCATGTGAACACTATTTAAAAAAATCCTCTGTATGCAGAAGTCTAATATTGCTAAAAACTGGCAGCGGGAATTGAATTCCATCTATTTTTTCTTGATTTGAAACCTAAGTAGGGTGGCCATGGGCCTAATCCAAGCACTGATGCTGCAGGAACATGCATTGCGTTGGCAGCGGGGGGATGTGGCTCTCCTCTCTTCCTTTTCCCTCCCCCTCCTTGCTAAATCTGCACTTGTTTAAAGGACAGAACGTACAGACCCCATATGTTTGCTAGTGGTTAGGGTTGGGTTTTTTTTTAAAGATTATTGACATTGCTCTAGTACGAAACGGTATGATTTGTGAGTTTATAGCACATAAAATATAAACGACAAAAATGCCAGCTTGATGTGAAGTGGATGTGAGATTGTGCAGCAGAGATTTGAGCTGTACGTCATTAAACTGTATGGCTGAATGAGTCCTGCTACGTGCACCGCGGAGGCAAGCAGTGGATTATGTAAATTGGAAACTATTCTACGAAATGCTAGAGATAAAACAAAGATTCAAAACTGAACAAAAGGGACAAGTTATTAATTACAAGAGAGAGAACTAAATGAAATCAGCTCCATCTGGAAAATCAGGAAAGCCCTAATAATCAGCATTACTGGGCTTGGCCAGGCTGCTGCACTGTAATATTCAGAATAACTTTGAATTACATCTGGCCCCAAAGCAAATAGCTCCTGCCAGAATGCCTGCATACACAAATGTCCTTTCTCTGTAGCTGGATAATGTGGGAATTTGATGGAATATCTCTTTCAAATGAATCCTTGGAAGATAGCTGAGTAACTGCAGTACTTTTGCATTGCTATACTGCCCAGTACATGTATACATAGTGAAGGCGAGGAGGAAATTGCCTACCGATCCACTGATGGCATGTTCGATGTTGTCATAGCTCAAATGAATCTCTACTCACTGCTTACACAGGGAATGGGCTGCAGAGAGACCTCCCTGCCCTGGGGATTTCAAGAGGCGTTATCCTGCTGCTGAGGCTGCCCAACACTCACACCTTCCCGTGCTTTCTTCTCTCCTCCTCCAGAGACACCTCTCTGGACCTGGTAAAAATGAATTCACTCCTTGGTGTCTGCTAGAGCTGTTTTATTAGTTCTTTAAGTAGAAAATCTTGCTCAATAGTCACCTCTTTGACTAACTGCAAAAAGGAAACGAAGAGCTTCAAAGGACATCCCTGACCTCTGGCATCAAGAGGAGAGCCATGGTCACTGTTAAAGCCTAAGCAATGACAGGGTGAAAACGTAGAGGGGACACATCTTAGGGCTCTGGAAGCACTGACAGATATCCTGGCTCACATGCTTCACCTGGTTGGTTTTTAGCTTTCTTTTCCCTGTTGTATGGAAGTCAATGGAAAACTAACTTGGGTGAAAACGGGTTTGGCTTTGAAATTTTTACTATCCATGGGCTCAAACTCTTGTCCAGGAGTAAATCTGATATAACTCACAAGTCCTTGAATCAGATTATATCTGCCTGATGTGGTTAGCATCTTCAGCATTGCAAATGGTGATTTGTTTTGCTTTTTAATTTTAAATAATCTGGTTTATTGGAGAGGTTAGGTTCAGTTAAATCAACCTCCAGTGGTTGGGACTCGTGTAGCTTGGTGTCCTCTTGTTCCAAGAGTAACCATTCAATCAGCGGAGGAGGTGCAATAACATCTCATACAATTTGAGCTCTTGCCATATTTACTGGTGGCTATGAAGGAAATCAAACACACATGGAAGAAAGTGGAAAAGAACAGAAGTAAAATGTGTATTAGTTTCCCATGGAGCAACAGAAACACTGAAGAAAGAGCGAATGGGTGCACCATGTTTTCCATGGACAGGTGACCATCCTTATGTTGTTCGGCATAAGTCAGTTTGCAATCAAGTCAAGCTGTCCCTCTTGAAGCATGTTAACATATGGAGGAATGTACCAGTGTATTCAGTCAAATTGTGCGTGAAGCAAACACAAAATCATATTGAAATTGTTAATGTAAATTCCTTCTTTAAATATGCCGGTCTCTAGTGGATTGTGGTAAATTTGCACTTTGTGTAGGCATTCACACCTGCACTCACACAGTCCAAAATGTACTGCATGCTTCCGCTCAGTCAGCATGGTTTCATGTGCTCCTGCTAGGATACTCCAACGTCTGGGAAGGATCAGTCCCTGCTACTCCATGAAAAAAAATGCATTTTTAAAAATTTTGTTTAGCTCATTGTAGCAGTTTTGGTATGCTGCTGTTCAGTTTGTTTAGCCTGATATAAACTAAGATAGCTGTATTCTCATGTGAGTAGTTCTTGGTGGTCACCAGTGTTGCTCATCATCTGCGACGGGGTAAGAGAGCAGTGCAACTCCTTCCCTGCAAGACACCACGCCAGGCAAGACAACCGGCTCATGGTCAGCACAGGTTTATTCATGTTTTGGGAGAGGTGCTTTTAAGCTGTGACGTTGCTGCCCCACGATCACGGTGGTGGGAAGGTGGGTGAATGATCCTGACTCATAGATGGGCAAGATTCTGTGGTTTCAGCTGACTTTCCCCTTGCATTTTTTTTGTGCTGTTGGAAACCAACAGCTTAGATTGAGCAATAGCAAAAGAGTGTCCATGGTGCAGACCGCTTCCTTGCATACTTTACTGAAGGTGGCCACCACCAAAACAAGTCTCTTACCTGTACATGAACCAGTGTTATGTGCTATATGGGCCATAAGGTACTAGCACATAACGGAGCCCCTTCTGACACAGTAATACTATAAGCTTAGTTTAGTTCTGCCGGGTAGGCTGGACATGAATCCTGCTCGTAAATCAAGCTGAAGTTTTCAAGAAGACAAAGCACAGTATGGGCCAGTCCACACGCAGAGCTGACCTGCTAAACTACCCAAGTGCAACAGCTGCTCCAATAATGTAAGTGGGAATCAAAACTGCTGAGATTTGCAGAGCTTTATGTGGTTGTCATTGGTTTTCTTGGCTGGTAATGCAAGAAGAAAATAATAACATTTGAGTCATCTGAACCTACAATAACAATAATAATAATAACAGGATTCCAAAGGTTTTATTTTGTGTGTATCCTGCTATTATTGACTTGCCCTTTGAAATTATTTTTCTGAAAATAATAGAGCTTCTCTTTTCACTGGGGGCTGGGGCCAGATTCATTTGTCATCTACCTTTTAAAAGGAGAGAGGAAAAAAAGCAGGCAAGCACCATTTTGACTTCTGGAATTTATCATTTCAGTTCAGGTCTAACTACAGAGCTGATAATCTTCATTTCAAAGGTTTCAGATCTCTCTTCTTACAATTTATTAATAAATGATATTTAACAGTCAGCTCCCTTGACAATTAAAGATCACACATCCCATCAGAAACAGGGACTTCCATGATACTGGAAAAACTTCTGATTACACTGAATGATTCTTCTTTTCAGCTGCATTCAGACAATATAGGTTTGGAGACACACACACAAAAAATTCTGGTAGGAATCCAAAACCTCTGTAACAACACCCCAGGCCTGGGATTTATCTAATAGTTTGCTATTAAAGAGTTCTTTGGCTGGAAAGAGGTACCAGACAGAGTTTCTCTTGTTCCAGTTCTTGGGGTATTTTTTTTTTCCTTTTTCTTTTTCTTTTAAATTGGCATTTGACCCGTTAGCACAAACTTGCTGTCAGGATGATGGAAGCTCCAGGGGAGGACATTGGCTACCAGGTTCTCAAAGCTTGCACTGATTTCTTGCAGAAGGTGTTCCTTTCCCAGCACCTCCCTAGCAGGACAGAATGACAATAGTAAGAATAATAGTAATAACAACAATAATAAAAACATTCAAATCAGTGATTCTTCCATTTGGGTCCAAATCGCCCCTTGAAAGAAGCAGCAGAGCACTTTAGCTTGTATGGAAAAGACCAAAACTGTGTCAGGAGGTGTCAGTCTCAGTCCTTTGCTGTTCTTGACTTCTGCTGGGTGCAGCAATGGCAGGGAAGCTCTGCTTTCTCAGTTACAAAGTGTGATTACCCAGCGTCGAAGGCAGTCAGTGCCAATTAGCGTGAATTAGGGCAGGCCCGGAGCTGTGTGTTGGCTACTGCAGCCTGTCCCAGAGGGACACCGGCTGGCTTAGGAGCCTGGTGCAGAACTGGCTCATCAAGCAGGCCAGGTAGTTCAGTCAAGTTTGTTTAGCCTGACTGCACCGATTTACTGCAGCCAAATAGCTGGCCCACAGCGCGTATATGTTCCTATACGGTTAAAAGTCTTTCTTCACATTTCCATTCCTGTTGGAGAGCTCCAAGACTGCATATTTCAGTAGCACCTCTGCAAAGTAGCTGTTGTTTTTATTATTTCAGTGTTTTAGTTGTGAAATTCATGCTTGAGGAGGAGAGAAGTCCCAAAGCAGCTGACCGAGGTAAATAGCATCTCCTCTGTCCTGATTCTTTCCTCCTGCCACTTCTGTGCCATTGTAACTCCCTGGGAATTCAGCTCCATGCCTTAAACATCAGACATTCACTAACACGCTTACAGAGCACTGATTAGATGAAAATGGTATATCAAATTTAAGGCTGCAGGTGAATCAAGGCCATTGGTTTGATCAGCTTCTCCTTTCCTTCACCAACACAGAAATCAGGAGAACATGCACCTTTTTCATTAGCAAATGGTAATGGAGACCATAGCCGAATGTAGAGAGGAGAGAGGAAAAGTGTATTTCCGAAGGTTAACACCCTTAGCTAATGTAACTGATTTGGCTTTATCAAAAAGTCAGTTGTAGGTAAAACTGGGCTCTGAATCTTTTGCTTCCTCATTGCATGGCTTGTCCGAATGGGGATCTGAAGGGTTAACAGCACAACTGCTAGTCCCCTTTGTATTTATCTGTATGACCATAAGTAATGCATATTTTGAGCAATTGCATCCAAAATGAACAGATCTGTGAGAGGAGATGGATCACTTAGAGAGCAGAACAGGAAGAGCCTGCAGCTGTCTTCCAAAAGCATGGGGTGGTTATTTTCTAGGTCCTAGTGCCGTTCCCAGCATATCCTGAGGCTCGAACACTTAATCAGCATGATTATCATCACACAAACGCTGCCAGAGAGTTTCATTGGCACATTTACTTTTTTACTAAACGAATAACCTTTCCAGAACCCCGTGATGTTTGAGCCTCTGTCATAACTCTTCTGCATTTTGGCTGGCTTTCCTGCCTGCTTGGGGTTTGGCGCTTGTGTAAAAAGGTGTAATAAGAAAAGTTATTCACAGGAGAGTGTAAGATAAAGCAGGCAGCTCAGCCTGATTGAGCTAAGGCCTCATCCTCCTGGGGCTGCAGCCTGGCCATGGCGTGAGCAGATGCAGCAGCTCCTATTGCTGTTTCGGGGGAACTGTATCTGCTTAGAACAGGGGAGGGATTTTATTCCGGGCAAGCAGATGTTTTGTCGAAGTGGTGTAAGCTGCAGGGAACTGTGCTGGGTTTGTATATTTTCATTGTCCTTGGATCTCAGTGGGTGCATCGCTGCTGCCTTGCGACAGCTTTCCTTGTTGGCATGCTCAAAGCCAAATTCTCTGGGAGCCCGCCCTGCCTTGGCCCCAGAAGGTCCCTGCTGTCGTGACAACAGCCCAGGCTGAGATTTATGGGGGTAGCTCAGAAGCACCCTCCCTTTCCTGAGTCTTAAAAACACCTCTTTGGGCGCAGTGAACAGCTAACAACCAGTGAGTGACTCGGCTAAGCTCCTGGCCTTGGTTTCGTAGCACAGGCAGTCTTTGCCCCTCTTTGGAAGCGGGATGGGGAAGACTAACAGCCCTAGACCTCCAGAAGCAGTGCCGAGCCCCAGGTCACTCCGGTGCTTTATGCTCATGCCTTCCTAGAGCTCCACCTCTGCCATAAGGGCTCCACAAGGCATGTATAAGTGCCTGTGCCTTTTCTCTTTGCCTCAGCTTTCAATTTATGCTTGAATGCCACCTGAATATAGCACCGAGCCTTCTAAGGAGCCCAGGGTCCTCTCCCTCCCTTTATAGCCTTGGTTCTTGGCTTCTCCTCTGAATCACAAAACGTCCCTTTCCCTGCAGCCAACTCACTGCTCTTTCTCCTGTTTCTTCTCCATTTCTCTCCCTCTTTCTCTTAAATAGTTGGCAGGAGGCCCTTTCTTTCATAACTTCCAGTCATTTTTGCCAGGTGACCCTGTGAGTAATCTCCCCCAACAAATAAGCAAAGGCCTGGTTAAAGGACCACTTCTGGCAGAAAGAACATTCTTCTTTTGAACCCCCTCATTATACTCGCCAGTGGGTCTCTCAGGCAAACAACACGAAAGCCGGATCACCCGCGTACCCAGACCAGACACAGCTCTGTGGCACATGCATGCAGGTCTTATTTCCCACCCCAGTGAATGGCTCTGGGACGAAGTTAACCTCTTGAGGCCAGGAAAAAGGCAGCAGAAGACTTAATAGCTTCAGTGATTCACACACGATATTCCATAAAGTGGCACGGCAATTGCCTTTATTCCCCAGAGCTGTGCGCACCAATTATTTTTTTTTTTTTGGTCAAGTTTCACCCAACAGGCATTTTAAATGTCACAGTTTATATCCTAGATGAATTTCACTTGCGAGTGTTGTTGCTAAGACAGACCATATTGTGGCATCAATTTTTAATCAGGCTGTTCCCTCAAACTCAACAGGGAGTTCTGCCTGAGATCTGCTGGTGGTATAAATCAAGAAGTTGTGCTGTTAGCATTTTTTATTACTCACTTTATGTCTCTCCATGAAAAAGAAGGAAGATAAAAGAAGCGAGAGAGAGTTTAACAGAAAAATTAACTAAATATTGCACCCTTTCTGATGAAATCTGTCTACTTTACATCCATGAAAGTGCAGCATCAGCTCCCCTCAGAATTCAGTTTGTTTTTCCTCCCGGTGCTTAGATGCTCGAGTTTGGTACTCCTGACATTTCTCATGACTCCAGGCAAGGAGCTGGATGCTTGACCCCAAAGTCCGGTGTGCGGACCATGTGTGGGCTGGGGAATCAGCAGACTGCTCCTCTGCCATTGTCTTTCTGACTGTGTCGTGCCGGTATCCGCTATGTTTTCCAGGACAAAGAATGCTCCCCGAATCTCCCGGCCCCACCTAACCCTTTGCTCTGGACGTGGTTCAAGTCCACACAGAGTGTATCAGTGCATTGTTTTCGTGGGCAGCTGGAAAACCTCAGGAATGAATGGAAACAGACGGTTACAGACCAGCTAAATTGCACGCTCCTCTTGACAGAAAAGGACTCCAGTCGGGGTGCCTTCCTAAAACAAGAATGGGACGAACACTACTGCAAACTCGGTGGGGGAGGGAAAAAGGAGAACAGAGATGAGGAAAGATTTATTCACCAAACAAGCCGCGGGGTATGCTCGGGAAGTGAAAGCAGACTGATGTCCCGTTACCTTATCTGTCATGGTAGTATCAGTGCACGGCATCAGGCTTCCTCAGCTACTCCACAGCTGCCATTTTGTGCCTCCCCAACAGAACATCAGTCATCATCAACACTTTTGCACTTTCATTGCGACACCGATTTCAGCAGGATTTTGCTTGGCAATGGCACTGTGGGCCTGATGAGGCTGTTGCAGCACATTCCAGCTCTATTTCAGCCCAGCGGCAACAAGTAAGAGAGACAGACCGTGCCCACTGGCAAGCCCAAACTCACGCAAGTCATGGATCACGTTATTTCTGGTGGCTAGAGGTGGAGGTTGTTGCAGCACACAGTTTCCCTGAGCAAACCTACGTTAGATCAGGTAGAAGTAAAATCCAGTCCTAAGGGTGAGAGTATCTGAAAAGGCAGAGCCACGTTTCTTGTGAGGTCCAAGAAAAATGCACCTTATAAATAGCACAAAGAAGCGCCAAAAAAAGAAAAGAACAGGTGCATCATGTGAATATTTTCTCTATGAATCTGACCTGGGATGCTGCATGGGAGCAGCTCAAACTTCAGAGGTGCTAGTAATCCTCATGGTAGGCTGAATGCTTACCCTGGTGTCCTCTGTACCAAGTATCACTGGGGTATTTGGTAGAGAGAAACTATGAGCAGCATTGGCTCCAAACAAGCTCTGGCAGAGGCACAGAAGAGAGCAGAAGCTTTGACGTCCCCTGGGATGGTACTAGCTGCTCCCACCAACAGCAACACTTGTCTAAGCTCTTCCCTGCCCTTCTCGGACCTCCTGGAGCAGCTTTGCAATTCCCGCGGTACCTGTGGCAGGAGCAGGGGCAGTCTGGCCCTGAAAGCCTGGTACAAAGCTCAGTCAAGGCTGGAGAAGATTCTTCCGTTTCGGTCAGTGGGTTTTTTATCAGTTGTTCGTATAACTCTCTTAGCAGCGACGAGCTGTAAGAGACCACAAACGTTCCCCCCTTACCTAAGGTAGCAGAGCGATTTGGCTCTGCTAACAACGAGGCAGACAAACAACTGAGAAATCTTCCAGAGGCCAGATGTGAATGCAATTGTTAAAACACTACCTAGGTCACTGGTTGCAACTTCAGCATTTTTAGAAATTTGTTTTTGTACCAATGTGTCAAAGGCACTGGGGCTCTCTGCTTGCATCAGTACAAATCTGGATTAATGCAGTTAAAGCCAGCAGAGTTGTATCCATGCAAAATCAGTTAAAATGGGCTCAGAATCAGACTCGGAAAGTTACCCTTGTGTCACTTAGTAAGACATATTTCTTTTGGCTTCCATTTAGATTTGGTCCTTAAGGAGCCTGTCATAAGAGATATATGGTCTGGGCAAGAGGCCAACTTACTGTCTGGAAGAAACAGCAGGACTCCCATCGAAGCAGGGAACAGGGTAAAATGAGCTTTTGACTATTATTTTGTGATTTTGTAAATATTTGTAATTTTGAATTATGCAGTAAAGTTCCCACTATACAGTGATATGATGGAAGGGCCTTGCCATCTATAGGCTATGCGAGGGGGAAGCTGTTTACAGTAATCTTTGAAACAGCTGCCGTGAGATCTTACACTTTCTGGCATGTAGCATCTTCAGAATTTCTAGGAAATTGCATCTGCTTTCTTAGCCAGAGAGATAAGATGCCTTCACAGCAGTGGTTTTTAAGCTATCGGTTCATCACAGCAAAAAGTTAATTCAATCCCCCCCCCCGCCCCGCTCTGAGTTCATGGCTAAACTCCCATTGCCACTAGGGACTGATATTTGGATTAGGTGCTAAGACCCCATTTGTATCAACCAGCAATATTACCATCACCTAACCATTCATTAGGTCATTGAATACCACTTCATTTTTTCAGATCCCAGGCTTTCAGACTCCTGACATTCATTAGGAGCAGTCCACCCACCCAGGTAAAGCAGCAGTGGACAGCAGAGATGTACCTGGGTTTTGCAGGTAGGTATGCTTGTTACAGTAGTATAGGAAACCTAGAACACCAAATATTTTCAAAAAGAATTGCTTTGGAAACACTGCTTCAGATCTGATTAAAAACCAAAAGAACTTTGTAGATATTTACAGGAAATCCTGGGGTACGTGACAGTTTCCAACCATCTTTTGTCCTGTAGGGGAAATCTGCTAAATGTTTATACCCAAGCTAGACTTCTGAGCACTCCAGGACATTTTAAACTGCAAAGGATCCATACTTAAATGAGGAAAGGAGAACTGTGTTGCCTGTAAAAGAGGCTGGTTGCAGAGGGGTCAGAAGGAACTGCAATGCTGACTTAAGTCGTGGAGCTTGGGTCTGAAGTTTGAAAGGATAATTTCAGATGGTGTGCAGAACTGCACATACAGGCACTCTGCCCAGAGCCTCTGAAGGTTTTTGGATGACCCTGGGAGAATGCATGAAATTCCAGAATAGGCAGATGGGGAGGGTCTATACACCTTCCAAAACAGTTTTTGGTGTTTCCTAATACAATTACCAATACTACAGTTGTCTGTGTACCTCTATATGTGCTTCTCCAGTCCTGTTCCCAGTCACCACTGTGCCTCACACACTGGTGCTCTGCGGGTTAGGGTTTTGTGAAGCCTGGCTCTGCACACCAGCTACGAACTGACAGCGTGTTAGGCATCACAGTGAGCGGTGCGGGCACACGCCATCCCTCCTGCACTGCCTACATGGGACGGGAAGGCTGGAAGGGAACCATGGTGTACTCCAACAGGTCTTCTAATCTGGGTGGCAAGAGGACGGCTCTAAAGAGCGTGTGGTCCCATGTGTAGACACAACTATGACAAGAAGCCTGCAGCTGGTCTCTGGATCAAACCAACCCTTGCTTTCAAAGAGGTCTCAAGCAATATCACACACAGCCTAGACGTGATGCATGGTCACAGCCTTCTCCTGCACTGTGACTGGGGTGCAAAGCCCCACATGGATCTAGAGCTACAGGGTGGTCTATGATAAATTTTGAGGGCTGGCAAGGTCCCACTGGTATGAATTGTTAGGGAATTTCTTTGTTAAACAATTGGCTGCAACAGCATCCTGTGGCAATGAGTTCCACAGGCTGATTACACGTTGCCTAAAAGGTATTTCCTTTCAGAATTGCAAATTCTCTGGCTTCCATTGACTTGCCCTCATACTTGTGGCATCGGGCTGGGAAATCAAGACATTGTATCCTGCAAAGCTATCCTGTGGCATTTTTAACACAAAGCTCTGTGCCAGTCTTTTAGCTGAAGTATGGCTCTGCCAGGAAAAGTTGGATGTTGCTGTTACTGGACTTACCAAAGGATGGAGGGAAGAGGAGAGGGCAGGTTCTCCCCTCCCTTTGAGCATTAGCACTTGCCAGGTCCATGGAGCAAGGCCTGGTCACGTACTATTCAAGAAACTGTGCTGACTTCTGTTCCCCCATCCTCACTTCAGAGTAAGGCTACATCTGCTCGAGTTTTGATAATTAAATCCATGTAAAATCAATCTGCCTTCACCAGTGCCAACTCTTAATGCAAGTGAAGCTACTTAGACGTTGATAATGTTTTGAATTAAATCAAACCAGTAGAAGCTACATTTAAATCTATTTAAGATTAAATTTTATTTACATTGTACCAGTGTAACTGGATCGATTTTTAAATCAAATTTAACCCTACCAGGGCAATTTTCTTAGCATAGACTAGGTTTGCTCAGTGAGGAACCCTGCCTCTGGAGACACCATGCAACATGCTTTTGAGGCTAACAGTTCTCATTGACTATAACGATGTGGTTGATTCAAAAAAAACACAAGGCTGGATGTCAGTGCAGGATATGCCACTATCGATCTTCCAGGCCCCCGACAGTAGTTTTAAGAGAGTTAGCTGGCTTTTGCAATTTTCTGAGGTGAAAAAAGAAGAGGCAATACTTAATTATCAGCAATTCTGACAGTGATTGGGGTTGACAGCCTGAAGCAGAGCAATAGGATGAAAGTGAAAAGATGCTGGCAGCCAGAAGAGTTCTTCTGTAGGAATGCAGAGGGGTTGGGATGATGGAAGGGGTTAATTCTCTAAGAAAGATAATTTGCATTGCTGCACACTTTATTCTTTTGTTTTTGGTCGGGTGAGTGGAGCTCTCGGTGCTGACTTCTTTGGGGCGTTATTGGCTCTGCTTCTTTGACAGAACAAAAGCGCCTTTGTTGTCCATCAAAGACCATTGCAATTCCATCCAGATACCCAAGGCCCCAGAAGGGGGAGGTGAACATGGAGGAGATGCCTGTGTTCCTTCCCCCACAAATAGCGTCAATAAAATTATTGAAATCATTTGCATCATTATTGAAATCTCTTCAAGGGAAACGTTCTTCAGCATTTACATCAGTGCAGCTACTGATGTAAATGCTGACTTAAATAAGACTTACAGCAGGGCTGGGAGCCTACGCTGTATGTCTGAAGGTCTGTCAGGTGAGTCTAAACACAAATAATTTGCGATGAAGTTGCCCATAGAGGCTTTTGCACCCAATCATTACTGTCTTGGGAAGGGATTTAAGGAGTGTCCCTGCACTGTGTTGTCTTTGGATCAGAAATGTGAGAACAGGTTGAACCTCTGGTTGAATGAAGGTATGTTTTAAAGACAAAGGTCCCAATTCATCCTACTTATTGGAAGAGAATTAGGAACCTGCTGATGTTGGACCCCTGGGATAGTCCATGGTGAAGGATAGAGGCACCCCCCCCCCCTTCCAAAAGACAACGTAGCTGATCTAAACTCCACATCCTTCATTTACTCCTGGTAACTGCCAAAAGAGTTTAAACTTGGCTCCAAACTTAGTAATAGCCACCAGATCCTGCAAATCATGTACTATGAACGTAGTCATAAACATCTAGATGCCTTCTCAAGGTTTTATAGTTATCCGGATGTTATAGGAGCAGCTCGTACATCTGTGTATGTACATATCTGTATTTATGTACATAGCTAATAGAAAATGGTTGGAGAACGACAAGTGAAATGTATACCAGCAATCCTGAGTTGCATACTTGCTCATCCTCGGGTGTCTCGATAAAGGAGGATTCATTGCAGGATTTGGGCCCTGAGGAGCAAAATCAAACAGCAGATAACTCTCTTTTGCTTTCCTCATGGCACTACAATTAAAAAAAAAAAAACAACACAAATGTAATAAAGAAAAACTATCTAAAATTCAAGCAGATAAAACCAATAGAAAAAGAACATTAAAAAAAATCAAGAAAATGAATAAATATTCATGAAAATATTCAAAAGCCCAGATGCTTTCATCAGTCACCACAGGAGGGAAATATTAATTTGAAATAATAATAACAACCCTTGAAAAGGCCTTAAAAACGGGGGGAAGGAACCGCACACCCTCTGCTCCCACGGGCTCCCGCAGGCAACGCATGGCCGAGCTGTGGCCAAGGGCTTCCCCTCTAGCTCAGCCTCCCCCGGAGATGTAAACTGCGTGTGTTTAAAACGCGCATACCCGCCTCAACCGAACAAAATACCCCTTCCGTCTGAATTTTCCCTTGCGTTCACATCACAGCAGCGTAGGAAAATAAAAAGGAGTGCTAATCTATCCTACAGTTTCCCGAACAAGCACTCCAGGCAGGGGTTTGTGAGTGGATTTGACAGATGTACAAGCAGATGGTGAGGGACACTCCCTGAGAGCAGCCGATTCCCAGGCCTCCATGTCCAAAAAAATATCTTTCCACGGATAATGTGATTTTCAGAGGGAAGAAATCCAGTGCTCACATCTCACACGAAAAGTTCTCGGTCGTTTCTTGAACGTGCAGGGGTTGTGCGGAAACGCTTGTCTTCAGAAAAGAGCTGGCTGGTGACGATATGCCACGGGGCTCGACCTGACCCTCGTAAAACCGAAATTTGCAGCCCGACAGCTCCGTCTTGCAAGCTTCTCCACGGTTCCACGGCTACAACCGGCAGCCGAACCGGGATCACCTCGTGTTTGCATTGGGTGTGACAGATCAGGCCTGTTTCGCCTCTGCCAGAATGCGCCGTGCAAAATAACATATCCCATGAAGTATCCATTTAACGCATGCATTTCTGTACAGCCCACGCACTGAAATACATTATGCCGGAGCAGGGCTGATGCCTCATTAAATGTCTGCAAGCGCCCGGTGAACCCCGCTATGGAACACGCCGGTGTGAAATGGAGCCGATGGGCTTGTTTCAAGGCTGGTGATGCGACACAAAAAGGTGGTTTTCTGATCTAATGGGGCGGGAGCTGGGAGAAGTGGGTTTTGTGATTCATCCTACCACTGCCAGCATGCTTTTAGCAGCACATTAGCCACAGCTTCCCATTTCTTAGGGGGGGGATCCACTTCGGACCCTGCTGCTGCCTTGCTGGGGGCTCTCGGCCTCCCTATGTCACTTTTCTCTTTCCAGTGGATTTATCCTTTGTATGTTTAATTGTACCACGGTGGGACAGGACCCTTTCAGCCCACGTTTTGCACAGCTCCCGAGGCAGCAGAGCCCCGCTTTGGAGCAGCTCCCTGCCGCCACCCCGCCATGTCGGAGCCCTTCGCCAGGCGGTTTGGGGCAGCACGACGCCAGCCCAGCCCATGGGGTACCAGGGTTGGATGGGGCGAGGGACCGCGTTAACAAGAAACAGCCCCAAAAGCTTCGGGTACGCACAGAGCAAGAGAGGGGGTTTGGGGCTCCCGTGGGGAGGCTCCTGAGGAGAAGTTTGGCGGGAGCTGGCCCGGGGAGGGGGGCGAGAGGAGGAAGAAAAGGCGATGTCTTCCCTCAAAGCCAGCCCGCAGCTCGGCAGCACAAGCGTCTGCGTCCCCCCCTGAGAGGCCGGGGAGGCAGCGCGGCTGCCTGCCGGGGAGCCCGCCGCGGGGCCGGTGCCCCCCGGGGCTGCCCTGAGGCGGCGGGGCTGGCGCAGCCGCGCCGCGGGGCCGGCAGGCAGCCGGCGGGGGCGAAACGTGCCGCAGGAAGCGCTGCCTCCCCCCGAGGCCAAGCTCCGGGGACTCGGCGGGGGGCGTGGGGGTGTTTCGGTCGTAGTGCGGTTATTAAAGGGTCCCCAGCCGGGAAAGACCGTGCCGCCTCTCCGCTCTTCCCCCCTCACCGCCGGGCGGCTGAAATGAGGTAAGGGGCGGCTTCAGCCCTGGGGAGGCGGGCGGCGAGAGGGGTGGGAGATGGCTCTTTCCCCCGAGAAGGGGGGTTGCTGCGGGGGGAGGCCGTCCCGGAGGGGAAGAGCTGCCGGCCACCTCCCGGGAGGACGAGGCGGGAAGCGGTAGCACCGAGGAAGCGGCGCGGGCGGGGGGAGGCCTCGGCTTCCCGCCCCGGGGAGGGGGGCTGCCGCCGTTGGAAGCGGCTCTAACATGGAGGGGGAGGTAACGGGGGGAGGGCCGGCGCTGGGGGTAGGGAACCGCCCCGAGGTGGCCTGAGGGGGGGCACGGCAGCGGCTGGGCGCCCGCCTCGGCCCGGCGGCGGGGGCGGAGGGGAGCCCTTCCCGCCTCCCCGCAGGGCGGAGGCGGCGGCGGGGGGGATCCTGCGCTCAGCCCGGCGCTGGGCTCCGGCCCCCCCGGCGGGAGGAGGTTTCCCCTCCCCGGAGGGTGAGTGCGGGATCGTCCCGCCGGAGACGAGCCCCGCGCCTCCACCCGCGGCCGTGTCCGGGGCGATGAGTAAGTGCCGAGGGCGGAGATGCCGGGGGGGGCCGTGTGGGAGGGATGGCGGCAGCCCGGGGCGGGGAGCGCTGCGGGCCGCTGAGGTGATCCGGCGGCGGCCGGGGGAGGGGGCAGGCGGCCCCCGGGGGCGTCGGGGGCCGCCTGAGGCTGGGCTTCCCTCGCTCGGAGGCGTCGCCTCTTCAGCGTGCCCCAAGTTAGCCTTGAAATTGCTTAAAAAGAAGCAGCGTGCCGGCAGCCTCGGAGCCGGGCACCAGGTAGCGGCACCGCCGCCGTCCAGGCTGGGTCCTCTCCACGGGGCTGGGGGTACCTCAGTGCCCATGGAGGAGCCGCACCAGCGAGCGTGTGGTTGAAGGGCCGTCTTCCACGGTAGGGCTTCGGTTCTTGCGGAGAAAGGGGCACTCGATGGCTTCAGCACACCCTGACTGAGAAAGTGATGTACCCACAGGGGAGGTGAAATGATTTAACGTGCCCTCCTCTTCCTCCTTTGTGTCCCTGTGCAGGAGTCTGGACTACCCTGATGGTTTTTTGGAGTTGAGGTAATGGCTGAAGTTGGTCGGCGGGAGACGGCTGGAGGCCCAGAGCACGGTCTGGGGTTTGCACAGCGCCGGTGATCTGACCCGCAGCCTTCTGCCTTCGCTGGGACCGGCAGGATGGGGAATAGTGGCTCAGCGGTGAAGGTCTGCACAGATCACCAAGGAGGCATCAACTGGCTGAGCCTGAGCCCGGACGGGCAGCGCCTGCTTACGGGTAGTGAAGATGGCACTGCGCGGCTCTGGAGCACTGCCGACAGCCAGTGCCATGGCCACTTCCAAGGTACAATATCTTCTTTTTGCCTATTTTTTGAGTCTAAAGCCTGGCACAGGCCACACAGCATGTTCTGGTCTCTTTCAGTCACTGTAGCCTGCTGGGCAGCCAAAATCATGCTTGTTTTGTTTTGTGGTTTTTTTTTGAGTATTGGTTACAGTAATGTTAAGCAGAAGCTGTTTCAACCCAAAACAGGTTACCAGCGCTACTGAATGCATGGATCCTTTTACCCCAGCGTGCAGAACATAGCAGTTGATTAACTTACCTCTCTTTCCGGAAGCCCTCTGGTTTACACCCTGATGAAATCTGGACTTTTTGTTATTCTCTCTCTCTCTCTCTTTTCTTTTCTTTTTTTTTTTGTGTGTCCTTTTAATCATCTCATTTTCCAGACAATCTTTATTTAGAATGTCTTGACCCAGAAGTCTGGAAGGAAACCTTACTAAATAGGCTATTTTTTCCCCACGTTTGACACACAGAAATGTTAATTGCTGGGCTTCCTCATTTTAAATTGATTTTGCATTTTAAACAAAATTTATTAACCTTAAACTAGCATCTCAATAATAACAAAGAAAAGAAAAACTCTGTAGAAATTACAGTCATGCAGGAGTCAGATGTGGACTAAAGATGTTCGTATTCTCACTCACTCTTAATATAGGGGGGGAAAAAAGCTCTTAAATTTGGAATTTCTGATCCTTTTTTCTTCCAAAGAAGAGATCACATTGCTGTGATTTTTTTTTGTTGTTTGTTTGTTTTCTTGCTTGCTTTTAACTAAGGAGTATTGTCTTTTTTTCCTCACATCCTGCCATGGTTCTAGCTCCTGGAAAACTCACTGCATTTGCTTTAGGCTTAGAAATCCCTTTAAACCACTAATTAACTTTTAACTAGAAAGAGAAATATATTGGATAATATTCAGAATCTGGCCTATGTACTGCTGGTGTTTGGGTGAACTCTAAAGAAGGTTGGCTAGATGGTTTGTGAACTGTCAGTCGAATCAGATAATTGTATGTCTTTTATGCTTATGCACACACACAGTTGTTGCGTAAATTTATATTGTACAAGCTATAATTACTGAAAAACCTGTATCTATAACACAATTTCAAGGTTCCACCGCAGCATAACCAACAGACTTCTGTGGTGGCTGCTTTTGACCAGACCAGCACCAGACCTTGTCTGCCACAGGGGGTTTTGGCATCCTTTGTGTGTCTCTAGTATTACTGATGATTAAAATCTGACTGACAGACTTTGGTGCGGTAACCAAGATGCTTTTTTGATCTTCTCAGAGCAGGATTACATGATACTGTAAGAAAAATCCCGGTGGTTGAAACCTGTCCCATTTAAGCCGCAAAAAATTTTCACAAAAATGTGAGGATGGGTATAGTTTTGCTTATAGCCCTGGTGATCTGTTTAATTTTTGGCATCTGGTGAATTTGCTTAAGAGAAAACAATACTTGTGTTTGTAATGTGGATTCTGGTTCGCTTTTGAACTTCAACAAAGCTTTTGAACTACAGGAGTTGTGGTAAAATCTGGTTTTTGCAGTCAGTGAAACAAAGTGTTTTACTGGGCAGTCTGCTTTCCCTCTTTTTTTTTTTTTTTACCATCCCTTTATTCTACAACATGATTCTGTTTTTCTAATATCTTTGTCTGTAGATCTGTCTCTCTTTAATCACATTTGTCCTTCTTATATTTTTTTCTTTTCTCCTCAAAGAATAGTGTTATTTAAATCACAGTGGGGCCCACCAGCTTCAACCAAAGTCTGGGGCTCTCTTGTGATAGTGACTTAAGAGGAAACAGTTTTGATCTTGAAAGCTTACAGTCTAAATAACTAAAACAGAAGAGTGCAAGATAATACTATTCCAACGATTAGAGAGGTGACAACAATTTCACACAAGAGATCTTGGACAAAGCTGGGACTTGAATCCTAAGGTGATTTTTAAATGCGGTGCATTTTAATGATACAATAGAAAAATGACACATCTTGCTAAGCGACAACAAAAGTTTAAGGTTGTAATATTGATTCCTCTTTGCTAGCATTGCCCTGTTTTTCAGCATGAAATTTTTAGAGTAGCAGTTGTGCCTATTTTTATTGTAACTGTAGAATCCCAACATACTCTGAATGCTGTATAAATAATTGTGCTCTTATTCTTTCTTTCTGTGTCATTTCCTTAAAGGTATACTGATATTTTGAAAATTGTGTGTTTTATTCATGTTACTAGTCGTAATGGGGAAAGTATTGGCCGCCTTTTTAGCAGATATGTTTTCTTGTTTGCGTTTCATTCTGCTTGGACAATGAAACTAAATTTGCTGGTAAGTCTCATGTTGCTTCCTTTTTTCATAGTTTCACGCTTTAATTTAGGGCTGTTTGTGTCTTAACAATCAATGGGCTGGGTTGAAATGCAGCCTTTTTTTCCTGACTTCAGAAGAAGGAAGCAAAAGCATTTCTTCATTAAAAAAATGAGCCAATTTTTTACTGGTTTTAAACTTCAGTAGTCTGAGTTTTATTATAGTGATATTAATTTAGCTCATTAAGTTTTTATAATACTGTTCGATCTACCTGATTGGTGGAACTGTACTGTTTTACTCTTTCACTTAATCCTTATAATGATGAAGCAGTTTTCTGCTGTTAATTAAAAATGTTGTGTTTTATACAAATCCTTACATGTGAAGAACGTGGTGGTGCATTTAAAACTAGAGTTTCAGTCTGTTTGTTTGTTTTATTTTTCTTTTAGTTAAGGTAAAGAGCTGACTAGTCTGTCCTGCTTGCATGCACAGTGATTCAATTTATTTCCTTTGTTATTCCTAGGACATGAAAGTTACATCACCTTTTGCCACTTAGAAAATGAGGCTGCCTTCACGTGTAGCGCAGATCATACCATTCGAAAGTGGGATGTGATGACAGGTCAGTGCCTGGCCATTTACCGAGGACACACATCAATTGTTAACAGGTTGGTTCTGTGGAGTTCTTCCCTTGTGTTCCTGTAATCTATTATCACGTACATTGTCATTTTACTGCAATTCTCCATTGCTACACTAATAAAATGGGTTGTGTAAACCTTTGAGTTCATGCTACACGTGTTCTGTGCTGTAATGATTAGTTTTCCTAGCAACAGTGCTGACACATCCATAGACAGCAGATAGGAGAGAAATGAAAGGCACACAGCAGGGGAATTGAATCCAGGGCTAGGAATGAAATTCCAGAAGAAATTAGTCAATTGATAACAGATGCCTCTGATAAATAGATGTAAAAACATCACGTCAAGCCTTTGTGTCAGTAAGAGGGATGAAGTCAGGGCTTTTTCTGGAATTACTATTCCTGTTTGTGCAAATGAAGTTTAACATTAAACTGATTGTGCGTGACTGATTGGCCTGTCAATTTAAAGTGCCTCTTAATAGTTGGACTGGATTTAATTAATGATAAATAGAGCAGCCAAAGATTGGTATTCTTTTCTTACTTTTTTTTTTGGCGGGCGGGTGGTTTTTTTTTGTTCCTTACTAAACTCAAAACACATACGATGTGTAGCTAGATTCTGTAAATAGTTAGGAAGGCTGGCTCTGTCTGTATTTTGGCACTGGCCTGATTTTTGCTTGGATCAGCAAATGGGAAATGTGTTCCCTATTCACATGACTTTGTTGCCAGTTTGAAAGGTCCCAGAGGACCAAACTCAGCTGACAAAGACGACAGGTTCTGGTATTCCCTATCTCTAGTTTGGAAGTGTGAACTGTAGATATTTTTCTGTTATATGTTTTTGCAGCTACTACTCATTATTTTGGAGGTCCAGTAAGTTGAATTCTTGAGCTGTAATCTCTGATTTGCTCTTCAGTTATGTCATAAGTGGGGTGCTCTTGCTCTACCTTTTTTGAGATCCTGGGCTAAGTGACATTAGGTGTATATCTCTTTTCCTGCACTCTCTCTATTTGATGATGGAAAGATGATTATCTTTGCACATTGTCAGTTACAGTTCAGGTTCCTGGAATGCGTGTGGGTTTTGGGTTTTTTTGTTGTTGTTATTTTAATTCCAAGCTATTTTCATAGGTCAGTTTATAAATAATTATTTGCAAAGAAATACTAATAAATATGTTACCAAGAATGAGTTATTTTTTTTAAAAAACAAACAAAAAAAACCCCAACAAACAAAAACCACAAGAAACTCTTAGCTAGTATATATAACTTATGAAAATTACATAATAGTGCTGCTGGAAAAGATTTTAGAAAAACACAAATGCCCAAAGTTACAATGCGATAGTGTAAATATGCCTACATCAGTGTGCCTGAACAAGGGGTCTCAATTTTAAAAGTAGAAACAGGGAAGTGTTTGGGTTTTTTTTTGTTTTTTTAAAAAATCCAACAAAGAAGTTCATAAATAATGCGTATTAAACAGTGATGCTGAATTGGGGTTATGTGTTCATGCTGCTGTTTCTAACTTTGGGGTGCTTGGCATTGAAATTGTGACAAAAAATGGTTATGTAAAAGGAATGATACTGTTCATACACGCAAACTTTATTTTTTGCAGGATCCTGGTTGCCAAAGACTATCTCTTTAGTGGCTCCTATGACAGGACAGCCCGCTGTTGGAGTGTGGACAAGGAGAAACAAATCCAGGAATTCCGGGGCCATCGGAACTGTGTCCTGACTCTAGCTCACTATTCCTCCAGGGATGTTCTTGAAGAGGAGGAGGAGGAAGAGGAGGAGGAGGAGAAAGTGAGCAGAGACCTCCTGGTGACAGGTAGCACAGACTGCACTGTTAAGGTCTGGTGGGTGTCCAGTGGGCGCTGTTACCAGACGCTGCTGGGACACACTGGGGCTGTCTTATGCCTTATACTTGACGCACCAAACAGGGAGCTGTTTTCTGGCAGCACGGATTATACCATTCGAACGTGGAATATTGTCACTGGTGAGCAGTTGAAAGTGTTCAAAGAGCATCAAGGATCAGTAATTTGCCTAGAGGTAAGAACAGAGGCTTCTTCAAGAGCCTTCGAAGGGGGTATCCATATCCTAACTCATGTGGGTCTCAGCTGTCTTTTCTTTCATAAAGAAGCTCTTCCGAGACAGGTTATAAATGGTAAGCTTAAACATTCGTGTAATAACAAAATAATAGTGCTCTGTGGCCTTGAGACAAATCCTCTTTCCCTAAAACACTTTCTGATATCCTCTTGGCTTCTAGTGGCTATCCTGGTCTAACTTCTAGTGCAGTAGCTGTTTAAATCCTCCTAGGTCTTGAAACTCATAAGTAGGTTTGCTGGGAGGGCTGTTCATCTGAGTAGGATTGTGTACACAGGATCACCAGACTTTGAAGAAAAATAACCTGAGCAAGTAAACAGACACAGGGTCAGATAACTGAAAAAGGGGAGGGGGAAAAAAAAATCAGAGTAAACCAGATAACTTAAAAAAAAAAAAAAACCAAAACAAAAACAAACCCAACCCAAAATTGTGGGCAAAAGAAAATAGGAAAGCATAAAGCTGAAAGAAATCCTGTTTTAAAAACCACACAGACATAATTTGAGAAAAGAAAGGGAGAAAGAGATGGCCAAGACAAAAAAATGGGCAAGGACAATGGAAAAGAGAACTAGAGCATGGGGGAGAGAAATCAGGAAATGATGAAGGAGAGAGGGGAAAAAATTTAACGTGACCTGAAAAACTCTGCCCTGTTTTTCTGTTTGCAGTATTTTTCTGGTGAATGCTGCCAGGTTTGTTAATGTTGCAGAGGAGAAAAGGAGGTTAAGCAGATGAAAGAAAAGGGGAACTATCGCATAAGCACTTGTCCTGTACGCTCCATAATCCACCAGAAAATGCTAATGATGTATTTAAAGAAGGTATATGATGGTCTGTAACTTAGTTTCAGGTCAGCAAACCTTAACTGTTTATAACTCTGTGTCTGACTGAAGTTAATGACAGTAATTTTTCTCATTACTCTCCTTGTTTGTGTTTGTCGTCCATAAGTGGCTTTCCTTTACAGAGGCTACAGTATGTATTTTTAACAGCTGTTTAATAAATGTTGCCTTTGTTTCTAAACAAGGTAGTCACAGCTGACACTAGCAGACTGAAAACCTGGTAGTACTGAAGGAATTCTATTTTCCTTCAGTTTTAGAAAGGAAAAAAAACCACAGAAAATCATGTTGCCCTGGAGTAATGTTTGTCTTGCTTGGGTAAATTCTCAGTGTTAAAGCTTGTTTTTATGATACTGTGGTAATGTATTTTGAGGATGCTCAAGTAAATCTGTTGCTGTTCTTGGTGTCATGCTATGTTTTGCTGTTTAATTGTAACCCTTCTCCAAGGCACAGATTGGCAACAACAGAGCTTGCTTTAATTTAATTGGGCTCTTGCTAAAATTGTTACACAAAACTGGCTTGACCCTCTCCCAGAAGTCTGGGAAATTCAATTACGCTCTTTGAATGCTCAAGAATGAGCAATGCTTCTCTGCTTGTGAGCACGGAGTTAAACAACAGTTTTAAACAAACAGAACTTCTTGTAGGGGAGGAGAAAAGCAAAACCAATACATCTATTTGGAAAACCTGAACAATTCAAAGTACACAGGACTACTGCTGCCAAGACTGTGTTGGCAACAGGCCTGGCCCAGTCTTCTGCTAGCTGTGAGTAACTGGTAGCCCCTCGCTTCTCTCATCACCAGTTGATGTTTGAGGCTAGAAGAGTCCAGCTGAGGTACATACTGAGAACGTTTCGTTTCTAGGCTTCTAAAACTTACCCCAGCTTAAGCAGTCACTGTACTGCTGTTGAATAGCTTTAGGCTGTCGATCTTTCCTAATTCCTCCCTCTTCCTTACTGGGTTCAACACTGGCCCTTCTGTTCCACTTGGCTGCTTCTCAGCACAGCCCACGTGGTATTTTCATTGTTTTAGAAAGGGGTCAATCACCAGAATCCATACAAAGATGTTACAACAGAAGGGAAACTTCCTGAATAGAGGTGGTTATTTTTTTAAATTTTTGTTTTCTTCTCAAAAAGCTCTTGGAGCCTTTTTTGCCTAGGGCTTCTTAGTAACAGTGTTGCAATCTGTGGCAGTGAGTTGGGTTAGTATTTTTCAAACTGGGGGTCAGGAAGGACTTGGAGGTAGCTGTGCATTGCTCACAGTAGCCAGCAGACAGTTTTAATTGTTGACAACAGTTCATTTTCTTCAGGGCAGAAGTGAGCTGCTAATTATACCAGATTTTCACTCCCCTGTCCTAGAGGAACTGGGTTGATACCAGCAAATAAAGCTAGTTACCTGTTCTCTGGGTGGGTATAATGCTTTTGTGGAGAGAATAAAGGGAAAAAAATAAAGACTTATTTTGATTTTATTTATTCAAATAAAGATCCCTAAGGGAGGGTGACCTTTCAAAAAGTTTGAGAAATGCTCAATGTGATCTCTCATCCTGGACACAGATCAGGAAAAATTTGGATATTGAGACCATATTTTCCCCAACTTTAAAAAGTACTGTTAGTAACGGGAATGCCCCAGGATGTTCTAAACTGCTGCAAATTAGGTCTGGACTGTTCCAGTCATCTCCCATTACTTTCCAGTAAATACCAATAGTGTTGCTGTAGCAGTGAATGGAAATTCCTGGAGCTTCTTGAAGGAGCCTTTCTGGATAGATATCCATAAAGCACACCCATGTTTTCCACCTTGCTTCCTGCAGTGCTGGTGTATGAAAAGCAGAGGGGTGATGCCACAGGCATGTTTGGATTTTGAATGTTCCTTCATTGCTCCAAGATCCTTTAGGTGATGTTGCCAGCTAGCATAAGCTAGAGGAGCCTGAAAGCAACTCTAATCTAGCATGGCAGAACGGAAAGCACTGGTGAGCTTTTAGCTTTCCCTTTTCCCCTGTCCTCCGTGGTCCTGGGCAGTGGAGGGAAGAGGGTGAGCTCCTCAGATATTCCCCAGGGCTTGTCCTGCTGGCCTGGGGTCAGTCTGTTGAGGGTGATTCACAACTGAACGGATTCCATGTGGTCTGCTGTCAAAGTAGTTCTGCTGCAGGTACCAGCTTATTCTAACACTGCTGTCCTCTTCCCTCCACTATCTAAATTAGACTGACAAATGTTTTGCCAGGAGACTTTCTATCTGCAGTGGGAATTGTGTGCATGGTAGGTGCTTTGGTGGCCTTGACCTCGTAGTCAGGTCTTGACCTACGTAGTCAGCCCTGACTCTTGTAGTCAGGCAAGGTAACTAGCAGTGGAGCAGCCAGAACTCTTCACTCCATTTCTCCTGCAGTGCACTGATAGCTTGGCAGGCAAGGGACAGCAGCTATTTTGGGTGCTCCCTCTTCATGTAAGAGCCAATGATGAGATTTTATAGGAAGCAATGGGAAAAAGTGAGGGTGGGCAGAGTGTAGTCACACAGCTCATGCTAGTTCTTCCACTTAAAAATTTCAAGCCTGGCTGAAGACCAGTGTTTGCAATTAATAATCAAACATGCATTTTCATTAGCGTGACTGCCTGCAATAGGCTGAATAATCCTGACTTAAATATTTACTTGTGTATGTTTTTCTAAATGTCTCCGAAGTAGCTTTGCAAGCCGCTCACAAGGATTGCTTTGTCCTTTGCTGATTGTTCTGCCTCTGAGTATTTATCAAAATTGTGCTGCCAAAAGCTGGCAGAGAGAAATGATCCAGCTTGGAATTTAGCTTGGATCCTATAGCAAACATTCTTGCAAGAAAACTCCTTTCTTGCAAAAGGAGTTTTAAGTGAACATGAGTGGGCAAGGACTTGCTTCTGGTTTTCCTGCAAAAGATCCTTTGTTTAGACCATTCCCTTTAGTTGCCTTTTAAAGCTGACTAGAAGAAAAGAATGCTTTGAACTAAGCCGTTGCCTGAACTCCGTTTATATGCGTAACTGTTGTGGTCATGGGGACAGAATTTTTTCTTGTCACACCAATTAAATGAAGTGCACATATTTTTTGTAATTTGTGTTTGTATTTGTTGCATAATTCATCAGAGGATGAAGATGTGAATTAGAGGAATATGAATGTGTACAACACCTGTAGAAAAGAAACATGTTTCTAGGACCATTACTTTGCTCTGCAGTAAAAAAGTTGAAAAAACGTTCTCTAACAGCCGGACCAGAGAGCTCATTCTAGATGGATTCTCAGGAAAAAAAAACAATTTCTTGCCCACAGGGATTTCGTTAGCTCGTTAAAATGAATGTGGTTTGAATAGGATCCTGAAAGTCTAACTGAGCCGAAGACTTACATAGTTGTAACTTGAGATTGGTCCAAGTTGGTGATTTTTAACTTAGCAGTGGCTGTGGACAGAAAACCCAGCTGGCAGACTGTAGGAATACTGACCCCCATGTGAAGAATAAGCGGGTAGCGTTGCAGATGTGAACTCATCATGGAGTTCCTGGGAGCCAGTCTGAGTGCAATGACCTTCAGAAAGAGGATGTGTCCAAATCTGGAGAGCCGATTGCCTCTCCTCAGATGAGGGTTAAATTGTTTCTTACAGCAAAGGTTAACTGGGAGAGCAAAGTCCATTCCTATAAGGTTGAAATACCTGCTAAACCGTTCTTTTGCAGATGTTTTTGGCATTCATATGGGTAGAAATTGTCTTAAGCTGCTGCATATATTCAGTTCAGCCAAGCTGGTGGAGCAATAGGGTTGTGGTTGTCTTGAGAGACCAACCCTAGAAGTGATCGTTTGGTTTTTTTTTATTCAAACTGTGGTGTGCCTGGGGGCTACAGCCAAGGTCAGGGTTGAATAAAACTGGCATTTTTTAATAATGAAACCTGTAACTACTTTAGTGTTTACAACCTGTATTTTGCTACTGCTCTTACTTTGCTACTCACAAGCAAGTCTGACTGAAATTTTACATGGAATAGTACATCTCCGGTACTTTGGCCTGAGGATTAAGACAACTTTGCTCCATTCATGTGTCTCAGTGTTTCATCTGGTTCAAAGCAAAGTCCCTCAGAGTAATGCGAAAAATTAACAGTCCAAAATTACAGCTATCAATGCAGTGATTTTTTGCTGTCTGGCTGAGGCTTTAGAACTGGGCATCTGACTGTCATCAGGTTTTTAATTCTTTTGAAGCTACTCGGGTTTGAAATGTCCTCTCAGCTTGTTAGTATCTGAGCTGCAAATCTGTTCTGTGTTGTCTGCTCTGCTACAGGTGTCCTTGCCTTGACAAGGAAAAGCGTGGCAGGAGCTTTGTTGGGCAGTTAGCCAAAGTGAACGAAGTGCTCAAAAGCCAGCCAAGAAAAATACAGCTTTGAAGATATCACCGCTTCTCCAGGCAGTTGCAGATTAGAATATGTAACTGTTTCTACTGATCATTTTTAAACCAAGAGTTGACAAACTTGGGTATATCTGGAAAAATGTATTGAGTGAAATTTTACATTTTTCCTTCTAAATCATAAGAAAATTACATTTTTTTAATAAGAATAGGACTGAGACCTAGGGAATTGGGTAAAGGTTTGCAGCCTTTGGGTTGGAAAAGCCCAGTAGTTATGGGATGGGGACCTAGCCCACAAGTATTTGCTGAAAATAATTGTGCCTGGATGCCCATACACAAAAACGGGTGCCAGTCTTGGCAGCCAGGAGGCTTAGCTCCCACCGAAGCTGCAGCATGACCCTACATTTTGATGAAGAAGCCAGTATGCTTTGTCCAGCTCCCAAGAGCGGACAGATCTGCTGAGCGTAATGTGTCAGCGAGGGCGTTTAAACCAAGGAACAGCAACTCTGTTTAACCCAAGGAACAGCAACATACTGTTTTGCCCAGTAGTCTAACAGAACCGGTGGATCTGGACTAGATGGCCTCTGCAGACTGAGGAGATTTGAACGCATTTGGAGAGTCCCATAACCGCTGGATAGGAGAAGCCAAGCTGGTGTAAGGAGGTTAGCAAGAGTCCTAAAAGGAGAGCCAGCAGAAGGTGACCTAACTAGAAATTAGTGCTTTGGGGACCTGTCTGGAAGCGGGCAGGGGAACTGTGTTACAGTCCTTCTTTCTTGGGCTTTTTAGATAGTTTTCAATACAGTCATGGCTTAAGAAAAACGATTACAGGAGCCCAGGACCTGTGCTGCTGGCTGTGACCCTAAGACCTCCACTGCTTGCACAGCAAAGGTGGCTTGTGCCCAGCCAGCGTGAGGGTGTTGGCACGGTGCGTCCAGCCTTGGCGAGTTAGAGCCAAGGCTGCCATTTCTGCGTTGTTGGGGCATAGCCACGCCATTCGGATGCAAACTCTGAAAGAAGGCTCTGGAGGAAAAATACCGATTTGACATGGGTCAGACTGGATTGGTGCCTCTGTCTTGCTCTTCTCAGACAGAATCCCATCTGCTTTTCATATACCGTCTTGACCCGTTTCAGGGATACTGTGCACTGTTGCTTGTCACAACTGCCCTGAAGCACGTAATGCTTCCTGTGCGTTGTAGGAGGGGACGGTTGCAGCCTGGATCAGCTTCCCAAATCAGGGCTGCACTCTGGGATTTGGGCGTTCAAAAGTTAGGATGCTATAAATTTCATGTCCTTTTTTGGATGGACTTCAGTTGCATAATATCATGGTTCCCCATCTGTAAAGTAGGGAAGGTATTTATTTTACCAGAAGGGAAGGTATTTATTTTACAGGAGTGTGGGGGCTGCTTGTAAGGTGCTTTGGCTAGGGGAACAGTATGTGATGATGATTATTATTTTGATTAAATATAGATATCTGAAGTGTTGTAGCTTAGGCTGGAGTTGTAAACTAGACCTATCTTTAGTCAAGTGAAAAAGGAGTCATCTCACCTAAATTGATACAGATGGCTACAACTGAGAAGGCTGTCCTTGTTGGGGGGGGAATAGCGAGTTTTAGGGCGTGATCTGTTTCAGACATCTGCTTCGGGATGAGATGAATTGTGCCCTAGACTGCAGTGACTATAAGGAGACTTATCTTAGCTGTAGGTATCTGCATCAATTTAGATGAGATGATGCCTGCATCGCATCACTAAAGGCAGATCTGATTTGCAACTTCAACCTGAGCTGATAGCTCTTGATGGCTTTCTTCACTAATTGCTATTTCGTGCTCTGTGTTTTAAAAATACCATGGAAATGAGAGGCCGTGTGACAGTCAGAGCCTGTCCTGGGTTTTGCTGTTGGCTGTGCTACAGGCTTAGTCTGTGGCATCTGGTAGACTGTTTAACCTGTTAGTATTTCTGTTTCCATGCAAGGCTGAGAATCCTTTGCTGCTGTGCTCGCCTGCTTAAACTGGTGAGGGGGAGGAAGGTGCGTAAAAGTATATCATGCAGCAGCCCGCGTAGCACAGAGGCTTTGAATTTAATGAAGGTGGTTGGTGTGTCAGCCAGCTCTCCCGACCTCTGACTGGGCATCAAAAGCTTTTATGGCTCTTATGATCCTGGTGCTATAAATTACCTGGGTAAGCCCACGTCATTTAACACATTTTTATATCTAGCAAATTAGCAGATCTAGGCAAGTTACAGCTTTTCTGTTTCACTTCAGCACTTACACACCCACCTAAATGTAGAAATGAAGCAGCGTAACGTAATGTACCGTTAAGGCAGAGTGGCATGCAGGGGGTTATAACTTAGTGTTTTCCCTTATTCAGTGGGTGGGTTGATGCTGCTAGCAAGATGTCTGAAAAAGAAATGCAATGACTTGGCCAAGAACAATACAGCAGGATCTCAACTCAAAGCAACCTCTTCCATTTAGCCGGTGCAATGTGACAATGCTCTTCGTGCCCATTCGGGTTGAGTCTGGAAATTTAAAAGTCAGGTTACCTTCCTCAGGCTGACTGTATAGCTCTCAGTTTTTGTTAGTGCTGCTGGTCATTCCTTCTCCGTCCTCGCTGAGATGTAGTTTTAATGCCATTGCTAAAACAGCTCAAAAGTAATAGGATGTGACATTTCAAAGTACCACTGGCTTTTAACAGTTGTATGTGTTTTACAGTCTCCTGATGATTAGCTACGAAATCTGTCCCACGGGCCACGTTCTGCTGGCAGGAGGTGTGGCATGCACTGCTCCAAGCGGGCTGGTGGGAGCTGCGGCCAGTGATCATCTTGGTCTGCCCGCGTACGTTTCTTATATTGGTTAGCACAGTCCCCTCAATGTAGTGCTGTTTATCTTAAAACGCCTTTTGTTTCGTGTTCTTGTAACACAGTGCAAATGTTCTTTTGCACAAAGCTCACTTATGATGCCTTTTGGGAATGGGGTGGTTTCTTCTGGGAATGGGGGTGGAGATGGGAGAGCGTGAAAAACATTTCAACCTTACAGATACAGAGTGTGCAAAGAGTGGAGGCCGTGGGTTTATAATAATCTAAGGTGGTGGAAGAACCAGATCCTTAAAAGCGACCTAAGACCCATGTCAAGTTGATTTGTCATTTGTTCTGCAGTTGGTTTCCTGGAGACATGAGGAGCGTAAGGGGTTAGTGCTTTGCTGGTCACTTGAGCCTTCTGATCTGTCTGTCTAGAGGGGAAAGAGGGTATTATTAGTCCTTATGCAAATTCTGTTTCTTTGTGGGGGATCAGGGTTCCCCCTCCTGCCTCTCTGTCCTTTTGATACAGAGATTGCTGCAAGTCCATGAAGCTTACCTCAGACTACAGCCCCTGGATTGCTTGTGGTGACTGGCTGCCTTCATTGCACTGCCTTCGGATGGCAGGTGTCGGGCCAGTCCTCTGCTTGGAGGAGTACGCAATCAGAGCTGTACCTAATGATGGCTGTTGAAACCTTTACTTTGTTTTTGTTAGATTTTTCTTTGGACTGTGGAGGGTTTCCCTGCTGAGCTGTCAGGCTTTGGATGGTTTGTTACTGTACCTCTCTTGGTTTCCCATCTGCAATCCTTCCCTCTGCCATTCTTTGTCGTGTCTGTCTGGAATAAAAACCAACCGCCACCGCTAGTGAGTGCACACAGTGTGCAGGATAACTAGTGTCATCGGGCACCCGTCTTCCTGGGGATTTGTACGCTCTAAACACACAGCAGAAGACACTCTGATTGAAGATGTTTAGAAACCTGTGTAAGAATAGTTAATTATTTAATCATTTGATAACACAGTCTAAAAAGACTTGTGGAAATGCAGATACAAAACAGTATCAAGGAAGAGTTAGCGTTACCGAATATTGACCGTGTGCAGAGTGATCATGTCAAACCCTGGTTGATGTTGCGTAGAATTTTATTTTTAATTTACTTTTTTTGTTACTCAGAATTGCTCTGAAATTTTTGTTGTAATTAAAACTTACAATCTGATAAGAGTTCTTGTCAAATACGCTTTGCGGAAACTACACTGCAGGGGTTTTCTTGAGGCTGTAATAATGTAACTAATTATGGAAGTCGGGTTAGCATTGTTAAGCTCACCAAAATCCTGCCTGCTTGCACCAGCCGATGGGCTAAGTTTTATATCTTCTGAAATGTGGGAGCTGTTTTTAAGGCCCAGAAGTCAATGGGACATGCGATCGTGAAGAATGCAAGGTTGGTTGTGCTCACCATCCCTCTGTTTCAAGGTGTAGTTGTTGCTCTTTAACAGGCTGTTGAGTTGGAAACCGTGGCTTCGGATGAGTCACTTCAGTGCAGTTCTCTCACGAACGTGCCTGAGAGACTATTGCTGATGTTTTTTTCTCTTCCCTTCAGCTAGTGAATCGGCACTTGTATTCAGGAAGCGCGGACAGGACAGTGAAGTGCTGGTTAGTAGACACTGGGGAGCGAATCCAAACGTACAAGGCTCACAAACACAGCGTTAGCACTTTGAAATACCACGCTGGGATCTGTAAGTTGCTTTTGCTATGTTCAGCAATCCCTTGTCTCCTTTTCAATGTTTGTCTTTGATCAAAGATTGTTAATAGAGAAGCTTATAATTTTGAAGGCTTGCAAAATTGTCACTTTTTTCAACTCCAGCATGTTTATGCTCAGTATCAAACTCCACTGCACTGCTCCACGTGGGAAGCTTAGATCTTCCCTCCATTTTCCACCTCCCTCTTCTGGCAAATGAAGAGGCAGTTGCTTTATTTCTGTTACCAAGGGAAGCGGCTTAAATCCTGAGCTGTCTGTGGGTTGTTTGTATAGCCGTGGTTTAACCTTGCTAGTCTGATGTCTGTCAGGCTGCTTCTGCTGCATACTCGGGGACAGCAAGTGCTGCTGCTGGATATGCAGCCTGTGCCTGCCTCTGCTGCCTCGTAGGTACTGTGTAATGGACTGTCCTAAACCAGAATCACATCTCAGATGCTCACGGCTTCTTTCTAACAGTGAGGCTTCTGTTCAGGCTCTGGCCATCTCCTAGACTCCTTTTCCACAAGTTCTTTCCCTTTATCTGTCCTCTTTCATGTAGTTGTTCCCCAAACCATCTTTCTGCAGTAGCCAAGCATTGCTTGCCTTACTAATGCTTGGGACTCAGTTCCCCTACTTTCAATCCTCCTGTTAGTAGTGATATCTTCATGTAACTGTCCGCTGTTAACATAACAGTATATTCTGACCATGAAACCTCCTCTTTAAGTTGCTGTCTTGGTTGGCTTTCCTTCTGCACGTCATCTTTGCGTTTCTGGGTTTGGGTTGCAAGACTGTGCCTCTGTTTTTATCAGCCTGAACCTCTCTGTGTATCATCCTGGCCTTATCCTGCCACTGGCCTTAGACCTGACGTGCCTTCATTTGCTTCGCAAACAAGTACTTCTCTTCTTCAGGGTAACCGGGATGGCAACGCCTGTCTTAATCTAATCTAGAAATTTGCAACGCTTTTCTGATTTTGATTTCTGTACTTCAGCTGTGAAGCGAATGGGTAACGCCAAATGAATGGTTGCTATTTGGGCCTTGACATCTCTTCTGGCAGATCATCAGAGCGATGGTGATAAATGGCTGACAAATGCAAGATGGTTCACATTAGAAGAGAGTTGTACCTGCCCAGGCAGATGATTACAGTTTAATGGCAGTTGTCTAGCACCATGCTTGACATGGCTGACTGACCACATTTATAAACCAGTAACTGAATTGATTTCTTAATTATGTTTGGAAACGCAACGTGTAACCAAGCCCATAGGTAGATTTTGATTTTAATCAGGAAGCCTTTTTTTGGTCTTCCTTTCAGCATTAGACCCACAGCACTACTTTTCTCCATTGAAAACAGTTAATCATGATTTGCAGTTAATTTCATCTCTCCTCACCAATATTGCAGAACTACCCCACTCTCCCCTACCTGCAGGTTATAATTTCTGCTGATTTCAGCTTTTGCAGTTGGCTAGAAGGCTGAAATGGAAGGCGAAAGAGTCTGCGCTTACATTGTACCCTGAAGTTATTATTGCTCAAAGATGCAGGCAGGTAGGACAGGGGAAATGAACAAGAAATTTTAAACCAGTATGAACACTGGCAAACAAAATACTGATTTGGTGTGTTTCCCCCCTTTTAATTGTAAAGATACAAAATAAAACATTGAATTCATCAGGACTACCCAAAGGCGAGATAACTGTGCTAAGCTGATGTTGGCCTGACCCAGTGAGGAGTCTTCATGTCAGGCTGGGAGATGGAGAAACTGTCTCCTTCGTTAATGAGACCTCCAGCGCTGCGTGTGTTCAGTGTTGATCCTGCTTTTCATGCAACCAGTGTAGGCTGGACCAGGCTCTCTAAAACCGTCATAAAGAAAGTTTAGGCTCAAACAAAAGTTTCATTATCTGATGCCACCCCCATCAGCTCTGCAGCTTTCTCTCTCTTCCCCCTCAGCCAACCACCCTGTCCCTCCCATACACATACATTATTTTTCCATAACACTCTTTTTTTCTTAAAATGCAGGCAATATTGCTGCATTTAGTCAGACCTGTGAAGAACATCCTGATAGTGTGATGGAAACGTTCACAGAGTTATTTAAGATCTCATTTTAAATCAAATGCAAAAATACTGGAAGTGT
Source organism: Nipponia nippon (assembly GCF_047370975.1). Classification (NCBI taxonomy): domain Eukaryota; kingdom Metazoa; phylum Chordata; class Aves; order Pelecaniformes; family Threskiornithidae; genus Nipponia; species Nipponia nippon. The sequence continues at coordinate 160,396,655 of NW_028262290.1, forward strand.
CAAACAGGGAGAATCGAATTGTTCGATTGAAGGGCAGAAAAAAGGTCATGGAAAAATATTAGGGACTTGTTTGAATTTAATTTAGACACATTTTAGTGCTTGAAAGAGGAAATTTCCCCTTAAAAATGAATTTATATACTGTGATTGCTTGCATTGTTGTAATATGTTGTAATTCTAAGGGAAACAAAACTATTACGTACTGTGTAGATCAGTGATCAAAGACACATTCACTGGATACCAAATGTTGGAGCTAGTGTAGTTTAAATTCTGGCTGTTCACCTGGGACAGATCAGCACTGTGTGTCCATTCTCTGTCTTTTAAAAATGTGGAGAAAATACTTCAGTATAAATGATGCTTGTTATGGTTTATGTCACATTTGCACCAGCCCAAGAACATGGCAAGAATCTCAGCTGAGAAGTATAACCTTCCGTTAGCGAGCAACAGAATTAAGATCTATCTGATCAGTACCCAAAGGCTCGTTTCCCCAAAGAGTCTACCATCTAAATATGAAAATATAGTAGAAGAATGAGAGGAAAAATATATGTGTGTTTCCAAAATGGCTTTATATTGTACAGGGAGTCCCGACAGATCTGAGAGCTATGCTTTAAATCATCAGAATGTGTTTCTAGTGGCTTTCCTCAGTCTGCTTGTGGAATTAATAGCATGGGGAATATTAAAGCTGGTTCTCAATCTGATTTACTTAATGATATTATGTTGGTTATTTCTCTCCTACAGTATGTGCACAATCGTTTAAAATTTAATGCGGTTTATATATTTTCATGTTGCAGAAGCTCCAAGGGAACATTTAAAACCTGTTCTCCCTCCCAAGAGTCTCTGAAATTTAAGTAAAAAATAAAAATGAATTGTTGATTTTGGGGGTTTTTTGTTGTTTGTTTGTTTCACAGGTGGTATATATAAGCATATATTCAAATGCTAAATCTGGGTTAGATCAACAGCTCTCCTTTGAAACTCAGAGGTGCAAAGAGACTTCCTAAATCTAGAGTGACAGTTCAAAAGACATAAAGGATGTCTGTCAGCAGCAAAATCTTGATAGCGATAGCTAAAGTCAACCGACAGCTGTGTAGTGAAAACAGCTCTTAATTGGTTCCTACTCTGCATGTGTGTAATAGTATTAAGTGATTTCCATTCACTAGAAAAAAAAAAAATCTGTCCCTTGTTCCCTGCTTTACATCGTTGTTCCTCATTTGCAGAATGGGACGCAATGCTTTTTCAGGATTGTGTTGGCAATTGAATTTATAGTGGCCCATATAAAATGACATTGATTTTTCCACATCCAGACGTTTCTTGAAGGCGTACCCAGGAAGGACCCAGCCTCCTGCTGTTTAATTTGAAGTTGAAAAGCTGATGGCAGTAGGTAGCCTGTTCTCTCGTCTCTTGTCGTAGTCCTTGAATTTACTGCCGTGATAATTTCTTCACCTCTCTTTAGGAATCCAGTGCCTGACTTCTCCCAAAAGACAAGGAATCTGTTGTCTTCAGGCAGTTCAGTTTTGTAAAAATTTTTCCATGCTAGTGGCTTTTGCAAAGACATGAAATGCAGGGAGCAGCGAATATATTGCTTTTTGCAGTTCTAAAATATTTATTTCTAGATAAACTTGAGGAGTTTGGGTTAAGTGAAGGAAAGTGAGTGTTTATGAAGACAATCGTAACCCTCAAAGCACACAAATGTGCTCCTTTGGGGGCATATTGCTAAGCATAAAATCTAAATATTCAACACTGCCTTACAGTTCCCGGATGCAGCAGTTCTGGGGATCTGAAGTGTTGAGAAATTGTTCTTCAAACACGTTAAGATACCCTAAGGAAACCTGCTGAAGAGCCAAAATCCCTGGTCACGCTTAATTTACTTAAACCCCTCCCCCCTTTTGTAGCACGTGTACAATATAGCCCGAGAGTTACAGCCAAAACCCTCAAATAATTCTCTGCCATACTGAAATAGAGATTACAGCTTGGGTCTTGAATCACTTAAAGGCTCTACAAAGCTGATCTGTGCTTGCAAAGATCCTAAGCTACAGGATTTAGCTGAAGAAATCTACCCCACTGAAAGAATTTATAAAGCTTCTTTGTAAAGCTGCCTGCACATGCCACTCACCTCTGAGGGCAGACAATTTAACTGTGGTATTTCAACAGAGATGGCCATACCTATTGATAGTAAGCTTAAGGTTGAAAATGGGGGGGAAAAAAAGGGTATGTTTGAATGAAGCTAAGGCCAAATTGATATTATTAGTGTCATCAGAGGTGGTAATGCTGTTACTGTGGTTTGCAGCTCCGCTGTACAGACGCTTCTGCTGCTTGATGCAGCAGCAGAAGTGATGAAGATACTGTAGTACTGAATGGAAACCTGGAAATAACTGTGGTAAAACAAATGGAAGGCTTAGTGGAAATCCTTAAAGCCAGACTTGAGATAAATTGCCTGCTTAGAATTATTGAGGCATGTTTAGGCAGGGAAATATGCGTGGAAGAGAAGAGCAGAAATAGATATTTGAAGTGTGTGTGGAGTGAAATGCTGATGTATGTAGGAACTTCAGGCTTAAGGCAGTTCAGTGAAAAACATGAATGAAAACAAGCATGCTGGGGTCAGCGAAATGAAAATTATCTGGACTCGCAATAACCGAGAAGAGAATCAAGCCCAAAAATGATACGTCATGGTCCTTTGTCAACCAGTGTTAGGTACGTTTTGAGCTCGCATGAACTGACCTTACGTGGCTGCTGACATCTGGCCGTGTGCTCTGTTGTGTGGTTGCGTTGCAGTGTTCACGGGAAGCGGTGATGCCTGCGCGAGAGCTTTCAATTCCAAGAGCGGTGTCCTGCAGAAGATCTTTCGAGGGCACAAGTTCATCATCAACTGCATCCAGGTCAGGAAGGGGTTTCTTTTTGCTGGGATTTCTCACTTCTGATTGCTCCCTCATTTGGTTTGTGGGAATTGGTGTGGCTAGCTGCTCTGTGTGTCTTGGGCTGGATGTTGTGCTAGGGTAAGACGAAAAGTAACGGACTTGAATATTCCTTTTGTAATTTTAGACAAACTCGATAATAATGAGGATAAGTGAAACCACAGAACGAGACCGCAGAGACAGTCCTTTGTGTGTGATTGGAGGTTTTTCAGGTCGGGTTAGACAAGCAACCATAAGAAATGAGACAGATGTAACTGATCCTGTGTAGGGGCAGGGAGTGGACGCCAACCTCATGAGACCCCCTTCCGTTACAAGACACTGATGATACGTGTGTGCAGTGCTCTAGGCAGAGGAGACGTTCCTGCTTTATCCAAGCAGAATAATACACAGTGTTATACCCCTAACCCCCCGGGCGCGGCATCCCTCAACAGGCTAGCGACTGCTCACCGTCCTTTCTGATCTTAGGGAAGAGCTAGTGGTGATTTCCATGTGCTACCCTGTATATAAACGTTTATATAAAATATTGCCATCAGGATCTGTTTTTCTGAAGGTATGAAGATGACAAAGAAGCTCGGTATTGATGTCTGACCCGCATCCTACCGCACAAATGGAAATGTCTCTGCCACTGGCCTAAAATTTTTCTGAACGTTAATTAAAAGTCCTTGAAAAGTTGCTTGCATATTGTCCAGGCTCGATACTGGTGTTTAAAAGTTAAAAGGGGAGGAATTAGTAATCTTTGGTGGCAATGCAAAGACCAGTATCATGCAAGGAATCCTGGGGGGAAAGCTTGAATCTTTACATGCTTTGTGCAAGTAAGAGTCCACATCTCCCTGCATCAGGATCTCGGCAAAAGCTGCGTGCGGGAGGAGGATTTTGATGAAGGACATGAGACACTGTGAGTATTTCTGGCAGGCTGACAGTCGAAAGGAAAAGGAGAGGGGATAAGATTCCTTTTGGAGTTGATCCCAAGCGTACAGAGTTGTAAATAGGGTTGTCTTTTGTATATTTTTGTGAATTAGCAAGTAGCTAGTTGGTCTTAAACTGCAAACTCTTGGGTATCGACCAGTTGGCTGTGGAGCAGGTGGTCACCTGGATGTATTTGGCTGATAGCGGATACGATCACTCTGTGCAGCTCCTAAGTCTCGACGAGACCAGAGCTTGGCTTCGTATTTTTTTTGTAATTTCATTTCCAAGTGTACAGGGCAAAAAAATCCCGGGAAGAGAGAGGACTGAGAAGTGGCGACCTTGAGTATATTAATGATCTTAAGTATATTAATGAGGGATGGATGAGGGGGCCGTGGTTGTGCGGTGCTTCACGCTGATGTAAGCCAGGCTGCCGGCGGGATGCTCGCTATCACGGCCCGCCTCCGGCGACTGCGAGTGCCCGTGGCGGACAGACTGACGCAGGAAGGGGAAGATGATCAAGACTGACGGCTTACTTCTAGGGCGGGGTGAGGACAATTGGAGACATTACCAACAGCAGCAAATGTTTCATCAAGGAAATGAAACTACGGGGGGGGGGGAATCAAGGTTAAATTACTGCAGGTTTGGAAGAACAACAAATTTTGAAGAGGAATTGTACCTATACCTTCCTGCAAAGGAAGAAGGGAAGTGAGAAGGGAAGCATTCCTGACCCTGCCCGCTGCCCACTGATGCTGATTTTGGTGCCTCCTTAAGCTTCGTCTTCAAAACCAGCAGCCTGAAATCAGCACAGAAATTCCCAGCTACAGCCTACTCTGACATCGAGTTTAGTTCCCCATTGCTTTTCTGGTGGGTTTAGGTTATAAATAACTCTTGCTGTTTATATTTTATGGCTCTGTGAAGTGGCTGAGAAATGAGTCCTGACGTGGTAATGTCTCATCCCACTTCAGCAGCTTTTGTGATAATTTATACTGGCTCTTGCAATGAGCTATCAGGCCTTAAGTGTTAGGATCAAGCTGTGTTTGCTCTGAGTTTTGACAGTTTGATTGTGCCGATTCCGAGCTGTACGGTTTGGTATTAAATGTGACCCTGTTGTTCCAGATCCACAACGAGCTCCTCTACACAGCTTCCCACGATGGCACGCTAAGGATTTGGGACATCCGGGGAATATGCAAGAGAAATAAGCGGCGTTTGAAGAAGGAGAGGTCTGCCCAGGGCAGGAGCTCTCAGAAGGGCAGTCTGTCTCGGCTCTTCAACAATAAAGTCGGCTGTATGGTACAGCAAGAAAATGGGGAACACGAGGCCGTTGAACTTATGTGACTGTCCAGAACAGACTTTCCATCTGTGACCAAAGCTGAACCTTTTGTTTTCTGCACCACTGTGTCCATGTAAACCAGAACTTGGAAAGAGCTGGGAAAAGGCTTTGCTTGAACCTCTTTTTCAGGAGCCGGGATTCTCTGTGACTGTCAGACGGCGCCAAGGCAGGTATTGTCAGGAGGGACTGCGGTGTGGTCCAGGTGATGTACCTCTGGGTGTAATTAAGAACTTCACTTACGACTGCTTGTTTTCAATTCCCCCTGGCACAGAGGTGTTGCACACTTCTGCCTGTCTAGTATCTAATGAGCACTGTTTTCTCCCGTTCCTGCTGCCCGCGCACGTGCCCTCCGTTCGGCCGCATGTAGAAATGAAAGGTGCCCTGCAGTACGACTGCCAATGCAATTCTCACAGCTGACCTTCGGGTCAGTTTTTTGCTGATTGATTAGCCCAGCTAACGCAGGATGGCATGGCTCAGCAGGAGGAGTTTAAAGCAGGCTGGACACCTCTCTGGGAAGTGGGGAGGAGTAGGACAGAAATTAATTTTTTTTTTCTTTTTAACAAAACATAAGCTAGCGAACAAGCGAAACCTCAGACCTTTTGTACCAAGGTCAGCTCTTCACCAAGGCACAGCAGTTGTCCTCCTCCCAACAGCCTGGCGCGTTCTTTTTTTTACCTTTTACGATCTCGCGCTTAGCAAAGGAAGCATCAGCGGCCTCACGTGTCTGTGTGCTGCGGGGGTGCATGCTTCCAGCTGCCCGCTTACCCCCGGCCCGGTTCCCCAGATGGGGGGCTCCTGGTGGGCACGGAAGAGTTCCTTTGGCACCAGGTCTACGGTGGCGACTGCAGCGCCTCTGGGCAGCCTGGCCCACTGCTTGACTGTCCTGGGCGGGGGAAGGTTTTCCTTACACCCACTGGGAATGTCGAATTGTGGGATTTTTTCAGGGGAGAGGAGAGCAAAATGAGAAAATTTATTGGGTGCTCTAGAGGCGCTGTCTTTCCTCCTTCGGAGGCTATGCCTGGCCTTGGGTTGCTAGGAGCATCGGAGAAGCGGTCAAACTCAAGAGAAGTTCTCCCAGTTTTTTTCCAGGTTCATCCCTCTGATAACCACTGAGCCATGAATAAACAAGGGTTCTTCTATTTTTCTATTTGCAGATATAACTCTTTGTAGAACCAGTATAAAAATATCTAACCACATGTTTTTATTTTTATGGCTTTATTTATTCTGTACTACAGCAAGATAAAAATGCTGTAATCCTTTTTTAGAATGGACTAATAAACATGTGGCATCTACAGACAACAAACTGTCTAGTTTTTATTTGCTTCTCATTTAGAGGGGATGTGGCTGGCTGCAGATGCACAGCAGTTAAGAATGGATGGAATATGGGGGGGTGGGGGGGAAAATCTACTTCTGGAAACATTTCTTGCCTTTCCCTCACTGCTGGGGCTGGAGTCAGGCCCTCCTGCCTCCTGCAGCCACCAGAGCTCCGTTTCCCTGCCCCGGGGAAGGAGTGAGCCCAGTCTTAAGGGAAAGCTCAGCGCTTGCCGTGGTGGCACCCTGAAACCGTAACGCTGCGTCATGCGGCCGGGTCTGCCAGCGCGGCTACGTGCCCTGCTCGCCTCTCCTGATGAGCAGCCTCCTTAGCCCTTACCTGGCAGGTTTCCCCATCTAGTAGGAAACAGCATTTTAATTATGTTAAATGCCTACCAGGAGACTAATTTGGGAGGTCATCTGCATAGCGTAGGCTTCATTCCAGTGTAAACTGTCAGCATAGCTCGGTACTGGCCCTGTGGGAAATGTTTATGAGATGGTGGCTCTCGGTTGCTGGGGTGATGGCTTGCTATGCGGCTAATTTTATTTGCATTTTGCTTCTGAGGTCAGTGCTAAGTAGGAGGCCTTCGGCAGAGACGGACAGCGTTGCACAGATGGTCCGGGCTATACTTTTTGTTTAAAACTTTGCATGCAGTACGTTAGACGTGCGAGCTTATCCGGCCATACAGCAGCTGCACAGAGAATTAGCCAATGGATTTCATAGAAGTGGTAATGATTCATTAATTCCACTCTTCATGAGAGCTGCATCTCTCTGTTGCTAAACATATCACCATGTCTTCAAATACATGGTCAAAATTAACTTAAAAGTTTTAGCCAATGCCTCCTGCCTGCTGATCGCTTAAAACTGCAGGCAGTGACGCCGGGACAGTGCTGGCAGCATTACATCATTGCGTGTTATGATGCTAATTTTAAATTCCCCCAAGGACAAACGTTCGCTTCTGAAGTTGTCACTGCCAGTTTGCTACGCAAGCCACTTCAAAGAGGAGAAATGCTGCCTTCGCTGCCTGCCGACGGGCTAGCATAAGGCAATGCCACAACGCCAGCAGGTTTGGGAACCCCTCTGGCTGAAGGAAGGGAGAAATTTGCGCTTTCCCACTTACTTCTTTTGAAAACGACATCCATCACTGTTTTTCTTCTTTTCAGTCCTTTCCTGTTCTGGTTTTGCGCTGTGTGTTGTCCAGTGGTTCCTCAGCGCTCCCCGAGAGCAAGACAGGACGCGACGGTTGCTGGGGCTGCCTTTTCTCCTCAGCAGCTCACGTTACCGGCTTCAGAAATGCTTCAGCCTTCCGGGAGGAGACACAAAACGACTCCATTTTTATAACACTTGTCTGGATGCAGAAGTATGAAGCACAAATAATTCCTGGGCAGCGTAATCACTGCCTGCTTTTTGCTGTCCTTGGCTAAGGTAGCCAGGGGGAAAAAAAAAAATGCACTACCGAAAGCTCTTAAGTCCCTGCAGTGGAACCGAGCAGGGATCTGGCAGGCCAACGCTCCGCTTCCCCCAGCAGCGTGCTTGCCCTGACACCAGCTCGGTGCTAAATGCCGGGTAAGAATAACCCGTCAGCACCGGGAAGGTTCATTTAGGCCGGGCTCTAAGCACAGATCACTGCCGGTCCCCCCCCCCGCCCCCCGTTCCCACCGGCTCCAGACGGGCCGTGAGCTCCCTCTACCGCGAGGCTGAAGGTACGGAAAGCAAATAAACCCTTTTTGAGAAAAGCTGACAAGCAGGCGTGCTGCCACAGCAGGAAACGGGACGTTACAGACCAGACTCAGACCCCAGATATTCCTCCAGAAGGCTGAGGCCGGGTACAAGAACTGAGACAGCGCCTGAGCCGGGTTCTGTCCAGCAGCTGATGGAAGAAAATCTTGCAGTCCCCGTGAAATCCGTCCGTCTTAAGCCGCACACCTGCCAGAGGGCAGGAGGAGCTGCTTGGGTTATTTGGTTACCGAGGGAAATGCCACCACCAGGCAGGGGACGGGGGCTGACGGGGCACGGCCCTGCCGGGTAGCTCCCACTGGCTTCTAAAACCAAAGCACAGAAAACTCTTACTGAAAGCAGCGGCGGCGGCAGCAGCAGCACAGCGTTACCTTTATTGCCTGCGTAACACCCGCGTGAAGTGACAAGCAGAACACAGTATAAATCCATGCACAACAGATACGGAACTGACTCTTAGAAATCTTTCAGAAGAAAAGGAGAACAGTTTGTAAGCTGATACCTCTAGAACCTCATCAGCCAGGTGTCTGATTTACAAACTCACCTTTTTTTTTTTTTTTTAAAGCTGGTATTTTAAAATGGTATAGAAATGCTTTACTTGAATACTAAGTGATTAACTTATTTCACAATAAAAATATAGTTTAGTTCTATTAAATTTTCTTCTGAAAATAAATGTTTCTATTTTTCTGCTATGACAATAAATTACAATGTATCACAAATGTAGGCTTTAAGCAGATTTATAAATAAGCGGGAATTAAGTGTTCCACCTACTGTTTAACTGAATTCAAGGAATTTAGTAAGAGATAAGCTGAAGGTGCATTTATAATCCAAACTCAATTTGTCAAGGTAAATACATGTAACTGAAGTAGATGTAAAGGGATTTAATGCTGTGGTACTTGTATATAGGATAAGTATTCATGAATGATCTGTTCCTCTTCCTCCAGTGTTAAATCCAGATAATCCTCTTCATGTTCCGGAATATCCTCTAGGATTTCATTGACTGCATCAGTCTCCATGTCTTCATCTGTTGGTGAACCAGAAGAACCTTCTGAGAAAGAAGAGCAGCAGTGAATTCAAAGGAGCCGGTACCTTCCCTCTTTCCCCAGCACGACTGCTCTGCGAGTCTGTTACTGTAAAACCGCCTCAGCGAAAACAGCTCTGCGAAGGATACTGCAGCCTGGCAATTTGTTCCTGTTATTATAAGCTGCAGGAAAGCCTTAGTTGTACAACAGGGATCACTGCAGCTCTAAAAAATAACAGAAGAGAGAATGTGCAAGTTTCCTTTCCTGAACATGAGCCAGCAGTGTGCCCAGGTGGCCAAGAGGGCCAATGGCATCCTGGCTTGTATCAGGAGTAGTGTGGCCAGCAGGACCAGGGAGGTGACAGTGCCCCTGTACTCGGCACTGGTGAGGCCGCACCTCCAGTGCTGTGTTCAGTGTTGGGCCCCTCACCACAAGAAGGACATCGAGGCGCTGGAGCGTGGCCAGAGAAGGGCAACGAAGCTGGTGAAGGGTCTGGAGCACAAGGCTGGTGAGGAGCGGCTGAGGGAGCTGGGGTTGTTTAGCCTGGAGAAAAGGAGGTTGAGGGGAGACCTTATTGCTCTCTACAACTGCCTGAAAGGAGGCTGTAGCGAGGTGGGGGTCGGTCTCTTCTCCCCAGTAACAAGTGATAGGACAAGAGGAAACGGCCTCAAGCTGCGCCAGGGGAGGTTTAGGTTGGATATTAGGAAAAACTTCTTCACGGAAAGGGCAGTCAGGCACTGGCACAGGCTGCCCAGGGAAGTGGTGGAGTCCCCATCCCTGGAGGTATTTAAAAGCCGGGCAGACGTGGTGCTCGAGGACATGGTTTAGTGGTGGGCTTGGCAGTGACAGGTTAACGGTTGGACTCGATGATCTTAAGGGTCTTTTCCAACCTTGACGATTCTATGATTCTATGATTCTTTGCTACATGGCGAGTATCCATTACAATTCTACCATGGACGGGGCACGGGGAAGGAGTATGTGGTCAAATCAGCTGACTGTATAGCACAGATTGGGAATAAACTTCCCAGCAGTCAGAGCCCAAATATTAGCACACCGAAAAATCATCATTGTCAGCAACAGGTCCAGGGAACGTGCTCCAGCAACGTAGCGCTCACTCTCTGAAAGTACAGGCAGGGAGAGGGTGGTTTGTTTTTAAAGAGAACCGGTGTGAGTGAGAACCATGAGACGGGAGAAGCCGGGCTCGCTGGCGGGCTGGAGCGGGCCAGGTGTCCCTCCCAGGGAAGCGAGGATGCAGACAGCCGAGCCCTCACGCCTGGGGCGCCCAAGCCACAGCCTGCTCAGCGCCGGTCCCTCTGTCCCAGGAGGCCTCCGAAGGTTACACCCCTCTCTTCTGGGATGCATCCCTCTTGGGCGCTGCCTGCAGCCGACGCATATCCCCTTGGACGCCCTGCCTGTAACTGTGTTACTAATAAAAGTAGTCTGGGGCGTTACTCGAGGCCCTCTACCAGTATTTAAGCAGAGATTGCTTAATCGCTTTGTACCCGAGCCAGAAGAACAGCTCTCCCCTTCCCTCTCCTCTGCCCGCTGTACGCAACATTTCTGACCTGCAGACTCCGTAGGCGAGTCTTTTGATGAAGTCGATTCTTCTGACGGACTGGACCCTTCTGGAGACAGCTGCAGCGAGGCAGGGAGAACTCCCCCGTAATGAGCAAGGGTTTGGGAAGCTAAGTGGATGTTGCCTTTGAAGACCTTTAAAGCTTGCTCTGCCGACTCACGGCTGAAACCCATATACATCAGCTACAGGAGAGGGAAAAAAAGTAAAAATAAAAAAATCTGGAGAAATCCAAGCTCATCCAACACCAGGGCCTGACAGGAATCTGACTCTGCATCTGATAGTCATTCCTCTTGCACAGAGGAAAGCGCTGCATGCCAGGAATTCCAGGACACTGACTCTGGTTTACTGGAACAGTTAACAACAGGGCAGTGACCTATTAAAGGAATGGGGATGTTGAGCAGAATCAAGAGCCTCATGTTTAATATCAAACCAATTCTTTTTCTGTTTTTCAAAAGGAAACTTCAAAGCACTCCAGCATATCGGGAGGGTGCATGTGCCATTTACTTTTTCTAGGCGATACCGTTTTCTTGCCTATCTGACATTGATTCTGCAGCCACACTAACTCCTGAGGAGCTTTTCAGATGGCCTGTGATGAGAAAGACACATTCCAACTCTTTCCCTCGTGCACTGCCATGTTTAGAGACTTGAATTAATTTCTCATTTGTTGTCTTTTTCAGATAGAGCATTAGAGCGCAGACTTTGCTCTGCATCCGTACGTGACAGGTTGGCGTCACGGGCAGGAGGTGCACATGGATCACATTTCAGCCGGAGTGTGACTTCACCATGAAGAGCAGATGCCAGACAGTGGAAGCCTGACAGCCCGAGTAACACGGGTCAAAGAAAATTTGTACAGCTTTGCTCAAGGAAGATACGGTGTGTTTGAAGGTGTAATTCAGAAACAAGACAACCGACTCCTAAGAAAGCAAAAGGTCTAACTTACTTGATCGATACTTTCCTGGGAAACCTGAAACTGGTCTGTGGCCACAGGATCATCATCGTCATCTTCCAACAATAACTCTGGATTGTCAAGAATAAACTACAATAAAACAGAGAAGGATCAGAATGGAGCAACAGCAATATAATGGACCTCGGTAGGATACGTATTTAGCCCAACAGTTGATACCATTTAAGTTGGCTGAGGTTTGTTTATATCTGATTCATTGGGTCAGGAAGTGGAAGTTCAGTCCTTACAGTTCAGAAAAGGTAGCTATGAACACGGACAATGGAAAATAAGAATCTGCTACATAATAAATAAGAGAAGCAAACCAAGCTGTCTTTGTACAAAAGTACTACTCCTGAAAATCACTTACCTTGAAGGCTTGGTCCAGGTTTCCTTGTGTATTATGCAGAGCTACTTGAGCAGCTCTCTTTGAATAGCCCATACTTTTCAAGGTGTTTATGTCTTCCAGGCGCTGCCTTCTTTTGGCTCTCTCCTCCCTCCTTATCTGTGCCTTTTCCTGCAAGAACACAGCCATTACAAAGCGCACTGTGCATGGGAATGCTTCAGCCTTCCCCTCTGCACATAGAGTTTCTTGGATTTACTTCTTCGAGTTTGAATCTCTTGAGGAAAAGGGAGGTTTTTTTTCTTTTTTAAATACAGACTGTGCTGCCAGACACTCATTACTAAATAAAGTTGCCTTTCCATGAGCTAGCACTGTTTCCCTACTTCCGCTCTCTCTGCGGATCGGCTCTTACGCTACCACAGCTATTACAGGCCCTGTGTGGTAAGCGATAAACCCGTTTGGCAGATGGGCCTGCAGACCAGACTTGCCAAGGACGCGCAGTCAGAACTGGGCACGGAGCCAAGGCGTTCTGCTCAGCCCTTCTCTCAGCCGTTTGACTTCTCCATCCACATTTCACTCTCTGAAGTCTACAAGTGCCACCTCAGCTTACCAAACCTAACTTCAGGCACTTCAGATCTGGACAACGCCATCTTCACTTCACTGTAGCTTCCTTCACTTCAGCACAAAAAAATCCTTCTCCCCTCCTGGATCTTCCACGTCCAAAGCCAAAATATGGTGTGGCTTGATGGTTGTATTGCTGCAGCTCAACCCTCATATTTCCCCTCACAGCACTTTACTGTGCAGCCTCTTGTCTTTCAGACCAGCCAAGCCCAGGAGGGACAGCTTGATCAAGGTGGTTTTGTTCCCACATGGAGCATGGCTGACCAGCAAACGCTGGTGCAAAGTCTTGCTATGCACTTCTGTGGTACAGCCACAGATCTCTGGCTCTCTCATCCCACCTGTTTTGGGACAGAGCTTCCCTTGTTGTATTAAATTTTGGTTTCAAACTTGTGGCAACAGATGTCAAACTGCCAGTTGCACTGACAGTGCCAGAGCAGGATAATCAAAGTCCTTAACTTAGCACCCTGTTGCACTAGTCACACAAAACACGATCTTCTGGACACCCCAACTAATATGACCCTTGATTTCATGCTTTCACTGCACCGTACCTCTCTCCTGTTGGTGATAAGATTGGCAGCGTGCTCCACGTTCCCATGGCATGCTCGCAGGGCAAGGCGGGCTTCCTGTTCAGAGAATCCCAGGAGCGACAGGCGATAAACTTTATCAGGATCTATGGACAGCTCTTCATATAAACGAGATGCCTGTATATAGAAAGAACAAAATGATGCCACTTACGCTGCTGCTAACACACAAACAAACAAAAGTCTCCCCATTTTTCTGAGTAAGCAAAGAACAGGGAGAAGGTGCAAGACAGAGCCCAAACACAGGAGCTAGCGTGAATGATTCGGAAGTTTTACTTAATGGTGTCTTACCTTCTGAATATACTCAGCAGCCTCCTTTTCTCTGCCGCTGTGATAGTGTCCTATCCCTTGAAGGAGGTAAAGCCGTAGGAATAAAACCTTCTCACGACCATAGCTTCCCTAGAGAGTTGTTTAAACAAGGGAGGGGAAGGGGCACATGGGCAGAAGCATACGGTAGAACATCAATTCATTATCAATAGAACACTTTACACATTTAAAGAAGACATAGTCGCTATTGTGACACTCAGTATGCAGATCAAGCAGCACACCTAAACCGCTGACGATGTCTGTGCATACAAAAGCACGTTTGCCACGACCTTTGTGTCAGGTCCAATGCTGACAATTACACAACTAGACTGCAGGCTGAGGAGGCAGGAGGAAACTTTAAACTTCTAAAAGTCAGTCTTGTAATAGTTGAACAATAACTGAATACATGTAGAAGAAAAAAAAAAAAACTAATTAAATCAAAACCAGCATACTTTGATATCAATAAGTCTCTCGTGGTTCTCCCCATAGCACCTCTGGAAGCACCGGTGTGCTGTGGACAGCTTTTTCTCTGCGTCATCCAGGCAGTCCAGCTGCTCCAGGCGGAAGTAGCACCACACTATATCCAGCTGCAGTACTGCATAATTATCAACGGTATTCAGCAGTTCTGTGCTACACTCGCTGCAAAATAAAACAATTACTTCATTTGTTTGGGGGAGGTGGTTTATTTTTCCCACACACTTTGTGCCACTAATAAAACAACATGCTAGAAACACGCATACTCGCTTATTTGAGAAAGCACATGTCATATTTCAGGTAGCAAACTGATGTCGGTGGAACTTCAATAAAGCACTGATCTCCCACCACATTCAGTAACACACAGGGCACTAATGATAACACTACATCTCAAAGAATTACAGTAGTCACAACTCATTTTGTTGCTATTTAAGACAGCATCTCTTTAAAAGCAGAGCGGAATTAAACCCTGTGTAATCTTTGAGAGGACAGAGAAACTGTCTTCCTTAGAGCGTGTGAGCCAAGTCCTGTGCTGGTCTCCTTGCATGTGCATACAGATGAGAAACAGATGGGACAGTATTACTTTGGGGGATCTCAAAACAGCAATTTCAGGCTCTGACTGCTGACAGGAAAGTAGTTTCCCTGCAGAAACCCTGGTATTGTTACTGACCTCAGCCATCGGCTCCACCTTTTACAAGAAATTATGACTTCACAGGAGCAATTGCAAGAGTATCTGTAACTGTCTCTCAAGCTAATGCAGTTTATAGCCTAGCATATGAATACAGACGGTTTCTGTTTATGTTGATATGAAAGATTAAATTGCCCAGTGGCAGTATCTGTTTCAGCCCTTCTACGTGAAGCCACCTGTCACTGCGAGTCAGAGCCTTTGTCTGCTGCTTCCCATCATCTGCAGAGGGGTGTGAAGCAATCCCGGGCAAAACAGGCCCTGATTTATGTGCACAGGTAGAGCTGATACTGTTCCTGTATTTGGCTGACAGTAATGGAAGGAGACACGAGGACTCAAAAAGGTTCTTACCAGAAGTGTTTATCAGCATCCAACAAATATGGCAGTGCTATTTCATATTCCTTCTTCTTCATTAATGCTCTGCCCTTCTCATGATAACCCATTGCCAGCACAAGTGCCTAGAAAAAACAGATTGAGACTTTTTGTTTGCACCTCCCCACGTCACTTCTATAACTGAAAAGAAATATCTAGGTAATCCATTAGAGCCCTTGTTCTTCCTAGAAAAATACCATGCTATCAGTTCTGTAAGAGCAGATACCATAGCAGTACTATTTCATATCGCTCCATACTTTTCTCCCATCTGCTAACGCTGGATATTGTCTAATTAAAAGCAATGATTGTTACTGACACATGAAATGTTGCACCAAGTTTATTTTGAGAATGCAACCCTAGGTAGATTTTCAATGATGAGTGATAAAAAGCTAAGCATTTTCCTGGGTGCTACACTTCCTAATAGCAGCAAATTTGTTTTGCTTTGCTATTACAACTATCTTGTAAAACCTAACGATTCACCTCCTCCAAAACCTCAGAACTGAAAATTAAATTTTGAATGTGGCAGGAAAACACTCTAGTTCCTGCAGTATGACAAATGGAAATGTAAATAATATTTCTGCCTAGAAACAACCTGCAATATTTCTTCTCACCCACGTTCAATACTGATGAAATCTCGTGGACTTGAACATTTGATGCTTTAACTCCTCAGGTGACTTACAACTTTCAGCACTTCATCAGAACAGCAGCATTGTGAGAATGGACAGTTGTTATTCCAATCATTCAGCATCTCCAGATGACGCAGAAAACACAGCATGCCTCAGAGGAGGTGAGGGCAGCAGTAAGAACACGTTGGGGCCTGCTCATTTCTTCCCAAGGTATTATTTTTTTTGTTACTGGGTGTCATTCCAAGTACTTGTAAAGATTTTTATTTATCTTCAGGAAATTCAGCAATCTTAAAAGATAGTATCTACCACTATTCTTCTGCTTCAGCAGCCAACATCAGGTATGTCACTCCTACTGTAATTCAGTCCATGCACCCACCCAAAGATATTTTCAGTTGAGAATGTGGAATTTTCTTGAATGGTGAGCAAATTTAAATTGGAGAGGGGTCACAATGCAAAAGATCTCAAAACTATTTTAAAAGAGCCCGATTTTGAGAGACTCATCAAGTTTCCAACTGAAATGGAGGCTTAATGAACAAGTTATTTTCATATTGTTCTAGGGCACCCAAAATTTAAAATAGGTGCTAGGATATAACAAAGTTAAAGCTCATCTTAAAACACAAAAATAAGATGTGGACCACACAGGGGTTAGTGCAAGATTAGACCTGCAATTAGATCAGCAATGAGAGGTCTGTCTCCAGATGACTGAAGTATTCCCAATTGTAGAGTTCTACTTTAATTTTATTTCAAAATTATTTCTATTAAGCAAACATCTACTGGACCCACGGTTACACCCCAAAAAAGTCTGACTGTATTTCAATCCCATATTTGAAATGCTTCAGGAATCAAGCTTTAAAAAGCTGTCTTAGTAGCTTTGTAAGATACTTCTACCTACTTTTTTAGCTTGAGGAGGAATCTCAATTGACCTTCCAGTCTGATTAGCGATATCTAGGTATGGAACAGAATCTGGATCCAAGTACTCCTCTGAAAGAGAAGAAAAAGCAGTTTAAATTTTAATTATCACCTTCGACAGAGTAACTCTGCTGTTGTAAGAGTATGTCAGTAAGCACATGGTTAAACAAAAAAGCAAACAAACAACAAAAAAACCAGAATTACATATAAAGGGCTGCATCTGTGTCTTGGGCAGACCTACCAAAAATGGCCCTGATCAGACAAACGTGAGGAACTTTGAGAAAGGTCACTAAGGAAAAGGCCCTGTTCATCCAGAAACTTAGACACAACACTAAAAGTTACATGAATTGTAAAGAATTTTTTGCAGAAGACAACACACCTACATTTTACACAATATAACATTTGAAATGCTTTATCAAGTAAAGCATAGAATATAAAGAAAACACACAACTGAGCACAGTTAATAAAACTGAAAAAAACCCAAAAATAGAGCTCAGTATTTTCCTTTCCCCACATCTTTAATGCTTATAACCAAACTATCAATTTTGTTTTCACTTCCATCTGATTTGAAATGAAAAGATGCTTTTCTTGTAAACAAAAGACAGTTGAGCAGGAGTTTGCTGAGATTAAAAGCTTCTGCCCTGCAATTTTTCTCAGATGAAACAAAAGGGTTGTTAAATCCTTTCTACACTTCACACAGAACCTTCAGCCTGTGAGCCCATGACAGACTCCACTCTCTACTCTGCCATTGTGCTATAACCGACAGTTAGTGGTAAATACCTTAAAGAGGCCCTCTACAGGATGCAAGGGCTGGGGTCTAAATTACCCCTTAAATCCTTAAAAGGAATCACTTCTTTTGTTTGTTCAAAATATGACATTATAGTAAGAAACAGGCTGTCACTGACCATTAAAAGAAGCTTTGTTCAGGTATTTTTGCATTTGGCAGGAATTCACTACATACTCAGTTTCAGTTTCTTGTTTGGGGATTTTTGAAACAATAAAATAGAGAAGTGATTTAAACTCACCATCCAGCAATGCAATTCACAAACACAACCTCATTTTGAAAAATTACTACTGTTAAACTGATTATATCCCTTTAACTTAATCCACAGTTGCCAGCAATCAACATGAAATGCAATGAGAGCAGAACAGCCACGTTACAGATGAGAATGACAAGCGAGCTGTTCTGCACAATGAAACCATGGTTACGCACAGCCATATCTGAGGTAAACTACAAAAAAGTGCGTAATGACTTATAATACATTATTCCACTCTGCTTATGTCTACAATAAATTTAAAGCCTGTTCTCAAGAGTCGTCAGTCCCTTAACTGTCAAGTGCCAATTAAATAATAATTGATTCATATCATATCCTTCTCAAAGTGCCAGATGTTTTCTAGCATTCTAGTTGTGTAAGAAGAGTTGGAGTAGAAGAGGAAGTTTAGTCAACTTAAAATCCAGTTTTCAAGTAGGCAGAAACCTAGAAAAGTATAAACTGAAATCCAGCCACAGTACAGGCACTCTTCTATGCTGAAAGTCCACTGAGAAGATAATTTTTGATGCATAAGACTTAATGAACACCCATATCCTCCCCGCCGACAAAAAAAACCCAACAACCCCCCTCACCTCTTTCTGCTAGAATTTCTAAACCCTTCTTAGTCCTTTGCATCTTGTCATTTATTTCTTTTTCCTTCTTGCACTGCAGTTCTTCTTCCTGAACTTTTCTTTTAGTTTCCTCATCACTCTGTTCCAGTTGAAGTACCATCACTTTTGCATTGTGTGTTACACCTTGGTCTTCAAGGGTTTTGCCTGCAAAATAGAGTATGATGAATACAATCCAAAGACCCTATTTGTGAAGAGAGACCATTTTACATTCTAATGTCATTGGCAGGGGGGGAAACACTACCCACAAACAGAACAACCTGAACAGCCCCTTGCCTTACTCATGCTGGACTGAAGAACTACAGTAATTACTAGACTCAAGAACACAATCAAAACCTCTGCCAATTACTGACATATTCAGCAGAAACTCAGAAATTAGAATCAGACTTGCATCTTAAAAGTGCTTTTTAAATGACTGGTATGTTTCTTTGCTTGCTTTTTTCAGAACATTCAAAAAATATGATTGTTTCTATTTCAGTTAACTGATCTTCAGGCAAAAACTGGCACAACAACATGTCCAGGATGATATACCACAACAGTAACAGTCCAGAGGAACTGGGAATTGAATCTGAGTTCCTGTTGTCAATTCCATGGCTCTAATTCTGACATATTCTAAGGGAAATAAGTATGTCAGATGCTTAGGCCATCAATAAAGAGAAAGCTGTTGTCATCACTTCCCACAACGTCTGACAAGTTGAACATGTGTAAAGCATTACAAAAGGTTTCTGAATGTGCTGCTACACAATATGGTTTTTGAGGAAATTTAGGGTTTCTCTTAAATGTGTTTCAACACTTGAAAAACAGATTTTCAACATTTATTACAGGATTCCTAAAATTGCTCTAATTTTATCTAAGAATTTTGATCATTATAATTTATTACATTTCCTGTAGAGCAGAACCTGACAAATGTAATTTCAGAAATTCCCAAGGAATAGCAGTTCACAGAGTTGCAAGAACTTTTTCTTCTCAGAATCAGCAAACTAGAAAATTATTGTAGAAGTATACATACCCAGGTCAAGCTGCTTCTTATTTATGATTATTTTGATAGCATTTTCTTTTAATGCATGTTCCTGTGCTATCCTGTGAAATAAATAATTTCATCCATGAATATAAATTTGTAAGGCTATGCAGTATTTCTGTTAGAATAGCAATAAAACTTAAAAATGAGTACGCTTGTAACAGGCTTAAAAGTTTGGCTATAAAAGGCTGCTAGAAATAAAATAACATCATCAGAGAGCTTTGTATACCATATAGGGAAAATCTGGGATACAGAAAGCAAAAAAGCAAAACAGACAGAAAAGAATCTGATTTTATTAGGCTTAAAAACACAAAAGGAAGAGAAGCTAATGTTCACTGTTCAGAAGACCTGCCCAGTTACAGATTTGGAGTACTGATCACCAGTGCCTTCTCAGGTACTGGCTGGGGATTTACAGAGAATGATCTTCTTCCACAGTTACAACTTTCCTGTTTTCCATCTGCTAAACCACAGCTTCTTACATGAAGAACTCCCCTATAGGGACACTGGACATCCTATTCAAACATACCGAACAAACATAAATGCTAAGAAAAAGCTTAATCGAACAAATAGTGCTCTGTGTGTCTTCTTTTTAGTTCTGTATGACAGTATGCCATCTCATTAGAGAAGTACCAAGGGTGATTACACTTACTGTGATCTGAGCTCCTTGCCTGTGATGAACAGGTTAGTTTCCAGTGGGATTTTTCTGCTCTGTAGTAATTATATTGGGTGGGGGAAAGGAGGAGGGAAGGAAAAAAGCATGATATCAAGATACTTTGGACATTTTCTTAATTAATTGTTTTACAACAACTACAATTTCTTTTTCAAATAATAATCATGTTAATAGGGTTATGGTTGGGCATACATATTAGTAATTTCTGAGTAGGGACTCTTGTACTTGCTATACAGTGCTAAAAATCATGTTCAACATGACCCGGCAATGTGCTCTCGCAGCCCAGAAAGCCAACCGTATCCTGGGCTGCATCACAAGAAGCGTGGCCAGCAGGGCGAGGGAGGGGATTCTGCCCCTCTACTCCGCTCTCGTGAGACCCCACTTGCAGCACTGCCTCCAGCTCTGGGGCTCCCAACATAAGAAGGCCATGGACCTGTTGGAGCAGGTCCAGAGGAGGGACACGAAGATGATCAGAGGGCTGGGGCACCTCTCCTATGAAGACAGGCTGAGAGAGCTGTTCAGGTTGTTCAGCCTGGAGAAGAGAAGGCTCCAGGGAGACCTTACTGCAGCCTTTCAGTACCTGAGGGGGGCCTACAAGAAAGGTGGAGAGGGACTTTTTACAAGGCCAGGTAGTGATAGGACAAGGCGTAATGGCTTTAAACTGAAAGAGGGTGGATTTACATTTGATATAAGGAAGAAATTCGTCACCGTGAGGGTGGTGAGGCACTGGAACAGGTTGCCCAGGGAAGCTGTGAATGCCCCATCCCTGGAACTGTTCAAGGCCAGGTTGGATGGGGCTTTGAGCAACCTGGCCTAGTGGAAGGTGTCCCTGCTGACGGCAGGGGGGTTGGAACCAGATGATCTTTAAGGTCCCTTCCAACCCAAACCATTCTGTGATTCTATGATAATAAGCATTATAACAGCAGAAGATTCAGAATTAGATAATTCTAAATTCAGAACCAAACAATTTAAACCGGCTAATTTAATTATGCACTTCCAATCTAAACTCTGCTTTGTAATTATGCCACTCACCTGTGACTGGCTAAGTTATGATTAATTCCTATTAGTGTCTCTGGTCCCAAATTAGATAAACTGGAATTTTAAATTAATTAATTCCCCTATGCCCAGTAGCATTGTAAAGAGGAATTATGAAATGATTTGTTTGTTTTAACTGCATGGTAATCACTTAACACCCTCTACCCTTTAGCCCATTGCATTCCCTGGTAATTATTTTTCACTACAGGAGAGAGAACAATTATGATTGTGTTCTGTGTTTTTGTAAGTATTCAGTAGGAAAAAAAAAAAAAAAGTCCTTCTGAAGCCCAGGTTACTATCTAAGATCTTGTTCAGAAAAAAAACATTACCTTTTTCCAGAGTGAACATTCACTTCTGTTGCTGATAAGACAACTACAACTTTTAAGTGCACCTAAATAAAGAACTTCTCTTTCACCGTTATCAGAGCAGATGAAGACATATAACATTGGGGAAGGTGCTGCTCCTGTACATGATCAAAACTAGGAAGTGATTGGAGATAGCTGTTGTGCTTGCTAGAGACTGTTTTTTAAGGGGGAAATATTCCCAGTTAAGAGACTTTGTATTACTAAGAACCTAACCAAGGGCCTGCTCTCTGTCCTGTGACCAACCTGCACAGCACACTTCACATCCCTATGGTTGAATCCTCTCAACCTTCAAAGCAGAGCAGCTGTATCCACAGTGCCATCTGAGATCGGTCCCTGGCCCACGTCAGCCCTCACACTGTGCATGGGCATTGCTTGGCAGGACACCAGGGGGCTGGGACAAACCGCATCAGAGCCGACGCTCACAGCCTGACAGTATGGATGTCCACCAAACAGTGGCCAGCCTGCCTCCACCTGTGTTTAGCTGACTAGGGTAGACGTAGCCACAGAATCTGGTATGGTGACCAGTCTAACACTGATTTAATTAGATTCACATCATTATTCTGGCATATTTTATGTGCGAAACTAAAGGTTGAAGCCCGGCTTTAAAAGGGCAAGACTTATTTCAGTTGTATCTTTGTGAAGCTTTTAGGAGCCTGACTTAGAAGGGAACAGACAAGTACCGTCACAACAGAAAATCCTGCTTCTCATTTCCAAGTTCAAACACTGGACATACCTATTTTAAAGTAAGTTGAGTTAGCTGCCTGGGCTGGAATAGTTACACGAAGATAATGTTATCACTGTAAGAACATTGCCACGTGCCACGGTTAAAAGCTAAAGGAGTTCTTTTCAATATCATCACCCCTACATGGCCTACGATGACACCAAGTTGAAGTTGCTTATTGCACTTAAAGAGAATTAATTGCACTTAAAGAGAATTATTTTTTTAATTGAAGCTGTCATTTAAATGAAAGCTGTGGTAATACAGTGATATTCACAGGCTAACTCAACCTGAGGTATTCTACAGCTGAAAAAATACACCCGCTCTTTACTGCTAATATGAACAGTTAACGTCAGAAGGAATCAAACTGAACTAGATAGACACTTAAATCTAATTTACTTTTCTTAATGGAAAGATAATTTCTCATTAAATCCTAAAGGCAAGACAATTACCCATCTCCCAATATTATATGACTTTGCCATGATATTATGACATACCTGGGAAACTGAAATATACCTACATAACTCCCCCTCCCCCCACATTTTATACACCTAATATAGATCTCTCATACAAAACACCCGAAAAAGTTGAAGAAATGAAAATATTTGCATTAGATACATATCTAGAATTCAAAAAGCCATCAAAGTAAAGCTACTTATCCTGACTTTTCTGCAATGTCACTTACTTTTCTACGAGGCAGATATATATCAAGTCTCGCAATCCCAGTCACTTTAAAATTTTCATTTCCTGTTCCACGCTCAATTGCTTTACACCGTATTTCTTCAAGCATATTCTCTGTATCGTTCTCATTGATATTCAGCTTGGATGAATATTTTTGTACAAGCTCCTAAGAAAACAGCAAGAAAAACTGGGGAAATGCACCAGCAGTATGACATGGAAGATGCATGACATCAATTCAGAGAGAATATTTACCTTCATCTCTTTACCAGCTTCTTTTTTTTCATTTGTATATGGTGGTTTCCATAGCTGAATTTTGTCCTCTCTTAAGCAACTTGTCAGTTTTGCTATTAAATACTTCTTTTGCGCCATTCTTTTAAAACAAAAGCACAGTTGGAAGGGAAAAGAAACAAAAATAGTCAATCTTTTAATATAGCCTTCCTGTACCAAGATATTGTACTTTTTCAAGAAGTCTACGTGACATTTTGGAATTCTGCAAAAAAAGTTGAGCATAAAACGCATTCCATGCCTTTTGGTGGGGAAGGGAACCTGAGTCCAAACTATTATAAAAAATTGGAAAGGGAGTGAAACCTGGGTTGGAGTAGGGATAATTCAGAAACCCCCTGCATTGGACCTTGCCAATTCAAGACAAATTAAACCTCTTCCTGACCCCTCATGCAAGCTGGAATTGCAGAAGGTACTGATTCATCAAAATCCGTGATTCAATTCTTCTGCCCTGCCCTGGACAGGGCTGCTCAATCCACCACCCCTCTAAAATGTGTCCCTGCTGTACCCCTGCCTTCCTGCTTCTCCCACGTCCCTACTTTAACAGCCTTTCTATGCCAGTGGACAGTTGAACATGAATTATTGCTAGCTAAGCACAAAAAGTAAACAGGATGGGGGGGGGGGGGGGAGGGGGAGGGAAAGGAAGGTGGTGAGGTGGGGGTCGGTCTCTTCTCCCCAGTAACAACGGATAGGACAAGAGGAAACGGCCTCAAGTTGCGCCAGGAGAGGTTTAGATTGGATATTAGGAAAAATTTCTTCACTGAAGGGGTAGTCAGGCACTGGCACAGGCTGCCCAGGGAAGTGGTTAAGTCCCCATCCCTGGAGGTATTTAAAAGACGGGTAGATGTGGTGCTTAGGGACATGGTTTAGTAGTGGAGTTGGCAGTGCTAGGTTAACAGTTGGACTTTATGATCTTAAAGGTCTTTTCCAACCTAAACGATTCTATGATTCTATGACAAAAGTGTCAGGAGGGAACATCTCAGAACCACAAGCTCCACCATGAGAAGACCATAAGGTAAAGCTCCCAGCCCTCCAGCAAAGTGAGATCACCTAGAGTGCAAAGAGCAGACAATGATCTACGCCTCCCCTCCCCAAGCTCAACCATTTATCAAGCAAACAAGTTTAATAGTATCATAAAATGGTACTGTAAAATTCTGGTTTCACAAAGATGGAATAGCAGGGTGCCACTCTTCATTGTCCAAGAGATGCTCTTCCCACTGCAAGCACATGGGGCACAAGCAACAAAGTGCAGAGGCTGAGACCAGAGATGAAGTGTGCTGTAAATCTGCACCAGGCATTAAAGTACCCATCACTGGGGAGAAGATGACAGTGAGCTGAACAGAGCAGCTCCCTGGCTCACAGGTAAGAGTTTAGGCTGAATTCATCACAAGTTATTCTCGTTCACCTCAGAAAAAGTAGCAACCACTGTGAGCGGGCATACCCCGGAAAGAAAACAAAACCAGATACAGGGAAGGCAGAGAGAGGGCAAGCAAAGGCCGATGCAGTGAGCTCAACAGAAGAAAAAACAAAGAAAATCTATGTGCATATCAAAGCATGGGAGACTTTTGGCTCTTGGACGCTGAGAATCATATGGAAGAAGATGTCCTTTAATTTATACAGAAAAGCATTTAAAATGTTGGCATATATGCACTAAGGTTGGCATTGAAATTTGATTAATCAGTTTCACTTTTCTTTCAGTGGTTTTCTTTTCTCATTCTTGTTTATTAGCACATAGCTCTCAGGAGAAAAGGGGACAGAAAAGAAGAATCAAACATTTCTATCCATTTTTTCCAGTTTCAAAGACTGTTCCCTGCTCAGAAGAACACTATTTGAGAGAAAAAAACCACGCAGGCAAACATCCAATGTGCGGTAACTTTACTGGTTAACCTTACCTTAACCCCAGCTTTAGCAAGCTACAAAGAATCTCTGAATGCTGCAATAGTCTCTTCTAAAGAGGAATCAGAAGAATTAACTGAGCAAGTGGATGGTTTAACAATCCTTCCTGTTTGATTGCTATAATTTGCATTCCACTAGGAGAGACAACCATGCATTCTTCTTCTTGCTGGGATGATGATGTTGTTATTATTACTTTAGGGCCAAGGCAAAATACAGCGTTTACAAAGCAGAAAGCAACAAACATGCTCAATTTTCAAGAGATTGCATTGACGTTATTAATGCAGCTTTCCCCCTTTTCCAAAGCATGCCAGGCAATTCTCATAAATAACCTGTAATCATCATTTCCCCACTTCTACGTTATGCTGAAGAACTATTTTATAGCTATAATTCTACTTAACATTAACTTAAGAAACAAAGAAGGTATCCATGGCTTTGGGGCACCCAGATAAATTCTAAAATTGCAACTCATGTTTAAGACTATGAATTGTAAATACAAGTGGCATTTATAAACTGGTCATTCATCTTTTTATCAATACTGTTTTATAAGTTTGTGATTTCTTACTACGGTATTAAAACAGAAACCACCACTGGAGTCTCCAATTAAAACTTATTCTTTCCAACCCTCTATTAAAAAAAGAGAAATATTGCTTTCACAAACACAAAAGCTATCATTTTATACGTAACACTTCTAACATTTATCATAAATTCCTATTTCACCACAACTAAATTGCCAGAGAATCCTTAGCAAAAATGTTTATGACTTACTTTTCCATCAGCTGGCACCACAAGTGCTCCTGACATGATTTCACTTTCGGTAAGAGTTTAAAGGGACTTTCTCAAAACGAATTTGTGTAAACAATCCAGGGTATTTCCCAAAGGCCATTTTGAATGCAAGACTGAGTTTTTGCAACTAAAATGTCATCCTCTAAAGCCAGTTAGTCTTATATATGACATTAAAGAAAACAATTGCAGAAATAGGGTTCAAAGGCCGAATTTTTGAGGGAAGGAATAGAGGATTCCAAGAGTGGTTTACTAATAGAGCAGTACACATTATTTTTTTCCTAAAAACAGCTACCTGGAGCAACTATTAACACCCCTCCTGTAGCCATGAGGCGATGCAAAAGACTGAAGCAGCATCATGTGGAAAAAAAACCCCGAGCCAGAAGCTCAACGCGAGGATGGGCGTCCTTAGGCCTCCCCAAGGCCACATCCAGTCTCTCCCCTACCACGACAGCACCGAGACCACAAGTGACCGGTGTCACCAGGGGATGTTAAGCGGGGGGTGGTGGTGGTGGTGTCTCAGGCACCTCCAAAACACCGGGAGCCCTCGGGCAACCACAGCAGGGGCCTCCCATGGCGGCAGCGGAGCTGATGCGCCCAGCCGCCGCTTCTGAGCGGGGCAACCCCAAGGCGGGAGGCGGCCAGGCCGAGCGGGCACCGCGGGGAGGGGAGGGGGGGACGGGCGGAGGGGAGCTCCGCGCCACACCGCCGGGACGGGGCACCCACCTGCGCCCGGCGGCGGAGGCCGGGCCTCGGGGCCCAGGCGGTCTCTGAGGGGAGCTCGGGCCCTCACGCAGCGGCGGGACGGGCGGGGGCCGCCCTCCCTGAAGCGACGGGGTCGGGGCGGCAGCTCGGACCCCAGCAACGACCGGGGGCGGCGGGGGGGCGGGGCCGCGCGCGTCACCCCGGCCCGGTGTGGTCGGGGGGGCCGGTGCCTACGGAAGCCCGGCAGGCCCGGGGGAGCGGGAGAGAGGCGGGTGCTCGTCACGTGGTTGAAGCCGCGCTCCGCCCGCCATCTTAGCGTCCTGGCGTCAGGCGGGCGGGGCGCTGGGAGGCTGGCTGCGGGTCGGTGGCGGGTGCTGCTGTCCCCGTGATGTCGTACAGCCCAGCCGGGTTTGCTTGTCCCCGGGGATGCGGTGGTGGGGGTCCCCGTGGTGCTTGGCTACCTGAGCGAGTCTCTCTTCCAGGAGGGGTTCGGGCCTGGAGGAGGCACTGCAGCCACCCCTCAGCTGCAGCCTCTCCATTGGTGAGGCGAAAGAGTCATAGAATGGTTTGGGTTGGAAGGGACCTTAAAGATCATTTGGTTCCAACCCCCCTGCCGTCAGCAGGGACACCTTCCACTAGGCCAGGTTGCTCAAAGCCCCATCCAACCTGGCCTTGAACAGTTCCAGGGATGGGGCATCCACAGCTTCCCTGGGCAACCTGTTCCAGTGCCTCACCACCCTCAGAGTGAAAAATTTCTTCCTTAGATCTACTCCAAATCTACCCTCTTTCAGTTTAGAGCTATTACCTCTTGTCCTATCACTATGTGCCCTTGTAAGGGGCTAAAATTCTTGTCAGTGCTGAGGGGGAGCATTTCCCAAGAGGCTGAGGTGCTGTCAAAGGTGCCAGAGAGGATTAATGTGTGGGGTTTTTTGCTGTGCTCTTTGAGGGCAGTGTTCAGGGTGAGCTTTCATATGTGGGCTTACATTTCCCCTTCTGGGGTGGCAATACATGGGGGGTGTGGGGAAAATCTGGTACTACACACCACGTCAAGCTGAGGTGGTGCTGGAATGTCCCTTCTCATTCTCACAATGCCCTAGAACGGGAGCAGGGTGTATGGCTACACAGACATTTGGCTGTACAAGGTAGGCTGCTCAATGTTGTATTTGTATGTGAGGCCCTGAAGGGGTTGGGGCTTGTTCCTGGAATCTTTTTGGTGCCTGTAAAAGACATATGTGTTCTTTTAATGGGTTACCCCAGAAATAATTAACTCGTGGGTTAATTCTTTCATGTGACCAGCTGTCCCAGCAGCAAAGGGATTTTATTATAACTGCTCTGATGTGTGACTGAAATCATTGCACTGGAGTATTATTTATTCCCGAATGGATGGGCCTGCAGGATTCTCCTTATGTAAAACAGTTTCCTTAGGCAGTTGTGCAGACTAAGTGGGGGTGCTGTATACTGCAGCTTTGGAAATGGGGACCTCACAGGTATCATGAGCTTCTGAACAAGACACTGAACTAGAATTTCCAGATTCTAGGCTCCCCTATGTCCATAAATCAGTCAAGTTTGCCTACTGATAAAATAAGAGTAAACTTGCTTTTATGGCAGTCTTGAGTTCAATGCTTGAAACTTAGCTAAAGCTATGGTAACAGAGTGAGGACGGTTACTGTCCCATGATCTCGAAACATGAAGAAGCTAACAGTAAAGGGTTTTGAAAACCAGGTGCACTTGAGAACTAGGACTTTCTAATATTTGAAGTTTTCAGTTTTTTCCTGTTTAATTTTTACTACAGCTGCTTTAGGAAAAAAAATAATTTTCTCATTAGACGATGTGCCTGTGTAATATTTCAGTCTCTTGAAATGTAAGTATAGCAACTTTCCTCATAACTAAAACTACTCCACTAGCAAATCAAAATTTACTGGAATTGTTCTTCCATAATGTCCTTGGGAATTAAATTGAAAGACTTCTCCAAAGGCAAAATGCCTTTTCTAAGTAAGTTCCAGTCAGTACAAGGCACAGTAATATGCTAGAGGAGCCCCAGAAAAGGACATAGCATTTGTATGAAAGTGCTTACACAGGAGTTAGTTACTTAGTCCATGCATAAACCTGCACTGAGTTTTAAATCAAGGTATTCAAGGTCCATGTTTAATTAAGATAACTAATTCAAAGCACTTTAAAATCAATTTAAAAGTATTTGCAGAAAATAATATCACTAATTTAGTTCAAATAGGTTTATAGAGTAGGTAAGTGGCTAGATAAGGTTATAAACTTTCTGTGATACTGATTTAAAAGATTTAAAAGTTGAAGTTGCATTTGCTGAAATGTTCTGAAGTGTGTCATTGCAAGTATCTAGGCAAAATGATCGTGAATTAATTTTGTAATAGTTTTAATAGTGGCCTCTTGCTAACATGGGATTTTTCTTTCAGTTATTCCTTTAGCTTTATTTGGTTTTCTTGTAGTCTACAGATTTGGAGATAAAACAAAAATAACACTCCAGTATAATGATAGGCAGGAGTACAAATCAGCAAGACAAGTAAATAGAAAGCTAATGTATACCACATATCAAAAGGCAATGAATTTTTTGTACGTTATTTCCCACCAGGTAGTTTCTTGTTTCATATGGGCTAGTTGTTATCTAGTATTTTCTCCAGATTACACCTATACCTATTATGCATATCTGTGTTTTATCTTTTTTTTTCTTTCTAATCTTTCCTTAAAAACTGTAACCACTGCTAAGAAAAAAAAAAATGTAGCTATGATTCTTTATTAATGTGTCATGCCTACCCAGAAATAAAAATCAGCATCTGAGTGGAAAAAGACCTGGGGGTTTTGGTTGACAGCCACCTGAACATGAGCCAGCAGTGTGCCCAGGTGGCCAAGAAGGCCAATGGCATCCTGGCTTGTATCAGGAATAGTGTGGCCAGCAGGACCAGGGAGGTGACAGTGCCCCTGTACTCGGCACTGGTGAGGCCGCACCTCGAGTGCTGTGTTCAGTTTTGGGCCCCTCACCACAAGAAGGACATCGAGGTGCTGGAGCGTGGCCAGAGAAGGGCAACGAAGCTGGTGAAGGGTCTGGAGCACAAGTCTTGCGAGGAGCGGCTGAGGGAGCTGGGGTTGTTCAGCCTGGAGAAGAGGAGGCTGAGGGGAGACCTTATCGCTCTCTACAGCTGCCTGAAAGGAGGCTGTAGCGAGGTGGGGGTCGGTCTCTTCTCCCCAGTAACAATCAATAGGGCGAGAGGAAATGGGCTCAGGTTGTGCCAGGGGAGGTTTAGGTTGGATATTAGGAAAAATTTCTTCACCGAAAGGGCAGTCAGGCACTGGAAGAGGCTGCCCAGGGAAGTGGTTGAGTCCCCATCCTTGGGGGTATTTAAAAGATGTGATATGTGGTGCTTAGGGCCATGGTTTAGTGGTGGGCTTGGCAGTGATGGGTTAACGGTTGGACTTGATGATCTCAAAGGTCCTTTCCAACCTAAATGATTCTGTGATTCTGCTGCTTTTACTGAGGATGAATGGAAAATTCTTCAGGAGTTACTGTGGTGTACTCATAGCTATTGGTAATAGCTAGGACTTTTCAGCACTGTCTTAAGGACTGTCACTTCCAGGAGGCAAGGTGCCTGCCTGTCTGCTGGTGGTGGCTGGATTGGTGGGGAACACTACAGAGGTGGGGTCTGAAACTGTGGAGTGGCACAGAGGAAATAGTGTTTGGCCAGAAGGAGTAAAATAGCATTATATTCCATTATATTTTTTCTGGTTTTGTGGACCTAACGAAGTACTGTTGTACACTCACAGCTGTGAATCTCCTGCAATGGGAGCATAGGCTCTGACAGATCTGTGCAAACATCTCTAGATGTAGTATCCTCCATCAAGCACAACAAAAATCAGTGGAATTGTATGAAGGATTAATGGTTTGAAGTTGTGCTGGATGCAAAGAAAATGGTAGTTTCTCTTAGAAATGGGTAGCACTGCTATCTCTGACAATAGGATTTTATTTGCACATTGGTATTAACTCTGTTTTCGAGATATCTTATGAGGGGATGGTTTCTCTTTCTTGCTGAGAAAAGTTTGTGTCTAGAAGGACATATACCACAGCTGAGCCTCTTTGGCATCTGGTTTTTTTTGGCTCACTTCTTTTGTGTGTGGACGGTGTGATTTTGAGACAGTGGTGGTAACTGGAGATGTGTGCTTGCAGACTGTTTGCAGGGATCATGAAGAGCTTTGTGGGCCATCCACCCGATCCTCATTTTGCTGTCCTTTCAGGGCTCAGGTAGATATGGAATGGTTCAGCAGAGCCAGTGGCTGCCAGGTGTATAGCTTGAAATTAATGTCATGATGAAATGGGGAGACATTTCAAGTCTTCAGTTTTTCTGAAGCCTGCATTTGAGAAAGAGACCTGTCTGAACACTTGCAGCCAGAAGTGGGTGATACCTGGCTCATGTTTTTATCATTGAAAAGCCCCAGCAAAAGAGGGTCTCCTTCCTCTAAAGATCTTGCAGGAGGGGAGACCAGCAATAACTACGCATGTTTAAAAACTTGCACAGGTTTGTGGTGCAGTTGTGCCACAAGGGAAAATGTTAAACCCTATCTATAAAAACCAGTTGTACTACTACAGTTACATTTGTGCAGTTGAGGTGGTTATAACCCCTTTGTGCATGGGCAGTTCTAACAGCAGAAAGATGCTTTCTACTTCTGGTGAGGAAGGTATGTTGATATACGATATCAGGGAGCTAAGTAATTATTTCAGACTTTTGTTTTCTAATGAAGTACTGGGGACAGATGGGAACCAACAATATGTTATTATTGAATTTATATATAAGAAAAAGGTGACATTTACTAAGTCTCATTAAAACAACAGTAGAAATGAGCAGAGGTTTTATTCATTGATTTTAAAAATACATACATTAGAAAGTATCTTGAATATCTTTTTTCGAGGAAAGTCAATGATGAAATCATATGTTATATGTACCAATCATCTTCAATACTGTTTCATTTGTTACTTGTTTATTGTCTAATTAAATAGTACCATTCTGAAATTTGGCCTAGTTGCTTCATCAGTGGTTCTACTTGTCTTTGCTATAGCTCTTTCAGATATTTCAAATATTGCTGTGATAAAATCTTAGTTTCTAAAATCAGTAACCTGAAAATAGGAGAAAAAAAAAAAAAAAGATAAAATTGCTCTTATATCTCAAATAACAAAAGTGATTATCTGTCATTGCAGTCCAGCATCTTCATGAGAACATCTCATTTTACACTGTACTGTAAAACAACAGATTATATAGTAAGGATCTTCCTTGGCTAATAAAAGTAGTAGACCCTCAGCAGGTCGATCAGTGTAACTAGGAAGACTATTTTGCTATTTTAAGTTTTAGTCAAGTTTTTGACTAAGTTTTATGTATTACTGAATGTCTTCATTGTGAGACATATAATCCAAGCCTCCTTGCTGCTTCAGAAATTCTGGGCCCTTTTTTATTAGGGAAAGGGTAAAAGTTCAGTTTATTGTGGGCTGGCATGCATTTTGTAGAAGAAATGTGTTGATGTGTCCAAACTGCTGAAGTGGCTGATTTCAGAGGAGGCTTTTGGCAGGTGCTTGAAATGTTGCTGCCGTTCTCTTTGCTGCAACTGTTCAACGTGCTTGAACTTCCCAGTTGACTGAGCGCAGATAGTTCACTTGCTCCTTCTAATTCCTTGGGTTGCAGGGTGCCGTTTCCCTGTGAAATCAGTCTCTGATTGTTGAAACTGCACGGTCCGTTCTTGCAGTGGGAAGGATCCCAGGAAACCCCTTGACAAGGGGCTTGCACCAGGCGGTGAATGCCCAGGTGGGTACGCCATAGTGAGTTGTCTTGTACGGTGCCACTGCTGGTCGCCTCCAGTCTGACCTTTCTGACAGGCACACGTTCTGTAAACGACTTTGATCTTCTAACTTTTTTATTAATTAAAACAGCATTGACCATTGATTCTGGGAGAACAGATTCATTTTCACCTACAAGAGAAATGCATATATGCACATTACTATGGTGGCAAAGATTAAGGGTGTAATTTCTGTGGCATAAACTCAACTGAAGAGCTTTAACAGATGAGTTTATCTGTACTCTTTCCATGTGTGGCTGAGAGTAGTGCAAGTTCTTTTGATGCCAGGTTATGGAGTAGAAATATTTCATGCTCGGTTTTGCAGTTCTGGGGACATAAATGGTGCCCTAGGGTTAGTCAAATGAAAATGGAGATTTATCAAGTCAATATTGATCTAACTGGCACTCTAAGACTCATTAACAACACAGATTGAGAATTGACTTTCAGTAATTATTTGCTTGTAAGCCAAAATTCTTAAGGTGAGCAGGGACTTTCTCCGTGTGTTGGTAGGTGCTGTGATTTGAAAGACAAAAATGTTCTCTTTGATACTGTTCGAAGTTCGTATTCACAACTTAAAAATACTGTGACTGCTTCTAGATGAAACAATTTATGAATTTCTTTCTTCTTTTTCTTAATGAGGGATTATTAACACATAGGCTTGTATTTTAATATTTTACTGCAATTTTACTATTGTAGTCAGTATAAATGGTGTGCAGTAAATAGCTTATCACACTAGTGTTGCTGGAATGATCGCTTAGAGGAAAAAAATGCTTGTTCCATGAATGGCATAGAGTAGCTGTAAGAGTGGGAGAGAATCTGGTCAGTATGAAAGTTACTGTTAGAAATGTATAAGATATTAGGGATAGAAATGCTAATGCTACTGTAATTACATGTAGCAGCCATCAGATTACTGAACATGACTGCCTTTCTGTGCCTTGAAAATGAATAGAAACTGAACCATTACACTAAACAGTGCTGTTGGCATTGCAAGTATTAATGAAATATACTTCAATTACTATAAATACAGTTTAAAGTAGGGGTTGTGCAGAATGCTGACCTTATTTACAGGGTTGAGTTATAGGAACTGTGTCTGTTGCAGTATGAGTTATGAAGCGCATTAAAGTGAAAAAAGTAGACATAGAAGAGTGCTGATTATATTCTGAAACAGAATATCTGAATAGCCATTTTAAAAGAATTGTAGCCCTGAATTTGAAATGAAGCTAGTTCAAATAGGATGCTGCCTTTAAAAAAAACAACAGCACAGCCTCCCCTTTATAACTGTTTTTTGTACCATCTTTACAAGGAGATATTTGAAGATGTCAGCCGCAGCTGATTTACTGGCAGTAAATGAACCTGTACAACATGGCTTAGGCGAAGGAGCGGCTTTCACTACTGTCTTTGGCTCCCACTGCTGAAGCAACAACACCAGCACGGATATTTCTTCTGCTCCCTGGGTTGACCACGTAGGGTTGATCTGATAAGAGCTGCTTTGCAGCACGGCTCTGGGAGTGAGAACTGTGTCAGCTCACATCTTCTGCTCTACTGCAGGGTTACCAGGAGAAAGGAGACTAAAGCACATGCAGAGCTTAGAGAGACAGATGTGTTTGTACATATGTCTATACAGTGAAGTACGCTAACAGAATTTCCTAGGGTGAAACCATTCACAGCGATAAGAACACACAGATCGCTATCATGGAGCAGTGAGAATCAAAGTTATGACTGGACTTTATCCAGGAAATAAAGCTGAGCTTGGGTGGCTGCAGAAAGTCCACTTCAAAATAGATCCCACCATGTTCTGCAAAACAGCACAGTATAGCACCAAGATACAAAAATTAGGGCTTGTTCTGCATATGTGAGAGAAAAAGCAAGAGAGAAGGAACTGAGGGACTCTGAGGTGATGCAGCTTTGCACGTTCTTGTGGATGTAATTGCACTCTTGGCTGAACTGGCATTGAAGAATTATGATCTGGCTTGAGCTGATCGGAGAGTTCAAAGTAATGCATCTAGTCCCATTTTAATAGTCTGGGCTGGTTTTGAGTTCAGGTTTGATTTGATTCCTTGGCTACAGGTGCGGCACACAAAATTGAGCAACGACTTCTGATAGAAATGTTAGAGTCCTGAACCACTGTGTGTGGACTTAACACACATTCAGCACTGTCTACTCCTCTAACAAAGCTTTAATTAGACACAGCTTTGGTCTCTTTATTTTTTTATTTTTTTTTTAAATTGTGCATAATAGCCTTGTTGCAGGGTTTACCATTTGGCCTTTTTCATATGCTGTCATCATAGACAGAGACTTTTAATGTTCTGGAGTGACAAAAGTTAATCTTATTTCAAGTTAGCTTGGGAAATTCTTGGAAGAGGTTTCTGCAGTCAGAGCCCCAGTGTTTATTCTGTTGTGACTGCATGCGCTGAATGCTCCCATTTAATTCCTAAAGTAAATACTGTTTTTCATCTTCTTAGCCAATAAATAATGAATACACTGCTGTATTATCCCCTAGCTGGCGGCTTTCAAATCTTATCACGCTCTTTGTTTTCAAATAATCAGGAGCAGGCAGAAGCATGAATGTGGCTGTGTGTATTGGGGCAGGAATGGAAGAAAGTTGTTTTCAGGTGACTTCTCAGTTAGTAACCCACCAGTCAAAAACCCAGAGAAGTTAGAGAATCTTAAGTCCTGTTTAAAGGTCCACAGTTTCATGACTCTGGCAAACAGGTAATGACATACAAAGCTAAAAGTCCTCAAGGAAACTTGGAGTTACCATTCCAGCTGTGGTGCAGTAAACCTGAAATGCTCAAAATCCCTGTGATACCGTGGCAAGACAGCTGGTCTGTCTGGCAGAAACAATTTAGGGTTTTACTAGCTACAATAAAGACCTTTGGCAGGGATTTTTAAGACCATGAGTGACTGAAGGTGCCCTCCTTCCATGATGTTTGAATCTCATGAGGCTTTTGTGTCTGGCCTCTGGCGTTTGTGTGTATGTGTGGGGTTGTGGTGGTGCTGTCATTGTCGTCCCCTTCCCAGCCCAGCCATAATCTTACCCTCTAAGTAGGGAAGCAGTTTACTGCCATTACAAAATACTGGTACATACATGGATTGCCTTTTGGTACTAGCTGGAATTTCTGGATAGTTGAAGCTCGTAACTTAAGGAGCGTAAGGCAGTAGGCTATCCCGATATGGCAGTGTTCATTTCTGCTTGACATGCTCTTGGAATCTGATGCATGTAACAGGTTCAAAGTGCTGAGCTATGTAATAGGTTTTTCCAGCTTCCAAACCATAGGAATGTATAAGATCAGCTTGAGGACAGTGAGAACTCAGCATAACAAAAAAACCCCAAACTTCAGCTGCTTCTAACAGTAACATTAATCCTTTCCACACAGGTTGTTTAAAGATAAAAGTGCAGTGCAGTAGGTTATATGGTTTTGTGGGTGTTTTGGGTTATGTGTATGTATATGAAAATATTTGTATGTGAACTTCCAGCCCTACCGAATTTTAAACTTCCCGGAAACTGTGCAGTCCTACTTTCTTATGTCTTTTCTTTAATCTTCAAATGGTGTCCTTGCAAAAAATCTGTTCTGATTACATCCATTATATCCGAAGCTTCATTTGAATTAATCTGAATACAGACTTCTGCTTCCTTCCTTTAACTGACTAACACTTTTGCTATTGCTGATTAGATGGGTTGTTTTGTCTTCAAGTTAGTTGCCTTTTCATACCTGATAAAATAAGCTTGTATATATCTCTCTATCTATATCTTCCTCTCAGAGATTTAAATTCTTTTCACATAAGAATGTCTAGACATGTGGATGAAAGAATATTGAAGAAGTGAATCTGTTGTATAGTTCATAATTATGTGTTTTTTCAATTGTTTTGATGATATAGACTGACACAGCCAAAATCTAGAACTGCTGAAAAATGTAGAGGAAAATGTAAGGAATGAAATAACCTAAGTTCTGCATTTGTTGAGCTAAATACTAATATGAGAGGTGAACGAAGCATGTTTTTCATGTTGCAATTAAATTCAGAAGATAGCTTCATTAATTGACTTAGTATTCTCAATATCACTTTAACTTGGAAAGTAAATGAAAATATATCACTGTAGTATTGTAAGCAGTAGCTAACTAAAAACTTTAAAATATTTGGAAGTTTCTTATATAAAATCTGCCTGATGTAGCAGGCAGATGAGTGGTATATATTTTAATTTGCCTTCCTATTTATGTAGTTTCCAAGCAATATGCAGTGAAAATACTTTCAAAACGGGACCTCTTGTTCAAAGCTTGTATCTTAGTTGCCCACTATGACTCTTAGTATAAGTTATTTTTTAACAAAACCCCAACTTGTGCTAGTCACTTGATATTTGCTATTGCTTCCTGTAGTCTTGTAGGACACATTTCTTTATACAGATAAAGAAGAAGGGAAAAAGAGACAGAAAACCCAGAACTGCTTGTTCTGATGGAAGCATTCAAGAGAGCAGAAATGTTACAGAATACATTGCACAAATACACTGATGATAGACATGAAGTATGTGGCTCCTGTAAGAGTTACCATTTATGTTTAGAATTTTACTTTACTGCCATAAAACCTATAAAACCTTATCTCAAATACATTCATCTGTTTCAAATTCATGTTAGTGTTTCACTGCCGTGAAGCTAATTGATATAAACATAAGACCGCCTTTCAGTGAAACAAATAAAAAACCAAAATGACAGAGAAAGAATTCAGTTTGTACCTCTCTTGAAGCTGAGCATAAAAAGAACAAAGCTAGGAGTTATTAAAGATTTAAAGCAATAGTCTTTACATCTACATTTGCATTGTTTCCTATAAATATAAGCATACCTGTTTTAAATACAATAATGTGTGATTGCAGTTTTTGCTTCTGTTTTATATGGTCATACTGCTCCTCAAGTAAGCTTACATCCATCTTGGTTGGCTGCTTATCATGATCTGAAGCCTGTTGCTCTGAGGTATGAGTCACTAAAAAAATACCAGTCATATATTTGTAAGCCTTCACCATCTGTTCCAACAAGGAAGAAAAAGTCATGCAGAAGCAGGACATTTCCTTCATTGTGTTGGCAAAAAAGCAAATAAAGTATGAAGCATCTGAAATTCTTCCTAAATGAAGAAGTAACTTTCTTCTAAGTACAGTGACTTCTTTCAGAAGTTGCGTGGTTTACTCTGAAGTTGTGGGTTTCAGTCAGCTTGTTTTCATGTGGTACGTCTGGAGCTACTGCATACAGAGTTCATGATTATAACTGGATAGTTGGATTTAATGTTGACTTAAGGTTGTGAGCATATGAAGCTTTGCCAAAAAAAACAATGAAATATAAAACCTCATTGAACACAGTCAGGTGCACAAAGGGCTGGGTAATACTGGTTTGTGTAGTAATGTTAATTCTTAAAGGGATGCTGTCATGGTGACCTCCCCAAGACAGTAGTTCCACCAGGGAAATCTTTCTTCAGGTTTCTTTCCATGTATTTTGTGTCTTTTCCCCTCCTCTCTCCCTTCCTTAACTTTCATCCAGTTTCATTCTTGCTGCTGCTTCTTGGGGCAGCGGAGTGGGAGGGGAGGATTTGTTATACCTTAATAATTTTGTGCTTATTGCTCCCTTTTAAGAATGTGTTAAAAGTATTCAGGCCTGGGTGCAGAGTCAAAACAGTATGTGCCAATGGCACTTGGAATTGGGAGGCTGCAGACAGGAATGCCTTAGTCTGACTCATTCAGTTTTCTGCCTTTCTGTAAAATGAAACAAACTATAGAAATAATCATTTCCTTACTGAGAGCTGAACAAACTCTTCAAATGCGTGGTAAGCCACAGTTTAAAACTCATCATACATGTCATAGTATTATCTAATAATGAGGCAAAAATTTTAAAAATACATGGCTTTTGATCATATCAAATAAAGTATGAGGCTATGTCTGCACTATGAACTGCAAGTTTCTCTCCCTGAAATAGGTCCATCTGATACTGTTGAAAGGGCTCAAGAGACTAGTATGTGAAAAAATAATGCAGTTGAACAGTAGTTTTAATATAATTGTGCATCTGCTAGGTTCCTTGCAGTGAAAAACATTGCATAAAAAATATTGTGAAAGGGCACTGTGTGGAAAGAATGCCGGAGTGCTGTATTTTTCCAGTTACTGGCAGAAATTATGTGATGATTTGCATCAGAAATGATTTACCGAATCGGGCTCAAATCCTGCAGATCTCGGGAATCCCTTTGGCAGTTGTGCATACGCAGGTGACAGGACTCCGGTTACGCAGCTCATAGAGTTCTGGTAAGGCTCAGCAGGCTCACATGTGTAAGTCTGCTGTAATTCACTTCTTAATTGCTTTTGCCTTCCCAATATGCTTGTGTTTTGCAGATCATGTTGCCTACCTCAACTGTGGTCTTCTCCTGCCTTAGCCAGGAAAGAACAGTAAACACAATACTTTGTCAGACATTGTAGATACTCTTCAAGTTAGCTTCTCTCTTGACCTTGGAAAAAGCACGTGTCTTGTTAGAGTTGTTCTGATGTATCATGGCTTTGGTAGATCTACTTTGACATTCAGCCTTCAGTAGTGACAAACACCTAGTGCTCTGTAGAAAGGAGTACCTCAGTTGCCTTGTTTGCTCAGTGTTCCGAGTTGTTGGTACATGGAGTCCTCCTTTGGACCTTCAGGCAGTTGGTTTATACATTGGGGCGGGAGATTTAACTAAGCTCATTACAGTTTTAGCTGGCATTCAATACAAACATTATTAATGGTCATAAAAGTTACCCAACCTTTTTAAAATTCCAGTCACACTATTTGACTCATTGACCTCCTGTGAAAGTGACTTGTGCAACGTGACTGACTATGTGCTGTAGAAGGAATTACCAGGATGGCATCCTTGAACATGAAATGTACGCTGTCTTAAAAGACGTACACTTAACTTCTCATTAGAAGAGCATTTAAAGTATAATGAGTTTGTATCTGATCAGAAACTATTATTATTATTAATTATTTGTACTATACCATTCCTTCAGGATCATGGAAAAGCCGTCACTCTTAGTTACGCAAATGGATTATACAAGGCAGTCTCTTCCCAAACAGTTGCATAGGTAAGCAGCAAAACCAGAAACCGTGAAAAGAAACCAGATGCCCAGTGAAATGAAGTGAATGAGTCCAGCTGGTACAGCAGAGCGCTGGAACCAGGAACAGGATTAGCTTGTGTCTTGCTGAGCCAATCCCATATACATTGCAGTTTCTTT
The DNA here is from genome assembly GCF_047370975.1 of Nipponia nippon. Classification (NCBI taxonomy): domain Eukaryota; kingdom Metazoa; phylum Chordata; class Aves; order Pelecaniformes; family Threskiornithidae; genus Nipponia; species Nipponia nippon. Next base: position 160,436,177 of record NW_028262290.1, read on the forward strand.
CCTTTTCAGGGAAAGCTTGTGAACAGGGCCTCTTGATTCAGTCTCAAGAGGTGTGTATATATGTGTTCGTGTGTATATATGTGTTTGGGTGTATATACTTTGCTATCAAGGCGTGTGCATGTGTGTGTAAAATATACATATACACACACACTCACAGACATACCTCTTGTGAATAATTTGCAATTGATTGCAAATGATGAATACAATTCATGAAATGAGTTGCAGGTCTAATCTACACGGTATCACAAAGTACGTAGGGTTAATTGTGGTTTTGATGCCTAGTGAGCGGATGTAAGTAATCCTTGTTATGCCACTGATGTAAACTTGGAAATGGATTACCTGTGGGTTCTGTTCTTATACCATAGTGCAACAACTTCCTTTGTACCTCTAGCCTGTTTAGGTATTACTAATAAAAAAAAAAATTAAATTTTCATATTGTCATACATGCACACAAAATTATGACTTCTGTTTAAATCAGTCAATCGTTCAGTCTTCTTTAAATTGAGTTACTTAGATCTGCAGACCACTGTATACTTTTAAAATACGCAGCAGGTGGCACTATTGGAGTGGTATGACTATCTTTGCCTTAGTCCTAAAATCTTAGAGGTCCCCATTTGGTTTGTAGGTTGCTGAGGAATATAAGCAGTCAAGCCATTTCCTAGCACTGGTACATATATCTCCTAACAGTACTGTAGGTTCTGAAAATTTACCGCCATGATTAGGCTTGTGTAAAAACTTGTCTGTCTTTAATTGAACAAACTCCTCTCAAAAACATCATCTGTGAGTGGTTTTCATTTGATTACCCACTGAAGTCTGAAGTGCCATATTTCCCTGAAGTCTGTTCTTCCATCACACAATGGAAGCGATTCTTCATTTCCTTCAGGCAAAAAAATTTGAGAATCCTTCATAATCCATAAGCAATGGCTTTTAGAACTTGAAGTAGATGTTTACTGCCCTTGACCTTGGTTGCAAAATCTCATTTAAAAAGATGCAACTAATTTTATCTCATACTAATTAATTTGTGAGTAGTAAATTAGGTTTTTATTAAAAAAATGTTTGGAGGACCTTATAGGAATAATTGTTGATTTAAAGATAATTAAAAATGCTCATAATGGTTAACTGTCTGAATGCACTTCCTCTAACACTGGATTTTACTGCACACCTGGGACCAGAGGTATATATGATTATTCATGTTGTTCATGCGCAGAATTATAGACATGTCCAACACTGTTCATGCAGGTTACAAAGACAGAATACAAATATCTGTAGATTTTAACTGGCATGGAGAAGGTAAACCAAAGTTACTGTGATAATCCCCTTTTTCTAGCTTTCTATAGTGTTTTTTTTTAAATTTAAATGCAGTCTTGAAGTGTTAGAAAGTAGCTATTTTATTGTTAGAAAATGTAATAACAGAAAGAAAGATAGAAACAGGGTGGCTGCTATTATTTGGATTCCAGACAGTATTAGTAGAATCAATAGTAATTGTTTACTATTTAATGAGATTTTTGATAAGAGCACATATATTTCTGTTATTTGAAAGCACACCCTTAAAGCATGCCACAGTTAGGGACTGGTGTAAGTAGTTAGAGAACAGGACTTTCTGAGGAGGCAAGGTTATTTTTTGGTGCTCTCTGCATGTCCATGCTAATGGGATGATGGAGCCTACAACACAAGTTTTCATTATGATCTCGAGGTTTCTTCTGGTCTGACCTTTCATGTGTTTTTAGACATAAAGGGTTCAAGCGTGTCGAAGGGAGGGTGGCCCAGCTGTCCTTCAAGTCCCTCTCAAGGTTTGGTGAGCTTGGGTCGTATGTAGTCCACCTTCACATTTCCTTGATAGTATTCTATTTTCCCCTTTTATCCCTTGGGGTCCTTATGTAAATATAATTCAGTAGGGTGTGTGTATGTAGGTATATATCAATATATCTGTATATCAGAAATAAATCTGGAATGTTATTTTTTTAGCTGTCTGAGAAGGTTGCCCGGTTAGTACAGGCTGTAAAATGGCTTGCCAAATTTCTATTCCTTAGATCCCTGAGGTTCCCAAGTGACCGAATCCAGTACTGCTGATCCAGCCCTAGTCATTGGGAGAGGTTTTGCAAAACGCCCAGAATGAGGTAGAAGCTGTTAGGAAGCTCCAAATTGCTCCAGTGCAGTGGTGAGCTCTGGCATCTCTGATCCTGCGCTCTGCCTGGCTGGCTGTAAAGGCTTAAATCAAGAACACCAAGTTAGCACCGAGGATTTCATACCAATCATCCTGTGCTTCAACTTCAATACTCGTGTATTTAATACTTTGGCTTTGCATGTGTTGAGAACTTGGTGCTATCCAGTTCCCTCTGCAGAACCACATTCTGGTTTTTATTTTGGGGACGTTAGTGCAGTCACACTGAAATCATTGGATTCATCTAAGTCAAATTGAATTGTGCTGGTTGTGAGGAGTTAAATGCAGCACATGTTCGGTATGTGTTTTTTGTGCCTGGCATAAGCAGCATTTAAAAACCTCTGTTCTGTCTTGACTCTCTGTTGGTGCTGAGGATTAAGTAACCTTCCTTTGGAGTGTTACTTGCTATGGAAAATAAACTAAAATGCTGAAATTTGCTCTGTTAGAGGGCCACTCTGTTGGTTGTCCGCATTATTACTCCCTCTGTGTAAACAATGAGCATCCAAAACTTAGGGTCAGAGGTCGGTGTTCATTTTGTAGTTCTGCTGTCCTTGCCCACTGAGAACTTCTGAGATTGCCTTTTAGAAGTGATAGTGTGCAGAGGCAAGTCTAAGAAGAAACTGAAGTTATCTACCAGTTAGAGATTTTAAACCACTGAACCCTGACATCTTTCCTTACCGTTTCCCTTGCTTCCTTCTTAGTTCTTGGGTTTCTTAAATCAGCGTGACAAACAAGATGCTTAGGTTTACTCCATTTTGACCTCATAGAACTGTCCATGAGAAGAGGGTGTGAGGGAACTGAATGCCCTTCCATAGTCCTCTTCAGAAGATTCATTGAAGCTTCCTTGATCCTACAGATGCCTAAAATTTCAGTTACTGATAAGCAGAGTTCACCTTTCTGATACTGCTGAGTATCTTTTCTATACCATGTACTTCTCCGACTGTCTCCTATCCATAGATTTATGATGGCTACAGCTCTGGGAGGTGACAGCAGTCCGTGTTTATTCATTCTCCCAACAGACATAATATGCATATAGGAACTCTGGGAGAATTTCAGGCAGGGTCTACAACAAATGAGATAAGCTATGTAAATTTTCTGCCTTGATTTTTCCAACCGTAAATTACATGATTTTGATTCATTCTCGATTGCAAAATGATTTTTGATCCTTGCAGGATGGTGCTGAAAAGTGCAAGGTTTGGCCCTTATTAGTTTGCACTTCAGGCATTGTTTGAGTAGGAATGAGTTTATCTTTGATTGTTTTTAATCAATAAAATGTACTTATCTGTAAGTGGAGTTTGATAAGAATCAAGTACAGCATGAAAGAACTGGTTAATCTGTTGTTAATGAAAAGTTTTATCTGGATGACAACATCTTGCTTCTGAGATATTTGCTTTTGAGCATTAGGACACAAACCACTTCAGCATTCATCTTCAAGGAAATCTGCCGGGTGTATAAGTTAACTTTAATAAGCCTTGCAAATGACTCTAGTTAAGATAGTCCTCCAAAGAGGATGGTTAAGTACAATTACTATTGTGAGAATGAATATGGACTTGAAATCTGTGCAGGGGAGAAAAGTATCCTAAAAATAATGTGCTATTCGGAAACGTCCTTCACTTCCATGCAGAGATCTCATGAGGAATTTGTACTGCATTTCATAATCACTAGTAGCCTAATTGAGTCAATGAAATTACATCTGTAAAACTAGAGTATGTAAAACCAGATACAATTCCATAGTGCCTGATTCACTACCCATTGAAGTCAACATATTCTGTTGAATTCGATAGAAGTGAAATTGGAGGATTTTACGTACATGATGAAATAAAAGCTGAAAATTGACCAACACCTATGAAACTGGCAGTGTAATTGAGATTGCGGAGTTGAGCCATCATTTAAGTGCTTCCTTGTACCCACTGTTCATGTGCACATATGTGCTTTTAAACGGAATCCTGTGCCAGTTCTTCATCAGGTCGCTGTAAAGGGCCTGAATTGGTTAATGCAGTACCACACCTGGGATTTTGAATATGCACATGTCAAGAATTAAATCAACCAATAAGTATGTGGAATAATTACTGTACCTAAATAAGCTATGTCTTCAGTCTCCACGTAACAACTGTGGTCTGGGCTTCCTCTTGTGGAACTCATGTGTAGGGCTTTTGCTGGGTCTTTATACATACTTTCATTCATTTTAATTTCAGTGAAATTACAGTGGATAACAGCCACCTCGATGCATTGCTTTTAAACATTAAGTACTTATTTTTACAGAGTGAATAATGAGACTCTCCACAGCATTTGGAGGTATGGACAAACACAGTGGTTACCACAAAGTCCCATGCAGAAGCAACTTCAACAGAGAAGTGCATATTTAGGGAAAGGAAAATATTTTTGATGTTATAATGCCATCTCAATAAAAAGAAGAGCAACTTCATCTTTTAATTTATGGTACTGTGGTATTTTATATTATCAGTACTTGGTTAAACATTGCTGGAGATTTTGTGATAACAGAGTACCTGCAATGCTAAGCACAAAGGCAGTGACCTTTAGAGCATTGTCGTCGTTCAGATCTCTTTCCAGTAGGTAGGTCTAGTACTCAAGCTGGGATTTTTTTTTAAGGTGATGTGTTAATGCGTTATTGTTGTGTTACTTGGGGCTTAACATTGTAAACATCTCCCACCTAATTAGCAGCATTGTACCTGACTGTCAGGTTACTTGGCAGATAGGCTGGCATTTATCTGACCCAGCTTAGTATGTTTAATGTTTCTGAGGCTAATTAAAGACCCACAAGATTTCTTATTGGGAAAAAGATAATTGTGCCAGCAGGCCTAATGGTGCTAGGTCTAAAATACGGGCTGCCGCGGTTGTATCCAGTGTGCATAACTGATGTCTGTATGTGCAGTGACTCTTACCTGTCCCGCTGTTTCTTCTATGCCAAGCTATGCTCACGTACGAATGTGAAATACCTGTTTGGGGCTTAGAAATATTTGGCTGCCCTGCTACTTAAAATAACTAGTTAGATGCCCAAAATCTACTGCTGGAAGCAAAAGGATTGGTAGCTTTGTTGTTGCCCATGGACTTCTGTTACTTTCTATGAAGGTGTGAGTATTTTCACATCCCATTAAATTATGTAGGCAGTATAAATCAGGATAGCTGGACTTGCTGTCAATATACTAATCCTAATTTATATCAAAGGTCTGGTCTATCTGTTCTCTAGCTTGTTGGCATGTCTACGATGATGTGATGATAATGAAGTACGGTAGTGGGGCTTTGAAGGAGTTCACCAGTGTAAAGCTGAAGAATGCAGTTAAATCTAAGTTTATATCAGGGTGCAACTGAGATCAGAGGCAGATTTTGATACTCAAACTGAGAATAAAAAGTGAAAAATCTCAGTATGTAGGAATATGGAATACAGTTAAAATAATTGATGTTTTGCAATGACTTGAAATAAATGTGCAGTTGAAGTTAACTTGACAGCGGGGGGAAGAAAAAAAAAAAGCATTAACTGACATGCTAGTTATAACTTATCAAAACAGCCAAGGGCCTACGATAGCATGGAAGTATTGCTTCTCCATCAGGTCAGAAACTAGTTAATAGGAAAGGGGGAATAAACTCGCTTTTCCCTTTACCCTGCTCTGTGCGTCTTGAGTGATTAATCTATGCTCTGCCTCGGACTGTTAATCTGCAGTGGTGACATTTCAATTATAAACGGAATTTTATCCATCCCCTCTGGAAATTCCGGATTTGTCAGTGCTAAAGCATCACTAGTACATGACTACAACTTCACTGATAACTGCGCAGCTAAACCTTGTTTGCTTTCAATTTTGGAGGTTATGGTAGTATCTGCCAGCGTCAACTTTAATGCAGAAAGAACAGCAGCAATGCACATTTTCCATACACAAACAACTAAATTTGAGAGAACGCTGCCTTGATGGAAGGGTGGGCAACAGTGACTGGGTAAGGCAATGATTCTCCAAACCTCCCTATTTTCTCTAGAAAAACATAACGAGTGAAAGTAGCAACGTTAACGTTCCCATTCTGTCCTGGAGTGGATTCTTCTGCCCTATTGTCTTGCACCCTTGTTCCTAATTTAAGGAGATCTGATAACACAAGGGTGGTTATTCCAGCTCCAAATTTTCTGTGCTATTTAAAGCGAAGTATTTCTTGCTATTCGGGACTATTCTTCCGATCTGATTGCTGAAGAATATAATTGATTCTTACATCCCCATAAGATTGCTTTATTTATTTATAAATGGTTGTTTCCTTTCTAACCAATACCTACTTCAAAAAAAATTAAAAATCCACTAATGTCTCTTTTCCTGAAATCATTTATCATTCTTACGGCTTTCTTCAGAACTGACTTCAGTTTCTCTTCATTTTTGTGAGTAGTTATATTTTGAAAATGGCAGCATTTCCAGCCTCAGCCTCCGTACCTGCTACTTGTTCAGAGGGAACGTGCAGCAAGCGAAAGGGCAGAGCAAGCCTCTCCTCCCTGGCTCCCCAGCCACACTTTGCATTAATAGAAAAGCAGCCTCTACGCGTTATTTGGTCCTTTGTTGTCTGGTAAGAGTTACGCTAAGGAAACAGTTCTCGGTACCATTTAAAAAACTTTATTTCCTTTCGCAGCCTCTTCTAGGTTGAGAGCTTTGTTCAGGACAGGTCCATCCAGCAGGAGCTCCTTAGGGGCAGGGAAATGCCACCACTACCTGGTAGCCATCTGATTTAAAGAACACAAACTGAGTGACAATTCTACATACCTTTATTTTTAAATGGACTGGTACTTCCACTTACTTCTTGGGATGTTTCCTGATGGCAAACTCTTCAGATAAGTTTGCAGGATTAGACTAAAACAACAGGCCAACAACGCACTGCATTTGAAGGGATTCCCCCATGGTAAATATTTTCCAGGCAGCTTTAATTTAAACTCTGTCTTATTTAAAGATTTTTGTGATCGCATTTCTGATACAGGTACCCTCAATACGGAGTATTCAAAGGTGATATCATAGAGTAAGATTGGTTTCAAAGTCAGTATATTAGAATGGTTTCTTGCATTGTAGGTTGAGAGTCTTCAGGATTAATGTTTTAAAGGTTCTTTTTTGCAATAATAACTAGGAATCTTAAAAGTATAAACCTATGGGAGTTAGAGCTTTGAGAAATCACTGGGAATATTTAAAATGTATTTAAAATATTCAGTATATGACAAAATTTCGTAATATTTTATAGTTTGAAGGACATTTCAAATTAAGTATTTGTACTGTTAAACCAGTTTAAGATCCTGGGCATGCAAAACCTATTTGACTTCATTAAGGCTCTGCTGAGACACCGGCTTGATTGCAGAATGAAAGCACATCTTAGATAAGCCTTCTTCTGATTAAGCAATGCCACTTTGCTTGTCACATGCTATGGCAGGTAATGCAAAACCCAAAAACCCTCCCAACCGGAAAAAAAAAAAAAAAAGTAAACCACAAAACTTCAGCCAAAGTAACCGTTCTGCATTTTTTTTTTTTTTTTAATGGAAAACTGTGTTTGTGAAAACCAGAGCGCATTACCACAAGGGGACTGGGGCGTCTTAATGGAATATTAAAATGTTGTGAGCTCCTCTGGACTGTGGTTTGCAGCTGTCCCGTGTTTGTTTTGTTTCTGTTCACCGGGCGCTCCCTGCAGCTGCGGCAGTGCCTTCTCACCGCCCCGGGCCGGGGGACCCCGGGGGTTCGCAGCCGATTCCCGGGCCTCGGCAGCTGCCCTCTGCCCTGCGGGCATTCAGCTCCCCCTGCGCCGAGCGCTCATTAACCCCGCTGCCGCCGCTCCGCGGGGCCGGGCCGACGGCTCCCTCCCGGGGAGGCCGGGCCTGCGGAGCCACCCCCGGCCGCGGGGCACGGGTGAGGGCCGGCCGGGCCCCGCCGCGCCATGGCGGCTCCCTGCTACCTGGGCTGGGATTTCAGCACGCAGCAGGTACCGCCGCCGCCTCCCCTCCCCTCCCTCGGCTGCGCGCAGGGCAGCGGGGCCCGGCGGGGCGGCCCTGTCCCCGCCCGGGGCCTGTTCTGCCCGGGGCCCGCCCGGCGCCGCCGCCGCCGCTTCCGGGGGTCTGAGGTGCGGGCGGCTACGCCCCGCCGCGCCTCGGGGAGCTGGAAGGGGGCAAGGGCCGGGCTGGCCCGCCCGCCATCGGGGCCCGCTGACCTGCCCGGCAGCGCAGGGGGGGAACGGGCCTTCCTCCCCGGGCAGCTCCCGTCGCCTCTCGTCCTCCGCCCGGCGACGGCTGCGCGTTGCAGGGCTTCCCCCTTCGCAGCGGGGCCGGGCTGCGCTCGCTGCCGAGGGCTCCGGCTGCCAGTGGCCTGCCGCAGCTGAGGCAAAGTACTTCCCAGCGCTTAATGCGTTTTAAGGACCAGGGGATCCTTGAGGTCCCTTCCAGCCTGGTGTTCTGCGTGGTCTATGATGAAGGCTTCTGCGGGCCACGGGCAGTGTGTGTGCCCGGCTGTCGGCATGCCTCCTTCCCTTCGCCTGCATGAGCGCATCCTTCGTCCGTTTCTCTTTGTCCCATTGCTTGTCTGAAGCTGTAGAATCATAGAATCGTCAAGGTTGGAAAAGACCCTTAAGATCATTGAGTCCAACCGTTAACCTATCACTGCCAAGTTCACCACTAAACCATGTCCTCGAGCACCACATCTATCTGTTCTTTAAATACCTCCAGGGATGGAGACTCAACCGCTTCCCTGGGCAGCCCCTTCCAATGCTTGACCACCCTGTTAGTGAAGAAGTTTTTCCTAATATCTAACCTAGACCTCCCCTGGCGCAGCTTGAGGCCGTAACTTGTAGCCTGCGTGCCCTAACATGTCCTGCTTCCCCATCCTGCCAGGGATGCATTTCATCCTGGAAAGGACTGGTACGGCCCTTCTCTGCACGCAGACTGCACGGAGACCCCTCTGCCTGCCTCAGGACGGCAGCTGGGATTTGCACCTGAATCCCATTTATCTAGTGTCCTCGTGTGAATCAAGATTAGCAGGGTTGTGAACCTGGATGCCCAGGTTACTTCTTGAAATTTTGATTTGTTGGCACAACTGGGTATTACTACACTGCGAATAGAAATGCTGCCCAAGTTGTGCGTAAGCCTGAATATGTTTAACCAATAGGCATATGAGCATAAATAGCTTCATTATGGCTGTGCTGAAGTTTGGGAGCTTGGAAAGGCACATCCAGGTTACCCATGTGAGGCTGATCAAGTGTTTTTCTAAGGGTGCGTGCTGCAAGCAGAAAGCCAATGAAGCCGCAGTGGCTCAGAGCCAATTTTAAGCTAGCGCAGGGCACCAGCTTGGTAATGAGTTGTGCCAGCGCATAAACGATGGTGCTACATTAGTATGGCTAAAATTGAAGTAAGCCACTCCTAAATGGGGATGGCCTTGTTATTTGAATACAACTCTTCGAGATGACTTTGTAGGTTTTTTTTGTCTGTTCCTTTAGCAGCAGTTTGCACTCTCTTCCTTGTTGAAAATATGTGTGGAATGTTAGCTACCTTCTCACTTTTCTTCTAGGCTGTTAATGTTTTTCTTCTGTAGTAGGTGAACTTGAGCGAAGGTAGAGGAGGAAGCTTGTGGTACTCTTCCAGTTTGTGCTTACAAGAAAGCTCAGCTTTATGGAGTTACCTGTTTGGGATGTTGCTTTCTGTATGTTGCAGAAGCTCAGAATACACGTGTGTAATGCCATCTGAGCTTTGCCAGACTGGTGGAGTTTGATTTACTCACCATTTGGGGAGCAGGGAAGGTCCTCAAGGTATCCTAAGGGTCTGTTAGATTCCTTGGTAAGATGGGGCAAAAAAAAGGACGGGGGGGGGGGGGGAGCATATGGCATCTTTAAGATACTGTATTCTTTGGAGAAATCGGAAAAATTGGTTACCATGATGCAAGCTACAAACCATGATGCAAGCTACAAACAGCAAACAAATTTGTTGCATATGCCTGCATCTCGATGTTGTGCGATTCAAGGAGAGAGAAAATGGGGGGGGAAATGCAAGCAAACAAATACTCGTGTTGCTGAGTAGGTGGCATGCTGGAAATTCGCATAATAACTTGTTTCATGTAAAATTGTGCCCATACTTTCAGCAAGTTGTATGGATTGGGGTGATCTTCTTTCCTGTTTTGTCTGTGAGAATTGAATTATTATAAATTATCAGCTCTATTTAATTATTGTTAGTTTTTGTTAACATCCTGTTTTGTATCTTCTAGCTGAAAGTCATTGCTATTGATGAACAGCTGAAAGTCATTTATGAAGATAATGTTCATTTTGATAAAGACCTTCCAGAATTTAAGTAAGGCTTTTTATATTTTACTTGGATAATATAACTTAGAACTTTGGGGATTGGGGCAGGGGGGCTGTTGCCTTACTTGGTCTCATTGATATGTGTGGAGGCGTGGAAAAAGTTCATGCCATGTTCGATACTTGGCAAGGGTAGTATATGCTCTTGCCTTCCTTGGTGAGTAAATATGGCAGGAACTCCCAACAGGAAATAAGTAAAAAAAAATCTACCCCAAAGTATTATGTATAAATAAACCATTTGTTTTTTTCTTTTGGGACTCCAGAATTGTGGACATGACTGTTGCTTTTTGGGTCACAGAAGTAAGCAACACCTTTGTGTCAGGGTGGGATGCTATGATAAGAGCAAGTAAATCGCATGAGGGGAACTTCTAAAAGGCATTTGGAGACAAATTCAGTGGTTCCAGATCTCACAGTAGGATGTAGGATGACAGTATTTGCTTACTTCGGTTAATAGACTAGAATTTACAAATGTCATCCTCCGTGGTCACAAGTTTCAATGAAGTACATTTACTTACTTGATGGTTTAACAGCAAAAATTGAATTTCATCTCCTAGATTCAAGCCAGTAATGGTGACAGTTAGGAAACTTAGATATAACTATGAATTACATGGAGGCAAAGAGCAGTATCAGCATTGGAGTCTATCACAGATCTTACGTGAGGATCAGAGCCTTTCCTTGCAAATTATTTCCTTTGCAATTGGGTCAAACATTTCTTATGTCACCTCCTAGGAGCTGGCTTTTATTTTTACAGGTTTCAAACACTGATTGTATCCTTGCTCTTAACATAAAAGCATTGCAGACTCATTTTGGTTATTAATAAACTTGAAGAACTTTGCTTGATGGGTAAAAAAATTGATGAATTTAACAAGAGAAAATACCGTTTTTCTGTAGGACTCAAGGTGGAGTCCATATTCACAGTGACAGACTGACAGTCACTTCTCCTGTGCTAATGTGGGTCAAGGTATGAACAAGCTTTATGTAGTTCGACTTCTTCGTTGCTGTTATTGAAATGGAAATGTATTCCAAACAATAGTGAAACTCATCATTCAAATCAACATAGTCCTTCCTTGTATTCTGTTTCTTTTAAGTGGTATTCTGTGTCTTTGGTATGCAAATATTAATGTTATCAACAAAGGTAGTGGAAGTTGCTAGTATTTTGAAGGGTTTTTTTGTTTGTTTCTTCACTCTCTGCTATTATAGCATTGTATGTGGGATTAATCCTTTCCTGACTTTCCCTCATTTGAAAAATGACTATTCTTTTTCTCCTCATCTTCTTGTTTCATACACAAAAGGGGCAGCTGTTGCTTTGCCTAGCTTAAATCTCTGTTTTTGTAGCATCCAGGTTACTTGCACTATTTTTTTAGATTAGGCTTTGCTAACCAATTGATGTCTCAAATGGTAAGTGGTTAAAGAGCAATTTATTCAGTGATTCCCAGTCACTTTGACTGGTGTTTATTTTGAAATGCAGCATTCTTTTCTGTTTTAAAAGAAGGCCTTCCTTGCTGCACTGCAACACTTGCTCTCACATGGGACTATGTAAATTTGTCTTCCTAGTGTGATTTGAATAGTTAAGATATTTGAAAGGTCACAGAACCCCCAGCTGCTGATCCACAGTAGCTGACAAAGGTTTGGTAAATTTGCTTGCAGTTGCTGTTTTGAACCATAATGAACAGGAACAGTTGTAATTATTAAATTAATAATATGATGATAAAGGTATATGATGTGTCTTGGGAAATTTTGAAGTCTTGCAGTGGTCCGTTTATCAAGATAGTCTGGGAAATCCTGATCTGAATGAGAGTATGTAAAGATAGATTAATTTTTGGTTTTAAACTTCAGGAAAATGTGGCAAGAACAAAATTAACCTGGGTGCTTAAAGTGCTAAAATTCACTTGAATTAGCCTCATATTAAAGAGACCCTGAGTTTTCAGCTGACACTGGGGGCAGTGGTATTGAGGATACCTAACATCTTGTAGGGTGGGGGGCAGGGTGCACCTCATTAAGATTTTATAGATTTCCAAAAGTAAGAACAGAAAAAGATAATCCTGCTTTGTGTCTGGCACTCTTAAAAGGGGCTTTTTAATGAATTGGAATTCTTTAACTCTTGCCTCTTATTGAGGTTTCAAAGAATGGATCTTCGTGATTCAGCTTGCTTAAAGATCTTTTTTTTTTTCCCTGTGTGATTCAACTTTTCTTTTATGGACTCTTACTTAGTAAATTAATTTATGCAGCTTCTTGAGAAGTCCATAGTCATTAGCTAATTTTTCATTATCTGCCAATGAACTCTCATCAGTGATGACATGAATTTACTGTTTAATTCAGATTGTGAGTATGCATAATTTGATAGCTCGTTACAGTCATTCTTGATTCTGTTTGTTCTTGTAGGCTCTGGATATGATTTTGGAAAAGATGAAGTCTTCGGGCTTTAACTTCTCTCAAGTCAGAGCTTTGTCTGGTGCTGGCCAGGTTAGTTTATAAAGAAAAAATCAGTCTTACTATATTTCTTAAATAGAGTATAAGGTATAGTGATAAATTTCATTTAAATAATTACGTTGCAGAAGACCACAATGACATCAAGTAAGACCGAGTCTTCTATATAAGCCTCCATTAAAAGACATGTTCTTCAGGGGAACTTAAAACCTGAAGCACACAAAACGATCACTAGAAGGTGGTGGGAGTGGAGGATGAGGTTTACAGTGCAGTTGTTTAAATTGGCATAGTGCGTAACTGGTTGGTTTCCTGTTCTTTAAACACTTTGTACATAGAGATTCTGAAATGACTGGGGTCATTTTGAATTTCAGCATATCCAGGTGCTTGGGGAAATGGGGTAGAGAAAATAGGGAGGAGCGCAGTTTGCTAAAGGCATAGTAGCATCCCGTTGAGCACAGTTTTTGTTGGTTAGGATAGAGATCTGCCTAGGAACAACAAAAACCAAATGGTGATAGTCTTTGCAGAAATGACAAAGATGCTGCCATGATTTAGCCTGTAGTGCATAATGCCTTTTTTTCTGAGATTTATAAAACGCATCCTGACATTCAGTCAGTTAGCCAGTCTCCTAGTGCTCTGGTGAACCAAGGAAGCCTTTTATAACTTTCACAGATGATATTCAGGGTGAGGACAGCACCAAAGCGATAGCTAATTCTGACACATAAGGTTTAGGTTATTCATCTTGATGTATCTAGGACTAAATCAAAACTCTTCCTTTGATCTCCATGTTTCATTGATTTCAGTTGAAAGTCTGAGCAAAGTGTCTGAAAATCGTAGCCGATATCAAGGTTCTGTTATGAATTCTTCAGTGCAACAGAAGTTAGGGACTGCCAAGTAACCCCAGCTTACTCAAGTGAAAAAAGAAAGTGCGTTTCCAGATTGCCCATATTCCCTTTACTGTACCCATCCTCCAACAAGCTGGGGGTATCAACTTGGTGCTATATTCAGATTATTTCAGGTAGAAAAGATTTCATTTAGTTGCCCCCTTCCAAACCACGCTGTCTGTCTCCCTTTTCTCTTTGAACCTTGTCTTTATGCTGGAGACCACTGCAGAGGTGCACTGATGTGCCAGTGTTTGTCCCAAAGTAGGGGCAAACTTGGTTTCGATTGTCTGCAGAAATGGCAGAGATGTGAAATACAATCTGGATGACACTATGATCAAGTACTCTGTGCCCAGGCGCTTCTGTGTGCACTTGGTGCCATCAGAACTATTAGTGGGTCACTGGATGGTGCTTTGCAGTTTGCCTAGGGTGTCCTGCAGGTGCGTAACCAGAAATGCCTGCCTTGAGGAAGGTGCCTGAGAGGCAGAGCTTAAATAACCTTCTCAATATTGTGCAGTCTGTCAGCGGTGACAGAGGCAGGCATGTAACTGAAGAATCTGGGGGCTGTGCTGAAATAGCACAGAACTAACAGTCTTGACTGTGGAGCCCTGGCTACAGCTCAAAGAGTGCTCAAAGAAGTATCTAATGCCATTAGCAGTATAATAATAGGTCCCACTAGAAGTTGCTATAGTTGAAAATTATCATTGTCTCGATTCCTACATTTTCTGGTTTAGTATATGCTTTGCTCAATCTTGAAGAGTCTTTTAATGAGGCACTTGATTTGAAAAGGTAATTTTTTTCGTCCTAGTTTGGAGAGAGTCCCTTAGAGTTTGAAATTCAGATCAGGATATGAACTTCGTGGCTTGGGAGAGCATCTCCAACTTCTGTTTCTCTGCTTTCTACAGCAACATGGGAGTGTGTACTGGAAAAAAGGAAGCATCCAAATTTTAAAGAATGCATCATCCGAACTGCCTTTACATCAGTCGCTAAAGGTAACGTGCGTAAAAGAGCTCTGAAGGGAGAGCTACGCTGTTCTTTTTCTCATCCCTACGCATTGCTTTTCTCCTTGCAAACCTTTCCTCTTGTTTGGCTGAGTTGCATGCCCCTGCAGCATAAAGTGAAATGTACTGGTTATTCCTTCAACTCCAGGGCTTTTGACATTTCCTTTTCTCCTGAGTGACAGTATATACTGCTTTAAAAGCTTACAGGTGCAAGTGGGTGTCCCAGAATCTTTCTGTGTCAGAGTAACAGCCTGTTTGTTCTTTTACAAAATGTAGTATTTTTGTAAACAACTTGTAAATATTTTACATTCTTTTATGTATTTGTATTACCAAAAAATTGTGGTGAAAAATACTATCATACCTGAGTTTCCTTGCAGTGCTTGCGATTTCATTAGAAAATATTAAAAAAAAAAAAGACCAGTTTACACGTAACTCTGAAAGGATGGAAGTATAATGCTGTGTGGACACAAACTCCTAACAAGTATATTGTTGAACCTCAACATTTTGTGTGTGTGTGGTTCGTAAGTTTTGAACGTAGACTGGACAAATTTTATTTAAAAAGAGAAGTAAGGAGGGATCAGCATTCCTCTTGAAGACCCTTACCCTCCTTACTTCAAGATCAGAAAGGACAGTTGTATGTTAAAAGAGAGACATTTGTGTAACTGATCTGTTAAATGATTAATTTTGGAAGTATCTCATCTGCGCAAAACTCATGGTAATGGAATTAAAGTGCTCTCTGGTGATGTACTAAACCTCAGTTGCATTTCCAAATGGTTATGCCAGTTATTAGAGAGAAATCTGTTAGTAGAGCTGTGGAAAGATAATCCAATTGTTTAGAGAGGAGTTCTAAAAAGTGGGGCTGAACTTGCATACGAGGGCCTGGGGCTTTGGCTACCAAAGGAGTGTACTGAGACATCGTGCTGCAGGGTATGTGATGTACACGTTGTGCTGCAGTTTATGTCAAGTAACAGCAGAAAAAGCCTGTTGCTTCCCTCTGGTGTGAAGTTTGGGTTAAACTTTGCACCACTGACCAACATGCTGCCCAGTATCTGCTTTCTTCTAATTATTGAGAGGAGACCAGGAGGCATGTCAGAGAACTGAACTGTGAGCCGATACGTAGGTCTGCTGTATTGCTCTTATCTAGCAGGGACTTCTTAGAGATCAGACCTACTAATAAAGGATATTGTTCGTTGCAGGCTTGTTTTTCTGTCAGTAACAGCCCCATCTGGATGGATTCTAGCACAGCTTCCCAGTGCAGTGCTCTGGAGAAAGCCGTGGGAGGAGCACAGCAGCTAGCGAGCATCACTGGTTCTCGAGCCTATGAGGTAAGGAGCAGATGGGAAGAAAGTCCTCAGCAAAGTCTTGTGATAGAAACAATTCTGTCATTACAGTGGTACCATGGCAGATAATGATCAGCCATTACCTATGAAAGAGAGGAAACTCCCATGATACTGTGCTTTGCAGTACTCTCAAAAAGGAAGATGTGGAAATTTTAAAGTGAAATTAGGCAAACACTGGAAATTTTGCTGCAGGAAGCAGCTTGGGTGAGCTGTTGCATTTGGCCAGTGGTTCTGAAATGCACTGTTTGGTGGCTGTGGTTACAGTCTCAGGGCCTGGTTCTCCCCTGGGAGCTCCTACGCAGCCTCATTTCCATTGGGATGGCAATCCAGTTTATGTTACAAGTTTACTTGGAGTTATGACCCCCTGTTTGTGGGTCACTGCTCTAGGTTACTTCTGCAATTAAAAGATTGACTTTTTAATGTTCTCTGAAGGCTAAAAATCAGCTGTTGACCTAAGAGAAGTGGGTTTTAGAAGTCCAGGACTCTATCAGAGAGTACTCTCTCCTCTTCCTGGCACTTTCTTCTCTCGTAACTGTGGCAATGAGTTGTGGAGTGGGAGCGGGGCTGTCCTCCAGGCATCTCAGAACCTGGCTACTCTTACTGTTGGTTCAACAGAATAAGGCTCTAACCTCCCAAATTGCTGATTCTGGTTTTGAATCATCCTGCAAGGTTTATGGCCAGTGTTGAAATCAGACTTTGCATACCACTAACAGTTTATTTTTAACTTGCTGAAGATTAAGGTTTCAGTGTTAGAAGTTTTTTGTTATTTGATATAATACGTGGATGAAAAATGATTGTTCTTACAACTATTATTAGCCTGTGCTGGAGTTGCTTCTTTGAGTATGAAGCTTCCTGCTTTGCTCTCAATTTGCCTGCCTCAGAGAGAGACATAGGTTGGGTAGCCTAAACCTTTTCAAGGATTTGAAGGAAGCATTTGAATTGTCCTAGTTCCTGTGAACAGAATAAGTGTGATTCATTCCATTGAACTGTCATTTCTGAAATGTAAATTATGGATAGTAATACTTTTTCACATGCTTTTTTTTCAAAAGGTGAGCAAAATTCTCATAATGAGACTATGCGTTATAGCCTGTTTAGTACAGATTGCCTGCTGTGCCCTGACTTCCATCATGCATCAGGCAAATTAAATATCCAAAGTGCAATGTGCTGAACTCATTACACAGAGTTAATGATTATTGACTCCATTTAGGGTTTGTGTTTCTAAGCATTTGCATTTCTTTCTCAGCGTTTTACAGGAAACCAGATAGCAAAGATTTACAGCCAGAATCCTGAGGTCTACATGCAAACTGAGGTTGGCTCAACTTCAATACACTTATCGGAAAACATAGTTGAAAATCTTTTAAAATTAATTTTGTGGGGATGTCAGACTGTTTTGCTAAAGAGTATTTTGATTCTTGCATTTGGTTTTAAGATGAAAATTGTAAATTTGATTATTTTGGTTTTGTTAAATTATTAGTCATTGGGCAGATAAAAATGGGGCATCAGTTCTGTCTTGAATGTTACGTTTAACACAGCGGGCTCAATTGGATCTCACCTTTGTGGAAGAAGTTTTAAAAAAACAGACTTTCATTTGAGTGGTAATAAATTGTATGTACGGCAGTTCGAACACAAGTGGGTAATTAAGCACACAGTTGAAATGTCCGCACTTAGAACTGGCCGTCTGCATGCAGAAATGTGATTGCTCTGCCATACAAAGCTGGCATCCATGTGGATGTGTGTAGGAAAAAAGCCTGCAATTGATTCTAGACTTTCTTCATAGTTTTTCCCTTGAGGAGCTACTTTGATTCTATTATTACAAATGAATTGCGTTGTGTAGTTGGTTTCCTTCTGATTTTTAATTTTCAGAAATCAGCTTGCAGTTCCATTATTTCAGTTTGTTGAGTCTGCATCTAGCTGTGACTGAAATGCCATGGTTTGAAGCAAGGTGAAAACTCCATGCAAATATGATGTAAATGAGGGAAGGGCGCCTGTCATGTGATTAGAATATGCCAAACACCCAAACCAGTGAAGTCAGGCCGCTCGTGTTTTTGTATTATTGCAGTTCTTGATAGTATTGATCATAATTTTTTTGTGGCTTTTACAATCGGACCCCTTGGGAACTTCATGGGGAAGTGAGTTGCAAAGTTGACTCTGTATTTTGTGAGTCAATGCTGCTTTTTTTTCCATTTTTTCTTTCTAAGTACATGTTCTATAACCTTTATGCTAGTAAGCGATGGGGTGAAACAGAACACTAATACAACTCTGATCATAAGCTTAAGACTACATTTGGAGAAAAATGCGTTAGTGGAGGGGAAGTGGGTCTGTGGAACTGAGAACTAGTCAGACCAAGCTCAGACTTTGAGGGCTGGTTGCACTGGTGGCACCTTTTAGCGTTAAAGGATATGCAAGATATGTTCAAGCACAAAATATCTCTATGTCAGGGTTGCTCTTGGGAACCCTCAGGAAGTACTTAGCAGCTCGGCAGCCTCAATGACATGGAAGGTGGATGTTTTTCCTTCTCTAGGTCAGCTTGCTAAACTGACTGATTCACAGTTTAACTTCATCCTTTTCCTTCCATTTCAGGCAGCTAGTGCCCATTGGGGCACCACAGAAGGTAGGCCTTCGTTATCTAAGCACAATGTGATATATTCTTGGGGAAAGATGCGCGAAGAGCAAGTGCATCATTAAGTTTCCTGGCCATTATAACCACCTCTTAGAGCTCTGGCTGTAGTTTGTCTTTGAATGCTGCGTGAAGCAGTGGTTTTATGATCATTAATAAAAAAAATGTCACTGCTGGCTCACTCCACCAGTAGAGATGTGATTCTAATTAGTTATTGGGTGACAATCATATTTCTTCTGAATTAATCAGAGTGCACGATAAGGAATTTGTCAGCTTTTATGCCAGCTTCTTGGGAACAGATAATACTTGATCCTGCAGAAAGCTTGGCAGTAGCCAGTTAACTTGGTAGTTTGTATAGCAGATTTGAAGTGGAAGCAAGTTCATGTTGGATCAGTGCGTTGTGTCCTGTGGCTGGGGCGTTTTTGGGCCAGTATTAGAAGCCCTACAGCTGGATGTAATGCGTTGTTGGAACATACCCTGAGGCAGAGCTGCAGGTGGTGGTTCAGTTCAAAGCTGATTATTAGCAGCTCCTGGGAGTAACTCCTGGGAGGTCTGGGGTCTCAGCTGGGAGGAGGGTAAGAGTTCACGTAAAGGTGCTAGCAGAGCCTAGCCAGAGGTGGTGAACAGCTTACAGACCTGTGCTCTGGGCTGCCCAGTGCATGGTTTCTGGGCATTTGCCCTGTTGTCAACATACAGGTGGTTTTGTTTGGTTTTTTTTTTCTTAGTAAGTGTTTTCCCTTGAAATGAGGTTCTGTGATACACCGAAGTTGTGAATTAATTCATGATAACGTAGCGTATGCTAATATACTAGGTGTATTTTGCATGTTTCAGAATGCAAAGCTATTAACAGGTTTTATCATGGGGTTACTTTTAGATTAATATCTGCAGTATTACTTAGGCAGTAAGACAGAACTGAGTAATCCTTCTAGGCGTATTTGTGTGTGCTTTCTGTGCTTAACATTAAGCATCTATTAACATTTGCTGCTTCCAATTATTTAATTATTTACTTTCTTTGAAGTGAATACTGATGGGACTCACTACCTCACTCTTTTTCTTTCAGAGAATCTCTTTGGTTAGTAGTTTTGCGTCTTCCCTTTTCCTAGGAGCTTATGCACCCATCGATTATAGTGATGGTAAGTTTGTGGGCTTTTCTTGTAGTAACAATTCAACAAGGAAATGTTCCTTTCCATCCCCACCTTACATAAACGGGAGACAAGGTCTTTGCTATTTATTTTCAGTCTTTAATGACAAGTATATTAGATTTTAAGCTAAGTTACTCCTTTCAATTTGTTGCTACTCTTGATAGCGCTGTCAGCTGTGCTTATTTATCCCCATCATACTATGGTTCCCATTTCTACAAAATGGATCTGCAGAAAATATTCTTAAACGAAATTGTACCTTTTTTCCATTACTTTATGATGTATAAAGGAATGTTGAAATATCTATTTAAAAGCATGAAAAAGTTGTGGATTTTTAAGCTAGACTTCGTAGTTCTGATATTTGCTCTTTGCTTTTGCTGGTTTAGCTCTGAGTTGCACAGGATGTGAACAAGATGTATATTGTGATTATTCCCCCTCCCTTCCCCAACTGGAGTATGAATCTGCAACAGAAATATCTTTTTGAAATTAATGAGAGAAAAAAGCATAAACCAAGCAAAAAAAATCCTAAACTCAGTTTAAAAAAAAAAACAAAAACAAAACAACCTTCCATATCTCTCTCTTCATCATAACAAAGACAAAAAAGTGACAAGGCTAGTGTCTCTCTTTTCTGTTGTGTGTTATCTCAGTTATCCAGCTTTTAAATGGCAATTTTAAATGGCAATTACAAAGGAAACCATTTTCCTGGGAGCTGTGCTGTTATTTCTAAATAGCATTTTTGATTCCTGCTCTGAAACTAAGAGAAGATATATTTCAGAGCTGAAAGATTAGATAACAAGGCGCTCTAAGGAAATTTTGCATTATAGAGCCGTAGTTGACACCCATGTGTTAAGACCAACTCATTTTTTCTCCTTCGTTGTTCCATCAAAGCTCATAGGAAAAGGCACGAAACCTCAGTTTTAGCTAATGGACAACTTATTCAATATCAGATCTCCCAGTTATACTTGATACCTTAAAAATTGCAAGACAATCCATGCTTATTTTGCAGCAGTTGTGAGATTATGACATCTGTCTCCTGGTCCTGTTCTGTTAGCCATGTGTTTTCACAGCTGAATTTTATTTTTTTTTTGTGTATTATTGGCAACAATAACTCTTTGGAGATGTGCGCTTTGCCCCTCAGTAGGCCCAAATACTGAGCGCTTCAGCCACTCGGCAACCCACAGAACTAGCTCCATGTACTGCATTTCAAAGAGAGATGGTGAGATCTTCAGGGTACTTTTTCTGGTAAAGAACTATGTTCACTTCTTATTTTTCAATGAGAGTGAAGTGTTAATTTTGATTCAAATGTTTAAAAATATAAGAATTTTTAAAAAAATCTTGGTTTTGGGGTTGGTTTTTTTGTTGGTTGGTTGTTTTTTTGTTTTTTTGTTTTTTTTTCTTTTTTTGGTAATGTTACCTCTGCCTTTTCTGCCTGGAAGAAAGTGGGGGAAATCTGTGCTTCTTCAGCTTCAGAACATGAGAATTTCTGTGTTTGATGGAAAATGAAAACATTTTAAACTGAAGAAAATGAAAATTTGCTTCATTGGAAAATTTTCATAGAAAACGTATTTTATTTTTCAAACAGCTCTAGGAGAGCCTGTTCTGTTACACCTCTGGATATTTACAGAACTTGAATAAATGTTATCTACTGTTGAGAGTATGTAAGATTATTAAATCTTTGTGTGAAAAAAAAGATAAGAGAACTAAGCAGGATGTTATAGTTCTCTTTACAAGACAAAAGATTTTTTGGCATTGTAAGCTCTGTTTTGTCTTGTTAGTTCTTTTCTTCTGCTAACATAATGAGAGAGAATTTAATTCTGGTAATAAAATAGAATTATAATGTATGCAGTAGTTATTTGGATCCAGCTGAAAAAGTTGTTTTCTTGTCATTTATGATTTCTTGCAATTCACTTGATCTTTTGCATTGCACCTGTATATTGTAGTTTAAAATGCATCTCAAAATACTGTTCAGATAATAGACCTATTCTTCATTTCTCTAGGTTTAAATTCAGGTCATATAGTCTTCAAAAGACACTGTCAAATTGTTTAGCTCTGCACAATAACTTATCTCTTTAAATTTGCAGGTTATTGTAGGAAATGTGCTATTCAGTTTCAGGATGTTTTTTTTCTTTTTAAAGGTCCAATCTCGTAAGGTTCAAATCACTCCTCGTGAATGGCTGAGCACCCTGGGTGACTGATTTAAAAAAAATCAAATTACGTTCTGGTGGAATGAAGAATGATTTTCATTTATATTGTGCAGATGTTAAAAGTAAGATACATTTGGGACCTAAACAACTTGAACACTTGAGGCATTGTTTCTTTTAGAAGACACCTTAAAGAACAGCTATTCAGCTCTTGACCTAGAGAAGCGTTATCTTTTGAAATGCTTTTCTAAGAGCCTTAGGCAAATCATAGCTTAGCGTACTTGTTTTTGTTGTTCTATCAAACAAGGATGCTTCAAACTGAAGCCTTTTCAAAAGGAAGCGTGGTGGGTTGAATTTACTCCTAATGTAGCTTGCGTGGTGTCAGCAGAGTTACATTGCTTACGATTTTAGCTCACTGAAAAGGCAATCCGGAGTGCTGTAATACAGATGCACTTAACTGTTTATAAATGTATGCAAATATTGATCTTTAGTTTGTTGATTAATAAAACCAATTAGTCTGCATTGTTTGGTCTTTGTAATGAATTTCCTCCTCCCCCACGCCCCCCGGCACTGAAGCACTTACACTTTTGTATATGTAGTAAATACTAGCAAGTCCTGATTGTGCTCCTGGTCATTTTATGTTAAGAGTCAGTGATGCTTGCAGTGAAATACTGAATCCTATTCATCCACGTATTGACCCTTTCCTCAGTCCTTACTAGATCATGGCCTTGGCTATTGACCTTCGTTGCTGATGGGGTATCCGTTTGGAATGACAAGTCAAAGGGCTGCCTTTGATTTTTGTTTTTTTTTTTCCCCTTAGTTCTCAGATTATTACTTATTTGATATGGTAAACTTAGCAGTGTAAAACATGACCAGAGGTGCTTGAGTTAGGAACTCACTGTGCATCACTCCCTGTATAATCAAAGGAGAAAGAGAAGCAGTTGCAGGGAGTATTCAGCTCTGGTTTTTATTTTCCACTGACAAGTGCCCGCAGTTGGATAGGATGAATGCAGGCCAACATATTAATAGTTCTTGTAAAGGAGTTGTTTCACATCTTTTAAATGAGTTTCTGAGGATGGGGTAAATTAGCTCATCTTTCTTTTCTCAGGGCATATTAAAGTCTTTGTGCAACTATATCTACCAGTCAATAAACTGAAGTGTTGTTTCTATATAATATAAACTTAGACCTTTTCAGTTATAAAGGTTAGTGGTTTTCCTGTTTTATGCAGAAAAGATTGGAGGCTGTCCTTATGTCTTGCAAAATTGCATTGGAGGATACTGGTTAAATGTTTCTCTAGGCTTGCGGGGGGGGGGAAATGATTTTTTTCAAAAAAACCCACAGAAAACAACAACTAACCTTTCTCTGGTAAAATTCCTATTTATTTAACGTTTCTGTTGCTCACTGGTTAACTTAATTTAGCGAAGGGCTGCTTGGCCTTTTAAATTAGGGACTTTTCCAGGAAAACGTGTAGCTTTACGTATTTCCTCACAGAAAGCCTTGTTATGCCCGGGAGCTTGGGACGCGAGGCTGCTCACACCCTCTGCCTCCGGGAAGTGCAGACAGTGATGCTGGGCTCAGTTTACCCTGAAAGAACTCAGTTTACCCCTGGAAAGAGGGGATGGCGAGATTTAAGAGTGGTCTCACGTAGAGAACTGAGAGAAGCTGGAGTAAATGTTGCCATCTTCCCTTTTCTGTGAGTGGTAGCAATTTTGACAGCAGAAAAGGGACAGGCACCTTCTGCCTGCAGGAGGTGTGTTGCACTTTTGTGCTCCATCAAATTCCTGCCGTTGCATCATAGGCCACATAAACCACTGCACAATATGTTAAGTGTGCTCCATTCGCCTGAAGTAGGATTGATTAAATTTAATATATTGAATTCTATTTTATATGTTATTAAGTATAATCCAAATATCCTACTGTTTGGCTTGGGTTATTCCAGTGGCTCAGCTGGAGCGTGCAGCGCTTTCTCTTTATAACAGTGTGTGAAGCACTAGGTCCGGACCTTGCTGATGGTGCTTAGGATTGGACTGCACAAATAGATACTTAATGAATTTAAAAACATTTATAAATAATTAAGCCTACGTGAAAAAGGCTGCTGGGAATTGATAGGGTGGGCTCATTTGCGCGTGCGTAAGCAGCAGTAGTGTCGGTGTGTGGGGTGGGCGGCAGGCGGGTGCCCTTCTTTAGCGTAAGAGTGCTGCTAGAGCCTCGTGATGTGCTGCCTGAGATGTGGTTGCATCCCTTCTCTTCCTCTGTGTCTCAGCATCGCAAGCGTGCTCTTATTCCACAGACACGGCAAATCGGGTCAACTTCACCGTCTTTGTGTTTTAAAAAGTTTAAAGGTGTATTAAATTAAGTAAATTTCAGGTTTTCCACTGTGCTCACCTGAGAATGTGGCTGTGTGTCTGAGATAAGTAAGCTGTGGGCTAAGCAGCCTTTGAAATGAAAATGTTCATCTAGAATAAGACTGATATGTCCCTGAACAGTACTAACCAGAAACACATACAGATTTTCAACTTTAATGAAATGTGCAATTAAAGGCATCTTAGAAGCATAAGCAAGGGATGCGGAGTGCTCAGTATGTTATGTAGACCTCAGCTGGGCTGTTCAGCGTTTCTGAAAATTGTGACTTTGGTATTTAAAGCTGGACTCTCCAAACTAGCCTCAAAATTAAAGCTGCATTTCAAAATTTGCCCTCTTGCACCTTTTTTTTTTTTTCTGACTTCTAAGCCTTTATTTTGTCATCTCTGAAGAACGAACCATTGATACGGAGGAAGATGAGTCAGCATGGATTTAGATGCTTATATGATACTCTACTGAAAGGCAGGAGTAGTATAAAGCCATACCACCCAGGGGGGAATTTCTTCATTCTTAGGTCTTGGGTGAGCACAACAAGCCTTCAAGTGACGTTGCTGCATCACCTTTAGATAGTTGTAGTGAAGTCTCTGTCTAAGGTGGAAGATTTGGGGAGGAATTGATGGGGAGGCATGAGTGTTCTTCCTTTTGCTCTTGGTTTGGGAATAACTGAATTGTCTAGTGCATTGTGCATCGGAGAAGCCTTTTCTGCTACCTGTGCAGGTGAAAGCTATCCAGAGGCTGAATCATCAGTATCCTTCATGCTTAGAAGAGCTGTACCCATTCTTTGTGAATGTAAAATACGCATCCGTAAATTTTCTGCTGCCTGTAACGAGGTGGAAGTTTCTGATACAGTACTGTCTTATGTTTAATGATACATGCCTCTTGGTTTGATCTGTCTTGTAGGTTCTGGTATGAACTTGCTGCAGATTTGGGAAAAGGTATGGTCAGTGTCCTGCCTTGATGCTTGTGCACCTGGATTAGAGGAGAAACTAGGATGCCCTGTACCATCCCATTCGGTCCTGGTATGTGCCTGTCTTTCTAGAGTTGTAAGCAACGAATCGAGCTTTGTGCTGAGAATTCTGCAGTTGGAGTGTATTTGTGCGTGCGTGCAAGCGTTCATGCACAGTTATCCTCAGAGCTACGCTGCTTGATTTAATATTTCCAGGTGTGTTGCGAATGTGTATGCCAGAGCAGAAACAGCCATCTTTGAAAAGTGACTGGTAGTTGGTGTCTGTCGTAGCTTTCATCATTGATCACCTCGGATTCTTGCATGCCCTGGGCTATGATGAGAAAAGTTTTGGTAAATGCTCCAGTGATAAGAATCTCTGGGGTCCCCCCTCATGCCCACAAACACCTGGTCACTGCAGAACTGTGCACGGTATTTATTACTGCAGAAACAGAGCCCAACATTTGCATTTCTTGACAGGGACTGTGTTTTAAACTGTTTGTAGAGTTAATGAGGTAATCTTTGTGAATAATTTGGGATATTTAAAGCTCCTCAGTTCATGTAGCATAATGCTGAAATCAAATCAAGCCGCACATCTCTTGGAGTAAATGAATTTAGTCTTACTACCCAGCACAAAAAGAGCTATTGCTTTATCTGGTGCGCATGCAAGAGAGTGTAGATACCCATCACCTGATCCATCTGAATTCAGTGCTGATCTTCTGTAATGGAGAGGAACACATAAAAAATCCTTGTAGATGTCCTTGTATTTCTTACGGATAGTTTTCTTCTCCTGTTTTTTCTCTATGGCTATCAAATGTGGCTTAAAAGAATACAGTTCTTGATCCCTAAAATAATAGGGGTCATATTCCAGCATTTGATGTTGTGATGTATATTAATGTGGTGTTTCCTCTTATGTTTGCATTGAATTTCTAATTTCTATGTATTAATATTCATGTATGTGTGCAAAATAGATGGATGTGTTTTATGTGACTTGATGTGAATAACTGGAGAGAGACCCAAAGCTAAAATGTTACTATTTACTTAACCTATTTCAAAATCTAATCTGAGGATATTTCTGTGAGGTTCTCAACAACAAACAAATTGGGTTCAAAATCTTTAAAATATTCATTCATACCTTAAATACACAGAAATGATTATTACAACTGCTTTGGAGTTTTCATTTCTATGTTACAACACGTTGTGTCATACATTGCAAGATTACTTTCCATTTTTTGAGCTTTTTTCCTCTCTTTCTTTCTTTCCTTAGGGGCCCATTTCTCCATATTATAGTCAGCGTTATGGGTTTAGCCCAGACTGTAAAATAGTAGCATTTACAGGAGACAATCCAGGTGAGATGATTAAATGTATAAGATCCTGTGAATATGATTATGTATGTACTAAAATTCTAAATCAATCTCATTGCTTCTCAGATGCTCCCTGTATAGTGAAAGAATATCGTGTTTATCAGCATTAATACCTTTTTCCAGCAGCCCTCCATCACTGGTTCTTCTGAGGTACAGGCATCTTGGATAAGCTGGCTATGACAAATGAATTCTCTTTTGCTTACTAATAGAGGTGACTTCATTTGCTTCTTGATAACTTCAGTTTTGGTTTGCCTGCCCCTAAGAAACTATTCTTACTATGAACTGCTAACATTTTAACTTAGAAAATATGAATTAAAAATTGCTGTTTTATCTTTTCAAGCAAAAAGGTGGAGATGGACCTCAGGCTTTCTCTAAGAATTAGAGCCATCCTTTTTTCAGACTTATCAGTATAAGGGAAGGTGTTAATTTAGGGTCAGTTTTTGGAATCTTGGAGATTGTTTCAGTGTAGAGCAAAGTCGCCTGTTTCTCAAGACTGTGAAAATAAAATACTTATCCGTATTATAGTGGCATATGCAGGTTTGAATCAAGATGGAGGCTTCATCACGGTATATTTTACATTCATATTCTAGGAGAGGGTTAAACTTTGCATTTCCCAAAAGTCCAATTTTTCTTCTAGAGATTCAAATCCAGCTTAGTCCAATAAATATGTGAGTATCTGATGTAAGTGGGAGTGTTTCTCCTTTAG
Organism: Nipponia nippon; assembly: GCF_047370975.1. Lineage (NCBI taxonomy): Eukaryota > Metazoa > Chordata > Aves > Pelecaniformes > Threskiornithidae > Nipponia > Nipponia nippon. Next base: position 160,463,554 of record NW_028262290.1, read on the forward strand.
AGTGTGTTGTTAAGTAAGGGTCCTCTGTATTTAAAACCTGAATACATAAAACATTAGAGGATCACACAGTTCTGTAGTCTTTTGTCTTGAGCATTTTGGTCCTGTTAAAAATCACTCCCTCGCCCAAATGCTTTGCCCATTTTTTACAGTGTATAGGCCAAGGCCACCAGGAGCATGTTTGCCGTTTATATCGTACTTTGAGATGGTGAATGCGATGTATTATGATGTCTCATGCAACATGCTGTAATAGAGTCAAACGATTAACTTTTTATCTGGTATTCTGACTCTTTGCTTTCAGCATCATTGGCAGGGATGAGACTTCAAGAAGGAGATATTGCAGTAAGTCAAAACATACTCCCGAAAACTGTCCATATCCCCGAATAAATGACATACATGAAATGTAAAATGTAGGTTATCAGTTAAATTTATCTGCTAGTGTTGATTTTCTGTTTATTGGATTCACGCTTGTTTTATTTCTATCAATCTATAAGCTGCCTGAAAGATTTTAAGTAAACTCTTGTGCCTATTTTTAACTGATGCTCCAGACATGAAAACCTAAGTCTCCATCTAGTATGTATTTCAATGGTCTGACAACCGAAGTCAGAGCTAGCTTCAGCATGAATCCAATTGACTTAATGTGTAATTTAAAAACAATTAGTGGTAATAACAAATGGTTTTAATTTAATTTCTGTATTGCTTTCCATGCACATTGTGATAACGCTTCAATTATTTTTTTTTCCCCTCCAGATTAGCCTTGGCACAAGTGACACATTGTTTCTGTGGCTCCAAGAACCAGCTCCTGCCTTAGAAGGTCACATCCTCTGCAATCCTGTTGATTCTCAAACATATATGGCACTTTTATGGTAATATAATTTATTTTTTGTACATCTGGGATCAATAACATATATTTCTTCCTCTGTGTTAGTGTTTTCATTTCTTTTGCAAAACGATAATGAATAGAACATTCAGCGTTCTGTATGGTATATGGCAATCTACTGCTGAAACATTTGCATCAACGTTATAGCATTCCTATTGTTTAATTTGAGTAACTGAAACTGCAGAGTTGTGGAGGATAAATTCTCATGGCAATAAAAAGCTGAAATTATTTTTACGTATACACAGAGCCAGTTCACTATGTATCTAAGCATAGCATGCATTTAATGTACAGGAATACCAGTCTTCTGAAATACAATAATGTAAAATGTCAGAAGCTTGACCAGGCTGTATAACGTCTGTGCTCTTCTAGTGGTCCAGAGGGGACATAACAGGACAGGTGAAGATTCCCTTTTCGTAGAGGAGCATGATCAGTGCTGTTCAGGGACGTATTAGGCTGAGCATGTGGAGAATACTGAGATCTCAAGAAACCCAGCTGAGAGAATGATCCTCCTGGTAGCTTTTGGCCACTGTGATTTGGGAATTGTTTGGCCCCTTGCCAGCCAAGTAGGTGGAAAGATGGCCTGAATCTGTTTTCCCTCACTGAGTCACTGTATTCAGGGCAAAACCTTCCAAAACAGGTCATAGTGCTTAGGCAAATATTTACAAGTAATATGCAGATAAATTTTGTGTCTAAATCCCCTGGATTGTAGGTGCTTGTAACTCAAAACTTCAGCAAAGCTCAAATCTGCCCTTTAGCCGTAATGTCGAGTCTTACCTGTACAGTAATAGGATGCTGTCGATGACAGTGGGAACAGTGCTCGTGAAGCTGAGTGCAAAAGCGCAATGTCTAGTGCAAGTCACTGGGTTTCATAGTATGATTTCCCAGCATTTGGTTGTTTTTTGAAGTTTTGCATTCAAGTTTCTCCTTTACCCAATATTTTTCCCACTTTTGCTGCGTAAAAGAGCTATATAAACAACCTGTTTTTAATAGGAAAGGAGATGCAGAGGCATTTTTCTGAATAACTGTTATACTGCCATTCTTTGACTGCAGCTTAACATGTGCAGAAGGCCAAACCTGCCTTTCAGAACACAAGATATTTCCATAGCCATGCAGATAGAAGGAGTTCTAGTTCCCCCTGCCTAGCCATTTCTGCCCTGACGCTGCCCTTTTTGCAGCAATGCCCCTTTTTTTTATAAAATAATGGAGTTAATAGGGGACTTACCTGGGTTAGTAGAAGAAGAGTGCCTGAGCTACCAGGCAGAGTATTTGTACAGAAAACTTGAGTAACTTCAGCTGCTGTTACTGAGCAAGTTCAATAATTTTCTTGCCCTCTTTCTGGATAGTTCTGTGCCTTTCCTGCTGAGTTGCTCTGATAACTCCGTGCTAGAGGGTATTCAAACTGCTTTCCTCTGGGTCCGAGTCCAATGCTGCAGTGTTTTGCAGGAGTGTTATATTCACAGAGGAAGCGAAGGAGGTGACTGCGTAAAGGGTGCAAAGATAAACACTGAACAGATGAATATTTTACAGCATGGTTTACTGGCTCTGGACCAGAACCGTGCCGATGCAGCTGTGGTGCTTGCCTGTGCCAGATCCTGGTACGGAGCTAGACCTCATAAGTCCTGTTGGACCCAAGCTGGCTCCATACTGGTACCATGCTCCTGAAATCATAAATGCAGCATAGAAAGGCTCTTGCTCCTCCTTGCAGAGTCATCTCAGAGTGATCTTTTTAGCGCTGGGTCAGAGTACTTCTGACAATGCATAGTAGAGCTACCTCTGCAACCACAGCACAGAACATTTCTCTCTAAAGCAGTTACAAGGTTCATCTGCAGATAGTCCAAAACTAGGTATTCATCTTGGCTGCTGGGTGCAATCAGCCTTGGTGAAGCTCTTCACGGGAGTGCTGGCACAGTGCAGAAACACAGCTCCACAGGACCTGCTCCAGGACCAGCATGATCAGAGCTCCTGCTCCATCAGTGCGTACCATGTGTTCTCCAGCGCTTTGAGCTCCAAGAGACCATAGTAAGTCAGGCAGTGGGCTGCAGCTCCTGTGCGTGGAGCTCTGAGGAGATGTCTTAGCTGTTCAGAGGTAACCTGGGTTTAGCATGGCCTGCCAGACTGGGTCTAAGCTGACTCTTTGGAGAGATGTATACCAGCATCTGTGCACTGCATTCCTCAACATGTCCTGTAATATTTGTTTTCTCTCTTATCTAGTTTTCTCCCTCTCCATCTCTTTCCATCATGAAGAAATGGTTGTATCTTTTAGCTTGCCCAGCTGTATTCAGCTGGTACAATAAACTCCAATATTGAGTAAAACAACAAATTGCTCTAAAAATCTAGAGCCAAATGTTTCGGAAAATGCATATGGTATGTTTGTGTGTTTCAGTTTTAAGAACGGCTCTCTGATGAGAGAGAGGATCAGAGATGACTGTGCTTCAGGCTCCTGGGATGAATTCTCCAAAGCCTTATCATCTACTGTTGCTGGAAACAATGGAAACTTGGGTATGAGCCTTAGCAGGGCTGGGAGTTCCAGGGTTTGCTTAGACACGTGGTTTTGTGGGAGTTGTACCTACTTTTCACTTGGGTCATTATAAAGGCCAAGAATTAAGTTAACTAGAGTAAGAGAAATTCCTAATGTGTACTTAGAAGTGCTCTGTTGGCAAGCTAAGTGACATGATAGTATTTTTCTTCAATATTCACTAAGTAGGAAAATGATATTTATGGAGCTGTCTTGGTCATTGAGAAGGTGCTAGTAGCATGTTAGCTGTAGAATGTTTAAAACTAGTAATTTCTGAAGGAGGCTTTCATTAAAGTTTGTTTCTTTTTACTGAAGACTCAAACCAGGTGGATTAAGTAGCTCCATACTATTTCTTTCTCAATCTTCAATGGTTTTGATCTCTAAACATTACTCTAGAATCTTGTTCAGTGCATATGAAGAAAGCAGTAATATCAAATGGTGCCTAGATTTCCTGCGTTTCCCCAGTGTCTGTCACAGTGTCATTTCATCCTTGTTTTTCCCACGTTATGCTAAGTGAATGAAATCAAACAAAATGGTGATGGAAATATTTAAAAAATATTAATAAACCCACGTATTTGAAGTTTTAAGTTATTTTCTTTCCTACAGTTTAACATTTCACTGGTGTAGTATATAGCTCTGAAATAAGTTATTCAAAGGTGAGCATATGTGTAATCAAGATGAAGAATTAACCATTACAGAGCTGGGTTTGAAAACATTGCAATCATACTAGATCTGAATTAATATGATTAAAAATGATATAAAAAACCTGTAGGTAGCAAAGTTTTTTAATGTAGATATTTAAGCTATAGAAGACTTCATTCCTTAGGAATGTGAATTTAAGATACAGTTTCTTGACACTGTGACGTTAGCACTGATTTTGTTTTTGGAAGCTCTGTTATGTTGTCTGTGAAATCCAGTCTGTGTGGGATATTAAAAGGACAGGAATCTCTTTTCACTAAAAGACAAAATCAATTCAGGTGTTTCAGAAAATGGGAAGAAGTTATTCCAAAACCCAGAAGTCAGCCACTTTAGGCAGAATTAAAAACATTGGAAATTGATGAAAATATTTTTACTGATTTCAGGGATATATCAGGACACTGCTTTAAAGTTTTAAAATTTGTATTATGGCATATTCACCTGGATATCTCAGTCCCCTACAAAAATGGGTGTTTTGTGAAAGTCATCCTCTATAACCTGCATGCTTGGATATTGGTAATCTGAGTTCCCGAGGGAAGCAGGGCAAAGAAGTAACTGGTTAGGCACCCTCCCTTTTATCACTTGTTCCCGGCGTTCCCTGTTGTGTGAGAAGGTGCCCCTGGAGGCTGTGGAGGTTTGGGGACCGGCAGAGGCAGCTGCTAAAGTGAGGTTGGCAGAATGAGAGGAACAGGGTAACAAATAGGTTACAGGGAGTGGTGAAGAGATGAGGGTCCTGTTGCGTCTGGGAGGTACCTGAGAAGGCTGATAGAACAAGTTTACTTGAAGACCTCGTATGCCAGATTCAAGGTGGCAGCAGGGTCAGAAAGGAAATTTTGATATCCATTCCCTGGTAGGGCCTGCAGATCTGTAAGCTGCCGTGTTGCTTACTGGCAGGTTTTCAGAATGTTTAACCAAAAAGACTATGTGTGCTGAAGCACAGTACTATTTTTGTGTTTTAATATTCTAATATTCATAGGGCTGCCAGGACAGCATACTCTTGTTCCAAAGATCTGAACCTTAGAAACTCTCTTTAGTTTCTTAGCTATTCAGTTCAGTTTTTCTGTCCTCATTTTCTTTTTTTGTCTCCTTTCTTGAATGTCTTTTCTGACCAACCCTTCTTGCCGTCAACACAAAAGAAATCTTTTTCACACTTTTTGTCTAGCTGTCTACAAAGCATTACTGCATTTCTTCAGATCTCATCAAAACTATTCAGAGACCAGCTCTGCTTCATGACTTAAAATATCTGATGTTCCCTAATAAGCTCATGAAATCTAATCCAGTGCATGAAGTGTTCCCGTATTCCTGTACTCTTCTTACTAACTTACTATTTTTTCTTTTTTTTTCTCCCTCTCACCCTTGCATATGACCTACTGAAACTATTTCTTCAGATGTATTTTATGTTATCTATGTTACTTGCATGTGTGTGTGTTCTGGTGGATGTGTGCTCTTTTGTAGACTTGTTTGTTATATTGTTTGGATGCCTCGAGCCAGACATGCTTAAGATCCACATTTTTGTAAACTGAAAGTAGTTAAATTTGATAAATGTGTGGACTGAAATTAGTTAAGAAACAGGCTGTGTGGTGACTCAAATGTCTTTCCAAATATGTGATAAACATTTATTATCATTTTAGCTGTGTGCTGAAATAAGATTCCAACTTTGGGCAAGGAGCAAACATGACACTCTTTAATGTTCCTTGATGCAGGTTTCTACTTTGATGTGATGGAAATTACTCCTGAAGCAGTTGGGATTCACAGATTCAACAGAGACAACGAAAAGGTAGTAATAACCTAGTTAACGTCTCAAACCTTGAAAGAATATGGTCAAGGCTTGAAGTCTTTGCCGTTATCTGATTTTTTTCTTTTTTTTTTTTTTTTTTTTTTTTTTTGTCTGAGATACTTGCTTTCAAGTTTCATTTATTGATGCAAGTCCCTGGGATGATTTTCATAAGGAAGTATTTGGTCTGTAGCTTGAGAGTATCTACAGTGCAAAGTCTGAACTAGAACTTATACGGTAGTTTTTTGAGGAAATATTTCCTTTACTGGAAAATGTGGATTTACTGAAACCAACGCCGTTTTTGAAACAGGATTAACTTTAAGCTTATTGAGAGCTTAGTACACTTACATGACTTAGTCCCCATCTTCTAAGTTGCAGACACACAGATAAGGATATGTTGAAACTTTGTGCTATAATATTTTGTCTTTTATCTTGCTCTAAATGCGTATGTAAAGACCTCATTTTGCTGTCCTGCCTGGAGTAACCTACAAGCTACATAGTGGTATGTAAGTAAACGCAAGCTCAAGTCCAATTGGAATTAAAATAGGAATTGCCGTTCTCATATTCTGGTTGACGAAATGACAGAAAAATGTTATTTATAGCAAATAAATACATTAATTAAAAGATGACACAGTTTCACTTTTGTGCAGAGAGAAATAGATTTAAACTTTTGTGACGTTGCTTGATGCATCTGAATTTTATGTACTTGCTTTAATTTTATATTTCTGAGTTATTGATTCTTAAGCAGCCTTTGGTGCTGAGAAATGCATAGAGAAGAGTTCACAACTTGCACTAGAACCTCTTCCCATCATGCACTGATTTAAAGTTTGATGGATTTGCCAACAGCACCGAGGTTATGGGTTGCATTCTCCGTCATGAGTCTTTAGGTCCATCTTGTGTGTATGAGTAAAGAACTGGGCCTAGTTGAAAGCAGATTTCAGGGTCAAGACAAGGATAATCAATGATAAATATCTTTTGTGTTTTTAACCAGTCTCCAGCTTGGCATTTTATACTGTGTAAGGTGCTCGTTAACTTCATGCATTCCCTCTTTGATACAGGTTTCAGACTTTCCAAAGGAGGTGGAAGTACGAGCGTTGATTGAAGGGCAGTTCATGGCCAAGAGGATTCATGCTGAAAAGCTGGGATATAAAGTCAGTAAGTACGATGAAAAAGCTGCAGAACTAATGGTGCCAGAGATCAAACACAAAGATAGGAGTCTCGACAGTAGTGTCAGTATTGTGATTCTTGTCCTGCCTGACGGATACGGAAACTGATATGAATTCTAAGTTAGCTTCCTGGAAGAAATTTTGGTGGTGTGTTGGGAGCAAGTTTTTGCAGGTATTAACTTTAGAAGGACCGATGGTTTAACTTTAAGATGACTTCTTTTTCAAGTATTCTTGCTGCTTCATTGTTACTGAGCTGCATTGTCAATTTTTAAATAAGAGTTTGGGCTTCGACAGCTTGTTAAGTGAAAAGACGACCAGCCTTCTGCCTAAGGCACACAAAATCTGAAATCTATGTTCAGTTCCTGGATCTGCCATAAGCTGGTCACTTACCTCTTTACCTCTGTTTTCTGTTAATAAAGCTGAAGCCCTTCCCCTGTCCTGTGGTTTAGAAAGCAAGAGATCCTGCTTGCTAGAATGTGTAATATGAATAGTTTTTAGCATATTGGAACAACAAAATCAGCCAGTATTTTACCTATAGAAATGGGATCAGATCATTACTAGCTGTGCAATTCTACAAAAAGAATACAGGCAAGTTGGTAAGATGTTTTATTGGTGTTTCCTGTCAGTGTATCAGCTAGTGGCATCCTAAAAAATACTCAATTAACTCATCTTGAGGGTTCTTAACCAATGTTTTATTTTTTAAAAACATATTATTTTTATCTACATCCTGACCTCCTCCTTTACAAGCCAATGCTGATCTCCTCCTTTACAAGCCATTGCTTGACTCCAACCTCCAGGCTTTTATCCATAATCATGAAGGATAAAATATTTTTGGGTTTTTTTAAGAGAGCTGAAAGTTGAGAAAATGTGGAGATACTGGAACAAATCACAAGGCTTGGCAAGACCACCTCATAAATTTATGCTGTAAAGGTTTTCCTGTTATATATTTTCTTATATACTTGAAACCGTATTTATTTGTGGAGGTTATTTATGGAGACAGGCAGAGATCCACATAGTTTAAAATACCTGTTTATCCTTCATTCTTAGATTCTGCTGCACCAAAACCTTGGCTTGAATAGCCTAGAAGGCTCATGGCTGAAGAGGATACTTTTGCACTCTGTAAATGTCAGGGGTTAGACAAACACCAGAGTGCAAGAAGAACTATTTAAGATATCAGGCAGCTCTGGCACAGAAACAAACAGGTAGAAATTATCTGTAAATACATTCAGGCTAAGTAGGACAGCCAAAAACCTAACTAGTTTTAGGATGTGGCTTAATAAGCTTTAAGAACACTTTTTTTTTTTTTTTTTTAATGCTGTATATGTCTACAGTAAAAAGGAGATGGGTGTGATTGCACTGTGTTCCTGTAGATTCCTTGGAACCTTGTATGCTTTTGTTTTGTTTCATCCCAAGGGTCTTTTAGCTATTTGGTAACTAAAAGATGAGTTGCTTTAAAAAAGAACTGCTGTACGTAGTGTAGGCTGTACGCATCTCCCATTTTTCCTTAGTGGTATTATTTAAATGTCATGTTCAGTTATTTGTGTGGTGATGGTAGGCTTACATCTGCATTTGTTGTGTGGCAGCTCTGAAAACAGGGTGTATTCTCAGCATGTTTCTTTCAGGGTATGGATGAGCATTGTGGGAATTACTCTGGTATTGCCAGACTTTCTCTTGTTTAATAGCTGCTGTTTTTCAGGGTGCTTTTTTGTTTTTAGCGTGATTTAAAAACTTATTTATCTTTTGGATGAAATATACAGTCAGGACCCTTGTGTTTATTCAATTCCTTGTCTACATGGGGAATTTACTTTGATTTTTTCCAGGAATCAAGCTGATTTACATTCAGAAATACAATCACAGCAGTGTAAATCTTGGCTTTTTTTGTTATTGTTGTTTACACCAATGGGAGAATACAGTAATAACTGCTCAGAAGATCTTGAAAGTTATATGATGACACCTATCAAATTGATCCGTAACAGAAATGGAAGTGGCACGGTCAGTCACAACAAAGGCTTTGCTGTGGTGTCCTGAGGTTTGTGTGGTGGCATCTCAGTGGTGCAAATGAGTCGGAGACCTGGCTAAGAATTGCCCTAGCTCTGGCACCAAGGTGATGGAAAATTGTTTTGGCAGAGTCATGAATCTGCCTCTTTATTCTTGGGCCAAATGCAGTTTGGATGCCTGTAATCTGAAAAGCAGCAGCGTACATGGAAGAGAATTTTATAAAAATAAATAAATAAAAATCTGTCATCTAGAGTTCTCAGTTATGCGCTGTGAACAAGACAAACATTAGATAATCCCCTAGAATTTACTTTCAGTTAATGAATATATTATCTTGCTAGGAGCAGTATTTTGAATCCTCGGTCTAGCTAGCACTGCAGGAAGAAGTGCAATGATGCTGAAAGAGTGTTTTATATGTGAGGCTTTGTTCTCAGTTTGATGTGTCCCGTATATTATAGTTCTTACATAAATTACAAATAATAGTTTAAAAAAAACCCCTTAAAACAGTTCTTCAGGTGCTGTTTGCGCTTGCCTGCAAGCATGTGCAGAGGTTTCAGTGTGGCTCATGTGCCAGTAGAGGGCAGGGGATTCTGTCTCATGGTTTTTTCCTTTGAGGCTGGGATGTGTATGTCAGCCTTATTTTGGAAATGGCACAGAGTCACCAGATGATCCTTAGGAGAAAAGTTAAACCTTACATTAATCGTGATTTAAGGGTTTTAAAAGTGTGTGTCACTCTGTTCTAATTGCTCTAATCTTTCTCAATCAGATTTCAGGGGAAATCATTCAGTAACACCCTGTATCCTGTTTTGCTTATGTGCTTAAGGGGTGGATAGAGTGTTGTGATCTAGAAACAAACAAGTGAAGTTTGGTCTGTCCCTGTTGTTTACATCCTCCGATTCAGAGATTCATGTAGATAAGGTGAAGGTTTGCTGTTCTGCCTTTATTTTCCTGGATTTTGATTGTATCATAAACACCTTCTGTTTTGTCACTTCCTTTTTCTGCTCGCAGCCATCCCCTTTTGAAAGCTGAACTTACAACTGGAGTTCAGAGGCTAGTCATGCAGACAGGCTTGCTGCGTGGTTTGAGGACTCTGAAGTCAAACCCATGGCAACTTTATAGAGAAATGACAGTGTCTGCAGCTCAGTGACACAGGTGATCACAGCAGCTATAAAGCTGTCAGTGGTTCAGACTGATCTGCCAGTATAGACTTTAATAATCGTGATGATCGCTTCAGAGTTGCCTCTGTTCCTGACCAAGCAATCCTAAAATTCATATTGATGCTGACTGGAGAATGTTGCGATGGTCCTTGCTTGGGCCTAGCAAAGCTGTCCTGGTGAAGACCCACAAAACTGATTGTTCTTGGGAGCAAAATCTCTCCCCCTGCCCGCTGATGGGTGAAGTAAATATTGGTATGATGTATGTTATGTATGCTGAAGGAAAACAGCACACAGGTAGGGGTTCTGGTGTTGATCACACATGTAGTCAATAGATATTTAAATGATGTGCTGGTCTACAGTGTAGAAACCTTCATGTTAATGGTAATCTGAGCACTATGTCTATGCATACTGGGTCAGGTGTGTGCTAGGGTTGTGTTAAATAAGCTTCTGTGGGACTGCAGCAGCAATTAATAAATCCTGTCTTGTAGGTAGGCTGATTATCTGGGGCGGGGTCTGTGTTGAAGCTGTTAGCTTTGGACAGGGCTTTCCGCCTTCACGTTGTTCTGCCTGTCAGCGGGTTCGTAGTACTCCAGTTGCCCAATGTGCTGTTCGTGTCATATTTATACCTTTAGGAATCTGATTCTGCCACCTAACTGTCATCAGCAGGGGGAGGCGGATAGAAGGTTCCAAATTTTACAAGCGCAAGGTTTGTCCATAAAATCCTGCATCTGTGTTTATTATGTGATTTACGGTTTCTTACGTACATAAATCCGTCGCTTGCAAATAACGCTGGTGCCCTGAATTCTGCTGACTGGGTGCGTAAGTACTAGCTGGGGTGACACAGACATGCCTGTGGCTTTGCACTGGTGTAAGAATGAGCCATTTTTTTTCCTTAAATGCTACATGTTACCAGTGTTTCAAATGTGTGAAAGTACATCTTTCTGATTGGATACACAACAGGATGCATTCTTAAACAAAACAGCAGTCCTGCAGCGCTAGGGAAAAAAAGGGAAATGTCAGAGCCTGCTGGGCCTGACTTCTCAGTGGTTAGAGTGGGAACTTAGATCTTCTGAAGAACTCAGTCTAAGATTACATGAGGGCAAACTCCAAGGTGCCAAATTTCCTTTTTCCTTCAGGTGGTGTTTTCTTCTGATGCTCTTTTCAGCAGATTGAAGGTAGTAATAATGTGTGGCTCTATGTCTGCAGGGAAGGCAATCTGATGGAGCGAGGGAAGCTCGGAAAATATCAATTAGTATAACATGGAACGATTGTGTTTCATCGTTCATGTTGTCATTTGGAGGCTCAGAAACCCGAAGGTGAGGCATGAGGCTGTCACTTCTCAGCAAAGTGTTGGTCTGTTGGAGGATGAAGTGGCTCTGCAGTTCGGCAAGGCTGGGTGTCACTGGTCCTCAGGATTCTCTGGGGATGGCTTTGTGTCAGGCTATGAGACAAGTTTTTCTGCTGGTGGTTGTCTTTGACCGACTGGCTTCTGTGATTGTAGTCTCTCAAACTCTTACGAATTATCAGGAACGCTGGGGTACTCGTTCCGTCAGTCGCCTTTGCCTTCACCGCCAAGTATGTTTCTACTCCAGTTGTAGCAGTGTTTTGGCTGAAATTAGGAACGCTGTGAGTGAGGCCATTTTGTAGTTGCATACAGATTAAATTGATGTTTATGCCCCACGGGATTTAAATTTCTTGGAGAAATCAATACTAAAATGTTGTGTTGGCTTCGTGCTTGTCTCTTGCTGTTTGCTGCTAAGAGTGCTGATGATGTTTCAGCGGCACAAGGGTGACGGCTTTGTTAGAGGCCTTGTGCTTCAGCAAGTGAGTGAAAACAGTTTAAAAACAGTTAGAAGACAGTGCCCTTGACAGGAGGTTGAAGTCCTCTGTTTAAAGTAATACTGAATAGTGGTAATGGTCAGATTGAAACATGTATGAATAGGGACGGGGCAGAGCGTACCACTCGGTGTGTGGTACAAACAGACCATAAATACCACCCTTGCCATTAGATCTTAAGCCTATATTTTTGAGGGAGGAGTGCTGGCTCAAGAAGTGCTTTCAAATTCATCAAAGGCAGGATCTTCCTCCCAGATAAGCTAGTGATTCTGCTGCAGAGGATATTTGTATTTTCTGATGAAACTTCTGGCTGATAAGACTGCCAGCGTGAGACGGGCAATACCTTGCCAAGGACTTGACTGTATCCCCTCTTATTTCCCACAGAACATCAGGCTTTTATCACGTAGCAGAGCCTTCTAGGCACGATCAAGCAAGGCTTGGTTTTAAGCCAGTGATCTGGAGTGAAAGGTTGGTTAGCTCATTACCAATTCCCTGACCAAGTATTTTACGAAAAGGGCTTTTTATTATTACTTGGCTCAGGAGAGTACAGTATTAGTTTAACTAATTTTTAAAAGGGTTAGATAAAATGTCTCTGAAGGAAATGACCTAATGTGCTATAAGGAAGCTGCTTACGTGCTGTAGAATTTTTCATGCAGTGGCTATTGTCTTGCTTTTATTTTGTTTTATTATTGTTATACATATACAGGAAACACAATGAAGACAGAAAATCTGAAGAGTTAATAAAAAGATTGCAAGGGGTACTATCTGTCTTTTTTTCCTGACACAATGATAAAATGTTGTCATTGTTTGAACAATCACTTTTAATGTTTGGTCAGCAAAAGACCAAGTATGTAAATGGTTCAATTCCTGTGCCCTGATGTTAGGAGAGATTGTTTATGAGTGTTTCAGTGGATGTACTCTTCAAGCAGTATTCAGAAAAATAGTCAAGCTGTCAGCTGGCTGGTTTTGTTAGAGCTTCGTGGATCTCTAGAAGCTGGGGACTTGGAGATCAGTTGGGTTATCCAATAAATCTCCTTTTATCGCTTGTTTTTTGAGACTGATCTATAGTTTTAAATCCATTTAGATTAGCAAGGGAGTGACATGATTGCAGTCTATAAGTACCTTCTTGGGGAAAGGAAACTCGATAGTATAGGACTCTTGAGCCTTACAGACAGAAACATTATGGTTCAATAACTGGAAGTTGAAGGTGGGCAAACCTCAAATGTCAAGGAAGGTGCAGATTTTTAACAGAAACTGAAATCAAACAGTGCAGCAATTGACGGTGGTATAGTGAATTCTTTAGCACTGGCAGTTTTAAGAACAAGATGGGTTTTTTTTCTAAAAACAGGTGATCTGGTCCAAAGAGATCATTTATGTCATAGAAGGGTGAATTCAAAGGATCAGCATGGTCCATTCTGTCTCAGACACATGGGAATCCGTAAGAGATGCCATTGCTAGGAAGCTCATCTGATTTACAGCTATTTATACATTGCTTTGTATTAATCATTTATACCAATAGCAGCTGCTGGTATCACTGTAAATGCTACCCTGTTTTGATGATCATTCTGCTTGTAAAATACCACATTTACCTTAGTTGACACTTAGTGAAATGTTACATGTTTATTATTTTAAATCGTTCTTCCTGTGTCTTTCTGTATTTTCATTTTTGTTGCTCAAATGTGACAGGCCTGTTAGTGAACCCTAATCAGCTCTCCCAATCTTCCCTAGTCCCTCCAGCTGACTTTCCTTTTTTCTGATTTAAGGTGACTCAGCTTCTCTTACACATCTCACGTTACACCTCAGTTCTGAGCACTGAGTATCTCAGTGCTTCCAGCTGCATCAACCCACACTTGAGGTTTTGCAGTGTTAACAGGGGTTCCACTAGAGAAGTCGTTCTTTCCCTGCATACTCTATTTGCCTGCACGTACAGTGATTTTTAGCTGTGACTGTGTTTGTTGCATGAGATTAAGCAAAACAGTTTTGCCTTACTTTAAAAGAGATTACTGCCTAAGTTTGTAAAACAATTTAAAATATCTAAAGCTTTGGTTTGATCCAGACTTTGATTTCCAGAGGACAGCTGCTCAGTGCTTACTCAGATTATCTCAAGAAAAAAATAACCAAGCACCCCCCACATTTCTTGTTTAAGTAAAAACCAAGTAAAAGTTCACACGTCTGTGGACAAGGGGAATTTTGCAGTCTACTTGTATAACTTTAATTCTCTTCAGACATGAAAGAGTTAATTTGGGCAGCTTTTTTTTCTTATTCTGGCCTGTGGTTTTCAAGAGCGCACATGAAGGTTATTCTTTTTTCCGCCTTTAAACTATAATGTTATTAAGCCTGTATGTGGTGTGTCTAACTTATGCACTAGCAAAGGTGTGCATGGTGCATGTGAAATGGCAGGTCTCAGCCCCAAGGCTTTCACAGTGTCAGTTTAGTCCAAGTGTAAAGGGTGGCAAAGGTTGGGACGTTCATGAAAAATAAGCTTCAAGTGCGGTACGTACTTCTAAAGTTCTCTCTCTGACGTGAGTAAGAACAGAAATTTTTTAGCTTTGCACTTGGAGGCTGGACTTTGGGATCAGTGACAGGACTGACCTGAAGAAGAAAAATTGGGTGTGTGGAAGAGTGAGATTAGAGCACCCACAGAATTAAGTCCCTTAGTGATAGGGTAGGTGACATGAAATTCCTGATCCCAGCTTCCGGACAGTGATATCATTTTTCTCTTTGATGCTGAAAAGGCCGGACTTGGCAGTCTCTTACAGTGGCCTTCAGCTCATCAGTGCTATACTTTTCTTAGTTGGAAAATCTAAAGAATGGATGAAAGAACACAAAGAAAAAGTTTGCTTGAATCTGAAATTGTCTTTTTCTGACTGCACTTACAGTGATTGTACAGCATCAGACAGACTCAAAGTAAAACTAAACCCAGGAGTACCTGCTGAGCATTGTACATCAATTACTGCTCAAGTAGAGAGTGAGTTTAAAAACGGTCACTTCTCTACCACTTCTGTTGGTTTTAAAGTATTTGTCTTCCATTTGACAATATTTGAAGCTTAATAAGAAATTTCTGAAAGCAGGAAATTTGAAATTAAAAATAGAAGTATGTGTATACATACAAGGAAAAGGTGTGTTTGTGATGGTTTTATTTTTGATAGTGTCTCAAAGTGAAATAGTTCTTTAGAGGATACCTGTACTGCAGGTAACGGCACTTGTCAATCTTTATCTGAAATGTTACTAAAGCGTGGCTTAACTCTTAATGTCTCACCTCTGGGTGTGCCTATCTCAGTTGGTTCTTCTGGAATGATAATGATTAGATGTTTTCAGAAGTTCTGGTGGATGAAAGTTCCATTAGCCCCTGTTTGTAGAAATCAGCTAGCGTCTTTCTAAAATACAAATCTGTGTGCTTTTGTATTTCCGCTTTTGCAGTAACACTAAGCGAAAGGAACGGCTGCATAGGAGTTTGAATGAGCTGAACGCTCTGTCTGAAAAACTCCACTAGAAGGTGTTTGGTGTGCGCAAGCACATCATACTGAATTCTTTCTTTTTACAAAGCAACGATATTACTAAAGGTAACAATACTGAACAATGTATATTCATTGTAGAAGTGGTATCGAATGCCAGTATTATTTTGGACAACAAATGAACTGACTTAGAAATACGTTCGATTTCCGTAGCCTAAAGTCGGTAGCCAAAGTTTCAGTGTACTTACCTGTCTAGTTAATGTACTCCATCATTGAGAGTAGCTTTCTTCAGGGTGTTCTCATGTCTTATTTTCAACAGGTTAAGATCACTTTTGCTATATTTCAAATCTGGGCTTTGTTGGTAGAGGGCTTTGGATCCTAGAGGTATCCATGTGCTGAAGGAAGGCTTCTGGGGGCTCTATTCCAGCACATCCTTGGCTGCCTCCTCTGTGTTTCCAGGACTGAGTCGCTCAGTTCCTTCCCTCTCCATTGCTGGTATATTTTACCAAACAGACAAGCGTCAATATTTATCCGTACATAGCAATTTCCATGTATGCATCTCAACAAGTAATTACGGAAAGCCTGAGGGCACTCAGCATTGTTACAGGTCAGCAAAGTATTTCAGTCCTCTCAGTGCCCATCTTAAAACATACATGACAGCAGAAAATAATGTCATATATTAGCCTCTGTAGCAGCAGCCCTGTGAGTAGCATTGGAATGAAGGTGGTCACTGGTCACAGAACTGGAGGGATTTTAAAGGATATTTTCAAAAGCATTCACCCTCTTCACTCAAGGTGCTCTTGATCTTTTTCGTCTGTGTTTATTCTGGTCAAAAATGAACTTTTTGTTGTTTTGAAGTAGTTCAAATTATAATGGTAACACAAATGTACAAGTGGAGAGCTGCTTGAGTAATCTCTTCAAATTAAGTGCACTTCTAGTTAAATGACTTAAGTTTACCTGCAAATGAACACTTGTGCTGCTGAAAAAGTGATACAAAGCTTCGTATTTCATACTTAATTTTGCCTGTGAACATGAAAGGCTGGTACCCACTGAAATGCAGGTGAACGTCTGAAGCCGATGTTTTTAAGTATGACACATTAGAATAAAAAAATTACTGGAATATCTATTTGAAAAGGTGGAATTGTGTTTTTGAGTGATTTGCAATTACTCAGGACCTAGTAGCTTCTTATTTATTTTTGTGTTTTAAATTCCCTTTTTTTTATTCATTACCTAAAGCTATTAATAAATCCTTTCAACTACAGTAGCTGCTATGAGCTGTGATACAGGTCAGTGCAAATTTTAAATGTTATCTAGGCTGTTACTTACAAGCGTAATCACTGCAAGGGCATTCCTGTTGATTTCAGTGTTGCCATTTGCATGAATAAAGGTTAATCATGAGAACCAGGAGAGTGCAGGACTATAACCCTAATTTCCAGCCCTTGTTATATGCTTGAAAATGAGCTAGATAGCTCCTTAGAGGCCTGACCATTTAACTGGTTTGCACTTTAACCAAGGGGCTAAACTGATAGAGTGAGCAGTTCCAATTTAGAGAGGCCTCAGTTTGACTTCTTGCATCTACCTCCTCCGTACATCCTTTCTGGCTGGCCTGATGGCATGCCCAACACCCCAAAATCAGCTCCAAATTCTGGGAGACTGCAAAAGCAAAAATATGTTGAGGACTGACGTAGGATGTGTTGTATTCTACTGGTTAAAACAAGAAAGTTTTATATACATAAATTTTTATTTATACACATGCATACTCACACTACATGGGGGGGGGAGAGAGAGAGAGAGAGTGATGCCTATATCATACAAATAACTTTTCTGTATCATTTAGAGGATGGGAGGCAAGACTGGAGCTTTACAGAAACCTTTAGGTTATTATAACGGATGTATTTCTGAAATGAATTGTTTTCTCTGAGTAGTCACTCGTGCAAGTGACTGCTACATGTGGAGAAAATGTCTTGTAAAAAAACTGTTGTGGCTTGGGTAACTCATGTGCGTCTGATGCTTAGGAGCCATACCACAAATGTATGGGAAATGGGATCTAATGGATAACGTATACCTAAGAGCTCCACATAAAAGGCTCAAAGAACAATTATATAAGTTGAATGCAGTGTTTTAAAAACAGCTTCATCCATTTTCCTGCCATTTTTGTGCTTTTCTTCTAAATAACTCTAATGTATATTAATTAATTGCTTGAAATAATACCAATAAATCTAACAAGGTTTGTCTAAAGCTTGGCTGCACAGAGGAAACTTCATGTTTGTTTCAGTGGTGAGAGAAAAAGCCATTTACTGAAAATATTAAGAAAGCTAATATTAATTTAGATGGAACTTAATGAAATCTTTAATGGCTTTTTAAGATTGTTTTATTTTCCTTAGATTTTAATTTGAATTAAATCATTACTATTGTTAAATTAGTTAAACACTAAATTAAGAAATGCAAATGAAGTGAGCCCAAAATCCAATGTGGTTATTGTTTTTATTGATATATGTAGGCTAGTGGTGCGGAACAAATTCCAATTATATCTGATCTGTTATTTGCAGTACAAGTTCCTGACTCTTCATTAAGTGTAATACATTAGATTAAATGTTTTGCTCAATAAGAGCTCAGAAAATACCAGTATTACAATAAACCTCTTGCTGCTTTTGCCTCTTTGTTTGGGCTGTTAGCACTGCGTATAATGCAGGCTTCAAGGCTTTCTAGGTTAAAGTTTTAAAATCCTGCCCAGCTGTGATCATCAGAGAAAGATAAATGTAAACTTAAGGTAGCGTAGTCACAGGAGGCCCAGGAGCGAGGCAGAGTTGCTAAAGGCAACTCCATTACATACATGAGTTCACCTGAATAAATGTTCAGTGGCTTCTGCTATGTTAACTTTAAATACTAGTAGCTAGCGAGGAAAATGCTAGTTTCACGTCATATATCTCCCTATATGATTAAAACATCCAAAATAAATGAAGCGTGTCTTCAAGTATCAGAACTAGATTACTCCAAGTTGTTCTTTATCCTTTGGTTTATATTTTTATAAAATGCTGTATCCTAAACTGACCAAAATCAGTAGAAATCTAGGTAGGAAAGAGGAAAATGTATGTGCCATTTTGGGGCTTGTCTGCTTTGTGCACAGTCAAGGTACTCGTCTCTGTAAAAGCTCCTTTTTCATTTTTAAGCTATTGTTTTCCTCGGAAGCCACTCAGGAAGGCGAAATCGAGCAAACTAGCCGCCAAAGCTGCCCATGGCTACCCTGTGACAGTCCCAAGTTGGGAGAGGACACTGTAACCGAGGGTACACCTTGCTGCAGGACTGGCCCAGCGCAGCTCTGGGCAAGCCAGGCACACGTGGTGGTACCACGTTCCCGAGCTGTGGCTGGTTTGTGCCTGTGCTGCTGCATCCGTCCTGGTGCTGCAGGACTCTGGGTAAGATGGTAGGGTTTCTCTGGTGTCCTCTAGAGCTGCTGTTTGAGCTGCTAGAGGAATTGTATTATCATGCAGTGTGGAAGAACTTGCCTGTCCTGTTGAGCCCCCACGCAGAAGCGTTCATAGCTTGCCAGTACAGTAGTGTAAAATACTTACAGCTCAGCATGCTCCTCACTTCAATTTATTCTAGCAGTGTCAAGGCACGTGTCCAGCACAAGTGGATGAGCTGCCTGTGCTTCTGGCTGCACTGCATTTACAGCAGGGTGTAGAGAGAAAATATGAGACCTCGTCACTGTTTTAAACCTTCTGGAAGGCCCTGTTGGCCTTTGGTGAGGAATCCATGCGCGTGGGAGGCTGACAGAGCAGTGGCGACAGCTGATGTTTACAGCAGTTGCTCTGGTTTCACTGTGTGTACATACATTTCTTTTTCTCCCGCTGTGTGAGGTAAGCAGTGCTAGTAGCTTCATCATCATCCATGTGAGTAAAACTGATTCAGCTTCAGTCAATTAACCTTTTCCCGGCAGGATAAGTGTTGGAGTTGATGTGATAGAGGCTTGTTGGGTAGGATAGAGGCTTGTTGGGTAGTTCCTCTTCTGTTTTACCCTAATGTGGTGGGCATAGCTAGTGTATCCAAAGTGCTTGTTGGCTTTGGGAGATAGGATTCCAATGCTGGGATTAAGTCGTTTGCAATGTCTGTGTCTATGGGGGGAGCATGTGGCAGAGGTAGGACAAGACATTGAGCACTAAACCTTCTCACCCTGTGCCCAGAGAAACTTCTGCCCATTCTACTTCAAATATTGGAAACCAGTCCTTTTCTCCTACTTTCTCTCTGTCCTCCTCCTCTTTCAGTTTCTCCGAGTTCTGGATCAACCTGCATCCTGAGGCACTCAAAATGGTTCTGTGAAAGCACTGAAAGAGACCGTAATCTTTCGTTACTGGAATGAATGGAAAAAACCCTCTTTTCTGCATCATGATGAGGACCTCATGGTGTTTGCCATGTTGCTTTGTTTTGTGCATTTGACTGCTCAGTAACTGCTACCATACAGTTAGCAAAATGCTTCTTCCCTTTCTTGATGCTTTCCTCCCATGCCCGTCATTGCAGAAATCCGTGGAGTGTGGCTCCAGAATGTCCCCCTGAAACACTTTTGTCTGTCAGTGTAGTCTATTTGTGCTACTCCATTCCCATGGTCGTCAGAATCCCTACTCTGTGCCTGGACTAAAAATGAGACCATTCTAGCTCAAAAACCTCCCGTGTGTTGTGCTGGGTTTGTTGGTGAGCATGATGGCAGCTATCAAGTGCCTCCTGGCAGGTGGTGGTGTGTAGATGAGGAGTTTCTGGGTTGCAAACAGAGATTTTACCTTGCAGGAGACGTCTTGTGGTTTTGAGGCTGACATTGCTGGGCTTCTCTTCTGGAAGATTTTTGAAAATGCTCTTACGTAGACGTTTTCAGGTGCTTCTTCCAAACTTCTGGGTCTTTTTGCCACGCTGTGATCAGAGGATAACTAGACTTCCAGAATGGTCCTCTGGCCATCTAGCACCATGTTGCAATGGCGTTATCTTGTACTTGCTTAACTGAATTGAATGGTGTGGCACTGCAGCAATCTGCAAAGAATGAGGATCACTGCCTGCAGGAAGAGCAAACAGTGGGTTGTTTTCAATGCATAAATGGGAATCAATTATGGAGAAGTCCTGGAAGCACTGGCATGGAGGAAAGGTGGGCTGGTGTTGAACTTGAAGGTTTGACCATGCTGCACCATAGAAGCCTGTATTGCTTCCTCCTGCAAAGCAGACTGGTTTCAGGTGGCTAAAGTGTTTTGCAGGCTGTGACCCAGCCCAGGCAATCAAGCCCCAGTATCAATGAATAGTGAGGATAGTACTGCTGGATTAGAATATAAATCTTAATCAGGATTAAGCCACAGCAAATATGTACCTGTGGAGCAGAACGTGCTGTATGAATAGGAAACAAGCTAAAGAGATTCCATAATTTCAGAGACAGCTCTGCTTCAGTCTGTAAGTGGTCGTGCCCTTTTACACTCTAAGGACAATTGTTATTGCACCAAGGATGAAACTTTTCTTTGAAATCAAATTTGCTTGTTGGCCCATGACTGAGAAAAACTTGCTGCAGGATGTGTGCAGGATTCAGTCACCCCATCTGAAATTCTGTCAGGGCTGAAACGAAATGTAAGCAAGAGGAAGAACCATGGAATGGTACAGGCTCATTTGTTTTCACATGAATACACGAGAGCAAAATCTCACTTTCATGAATCAGCGTTTCCTTTGTCAATAATTTTCAATATTAAACAGTAAGGTGACACCAGGATTACATAGGAGGAAAAGTAAATTAAACTGCAACAAAGGATTCTTGAGGGTAAATTGACACCTTGGGTCTTGATTCATGGTTCAGCTACGGAACAGGATGGGAATAACTGTTTCCTTCCCACCACATTTAAAATTGTATTGTAACTGAGAGATAAAAAGGACATTTCCAGACCCTGAGAGGATACAAGTTCATCCAAATCCCACACTGTATTGAGAAATGATTCCCTTATTCCTTTCCATGTTTTCTGAAAATTGTAATGCTCAGTTTGCCAAGATATGGAGCATATAGTAGTGTGCTTCCCTTGTTGCCTAGAAAGAAAATAGCTGATGTTTTAGTATCCTCATGTGCTGAAATGTCATATTCTTCGGCTGAAGTGCAGTGTTTCCTCGTCTTCCTTCTTGCCAAATCCATTTTGTGTTTCCACACCTTAACCTCTTCCTGACCTAGTGCCATTCATGCATGAAAAGCCCAAGTGCTTCTAAGTTGCAAGCATAGCAGTTGTCTGTTATGTTAGTCTTGACAAGGATTCAAAGGGAAACACACAAGGTTATGAAAGTTATTAATAATTTTAATAAATAATCCCAGGGAAGTTATTTCGGAATGCTTATTTTAGTGAAAAGGCCGTCTAAATCTTATGAAACTGGTGTTTAAATTACACAGGTGTCCTGCTATTCTAATCTTAGTGGTAGAAATTTTTACCTTGAGACACACTTGGTTCGTATCCATAAGTATCCATGGGTTGACATAAATACAAATACATGCACTTCCTTGACTTGTCAGTTTAATGGTACCTCCTCCCTCAAACTTATTTGTGTAAGTCTTCTAGACTCTTTAAAAAAAAAAAAAAAAAAAAAAAAGGAAAAGTTTCCTGTATTCTTTCACTTGGCATTACCATTTCAGATGGCCAGTCCTGGAATGCTTCTGTCTTCTTTAAAAGTTCACAGAATGTTTAAAAGGCAAGCAAAAACCAAGAGAAAACAGGATCAGCAGCGGTGGAAACTGCAATTCCTTCTTTAGTTGCAGAACAGGTTCTGCCCAGACAGCAGCAGTGAAAGCTTCCCCACCCATCAGTCCCAGCTCGGACTTAAGAAAGCACCTTTAGAAGAAAATGTATGTATTTTATATAAATGGGCTTTATCTCTAGTCTGGCTAAATTTTTCTGTCTAGGTTTAAATAAAGACATTGTCATCTCATTGACTTGTTGATGCTAGTGATGCTACTTGTGTTTAAGCATGCTCTGAAATAGTTTCCTAAGTTCTAGCTTTAATTTTTCACCTTCTGCCGAGAGCCAGCAAGAAAACGGAGTCGTGCCATTTGTGACCTAGTGTATGCTTCGTGGCTCCTGGCAGAAATCCCTTAAACAGGGACATGTGGCTTGGGCCAAGTTTCTCAGAACAGAGAACTATTAGCGGAGAGACTTCCAGTGTGTTAGTCACTGTGAATATAAACATTGAGAAAGGTTTATGATATAATGAGAAAAGGCCAAAGAGGTGAGCCGTGCAGCACGCTACTTCATCCAACGTACACCTAATCCTGTGTTGCACATTCATCTCTATCTCGGGGCTTATCCTCTGATATGGTGATGAGAAGCTCATGCTTGTGACTTGAATAAATCATGTAAGTTGCATGTTAAACAGAGGACTGGTCTGTCGGGAGCCTCATCAGATTCAACAAGGAAAGATGTGGAGTCTTGCACCTGGGGCACATGAACTCCCTGCATTGATAAGAATCTAGGGGGAAGCTCTGCTGAGAGGGACATGGGAGGTCTAGCTAAAAATGAGCCAACAATTTGTCCTTGTAGCAAGGAAGGCTGACGGCATACAGGCTGTATCAACAGGAGCACAGCCAGGCAATTGAGGGAAGTGAATTATGGTCCGTTATTCAGCGGTCATTAGATCAGATCTGGAGTACTGTGCCTGGTTTGGGGCCCCTTAATGCAAGAAATGCATTGATAAACTGGACCAAGTGCAGTGGAGGGCCACCAAGATGCTTGGGAGCTGGAGGACCTGCTCTGAGCAGAGAGATGGGGGAGCTGGGCTTGTTCAGCCTGGAGGAGGCTTCAGGGAGACCTAATGGCAGCCTGCTGAGGTGCTCTTTGCTAGAGTGTAGGGCAGAAGAATGTGAGACAATGTCTATAAATCGGTAGATTAGAGTTTCTAATGGGATGATATACAAAAGAAGATTTTCACAGGGAGGAGTATAAATGTAACACTTTTTATTAGCAGGCTCTTGGGTAACTGAAAGTCTTGAAACCTTGTCTCAGAAATGTAGCAAGACACGGCTAATTTTATGTTGTTCTCCTCCTGAATAAAGTTGGTATATTGACCTAGTTCTGTCACTCTGCAGCCACGAACCAATTGGATCCCTCAGCTGCCACCCCATCTCATTTTGCCTTGTTTGGACAGAGAGAGCTAATTACAGTAGGTACTGTATCCAAATTTTTACAGATTAATTTACAGCATGATGAACAGAGTCAGTGATGGAGATGCAACCAAGGAAGTGAGGGATGCTCTGACCTTGTCACTCAGATGGATGTGGAGACATACTGCTCTTTTCCCAGATGGCTCTTGAGTTTTACAGAAAGTCAGTGACATGTTTAATTACTTCTGACAAATAGAGAATGCTTTCTCTTTTAGCTGTATTGTGTGATGCCCTTCATGACAGTGGAAAAAGGCAAAGCAGCATCTTGACCAGCCACCCTTTGGTTAGGATATTACGGACTGAAAGTCTCGATGTTGAAGTGTAGGCTTTCAGCTCCCATTGATTCTTGATGCTGTCAGGATTAGAAATGCCTGATGCAAGAAAGTGCTTAGGTACCTGTAAGGTCAATGAAACTTAAATGCATACCTAAATAATGTTCTGCAAAGAGATGTTTTCTCAGCAATCAAGATGTAGTTTACATGCTATGTGGCATTTGATAACTCTTGTTAAACAGAGAAGATTAATTTGAAATTGCATTAGGATGTGGGAAAAAAGGTCAAGATTGCTGCAATCTCCAGAATTATGATAAATATAATTAAGGCTGTAAGACTTTTGTCTTCTCATAACTCTTAAAACAAAAACATTCAGGGGAAAATGGGTATACTTGGAAATTTAGAGCTGGTACAATCAAATGTCTGTTTGCCAGATTTGAAGCTGCCTTATTTGTTGGCTTGATGGTGGATTTTTTTAAACACTCCATGTCAAATACTTTCATGTATTTTGTGATGGGGAAAGGAAAAATGTGCAAGGTGTGTCTTCCCCACTGAGAATTCTTTTAGATGACCTCTGGCTTGACCCGATTTTCAGGCTTTCATTCAAAAATGACAGAGAATTAAGGGGAGGTTCTTTAAAGAGTGCTCAAGGCTGAAATAGTTTTGCTACTGTTGGTGAAAGTAAGAATGGCTATCCTGAGTCCGGCCGAAGGGCCAGCTAGGCTAGAGTCTTCCTCTGACAGTGGCCGGTTTCTAGTACACGAGCAAGGCTTGAACAGCTATTACATCCTCCCAGTTTCCACCAGTCTGCAGTTTAGCGACTTCCTGAGCTTGAAGTTTTTTTTATTTAACAGTTGTTACAGATGTTTTCCCATGAACTTCCCTAATCACTTTTTACAAGCATGTAGGTTTTTGGCACCCGTGGTATCCTGTAGCACTGAGTACTTCAGCTGAGCTGTGCATTGTCTCTCACTAGTTTTTGTTTGTGTTGAGCATGTCACCTGATAATTCCATTTGTTCCTCAGTAGGTTTTGTACTATGAGAAACAGTGAATAGTTACTCTGTATTTATCATCTCCTTGACTGCTTGTGCTCTGCTGGCCTCCCTCTGGTATCCCCTTAGCCATTTCTTTTCTTGGCTGAAGAATTGTAATCAAGACTTACTCCTGTCTCGTTGGAAGCGGTCCCACACCTTTGATCAGCCTTGTTGTGCCTCTCTGTATTGCTTCCATTTTTATTATGTTCTTTCTGAGATGTAGGACCAGCACTGCAGCGAGTATTCAAACAAGAGACCAATCTTTTATGTAAAAGGTGGCATAATACTGTTTATGGTTTTATTCCTTTTATAAAAATTTTAACGTACTTGCTCTTTCAATTTTTGAGTATTGATTTGATATTTTAATGAAATTATTGACATTTACCTCACTTTACTCAAAGATAATACTTCAGA
This sequence comes from Nipponia nippon, assembly GCF_047370975.1. Lineage (NCBI taxonomy): Eukaryota > Metazoa > Chordata > Aves > Pelecaniformes > Threskiornithidae > Nipponia > Nipponia nippon. The sequence continues at coordinate 160,488,904 of NW_028262290.1, forward strand.
GCCTGGTGAGTGTGCAAATTTAGGTCTGTTCTTTCCATGTACATTACTTTGTACTAATTAACATTGAATTTCGTCTGCCATTTTGTTTCTTATCCCATCTCTATCATGAGAAAATTCTGTAACTCCTCGGGGTTGGCTTTGTTGTCTCATTCTCTGCCTTTTCCCACATTACTTGTGATCACCTTTCACTAGCGACTGTGAAAACCGATCACTTACTCCTGCTGTTTGTTTCATGTCTTTTTTAAAAATGATCATTAATCCATAAGACCACTTCCATTCTTGTCCTGTGACAGCCTTCTTTCTGCAAGAAACTTTGGCGAAGGACCTTGTCAAAAAAACTGTTGGAAATCCATGTTCATGCTTGTGTAAAGCAATAGAGGCAGAGACGCCTTTTGACATATGTTTGGCAGGACTTTCCCTTACAAAAGGCACCGAGTCTTCCCCATTAAATCACATTTGTCAAAGTATCTAATGAATATGTTTTTGCAGTGCTTCCTGACAGTTAGCCGAGTATGGATCTCTGTTATTGAAAGCTCCCTATGTCCAACTGGGAGCCCATTTTGATAACTGGCACCACGTTTGTCATCAATATGCCTCTGATAGTAAGGCAGTTTTAAGCAAAAGGTTATATTTTCCACAGGTAAAGTTTTAACAAATTGGCACTTGATTCATACACAGCTTTTGCACAGATAACATATGATCTTATGTATTTCTTCTCATTTATTTGAGCTGATTTGTTCTTAAACATCTCTTGTTGACACCTCAGTCTGGGACAAGTCCTCCAATACATCCCAAATTCTTCATACATTGCCCTTGAACAGTCTCAGTTAAGAGCATTTTAGGCTTTTGGCTGCTGCCTTTAATTTCTTTTTAATGTGCTTTCACCTCTTTATGTTATTTTACTTCATTGAAATGACATATTTCTGCTGTGGATTGATTATCTATTTTGATTGATTGGCTCTTGATGGACCCCTGTATCTAAGTACTTCAGGGTAACTATTATAACGTGGTTCTTCAGTAGTAACCCACGTGTTTTCTGCTTAAGGTAAGACTGGTCAGGAGTTGCTTCCTTTTGTCTAGGTTTCTTGAGTAGTCATAGCCTAAAGCATATGCGAGTTTGATGTTTACCCTAACTCATATAAGGATAACTGTAGTATCTCAATTTTACTGTATTGTCAGTCCAGACAGTCCCTCTGATCATTTTGTGTGTGTTTTAGTCATTGTTGTCATTCTGGGCAAGCGGTCTGTTGTATGGTCCCAATATTGATGTGGTATTCAAACCATATGGATTGTGTTACAAGTTGGTACAATTAACTTGTTTGTCTGCTCTGACTTCAGGTTTTCATTAACGTGTAGCAACACTCACTGCTGTGGTTTTCCTATCTCTTTGCAATATAATTTGTTCTTTTATTTTACAGCATGTAATGATTGACTGCCTTTCACCAGTATGCTGCTTCTGTCAATATCCTCATTGAAAATTAGGTGTTTTAAGGTTTTCTATCTTATTATTTAGATTTCTAGTATCAGTATAGCAGCACTTCCATGCTTGGCTCAGTAGCTTATTTCTTGTGCTATGATTAAAATGGAATTATTTCTTCTTCGTGGTTTCTTGTTCAGATTTATTAATGTCTGCTCTATCTTTTATTTATAGATACAAAGTTTTAATGATTTCAGCCCTAGAAAATGTGTCAAGTCCATTTGTACCAGCTTTAATGCACTTCTTAGTTTAAAGATTCTCCTGTAACATTGTAAATGCCAGTAGTCTGGTACCAGCTTGATTCAGATGAAACCCATCTTTCCTGCATAAGCGACGTTTCTTCCAAAAGCTTCTGCAGTTCCTACTGAATCAAAATTTAATAGTAAAAGCTCATATTTGTGAGAACAGTTACACCAGTGTAGGATTTTTTTGAAAATCATAACCAAAATATTTAATAGACTTTATTGATGGAAAGAGATTTGTTAGAATACATAAAATCTTTGATTTACAGTAAATCTATGGATACTGAAAATGCAGAGTGGTAGTTGCCAAAGCAATAGGCATTCAGGTATTGGCTGTGACTTTGGAAGGACTAAGCTATAAAAGATCAGTTTGTTCTACCGTTGACTTGGCACAAGACATTCAGAATCCTCAGCAGAGGGGAGAATCAGGCTAATAAAGGTGGATGCATGGTGTACGGATAGGATTTGGTTGTAGGAATTTGAAAGTTGAAGACAGTAAGCTAAGCAGCTTAACATCTTCAGAATAAGAGGGAGTGAAGCTTGTAAGTTCGTCAAGCTGTTTGCTTAGATCTAGACTAAGGAGCTTAAGTAGCTTATAACACCACAAGCTCACTAGCTCCGGGGGAAGGGACTTACAAGCTGTGCAACAGCTACACTTCAAAGGCCTTACAAGTACCGCTGATGAAGCCTGCAGGGCTTCTAGAGAGCATGTCAAGTAAATCTGTCTGTCTGTCTGTTTCTCTGCAGTATCCGAGTGCTTCCTTTTGTTTCCTCCTTAAAAAGTTATGGGCAACTCTCCTCCCTGGAGTTACCACAATGTTAAATACCAGGCACTTTAAAATCAGGAGGTTCTCAAAATTAATTTAGTCATGTCTTTTATACATATTCTGTCCTCCATTTCCTCACTGAAAAAACATACTATTGTCCATGCTAGGATGTACCATTTTTTTTCTGATGAAATGTTGTGTGAGGAACTTGAAAAGGATGAAGAGTCCCCTGCCTTTATAGTGGGGGATAGAAAATTATCTCAATTGTATAGTTGTGAATTAGCTATCTTTGGGATCTTCAGCTTTAAATGTATTTGTTTCTTGTTGAAGTCTTTAGGACTAGATTATCACAAGTTGCACCATAGTGCTATGGTCCCATCCAATTCCCATTGAAATCAGTTGGCTTACTTGGGGTCAAAGGCTCCTGCAAAGCAGAGATGGCTACATTCACAAACTTTTGCTCTGCAAAATAACTGTCATGTCCTCAAGAGTTTCGTTACTTACCATTCAAAAAATTACCTTCATAATGGTGCTTTCTTGAGTAATTTTGTCATCTTAAGCTTGTTCTGTCCTGACTTCATTAAGTCTAGTGAAGATGCACTTTAAATTACAGGCATATGAACAGTTTTCTGTTTTGCTCTGACTACTTGCTCCCTAGGTATTTAGTTTCTATATTTCAAAGTAGATTCTTACATGTGGTTTAGTATTTTTGTCTGTACGGACTGGAACATGTGATGATGAGTAATGGATCTTTGTAAATTAATATCTCAGTTTAGGCTGATTTTGCAAAGTAGTCTTTCAGGGTATTTTACACTGTTTACAGTGACATGTAGTAAGTTATACTAAGAGTAGTTAAAATCACAGTATGGATGAGCACGGAAAGGACCTCTGAAAATCATCTAGTCAGAGCAGGGCCAGCTGGAGAAGGTGGCCCAGGACGGTGTCCAGTTGGGTTTTGATTATCTCCAAGGATGGAGGTTCCACAGCCTCTCTAGGAAACCTGCTGTGGTGTTTGATCACCTGTACAGTTTAAAAAAAAAAAAATCATGTGTAAAAGGAATTTTTTGTATTTCAATTTGTGCCCTTTGCCTCTTGGTCTTTCATTGGACAGCACTGAGAAGAATCTGGCTTTGTTGTCTTATTCTCCCTCATCAAGTATTTATGCACATGAATAAGATCCCCTGTGAACCTTCTCTTCTCCAGGCTGAACAGTCCCACCTCTCTCAGCCTTTCCTTATATGTCAGGTTTTCCAGTCCCTTAATCATCTTTGTGGTCCTTCACTAGACTTACTCCAGTATGTCCATGTCTCTCCGGTACTCTTGCCCAGAGCTGGACCCAGCAGTCCAGATATGCCTCACCTGTGCTGAGCAGTGCTCCCTCGACCTGCTGGTAACACTCTTTTTAATGCAGCCCAGGATGCTGTTGGCCTTCTTTGCTGCCAGGGCACATATCTGGGTCATATTTACCTTGCTGTACGCCAGGATCCTCAGGTCTTTTTCTGCTAAGCTGCTTTCCGGCTGACCATCCTCCAGCCAGTCGGACCTCAGCCTGTACTGGTGCATGGGGTGTATCCTCCCCAGGTGCAGGACTTTGCACTTCCATTTGTTGAACTCGATGAGGTTCCTGTCGGTTCATCCCTCCAGCTTGCTGAGGTCCTGCTGATGGCAGCACTACCCTCTTGTGTATCAGTGTATCTCAGTTTTGTATCACCTGCAAACTTGCTGAGGATACGCTCTAGGTCATTAATGTTGAACGGTATTGACCCCTGGGGTATACCACTAGTGAGTTGCCTCCAGCTGGACTTTGGGCTGCTGATCACAACCTTTGAGTCCAGCAGTTCAGCCAATTTTCAGTCCACCTCACTGTCCATGTATGTAATCCGTACTTCATCAGTTTGTCAGTGAGGTTATTGTGGCAGACAGTGTCAAAAGCCTTGCTAAAGTTGAGATAAACAACATCTACTGCTTTCCTCTCATCCACTAAAATAGTCATCTCATCTTAGAAGGCCAACCTGACTAATGCCAATCACCTTTCTATCCTTCATATGTTTGGAAATGGTTTCCAGGACATTTTGCTCCATCTTCCCAAGGGTCAATGTGAGCCTGGCTGGCCTGTAGCTCCTGGTATCCTCCTCCTTGCCCTTGTTGAAGATCAGAGTGACGTTTGCTTTCTTCCAGTCCTCAGGAGCCTCCCCATTTGCCATGACCTTTAAAAGATAATCAAGAGTGGTCTCACAATGATATCAGCCAACTCCCTCAGCACTCTTGGGTGCATCCCATGAGGTCCCATGAACTTCTGTACATCCAGTTTATATAAATGTTCCTTAACCTGATCTGTTCCATTGAGGGTAAGTCTTCCCTGCTCTGGACTTTCCTCCTGGTCTGAGGGACCTGACATTCCTGAAAGTGAATCTTAGCAGTAAAGACTGAGGCAAAGATGGCATCGAGAACTTTGGTCCTTCATCACCAGGTCCCGTTAGTTTGCAGCCATATGCTACAGACCTTGGTCTGTATCATAGAATCATAGAATCGTTAAGGTTGGAAAAGAGCCTTAAGATCATTGAGTCCAACCGTTAACCTATCACTGCCAAGTCCACCACTAAACCATGTCCCTAAGCACCACATCTACCCGTCTTTTAAATACCTCCAGGGATGGGGACTCAACCACTTCCCTGGGCAGCCTGTTCCAATGCCTGACTACCCTTTCGGTGAAGAAGTTTTTCCTAATATCCAACCTAAACCTCCCCTGGCGCAGCTTGAGGCCGTTTCCTCTCATCCTATCACTTGTTACTTGGGAGAAGAGACCGACCCCCACCTCGCTACAGCCTCCTTTCAGGCAGTTGTAGAGAGCGATAAGGTCTCCCCTCAGCCTCCTCTTCTCCAGGCTGAACAACCCCAGCTCCCTCAGCCGCTCCTCGCAAGACTTGTGCTCCAGACCCTTCACCAGCTTCGTTGCCCTTCTTTGGATGTGCTCCAGCACCTCGATGTCCTTCTTGTAGTGAGGGGCCCAACACTGAACACAGCACTGGAGGTGCGGCCTCACCAGTGCCGAGTTACAGGGGCACTGTCACCTCCCTGGTCCCGCTGGCCACACTACTCCTGATACAAGCAATGTATGTGTGTGCATGTTTACGTGTGGGCACGTTTCCAAACAAACAAGCCCGAGGTCTGTGCTGGTTTCCCAGACAAGCTCTTCCTGTTCATGGCTCAGGATGTCAGCCAGCTGCCCCGTGAGCCAGCGATTCAATTGCAGGGGAAGTTCAGCTTGGGTGAAAACAAAGACAGCAGTACACATTTTTCTTTTGGTTTTTAATTGCTTCCGTCTCTGTATCTGAAGCATTTTTCTTAAAAATACTTCACTTTGCAGGTGTAGCCTCACGGACTTTCTCTCATCATAGCTTTTCTTATCATTTGTAGCCATTAGAGAGTTCAAAATACTTTTGGCAGGGGAGTTAACACAGGTGCTCTGGAGCAACCCCCATTGGGATAATTGCATTCTTTTTATTTAAAGTCCCCTTTTTGTCAGCCATTATCTTAGGGTTCATTTCATGTCATGAGTTGTTGTGTTGTGCTGTGCTGTCTGCCAGAGCGGGTTGTATTTCACTGTGGACTTTTGTAGGGCTGAAACTTTTGTATGCAAAGTAATTTTTTTTTTTGATACTGGAAGGACAATCCAATAAACTATTTTCTTTCGTATTGGAAATTGAAATAATGTTGCTTTTTTGGGTGGAAAAAAGTGTACAGGCTGGATTTTGATGTCTCATTGATTTTAAAGCAAAGCCTTGGCTGTAGTTCACAGTGAAAAGATGGCGCGATTTAGATGCTGCTTTGACACTCAGAAGACTTGGCCTGCAGTCCTAGTTCATCTAGATGAGTATCTTCACTGTGTCTTTTTCTCACATCTGAAATCAGGATAATGATAATTTCTATCCGTTAAGGGTATTCTGAGGATGAATTGACTATTATTAGGCCAGGATTATAAACCCACTTGGTCGTTATATGGGAAATGAGATTCAGGCCCAGAGATTTCTTTTTTGTGGTTAATTCTCAGATGAAAGATCTGCAAAGGATGCTGTACACCAACATGTACAGGGGTCTAGACCAGGGTCACTGAAGCTTTCAGGTTCACAGTGGTTTATCTGCGCCTCGGATGAGATGCTTGTATACACGTAGGGGAGAATAAACCAGTTTGACACTTAGTTCTGGAGAGCAGCACTTCTGCTGAAAACTTGAGTAGCATATGGTTTGGATTTCTGTGCAGTAGGAAAATGGAAGATGAGGGGTAGGGCTCACATTGTTTCTTCTGGGAATTCGTGGAAGGAAAGAATAGCTGATAGGCCATGTAGCCTTTGCATGGTGAGCATGATGTCTCTGATATGTCAGATCTCTGACACATGTAGTGCACAGGAGGCCAGGGCACATATGGTAAATCTTGATGCATTTTGTATTCCTCTCTTTTCAGCCAGTCAAAATTTGAGCTCAAAAAAGAAAACATGAAAGCAGAAATCTGAACATATGGCAACCCTAATTAAGAGGGTGAAGTTATTTTTTTTCACCTTCAAACTCATTGCAGTCATACTGACCTTAGTGCTCTTTCCTTTCCTATGGTGCATTCAGCTATTCCCATGAAAAGTTTGCTTTCCCGAGCAGCGGTACTGAGTAAGCATGTGCATTTTTGTTTCATAAGAAATTATGTGCTTTCAAAATTTCTTTTCAAACTGTCTGATGATTAAAGTCACATTTCAGGGGGCTTTTGTGAAGAAATATGAAGGATGCATCTCCTTTTGGAGACTGAGACTGAGATGCCTTTTCTGACTGATAACAGAAATGAGTCTTGAACCGAGATTTGACATAAATCAAGCCAGTGTCTTTGCTATAGTCTGTCTTCTGCTTGGGGCTATTCTGCTTCTTATGAAATATTCACCGGTCCAGAGAGACAGTGTGACTTTGTATGACTTGGTGGTGAAGGAAAATTTGTGGGATAAAGCAGACCTCAGTTCAGGTTCGGTCCCTGCTCTAAATCAGGTGATTTACATCCTAAGTGAGTCCATAGGCAGCGAGGTGGTAGTGTTTATCTTCTCTCTTTCTGATCTTTCTTCTGTTGCACATTTTCTGTCGCGGCCCTGAAAAACTCTTTGATTAGCTGTCATGGTCCAACAAAAAATATCTGGCAGAAAAATTCTTGACCAGCTCTCTCAGAATTACTTAGTAAGTTATGAATTATAGAACAAGGGTGCCAATATGTTCTAGGTAGTAGTACGTAGGGTTTCCCATTTTATTTAATAAGTCTTTGCTAAAGTCAGAATCTCTGTTTAGCTCCTTGGCTTGTTTGCAGCTGCTATATTCCCACTTTGCATATGACAATACAAGACCCTCTTCTAACACTCTCATTCTCATGACCAGAGCTTTGTTTTTCCCTTTTCGTGTGGTTCTCCATAATTTAGATAGCTTGACAGGGTGTCTTAGTGGATTTTTAATTTTGCAGAACTTGAGTTGATTTGCTTTTGAAAAATTAACCAGTCCGTGCCCTTGAAAAGTCATTGCATCTGTAACCTCCACATGTGATAAGTTTAAGAAAATGATTAGCAAAGGTGTCACTCATTTCTGCATGCTGTATATCAGATCGGACTTGCTGTGAAGTAGTGAACCATATTAGAGCTGTGAAATCAGCCCTGCTCTACAGGGACTACAACCAGCTGCACCAATTTTGCTACTTTTTTTCCCTTGCAGATTCAGGAATGATTGGAATGGAGTTTGACAGTTTATTTACAGATTTGCTGTGACTGACAGGATGCCAGAGGGGAAATGTTTGTACTCCCTGAAGATAGTTTTTGGTAACTAAGGCTAAATATCTGACAGGACTTCTGTTACAAAACAGAATGTGATCAACAGTTGTGTTACTGCAGAATTCAGTGCATCTTTTCATTTAAAATACAGCTAAAAATACAGAAATAGAGCCGGCATTTGCCTTGATGTAAAGTGTCCGTACAGAAGAGAAGATGTGCGACGCTGGTGAATTCAAGCCTTCCAGTCCAATTCTGATCTCTCATCCCTATAAGAAATTAGGGAAAGGAGGATGAAAACCACTCATGTGCTGCCTTCTTTCCTCTTGGTCACTGATTTTCAAACTTAAAATTTGTAGGTTCCATAAATTTTTCACTATGGGACTGGACTTCTTACACGGTAAATTCAAATCTCCTTGACAACTGACCTGCTTCTCTTACCTTATGGGCTGCCAAGAGTTCACGGACCATGCATTGAAAACTTATGTCCATGTGTGTGATGCTAAGGTTCCTTGCAGTTTAACCTTGAAATGAATAAAACAAAATTAATCATGTTTTCCTCTTACATTCATCCCTTGGCTTTGAAGCTAGGGCAAATAGGCTTTTTCTTTTTCGTGACCGTGTCATTCTGTGTCTGATTGTCAGTGTAAATCTGCAGCAACCTGACTATGTATCCTCGTGGCGTATAAAAATCAGTCTTGTACAATGATACTTTGAAAACAGAGATCTTTTGGAAGAAGATGCATGAGCTATATACTGTATTATATAAAACATACGGGTAGTAATCTTATACTCTCTATTCCCAGAAATAGTATTAAACATTTGATCAGGAAAGTATTTTTTTGTTCATTAATAGCTCTTTGTTCATTTAAGAGGCACAGAAGCTTTTGTACATTGAAAAGGTTAATTATACTCAGAGTAAAGGTACTTGAATAAATTGTGTGTTTTATGGGTAGCAGAGGTTGAAGGTGGGCAGATTTGTCTAGCACAGAGAAAAAATATATTTTTATTAGATTGTTAGGTGTTAAGAAGTGCTGCCAACTAGCCAAATGTAATCTGAGTATTCATGAGCAAGAGATACTGATACATTGCAGGGGACAGAAAATACGCACCTGAGTGCCTGTGTCCTTACTTGCATTTAGGCCAATGGTTGTGTCTAGTATCGCAGATTTTAGTAGGGTTAATTTTTTTCTTAATTGTTTTTTTTGTTGTTGTTGTTCTGGCTGAACTGGTAATCTACTGTAGACTGGATTCTTTGCTGTATATTTTTGTTATAGTAAGGCTATGCATCAAGAAAGAGATGTAGAGCACAATTAGCAAAGAATAAATGAGAGAAGGCAAAACGAGCCTTTCTCAGTCGTGGTCTTCTAGTGAAGTATGTCCCTTTTTAATACCTATATGCCAGGTTGTCACTTACAGAAAGACCTGAATGTAGTGTGGTGTACCACAACTCCAAGGAAGATTTCTTTGGCTCTCTGGGCATTAGATCATTAGGCTGAGCCCACCCTCCCCGGTGGTGGGATTCTTCCCATGCAGTCTTTACTGTGGATACAACAAGGTTGACAAGTGATCCTTATTTGTATTTTTTTAATTGTCAGGAATAAGAGACATACTTCTGGGAACAGGGACTGACATCCACCTCAGCCCTTTCCCAAGTAAATTTGCTTCTCATTAGACTATATGGCCATGGTTATTCTGGACCCGTGGCTGTGGCAGTCCTGGCTGTATGGTAACTTTTGTATAAGGGAAGAGTGATGGTTGTCTGTGTTTGCACTGTTGTTATCCATACAGTCAGGCAGTTCCTCAGGGAATGGGAGTGGTGGTTAACCTGTTCCTATGTCTTGTTATCTTGACTATTAAAAAGCCTTTATTGCAACAAATCCAACTTTGGCAGGTCGCAGCTTAATACTGTCAGGCTTTGTTCTGTCTGTCCTGGCTATGGAGAAGAGAGTTTATTCCCTTTCTCCTTGCAGATGCTAGTTTCCACTAGGTTTAATGTTAATACTGCCTGTCCATAAAAGTAGAAGCTCTACCTTAAGGATGAAGGAAGGTTGCACAAGGTAATGCAAGAAATCATTGACGGTGTAAGGCAGAACTGCAGTCCCACAGCCCTGAATCCCGCTTTCCAGCTGTAGTTCTAGTCTAATGCCTTTTAACAGCTAGAAGATAAAAATAGGTATAATGTACTTTCGTTAGAGTTCGGACAATCCTGAATGTGATCATAAAATCCTTAGCTTCCAGGTTCTCCCTGGTGATGTAAGAAGTTGTTAGGTGTCCACCGAGCTGCCATATGGCTGGCTGATGGCATCGCTCCTGCCTTGGTTAGTACAACACACCGCAGTTACTATGGCTCATGCCTGTGTGCAGGTTGTGACTCTGTCAGATCTATTCAAAGATACTCTCATGCTTTTCAAGACCCAAGAAAAGTGACCAAAGTAGTTAAAGAACAGTCAGTGACCAGGGTGCCTAATACTGTAGTTGAAGTTCTTCGGTAGTTGGATTATCTTATTAAAAAAAGATTAGATGATATAGCAGGAATGGAGTGCTTTGAGATCAACAACAGAGCTGTGAACTGGAATCACGAGTATTACTGAGACTGTCATCCAGTGCCTAAAGACAAAAGCATAATTACCACAAGAAGGTCATTTTTCTAAGCAAAGGACAGTTGTAAACTGCCTTTACCAGGAAAAAATCAGTATTTGTTGCATTGCATCATTGAATTATTCATCAAGATCAGACACTTTCTTGTTCAATTTACTTTGTCATTTTCTTCTAGCTTATTCTCAGCAGCTTGGATGAAAATATAACACAGTAGCACCTGCTTATGAGAGACATTCAATTCACTAGATGTCTTGATTGGAAAGACATTTGCTTTGGTCCAAGCTAAAATCAAATGCTCCTTGTTTTAATGGGATATTCATGTTTTATGGACAAATAACTCAAATTGATGTTATGAAGACAGCAGATGACATCAAGTTGGGTGGAAGTGTCAATCTGCTGGAGGCTAGAAAGGCCCTACAGAGGGACCTGGACAGGCTGGGTCGTTGGGCCGGGGCCAACTGTATGAGGTTCAACAAGGCTCAGGGCCAGGTCCTGCACTTGGGTCACAACAACCCCATGCAACGCTACAGGCTGGGGGAGGAGTGGCTGGAGAGCTGCCTGGTAGAAAAGGACCTGGGGGTGTTGGTTGACAGCTGCCTGAACATGAGCCAGCAGTGTGCCCAGGTGGCCAAGAGGGCCAATGGCATCCGGGCCTGTATCAGGAATAGTGTGGCCAGCAGGACCAGGGAGGTGACAGTGCCCCTGTAACTCGGCACTGGTGAGGCCGCACCTCGAATCTTGTGTTCAGTTTTGGGCCCCTCACTACAAGAAGGACATCGAGGTGCTGGAGCATGGTCAGAGAAGGGCAACGAAGCTGGTGAAGGGTCTGGAGCACAAGGCTTATGAGGAGCGGCTGAGGGAGCTGTGGTTGTTTAGTCTGGAGAAGAGGAGGCTGAGGGGAGACCTTATTGCTCTCTACAGCTGCCTGAAAGGAGGCTGTAGCGAGGTGGGGGTCGGTCTCTTCTCCCCAGTAACAAGTGATAGGACAAGAGGAAACGGCCTCAAGCTGCGCCAAGGGAGGTTTAGGTTGGATATTAGGAAAAACTTCTTCACCGAAAGGGCAGCCAGGCACTGGCACAGGCTGCCCAGGGAAGTGGTTGAGTCCCCATCCCTGGAGGTGTTTAACAGATGTGTAGATGTGGTGCTTAGGGACATGGTTTAGTGGTGGACTTGGCAGTGATAGGTTAACAGTTGGACTTGATGATCTTAAGGGTCTTTTCCAACCTTAACGATTCTATGATTCTATGATATCTTTCTGTTAACCTGTTCTTATTATTTTAGTTATTTCAGGCCCTTAATTTAGAATAAGCAAGATTTACTCATGGATCAGATCCTGCGTCTTTTCTTCTGTTCTATACAGCCTCTGTTGAACCAAGTAAGTGTTTTCCCAGCAGTGAGATTTGATTGTCTAGAAAGGTGTAAACATCCCTTTTTCTGAAATTGCTTCATGTATATAGGTGAAAATAACACTCTCTTAGGAAATTCTAGGCATGGTTAGATTGTTTCAAGACCTAGTCAGAGTACTGAAATGAGTAAATAATAATTTCTCTGTCACTTCACAACCTTTTCTTCTTATACACAAGTATATAGAGAAACTCAGATAGACAAGGAGATCAGAATCTGCCCCCATATGTTCCTCTCACCATGATCCCTTTTTTTCTCTTTTGTTGCTTTCCCCCATAATTTACTTCGTTTGCATATTTTAGTGTTTCATACCGTGGTGCCTGAGTCAATTTTCTTTTGAATAATTAAACAGGTACATGCCCTTGGAAAGTCATTGCACCCTTTATTGCCACTTAACGTGTTAACTGTGAGGAATTGGGAAAAGATGTTGTGCATTTTTGTTGACTGCTGTTCTATGCAAGGATTGGGTATAATGTAGTGAGTGGGACTCAAGAGAATATGCTGTATTTTGGTGTATGTGGTGAACCACATCTTGGGTTCCCAGACTGGAAAACCTTGTCCTTTTGCCATTTCCAAGGAAGATGTGAGCAGCCTCTTACTTAAAAAAAAAAATTGTAATAAAAAAAAATAATAATAATAACAAAAAAATAAAATTGATTGGTAGACTCAGTGGCTATTCAGTGATGTCCCATACTTAGGTAGGGCTGGGTTTTAGGTAGCAGAAGGTTTTGGCCTCTGCAGAAGAAAATTTAAAGAAAAGAATTGGTCAGGAGTCCTCTGTGGTGTGGGTTTGGGAGAAGGGGAGGAGAGAGAGGACGGGCAGGGGGAGTTTTGCAGCTTTTTGATAAAGGTAGCTGAGACTTCTCTGGAGGGGTGGCAGAGTCAGACGGGGGATTGGGGTGGGTAGCACGCTCCGAGCTGCTCTGGGGATGGCTGGGTTAGCAGGGAGGTTTCTGTAAGTAGTGGAGAGCTCCAGGTTCTCATTAAAATCCCGAGCCAGGTGAGCTTGAGCGTAGCTGTACTACAGATGCAGCTCAAGTGGTGATATTGTCAGGTTTCGGTAAAATTGTGCTGGCTTGGATAACTGAGTCACTGTTTCCATTGCAGGAACAGTGAGCGTGCACCAGGGTAAGCCAATGACAAAACGGGCTTTGCTAAATTGCATTTTATTTTACTATTGTCTGGTAGTCATGCTTTACTTTCCCCCTCCTTTTGCTAGTGAATAGTTTTAATTGTAAACATATTTCAGTGTCTTTGGTCACTCTAAATGGCGTTAAAATGTTGGTTTGCCTTCATTGCTCATTCAAGCCCTACTCTTTGCAATTAGGATGCTACTAGAAATTTATATTGATTTCTAGGTGGGTGTTTTCCTTAGGATAGGACATATCTCCGCTGAAATGTTACAAAACAAACGAAGGCAGTTTGTGTTCTTTAATGGCAACAAATAGGTTGTTGGGATTGTTTGACTGGTTACTCAGCATGCAGCGAGTGCCGGGGAGAGATCCCAGCTGATCCCTGCGGCCAAGGCGGCTGCCTGACTCCAGCTCCATGGCAGGGAAGTGAAATCTCTGCTCCAGCTGTCGAAGGTGGAGAATTCCTTTAAAAAGCAAAACTTCTGCTCGGTCAAGCTTGAGGAGAAAGTGCAGACTGCAGCTTATGCTTTTGAGTTGATTAATAAATGTAGAAATAGAAGGAAAAGGTTATGACAGGGTGGTTTTGGATTCAGTGCAATCGATAGTGATTTATTCAGAGAAAAGGGACTCCACCCATCGATATGGTTCTCTTCTCTTGGCCTTTGGAAGAGCTTACCATAGAATTGCCCAGCTGTGATTAAAATTTCCCTGTGCTAGCATGGCTGATGTGTGCAGCCAAATGCTAAAAAAATGCATCCAGTTTTGGGGTTTGTCAGTGAGAGAAAACATGGGGAGTATGACAGCAATTTATGAAAGAGCAGCCTCTAGAATTGAAGAGATTAACATTTCAGGGCAGGCTACAGGCGCAAAGCGTACCTAAATAATGATCATTGGTTAAAAGGCATCAGTGCCTTGGAGATAAAGAACTGTTATAGATTGTAAAAGAGATTATCAAAATCCCTCAAACCAGACAGTGTTAATGATGCAGATTGTGAAATGTGTGGTGACTGAGATTTAAATGTGTGTTTTGATATGGATTGTATGATCGCTCATCAAAAGCTTCAGACCTGTTGTTTTTTGAAGAGTGTTTTCTTTACTATCTGAATCGAATATGTCAGATCTGCAATCTGTGGCAGGTTAATTGAAATGCAGCGAGAGTGCAGAATCTGAATCAAGCATGAGGTTGACAAACTTTGTTCATCCTTTTATTTATGCACATCTCTAAAAGTAACCACTTAGCTTGAGAACTGTTGATGAAATTAGTGTGATTTTCCTTCCTTTCTTAGATAGGAAGGATTTGGGCTGTATGGAGTCTAAAGGAACAATTTCAAAGATGTCATATTTGACTGGATTGAGTGAATGTATAGCAGGAGCTTGAGGAACATATTATTACGGTAGTGTTGTAGTTACTTTTCAGTGATGGACTTCATCTCATTGAGTGAAATTCTGCAAGCGGCATGCTGAAAATACCCCAAGGTAGTTTTTGCTGTCTCCCTTTTCCTCATAAACTGTTACTTAATTTTATGTGATTGAATTTGGTGACATTTAGTGCACATTAAAGGGAGGAATTTATAATGCTAGCTAAAGCAAAGGTATTTCACGTTTGTTCTTTGTGAGCTGTTCTTGCTGTTCTGCCAAATCCATGTGCACCTCTGCCTGTTAGAAACCCATGCCACACCATGCCAGAGCTTCTAATTGGGCTCCTGCCTTAAGATCAAATGATATCTTCAGAGACTGTCAGCAGGAGAAAAAGCCCCACCAAACATGAATTTGTAAAAACCTTTGAACTACAGTGTGAGGGGTTGAAGACGTTCTTTCCTTCTCCTTAGCAGGACCTTTGGTTCCCATTGCAGTGGTTTCTTGGCGGCTTTAACTTTTATTGATTGTACAGGAACATGATGGCAGCTAAGGATGGTTCAGGTACTAGGATGATCCACCAGGTCTGTGTACCGACACCCCAGCTGGAGGGGATTGTGATAAGGGCACGCACTAAAAAAAAAAAGCCTTTGCCACCAGAAAATCTCCCCGCTTTCCAGTGGCATGAAGTTATTAGGGTGTTTGGGAGTGGATGTTTATACTCAGGGGTTGTATTGTTCAGTACCCAACAGTGTACCCTTCCTAGGTCTAATATTTCATTTAAAAGCAATTTGCCTGAATAAAATAAAATATGCATGATGGGTGAACACAGATGAGCTCTGTTAATGTATTCTAATTAACTTGCTAAAAATATTTTAAAATCTTAATAAGCTTAAAGAGAATTTCTGATGATCAGATGCAATGTTAATGAGCATGGTATAAAAACATAAGAAGGTAAAGTAGATAGCACTGCAACTGCCAATCAGCTGTATGTATAGCTATCATTTTTCTTGTGCAAAAGAAAGATCTTTGGGTTAAATTTCAGCTTTTGTCTTGGTAGGTAATTTCTCCAGATTTATTTCTAGAAAGCTTAATGAACAAAACATAAAAAAACCCCGAATTTACCTGTTTGATTTGGGGTAGAGTGGGGATTTTATTGCTTAATTATGTCTTAGAAAAACACACTAAGGACATTTATAATAAAGTATCTGTGTTCTTTGTGTGTGGGAGAATGACTCTTTTCCTTTTATATATGCCATAAATCTCAGATTGTAGTTCTTTTTCTCTCCAGGCTATTAGGTTTCTGCAGACTGTATTTCATTCCTTAGCACCTATAGTTGCTTGGCAACAGCATCCGATTTACATGAACCCAGCCCCGTGAATGAATAGTTACCTGGAACCTTTCTGCACAGAAACCCCGAGAAACGTAGCGGTTCTCCCATTCAGTATGACAATTATTAGGAAATATTAATTGCTTCTCTCTATTCATCTTTCTGTAGCCTTTATTTTTCAGTTAAAGGGGAAAAAACTGTATTCTCTGTTTAGTTCTAGCCTGCCAGAGGTCACAAAATTCGTTTATAAATAATCCACTTGGAAAGCAGGAGGTTTATTAATAACAGAACACTTTAGTAGTGCTCAGAGCCTCAGCTGGCACAAGCGGTCCCCAGTGCTGTATTCTGTAGGTACAGAAAGAAAGAGGTTCAGAGGAGTGAAGTAACCCACCACAGTCACATACAGAAGGTCAGTGTGTTTTGTTTTTTTCTGCTAGTAAGTTTGGCATAGTTTTTAGGAAGAAAAAGGAGCAAATGTTTCCTGCTCAATATATTTGCTTCCCTCCTTGCCATATGGAACTTCACTGAACAAACAAAATAAACAGATTTTCTGCAGCCTCAGCCTAGTGTTTTGCAAGCAGGTACACCCTCCAGTCAATTGATTTTATTCTTGTGAAGTACTTTGCAACCTGTAGGTTATTTCTGTTGAGAGGAGTAGGAGGTATTAAAAAGAAAAATCAAGAAGAAAAATTCTTCACCAGCACCAAACACAAAACAGTCTTATAGGACTAGGAGAAGAGCTACAGGGAATATTGGTGGATGCCAAAATAATTGTAATAAGTCTTTTGAAAAAATCTTGTAAAGAAAACACCCAAATTGCCTTGTTTTATAAGTTCTTTTCTGTTTTTCAGCTGGCTTATCCTTTGCAAAAATAAAATGATACTTGGGCCTTGACTCTTTTCTGTTGCGTTTCTAGAAGCCTTTGTTAATGTTGTTGATAAAATGCAAAGACCGGTCCTGAGATCAAGCAGAGTAGTCCTGAGATCTAGCAGAGATCTGGTTTGCAAATCTAGATCCCAAACGGATTTTTTTCCTAAGTTTGGGGTGGTTTGGGTTTCTCTAAAAGCAAAATACCTGGTAGGATGTTCTTTCCTCTCTTCACTCAAGTGGCATTCAAGGTCAGGTCATCGCACTGTGTACCTTTTAATTATATCCTGTGGCTTTAGGTAACACTGAACTTGCAGCTGAGTATTATTATATTTTCTCCTGTGGACATGTCTTGCTACTGATGCGCAGGCTCTGCAGATTAACTAATGCAGAATCGAATGCATTTGTGATCTAAGTAATGAAGAGGTCTTTGTTCTATTCTTGGTTGTTCTACTGATTTTGTGCGACCTTGGGCGGCTCATTTATCTCCTTCCTTGCTTTTCTCATGTTAACCTTCGATGGATGGTGTCACATGTTGATTTGCCAATGTAATTTTCTATTTCCCTTAGAAGATTTGCAAGGCTGAATATTGCTGTATATGAGGACAAATAGTTTTTAAAAATGAAACAATGGTCTTTGTGTTTCTAAATAACTCGGTAGCAAGCATTGTTTACTGATGTGTGATCTGTAAAGCCACATGTGGTAATTATACACATCAAAGTTGTGATAGGCATGGGAGGGTGTATATTTTGCTGAGTTTCAAGCACGAATTTCTCATGTGTCAGAATATTTTTAGGAAATACTAAGCTGTGTTGCAGTGCTAGCAACAGAGCACATGAAATTGTTGGGTTTAGTCAGTGGAAATGCCTAAGGTAGCGGTGACCTTTTTTTTTTTTTAATGCAATTTCTGGGAACATCTTGCGTGCTCCTGACTTTGGGCGAATGTCTCACCTCCAGTCCTGGGAAGTGAGCAGCAGGAATTTTAAGTTTGCATTTCCAGGGTTCCCAGAGGCACCGATGTGCAGCTCAATGCAGAGCTCTCCTAAGCTCTGGGGCTTCCTGCGACGGGGACCATAGGACACCTGACCTCCTACCACAGGGCTTTGCAAAGCATGTGTCTGCTGGAGCTACAGACCTTCAAAGCCAGAACAGTCTCCCAAGAAGCCAGTCAGTTTTCTAGTGCAAGGTTCTCTGTGATTTATCAGGAGTTTTTATAAACTGGCACTCTCCTACTAAGTATCTGGATGGGCAAACTGACAACATGTGGGGTCAGATACTTCTAGGGTAGACATTTTTAATGCTCTTACCAACTCTGCTCTTTTTTGATAGTGGTTTCAGAGGTGAAAACTTTTCTGCTAGACACTGGTAGAATACCAGCAGCACTAAGCATCAGTGGTTTGTGGTCTTGACATTATGCCTTTTAATGAGTGCCAGAACTTAATATCCTTAGCTTATCAAAAAGAAACACGAGATGCAATTTAATTGTGGTCTGTAAGTGCCAACATGTGAAGGGGAAACCCAATTCTGTAGTCATGTTTTAACTGGAAGGCTGAAGCCACAAAGATCAAGTGCCTAGAAGTTTAAAGAATAAAAATCTAAATTACGGTAAATGTGCAAATATTTAACATTAAAGGTATTAAACTTGAAAACAGCCAGTAGACACAGTAAATTCTCTGTCACTTTGAGTCCTTCAGCTGAGGTTCTGTGTCTTCTTCAGATTACTGTAGTTCAGTGAGTACAGAGCTGGGCTGGATGATGGGATCACTGTAGGAAAAGTGTGTGATCTCATTTAAGCAGATGGTCCACTCTGACCTTTTACATTTTTGAAGCTCTCTGTAGGTAGGTTATTAAATAGCTGGATGTGATGGCTAGATTTCAAAAGTCCAGTTTGGATCTCCTCTAGGTTTTGTTTTCAGACTGGTACCACCTGCTTCAGGATATTTTTTGAGAATCAGTTAATTTGTCACATTGGTTCCAGATTTCACATTTATTTGCTGAACGACAGGAATTCTGAAGTGGAAGGTGAAGGTAGAGGTGTTGCCAAGAGTCTATGAATAATTGTGGAAGCATGGGGTAAATCAAAGCAGATTTGCGCTTTGTTATGTTAAGCCTTTAATTGGAGCCTTGGCTACTTTATGGATGTTTGGTCAACTGCTGAATAGTTTTTGTGGTGATTAGTGTTTTTCCCCAACACACACTATTTTTAAGTTTCACAGTTCTTGCCATATCCAAACTTGGAGTAATAAAAGAGGAAAACTTTGAGTGGCCAAAAAATAAAAAATTATACCTGATGTAAGCAAGTTCTGTTGGTACATGAACCCATTTTACCTTACTAATTCATGAAATATATTGCTTATTTTTTCTTTAAGGAATTAATCCAGAACCAAGAATTTACACAAGTTAGAGACAGCAAGGGTTTATTAAATTACTTCTAGCAATAATGTCTTCACGAGAGGACTTTTCCCCAAATACATTTTCAGTCTTGACCAAACAGATTTTAAGAGGTCCTTCTAATTTGTCTTCCATCTCTTTCCTTAAAAGCTTTCACTGAAATATTTTTCCAAAATACTCAGCCTATATCTACAAAAACTTTTGGTCTGAATCTGCTGCTTTTTTTCTTTCCCCCTGCTGTAAACTCTAGTGCTGATTTGTGGATTTTTTTTTATACATTACCATTGGATTTTATCCCAGGCTTCATCAAAATATTCTGTCAAATAGAGATCTGCATCTCAAAAAAAAAAAAAAAATCACAGCAAATTGATAAGCAATTGCAGCTCTGCAGTATTTCTACAAGAAGTGCAAATATTTCAGAGGTCTTGTTGCGAGCGTGTCAATGTATATGTTATAACAGTGTTATGACTATTGATCTGCTTGTTCCCAAATAAGTCTTTACCATTCGTGTACCAAAGTTTTCCTTGCTGTATAACTCTGCTGAAGTCAATGAAGTTGAATTGTCAGTGGCGTTGTATCTTCAGTAGATTTTGTTTCCTGTAGTACCTCTTAGGCTGTGTGTATTTTTTGGGTCATCTGCAAAAATTTAAGGTGCTGTTAAGAGAGAATTTAGGTACGTGTTTTTCTATGTTTATTTTTTATGAAATCCATCAAAAAGGGGAAGGCTTTCAGTCAATGTTAAATTTGAAATTTGTATCTGAAGTGAGCTAGACTAAGGATTTTCAGAGTTAGGTGTCTTTAAGCTTCAGGTTGTGAAATACAAAGTTTTGTCTTTATTGAAGGAAGGTCTTAGGAAAGCCAAATTTGGCATCCTCATGAAGAACAATTTCTGCTATTAGAAGTTGCTTGAGAGCATAAGGTGACCTAGACTATCTTAACGGATACTATGGATACCATTCCTACTCTGTTTTACTTAGGTGTGTGTGCATCTACTCATTTTAGTAGTATTATTCTTGCCTTACAGCAGCATGAGCAAGAAGAATCATATCTGTTCTCCCCTACATCATTGTAGAGACTTTATCTATGTAAGTAGCATAAATGCCGAGAATATTAGCCATATTTGTCATTGCTGCTGAGAAAATCGAGGCTTTTTTCCACTGTTGAATTACAGCTGGTATGATAATAGCTGTAGCCTTAGAGGCTGATGATCAATTCTGTCCTTAAAAGTTGTTTTTCTTCCCCAGGCACTGCATTTAAAAAATAAGAATAAATTCTATGTCTGGAAGATTTCTGACATACATTTGAGCAATTGAAACCCTCGGTGAAATTAAAGCATGTTACAAAATATGAAAACTTCTTTGCTTATAAGTAAGAAAACAGCCAACCTAATGGCAAATATGGCTTGCCTTTCTCTGTAACAAATTAGCTGATGCTTCCAAGTGAAAGTCAGAAACTAATTCTAAAAAATAGGTTTTGAATAGCTTTTATGAATTACTGTATTGTTTTTAGAATTGTAAAGGTGGCTGAATTTGGCTTCAAGCTTGTAATTTATTCACTTGGGCAGTTGTATTGGTCCAATTAAAAAAAAAAAAAGAGGAAAAGAAAAAAAAAAAGAGTGTGTTCCGGTTAGCATTCCTTTTGCCTCAGTCAGGCAGATATTGTCTAATATGCTGAAGACTGGTTTGTGGCAGTCTTTTTTTCTCGGTTATGAAATACTTGGAGATGTCAGAAGTGATGCAGCACAACAAGGCAGAGAAGCAAGTGCCTTTGGTCGCAGTCCTTTAACTCACAGGAACATAAAGGGTGCTCAGTACCTTGTACATTTTCATATTTAAGAGGGTATAGACAAGAGAAACCTTTTACCATAGCGGGAGTTTAATTTCACAGTCTTCATACGAATAAGAAAGATTAGCATGAATTTTGGAAGAGTTAATATGCAAGGAGGATGATTTGGGAACATTTGTTTTATAAATGGGACAAAATAATCATATTTTTGTTTTGTTTTTCTTGAACAAAAAGCTAGAAAATACTTTTTTTTTTTAAATTATAGTGTTTGGAGTTAATCAGAGAAATAAAGGAGGGGCTGATACTTTTCTCGCTGCTTGCAAATTGTAAATTGCAGTTATTCGCAATCATGCTTATAGCTGGCGTGGGTTCATGTGCATAATCAGCTGCTTTTTGAATGCATGTTCTATTGTTCTGTTTTATTTATGGATTCAGTTGTGATGAGAAAGATGTTATCAAGTTGTTTGGATGAAGCCTTGGAAATGTCTTTTAGGAGTTTTGAAAATCAGTGAGTACCTGGAGTTTGGGGTAGAAAGCGGGGCTGTGTGTAGCACTGGAAATTTAGATGAAAAAGTTGAAGAGTTTCCAGCCTCAAAATGGAAGGTCAAATTCTGCTTTCAGACTTTGCGGTGCATGAGCCAGCAAAATTCTGGACTGACACAGGCGCATTGTTATCGTCCAGTTGAAATCTAGCCAGATCCGAAAGCCCTGATGTCAGGAGTCATCCCATCGATTTCAGCACCCGGACCTGTTAGCGGTCTGCTCTGACCCCACTCCTGGTGGAACAGGAGGCCGAATTTCTACCTCCAGTCTCCTTGCACAAATGATGTGGCAGCAGACTTTTGGTGCTCATTATCAGCACTAATCTTCTGATTGATGCGAGTTTGCTTATGTGATTATTTTTCTTAATAGCTACGGTTATGTGCCAAGACCATTAGAGGGGACGTCGGGCTGCTCAGGAGAGGCTTGCCCTGTGTTACTGGTTCCACTGTCTTGCGTGCTGAATCCACTTCGGCAAGTCTGCACTTTCTAAAATCTTTGTTTTTCCCTCCACGTTTTGTCTTAATCTGCTTAAACTGCTTGCCTTTCTGGGAAGGCATCAGTTCTGTGTTTGTAAATATACAGTGATGCAGGACTTCAGTCTTTTTGGGACTGACAGTGGCTGGACACAAATAACAGTAATTTCTCTCTCAGTTTTTTTTTTTTTTCCCCTATGTGCTTTTCAATGAAAACAATATTTTGGCTGAAAACAAGAGCCAGGAGATGAACTTTAACATCATTCAATTCTTGCTGGATGTCTGTGAAAGGCAGAACGGGGGTGGTTGTGTGAGTAGTAACATACACAGGGCGGACTGACTTCTCAGCCTGGCGTGGGAAGGTGCCTTATGCTCAGTCCTCCCACATAAGTGAACTTCTTTACTTGGGTCTTGCCCCCTCCTCCTGTCCAGTGGGAATTATTATTTTAACTGAATTTCATTAGATCAGTCACCACGTTCCACAGCAGATAATAGATGTGTAGAAGGTGTGCATATTGCGGGACAACACCATGCCATGTGCAGCTGCACATGCTTTCTAGATAGGGTTAAAATTCTGTATCAGCTCTCTAAAAAAATCATTAATTTTTAAACAGCAAGGAAATAAACTGGTTGGTTAGGTACTATGCAGGGAGCTTTTAATTAAAAGATGTTTAAATCTGATTCTCTCAACTGTCAAAGGATTGAATTCATGAATTATGTCTGCTACAGTTGTGGATTTTTTTTTTTTTAGTAACAGTGTATTTAAGTTCTTTCTGTGCACTGCCGTAGGGGATAGATGGTAGCTCCTGACAGATTCAAACACAGCTGGCTGAGAACGCTGCTAGTGATGGATGAACGATGTCTTTGTTAATGCCCCTGTATACATAAATGATGGTCTTGCTTTCTTTATTTATAAGATGTATCCAATTACACATCTCAGAGCAAATGTCCACCATTCAGTAAAGCGCACAATATTGGCATTAAAAAGACAATCCCTGAAATCAGCGATCAATGCATTTTCCTCACTCTCTGGAGAGAGATTGAAATAAGAGGTAAACCTAAAATTCAGCAAATTCAAGAAGGTTCTTTTGGGACCTGCTCCTCATCTGTAAGAAGTGACTGAAACTCAACCGGGGAAGCTGTGGCCTCTGCTCTGGCTGTAGGCAGAGCTGCCTCTGGAAATGCAGCGCACCAGGTTCACCTAAGATCACCACGTGCCGTGGATGGATCAGTCCCACCAGTACAGCAGGTCAGATTCTTCTGGCAGACAGTGATGGCTAAGGTTCTCTAGGCTGTTACCTCCTGGGATATGTTTTGGTGAAGCGAACCATCCTAAATATTTGAAGTGGGGGAGAATGAATGGTTTTGCCCTTCGTGTAGCTTCAGGCCAGGGCTTGGGGTTTTTTTACTGTGTATCTAAGCTGATCCAATTTAGAACTTGAGATGTCTAACCAACATTAGAAGCTTCACGGTGTAAATTAAGTTAGTTTCTTTTATCAAGTAGGTTAGCTATATACTTAAATATACTTAAATAATTCTTACTATTTTGCTATGAAAGAATTAGTCTGGATTAAGATGAGTGTGAAGATAATTAGGGTGTTAAACACTTTTAGACCTGAGATCTATTTACCCTCTTGGTAGATATCTTACTCAACTAATAGTAGGGTAAATGCATTCTCCCGAGTGGTTTGTATTGAATAGCTAATGCACTGTAAATTCACCCCTACTTTTCTTATGGTAACTTACTTATATAGAAGTATCCTGAATTACAGTTACGGCATAAATTGATAATGTAGCCAAAACCGGAATCTTCTGACCTAGCAAGGAGTAAGCCTCCTGCCCAGTCCTCAGTTCCTAATGCAAAAATATTATCTGTTACAGGGCCACTGGAGTCAGCTAGAAAGCACAAACCAGCCCTACCCAGCCTATCCGTTACAGTGCCAGTGAAAGCAGGCAGCAATAAACACTCCAAAACATTGGGAAAGTTGTGGAGCAGCAGCCCTAAGACAGAGAGAGCTGGCATGCAGATGGAAGTGCAAGAAGCAGCTGAGCTAAGATATGTTGCAGTTTTCACAGGGGTGATTGCTGTTTGGCTTTACCGCTTTTATATTGTCCACCCTTCTTTCCTGATGGTGATAGCCCAGCAGTTTATTAAGCCCCTTCCTAGGGACAGTGGAGAGCAAGCATGCCTTATTCTTTGGTTTTAGCTGCTGTGAAGTGTAGCAAACGTGTGTTTCTCATTCTGTCATGCTGGCTGTCTCTGAAATGTCGTGTTTTCATGTTGGATATGGTAGTTCTGCAAAAATTTATATTTGCAACAAGGTTTAGCAGGACAGAATTGCGACTACTAGGCAAATCATTTCGAGTTCAGTTTGGTGTCTAGGAACAGAGGCTTACTAGTTATTTTTCAGTGGTTTCTGTGCTATTATGTTGTTGTGATAATCTTGGCAGGGATCTGTCACTCTGTGTTGGTATAATTGAAATTTGTTTTCCCTGAGGAATCACTCTGCTGTTTGTTTTATTTGTTTACTGACATTGACAGAGATCCTAATGGCTTTTAAAACCCAATTTGTGCATCACTGAATATCCTCCAAAGAGGAAAATAAAATTAAATTTATCAGTAAAATAGGGTCCCCCATGCAATGCTTTGTCTGGGTCTTAGACTCCACCTGAGCACCTAGCTGTGGGTCTGGAAATGGCATGGTGAGCTGTATCTTCTCTTTATTTCTAATTCTCTCTTCAGGGCTTTTGTCATTAAGATACTTGAAAGGGTAAATGACGATAAGTTATTTAGGGCATCAGTGTAAGTTGACCAGCTTTGCCTTGTGAGAAATAAATTATCTTTAGCTTTTATTAGAAACGAGGTTAAGATAACAAAGCAATAACCACAGTAAAATTCCCCTTTTGGGAGGGTATACATGATGGTATAATTTATTATTGTCATAAATCAGGGTAATTAAGTGTTTAGATTTTTTAAATATAAGATATCAAAGTATTTATGCATTTATTTTGTTTGAAGTCTTTGAAGAATTTCAGTCAGATCATTTGGACTACTCACGTTCATAATGCCACGCTGAACTGTGGTTATGGATAGACGTATGGCTTGTTGCATGCCGTGCTCTAGAGGAGCATGCACACAAAGAAACGATGAGGCATAGGATAGACATTCAGGAACGTGAGACGGAAGGGTGGGTTTCTTTAAGGACTAAAGAATGCAGGATAATTTTTTTAACACCCTCAAAGCTGTGGGTTTGCGTGGGATAAAGATTCAGGTTGGTTTTTTTTTTTATTTTATTGAAATGACTTAGACCATCTCTAATTACTTTTTGACACGCTTCCTTGTCATTCAAGCATATAGGGATTGCCCAGGTTTCAGTGAACTCTGACTTTGAACGTCACAAGGAGATAAGTTTGGAAAATACTGCTGATTTTAAAGGTTATCTGTCAGTTTGTATATATACAACTGTGAGCCAAACCAATCTGACCTCAAACCAGAGCTGTAGTATAATAACACTCTGCCTTTCTTATTGTATATCTCTTTTGCAAATCTCCCTGACTTTGATAGCACTATAATAATAATAGATCTGCAATATTTATGTTGCGTCTTCTAAGGAAGTGTTCTAATGTGCCTTGGAAAGGTGGGTAATTAGTCTTATCTCCTTTTCTACAGAAGGTAAATTAGAGGTGCAGAAAGAGAGCCCAGACCACCTGACTCCCACCTCCTTGTTCTCATTGCTTGGTTCAGTAGTGCAGATCTTGACAATACGCACTTTCAGTCTGATCTATATGTTGTATTGCATTGCAGTGCCCAGAACAAGGATTTTGGCTACTGGTGGTGCATCCCACAATAAAAAGATCTTACAGGTAAGTAGAAAATTAAATCCTTTGAACTGAACTTCCAGTTACCTCTGCATTTTTATTTTGATGTACTGAATCCAAATTACTGCAGCTGCACAGGAAGGTGTGGATATGGGATTGTGACTCTGCTGCAGGGGCTTTTCTTCAGATTTAGTGTGGAAACCGTTAGCCCAATGCTAATTTTGTATTGAACTTTAAAGGTTTTTTTACACTCGACTAGTTTTATGAATGTGTATCTGAAGCACTGGTGATTTCCAGGTCTCATCACTTACATCAAATCAATCAGCAAAGAAATCAAGAAGAGACTTGATACAATACCTGAGATTTTTGTAGTTTTTGTCATTCAGATCAAAGTTGGACCATGGATTTAAACTAGAGGGGGATTTTGCTGGTACTGAACACTCAAAAAACCCCACCCCAAACAAACAAAAAACCCCAAACCAACCCCCAAACCCTGCCCTTGTTGTTCTGAGTATCTGTTACTTATTAGCATTGTGTCACATACTGGGGGGAGGCTACGCTTCTGTATAGTCTGTCCTCCCTCTTCCCACCTTCCTCTTCTGCTGCTGTTGCTGCACATCCAGCCCTGTTTAGCATCCTTCATTTGTCTTCTTGAGAACAGAGTACGGCATGCTCTCTGTTTCTGCGCATTGAGATATGGCAAAGCCTTGCTCACGAGCCTTGCTCTCACCTGCCTTTTGCTATCACAGAACTAGACATCTGGGTTGGGATTTATCTTGCCTGAATCCAGTCATCTGCCATGTGATGCCTGTCTATGATCTGTCAATCCTCTAATAGTCAGGGGAGATCCAGTCAGTTACAGTGCAAAGGAAACTGGATGGTGTTTTAACTTCTCAAACGTAGATGTCTCCCTCCGGGTGAGCCAACGAGCTTTCTGTACTCCACTGACTGCCTTGACAAGCTCTCCTTTGACTAGAGGTGCAGACACAGAGGCTGGAGGTGGGTGTTTACACCAAAAGGTACCTGTCTTAGTCTTGGGCTAAGTCCAATCCCTTTCCATCAGCTAGAGGGAGTCTAGAGGCCAGCCTCAACTACGCACCATATTCTTATCCAATTGCAGTCGTATGAAAGGAAGCTCGTCTGCTCTGCGAAACCTGAACTGGAATAAATGGAGGTTGAAGAGCAAAGAGCAGAAAGCTCTTGCTCTCCTAAGGCATCTAAAACACATTTGTATCACCATTGGTTGCACAGCTGATTGGTACACAACAAATTTGGCATGTTTTGCCTGTAGATGTCACTTGTCTTCATCTGCTTTGGTTATTTTGCTTAGGAACTTGACGTTAGAAAATTAACTGATAGGTTAATTGCTTAAAACATTGGTCCCTACTGGAGTAATTCTACTGAGAATACGTCAGGAAAGAGATTGGATTAATAGACGAGTTTGTTTTTAAAGCTGTATTTCCCGTTTCAGTGCCATTCCTTGCTCTGGAATGAAGGCAGAGAACTGAATGTTCTTATAACATGTAATTCTGCAACGTTTATAGCTGAAAAATTGTGGGGATGGGAGAGTGGTGGCTCTGGTGCTTGGTCTTCATGTGTAACAACACAGCTGCTTTTAAAACTCATTAGAAGTGTCTTAAAATAATATGATCAATACAGTGTCATCCACTTAATTCAATCACTGGTTAATTGGATCCTCCTTTTTAATTTAATCAAAACCTCAGAAACCATATCAGTTGCATGAAGAATAACAGCTTCCACCCTTATCATGGTCAATTTTGGATAATTTGTTCCAGGGCTACAAAAGACTATCATTTAATTAATCAACATTCAGTAACTCCTATATTTTACACTGCAAAGGAGGCAACTTAGGAAAATCTGTTAAAATATATAGTAGGGCAGCTTTCTCCACGGTTCTGGGAAGCTTTTTATAACATACGTGGTGCTTGATTAATGACTACATGAAACACAGTGAAATATTTTAACAGTAAAACCTCTAACAGTTTCTTTTAAAAATATTCATGAGAGAGACTACAGTTTCAAATGACTTGCTAAATATATGAACTTGGAATAATTTTAACTTTATAATCATGTGGCACAAAAAGTAGTTATTATTTGTAGTATCACAGCACTTATTAGCATTCAGTATAGAGTAGAGCTGCATTGTATAAGGCTCCGCAGAGATGAAAAAAAAAAAAAAAGACAAGACCTCTGTTGTCCGAAGGAATGTACAATTCAAGCTTAAGACAAGAAATACCTATTAGAGATGAGATGAAGAAGCAGATGGGGAATGTGCTGAAACAATACGGTAGTATTGGCTGGCAGGGTGGGCAGTGGAACCAGCACTCTGTGACCTTCTAATTTCCAGAGGGCTTTTTAATAGATACCATGATTAATTTTCCATTTGTCCTCTAGCATTGAAGCTCATGTATTGCTCAATGCTTGCAAGTGAAGTTAGGCAATACTTGGCTGTCTCACCAGAAGAGAGTGTTTTAGGTGTATAAGCTCAGGCTTTGATTGGATTCTAGCTAGCAACCAGCCACTTTTATTTAAAATTATGAAAAATGGTGATTTTCAAAGGTTTTGGTTTGCAGATTCCCCACAAACTTTCAGAGAAAGAGGAAAAATCCTTTAGAAATGTCACATACTATTTTTTTCTATAGCATATATGGATTGAATTTTTTAGTCATCTTTTATGAAGCCTTGGGGCCCATGATCAGTAGGGCTGTGAATTCCTGGATCGGGGTTGCAGATCACTGATCCAAATGATCCAAATTCCTGGACACTCTGGCCTTATTTTGGACTTGAGTGTATGGATGTGAATCGGGTAATACACTGTTCCCTTTGGCAAAAATAATAAAACCAGCACGAGTTAAATCTGAATTGTTACCTGCTTCTCGCGTTGCTCAGCCTGAGGGATACCTGCAATCTTAGAGGTGATGAAACCAAAATGGAAAGGGTTTGTTGACAATGTTTTTGGAAAAGAGTTATTGAACTTCCCATGTCCCTATCCAAATATGTCTTCATTTTTCCCCTTCTGTATCTGTTTTCCTAAACCTACACTGTGGGGAAGAGCACATGTACTCTGTGAATGCGCAATGCCTGGTGTTGATTTCAGTGCAGAATGATGTGTGGTTGAATAACTTTAGTATCTGTTGAATATCATAACGAATTCTTTGCCTGTAAAATTTTCGTTGTATTGCTCAAGCCAAGCTGAGCAGTGTCTTGTATATCTTCATAGCTAAGGATCCCTCAAATACAGGAAAATTCCTGGTAGCTGTAGAGACTGTATAACCAGCTCCTGTCTTCCTGCTAACCTTAATATGATGGGAATGGTGGAGGTGAAGAAGACAGGCTTAGCAGGTCTTCATACTGCTGGAGCTTGTATTTTATCAAAGTTAAGAACTGAGGAGCCATGACTGGTTCCTCTCTCCTTCCTTCCCACTTGGCTCAGCCATAAACGTGATGGAAGAAAACAAGGACAAGTTGTGGGTTCCTGAGCAGATCTCCTTGCCCTGATGTAAGCCTTTGGTGTGAGCTGATTGTGTGGTTTATGAGGGAGACGATGCCTGAACCCAGACTCCTCTGAACTTATGATAAAGAGATCTGGAGAGAAATGGGATTTTGTTTCCTGGCTGCAGTTACATCTCTAACTCAGATTTACCAATACCCTGTTGTGTGACAAGTTCAGGACTCGTTGTTGCCTGCAGTGCTTCTTTCCATGGGTACCCAAATGCTTGGCTGGGGTGTATGGTAGTTATTTGTTTTCCTAAGTAGTGATAGGGGATTGCTTATCCCTTGTCTTTCATGGACATGCATAACCGATGCTTTGATACTTCTCAGGTCCTGTCTGATGTGTTCAGCGCACCGGTGTACACTATTGATACCGCCAACTCCGCTTGTTTAGGGAGTGCTTACAGAGCAATTCACGGTAAGACTGTAAGGAGATACTTCTGAGCGGTCTGGGCATTTAATTTCAGTTGGTTAATACCTGGGATTAACATTACTGAAAATGAGGTGAGAATAAAGCTGTGTGGATCTGACTGGAAGGTCACTCAGGTCAAAGAGGGTTTTTTGCTCTTAGTATGCTTGGATCAGACCCAAGAATAACATTTACATTATAATTTAAGTCTGGTTGCTGCTTCTCAAGCAAGGGATAGGACCTGGAAACTGTTGATACTGACAGGGGAAGGTCTAGGACCTTAATGTGTTGAGTTGCTACCTCCATGTGCCGCTCTTGGAGGAATACAGCCAACTGAAGGTGTTGGTGTAGCCTGCTGCCCCAGTTTGTGGAGCAGGCTGTAAACTGGATGGCTGAAATGGTCCAACCAAACAAAAGATCAGTCTTAGTAAAGAAGATCAGAGATGGCAGGGGCGACAGGACCAGTAATACTGCTGGCCAAGTAAATGTTGTTAAACCTATATCTATCTTCCAGCTTTTAAATGTCAAGACAAAGGATATGCAAGGTGTCCTGGGCTCCATGCTCAAGTATGCACTTTCTCTTGTAAAAGCGTAAATCTTGGAATACTCTTAGGTTGACCAGTCATTTTGCTTGCTGTACTGCATCACTCACTGTAATGCAACATTCCAAGTCCCAGATCTAAAGTGTCAATTAACTTATGCATGCAGGTGTATTAATGTTAATTAAAGCATGCAGGTGTATGTTGAGTGGGCCATCAGCCATTTATGAATTGAATCCCAGGCAGAAAATTTAATTCACATATTTTAAAACAGTTTCTAATATCTTACAGCTAAACAAATCAAGGAATGTGTATCAAATTTGAAGTCCTTATTTAGGCCAACTTTTGTTAGCCTCAGTTTTTCTGATAAGAAGCTTTACGATTTGGACCTTAAGACATGGATAACTTCTGTACAAGTTCATGTAAGATCATGGGATTGCGCAACAAGCATGGAAAAGATAGCATCAGCCATCAGAAGAAATCAGCCAAGTTTTAATTTTAGAAGCAAATTCTGCTGTCACATTATAGCATCTGAAGATGACATGCTCTCTTGCATTTGAAAACAGTGCAGAAAATTGCACAGCCAAAACTGGAGTTGATGCGTTTAATGCACACAGCATGCTCTCCTCTTTATTTCTAGAAAAGCCACAAGGGTTCTGTCAGGCAAAGTACGCTTTTGCAGGACAGTGGAAACAGTGCTGTTACATTATCAGTATGTTTGAAGCCACAATGGGACCATTTTTCCACCTTGGGGGCCAAGTTTCCAAACTGTTTTTCTCTGTACTCAAACTTTGCCTACTGCTTCAGAAGCCACCAGAAGCTTCCCAGCACCTAATGCTGCAGGCAGATTCCTTGTCCATGAATGCATGTGAAATGTCGAGCCGTCATTAAAATTTGTGCAGTTATTTTGTATGTATGGAAGATGTGAATTCCCTTTGCCAGTTTGGCATATGAAATCTTGAGGCTTGGTTGACAGAGCGTTTGAGTGAAGATTTTCCATGCTGATGGAGGGACTCCTTAGCTCAGGTACTCTGCCAGCCAAGCCCCAGGGGCTTGCTGTGTGTGTTTCTAAATGGCATTTTTGATTGATGCCTTCAGTTGACTCACTCTTGGCCAAGCAAAGAAATTGAGTAAAAGTGAAGACTTGCTAATATAAATGAAATATTGATGGCAAGGGCTCCTTAATAATATTACAGTGTACTAGTAGGGTGTTCTGCAGTTAGCCTGGGGTTCTTAGCAGGTGTAACAAGGAACTCCTGAACTGCTGTGATTCACTTGCAAAGCAAAATGCTGTAGTAGCAGAACTCCCCTGTTATTCTGCTTCCTTTTATATAAATATATTTAATAATTTGTAGCATATTTTCTTGACAGTGTTTTCATTTCTCTTCCTTTTTTGTTTAGTCACATTTTGTCCTTGAATCCTTTGCTTCCATATATTTTACTTGCTGTTTACTGCATTGTTGTAACCATAAATAATTACTGATATTGTTGAGTAGCATTTCTGCTGCTTACCTATTCTCCAGGGTACGAATTGAGTGATTGGCAAAAACTCAATCACAGAGTCCCCCCTTCCCAGGCTAACACGTTGGAATGTAAGATCTTCTGCCATTTATCTTTCAATCCTGAATGCTGACTTGACCAGGGAAGATCAATATAATGTATTAATTTGCCAGGGAGTCAAGGCACATCCCTCACCGTGCTTTTTGCATTGATCAGGATTGTGATTCTCATTGCAGGGCTTGTAGCTGAGACGAATGTGTCCTTGGCTGATGTCGTGAAATTAGCACCGGAGCCTAGATTGGCTGTTACACCAACCGCTGGGGCTGAGGAGGTGAGCAAGCTTGGGAATACCATTTTTCTTTTCATTTCCTGTCTGCTTCCAAAGGTAATGGTTTACTAATTCTTCTAGTAAAATAGATTAATTCAAGAAACATTTGGTTACATATTTCTTCCTCCTTGTTGTAAAGATAGATTTGATTTTGAGAGATCTTTAGTGCTGTAATGATGCAATAATCTGAACAGTCCATCCAGGTGATCAGAGAGTGAAATCTGTTCCTTAAGGGACAGAAAAAGTTATAAAATAGGTTGAATTTGGACACAGGTCAGTCAGGTTGTAACTGATAATATTGACAAAATAGTCTTGACTTGTTTGCAGCAAGCAGCGTGGAAAAAGGCGTGGTGATGGCCTCTTGGGAAAACATCCCCCAAAATCCTTCCTGTCTGATCTTAAACAGTGGTCAGCAATTGTGTATCTTCACTCATAGCTCCCAGTTGGAAAGCCTGCCAACTGGGAGGATTCAGTAGGCACAGGTCTTCGGTACCGTGCCCATCCTGGAAATTTCAGCACATCTGAAGGTGATGTTTGCGCTTTATGGGGCCACATGGATAAAGCAAAAGAAATAGTCACTGTTGCGGACTGTGTGGTTCCAGCCCCTGTAAAACCAAGGAAGGAATCGTCCCAGGCTCTCCAGTGCAACTGCGCGCCTCTCACTGTCAGGTGCCAAAGGCCTTCGTTTACAACAGCTTCTGAAATGTAATGTCCAGTAATAAATAAATGATACAATATAGCAAGATTCCTAGAGAAGAGAAGTTTAAATAACCAAAGGTGAATCTAACTGTGTCTTCAGCTGCAGAGAAACTTCTTTTACATCAACACAGCCTCCATTTATGAGATTTGGATGTGCCCTAACTACAGGCAACAAGGTTTTAAAGCTTTTATTTAAACTGGGAAATTAATGATCTGCCAAAACTACTAACTCCCAGCTACATGTGTAGTGGAGCACCAGATATCATCATGAGTAATAATAGAAATGATCATGCTGTATTGTGCCTGCCAGCGTATTATTTAATTATTAACTGAGATGGAGGAGCTCAGTAATCGAATAGAAGTCCCCTTCAGAAATATTAAGACATTGAATAATTTAAACTTGATTGATCTGATCTCATTTACTCAACCTTCCCCCCTCATTTTAAAAGATAAAATAATTAACAGCAATGGCCTGTGTCGTGTGTGTTGCAGCTGAAGCCCTCTGCAGGGAATACACTTCAGGAGCAGATCCCCGGTGTCTGATTCAACCTCACGTTGCTGCCCTGTTCCCCCCAAAAATGCTGTCTGCTGAAAAGCTGCCAGGCTGGCTTGTGTGGAGGTGGAGAGTGCTGAGAGACCTGCTTTTGACCCCCCAGTGCTGCTTCAGCTATAAAACTCAAGGGCAGGGAATACAGCTGTCACTCACAGGGGCCTTGCAAGAGCAGCAAACACCTTGTACCCCTGCAGGGGCCAAGCTAACCTAGCTGGAA
Organism: Nipponia nippon; assembly: GCF_047370975.1. Taxonomy (NCBI): domain Eukaryota; kingdom Metazoa; phylum Chordata; class Aves; order Pelecaniformes; family Threskiornithidae; genus Nipponia; species Nipponia nippon. The sequence goes on from NW_028262290.1 coordinate 160,522,634, forward strand.
AGATCAGTGGGGAATTCATTTACCTCTTTCTATTTTACTGTCTGCATAAAATGGCCTGGAAGCTAAAAGAGTTAATTATCTCCTTCTCGATACTTTTCTTCTTCTTTTCCACTTGGTTAGACCTGGCTCTCATAGCACATCTTTTTATTGGTTTTAAATGATGTACAGCAGTGAATTATTGCCCCAGTAGATAGGCGTGAATGATAGAGAAGGTAGTGGCCAAACAGCATGTGAAGGAATAACCACTCCTGTGCTTTAGCTTAGCTTGCCAGCTTCATTCCATTAAAAGCAGCTTCTTGCAATTATGTATTCCACACCATTTTTTTTTTCTTCCTGTCTTACAATTTTGCAGTTGATGGTGGATTCCCTGGCTAGTTTCATGGCTGTGAAACTGCAGAAAGCCAGAGGGCCTGTCAGTAATACAGTGTGTTAGCATGAACAGTGCAGTAAAAATTCATAATGCGATGAGTCAGTTTGATTCTGTTTTTTACAGAGCTGCATCTCCCTGTCCATCCAGTTTCATTCTGTTGAGGTTAGAGGCTTTCACTTAAATGACGGTTCTTTTTATAAACTTCAAAGTCATCCTGAGGTTAAGTTCTGTCTCACTGAGGAGCAATTCTGAAAGAGTCTGGCTAACCAATGTGAAATTTCCCGGACCACATCTCTACATTTTTTGGACGGCTACAGCTAAATCTTGGCAGGATGGTGAAAAAACAGGTCATAACACAGCAATCTGCTCTGGTTTCATCCTTTCTTCCTGGTATAGGTCGGAGGCAACATGTGTTAGATCATTGGAGGGAGGAAAACCTCTTGCAGACAGAGGTCAAACAACAGTCTGATGTAGCTTCATTGCCAAGGCTTATGCATGCAGTAGGGCTTTCCAGGAACCAAAAATGCAAAAAGTGTTTCTTTGATTGCTGAAGGATCCTTTGTGATAATGAGGGTGATTTCAAAAAGGAAAAGCAGGACAGACAAATCTGGTTCAATTAAGCTGATGGGCAGGTAAAATAAAGTCACAAGATGGGAGACACAGAGCTTGTGCTGAGTGATGAGTTAGTAGTTAGTGGACACTGAGGTCCCATAAGTTCCACCTTGTCTGGCAAAAATGTGACTTTATCCTGTAGCAGACCATCCTGCCTGGAAGAGACCATTTCAAAGAGGATAAATCCCTCTCTGTGGCTATGACCCTAAGTCTCTTAGTTGAACCTGATTTCACAGTATATTTGTAGGGTGTCGGGGCTCACCCAACTTGAGCTTGTTTCTAATTCTGTCAAGACCCAAACAAGTCATAAGGTATTCTGGTGGTAACCATCGTGGTGATAGTCTTTGGTCACTTAAGGAGGCTAAGTGAAGTCAGTCATCTGTGGGTTGACCTGATGAATCCTTCTTCCCTGTTTTCAGAATAGCAAAAATTAGAGAGTCATCTCACCTCTTTGGAGCCTCCTCTCTCCCTCAAGGAAAAAGATTAATCAGAACCACTAAGCATGACAGAAATAACCAGGAGATTGTAGAGCAATAAATATATGTTATCAGACAGAAAGAATCTATTATTCTGGCATTAGAATTCAGCTCTATTTTAGTAATCTATTAAAACAGAGATGGTTGGCTAGTTGGTTAATTAAGCAAAAAAGCATGAGAGAGAACATGATTATCTGGAGTTGATCACTTGTGTTTATACAAGCCGTGTGCCTATGATGTACTGTCAGATTTATTGTAATACTGTCGTGTAGGGCTTTGTAGGGAGAAGGTGCAGCGCAGTTCACTACTTCTGCATGTGTAATTTTTGATTGCATTATTGACTCTACTGAGATGTATTAATCCTGCAAAAATTCAAGAAGGGAAAATGTGGACCTAACAGGTTTTCTTGACTTTGGTGAATTGCCTTGTAAGTAGGTGGATTTATAGAAGTGACTCTATTACCCAGGAAGGTTATAATGACCTATTTATTGATTTAAAATAATGATATTTGTGTTGAGTTAGATTTTGGAGGGGGGAGGTTGTTTCCTAGAATTGGTTTAGGTTGGTAATTTAGTGCAAAGTAGATAATAATAATACAACCACAAAAATATAATAGGTATTGATGGGAGTTTGATTAAGGTGATTTGTGTAGCTAATAATTTTTTTTAACCTATTAAACTGATAAAGATAAGCTTGCAGGATGAATATCTGAAGTAAGTAAAGTGACGGTTTGAGGTGTGGTTCCTTGGAGGAGTCTTCAGAGTATTTCAGGACACTGTTGTATTCTTTCTGCTTTAAGAGTATTCTTTCTGTGTTAAGAAAGGTGAACAACTGCTATGATGTAAACATAAAATATCTGTATCTCTTGATTGCTTAAGCAAATCTCTTTGAGTAATTTGAGTTTGGTTTAAAAAAAAAAAAAGAACCTATGTGGCAAGTGTTTGTGAGAGACTGATTAATTTTAATCTATTCAGGGTAGATTAAATATACTCGGGTAGATTAAAATTAGATAATCATCAGCATCATCTTTGTGATTTGTAAATTTTGAATTGCTCCAATCGTTGGCTAACATAGCATTGCAGGAGATAGAAGGATCCATGTGGATTGTCACTAGTAGTAATTCGCAGCTGGGTTTGCTTTTGGAGGGCGGCAGGGACAATGTCCCATTGTCCCAGACGTCGTACAAAGGAACAGTAAAAGCCCTATTGAGTTCATAGGCTGGTACTATGGCAAGATGTAGTCTGAGGATGACATATTTGATTTGGACTAGAGAGCAAGGTAACATTTATTTGAATGCATTTTCCAGGGAGGGCAGGTTAAGTTATTCTCTGTTATAATGCAATATTTATCATTAGCATTTTCTTAGTTATTTGTGGGACTGTCGGAGTGTGGCCAAATTGTCCCAGGAGAGAAGTTTAGGGTTTGTAAACGAAGCCATAAGAGTACAGCTAATGTTGTGGAGTAGGCTATAGAGACAAGCAGGAGAAAAGACTGTAATCTAGCAAGGACAATTAAATTATGGACAATAATAAGGTTCATGTTGTGATACATGTAATTACTTTTGTTAAATATCATGGTCTGATATATTAGGTTTGAGGCTATGACAGAGAGGGAATTTATGTTCTTGAGCTTTTATGCATCATTGAGAGTTCTTTATTCCCTTTGGACCTCAATTATAAAAATAAATCTATATAATTGCCTCAGGAAGAAGGCTCCTGGAATCGCTTAGAAGGAGTTGCCTGAGGTTCTGCGGAGGCAGTTCAGTCACGGCAGACGTGGCGAAGCATCTTTTGCAGACACAACTGTGTGTGCTCAGGCCATGTTCTCGATCAGTGTAGTTTTGCTTTTCTTCTCTGTACTTCATGAGAGCTGCACTGGTTTGGCCCCAAACTTCAGCTGGTGTCAAGCTGGCATGAAAAATACTGCTTGTGAAAAGCCTGTAGTACTGCTGTGCTTATCAACCACGATGTACTGGTGGTATTACAGCCAAATTCCCTGAGGAAGAGGAATTTAAAACTTTGGCTTAGCCCTCTGAACTGCGCTGCTTTTTACCCCAAATGAACAGGAATAGAGTACAAGGAATATTCTTAATTTTTTGTTCGCATTTTTTTCTGAGGGTCCATAATGCAGCATTCATTTACACTAATGGCTAGGAAGCTTATTGCAAATGCCTGAATTTTCTCAATTAGCAAGCTAAGTGCTTAAGACCAATAAACAGGAAAAGAAACTGTATCAGTAAATGTGGTCATTCATTTATTTTGACACAATTTAATTCAGAGTGATGTATTAACAATAATACTTCCCAGCCTTCTAGTAAATGCTCTGTTGTGTATTTTGTAAAATACTGCTGGGTAAGTAATATGGAGCCTGCTTTCTCAGTGGCTGAGCTCGCTTACCAATGCAGCTCTGTTGTGCTGAATCTTTGTTGAGAAGCACCTAGGGTTTATCAAATTTACAGAATAGCAGAGTAAGAAATAGCGAGGCTTGATTATAGATGCTTCAGTGAATAAAGGAGCTGTTTTTGTTTGACATACTGATACTCCCAGTATAGCCATAGTTCCTTGCTCAATATTTTGTTTACTCTGATGTGCATATTTAGCAGAAATGGGAGCAATAATATTCTTTGGGAACATGAAAAGAATATATGTACATGCTTCACTGAATCCCCAAGGCCCTCATGTAGTCAGTTAAAAATACCATGCTGAGTCATGTGGCATTTCGTAATAGTGGTGCATTTTATTTTCTAATCTCATAAATCTGCATAAATCTCCATGGATCTCGGTATTGCGGTCCTGTGGAGAAGAGGATTTGGGGCACATACATGTTAAATGACTTGCCTGGGGTTGCTGAATGAGTCTGTTGCAGAGGTAGGAGTGAGTAGGTTTCTCTGTTTTGATCAGTATAAGTTTAAGACACTGTAAGCTTCAGTTAATCACCGTGAGGTAGGTTTAAAAAAGGTCCTGGTGAGGCTTTGGCTACCGAACAGTGTCTCTTTCCACTTGCTGTAGGTGCTCCTTCTCTTCTTCCCCTTGATACACTTAATCTGTTGAAGAAATGTACTTTAACTTCTGTAACATCTGGTTGGCAAAAGGGAGGAGTTGATCATAAGAGGCTGCTTCTGCAGAGTTTCTTCATTAACTTGGTCTCACCTGCCATCGTGGAAGGTGGAAGTGGGAATGAAGAGATAAATCCAGGTTTCACTGTTCAGACTTGAAACTATTATTCAGGAAGAAAGAAACACAGAAACTGGATATTTTGCTAACAACTGAAAATGAGAACAAAACACACTAATTCTTATTTCCTAGATGAGAAAACTGCAAACTCGATATTTTTTTTCTTTCATCTGAGAAAGTGTGACTGTTAGAGACATGGAGGCTACTGCAGGACTGTACATAAAACTGCGCAAGAACAACCCTGTCTCTTCCTACGGCCTCATAGTTTACACTTGAAACATCTTCCTCCTGAACTTTTCATGCATATACAGTTGTTGGCTGTGGCTCTTATCTGGAAAAGGATAAAAATGCATTTAAATGCTGGATCTCACTTATTGATGAGAACAGTAATTCAATTTACTGGGTATGATTCATTATGGCTCTATAACCTCTCTGAACCTGGAGCCAGGAGCGAGACTGCCCTGATTATGAATAACATCAGTGCAGAGGCGTGTAGACTAGACTGGCGGCCCCTAGGATTCATTGCGGCAGGGATATGACCTTATGGCATCCTCCTAAGGACTGCTCGAGCCTGTACCAGACCCCGTACTGGCTGCTGGCAGTCCCTTCTTTGTGCTCAAGCCAGCAAATGAGTGAAGCTGTCCTGGTATGGCTTGTCAAACTACTGATTTTATTCGATGGACAGTTAAAACCAGAAAGAAGAGAGAAGGAAGAAGATGTATCTCCAACATCTAGATGAAGTACAGTTTTGGGTTGGAGCCAGCAGTAGGGCTAGGCTCTATTCACGGTTTCTGCTATGTAACCTGGTCACATACAAGCAGCTCATCTTCTGCGATATGTCCTGTGATGAATTTGAAGCAAAGGGGGGGGGGGGGGGGGGGGAAGGTAACGAATGAAACAAATCCCAACATGGATCTCGCCCATATCCAAAAGCATAGGGCATGTTTGAATCTGGGGTTTTGAATACATTTGAGTCTTGATTCTTCTTTTTATGGTTGTAACAATTCTGGATATAAAAATTCCTGGAGAATTCTAGCTAGGGAAATACAAAAAAAAGCTACTCAGATACTCAGTGTGGTTGTGGAAAGAAGTTGGGTCTCCATTTGTCGCTCTGAGCCTGGGATCAGGGAGTGAGGAGCCTGGCCATGGAGCAGACTGTAGATGGGAAAAGCTGTGTCTGTGAAAGATGTGAAGGAGAGAAGAAGCTCAAATAGATACAGGAGTATGAGAGGGGCGGGAGAGGGAGTGTGAAGTGTATTTTAGAAGGCCCTGGTCAGCATATTGGCCAAGGAGGACCTTTCTGACGGTGGTGTTTGACTGTGCTAGGGGGTGGCAGTGTGCTTATTAGCAAGGCAGAGGAGGAGGGGACAGAGGCATTGATCCGTCCTGAGGTAGCAGAGGGAGGCAAGGACAGGAGTTCTGCCTGGGTGATTAGGACGGCTATTACCGAGGGGGCATGTCAGGCTGGGAGAGGTGACTTTAGCAGAGCTGCTTCCTCTGGAAGTAATGACTTCTGCTTATAGCAAGAACGCAGCCACAATAAGAACAACCTGTGCGTGTCATAAAATTAAGCTGTAAAGGAGATGGTAAAAAGGACTGTGACATTTGAAGAAGGAAGACTCTGCAGCATTTTCTTGAGCAAATTGGGGGGAAAAAAACCCTAAGCCTTCAGGTACCTATGAAGATGCTGCATTTTTCAGGTCTGAAGATGCTTTTTAACTGCAGCATGATTTAAAAATCTGATTTTTCAACCTAGATGTATTTATTTCTTTTTCCTTTTTAGCTCTATCGTCCACTTCTGAAAAGATATGCTGAGCTTGAACAGAAGGTTATCTACAGCCCAAGCTCTTGTCTTGCGAAATAGAAGCAAACAAAATTTATAAGTCGGCTGAAGAGTGGACTCCCAAGGAGAAGATCAGAAAAGATTTGCTCAGAATTTACTGGAGTTGTTTAAATCATTTTGTTCCTCTTTGTAGACAAATAATTTTTAAATGTCTGTGTGCGAGTGTGTTGGTGGAAAAAATGGCATTGTGATTGAAAACCTGATTAAAAAAGCATCATGTTGCTCTGTGTGTTTGTGACTTCAATTTAACTTGGGTACTTTTCAGATTGTGCTTGCTGTCTTGGAATAGCTGGCAAAGTCAAGTTCATTGTATATATGAATCACTCTACCCATCTCTATCAGCTTTGATTCCATGTGTTTAGCATGCCGGCCTCTCTGCATACCTATCTAGCACAGTATCTTAATTCCACAACTTCTTCTGCTTCAATCTTTTGAAACTATCTTTCTGTACATCTGTAACTTCTCGATGTTTCTATCTTTGCTTACATGAAACCAACAGAAAGCATAAGCACACTGACTTAATCCCATCTTTCTTTAATATGTGGAGATTTGTGGAGTGAAGGGTGATTAAAGTCTTTCAAGACTCCCTGGCATCCTCACAGAAGGGGAATTCTTGTCCCATGACACTATGGAAAGTCTGTTGTGTGATAAAACACGATGTGGTTGGATTTTATAAATTGTGGAAAATACAGTTTTGTAAAAAAGAAAAGGAGAACAAAGGGAAGTTTTACAGGTTTCCTTTCTGTTTCAAACAGCAGAGTCAGTTTATCTGCACAGCATTTTGGGGTTATACTGTTTTCCTTTCCTCCTTCAGGTGTCATGGCTATGAAATTCTTTGTGTCGTGCTGAGTGCAACTGCAGAAGACTGGCTCTGCTCCCAACAAGGCATGAAGGTGACTGCTTTTTTTATACCACCAATATCCTATTTCTTTCCTGGAGATCCTGAGCAGAACTGGTGTTGCTCTTCAAATGTTTTAATGCAGATAAAGTAGACTTTGGCTGAGAAAAATCTTAGAGAAAATACAAGCCAGGAGATCTTTTTACAGAGACGTGGAAGTCGCAGAATTTGAATGAACATCCTAAATCACCCTGTGCAAGTGGGAACATTTTACTGCACCATTCTGCAGTGCTGGTATGTTTCCTCTAGGATAAAATTTCTTTTGGGAATAGAGCAGACTTGTTTAATGAAAGTGGCTGAAGCCTTTCTTCCCTTCTTGTAGAAGTTGTAATATACCTAGGGAGTAAGTCAGGGAGTTGTAGGGAGCAGAGGATCTCTTTACCGAGTATTTGCAGGCTGGATTATATCCCTGCTGGAAGTGAGTGACTCAAATTCATATTCTTCACATTACCGTAGCCTAGGAGCACTCTGCCTGTCCCTGCTGCATCTCTGCGGTCAGGCTGGGACCCCCTTGCTGTGACTACCTCCGGAGTGGCAGGGGAATGGGCACGTTCCTCCTTTCCTCTCCCTTTTATATTTAAGTGCTTCGTTTGCGAGTACAAACAGTGCCTTTTTTTGTTCACAACTGAATAATTATAACTTCTCTTGATATTAGCATGATTACTCAGGAAGGTCAAGAATTACATTTCCGAGTTTCTAAAGCAGGCTTCTTTTAAGCAATTGCTTTAAAAGGTGGCATTACAAATACACATCTATCTCTTTTATGTGCTTATTATTCTGTGTCCCAAGGTACAGTGCTAAAACATATAATACTTCTCACGGGCCTCTGCCGTCAGCAGTTGCTTTGTCATTGAGCAAGGCTGTAGAGAGGTACAGAAGGATTCATTAATGCAAGTGAAACAATGCCTACTAGTTTAAGCAGCGTTACCATCATCATTAGTCTTTAGTTCTGCCTGGTTACTGGTTTGACATCAAGGTTAACCACACAGGGAAGGGATTCAGAGAGGTGTTTCAGCTTTGTGCAGTTTTGGTGACAATTTCTTGAGTAGCTCATTTGGTTTATCACAGCGAGAAGACTGATGTCTCTTGTAGTTTTGTGGCTTTATTTGCCTGTGAAATGGGAGACTCAGGGTCAATTTCTTACTCAGCTGAAGAAGGTTAAAGCTTACGCTTCCCAGCTCATAGCACATGTTAGAACATTTCTAGATAATACATTGGCTCCTAACAAAGTGTTATGTGGTGCTAGTAGGATATCGTCTAGATGGTTTAACTACTTTCTGGACTTGAGCTCTTCTCTGGGTAGGGAGAAGGAAGCACATCCTTCTCTGTTGGGCTGGGGCTCTCTGATGTGTCCCATGTTAGCATTAAACCACTGTTTCCTCAAGGTAGCTGATGCACTGTGTGCTTGCTGCAGGAGTCCCTGAGAAAAGACTCAGATGCAAGGCTCTGAAGGGCCAGGAGTTGAGCACCACTGAATTATAGTATTGCTGTGGAGATGGGTTTATTAGGGCTGGCCTCTGAGGAATGGTGTCTGGAGTATAAGAATTTATAGGCAAGCTCTTTTTTTTTTCCAGCTCACCAAAGTTGCACATGTTCACTGACTAGTGTCAGATAGAATAAGACTCAATAAATCTCCCCATAGAAAGGTCCTTTGAAGAAATGCTGCTGTAAGACTTCCATCACTCTTTTCTTTTTGTCTTTCCAGGAATGCACATTAGCCTGCCAAGGAACCACAGGTTTCTTGCTCTCACAGGCACAGTGATGGAAGGATCTGGTGCCCTTTGGTTTCCAAAATCATGTGGCTTTTTGCCAACTTGTCTACCTTATGTTATTCTGGTTGTCTGGAGTAGAGAGGTTACTGACTTAATTAACGTCTTTGCTAACAGAAATCTAAAGGCAAGCAAGTGTCTTCTACCTCAGCATATTTGATGGAGGTTGATTCCCTCCCTCCCCTATAAGTGACCTTACTGTTCTTCAAGGTGAGCAACGTGGCATCCCCATCTTGTCTAGACAAAAGGTTAGCTTCTGTGTTTAAAGACCTGCTGAGCTATTCCCAGTCTAGACTGATCTGCTGGAAAATTGATCTCATCTCCTGGAAAAAAACCCTTGATTGCCACAAGGAGGTTGTTCATCGCTGTCTGACCTGCAGCTCCTGTCCTGCACAAGCAGAGCCACTCTAGGTGGAGGTGGGTCATGGAGTTACGTGGAAAAATCCAAGCAGCTTCCTTAGCTCGATGGCCCTGTGCCCTCACCAGTCAATCAGAGCTTCACTGGATTCACCCACAAGCTCTTGGTGTACCGTGACCCAAAGACAAACAGTTTTCTTTGCAGCTTGAAGTCTTTAAAGTCTTTTGTGATGCAGCTGGAAACAAACAGGAAAAGATGTTTGCTTTTTCTTAAGGGATCAGTCTGAGGGAGCTGGAGCTCTGATTGAATAAGTAATGTACTGAAAAAAGTCTATGCTCTGTCAGTGCTTTAATAAGTAATTGAGCGGAATACTGCCGTGTGCAATCCCGGTGGGACCTTTTTGTTTTTCAGCTCTCTTTTCCTTTGGAGCTGCAGCTACCACCACAGATCACAGAGCAGCGCAGTGAAGGGTGTGTATCTAAAGCCACAAAAAGCCAAAGCAGGACTTTCAACAAATCATTTGTTTTATCTGTATTTCTATTACCTTGGTCCCTAGACTGCTGCGTGCAGGTGAAGGGATGGGGGAAGAAAAGAGTAACATTTTAGAGAACTAAACTCTCTGCTCTTGGTGCTTGTCATGAATATGGGGCCAAGTTATAACCCTTTCCCTAGCAGAAGGGTGCTAATTTGGATTTTTCTGACTTTACATGTAATCTTTAGGATTTTTATTTTGGTGAGATCTCTACCCTCAGTTAAAATTGGGTTGAAATTGGCAAACAAGTTAAAAATATGGCTAAGGATGATTAGAAGGTGGGTGGACGTTCACTCAGACATCAGGGGATCGCTATCCCATGAGGAGTGTTTCCTTAAGAAGCTTCTCTGAAGGTGACCACAGTCCTGATTCCACGTGACTTGACATTTTAGTATGGTGTTTTACACTTGTGCAAATGGGGTACAAAATCATATCTGCACCAAAGGATCTTCTCTTGTTACTTTACACTCGTTTTGTGCAGGTCAAAATCACGATGGGATGTGCAAGGCAAAAGAACTCGGGATGAATTTTTCTGGTAACCAGCTTTTTTCTGAGCATGTCTCTGAAGTGTGAGTGAGACATCTTTGACTGGGGTATTCAGAGTAGCTGGGGTGAGCCCCTGCTCACTTCTGTGTTTTGATACAGCCTAGGTCAAGCCTCTCTGGTTAGCCAGTTCAAGCAGTTTAGCTTTCAGTCATCAGAGCTTGCATTACCAGAATGTAAGATTTTTAGATTAATTTTTTTTCCCTAGAATGTTTTTTTCCTCTCCTGCAGCAGATGCGACCTTTTCTTGTACACAGTTTGCCTTGTTAGCTGTTTCCACTTCTGCGGGATGCTAAGAAATTCCCTTACATGACAGTTTCCCAAGTGAACTTGTCTCCTGCTGACATCCAGCCCCTCATTTTGCTTTACTTGTTCATGTGCTTCTCTGTTGCTTCTTGCAAAGTTGGCCTTGACAAACAGAATGATGCTTTTGCAGTGATCCCAGACTCCTGGGAATGTCTCAACCATTGTGGAAACCCGGTGATTTTGTTCAGTGTTCTTGAAGCGCGTACCCCGAGGGGTAAGGGTGAAGGAGCAGCTATTGCTGCTTGTGGATACTTCTACGATCTCTGATTTCAGTCTTTCGCTAAGTTGCCTCATCCATTGATGTGTCAGCCTGCCCATTAGAACAACTGGGGATATTATTAATCGCGCACAATGTTTCTTGCTCTAAGCTCTTTAGATGACAGGTATTTGTGATATGTTCTTTGTTAGGATGCTGTGATTAGCTCTGCTTTCATTTGGTATGTTGTGCCTTAGTACTCTGTAACGCATCCATCTGGTTGTCGTTTCTCTTTTAGCATCTCATCAGCCAAACAGAAGTCTTTGGTCATTCAGGTATGGGATTCATCTGACCAGTGTAGACATCTGTGTCTGCTCTCGTATGGGCTCCTTTTATAATCAAAGGAGAGGACCACAAGGGAGAGGAGTGTCTGGCTGTTGTTCATCTTACCTTGTGGCAGATGTCTACAACAGACCAGGTGATTTGTCCCCTGAGTGAGCCATTTCTCCCTGCTGAATAGAAAGGCAGTTGTGTGGAGGACAGAAAAAGCCAATTTTTCTTCTTGTGCCGAAACTCCTGAAGACTTGTTTGAAAGCTGGTCTCAACTTTGGAGACAAGATTTGTCTCCAGTTACCGTTGTACAACTAGAAAGCTTTCTTGTTCCAGGACTGCTCTGTTTTTACTGTCAAATCCATGAGACTGACCTCCCCGGCTCCCTTCAGACAGTCCTCTCCCTACACCTGCGTGGAGATACCCAGCAGACATAGGTCGGGAGCTTTGCTACTTACATTCTTGCTTTTTGTCCTTTTGTTGCATGCCCTTGCTTGTGTTTATCCCTTCAAGCTGGACTCTTTCAGGCATTTGTGTTATGCCTGCAAGCTCAGTACCCCGGTTCGCTAAAAGACAGCTCCCTTAAGACTTAGACAAGCATTGCACAGGAAAACAAAGGTCTGTTCAACTTGCTGTTTGGAGACAATATTTACTCTCTGACTGACATGTATGCACTACCCTCCTGAAACCTCAACTCTGTTCCAGATCTGATAAATACTGGTGCATTGGAAGATGGAATTCTCCTTGAAAAATAGTCTAAGCCATGTTGTATAAGAGAAGGGCTTAGACAGAGAAAAAGAGCAGAAACAGAGCTGCTTCTTAGATGAGGGCCTTTATCTTAAAATAAAACATGTTGCAGAAAACAAATAAGAAGCAAAGGTTTCTCACACAACTTTGATATCACGGCTTATGTCTCCTGAGAGCATCTCTTCACACTGCTGCCATAGCTTGTTAGGTTAGGATGGGACATTCCCCTGTCACTCTTGGTATCATTTTTTTGCTAGATTTCTGCCCTAGTTGAGGACAGTTGAATATACCCTTTTGATCAAGAAAGATGTTGAAAGGTGACGATATGTTTTCCCAATTTCCATTTCTCAGCCTAATTATTCTGGTCCCTACCACTGTTGTCGCTTAGAAGAAATGCCTACTCAAGCAGAGGGAAGAGAAGACATTGAAAGAAGCTAATCCAATATGTGATTTAGTCAGTTCAACTGAATGAATAAGCAAATAAGCTGCATTTCAAGACCTCCCTTGCTGTCAAAGGTGTTTTGTTTTGTTTTGTTTTGTTTTGTTTTCTCAGAGTGACCCTTGGCTCAGAAGATATGGCCGTGGTGTTTTGTTTGATTCCATCTCACTGTGTTTGCAGCACAGCGGACTCTCCCAAAAGCCTTTCAGCATAGACTCATCTTGCTATTTGCCCAGTGAAGACAGATTTTTGATTATCTGTGTGGTTTTGCCAAGCTTCATAAATGGACCGGTTAAACAAGTGTTGCTAACAACTTCCCCTGTCTGTTGGTAGTCAGCCCCCATCGTTCGTGGGCTTCCATAGCAAAAGAGACGAGCCACCATGGGGCAAGTGCTTGCTGTAAAGGCCAGAGTAAATGTCAAGAAACATTTTCCCTTCTCTCTTGGCCCAGAGATGTTGCTGTAAGACAGAGTCACTGGACAGGCAGTGTTGGATTGTCCATAGCATGAGTATTTTGGGCTTAAGGGTTGCTGATGTTCAGCCAGATTGTCTAGGTGAGAAATCACTGAGGTGAGACTGGACAGGTAATTTATATCAAGTGCTGTGCTTTGTAATTTATATTCTGAATCTTTAAATGACAAAGTAAATTGACTTTCTCAGATGAGTGAGAATGATGTGTTTAGAGGGGGAGGGAGAATGCATCTGGACTCAGGAGTTCCTTGGTGAGAAGACCCAGGTACTCAGTCAGGCTCCCCTTCTTCTGGCCTGATGCATCTTCCTTTTTCCCTCTACGGCAGCCCAAGATCATGGAAGACACAGAAACTGCTCCCTCCCTAAGCTTCCTCCAGCTTACGGACGCTGGCCTGCAAACTGGGACCTGGGATCAAACCCAGCGGGCAGAGGGAGCTCCCTGCTCCAAGTGATGTGCTGTCATCCTGAGGCCATTGGCCAAAAAGCTGGCTGCTTCACACCCATTGCTTTTAGTTAAGCATGAGGCTGGCTTTGGGGGCTGAGTTGTGGTGCCTTTTGGATCTGTATCGGACTGGGAGCTCAACCTTTAGCAGGCATAGAGAACTGAGATTTCAACATACTTGTCTTTTTTACACAGTGACTAGAAATTGTGAGTATGACCTGGTCATGAAGAAGGTGAATGTTATCCTTGAGCTTACCTGGGTGCCTTTCCAGTTGAGGTGGGAGCACTGCCTCATGCAAGGCTCTGGTGAGATCTGGTCTGGGAGGGCATCTGCAGATCTGCTCTCTTGTATTCAGGAAAGAAGAACTAAAACTGGAACAGTTGAAGAAGATGGCTCATACATTGATTAGGGGAAGGGAAAGGCTGTCCTAGGAGAGGAGATTAAAAGCTTAGCTTGCTTCTCCTAGCAAGTGGAAGCTGGGAGTTGATACCATCGTTCAGTATAAATCCTTCAAGTTGGGGGTAAAGAGCTGGGGGAAAGCTGTTCAAGCCAAAGAACAATGTTGGCACACTAATAAGTGGCACATACTGACTGGGAATAAATTTGAACTGGAAATTAGGAATGAGGTGGGGGCAGTGTGCTGAAGGACCTCTTGTACTCTGTGTGTGGTGCCAGGACTATCGAACCCCATACCTGCAGCGTGACATTTTGCAGGGCTATAACATGGCATCAGAAATCCTGTGCTGAAAACTGCATTTGGTTTGGACTAGTAGTGACCTTCAGAGAAACTGTTGTTTGCCACGTGGACAGAGCAGGGTTTCACACTTTTGGCCTCTTTTGAATTTCCTTCTTGACTGTGTTTGCTTTGTGGGAAGGAACTAGTATGGAAGGGACAAATAAATGGAAAGCTTCCAACTCTATTTCTTAAGCCTGGGACATGTCATAGCCCAGTTTGCTATTGGTTTGCTGGGCTAGTCCTCTACAAACAAGAGGAATTTACCCCACAGCAATCTTTCTTCACTAGAACCCTGCAAAAGGAAGCGAGGTTTAATTAGCATTTTAAAGTGGACAGCCTTGAAGTTAATGATATTCAATAAAGAAAAATTGTTTTAACCTTATTTGCACTTTTCAATTTACTTATTAGAGGCCATCTGTTATATTTTAAGCAAGAGCACTGGGAGCTAAACTCTCAGATTGTCAAATGAGGTTTTAACTGGCTAAGCAGAAGGGAAAGAACAGGCTGCCTTAAATGAGCAATTAGACTGTTTTCTTCAGTTTCTCACTTTTGTGTCAAAAAGCAAATGGTCACCATTTCAAGCAACAGTTGAGTTGCGACAATGACATCTGCTTTTACAGGTGCTGATGCATCCTGGGGAATGTCACTCGTCCTTGGATCTCAAATATGGTCCAACATGGATGAAATTTAAAAAGCCAAAAGTAAGATGAAACTGGTGAGGGACGTGAAGGGCAAGAATAAGGATTTCCATAGGTAAATCACCAGAAAAAGGAAAACGGGTATGTATTGATCTGCTGCTGAATGGGTTGGCTAACCTAGTGACAAAGGGCATGGAAAAAGCTGAGGTGCTTTTTGCTGTTGTCGTTACTGGCAAGGTCTGCTGTCAGGCCTCTTTATCTCTGCCTAGTGGCAGAATTTAGGGGAGAGAGGTGCTACCTATAGTAGGGGAGGATCAATTTAGGGACTGCTGAAGCAATTGGGCATACGTGGGTGTGTGGGACCAAGTGGGGTGTGTTCGAGGGTGCTGAGGAAGCTGGTTGATGTCATTGTGAGATTGCTCTCTATCATCTCTGAAAGGTGGTGATGATTGTGGAAGATCCCCAATGACTGGGAAGAGGCCAGTGTTAGGTTCATCCTCAAAGAGAGTAAGGAGGATCCAAGAAAACTGCAAACTGATCAGCCTCACCTCTGTCTCCAGGAAGGTTACAGAGCAAATCTTCTGGGAGCCATTTCCAGGCACGTGAGGACAACAAGTCACCGCTGAATGCAGGGACAAGATCTCCATTGACTGTCATGGGAATTTGACTCCTAAGCTTAGCTGTCTTAAGCTTGAGCAGATTCCCACCATATCTGTGAGAAGCTGGCTGTTTTTCCTGTGTCCTGGGCAAAGCGAGAGCCTTTGGCAGGACAAGAGCCTAACCTTGGTCTCCCAGGTCTCATGAGAATAATTTAGAAACTGAGCCACCCATAATTCCTCCTGGAGGGCTGGGAAAGGAAAGCAAAATGTCTTCTCCAAATCTACTTAAAAATCTATGGGAACCAGTACAGCTGGTGCTGTGCGTCTGGATTTGGGACTGTACGTTCATGTATGGATGTTAGCAATCCCTCTGGATTTAATAATAGATGTACTGCTGTTCAGCTGAGCAGAGGCTCTGAATCCTGGTCTCGGGGGATTTGGCTATGGTGGCTGTAAGGTTACCATGTCCAGAATGAGGGTGGAATAATGCCTTTTGCAAACGAATGCAAAATGTGATCAACGCCATGGGCTGATCCCCAGTTCCACAGGAGCAGCAACTTAAATTGCCACAGCGTGAATCCCTTTAACCTGCCAATTTGAAGACTGATCCCACAACTGTTTGAAAATGCAGATTTTTGCTTCACTCCCATGGGTTGTCCCACTGCAGTTAGGCTGAAGTTGACTTCTGTATGGGAGGTCCTGTGGGTATCCCAGCTTTGCCAGGGGCTGAACCCACCAGCTCCTGTTGACGCCAGGCTTGCTCTGCAGCCAGCTGTGTTTCTGTCCTGTGTGGTGAGTTACGGTGACAGAAGGAAGGAGAAATGATCCAAACAAAAGAAACAGGGCAGAAACGTAAACTAGATCACGTTAATTCACAACAGCACTTCATCATTAGTAAGAAAACCCCTGCTAAACCAAATGAACTATGAAGTATCTGTAGCAGTGAAATCCAGCTGCCAACAATGTTATTGTAAAAAAATAGCCATGGGTACTGCTAGTTTGCTCTAAGCACTAAAGCTGAATGTCTATGCGATAAAATAGTTTTTATAAAACCTTGCTTTTGTGTCATTCCAAGCTCAAACTGCTATTTTGTGTTCAGATATACAGAGAAAAAAAACCCTACAACTTGAGGTGACTTTTGTTTTAAGACTGTTTTAAATTTATAACTGAGCTGGCTAAAATGCTTTTCATCAAAGTACAAAAGTTTCATGCTGTAATTAATGGCAAGTGATATCTAACGCAATAAAACACCATCATTTGAGTGTTCTTACAAGACTATTTATGACTGGATATTGAAACTGATAATGATTCTGCCATTTGTCCTCATAATTTATTATTCCAAGGAGAGGCAAGTGGTGTTAAGGGTTCACGATCCGTTTTATGGAAAGAGTGCTGAATTCAGCTTTTTATGGGTGCAAATGACAATGTTTGGCGCTCTGTGGAAAATGTGCGTGTGACAGCGAGTGCAGACCCTGCTGAGGGGTCGAGATGGGGGGTGGTAATGCTCTTTCTTAGAGAGCAGAAGCCCCTGGCTGGCTGATCCAGTTGCAGGTAGCCTTACTGGGACCAGTGCAATGACTTAGTCATTGTCTCAGCAGGATCCCTTGGAAGACGAGGGCAGGATTTTTCTGGAAACCTTCTACCCAGTTTCTGAGCTAGATGATCTCATGAAGTATCGCTTTGGGCAGCCAAAGCTGAATTCACTATAAGCAACCTAATCCAAAGACCATGGAAGATAATGGAAAGAATTACTGGCTCTGGCAAGTCTTGTGTCAGGCCAGAACAAAAGCTCGACTCCGGAGGAGACTTCCCTTGGTCTTGCAAAGCGCCAGCCAGACTGCATCCCTCTGAGCACAGCCCTTTCACATTGCACCGGGCCGAGGCTGATTTACTGAACACTCAGGCTCTGATCCTCACCTTATTCAGGCTCATGGAAACCTGGAGGAATTTCTTTAAAGTCAGTGTTCGTGCAACTAATGGAAAATCTGAGTGAAGTCAGACCTCGGGGTTTTTTTGGACTGAGATCTGAAAACCAGAGATGATACTTCAGTCTGCCGGACTCATGGACCCAAGACTACAGCATTCTGGTTTTCCTCAGCCTGCTCTTCATTTGCTGTGGAATAAGGTACTGTAGGTAAAGATTTGCATTTCCATCAATAGCCCTAGCAGCAGTTTCTTGCTGCTTTGCAAATAGCTTGGAGTGGACCTGATGCCACAGAAGCAGAGAGCAGGATGTGACCCATTTTCTTTGCTTTTCAGGAGCTACGGTCCCCTTCCTCTTCCCTTCTGCCTTCCCTCGTTTATTCTAATCAGCGTGTCAAAAGGGAAGTCGCTCCTTTATTGGAGGTTATCCATGTCAAGTGAAGTTATGTTTCCATCACTACCTGGGGGCCCATCAGCAGATGAAGATGGAGAGCAGTGACTCAGAATGACTTTGAAACAACACCCAGCAGCAACTGAAGACAAGAACATAACCTTAGCTGACGTTTAAAATAACCCGATACACAAATAAAACTGTTCTGCTAAATTATGCATCTTTTTACTCTTGGCTGTTCTTAAAGGAAGGGGACTGGGTGAGTGTTTTCTATGCGTGCCGCTTCTTTTTCCCGTGCTGGGAGCTGAGTGACAGATGCACACTGATGGAGCATAGTGCATTGATTTTTGCGGCTGCAGTACTTTATGCTGAAAAGAAATACAGCTTTTGAAACGATGGAGGGTCCCTCTTCTGAGAAAAAAAAAAAGTGAGGTGTATGGGTGAGTTTTGATGAATGAGCCTTAGTTATCTGCTTTGACTTAAGCACGTGCCTAAATGCTTTGTTGACCAGCATTGATGGGAGTACATTTAACAGTAAGTTTGAGTTGGACTAAGTAATGGCTATAGAACAAGCAAGAAAAATAAGGTAATAGGGATATTGAGAAAAATCTATCTCTGTTTCACTAATCATTGGAAAGCAAGACATAATGTGTTAACATTAAAGCTTTTTCCCTAATGGCACAAACACGGATACGTGCCATTGCTTGTGCACTCCTCTCTTTTCCCAGCTGAGAAGTAGGGACAGCGAGGTGCTGGTCGGCAGCAGGCCCGATAGGAGCCGGCAGTGTGCCCTGGTAGCCAAGGGGGCAAACCCCATCCCGGGGTGCACCAAACACAGCATAGCCAGCCGTCAAAAGAGGGGATTATCCTGCTGTACTCAGCGCTGGTGCGGCCTCACCTGGCGTGCTGGGTGCAGTTCTGGGCCCCACCGCTTAAGGATGCGAAGGTCCTTGAATGCCTCCAGAGGAGGGCAACAAAGCTGGTGAAAGGGCTGGAAGGAATGTCCCGTGAGGAGCGCCTGAGGGCTGTGGGCTTGTCTGGTTTGGAGAAAAGGAGGCTGAGGGGTGGCCTCATCGCTCCCTGCAGCTTCCTGAGGAGGGGACGTGGAGAGGGAGGTGCTGAGCTCTTCTTCCTGGGATCCAGAGATAGGATGCATGGGAATGGTTCAAAGCTGTGCCAGGGGAGGTTCAGACTGGACATTAGGAGGCCTTTTTTTACCGAGAGGGTGGTCAAACACTGGAACAGGCTTCCTAGAGAGGTGGTCAATGCTCCAAGCCTGTCAGTGTTTAAGAGGTGTTTGGACAATGCCCTTAACAACGTGCTTTAACTTGGCCAGCCCTGCATTGGTCAGGCAGTGGGACTAGATGATCGTTGTAGGTCCCTTCCAACTGAAATTATTCTATTCTATTCTATTCTATTCTATTCTATTCTATTCTATTCTATTCTATTCTATTCTATTCTATTCCTAGTTGATAGTTGGTTTCAGCTCCTCAGTTTTACAACAGCTCAGGCTCTTTCTCTCGTTGTCACTGATTTCATTCTGGTCTCACCAACGCAGCCCCTGTCCAAACCTTCCTGAGACCCTGTGGCCGGGTCCTCGCCAGGTGCAACTTCACTGACCGTGAAGGAGATGCATCGATTGACCTTGAGCAATGACCTGCCCTCCAGCTTTCATTTAATGGTTCTTTTTCAAAACTTTTGGGGAGGGTGGGGCGAAGAGGAAAGATGTCTCATTTGATTTGGGTGTTACTGTATTAGTTTTCCTACTGCAGTAGCACTTAACAGGTGTAGACGTGGACAAGCATGATGTTGCACTGTTGTACAAACGTAGATCAAGTATCGTGCTTGGGCTCCTGTTTCTCTTCCTTTTGTGTCTTCTGTAAGCGCATAACTAGAAAAGGCAACCCAATTTTATACACTCAGAGACTTTGTTTTTTACTCTTCCCGAGGCACCTGCGGTGGCAGGCAGGATACAGAGCAGCATCAGCCTGCTTTGCAGCAGGGAGGGCAGTACTTATTGCACCTTGCCAAGACCTGTTTTTAAAGTGATGTCCTATGAAGCACTGCTTCTGTAATGTTTTTATGGCAAGGCTATATCTTTCTGTGGTTTTCCAAAAAGATTCAAGCATCGCATGTGTCAAGGAAGCCGTGGTTTGCAAGTGGAAAAGCAAGTGCAAGGGATTTGCTTTAATGTTTATCCTCCTGCCCTGCCTCCAAAAAAATTGCTGCTTCTGATGGGGGCTGGTGATCTGGTCATAGCTCTAATGTCTCGAACATGGCTTGAGTCACCTCTCTGATAACTTTAGCTCGCTGAATTCAGTGTATTCATTTTTGGTGAGTCTATGGTTTGAAAATATAAATTGATTTTAAGACAGAATCTTACATCTTTAAGGGAGATTATGTATATAAATACATATATATATGTATATATGTATATAAATTGAGAGCAATCTGCCTCATGGATGGTCTCAGCTTAGTCTTCTGTGAATGTGTGTCCACATCACAAAATGACCATGCAATTTAGCGTGACAGGCAAGAAGCATTTTAAAGGTCATTAAGGGGATACACTGGCTGATCTGCCTGCAAAAGCTTGCGTAGATCCTGGCTCAGCCTGCGTTTTTGTGTTTCCCCCTCTCTTACACTAACTAGCAATAAAAATTTAAGCTGTGTAGCAAAAATCTTTTTGTTTCAGGGGCCAGGCAAACATCCCAGGTTTTGTTTTTATTAATAGGAGATGAACTTGCTTGTGAGATGGGTTTTGTAAAATTGGATCCAGCTTTAACCAGAGCTGAGCCAGACCCATGGCTTGTGTTACCGGCAGCTGGTTTTCATGGGGAATACCTGGCTGATGCAGAGGAGCAGAGGACCTGGAGGAGGGCAATGGGAGATGTAAGAGGCGATGCAGGAGACACGTGGCCCCATGTTGCTCCCTGCCCGAGCAGGGTCCTTTGGTATTGGACTTACGGGACAAGGAAGAGCATGGTAGAAGGGATGAGGATAGAGGACTGTTTGGGGGCAACAAGCTTGCCCTAAACCAAACACAAAATACCCATTTCTATGCAGATCATAGAAACCTCCGACATGTAAAAGTGCCAGCAATGATGTGACGAGAAGGGGTGACCTTTGGTGGCATGAAGGTTGGTTAGATGCCAGCTCTCCAGGGTTGACAGGGACACTCACATTAATGGCTTTGCAGTACCAGTAGCAATATCTATCATGGCCTTTTGGGGCTTAGCCCTGTCCTCTGACAGCTGGCAGAGGCGGCAGTCACTGCTGGGACAGCCGTCCCACCTACACCATCCCAGGTGCTGAAGGTCAGGCCACTGACTGCTGTCCCACGGCCGCATGGTCTGACCCCAAACCCCTTTTGTTTGCAAAGCCCTGGGAAAGGAGGAGGTTTTGTTCAGTAGCGTTTGTGGAAGCAGTCCCAGTCCCTGGGAGGGAGCCATGCTTTTGGGCTTGAGGGTATTTTACTTCCTCCTGCCTGTGCTCTGCGTTGGCTCCTCGGGTTCAATGATAATGTGAACTGTCATCCTGAGAAATATATGGGCGCCTGTTTACCATTCGCGGAGCGGTGCTGCTCTGATGACACAGCATCCATTACCCAAAAGTTCACTGGAGGACTGTGAAGGTGATTAGGAAGGGAAGAAAGTTGTTTTTCTTCCAATGGCTTGAGAGCCAAGTCATAAAAGGTGAAATGTTCTCGGGCAGCTGTAGCTGTGTGTGCGCTGCTGGGGACGGGCTGGGCTGGGCTGGGCTGGGCTGGGCTGGGAGACCCTGGCCGGTCCTTGGGGTTTTTTTTGCATAATTCAGACTCTTAATACAAATGTCCCACCCCAGATGTCATGCAGTCACCTGAATCTGCTCTCTCCTGGCTTAATGCTGTCAAACAGCGATTTATCTCATTTCCCAGCATGTGCCCTGGGACACATCTGCCTTCGTGTTCAAACCCGCAACCGCAGCACTGCATGTGACAGTGGCCCCGGTGTCCTGGCATTGGCACTTCTTCGGTCTCAGCCACGACAGGTCCCCAAAACTGAAAATCTCTTTCAAAGCCTCACCAGGCTGCACATCTCCTGCAGATCAGGCTTGTGCCTGCTGAAAGTCTTGGGAGGCGAATGGCCCGACAGGCTCACTGTGATGCGCTGCTGCTCACGCTAATGAGTTTCGCGTCTTGCTACAGCGGATGGCAATTAAAGGGGGCTGATGAGACTGAGCCTGCAGGCACGGACGGCCTGCGTGGTTGAGAGGAAAGATGTGGCTGAGGTACGACGAAGGGTGCAGGATGGACGAGCTTTTCTCGGAGCATCACACTAGAGGGTGCCAGATTGCTTTCCTCTGTGCCTCTGCCTTCCTTCGCACGGGTTTGGACAGATTTGGCTTTGTACATCTTGATGGCTCCTTCCACTCCTTTAAATGCTCATTGTACGTGCACAGCCTTCTGCTAACTGGGCGGCAGGGCACTGACGACCCCAAAATCTGTGCCATGGATGTGTGGTGTCCTCCTCTGCACAGGCTGGCTTGGTCCCAAAGCCAAAGCTGCTTCTTGAAATTCAGCAGTGGCCAAAGAGCAAATTGGGTTGATCGTGGGACGTGCCTAACCTGGTAGCAGGAAGCATCCCTGGTCTTGGATAGGGAGCCCAGAGGCTGGGATGAGGGCAGCTGCCCTCAGCCCCTGCAGTGGGAAGGTTGGGGGTTATCCCCCCGCATGTGCCTCCCTGTGTACCCCCTCCAGTCAGCACATCCCACAACATTGATGGGATGCTGCTCTCATTGCTGGCTCTTTGTGGCCCTTTTGCCTGCCCCCGGACCATAAACCAGCACCTCTTGTTGTGCTTGTGCTCTGGAGACGTCCTTCCGGAGGGCAGGAGGTTGAACTCGCCTCTCTGGATTTCCTTCTTGCTTCTTTCAGATAGTTGTGTTTGAGGTTGTGGTCAGTCTGAATTCTGCTCCTCTCCTCTCAAGCACTCACGCCCCTTTGGGGCTTGGTCCCACCATACATTTCACAAGCACAATCTCAACCCTTCATCAAAGGCATCGATCAAGACATTGGCCAGACCCAGATCTGAGGCAAGCCTCTGCAGGTTTGGGAGTGAGCCATCGCTAACCACTTTGCATGCTGTCTTTCAACCAGTTGTGCCCTTTTCTCCTTAGCTTCTCCTACAGCCTGGGGCCATCAGCTGGGCTTTCTGGGCCCAAAGCATCCATGGTACAAATTCACCAAGATCCATGGATCTGCCCATGGACACTGTTGTGCAGTCCCAGCCCTGCGAGGATGTTCCCATCCTGGTGGGGGTCTAGGCTGACCTTTCTGAAGTAATTATAATTCATTAGGACAAGAGTTTTTGCTTCTGAACTGGTTGGTGGGTGTATCCAGTGTACCAGACTCTCATCCACATCAGCTGAACGCCCTTGGAAGTACCTCTTCTCCCCAGAAAGGTGGGGCTGGCACCATTGATCCCTGTAGGTTTGAGATTGTCTTTTAATGTGAGACACGAAGAGTCTGTATGGGAAGGGGGAGTATATGAGACAGATGGGAGAAAATAATTATAAACTCCAAATCCCCCAAACTGTGATCCCGCCCATGCACAAACACACTCTCCCTCACATACCAAGCAGAGTTTTTACCCCCAGAATGCCTATAGGGACTCCCACTCCATAAAATCTGTAGTAATAGTAGAGATCAGATCTTGCAGGGGTGGGTAGCAAACTATTGGGTATGTACAGCTGTGTAATGGTAAATTAGAAACCACCCGATTCCTGAACACCAGCAGGGGAAATATTTCTTCAGTGAGAGAATGCCTCCAGCTCCACCCCCGCCATCGTGCATAGGTCCAGGGATGTTTTCCTTCTTTCTCCTATTGTTGTCACCCTTGGAGCCAGACCTCAATCTGTGTACTACCTTTCTCACCCCATGTAGGTAAATTAGAGCAGAAGTGATGTGAGGCATAATCAAAACCATCAATTAGAATTACGTTCAGTTATACATAATGAGCCAAATTAGCACCCAGCATAGATCTGCTGGAACTCAATGAATTTGCACCACAGATGGATTTGGCCCAGTGTTTTCATGGCATTTGCACGTGTATGTAAATGGCTAATGTGTGACAACCCGGTGGCATGACAGGACAACCCAGGAAGAGGAGACGTATCTTCTGATCCATCCTGGCTGCTTGCTCCTTCATCTAGCCTTTTGCATTCATAGTTGCCCACTTCTATTTTAGAGTCCGGATGTTATCAGGAATGGCTGGCTCATCTAATCACCATCCCATCTGGTTTTCCTAGAGGTGTTAGTAGTGCTCTGTTTTATTGTCGTCTGGGCTTTAGAGGGGAGAGAAAGAAGCAGGACTTTCCTCTAGTTGCACAAAAAGCCCTGCCAGGTATTGATTGCTTCTTACAACAAACCAAGCTCAGAGGGTTTGGGTACCAGCTGTGGGTCCTACTCCTCATGGCTGTAAAGCACCGTATTGTGGCAACTCACCCTTTCTGGAGGTGAATCTTCAGACCAGTGCTCAGCATGAGCAGCACCTTGCTTCGCAGGTTGTCCCGGTGGTGTTAGCGGAGGTGTTCAATGAGTAACTTGTGGTTTGGTTAGCAGTGAGGACATAGCCTCTCATGACTTGTCCTGCACCTTGCGCTCTCCATCAGACTCAACTTGGGTCCTGACCCATCTCTCTTGTCCCTGCACAGGTCAGGGTGGCAGCGTCCCATCCGTGTGAAGGCAAAGCACCTGGGAAGAGACCTGGGGCCAGTGGCTGCTGGACGGCCCGTGGAAATTCTATTTTCTTTTTCACAAAGTTGCCTGGGTTTGGCTGCTGGGTACTACAGCCATGCTTTGCTCTCTGATTTAGCATAATTTCCTTGATTTTTCTCATGATCGTACTAGGAGATTAAAATTCAAGGTGTTCTCCGCCTTCCTGGATGGAGATCTCACCGTTTGAAAAAAACAGTGCCACTTCTCTTTTGCATCCTTGTCCTTCCCTCTAATCCTACCAAAGTTTGCAAGCTTTAAACGTTCACGCTTGAAATAATACAAATGAGCGCAAAATGGAAGTGTGCCCTTATTTTGGGCACCGTTGCACGCCAGCCTTTCTGTGTTAATGAGCAGGGATGCGTTCTTAGGCTATGGTGGTAGAGCAAGTAGATGCCTGATGCTCCATGCCCGACTCTGCAGGGTCCAAACTGTTGTGTGGCCGAGGCTTTGAAATAAGTTATTCTTATTGTGATTCTTGTTTATAACACCAGATTCATTGTTTGCAATTTTGTTCAGTGGCATCCAATCAATAGCAGACAATAAAATATTATTTCGAGTGGTGTAGACATTCCACGAGAATGTGATTGATTGCTTTAATTTCTGCCTTCCTCAGTGTTTTTACTAAGCCCTGTCTTGATTTCTTTCATTCTGCCTAGTTCTCTTCAGCATCAGTTGTTAAATAAAGTGACATATTTATTATATCAGCTTTATTTGACAGATTGCAGGGCAACATATTTTAGATTAATTTTTTCATTTATAGATGTATGTATATGTGCATGTGAAATTATACATACATATATATATATATATAGACACACACACACTGTATATAATCAGTGTGTGTATGAACATACTTAAGGCCAAAATTTCCAAGCACAACCAGAGATTTTAGGTGCTGTTTTCAGGTGTCTAACTTGACACCCCTTTAACTAGCCCAAACTCAATAGCCAATATATATATGATCATGCAATTTAAGTGACCAGGCTAGTGCGTGTTACATGACGTTCCCACCGGTCGGATGAAGTTTATCATCTCTTCAGATGGCTGCAGTTACAGACCGCACGAGCACTCTTGGTTTCCCATGTCTGACAGGTTAGCTTAACAGACCACCACGGAGAATAGTTGTATTAAAACAAAACCTAGAAGGTGGCTTTAATGTGTGCTTTACAGAAATATTTCAGAAATGTCTGGAAAAATTCTTTTTGTTAAAAAAACAAGGGAATTTGTCGGAACTATTTCTGGTAACCTTCAGTCCCTTATGGAGCACCTTTCTTCCCGTAAGTCTGGTGCGCGCAGGGCGTGGAGGTTAAAATCAAGCTCTTTGGGTGGTGTATATTGACTTAATCCATTTATTCCATGCAAGGATACGGGCCATGAGATTTAGTGCACCTCCTAAATTACGGCCTAAACGAGCTCTTTCTCTCTGTAAATATTGCATGACTTTAAGTTAGATGCCCCAGGACCTTAACAGTCAATCCCAGAAATCCAGTGTCGTGGGGAATGTGGCAACTGCTTCCAGCTTTAGTTGGTCAAGATATTGGGCTGTAAATCCTAGTCTTGGTGGAGGACTGAGCATTGCTTCATAACGTGCCCAGTGTGCTTTGGGTAAGGAGTTTCATAGCTGGAGAACAGCTGGGCGCTGTTAAACATCCATTCTTGATCCCCAGACAACTCCTTTTTTGTGCTAATCTGAGTTTTTCATTTAAAATGGCAATTGTCTGAACTTGCTTAGCAATTTAGGATGTTCTCATAGCAGGAAGCATTAAAGACTACACAGACTCTGAACTGCATATTGAAAATGGAGCACATTTGTGTTTATTTTCTAATCCTTTCAAAACATTGTTGGAGTAGGGTTTAAGCCCCGCCATCTCCCTTTTCATGAACATAGCTTGTTGTCTCTGAGCTGAAAAAAAACACAGCCACCAAACAACCAACAAATAAATCCTATTACTCCAGAATATGATTAGTGTTCTGGTTTGAGTTATAAATCACCTTCATTTAAAATGCACTGTTGCTACAAGTTAGGATTTGAAAGTACAATCATGCAAATGCCATTTGCAATGTTTTCACTCTAGTAACCTTGGCAATACTGCAAACACCTCTCCTGTTTGATACACACAGTTTGGGAATCTCAATTGTAAAGCGGAGAGGGGGAAGCTGCCAATTTGTGCCAGTCCTAGGGGGGGAAGAGGTCATTTCTGGGGTAAAATTTGGCTGCTGCAGGAGCCATGCCTTTTTAGTCCACCCCATTCTGGATATGAGTGCTTTGTTTTATGTTGTTTTACGCTGGTTATATCCAGCTTTACAATATTTAAGCCCTTGTATAAATCAAAATCACGGAGCATAAATATTTATCAGCAAAAGAAATACACTGCACAGGAGACAAGCTCAGAAACAGAATAAGCCAAGTATTGCTTATAAAGGCAAAAACAGCGGGTTATGTTTTCATCCCATCCAGAGTTAACGTGTAAAGCAGTCTCAGACCCAAGCACCTTAATTCCCTCTCTGTTTGATATCAAACATCCCAGACCAGTGCAGATATTCACGCTGTGGCCACCTTTTCCTCGGGGCTGCCGGAGGAGAGCAGCGGGGCTTCCCTTGGGCACGTCTCCCTTCGAACAATAGAAACCCCTGCTCCTGCAGGCACACAGCCCTGAAAATGGGTCCCCATCTGGCACTGCTTGACCTGCCCGTGATGGCCGGCGGTTGCTTTTCAGGGGACCTGGAGCAGTAGGTCAGACCTGACCGCTGTTGTGTTGCTCCCTACCTGATGGAGTGTGGAGGATGCTTTGCAAGAGGCATCTTGTCATGAATGTGGGAGAGCCAGAATTTCTGCTTGTGGGTGAAAAAAAAGCCCCTGTAAGAGGCAGCAAGAAACCTGCCTTTGCCAGCTATTGCCCTCTAATTGACAAGTTGGTCTGACATTTTCCCACCCAGGAGGCTCCTTACCGACGTTGATTTTCTGACAGCAGCTGCTCTTGGAAATTCCTGTACCCACCTTCCTCAGGCCACGGCTTCCACTCCTGAATGTCAGTCCTGCTTGTCTTTGAGCCTGGGACGCTGAAACCTGCTGTACTTTGGAGGGTGGGTGAGATGGCAGTGCACCAGCTCCTGTTGCTTTCCTGATGGGTCCCCAAATGTCGGAGGCCACTTGCAGCTCTGCTTCTGCTGCCGGAGGTGCCTGCAAGACCTGTGCAGGGATTGGTCCCATGAGATATTGCTCTTGAGGTCTCCCAAAGCCTTTCTGCAAGATGTTCTGGCAGTTCTGATCATAAAAAGCACGCAGAAAAGAATTTAAAAAAAAAGGTATGAATAGTTTTAAGGAAAAAAGTGTGTTCTGTACATGTGTGTCTGTAGGAGAAAGTATTGCTTATGGCTGACTAAAAGTATCAAATCTTAACTTTAGAGATGCTCGTGGCTGCTTGAACCTCAGTTGATTTCCAGCGTTGAATTTATTAGCAAAAGTGTATGAATTAAAACTTAGTCTTCTCTAATCCAGTTCACATGATAATCTCATTAGGTCTAGAAAACTCATCTAGTACTGTAGAAGAATGTGAGTTACGTAAATCGAATGTACCTGCAGAAATGGAGAAGAACTGTCGTTAGCAATGGCTTGGCTGAGTTCAGGCGGTGGCTGCGTGGCCGGTTTCTCTGGTCCCCATGTGCTCCCGATCTCCACGTGAGCAGGACGGGAGGGATCCCCCAGGCTGAGCCTGTGGGGGTTCATGCGTGGGTGGGGAGCGCCTTGAGGGCACAAAGCAGGACCTGGGGAGTATTTCTGATTTGCAAGAGCAAATGGCTCTTGTCATTCCTGTAAAAGGGGAACACCATCGCGTGCCCTGCCTTTCTGCAGCGCACACTTGGTATGGAAAGATTTTACTTTGAAACAAAACACCTTTCCTGCGCCTTTTCAGCATGGGTAGCTAGTGGAACATGAAAGCGCTCGGCAGCTGGGCAGGGGGGCTGTACGGGGGCCCTTCCCGCCTCGGCAAGGGCTCTTTGTGTGACCGTATTGTTCTGCATCGCCTTTTCAGGCAGGAATTTTGCAGCCTTTAGCATTGTTCAGGTTCTATAGCAGAGTCAAATGTTAATCGGTTTGTTGTAGTAAAATGTTTTATGGGACAATTTAGCTTTAGCTGTACCCTCCCCCTCTTTCCCCCTCGTTTTTTTCAAAAAGGGAAAGGACCTCTGTGGTGCTGTTTGTCAGGGTGTGAGAGGTCTCCTGATCATGCTTGCTGTCCTTTGTCACTCAAGCAGGGAGGGCATTTGGGTAATAATATGTCATGTACGTGTGGGGTAGGTGTTTCTTCCATCCATGGTCTGCAGATGATCCTGCCTTTGTTGGCTTTGAGAGGGATTCATCCCACCGCACACAGATACCCAAGTCTGATGCCCATCCCCAGGGCTGTGCTCAGGAAGCTTGAGGTCCACAGGAGAGTCATGTTTTCCACCAGTCTCCTTCAGAGAACCTGTCCCATGTCAGCCTTCTAGTCCCCCCATCACCACCTGTGGCACAGCTAGGCTCAAAGTGTTGGACGCGTTCCCCTGTGCGGGCAGCAGTCTTTCCAGGCTGGAGGAGCAAATCAGGAAATAATGTTTGTTTCTAATGCAAACCCATTATTTGCAAAACAATCATTCACCATTTTGGAAAATCTTGTTTGGATCAAGGGAAGAATAAGGCACTGAACCAAGTTTATTGTATGTCAAGCTGCTTAATATCTGTTCTCCAGCAGCTTCCCCAGGATTAGAGTCCTCCTGGTAGGGTCTCACCTGTGCTTAGAGGCTGGTTCTGGGACGCTGAGATCAGGGATAGTGTGGCCAGTGGGACCAGGGAGGTGACAGTGCCCCTGTACTCAGCACTGGTGAGGCCACACCTCGAGTGCTGTGTTCAGTGTTGGGCCCCTCACTACAAGAAGGACATCGAGGTGCTGGAGCGTGGCCAGAGAAGGGCAACGAAGCTGGTGAAGGGTCTGGAGCCCAAGGCTTATGAGGAGCGGCTGAGGGAGATGGGGTTGTTTAGTCTGGAGAAGAGGAGGCTGAGGGGAGACCTTATCGCTCTCTACAGCTGCCTGAAAGGAGGCTGTAGCGAGGTGGGGGTTGGTCTCTTCTCCCAAGTAACAAGCGATAGGACAAGAGGAAATGGCCTCAAGTTGCACCAGGGGAGGTTTAGGTTGGATATTAGGAAAAACTTCTTCACTGAAAGGGCAGTCAGGCACTGGCACAGGCTGCCCAGGGAAGTGGTTGAGTCCCCATCCCTGGAGGTATTTAAAAGACGGGTAGATGTGGTGCTTAGGGCCATGGTTTAGTGGTGGGCTTGGCAGTGATAGGTTAACGGTTGGACTCGATGATCTTAAGGGTCTTTTCCAACCTTAGCGATTGTATGATTCTGTGATTCAGGATCTGTGGCCATGTTGTCTGTGGCTAGCTGGCTTCTGGTTAAAAAGTCACCTGGAAGCCAACACAAGTGCTTTATGGACACCCTGAAATCTTCCCTTAAAACTTGTCAGATCAGTATTATTCAAGACAAAAGGCTATGGAGTAGGATGTCTGGAAGCAGACATCCTCCAGGTGCTATAGCCACAGGGGAGAAGCACGCAGCCAAGTGGGGAGCCAGGAGGGAGAAGAGGCAGAGAAAAGAGAATGAACTGTTTCACTCTTCAGAAACTTTCATGCTCTGCCTGTAACCAGACCTGCTCTTACCCAAGTGAGCACACAGCTGAGGAAAGCAAACATCTGCATCACAAGGAAGAAACTATCATGTCTATGGCTACCATGGACAAGCGTGTTCTAACAAGACTGACTTAAGCCAGAGGTAAAGATGGTGCTGACATCTCAGCTGACCTCACCAGCCATCTGAAAACCCAACCCACCACAGGTGCAAAAAGACACACCTGGAAACAAAGATACTGTTTAGATGCTCTCCTGTTTAGGGAAATTCCATAAAATTCAATGGCAATAGGAGCAAGAGCATTCTCTAAGCATCAGATACAATTCTATCAATTTTTTTCTGCATCCTGTAGAATTTAATACAGGTCAAGATCACTTCTATGAGTGTCTTTAACAATATATCTTCTATTCAGTTCTGTTGGCAGGATCTGAAACAGAAAACATACAGTTGCTATTACAACGTGTAGAGCATCATCCTAAGGATTTTTGCCTCTGAGATCCATAAAAGAAGCATGTTCCCCATCAGTTAAGGCTATCCTTTTGTCAGCATTTCTATTCTCCCCTAATCCCTCCCATCGTCAGAGGTCTTCAGTCAGCTGCAAAGAAAATCCCTCCACTTGGAGGCCTAGGATCCAAAATTCACCCTCTAAACAAAATTACCCAGACAAGATTTAGTGTTTTGGAGGGCCATTGCAGTGTTGAAACAAGAATGTGCAAATGCATCTTGTCTTGTGCTTGTATTGTGGAGGAATCCCAAATCATGAACTTCTGCAAGAAAAAGGGCTGGAGGGAAAATTTCCATGCACGCTGGCAAGGCAACAGGCATGCTAATTAGCTGGGCTGTTTGCTACTCTGGGTCTCAAAGGACCTGGGTCTGTTCAGGGAGTTCTTAATTCTTTCCCTCATTTCCCACTTGTTTAGTTATTTTGCTTTCTTCTTTTGGCCTTCACCTGTTTGATCTTGTGGGAACAGCTATTAAAGACTCTGAGGAGGCCTGTCAGTGAGTAATTGCTAGCACCCAGTAATTAGTTGAACTAATCAGAGGTGGTTAATTGTGATGGGATAATAAATACAGTAGCCCACCACTGTGGTTTGTAGAATGGAAGTGAAGCTGCTAAGGTGGCTGCTAACCCTTAGGAGCAGGCAATGAATGAGAGATACAGGGGCCTGTTAAGGATCATTTAAACTTGGCTGTGGGTCCTCATTCAAGAAATCAGGTGACTCTTGATCTTGGTAGCCTGATGTCTAGGCACCTCCAACCCCTGGGCTGTGGTTAAGTTGCGTGACTTCCAGGTTTCATTTCCCCATGATGATTTGTCATTCCTTATAGCCACTTGGAGTTTCACTCCAGAGGGTTGCAATGCACATTGGATGGAGAAACTCTGTTGCTGTCTTTTCTTGCCCCTCGTTTATAGAGGTGGCTCTGATCTGGAATGAGGGCTTTGAACTCACTACCTTAGATTTTGATGAGGATGTCTACAACCTGAGTCCTTCTGTACTTGGAGAACTCTAAAACCTGGGTACTTGCGTTTCTATTTTTCTGCCCTGTGGCTTGCTCTGGTAAAGGGCATGTTTTGTGATCCTTATCTTGTGAGACAGTAGGCTTTGGCACATTGCACCACCTGAGACACCAATCTATTGGCTCAAAGCTCCTTCATCAGGCAGTGATTGAGGTTTCATACCTAAGAAACAAGTGCAGACACTACAGAGTGTGGGTGGGGTGGGCAGAACCCTTCACCTGAAAATGTAAAAATGTTGTACTGTTACCTTTCTCCTCTCTTAAATTTTAGACAGTACTCCTGTGATCCTGCTATTCCATGCCTTTGTCTCTGAAGAAGCATGTCCTGGTCTTCTCTTGCAGTGTTGCCCTAATTGTGTTCTCCTTGGTTATGTGCCTCAACTAGAAGTGGTCATTGTATTTTGCTCTCCTCATATTGCTGACCAAAACTCTAGACCATGGCTTGGATGGGCCACTTGTGCCAGCTTTTATCATCTGTTGGCAAGAGACTTGGTTTGCTTTTCCTTTTTGTAAACGATGACTGTGAATGAAGTGCTGGATCTAAAGCAATGACAGGGGAACCAAACCACCTTCCTGCCCGCCCACCCTCGGTGATGGACCTCATTTGAATGGGGGCTCCTGTTGCTGTCCTATGTAGAGCTTGTGTAGAAATTTCTGACAGGATGGTAGAAAGTAGTTCATGGAAGCTGAAACTTTATGTTGGAAGGGTAGAATTTCTGGCCAGAGAGAAATATCCTCATCTAAAGTACCTGAAGATGGGATGAGTTTGGTGGTCACCCCAGAAGAGAGAAGCTGAAGCTCGTGTCACTACCATGGCTTGAAACTCACTGTGCTGCATCCTGTGTGTATTGCCCTGCTCGCAGTTTATTGGGTATTGCAGATGGGTTGTTTTTCTCCTCTTGGACCTTTTCCACTTTATCTGGGTAGTTCAATAACCATTGGGCAGGGAGAAGGTAGGAAAGAAATTTCCTTCCTTTCGTCCTTCCTTCCCTCTCCCCTTTACTGTCTGCAAGACTGTAACGTTGCTGCTTTGCAGAACCAGATTTAAAAATGCCCTGCAATGATCACCATTTCCTACCCAGACCTAGCCCTCCTGGGAGGTCTCGATACTGCCGCAGGGGAGGCGAGGGGTGTGAGTACGTCTGTGTATCCCAATGCCTGTTTCCCACAAAGGAACATTTCAGTTATTCTGACATTCTGGTTTTTTGGTCACAGTATTCATTTTTCGTTTGTAAAGACCATTGACACACTTCCTCCAAATATTAACTTGCCACTCCTCTCCTGTGATGTGTCAGAGACCCTTTGGGGCAGCTGTGAGCACCATGGACTATCTTTAAAGAAACTGGGTTTTTCCTGTTTTACCTGCTGGCTTTTATCACTCATTCTTCAACCTGGAAAAAAAAATCCCAAACAATGCCATGCGCAGGAACCCAGACAGACTGGATTGTACCCACAGGATAAGACGCAAACTGTGCCTTACACTACCAAGGCCACAAAGCCCAAATCCATTCCAATTTTAATTGTTTTTAAACACCTAGATGGCCTGTACAGCTTACAGAAAATCTAGTTTGCCTTGTCTACACATCTCTTGTTTGTTGTTTGCTGTCCTTTTGTCTGTCTGTCCTTGGCAAGACAGAAACCGCCACTTCTGGAGCATTAGGGAAAATCTTCTTGCACTGTAGGCTTATAAATAATAATAGAAACCTATAACTGTTCATACAGTAAATGCAAGTTAAGCACCATCTGTATCTGGAAGAAGTATTCATATTTTATGAGAAACTCTGCACAGCCAGCTAAGCACACACAATACCGAGGTGTCCTGAACAGGTGAGCAAATAGCAATCTAGACTATAAATTGTGTTTCTTCATCAGGAGTAGGGACCTGTTTGGTTTTCCAGAATCCCTCCTGCTTTCTCACACCGAGCGTGGTGGGGGGTTCAGAGGGGTGCATGCACGAGTGCGGGGTCATCTTACATTCTTCTCACTGAATCTTAACACAGATATTTTCACCACAAATGTAACACTAGAAACAATCAACAGATGTTAAAAACGTGTTGTATTAATGACCTATTTCATATTCAAGTTCAGTTCCAGAATTCCCTTCTCAGCCACTAATTTGCATAACATTTTATTCACGCTCGTTAACCATCAGGAGACTCTCTAACTCAGCAAAAGTGGATATTCATCAATTTCCCTTTGATAATGAATTGATACGACACCGAAAACCATTGTAAGCCTTCCTGTACTTGCTGCAGTACCTGGAAAGAGTGTGTCATCTAGCCCAGTCACTTCGTATCTGACAAGGATGCCTTGGGGGAATTCTTGTGTTTGATTTCAGTGGAATAAATGAGCCCTAAAGAGAGGCAGTAAAAAATATGAGACCATGAGTGCATGCTAATGAACCCAGGCCTGCCTAACTGTAAAGATTTCCAAAAACTCCCCAAAATGCTGCCTGAAGTCCAGGAATCTCTTCCAGTTAGCAGCTGAAGCCTTCACAGCTGTGGGAGTGTTACCACGAGGGCAAGAGAAGCAGGGGAGGAACCAGCATGACCAACAATCAAAAATCGACTCTAAATCTGATTGACTGACTAGCTCGCATCCATCCTGCCACTGACCTAGACCATGTCAAACTGCATCAGGTCTTCACATAAGAGCAGCCATCACCTATCACGTGAACGGAAAGCAGACGACAGCCCAGTGTGCAAGTGTGGAGAAGACCAGAAAATTTTCAATATCTCTAAAGGCTGTTGAGTAGCTTGGATTTTTTTTTTTTTTTTTTTTTAATGCTGCTGGAAAACCTGATGTTTGGAACACACTGAGTTTTGTTTCCAGAGCTCAAGGGGGTTGCCTTGATGTCAATGAAATTCGTAATGGTAACGGCACAGAGGAACCCAGCAAAAATGTTTAGTGTGGCACGTTGTTAAGGGAGGGATACTCAAACATGAAGATTAATTTGGAATGACTTGTTTCTACATAGTCCAACTAGACATGGAGAAGCTTCAAATGCTGGTGTTTATTTTTGAAGTATGCAAAATATGAAATATGTGTGTATGGATGTGCATGCCCGTGTGTTTATGTACTCTGGGAACTGAATTAGAAACCTTCCCAATATTTGGTCTGAATGGACAGAAACATAGACCTTTTTTGGAGTGATTAATCTAATTCAACTTAGCCATTTCTTTTAGAATAGGATACATTGTGCTCTCAGTTTCACGGCGATTTTAATGCTGACTAGAAGGATTGTGGTGAATGGCTGAGCTCTAGAGGTCTTCATTGCTGTCTGTGTTTCTCTTAGTGAAAGAAATACCTCCTGAGTAAGGAAATCAAAAGCCACCAGTTACTTAGGTGAACCTGTAGCAGGTTTTGTCCCTGATCAACGAGGGAGGACCTCACCCAGCCCAGCAGCTCTTTTTAGCAACTTTGCTAATGGGGGGTAAAAAAATAAAAGGGGGCTAGAAAAAAAAAGCAAATGCCAGTCAGAACTAGGACAAGGTGGATTTGTCTCTGCACGGGGGAAGAAGGTATTGGGGAGGGCCTTTCTCACTCCACTCTGCTCTGGATCGGGAGGGACTCTGCGTCTTACAGCCCCAAGTTGTGATTTGAAGTAATTCTAGGACAAAGCCAAGGCTCAGTTAGTAATGTAAGACAATTCTGGGAGTGGGGGTAGGGGGTAGCCTGCTGTTCCTTGTATCGATCAGGAATTAATGTCTAACCTTTAAAAATGCAGTGGAGAAGCTCAGTGTGATTGTGAAACCCTACTTTGTGCTGTGATCAGTTACCTCTGGGGACCCGCGCAGCTGAGGCTGCTGATTACAGATGCGTTTGGAAAAACCTGAATTTTCAATTTTTCACACGAGTCTCATAAAGTGAAACGGGGTCCTGCTGGGATTTATGAAAACTGGTTTACTCTCCACTGCACTCAATACATCTATTCCTTAGCTAAGTTGGGAGAGTGCTCCGACCAGAAAGGCACTGCAAGAATTATTCCACCCTCAGCAAGTTAATTGCTGCATCGTCAAGTAGCATAGTTATCCATCCTGTTCCTTCTGCTCTCTCTCTCTTTTTCCCCCCTCTTCCTCTCCAAGAGCTGACGTGTGATGTCTTTTATTTTTTTCTCCTCCTTGCCATCTGTTTCATGTTTGTAACTTGGGGAGGGTGGGTGTGTGGTAGTGGAGCTTGCGATGAAGTTTGCTGGTGGAGGCATTTCTTTCACTCTGTTAATTAGATTTGTGTTTTCGTTACTCCCAGTTCTAAGAGCCATGCAAATAAGACTAAATTATGCATTAGCGATATGCCCCAGTGTTTAAAACATTCTTATTGTTGGGGGACAACGGCCCCATCCCATATTCCTTCCTTTCATGGAATTCAATTATATTTAAACTATTAACAGGGAAAGTCTAAAAATTCTATTAAAATGTCAGTTTAATAAATCTTCCTAGGTTTAATCTTTCATTTCTGGACCGGGGGAAGGGGAGAATGAATTATGACAGTTTTAAGTTTTCCCAGAGCAGCCCCTGCGTGTTAAATTGTCTGTAACTCTCAAAGTGTTTCTGAACTTATCTCTATTTGTAAAACACTTTGAGGCAATAGGAGGGTGCCCCGGGTATTTACTGGAATCAGGCACTTCAGGTCCGGATCTGAAACATGCCATGTTTGGGGAATTTGGACCCAGTCCTTTGGTTCAAACCATTACAGAGAAACAAGTGAAATGGCCTGCTTCATGCCCGGTCTCCACTCCCCTCTCCAGGCTCTCAAAGATGGGGTTATCTGGCTTTCGACCTGTGATTTGGACCCAGCACTATTTAAAACCGATTAGATTGCTGTTGCTTTTCATTTCTCTCTTCCTCCATGTGACACTTCAGGAATATCAAGGGACCTGCCGTCGTTCTGGTTGGTACCTCATTGTGCGGAGGACCATGTCAACATCTCCCATAAGTGATGCTCTCTTATCCCCCTCTCTCCCTGTGCTGTACTTCAACCCTTAGTAAATGCCAAAATCGTGTCTCCTCTGTTTGCTTCAGCTAACTCCTGATTTGAAGCTGTTCCAGTGTCTAACACACAGGGAGTTTTCTACTATCTCCTTTCAGCATTCCTGTGCTTGAAATCAGGACTCGCATATGACCATATAAAGAGATTGCAATGTTTTACCCCAAATAAAGAAAATCCAGCTCTTGGCCCTGCATCCTTATGACTGTAACATAGAGGATGCAGGTGAGGTGGTTGTTTTGAGACCTGGGGAGCCCTTGTGACAGGGCTGCTCCTACCAGGTGAAGGTTCAAGAGCTAAACATCCCTTTGAGTGGGGTTTTGTGGGCACCATCTGGGAGGGCAAAGAAGATCAAGGTGGTGATTTGACCAAGTGAGTCTGCTTGCACCTGAAGTCCTCCTGGGCCTGTGTGGAGACAATGATGAGGACAGTGTTGTGGGTGATGTTTTTCCAGAGCAATTGCTAATCCTGCTCTGCCTGTCCCATAAAAATATGGAGCATTGCTAGTCTTTAGACGGTGATGGTTGCCGAGAGCTATGAGTGGCAGGTCTGACCTTGCTTGAAGGGGCTCAGCTGGGGTTCCTTTAGAGCTGCCTACAAATGGCAATGGATCGTGATTTGTGCTGGCTCTGCAGGCATTGCTCATATGTTGGAGACAGATCCAGGACTAGTAGCAAATGCAGCAAGTGTGGGCTCTTCAGAGGATGGACACTGAGAAGAAAAATCCAGCTGCCCTGCCATGATGTGGACTGATGCCGGAGTCTATGCACATGAGGATCGATATTGAGATAGAAGAGATTTTCCTTAGTTTCTTGGCTTTGCTGCAGAATCCCTGTCTGCTCTCAGCAAGGTGCCTGCACAGCAGGGAAATGTGGTTGGCATGGGCTCTGCCATAAGCAATGAAGTCTCTCTGATAGGAGATACTTCCACATGGGCAATGCTGCTGTGGGTGTTGGTGACGTGACACTGAATGAGAAATGAGTCCCCCCAACAGCCCTGCTGACCACTGACCCACGCGATGACCTAGGGAGACCAGCATTTTGCAGGGTGCCTGGCATTGCCTCTCCAAAATGGAAATGGGTGCAGCCTGGCACAGCCCAGCAAAAAAGTCAAACTCCTCTTCTTGCCTCCCTCTTGCAACCAAATTTTCAACTTCTCCCAAATGTTTAAGCTCAGTGGAGTTGAATTGCTCTATTCTAGCTCTGGAAATGGAGAAAGCCGGTGACCAGAAAGAAGGGTGAAAATGTTCTCAGTAGCTTCTGGGGAGGAAGAGGTGATAAATGGTACTGATCTAATGCCTTGGTCAGCCGGGCTGCAGTGAGTAGCTAATGCCAGGCTGCAGGGAGAGCGTGGGGCGTGCAGTGCTTTGTTTGGGTGAATAAACCATGCATGTTCATGGAATATTAATTAATAATAAATGAACATGCATGAATTATTCATGCTCATAAAAGCAAAATTGCCCTGAAGGCATAACACAAGATAGGTTTTAAGAAGGGTGGGGGGTTTTTTGTTGTTGTTTTTTTTTTTTTTTTTTAACTAAGGGACGGATTTGTATAGGGCATAACTGATTGGTGGTAAATTGAATCAAAACATAGTGTGGCTCCCACAGCCACGGTCGAGCCAGTGTATCTCAGCATACTGAACAGGCACTTCTGCTTCCACTAATGCTATTTTAGTCATTCATTTGTCTTCCAAGATGCATATAGGGACCTACTTGCTCTGAATCCCATTTGACTCTAGCGGGCCAAAAACAGTCCCCTGGGTTAACACCATTGCTGTTGCAATAAGGATGGATTTGTCCCTGCACGTTCGTTCTGCTGACAGATTTGTTCCACCAGCGTGTAGCGCAGATGTCTCATACATGATGCAGGATGTCAGGTAAGATTTGAAGCAGTGAGCCGACATAGGAAATACTACCTCTGTGTTTTAACTCTAGATTATGCTAAACAGGCCAGCAGAACCTTTTGCTGTGCCAGTGTCTGTTCTGGTCAAGAAAACAAATCCCTGTAAGAATTATTTAAATAAAATAATGCCTTTGTGTCTTGGTGATATGCCGCTGTGCCACCAGAGGCTGCAAATTGTCCATAACTTAGGAGGTATCTTGACTTAGCTTTGGGCTTGACTTTACCAAGGCAAAAATGGGTTGCTGCAAGAGCTACATCTAGGACAGGTGTCACTGCGGGACTGTCACGTTGTTCGCTGTGCTCTGTAAATGCTGACCTGGCAGGGACCAGGGGCCTAATGTGTTGTAACCATGCAAAAAAATATGGGCAAGTATCATGCCAAGTGCCCGGCTCTATCGCTGGTCTATGAAGTGAAATGCAAAGGTTTTCTCACCTTTTGAGGCCGTTAAAGATTCTCAGGCTGCTGTCATCCACAGTTAGATGCTGAAACATGACCCCACCTACCCACATCCCTGTGCAAGTTTCATGTCAAGATACTCCTGGCCTCTCCTGAACAGATGCAGGCAAACTGTGTAAGCTGGATGTTGCTCCACTTGGCCAGAAGCTGCTTGTTGGTGGTAGGTAATTTGTAGCTCTCCCTGGGTGCTAAAACCTCTCCAAAATATCACCCTGTTCCTCGTAGGAAAGCTGTCTGGGCAGTGTATGTGTGTGACATGGTGGATGAAGCCCCCATTCTCCCTCCCCAGCCTCCTTGCACACTCTCAGCCTTCTCCTGTTTTGCACATCTGGTCAAAAATTGCAGCTGGCTTCCAAAGTGGGCTGAGGAAACATGTCCCTGCACCGTCCCTGCTCCACAAAGACACCACAGTTTGGCCAAAGTGTTGTCTCTGGACAGGAAAATGTGGCTCATAAGAATAGCCATGATGTGTCATCTACTGCTGGGGAAAGGGCTGCCCACATCTCTGGAAAGTGGTTCAGGACCTGTGAAAGGTCGTGGAGGTTGGTTTGGACATTTGCCGAATGCTGCTGGAGGGATCTTGTGGGCTGGCAGGGCGGCGGATGCATGGCAAAGGATGTAGAGCGGCACAGGAGAAACATGGTGCTCGTCAGCTTCCCAGCCATCGTTTCATGGGAAAACATCAGGGAACGTTACAAAGAGAGGTGAGATCCCTGGACACAGCTCAGGTCTGCTATGAATCTGGCCTCAAACCATTAAAATGATCTTAAACTCCTTTTTATTTCCTTTCCTATTTTTTTCCCCCAAAGCCTGCGTTGACTTTCTCAGCTAGTAAAGAGTGGGGCCATAAACTCTGCTGCCTTTCCCCAGCAAGGCCATTCCCTTTGCTAAGCTGCTTCCTCCTGTCTTCATTTTCCCATTATTACATTTTTAGTTTCTGCTTTTCCAGCAATCCTTCACTGCTGAGTTGCTGCAGTTTGATCCCTTCTTTTTCTGATTCCATAACAAACATGTTTTAAAGCCTTTGCTGCTGGTCTGCAGACAGTTTTTCCAGGAAAAGCGCTTCATGTATTACAACTTAAAACATGGGTGGATTTATTAGGATTTAATGTATTGGGAGCTAAGCCTTTGGTCTCCTCTTTCATATGGCTGTGGAGGCAGACAGATGGGAGTGATTTGAGTAATTTATATGTTAAGAAGAAATAGTCTTTGCAACCATTTTATCCATCCAAATGCTTTTAACTTTGATCTTTCTGTTTTCTAGCAACACCTTGTGTTTTTTCAGACTTCCTCACCTTTCAGAGATAACCATCCCTGATGACTCCTTTGAGCACTTCCCTCAGCTAAAGAGAAGCAATGTCTGATTGCCACCATGCTGTCCAAATATCTCCACAATTAGCTGCAATAGTTTTTGGTGTTTGGCGGTAGGGCAGCAAAGGGAAAATGCTCTCTAGACCTTGAAAGCTGCTTTGTCCTTGCACAATGGTAAGCCGAAGCCCTAGGTCTTGCTGTGTTTAGAAGTCAGTAGATTTACTAATTAACGTTCTTCACTCAATTAAAAAGCCCTTGATCTGAGCCCGTCAATAGATTTTCGGTATCTATAGAAATCTTCGCCTTGTGTTGAAAGATTTAGGGATTTCTTTCTTTCCCTTCAGACTAAGGCTCGGTAGGGATGAGAGACCGTTTGGCAAAATGGGCTTCGTCGCTCTGCTGAGCTGTGTCGAGGCGGTAGGAGCCCTGTCGGGAGTCTGTCCTCGGCTGCAGCTGGGAAGTGGGCTTAATTGCAATAATTTACTGGGCTGGGTAATTATCAGATTAAGGGTCAGTGTTGTAGCACTGAGGGGCGGCACTGACAGAAGATAGGGTCTTATCAGAAGAAACCGTCAGGGCTGGTGCAAAAGCAGCAAAGGCATCTGTGATACCTCTTTTTGAAAGGTCCCACAGCTTAGGGAACAAGGCAGCTACAGGCTGAGATTTATTTTACTCTATTTAGGCTATATCCGAGGAGGGTAAGAAGAGGAATATTTTTGTTTCACCTTGTAACAGGGTAGAGACAGTCCGTGCTACGTTGTCTCTCTTTCACCTCTGGCTATAAATATCTGCTCGTTGAGAAGGATCTTCTCAGCCCACTTGGTTTGCATTTTAATTATTTTCTCTGTCTGGCACTTTTCATCTGTTGAGTCGTCTATTGTTGTTCTTGTTTTGCAATGGTAAATTCAAGTTGAGCATCACTGTGAACTGGACATCCCAGTTTAGGTGGGAAAATGCATATTAAAGTTTTCTTCATAAGAGAAAACCCTAAAGTGAAAAACTGGATGAAGACAGTTTTTCCTAAGACCATTAGCAGAGCACGATGCACTGATGTCTTGAATTGACCCAAGGCCAGTGCTTTACAGTATTAGAGTCTATTTCAGTGACTTTCTTAAGAGGTTTAGGCACACATACCCTCCAGTTAAAATCTTTGTTCTCTTGCAAGATTCATTACCTTGCTGAAGTCATGAGTCTTAATAAAATCTCTGATCACGCTCCTTTTTTTAGAAACACTTTCATCATTGGTTGTCTCATTAGACCACCTTCCTTCCTTCTTTGCAGCATGGAAACCCCTTATTAGTTTTGTGTGTGCAGTGTGTCTAACTTTGGATGTGTTGGGTGATGGCAATAGTAAGGTATGGGCGATTGGTAGGTGTCCTGAAGAAGCCAATTCCTAAAACCTGTCCTTACTTGGCAGTGCCATGACAGAGCTCACTGGATAACCTGCTGTGCACTTGCAACTGCCCCAGCTTGGGGTGGGCAGGAGCTTGAGGTGAAGGGCCAGACACGGGCAGGGAATGAGCCTCTATGGCTTGAAGGGAAGGCAAAGCTTATGATCTGTCATCTCTCAGCTCTCGCATTGAAAGTGAAGGGGTAGGCGAGGTGTGAGCAGCACAAGTCTCTGCAACACACTCCCCCTTCTGCTCTCCTCTTCAACAGCCGAGCTCTAAAGCCAGAGAAGTCATCAGCCCTGGGAGGCTACATGGGTTTCACGTCCAAAAATGCAGTTAAGATACAATTCCCTTTTGCGTGCCATGTGGTTGTCTGCTTTTTCTAAACCGTCAAGTCTCTCGGTCGGAGCGGATGGGACTCGTCTCATCAAATTGGCATCTGCAGTGTAGATGCTGACTTCAGCAGTAGTCACCCAGAGCTCCCGAAGGGTCTGCGGGGATTGAGCCAAGGCAGTCGAAGGAGTCCAGGGCATGATTCATCTCTTCTTAAACTAGACGTCTAAAATAGGTCTGGAAAGTTGTGCTCAGAAAGTGCCGATTTCTCTCAGCTGGCTGTGAAAGGAGCTGATGGTGATTAGCTCAACATCCCTGTAGTAGATGTCTGTGTCTAGTCGGATGGATCCTACCCAGATGGCTTTTGGCTGTGTTTGTATACAGAGCTCGGCGCAGGGGGGCAATATCCTCAGTTGCTGTTACTGTAATACAAATAATACCACTAGCACAACTGAGGACACGAACTGTACATCCCTTGTTATTCCAGCTCCACAAACATACGTCTTACCATCTACCGCGGTTTGATATGTATTTGTTAATATAATAAGAACGTGGGGCGAGCGTGGGTGGGTGAGCGAGTGTACGGTGTCCAGTATGAACAGGATGAGATAGGCTGACATCATCAGACAGCATTTCTGCATCCTGATTGATTGAGGTGCTCTGTTTCCACATTAACTTGCAATAAAGTGCTCTCTGATGCCGATACGCATTCATCATGTGCAATTGTGGAGACTGTTTATAACTTAATTTACTCCAAGGTAATGATGATTATATCTAAATATTTATGGAGAGGTCAGTGCAAGTAAATTTCTCAGTAATTTTGTTTTGCTTTTCTTTTCTTTCTCTTTTCTTCAGCCAGCCAAATTATCTCAATGCTCCCTACAGACCTTCTGCTAATTCCTTTGTTTGCAGTGACAGTTAGTGGAGAAAGAAGGCTGATTAACTGCAGGCTGCCTCTGCACCGAGCCAGCCAACAGTCTAACCAGAGGTGCATGCCGCGTCTCTGCCTTTTATTTTAATTCTGACCTGCAGGAATGTCATGGACCAGAGCTGTCTATTAGAATATATCTAAATCGTGCGTGTGTTTGTGTGAATTAGCAGCACAAGCTTCCC
Source organism: Nipponia nippon (assembly GCF_047370975.1). Classification (NCBI taxonomy): domain Eukaryota; kingdom Metazoa; phylum Chordata; class Aves; order Pelecaniformes; family Threskiornithidae; genus Nipponia; species Nipponia nippon. The sequence continues at coordinate 160,565,862 of NW_028262290.1, forward strand.
ACTAATGCTGTTAAAATTGATACTCTCTGCAGATGTGAAAGCGGGTGTCATCAGCGTAGCACTGGTTGTTTCTTCATCTGATGATGATTTGTTCAGCGCAGACTGTGACTGATCATTTTTAGGGTGGGCTCAGTCAGGAAATCAAGTTATTTTTGGCACCTTGGGGTGCTTGGTAATTTTGGGGTGTGGGCATATTTCCCCATTTCTTCTGTTTGGCCTTTCTCTGTGCTCTTTATCTCGTGTGACACACTCCACTGGGGGGATCCCATCTCTTCTAATGGGATTTAGCCCAGTGGAGCTGTGGTCTGTAGACACTTCACAGCCTGTCTGCCAGTACTTAGGACTGGCTGGAGCTGGAATTTTTCACCCAGGAATTTTCTGAGGCAGCGTGGAAAATGGACCATTTTGTTATCTCTGAGGGAATAGGAATTTCATGATATTTATATGAAACAGCTGAGAGGATGTTTCATTTTGATGTCTTATGAAAAACATCTGTGGATCCCTGCGCTGCTTGGCTCTCCCTGCTCCATATGCAGAACTCCAATACAGCACCTTCTTCTCTTCTTTCTTTTCCTCCATTAGCCATGTTTTTGTACTCGTGTGACCCTGAGTGCTGTGCTTTATGCAGGATTTGTTGCCTTTTGCATGCATTAGGCAAGCACTGAACATGGAGTGTGTCCCTCGGGGGACTCGGGCAATGGGATGCCTGGTTCCTGGATGAGTGGTGAACCTCAGAGGGAGACGGATGCTTACATCCTCAATTCCACAAAGGTAGCAGTGGGTAAGATGTGTCTGTAGGATCTGATTGTAGCTGGATGTCTCTTGCTCCCTTGGACATCAGCATCAACAGAGGACAATCCATTTCTGCTGAAGAGGTGTGACTGAAAGACACGAATCAACCATTTGCCATTGGCAGTTTTTTTTCAGCTTTGGGGGTTGGCAGTGGTTGTGAGATGTGACAGCTTTGGACCTAAATTGTGTGCAGAAAGATGCCTGGTGCTTGCAGGCTTGCCTTGAGTTTGGCCCCCACCAGTACTCTTACTACTGCATTCTAGCACGGTGGTCCATGTTGCCTTTAGAACTTATCCTCATCCTACCTTAAATGCTGCGTTACTTCCATCCCTGACACTAACTCTTCAAATATTTTCTGCTTTTCCCTTTTCCAGTTATATTTTCCCTGGAAGAGCAGTAGAAGCACAGTGGCCATGTCTTCCTATGCGAGGCCCACTGCCTCTTGTCCTCACCCTGTGCTATGCCATGGCAGAAGGATGCCAAAGCTCTGTGACTGGAGATAAGTGATGGCTCCACGTATCTATGTATCAGTGATTTGGTGGTGAGGATGTATTTTTAGATGTTCCTCAAAATATTTGAGTATCCAGCTGTGGCCCTCGGCTGCCTGGATCCAGCTGGAAAATGGACCAGTGTTGTCCTGTGGTTCAGTCTTTATGGTGTGGAGAAAGGCAATTGTATATATCCACTGTCAGCCTGAATCAAACGCTGCAGGAGACAAAAGATATTGAAGTATATTGAACCACAGAGGGAAAAAATTGTAAGTGCAATCTGCTCCATTAAAAATTTCATAGGCCGTTACTTTTACAGTGCAATTAGCTTTGTGATTTCGATACTATTGGAAGCCCAGCGCAGTGAATAATCAGAGGTAGAAATGCCTGTGCAGGTACATTTGCAGAAAACCTTTAGGTTTTAGCTGCTTTTCACGTGTTCCCGAGCGCGCTCATAAGTCAACGACTGTTGCTCCCTTCCCTTCAGCTCCACTTTTCTCCTTTGCTTGTGTTTCCTTCCACAACTTCAACAAGCCCCAGCCCCTGCGCCTTGATGTCTTTGTTCGTTTTGCAGCTGCTTTGGGAGGGAGGCACAACGGGAGACGTCAGCGGTGGGGAGCGGGACAGTGGCGGGCGAGGGGCTGCCGGAGGGAGGCGGAGGGGGGGCTTCTGTCAGGAGGGAGTGTTTGCTACCTTTGATGCCAATCATTTTGGAAGAGTTAATGCTGACACGAGAAGCAGCGAGAGGGCTTTTCATGTGAATTCTGAGGAAAAGAAAGGGATCCCGAGAGCCCCATAAGCACGTTTCCATGGCTGAATGCTTCATATGAAGTTTGCGTTTTCTTTTTAATGCAAACTGATGGCCATTTTTTTACTGCAAGACTTGGGGAAAACTGCCCATTTCTTTGATAAAGGGCCTGACTCTGGTCTTGCTTGCACCAGACGTGCAGTTGCTGGCATCAGGGGACAGGCTCTGCCTAACGCCAGAATTACAGTGGTGTTTATCTCAGGCAAAGAAATGTTTTGGGTTTATTTTTTGCATGACCCAATGCATTTCATTGTGAGGACCCTCAGCCATGAGATTTGCATCAAAGCAATAAGAAGGTTTTTACCACCTGGTGTTTGAAGATGTTGAGCACCTTGGTTGGGTGCTCATGTCCAAAGGCTGAACCTTAGCAGGAATTTGCAGTGGGCAGGGGGATAACTTCACTTATTGTAAGCTGCAGACAAATAGAAAAGCAGACCCTGATTTTCACGTGTGCTGTGTGTGTGCTTGCAGCTGGGTGGATGCTCCTGGCTCATGTAGCCACACAGCATGGGAGGTGACCTCTGCGAGTGGACACGCACATGTGGTGGGAGCACGAGTCAGGCGTGCGTTTATATGCATGCCAATGACCAGCTATTTTACTGATTAATTTGACAGTGGGAGCTTTCTTCCCCCACCCCAAAGGCTGGAGTTCGGTGTCATGCAACCACGCAAGAACCACTAACAAGAAAAAAGAAAAGAAGTTCTTATTCCTTCTGGCTGAAAAAGATAAATTTCCTTAAAAGCCCAGGCCATGACATTTCGGAGAACTGGAACTGAACACAAGGAATGTGTACTGTTTCTAAACAGATGCAAAAATAATAATAAAAAAATCTTCTGCTTTTCAAGCCAATCTCATGATTTCCAAAGCTGGCTCATGGTTTTTCTCATGCTTCATGGTGACAATGCTAACCCTCTGTTGTCAGACTGCTAAAAAAGCTCATTCAGTTTCATCCAAATACCAAAAAAATGAGCAAAATCAGATCAGTCTCTGAAGTTTGGACAGAGGTCATGTCTCTTCTTATGATGCTGTGCCTTAGAAGAAGAAATAGGGGCAGGAGGCTGAGCTGCAACACTAAGAGGTCCTCCTGCTGTCTTACTTCTGTGGCCATGTATAGAGCTCTGTTATCTCCCCTCTCTTCTAAAGTGTCTCCTCACAACCTACTGCTTACACAAAATAATTCATAATTCAACATAATTAATTTCTTGGTATGAAGCCGCATTGCAAAATACAGACTACCATGATGCTATTGGTTCTGCACAACAGCCCTACCCTGCAGTTTTCATAGAATCATAGAATTGTTTAGGTTGGAAAAGACCTTTAAGATCACCAAGTTCAACCATTAACCTAACGATGCCAAGTCCACCACTAAACCATGGCCCTAAGCACCACGTCTACCCGGCTTTTAAATACCTCCAGGGATGGGGACTCAACCACTTCCCTGGGCAGCCTGTTCCAATGCCTGACTACCCTTCCGGTGAAAAAGTTTTTCCTAATATCCAACCTAAACCTCCCCTGGCGCAGCTTGAGGCCATTTCCTCTCATCCTATCGCTTGTTACTTGGGAGAAGAGACCGACCCCCACCTCGCTACAGCCTCCTTTCAGGTGTTGCAGAGAGCAATAAGGTCTCCCCTCAGCCTCTTCTTCTCCAGGCTGAACAACCCCAGCTCCCTCAGCCGCTCCTCATAAGCCTTGTGCTCCAGACCCTTCACCAGCTTCGTTGCCCTTCTCTGGCCACGCTCCAGCACCTCGATGTCCTTCTTGTAGCAAGGGGCCCAAAACTGAACACAGGATTCGAGGTGCAGCCCCACCAGGGCCAAGTACAAGGGGATGATCACTTCCCTAGTTCTGCTGGCCACACTATTCCTGATACAAACCAGGATGCTGTTGGCCTTCTTGGCCACCTGGGCACAGGGTATGTCCCATCGCTGCTGGGATTTCTGTTCCCTGGACACTTCCCCACCATATCAAAATTGAAGTTTCTCTCCTTTCCCCCAGGAGACTTCCAGCATCCAGGTCCACTTCCAGCTCTCTTGTGTGAAAGATCCCGTAGGTAGGTTTTGGACTCGCTTTTGGAAATGTGCTGGACTCCCCAGAAAACAAAAGGTGTGTTTTCTTTCTAGGCTGTTTCATCATCTCAGCTCACAAATCCTTGGCTGCTTGGGTGTCCTCTGCTGTGTGGGATCAGACAACTGGCCAGGGCTCCCAGAAACAGCCTGGACGGAGCCTGGGGTGAAAGTAGGACACCAAATCCCATACTGGAAGGGAACCAGTAACCCTGCTAAGTTGTCAACACTCAAAGGGCTGCAGAGGAAAGAAGGAAAATTCAGAGTATCTCCTCCCCAGGTCAGTGGTTTATTGCATTGCAGTCAGGGTATCAGTGGCTGTTACTACATCAGCCATGGGGGAATACAGGAAAAGCTAGGCACATGCAGCTGGTAGGTGGGACCAGGCTAAACTCCTGCAGTTCCCTGCCACTTGAGGTCCCGATTTGCACAAAATACTATTTGTGGTGGTGTATTCCCCTACATAAAGGCGCTGTTGTGCTCCCTGCACAGTTTGCAGAGGATTCTGGTAACCAGAATCAGTTTTTTTTGTTGTTGCTGTCACCATGGGCAGCCTGGTACTGCTGAACTGTGGCCAGGGTCTCCAGTCCAGCGCATGCACATTCTGCTGCCTTCTCCAGCTCTGCTGGAAATCATCTCACTGGCCTGTCAGGCCAGATGTTTAGCAACCAGCTTTTCCTAGTAGGAAATTAGTCCCCATCAGGTAGCAGGTGGCATTTTCTCTCCTTGCTGTACAGTCAAAGGCTTTGGGGAGTGAATATCCTCAGCCTCTCCCGCCTGCAGCCATTTCCAATGGGCAGCAGTATGGAACCAGCACCGGCAAAGCCTATTACTTGGAAGAAGAGAGAGGAAATGAGGGTAAGAAAAATAAGTGTCTCTAATTGACCCAGACCAATGGCAGAACATCCACATAACTGTAATTTACAGAGACTTTGACTATTATAAATACAGTCTCAAACAATGAAGGGTATCTATTTTCTGTTGAAGGTACTGGAGCGTCTCTGTTTAATGTTAGTAAGAGCTACGCACACCTGGAGAGGGGGATATAAGGGCAAATGTGTCAGACAAGCAATGCAGCTTTGCTTGCCCAGCTGCCATTGCAGAGATGGCATGGGCGGGGAGAGGGGGGGGACACATTTTGCAAAGGGGTTGTGGGTCCAGCGAGCAGCGGTGTGCCCATGCAAGATCTTGAGGCGCGATTCCCTGCTGATGTGCACCTGGCATCTGCTCTACCTGTGCCAAGCGCCGCACTGCCGGAGCGAGCGCTGCCCGCTCCCCCTGCCAGGGCCGGCTCGCCGCACAGGAGAGCTGTCACTGAGCAGTGACTAAAGCCGCCGCATTCAGCGGATTTAGTGGGTGGCGTGAAGGAGGAGAAAAGATGCTTTGAAGACTCCCCAGGGAGCAGGCTTAGTAGCTGAGGTCTCTGGGGGATGCTAGATCCTATATACCTATTTATCCATAGGAGTGTCTGTGCAGTTTTCCCTGGAGATTAGCGACTCTTGCTGGTTTCCCCAGCATAAATATTGGCTTGACAACTGTAACTAACTTCTGGTTCCACTTACTTTTCCTATTATCCGGCAGTGTTGTGTGTGAAGAGGAGCAGGTTATGTTTATGCCTGCAGATCTGAGGGAGGACAAGGGCAAACCAGGAACAGCCCCGGTTTCCACTCAGAGATGGGGTTTTTGGGAGAAACTCCATGTGAATAACCCCCAGCTGGTGAGGGCTGCAGAGGTGTACGTATGCACGTGAAACACAGGCGTACATACATGTATGCACACAGTTCCTGTGTTTGCATGGTGGGAGTGTGGACGCAGGTATGTGTTTGCATCTGCCTGCGTGCACCCAGCATGTTAACCTGTTAGCTCGCTTATAATTTGTACCTTTTGGTGGCTAAATACTTCTCAAATTGGGTCAGCCTGTGCAGAAGTGAGCACTGTCTCGGAGGGTTTTGGTATGGACCAAAGGGTTTGGATACTCTGGTAGCAGAGGCTGTGGCAGCTGGAGGGACAAGCCCAGAGCCCAGCCCCTTGCCAGACCCAAAGGTCAGGCCCCTTGCAGGAGGTTGGGCTTTCCAGGCACTGCTCCAGCTTTATGCCAGATGTCTCTTTCCTTCCCCGCAGGGTCAGGATGTAGCCGGTGACTCCGGTGATCCTTGGCTCTGCCACGGAGGGTCCCTGTGGGCTGGCGGGTGACCTCAGAGGCTGCTGGCAGCGCATGCTCCTGGGGGGACTGGGAGCGCTGGTGTGTCTGGTGATGCTGCAAACACTGGAGACACCTTGGCCCTCACCTGAACTGCAAAGGATCTGCTTTATGGGAGGATGCAGAGCCAGATTTTCAAAAGACATCGATCAGGATATCTCTGTTCTCACAGACTGTGACCCCATGGCTTGTGCCAGCTGTGGCTCTGGTCACAGCTCTCCTTAAGCCTCTTTGAGACCCCTGAGCCGAAATGTGGGTTCCCAGGGACCACTGGCTGCAACCAAGGTGCAGCATTTTGGCAGAGCGATGACAGAGGCACAGGTGGGGTTACGATGTGGGGGAGCAGACCTGGCCCCATGGCCGTGATCGTGGTGTCTGATGGTATGTTCTTGCTTTGGGCGCTATGGTGGGGAAGGATGGGGACTGTGCCTTCTGTGGCTTGGGTCAGATGTGGCTGAGGGGTGTCGGGAGCTGGGGAACCAGTGAAGACCCACGGCACAACATCAAGACCAGGAGAAATGGGGTCTGAAGCCCTCTTGGCTTGCCCATGCTGTGGGGCAGAGACGTCAGGACCCAAGAAGAGCTAAAACCTTCTGCTTGCGTGCTGTTCACTCCAGGTAAAAAATACAAAACAAGACAAAAAAAGCATCCAAATCCTCACCTGGTGCCAGCAGTGTCCTGACGTCAGCCAGGGCTTGGCCCCGCGCCGGCGCCTGTCCTTGCAGGCTTTGCCTGCGCGGGAGGAAAGCCGGTGGCTGCAGAGGGGGAGCGGCGTTGGTAGGCAGAACCACTCCGTTTTCTCCTTCCTCCCCATCCTTCCCAGCCCCCTTCTTTACAGGGTTAATTTTATTTTTTCCTCCAGGGGTTTACGAACAGCTAGCTGAAATGCGCAGGCCAGCTGCCTGCCGGTGGCAGCAGGAAAACAGGCAGACAAAGCAGATGGACCCAGCAGGGGTGAAGGAGCTCTGTCTTCAGTGGGCCATAGGCACCACTAAAGAGTAAACAGCTCTCCAAAGGGAGCCGGGAGCTAACCCCAAACCCCGTCCTCTCCAAAGTACTCAATCACAGCACATTAACAAGAGCGCATGGACTGCTGGGGAGAGTAAACAATAAGAGGCCTTGCTGGCGGGAGAGTGGGAAAAGCAGAGCCCCCTCCAGCTAATATTTATTGTAAAAGGGTGTAAAAAGTGGCTTGTGGCTCAGTGTGTTGTCGGCGAGCTGCGGTCTGTGTCACTGCTCATCTCCTTTCTGGACAACCGCCCTTCCCCTATCAGGGAGAGCGGCCGCCCGCATGTGCGCACACATTTTAGGGACCCGACGCGAGGAAGGAACAAAGGACATCCAGCAGCTGGAGGTGAAACCACCGCCCTCTCCTCCCGGACTGGCTGCGGCTTGGTGGATGCACCCTCGCTTCCCAAACCCAGGGCAGGGACTGGTGTTTGTGGGCTCAACTCTCCTCTTACACCGGAGGCACTCGGCTGTGCAACCACCCAAGCGAGCTGCTCCTATGTGGGAGCGGGGACTGTGTTTGGGGGCCCAGGGCTATTGTTTGGGAGCAGGAGGGGGTGATTCTCCTCCCGCTTGTGCCAGCGTGACTTCCTTGATTTTGCTGGAGAGGCTCCTGATTTATGCCGAAGAACTGGATCCCGCTTGCCGGGCATTGCTCTTTCATCTGCAACATTGCAGTGAAGTTTGTTTACAAAGGTTAGGGCATGGCCACAGATTCCTTCTCCCCTTCCCCCCTTCCTCCTAATCAGCTGCAGTTTTCCCTCTCCTTTGGCTCCCGCTACAAAACTGATTGACCTTTCTGGGCTGTGTCTGACACATGAACCGTGCAAAATCCTTTCTACTCCCCCAGCCCCGTCCTTGTTTGCTTGGGAACCCGGCCGCCTGGAGCAGCCCAAATGGGTGGCCTCTGGCAACCGAGTTTGCTGCCTTTTGGGAGTTGCTTTGCTTTTAACATTGGGCATCCTCGACGTTGGGTGAATGCGTATTTTGTGGCTGAGTCTCCCCAGTGCTCTTCGCGAACAATGATGTCATCGGTAAAAATGTGCCTGTGACATGCGTTCAGTCCCAGGTTGCCTTTAAAATGGACCCATTTAAGCAAAACTGAATTTCAAGCCAGAATGTGAAAACTTCTGGCCCAGTGGCTCCCTCCATCCCAGCGGGGTGTATCCACATGGAAAGGGCACAAAGGCAATTTATTCCTTCTTGGGACCAAACACTCAGCAGAGCCCTTGCATGAAAAGCTGGTCTTGTAGTGTGCAAGGAGCTAGCCTGACCTGCGGTGGCTTTATGTTTTAGTCAGGGGTCAGAGTTGCCTGTGCTTGGCCTGTTGGGCTGCTAAAGATCTCAGGAGAGCTGTGAATTTACCATAAATATAGTTAAACTGGTTTGGTTTTTTGTGTTTGTTTGTTTTTTTTTTTTTTTTCTATATCTCTTGAGGGTAAAGAAACATGAGGGAAGAGATGAATGGTCTGGTGGGCTGGCTTAAATTATCTTTGCAGCCATTTCCATGGACTCATATCAGTCCAGTGACATTGGAGCCAAAAGACTCTTTTACCCCTTCTTGAGCACACGTGACCTCGTCCCTTTTACCACATTTCGGTGCTGGTTCAGCTTTCTGTTATGTTACTTGTCCATATTGCAAGAACGAGGTTCAGAAGCAGCCTTCCGCTGGCACCAGGTGGAAACGGATTTGTTTTCCAGACAGGCCAGCAATTGCTAAAGGTTATCTTTTGTGGTCTGCCCTATGTTTTAAAAGCTGGAGTTTGAGGCAGTTGAAAACACACAGGTGTTTTCTTGCTCTTGTCTAAAGCAGTGTGTTTCTTGTGCTAACTAGAGTAACCATATACACCTTGGAGAAACCTGAGTGTTATTCACCTCAACCATCCCATATCAGAGGAAATATAAACCGTAAATTGTAACACATGCAAGGCCAGAGTGCTGAGAAAGAAGTGTCAGGGCGACCGGGGATGTGTCAAAGAGCAAAGGCTGCTCTGACTCTGGGAGCAATTCAAGGAGGTTCTGTTTCCACAAAAAGATAACAAATTGTCCAAAATAACTGCATGGAAACCATGCAAGCTGAGCCTCCTCAGACTCGAAATGTAAAGCACAAGGGTCCCATGGGACACTCAACTCTGTCTGGCGCCTATCTGGCAAGCGGAGCTCTCCTTGGCTGTGACATACCCCAAATGACCCGTACCCAAGGTCATGGATGCCAGCAGAAGGCTTTCACAGGACTCAAGGAGAGCATTGATGTAACTTAACAGCGGGATCTCCCTCCCTGTTTCAGGAAAAGGCATGTCCTCAAATCAAGTAAAAAATAAAAGCATTTTCTTCACTTAGCCCTCCTACGATCAAATTCCTCTGGTGCTGGTGGCGGGCTCCTATTTTCCCTGGGCAATACATCAATTTGATTTTCTCCCTCAAAGGATTAGTCACTGAAAGACACCACCACCCTTTTCCCCCCAACTTTTTGGCTGCCTCTGGGTGCTAGGGGAATACCAGTGAAAGGAGCTCTGTTTGCTTCGGTCCTTCTGTGCATGCTCATTTTATTTCTCATGCTTGCTTTCTCTCTGATCATTCTTTTTTATCTGCTCAAAACATCCTCCTCCCCACCAAGAGCTGGTGATGCTGAGGCTGTGCCTGCAGCGGCTGAGCATGCCCAGCATCTGTCCTGGGCAGCTGCCCATCCCTTCCCCTCCCCTGCCAGGCTGATTTCTGCATCTTCGCATCATTTGCTGAATAAAATTATTGATAGCAGCAACAGAGTCCAAGTGTGTAGACCCTGCTGCGGGGCAGTTGCAGAGCTATATGCTAGGTGTAAGTGTAGAATAATTTGACATCTACAACCAACGGTGGCAGAGCCCTGGACATAGGACCAGTGGGCAGCTTTTCTCAAAGGGCAATAAATATTCAGCAGCCCTCCATCTCCCCTGGACATGGCAACAATTCACTCTGGTGGCTGACAATCAACATGGTGGGCTCCAAAAGCACCCTGATGCTGGTTTTCACATGGTGCCACTCCGTATCTGCCTGGGGTTTAACCCTTCCTATACTGATTTCTTTTTCCCCACAGCCAAATAAATGCTCCTCTATTTCAGGAGGTTGCACAAGGCAGAGTCATGTGAAACGTGTTGCTCCTTCCCTGCAAGTGGGCAGAAGAGGAGAGGATTCATTCTGAAGACACCTCAAGCTTGCTTTTCTTTTCTTCATGCCAGTGTCTCACCGCTTGGATAACGTGGCCAGAAAATTCAAGTGGAGCAAAGACCTCAGCCTCTTGCAGCTCTGGTAGTGGTCCGCAGTCCCCTCCTAAAGCCGTGCTCCTGGGGAACAGCTTCACCCCAACCCAAGGGCTGAAGGGTGACTTCTGCATTGCTGACCTTGGGGCTTGGGGATGCTGATGCAAATCCCAGCAGAGGTGAAGAGCCATCGGGGCTTGTAGAAGTGAATTGCGAGTTGGACTTCTCTCCCCTCCTGGATGCTGCACCGTGCTGCTGCGGGGGCTTTGGCTGGGGTTGCCCCAGGCTGGCACAGTGAGATCCACCTGGGGTAATGGGGTCCCTTAGAGGGGCATCAGGGGAGCTTTATATTTGGCTTTAGTGATTTAGGAATGCTTGTCCCTGTCTCCATGGCTCTTATTTCATGAGATTACGTGTTTTAGGGATCTTGAATATCTTGAGTACTCAGTTTCCTAAAGCAACTGAAAATGCTGCCTTCCCCCTGCCCTTCAGAGGGTCTGCCAGGAGGCACCCAAGACAGCCCCTGCTTTGGGGAATGAGTCTGCTCATTTCCCAGGGATACAGCCAGTGCTGGCTGCCATGGTGGCCTCCAACTCTGGAAGGCAACTCTGGGCTGGAAAACAGGGGCTTAGGAGCACGCTGTGCCCATGGCAGCCCAGGAGTGATCTGTCAGCCCAATACAGGTATGACATCATTTTAAGGACAAGAGCTTTCTAGTCAGCATCTAGGGATGTCGTAAAGTTTCCTTAATTAAAGACCGATGAGTGCTTTGGGGTCCTTGGAAGAGGGACTCTGTCTGCAGCATGTCCTGCATCCCAATCCATTTTTGTTCCCAAAAGCTGTTTGCCAGCAAATTGCCTGGATTTGAAATTCAGGTGAGTTGTCAGATGAAAAATTATTCTTCAACACATTGCTCTGACTTCTGAGGTGGCTGGTTTATTTTTTAAAGGCATTACTGCTCCTCTCGGGAATGGTGTCTTCCTCTGTTTTATGCTCTAAGGAGGTAGCTCTTTTCATGTTTATCTTTGATTCAAGCATTGTAAGGAGCAATCCCTCGCACTTATGCGCTTCATTGTACTTTGGCCATGAGAGATTCTCCCCTACTGTTTGTAGCTCTCTTTTCAGTGCAGCTAGTAAAATATTTGAACAGAAAAAAAAGAAAAAAAAGACAAAAAAAAAGACACTAAACAGCCTCCAGCATTTAAAGGATAAAATGAGATGTAAGCAGAAGGACGGCTGTGGTTAATGCACAGGGCTGGGAGGCCTTAGATGGACCATGGCTTCTCTTAGCTGCTCCTCTCCTGACTTCTTCTGTGACTTTGCCTAAGGTATTTGACCTCCTCCTGCTATAGCTCTGGGGTCTTTAACACACATCATGTTTTCTGCCTGGAAAACCCATGCAAAAGCAAAGCCACAGTCAGAGCTGCAAGGTCTTGGGGGGAGAGAGGATGCTGTTTATTAGTCCAACTCGTGGCAGATGAAGTCTGGGTAGAAGAGCTCAGACAGTATCATGCTGAGGTGCTGGAGTGTGTGAGGGGCTGTGCACAAGCAGATGCAGCCTCCAAGGCCAAAAGAGTCAGGAGTTTGCCCCACTCCAGCTTTTTTCCCCCTTGCTGGCCACATGAAGGCTTGGGAAGCAGTTAGGCTACAGGCAGCAAGACATTTTGGAGCATAAGCTGTTGTTGTATGTCAGGATTCACACTTGCTGGACATACTTATTGAAGTTGTTTGCAATGTGGTTGCATGTCCACATACCTGCTGCAGCCTCAGCTAGGCTGAGATCTCTTCCCCTGCTGACTATTTGGGGCAATGGCAGTTTTCAAGCCATCTCTCTGCCAGGTCTAATGCTGCAGGGAAGGTATTTTGCACAAAGTGGTGGCAAGCCAATGGCTCATTTGCTGAAAAGTAAATTAAATCTCAATGGGTTACAGCAGACGAACTTGAGTCAAGGGGTCCTAAGGCTGATTTCCTCCTTTGGAAACCTGCTGTGAATTCAAAACTGAGCCAAACTGGCATGAAGGGGCATCATAGGGTTAAATGTTTGGAAAAGTAGAAACTCATTAATATGGTGATCTGGTGAGGTTGAGGGGAGGCCTCCGGCAGGCAAGGATCTGGTGCAGTCCAGGTAATTCCCAGATAAGCCCTCACATTTCCGAGGGTTTTCTTAAACTTCTGGGGCATAATGGCACGTTTGGGGATGGAGCACGAAGTGAATATTTGACATAAATAAGCCAATGTTCCTCTGTGGGAGAGGGGCAGAGGGAGCCTGTGAATTAATGATCAGCTTTTAATTTGTCCTTTCATTGAAATCAATGAAAATGTCAGAATGATTGAGGTTTATGTGCTCATGGGAAAGATGTAAGCCCAAGAGAAAGACATCAGGCCTATTTTTTAATATATTTTTTCACTGAAGAAGATGCTTCCCTTCATCTCTAATACCAGAAAAGGGATGAAAGTGAAAGGGAAACCTGAGATTTACCCCTTTATGGGAGCTGGTCTGAAGGTGGTGATCCTGGAGAGTGATTTCAATCACCTGGAGTCGAGTTATCCATCCTGCCCTGCCCAATTTGCTATGAGTGACTTTCTCAGGAAGCCAAGACAAGGCTCAGGTCCCCACAGAGTCCTCAAGCCCACCGTCCTCAGGATGGTGGCTGCTCTTGGCACAGGATTCAGCCTGGCTGGTGTTTGAAGATGCAATTTTGCTGGCTGCAGACGTGTGCTGTTTGCTCTCCCCAGTGCTGGGAGGTTCAGAGCTGGGTGTGTTTCAGGACGGTGGGAGGACAATGAGAGACTCGTGTTTCTGAAGACCCTTGTTTGAAACAGCTGGATGCTGCTGATGGACGTGAAAAGCTGGCATTAATGTGTTGGAGGCAAAACCAGCTACTGTGGCCAGATTTGGATTCTGATTACTGGGAATATTAATGTTTGATCCCCACAGCCACATCTAGTTCTTCAGGACAATGTTAACCTTGGCTCTGCACAGGCTGCCACTTTCCCCACCATGGGACCAGAAGGACTAATGAGATTTTCAGTATAATGAAGCTTCCTGAGGGCTTTCTTCAAGAGCGAGCATTCTCCTGAACTTCATGATTACAGACATACATTCACAGAAGTCTTTCACACCTAAAATGGGCACTTACAACCTTGTTTCAGCCAGCAAAAAAGGTATTTCTGAGTCTTGGCAATGCTCAGGCATAAGGAAGCTCCTGTTTTGGCTACTCACTTGGTGCTTGTAGCATTTGTGACCAGTAAGTCAAGTATTCAAGTGGGTGGTCAAGGGTTTAGCTGCCTACAGGAGGGACCTAGGGTGGTAAGGGTGGCCTGAGGTTGTACACTCCTTTGCACAACTGCCCTTTCTTGTTGGAGGCTCTCAAGCAGCCCCATGGCAGGGGGAAGGTGTCTGCAAACTGCCAGGCGTGCTTTGGCCTGATTAAATATTCATTGTGACAAAATGCCACAAACACAAGGGAATTTTCAGCGATTGCTTCACCCCAGATAACAAACCGATGCCTGCTCGCTCTGGCAGGGCTCCCGTGATGCATTTCCTTCCTCCCTCCACACTCGCCTGCTCACCTTGGTCAGCCTCTTGTTCCTTGTAACAAACAAGAAAAGGGTGAGCTGGGCTTTTTTATCTCAGGACTGCTTTGTCTCAGTGCATCAGTCCCCCCAAATGCTGCATTTTTGTCATGTGGGGGCCTGATTATCACATCCCACACTCTGCTCTGTGGACTCTTTGGGTTGAGGTCTTCTCTAGGTGGATCAGCGGCCAGACTGGACCTAGAGCCCCTCTCTTGCTTCTGCACGTTGGCTCAGGCTGGCTTTTTGTTGCAGAAAATTTGTCATTCCCAACACTCCCAGACATGAGCAATGCAACTGTGCTCCTGCCAGCAAACCCAGCCCTCAACAGGAGCTTTTATGATAATATCAGCTCTGCTATTGCCACTTCTTTTCCAGCCCTGTGGCTGCCGTCTCAGGAACTGACCTCATCGTTTCCTGATTTTGAGCTCAAAATGTGGGTCACGGGGAACGTGAGTGCACAGCACTGGTTGTTGTAAAACCTGAGCAGCCTGGTGAGCACATCCTGCGTGAAACCTCCTGGCAGCCTGTCCCTGCGTGCCCAAATCAACACCGTGCATCAGGGACCACGAGCTTCCTTGGGGGTCTCAGCAGACACAGGTTTTAGCCCAAATAAGGATCAACTCTTATACGTACCACGTACCTGGAAATAGAAGTGGAAGGACTGAGGGTCAGGCTCCTGGCTTCCAGCTACATTTATTTTCTTTTTTTGAGATGAATACGCATTTCTTGTGGAAGGCAGAAAACTGGGTGTCCAATCTATCCTCCAGTCCAGCTTAATACCCACAACCTGACCAGTCCTTTCTGAATCAGGGCAGATGCTAAAAACCTTGCTGTTAGGGAATAACTTATCAGAGAGAAACTTTTTTACAAAACCCTTGTTTTGCATTCTCCTTCCCCTGTCCCTCCAAGCAAGGGGTTTTATATCCCTGCTGAACTGCTGGGTCTTTTTTAACTCCTTGCTTTTATTGCTTTTGCTGTTCTTATTATTGAAATATCCAACCCAGTCTTGAACCTGTGGCTTGTAGAGAGGTACCAGAGCAGTGAACTGCATGGATAAATTGTGCATTATGTCAAATCCAGGGCCTTGGAAATCCTTTAGTGAGCTGATTTTTAGTGGCTTTAGTTTCCCAGCTGATTATTTAGCCATCTTCACCAGAAAGTTTTCTCAGTGAAATGAGAACTCGCCCACATTCAGGATAACTCACGGTTTGTTTTTTTTTTTTTTAGGTTTGGAAAATGTCGGGTTGTCTCTGGTGGAGGATGTGTGCGTGTGTTTTATTTTGTGTGTGTGGCATCCCTGCATATGTCTTGGATTGGTTCAGAAGCTGAAATAGTAAAATAAGCTTTTCTTTATTCAGAAATGGAAATGAAATGATTGAACAGCTCAGACAAGAGCTATGTGTAATGCTGTATTTTTTAATAATTATTTAGTAGATATCGATAACAGTAATTATTATTACTATGACTCTTTATGCTGTTGCTTTCCCCATCACTCCCGAGTCTTTCTATATTTGCGAAACATTTTGATAGCCCATTCCTGTTTGTTTTCCTCCCATTGAGGATGTTTTAAATTCTGCTGCAATCTGCTTAGAGGCTGTGGTAAGCCAGAGACAGTGGTTTGTGCAGTGCCCTGGCAGAGCAGGAATCCAGATCCTTGCACAGAGGTGGTACTGGCGATGCTGCGGCAGCAAGGCACCAAGTTTACTCTTACCCTGCCTCAGTGGAGATGTGCCTTTGACTCATGCTCAGCTACTAGTGAGCATCCTTACGTCCTTTAAGTGAATCTCCCTGGTCACAGGGATGCTCTGATTTTTGGGCTAGGGACGCTAGGACTCGTGAATACAACGTAGTGTGATTGGCAGGCTCTAGCAGGGGGAACCTGAGACCCAAGGGATGGTCGTTGAGAACAAAGGGCAGCTTCAGAGAAAATCCTGCAGGAAAGAAGGTTGTAGGTAAGTAAAGGAGGGGGCCTGCATAAATCAATATGTCCTTTTGCAAATTTCAGCCATTAGAAAATGTGGAAATAATTTTAGGCAACTGGTTTTGTTGCAACTACACAGCTATGTGAGTTAAGAAGGAGAAAAAAAAATGCCAAATCAAAAGTTTTCAGGCTCTGTATTTTTGGATGGGGCTTTGCTGAGCTTTTTAGTGGATTTTTTTTTTCCTCCTGAATTTGGCACAGTTAGCACGACAGAAGCTAAGATGATACATATGTTTTATAACAGTAGTGCACATTGTGAGTTTAAAATCAGTTTATCAATGTCTCTTCTCCTTTCTCTCTTTTCTCGTTCTCTGTATTTTCTGTTGTTCTTCGTGAAAGTTCTGCAGCCTCAGCTGAGGAACTAGATGTCATTTTGTTGAGGGAACAGCAATGACATTTTGTTTGGATGGGACTGACATTCTTGCAGTTCTGATGTCCAGGAGAAAATGACAGCCAGATCATTTTTTCTTCTGCACATCACTTCTCAAATCCTGGCCGTGACCATAAGAGCATTCATTTAGAAAAAAATTCACTTTCAGAGAGGAATTACCACAGCTAAGTCTAATTACGAGGAGCAGAATGCCTAGCACAGTGCACGGCACATTTGGATGTAACGGAGACTCTGTGAAGAACAATATTTTCAGCTCCCCTAGAGGTGTTGGCCACTGCAGATGTGTTGACTGGATGTATCATGGGGCAGAATAGCTACATGCATTCAAATATTCAAACATCCCATAGCTAAAAGGTTCACAGTATCCTATATGTCTACACTGGACAAGGTCCATGCAGCCCAGAACTGCGTGTACCAGGGGAAGGTCTAACAGTGCAGATGTGGGAAGGCTGTCCCACATGCAGGTCTTGCTTTAGCATCTTAAAAGTGAACATTGTCCCAGTAAATCCAATGTCTGTACATGAGGCGTAAACCTGGGAGTGAACCACCCCAACTTGACATGTTGCCAGGCTCTGGGATGGGATTAAAAAGGACACAGCGCAGTTTAGGTTGTTGGCTGATGCTCGGCTGGTGTTGTTCTACTGAATTCCATGAAGCTAAGCTGAATTACATCTACTGAAACCAAATCCATCTAATTTTTTCCCCTTGCTTCTTATGTTCAGGCTTGATGTATTATGTCTGGAAGCAAACAGTTAGAATAAGATGCATTTGTTAGATTGTTTCTTTTCATTATCCAGACAGAAGGAAGAGGCAGTTGACAAAGTTTCAGCAGACGGTGCATAGTTGTTGTTTATGTTAAACAAAACGAGAATGTGCAGCATTCGGGTGTATAAACAGCATGACAGCAATAAGCATAAAACATAGGATTGGAAGCAGATTTCACTTTCAGGACATGGGGAGCAGATGGATCTGAGATCATTGTGCATTTGTGTACAACTCCAAGACCTATAGAAACTCATTTATTCCCCATGTCGATGTGTTTTACAGAAGTCAAATGTAGCACGGCTGCAAATGGAAGCAGCTCCATTGAACATAATGGGCTGGACCCAAGCACCTAGATCTGTCTCTTAAACTGCTCCAGCAACACTAAAAGGATGGAGAGCCACTTTAGTCTTGCAATCAGAGATTGCCTTGTCATCTTAATGTTCAGGTGGCATAAAGATGAGGCAGCTCCTATTTGCATCTCCTCTGTGTGCAGGCTGGAGGGAGCTGAATGCGAGAGTAGTCACAGCTGGTGGAGGTTACTCTTGCTGAGCTTGCACAGAAGCTGGTTTCCTCCCCATATCTTATCTATATGATATATAGATATATAAGAAGGCTTAAACTTTTCTCTTGATTGCTCTTTTCTTACCCCCCCAACCCCCAAACTCCCATCCCAGATCTTGCGTGAGGGTGAGCACAGCTGGAAGTGGAGATGTGGCTCAGTTAATGGAGTTGCATCTGTTTGTACCTGTGCAGTTCAGGACTTGGTGCTGTAAGACAGAGGAGAAACCAAGCCCACCCTCTATACGGTGGTGGAGACAAAGCCATCATTTCTCAGTTTCAGTGGGCCAACTGGATCAGTTCAAAGGCCGCGCTGATTTGGTACTTATGGAGGCAGGACCACACGAGTTGCCTATTATTTATGGCCCTGATTCCCCGGCAGATCCATGTCATTGAAGTGAAGGACATAATGAGGGATTTCAGTCCCAAGCAGAGACTATCCAAGCAGGTGGGAAAGTGACGGGCCAGCGTCCAGCCTTCAGAGCACAGACCAAAGCGAAGCTGTTTTAAATAGCAACAATGGCCCTAATCCCTCGGCAGGATGGAGAGATGCAGATTGGTAAAGGGAAGAAAGGGTAGAAAATAGTAACCACAGAAAGTATGTGCATGTGAGAATCCCTTTCAGGATGCGTTAATGGGATGCAGTGAATAGGAAGAAGAGACCCCGGAGTGTGTTTAAAACTGATTCCTGGTGTAATATGAACCACTGTAAATGAAGCGCTGTACAAAAGAAATAATAAAAATACATCAGTGTAGTCAGTATCACCGGCTGTGTCAGTGTTTAACCGCATCAGAGCTCATCATTAACTAAGAGGCAGAATAACATGAGCAAACAAGATGGCAACTGGGAGGAAGAACGTAAAGGCCACCACGGGGCCTCAGCGAGGTTCCTCCTGCTGCCGCTCCAAGAAATGGGGGCCCAGGAGGGAGAGAAAGCCCACCCGCCGTGCACAGCTCAGCAGAGACATCTCTGACGACGACGGCGTGGGTATGCGCTCACCTCCTCCGTCGCCAGCTCTCCTGCAACAATTCGTCTGGAACAGCCACTCGCCTCCGAGTGAGGAGTTTTAATAAATGATCGTCATGCGCAAGCCGTGCATGTATGTGAGAGAGGATGGGGACGTGTATTTTTAAACGCGAAAACTCCCACCAGCCGCAGTTTGAACACGGACTGTATGATCTTCAAGGGAAGGAGAAAAATGTGCTGGTTTCCTCTAGAATTGGATCATTTGCTGCAAATTGGGCAGTCGATCTGAGAAGAGTTATGGAAAACGTGGTCCACAGTAGTTAGTAATTTCAGGGTGGTATTAATTTTAGGATGGCCTGGTAGAGACCCTGTCCCAGGAGAGGTGTTTTGTGCTTTCTGGAGATCAAACTGTCTCTAGATGCTTCAGGCTGGATTGCCCCGACTCCAGCAGTTGAAAACATGGATCTACATGAGGGGGTTTCCAATGGCTGATTTCAAATAATTTGTGTAACCCTTAGGAGAAGGGCGAAATCCCACCTCCACTAATGTTAATGGTAAATGTGCCACTGACTTCAGCAGGGTGAGGACTTCCCTGGGCTGCCTGACTCTGTCCCCTTGGCTGACTGTGGTCTCCAGCTAGGATCTGAAGCTGTGCCATGTCCAGAGCGGCATACCCAATCTCTCAATGTAATGACTCAGGCCAGTCAGATTTATCTACCCTTTGTATCCTGGGTGTTTTACTTTTGAGTGTTTAATAACTTGCCTGATGTAAGCTCTAGTCATGCTGAAGGAAGCAACTTTATTGAATTTGGCTTTATGTTAGCATTGACTGGACAGACTGTATCAATTCAGAATGGGCTATTACCATCCCTTTTGCTAGTTATCTGGAGCTCGAATATCCTAAATAACATGCTCCGATAATGTCAGTGTCTCAGTGTCGATAACCTGTCATCAATACATGTCCATGCTAAGATCTGCTGTCTCTTTCTTCTCTTCTTTTTTAGCATGGAGTAATATACACATGGTTGTGCGATCTTTATGTTGAAGGCCATGATCTGCTTGCACAGAAGGCAGTGAGGGTGCACTACAGCAACCACGAGCTGAACCGCTGGTCCCCAGGGCTGAGCTTTGGTTACCCAACAGCCTCCTCCATGAGGCTGCTGCCTTTGGCTCAGCAGAATCACTGCAAGAGCAACTCGAGCTACATTTGGGGTTCCTGGTCTCTGACTCTTAGACACAGTTGGGGAAGTAGGTGAGGAGATGAAGAAATACATCCTACAGCCCCCTGAGCCTCTCCGGTGAGTCCAGTGGGATGGAGGATGGTGAGAGCAGGAGGAAGGTTACGGGAAGGAAAGGGGAGACCATAAAAGACAGAAGTAAAGACTTTGTGAAAACGTGCCGTATAGGTTTAACCTAAATACCCACCTGCTGCTCTGGCCTCTCATGGCCTCTGGGGACTTGTTACCACAGCTAGAGGGTGGTTGTGCATGACAGGGGATTTTAAAAATGAGTGACGGAGAAAGCCTTTCTGATGCCCTCAGCCTGACCTGCCATCTCCCAGCCCGCACAGCTCGCGATACCTTACATTTCTGCACGTCCCACCAGAATACGTGCATACCTTCAGCTGCGGACAGAGCCCCAGGCTGGTGAGGCAGGTTTTAAGTCAGCTTCTCAAAGCTACTTGGCTGTCATCTGTGTGTGTGTTAGAGCAGCATTTCATCCCAGCACTCAAGGGCTGCGTGGAGCTGCCGGGTGACCAGCATTTCCAGCTCTAAACCTTTCCAAGTCTAGCCAAATAAAAAGGAAAGGATGAAATTGGTTCTGCCTCATTTCTGTCGAGGAGGCACTTCATGACAAGTGCAAATACAGAAGTTGCTTTGCCTCCTGGACAGATAAACTCTGGAATCTAAAGGATGTTTGAGGACAAACTTTCAGAGGTTGGCACGTACATGCTGACTGTAAAATTACTTCATGGAACCTGGCTGTGAATGTTAAATCCATATTTGCCTGCGCAAACAAGGTGCTTATGCATGCAGTTAGGCGTTTTGCAGACACAAAGGCGAAGGCGAGTTCAACCCTGGCTTTCTCCATCTTTATGACTGTACTTAGCAGTACTCTCCCCTGGCCAGGAAGGCTTCCCCTGCGTTTGCAAGGAAGAGCTCATGCCGTGGCCCCAGATGGAAAGGCTTTAAGCTCATAGCTTAGTTTCAGATAGACCGTTTTAATTGGGATGGTTCCCAAAGCAAAGAATAATCAGCCTTGAGTTTAAATTACCCTGGAGGAAAGTCTCTTTGGCACACAGTGGGAAGGTGCCTGCAGCATGAATTCTCACTCTCCATTTGATGCTGGAGCTTCGGCTCCCAATGTCAGCAAGTAAAAGCTCAAGGTGGCTCTTAGAAAATGCTCTAAATTACTCTGACTTCTGCCCCAGGGCAAAGCTCAGGGCTGGTGTCTGCGTTGTGAGACAATGCTTGGACCCATGGGCAGCTGCAAGCCATGACAATACTCCGGACTCTTCCAACTTCAGTCTGTATCACAAGTGGAAGGTGGCTTAAGTTCAACACCTCCACAATGCTTAGGGAGAGCTGAGCTTGGGTTTCTTTTTCCAGCCTGCATGGATGGGGTTTTGGGTCCATGCTCTTCCCCTGCCAGAGCCCTCCGGAGCAGAGCTTAGGTGCAGGCCTGCGTGCAAACCAGACTGGTGCTGGGTAGACCTGGACTGGAGGGTGGGCTTAGAGGTGGTGGAGATGGACCAGCTGTGCATGGAGGGCACAGAGTTATATATCAGTGCTGGGTGCTGCAGAATATCATCCCCATTTCAGCACATGAAAACTGCCTGTGCTTTCTGCGTATGGGGAATTACACTGCAAAAGCAGCTGGTCGCACCTTGGTGTCTAGAGGCAGACAGAAACCATGCTGATCTTAGGGAGATAATAAAGGCCTAAAGGTCCACAGGCTTTGAAAATAATTCTCTGAGTAAAGCGTGCTCCTAATCCTGCCTCTCCTGTGACATTCCTGCCCCCCCAAAGATCTTTGTCTCCTGCTTGGCTATCCGATGCAGCTCAGCGAGAAAACTTGTGTTAGTTAATAATAGTGGCTTGGGGGTAGAGATTACAACCAGGGCAACATAAATAAGACATTTATTTTCAACAAATGGGATAGGGTGTCTGATCTGCCACATTTGCATTTGGCATCTGTGGAAATTTAAGGCCTGATATTTGGTGTCTGGCGCGTCCATAACAATGTGGGTTCATCACAGCCCTAATTATAGCTCTTGGGCAGTTCACGTGGGGCAGCACGAGGCTTATTTATAGGTAATATTTATAAACAGACCCACAATCTTCCCAGGAAAAGGGCTCTTAAAGCAAGGTCTGTTATGATGATTACTCTGAGAGCCATCATGTGGAATGTCACTGCACGAACCCTTTCCCCCTCCCAGGCAGGGACTGTGCAGCATCACTCCCCATCCCACCCCTACCCCAGCATGCAATTCCTGCTTGGGTACCCAAACTTATTGCTGCACTTTCTGGTTTCTTGCAGGGGAAAGGGGGTGTCTGAAAATAGCGAGTTCCCAGCGCCGCCAAGGGCATGTGACAAGCATGCAGTTGTATCTCAATAGGCCACTGCAGTGTTCAGCTGCAATCATGTGGCTTAATCACCTGACTGTATAAATGAGTTTCCCTTGACAAGATTCGATCCCTTTGGGCCCCTTGACTAATTACCTGCTATTGTGAGAGGCCCTGCTTGTTGGGAAAAGCAACTTTTGTCCCCCAGCAATAGCAAAACAGAGAAATAAATGCAAAAGTCTGGAGATTAGAGGGTGCTCATTTACTCTCCATATTTAGTGCCACATAAAGGGCTGTTAATTATGTTCCTCTTTCATGACAAAAGTAGCTTTTGCAAAGAGATTTGCTTGTTTGTTCTCTTTTTTAAACAAAGGTACCTGTATTTTTGTCTTCCTAATCACTCTGTAGCACGCAGCAGCCTTGCAAGGATGAGCTGGCAAGAAACCATGTCACCCAGCTCTTTATGACTTGGGTTTCTCAGTGCCTTGCAAAACAGAGGGCAGAGCTCCCTGTCCCTTGTAGATCCCCTGGATCAGAGCTGCAAATTGCTATAAACATAAAGGAGGTGCCTGGCTTGTTTCTTGTGCCTACTCCAGCATGGAGGTAAGGGCTGGCTGGAGAGCACAAGGCAAGTAGGAGTCAGGCCAAAGAAATGATGCAATATCTGAGCCCTGTAGGGAAAGTCTTTTAGTGTCCGCTCCTAACTGTGCATGTTCATAAGCATCATTCTCCATGCATATGGGTGGCAATCATGTACAAAAAGCATCTGAGAAAGCAACTGAGTTGCCCAAGAAGAGAGTTGGTATCTGCTTAGAAAAAGCCATCAAGTCTGTAGTGCATGTGGAGACCTTTAGTTTATTCTGCCAGGCTTGCCCCCTTCATTTCTGGGTACGTGAATCTGGAAACGGAAGGTGACAGAGCATATGGCTCTTTGATCCTGCTGAGTGGCGGAGAGGGCGTTGAGATGCCAGTGCTTTCCCTGCACTGCACTAGGGTACCGAGTGATTCACAGTCCCCTGCCAGAACAGAGCTACCTATAAACTTTAACAGGCCAAGATCAACCCCTCTTCTTTTTTAATTTTTGTTTTTCTGAATATGAAGAAAACAGCCCCAAATTGTCCTAAATTAGCCTCTGTTCTGACGTGCTGTCTCACACCTCTTTGGTGTCAAATTCTTTTTTAGGTAGTGCTAGAAATCACAAAGATGAAAAGAGGGGAGTCGTCTGACCTGTGCCTTTTCTTAGAGCATCACACGTTCGTGGCTCACAAGCTGGTATAAGCCAGCTCCACTGGTGTCAGTCACCCTGGTCCTGCCCTGGGACGAGCAGAAGGTCTTCTCCTGCCCTTCTTGGGGAGAAGAGGCCTCTTTGGTATTTCCTAGTAGGGATGCTGTATTTATAACTGATAATCCCCTGAGAAAATGATCAGGAGCAACCTAAGGTCATTTTCTATTCTTAGATTTTTTGCTGCTTTAAGCTGCACCTAGGATAATGAAGCTGCTATAGGCTTAGGTGCCAAAGCTGAAATGCAGCTGAAATGGGGCCTTAGTAACACACAGTGGTGCATTGGTCCAAGCTTTCAGTCCTGGCTCACTTCATGCAGCGAAAACCCGGGAGAAAGATGCGTATTCAGGGGTTCTTTTTGAAGGCACACAGTGGATCTACGCTTTAAAAATGCAGTTTCTTCTCCACTTCTGTTATGATTTGGTCTTAATGGGAAACTTCCAAAGGAATTTCCACTCAGGAAACACCTATCTTTCAAAAGCAAGTTTTTCCCAGAAACGAATATACCTCCGTGAGACTTTTGAAGGGTGAGTTTCTCAAGGTATGGGTAATAGAAAAGAAGAAAGGGACATGTGGATACTGACTCCTGCCAATGAAGCAATAATATATGTAAGACACTTGGCTTGGCCCTGCAACGATTACATTCAAAACCCTGCTCTGGCTTGCAAGGTATCACAAGCCCAGCATCCTAACCTCTGGCTTTTTCAGTAGTTTGATGAAGAAGAGCAAGTCAGCCAGCATTTTTTTGGTCTTTCTGACTTTTAAACAACCCCTCCGCCCCATCATTCAATGTAGACAGTTCTTTCCCAAGTTAAGTTTTTATATTTTCACCAGCCTGATTCTCCAGAGTACAGAGGGTCTTTCACCGTGTCTGTTCATCAGTGAGTTGCACTTGATAAGACTCGTATCTTGACCAACTTGCTGCAGCTCTGCTTCCAAACAATCTTGTGTAGCCCCACTCTGGGAGAGAGATTCATTCTCCACAGGTACTGCTGCATATCTCAGCAAAATCAGTTTGCAACCAGCCTTGACCCGTGGTGCCCAATTAAGCAACGCACACCTGGTCCAAACTAAGGGGCACAGTTGCCTTCCCCTCGTTCCTGATCTGCATGTTCATTTCCAAGCACCACAGCCATCTGCGTGTCTGCAGGGTGAGAGGGTGTGCACCAGCAGCGAGGGCATGCACCTCATTATTCCACGTAATGGAGACCTTCCTTGCCCTTGACTTCTTGCACCCCTGCATCTGGGGTGAATGGTACCAGCATCTCTCTCTTGGAGCCTTTTTGACTGACTTCAAGGTCTCTTTCTGTGTATGTTGAATTTCTTGCTGCCCAAATTAATTTCCCCACTTGTAATTTCTTCTACTGACTTTAACGAAGCTTTCCCAAGACTCCTAATCTTGATGACCTTTCCAAGAAGAAATACAAGTCTGCTTGTTTCCCCAGGCAGTTTTTCCTAATTTCTTATAGCTCTGTTGACAACACATTCCCACCTCCCTCTAATTTGCTCTGGATATGATGACTCCTCTCCTAGCTCTAGAGAGAGTAATCAATATCGGGAGGAAAACCAGCCTTTTTGGCTGCTTGCTGGGGAGGCAGTTTGTCCTGTTTAAGGAAACTCCAGAGGGGTCTGTTAGACACAAACCACAGTGAATAACCACCTCTCATGAGCTGACAACTCACATGTTCGCTTTTTCCTTATGCTGATGCTTTCAAAGTCCGCATCAGCCACTAGCATTACCATTGGGGTTGCTTCTCACCTGACTGCTGAGATTCCTGTTAAGGGCCATCATGTGGCTTTTTTTTTGCACTATGATGTAATTATACTTTTTGCAGCCAGAGAAAGTAGAAGGCATTTTGAGATGATCAACTGAGGCATCTGCTGAAGTTCGGGTCTTCAGACATTATCCTGCTGAAATCAGCCTTAAAGAGCCAGCCTAAATACCTTGTCAAGGGTCACCCAGGACAACTGAACTCTGGTCTCCTGAGCCCCACACTAGTGCCCTAAACAAGGGATTATTGGTAGTCTCTTCTGTAGGAATGGGAGAGAGGAGAGCTATGAATTTCCAAGAACAAGACCTCACTTCTTCAACCTTTAAACGCCATGGAGCTAAATCTTTCTTGTGCTGCAAATGTGCAACTGGACCAATATAAACAGGGCAAAAATAACAGTTACCTTCAACTCAGATTGGCCTGCAATCAGAACAGCCTATTTTTTTTTTTTCTTTCCCCCCTCTTTCTTTTTGCACTTCCATACTGAGGGCATTTAAAGAACAACAAAGACTCAAGGACTATTCACAGGGTCTGGATTTCTGGCACATCTTGAGCTACTGCAGAGGATCAGCATCTCTGTATTCAGGTGACTCGCTGACTCTGTCATAGTCCTGGTAAAATGCTGTTAAAAATAGTTATTTCTAATGACTTATTCCAATGCAATGGAGATTTCTGTGTACACTAATTTGCTTTGAGGATTGCATCATCCCAAAGGAAGTGTAGCCAGAGAGATTTAAAACAAAAGTGGTCTGTCTCCAGGCTGAGCTGTGATACTTGGCAGCGATACTACTCTCTGCTGAGCCCGAAGTGCTGTTTTAACATAGTGCTCCCCTCCCTGTAATGTCACGCTGGAAGGATGGCATTTCTTGTCTCACGATCCGTAAAAGATACTAGATGAGCTATTCAAGCTACCAGTGTCCTTGAATGAGGTTATTAGTCCATGTGGGACCTTGTACTGTGATCACTACCAGGATTTCAGGGTGATTGTTCAGGAAGCAAAATGCTGAAATAGAACCTCTCATTATTGAACCAAAAGCCATTGAAAATGGCTGATAAATTGGTTATAGGACTGACATATTTATCCATGTTACTGTCCCAGTATCATATTAACTAGGGTTATAAGTTAAGATGTGAATTGAGAGGGTTGAATGTCTGGGGTGGGGGGCAGGGAAGGATTTCTTTGCCTGCCTTCAGGATTCACACAGTGGAAACAATCCTGAGGCACACATTTTCAACCCCAAAAGCTGACATATGTCCATCGCTACCTGGAGGGGACACCTCTGGGTGTTGGCTTTGCAATGGGTAGAGCCGGTGAAAGGGCAGAAGGTATGTTCTGGGTGTCTGTTGAAGAGCAGATAACTGGACAGTCAGCCCTAGTAATGTTCACAAAAAAATTTGGATAAACAACACTGGTAAGCTCCTACGCATTGTTGAAGGTCCTGAGAGAGTTGTGCTGAACGTTTGGAGTGCTGGTACTTCATCTTCTTCCTCTGTAAGGCCCCAAAATGCCAAGGGTGGAGCATCTAGCTCTTTCCTCCATCCATTTATAACAGCACTTGGTGGATGCTTGTCTCCTAGGTGAGGGCAAACACATCAGCTCTACTGTAGGAAATGTCAACTGTGGCTCCATGTGGGTTGCAGCCAGACAAAGGGTTGATTTTTCTTTTCTGCTGGTGTGACTGACTGGAGTAGAAGGAAAAGAGATATCTTGGACTGAACAACAATAAGATTTTTTTTCCTTTGAGATCACAACTAATGAAAACATTGCCTGTCAGAGTTCGAGGAGCATCTGGATGACACCCTTAGTCATAAGGTTTAGTTTTAGGGAGCAGGGAGTTGGACTCGATGATCCTTATGAATCCCTTCCAGCTCGAGATATTCTATGGTTCTATGATTGTCTTAAAAAAATAAAAAAAATCATTGAGGAAATCAGTGGTCCAAAATGAAAATGAAAAAAAAAAAAGTATCTTGGCTTTTATAATTTCATTTATTGACAAATCCACCATAAAATCACAGAGATTTGTGGTAAACCTAATAGGACCTGGATAAAGAAAGAAGAAACTCTGCCTGATAAATGTTACCTTATTTTAGGACTGGTACATGGCAAGTACTCGTTATGGTACCTTCCTGATGTTAGTGGTCATGTGATGGGGATATGGGAGTGGATATGGATTGGTAAAATGCTCCAAGGATTTGCACAGAACAGCCTTCTCCCTCTGGTTCTCTCCTTCAGAAGAAACGGAACTCCTAGAAACCTGGCCAGAAAACAGGGGACAAGGTGCTCTGTAAAGGACTAGCCTTCTTGGGTTCCCTGATACATCCGTGCTTGCTGTCTTGGCATGGGTAAGATTGTCAAAAAGCGATTCCTAAGCAATCTCTGCTGAAATGGAAGGCTATTGCAATTATGTTATGCCTTCCCTCCCACCCCACAAAGTGGTTATTAATTAAATTGCATAACAATTCTGCCTGGTATTTAAATGTTGTGCATGGATTATCTTCATAGTTCATTATCCATTCCTACGGAGATCAAAAAGCCTGGCTCTGACTCCGAGGAATATCTCAGTTAAAAAATGTAATCTTTTTGTTGCACTGATCTGCTGACTACCTGCAATTGGAGGTACATCTGCCCACTCCATCAGCTGGGGGCAGATTCTGCCTCTGCAGCTCAGCCTCGTACGGGAGCTGCCTGATTAATTTATGCTCAGGTTCAAAGGACTTCAGTGGGATAACTGATCAATTAAAAGCAGGACTCATTTAATCTGCTTTAGATATGCATTCGATGGTGAAGTTTAGAGGTTTTTAAGTTTAAAGTTGGTGACTGTAGGTTTTCTTTATATTCACTGGAACAATCACTCCAGGATCCTTTTACATTTTCTCAGTGGAGAAAAACGGCCCTTTCTAGAGGGTGGTTCTTCTGACCTCTCTTAGATGCTTTTTTTAGGATGAGATCACTTCCCGTCTCGCCGTCGGCTGTAAATGAGGCCAAGGGTGAATATGTCTCAGTTAGACTTTTGGATGCTTAAATTAGGGTAGATGGGCTGCACCCTGCTGTGCCCCTCTGTGGGAGTTGGGCCACGGGACTCTCCTGCTCCTGGCTGGGGAGTGAGTGGGCTCTCAGCCGGTGCCTGCCTCCTTGGCAGGTTTGTTTCTTGAGCTCAAGCTCTGGATGCTTTGTTGTTCCTCGATACATGAGCCATTAGACATCCAAAACTAAGGATGAGTTTGCAGGGCAGGTGGAAAGCGGAGAGGAAACCCTCCTTTATCAATTTATTTGGAAATGGAGCACAGTGGATATAACCTTGTTGGACGACAATACAATGGAGTCATGGGGGTACCTTTACAGAGTCAGCCTTCAGAGCAGCTCCCGCACCCCACAAGAGTCTGGCTGAGCTGGGAACACAATGTGGGAGGCTTCAGTCTCTCTTCTGCTCTGTAACACACACTTCAAGCAAAAGGGATCGTGCTCTTCACCTGCAAGAGTGAGAGGAGCCAGGGGGAAGGCAGGAGCTCAGCATGCTAACAAGCTGCGTGCCTTTGTTACTGAGGGAATAAAATCTCTTTGCACCTATTATTCGTTTCTGTGCCCATTTATAAGTGTTTCCACAATGCAAGCAGTGGTGTTCAGTTCTCTGCATCTGACTTGTTTTTTAAATCTCTGTTATACTATTATCTGGAGCATGTTAACCCCTAGATGCTTAGGTTTTTAAATGTATAAGAGATGCCAGAGGGAGGAAGAAAATCTAATCCTGCTTAAAAAAGAGCCAGAAGGTGAAATAGCAGAATAATCACTCTTTAACACAATTTGCTGTCACCTTCACCACAAGGTCCCTTTGCTCTGATACCCAGAATTAAGAGACGAACTCGGCTAAGTTGCTGCAATTCAAAAAACATGCACACGCACACAAATAAATCAGTGCCCAGCGGTTCCCTATGGTACAATTGTTGGAAGCACAAACCATTTTTAAACTGATACCAGAAATGAACTTTTATTTTCAATCATATTTACTGTAAATTAGAAATTACTCAGTAAAATGCAATCTGTTAGGCAAAATGCATCCTGTCACTTTCAATTAACCAGCTAAAAGGTTGTTAATGAATAAATATTGACTTTTAGAGGAAATGCTTCCTAACCAGCTGCAGATCCATGTGCATGATATTTGACAAATGATCAATACGGAGCTGGTACACTCCTGCTAACCTGGAGGTAACTGTTCAAAATGCCTAGGCACAGCGTTAAATGACAAGTTGCACAGTGGCCCAGCTGTAGGAGTAGAATAAAGACATGCCAAGGTATTGCAAAACCGCCTTACACTGATGCATCCAATTCTACTGCCACTTCTAAAACTAAGCACCCAAGGGTGTAAACTTGGAGACAGAAATAAGCCATTCAAGCACCCCTGCAACTTTCACTTGAGCTTTCAAAGCCTGGAACATTAATGAGAGCTGAGACAGCTCAGCCCCTTTCCAAGTCAGACCTTTTATTAGATACCAAAAATATGCATGTAGATGCTATACAGATTGACTCTTTAGGCTTCTAAGAGTTTGTCTGACAACTGTGTCTGGAAAAATATCCCACGATGACACTCCAGATCTGTACTGTCTGGTGTGTATGGTGACTCACACTGGCTTCTTTGCTAACCCAGAAAATTGAATCCTTGAGCCAAAAGCTGTTGTGGGGCATCAGGTCTCAAAATGCAGGAGAACTGATTGGGTTGTAGCATCCGTGAGTAAGGGAGATCCACATAGACAGGAGGATCCCATGGTGAAGGAGCATAACTGGGGTTCAAATCCTGGCCCCAGGCTGCACTTTCAGGGCTCGTCATATTGTTGCTCTAATTCTCACTTGTATGTAAAAGAGAGATATTAGTGGGACTGTTTAGCTGAGGGCTGTGGGTGGAAGGGTCCCTAGTAAGTCAGGAGTCTCTGGATCCCAAGTACAGAGTTAATTAATCTTCAGGTAGCTTCAGCCACCTCATTAGTAATGGCTGATGACACATGCCATGAGAAGTCGTCCATAGCATGGACTACAAACCACTGCTTCATTTCACGTGACTTCTTCTATGGGATTAAAGGCGTACCTGCTCCAGGACACTGTTGGGCATATGGCTTGGGGAAAGGTGGGGATGGAGGAAGGCTTCCATGCCATGGGAGGTTATTAGAGCTTCTTGGGATGACCAGGGCTGTCAAGTGCACCCCATTACAGTCTTTGCTTTCTCTCCCATGTCCTGTATGCATGAAAATAAAGGTTGCTTGGTTCAATGCCTCAGCACTTTCAGTTGTTCCTAGGATAAAAAAAGTACCTTTCAACCCATCATTTCTTAAAACAGAGCGACTGTGTGTGAAGCATAACAGCTGCCATTGGACACTGACTGGGAGTTTAAAGAGTTAAGTGGTTTTATCCATGTTGGTGTTTCAAGTGTTTTTCTTGCTTGAATGGAAACACAATTGTCTCTGGCTTCCTGGGCTGAAGATGATCAAGAGTATGAAGTTCATAGTTGCTTTGCTGCTTTGGCATCTAAATGGAAATGAGTCCATCAGCTGGGACTCCTCAGGAGACCATCAGCAAGATTACTGTTTGAACTAAGCCAGTTGCTGTAGAGGTTAAAAGGGGCCTTGTGGAGAGGTATTAGCCCTGTCTTAGATGGGCTGGGTAGTCTTTGTTCTAAATGTCCTGCTGATCACTCTGATGTGGTGGGTTTGATTGGGTTTGTTATGTGAGGGCTCAAAATTTATTCCAGTTGCCCTTGTGTAACTTGTGACCCTGCAGTAGCAGAGGGCTGTGCTGTCTTGCCGTTTCAGACGTATTTGCTCCTTTCTTTCTGCCTGACCTATTTGCCTGGTTTATTTTTACCTTTGACCAGAACAGCATGCCCTGATATGTTCAGGGCAATTCAACAATTGGACCACCTTTGGGATCCAGCTGGCATCCAGGGGAGTGTTAGTGATGTGCTGTGCCCAATCTAACAAGCCCCATTTCTCAGCAGGACTATTTAGCATACTCGCGATGGTCCAGCTATGGCTTCTGGCTCTGAGGCGGCTCATTCAGTGCTCACTGGAAGATTTTTGATATATGACCTAGTGCATGTTGAAGGCAGGACCTTAGAGACTTCTTGCCTGAGAAGTGTGTTGGGATATAATTCAATGATTTTCTTGATAGGCCAGGAATTTGGAGTATAAGTGAGTATTTGGAGGCTCTTTGTGAAAGTTATAATAGAATTTTGTTGTTCATTGAGACGGGAGCACACGTATAGATTAGATTTATACCCAAAGTCAAGTGCAAGGGACCCTGCCTTCGACACAAGTGTATCAGTAGATTTTTCTCCAGCTGTAATACACAGCAAGAACTCGTGTGCTCCGATGCTCGCTGTCTCCAATTACTTTAATTTCTGCTCCTCAGATGCACCAAGATTCCTCTCACGTTCTCATTCGGGTGATAAGTAATGCAGCACAAATTATGGGAATGGACTTTGGGTGCATCAACAACAGTAAAAGCTAACTGCATTGCACGGGGACCAATAAAGCTGAGATAAGAACTGCTGGGCTTTTCTCTTCTTCATTGGCAGTTAAATGTGATTTCTATTATCTCACTGTTTGCTTTAATGTTATATGGAACCTGTCAAAGCCCCATAGTCTTGCCGTTTACTGTTCCACTAGAAAGAAAAGACTTCGTAAATTACGGTACCTTTTGCTACTGAAAGGTGCGTAAAACTATTCCATCTAATTCATGGTCCCCTTTGTCATAAGAGATAGTGGAAATGCAGAAGATTAGCAAGGTCAGATGAGTTTGGGATATCAGGCCAAATCTGTAAATCTTCTGAGCTTACTGTATTCTCACCATTATCCCTAGACCTGCTGCAACCTATATCCACCTCTCGTGTGCTCCACCTCCAGTTCATCTTTCATACAGTTCCCTGTTCTGGGAGCCTGCTGGCCAAAGCTACCAAAACTGCAATAATCCAATGTATGCCAGGAAGAACGTGATTTATGGGATGGTAAGTCTTGTGAACCTCTGCACTCAGACTATTTCCTCATGTCCCTGTGTAGACAACGATGGGAGTCAGGTATCTTGAAGAATGATTGAGAAGGTCATTACCTGTACAAAGTGTCTTAACTCATATAGTCTCATGCTAACCTGACTACACTGTTCCTCTTCAGGACCCCTTTCTTGAACATCTGCATAAAACTGCCTTGCATGGTGTGTAGGACCTGACATACACCTCAAGGCACTTCAAGGTGGCAGAAACTTTAGGTGTCTTTGTTCTACCTGTGGGGAGAAGCTTTGCTATTAACCTTTGTGCAGCGGCATCACTTACTCACTAACCAGGCTGGACTATCATTCTCTTGTCTCTGCTGCTCTCAGCACAACTCAGCTTCTGCCTAGTCAGATTTTACCCAGCAGCATTGACTTAGAGGATGGTTTTGATAACACAGTTGAGTCCTTGCTGGGGGCCTTAAGTTCCTTCCCTCTCTGGAGCTGTGCTAGGGGTGGCTGTAAAACAGCCCGAATGGGACATGAGTGTATAAGGTATTTATGATATAGGAAGCAGACTCAATCTCTTTGGTAAGGGTCCACATCTTCAATATGATCAGATTTCTTCAGCTGGCCATTTGTAGAGTGATTAAAATATCAGGGATCTAATGAAAATTTCCCAGGACACAATGCTCACCCTGTGCCAAAATCCTCATCATCCTAGTGTTGTTATCAACAAAAGGTCATAACCTTGCTACTTAATATTTTTGTTTCCATATAAATCAGGAACAATTGGGCCACGCTGTGTTATATACTGCACAAATATATGAAGTTGCAACTCCTGCCCTGGGGAATTTGTAAGAAAGACGTGCAAGGCATGTAAGGCATGGCAAAGACTGCAGGCTTGGAAGGGAGAACCTCTGTGGCAAACCATGACATTTTTCTACCTCTGGGCTCTCTCCTCAGCTCCCTGCAGCAGAAGAACAACCTTCAGAAATTTCAGAATAACTTTTATGGGAATTGTTGGTGTGGTCAATGGGAAGGAGCCAGTAGGTCAGTTCTGCTTCTGGATCAAAACAGAAGGATCCTAGCAGATAAGATATAGTAAAGACCATTGAAACAAAATACCAAAGGCAGGAGGGATAAAGTACCCTGTGATTACTCCAAAATGGTGCATGCCTTTTTCTAGCTTACTCCTGCCTTGAATATTATTCTCCTACCATTGCAATCTCACCTGAGCCAAGAGCTGATCCCTTAGGTCTCTGCAGGAAGATCACCAAAGTCCCACAAATGCTGGTGGTGCCCCAATTTACATGCAGCTGGGCTAGCCAGGACCTAGTGACTTCTCCCAGCTAGGATGCAGGCAGCAACTTGTGCCCTGGACCCAGCTCTGGGAGGTGAAGGGGAAAAGTGGAGGATATAGAATCATAGAATCATTTAGATTGGAAAAGACCTTTAAGATCATCAAGTCCAACCATTAATCTAGCACTGCCAAGTCCACCACTAAACCATGTCCTTAAGCACTACATCTACCCATTTTTTAAATATCTCCAGGGATGGAGACTCAACCACTTCCCTGGGCAGCCTGTTCCAGTGCCTGACTACCCTTTCAGTGATGAAGATTTTCCTAATATACAACCTAAATCTGCCCTGGTGCAAATATGTGTTGAGTCAGATTGTACTGGAACCAAGTTGAGGTCTGTAGAGTCCTGCTTAGTTAATACCTTTTTGTGGGGGGAAAGGACATGCAGAGTGTCTGATTTTGGAGCTGGAAAAAGGTAAATTTTGAGCTGGCAAACATGTGCAAGGAGGGAGAGGCAGAGCTTCATGTTCACAGTCGCCTGTGCACCCGGTGGAGAACACGTTGCAGAGTGGCAGGACTGAGGATTAAAGGGAATCCATTCCCTGTGCTCACAGCAGGAAAGGATAGCAGTCTTGTCATCCTCTCAGGAGTTTCTTTCAGACACACGATTAAATAAGAGAGGATAGTGATTAAATTCCTTCCCTGGGAGCTTGCCTTTCTGGGGCAAATGAAAAAAGGAAAGGAAACATGTAAACAAATATTAAACAGACAGACCAGCCTCCCAGATTTAATCAGGCTCTGGGCTGTTGCTTGGCTTGCCTTTTGAAGGAGATACGCGTGCCTGTGTTTCTGTGCTTATTTCTGTTTGCGTTAGCCTTTCTGCAGCCTCCCTCCATCTTTATCTCTGTACCTGTCACTGTTTCTCCTTGTGCCTGAGCTGTACAGTGAACTGAAAATTTTGAAGCGGGAGTGGGACTTCTGCTTTTAAGAGTTCCTCTCCAAACAGATTTGGAGATGATGTTTGATTATTCAGAACAGCTCTTGAGTCCGTGCAGAGGTTACTGAGAGTTGGGTAGTGAGGTCAGAGTTTGCTCCCGCAAAGGACCCAAGCAAGATAGCTGCTGAGAGGCACTTTAGCACCCAAAGCCAGCCTATGGGTCCAGGCAGCGCTGCATCTTTTAAACATTTCAGACGCATCCTGCTACATTGAGCTGCACCTCACAAGTACGTTCTGTTGCATTATATCAGGAACTGACATGACATGAGGTAATTGGATTTGATATGACATAATCCACCCATAACACAACATGTGATAGATGAAAGGACTTTCCCTGAGGCAAGCAGAAACCAGCTGGTACTGTACAACACCTGCAAAAAGGGAAGGTTTTTAATAATCTCCTCCTGCCTGGCTTGGGTGGCAAGTTGCTGTAGTGGGTTGACCCTGGCTGGATGCCAGGTGGCCACCAAAGCTACTCTATCACTCCCCTCCTTAACTGGACAGGGGAGAGAAAATATAATGAAAGGCTTGTGGGTAGAGATAAGGACAGGGAGAGATCATTCACCAATTACAGTCACAGGCAAAACAGACTCAACTTGGGGAAAATCGGTTTAATTTATTACCAATCAAATCAGAGTAGGATAATGAGAAATAAAATCAAATCTTAAAAACAGCTTCCCTCCATCCCTCCCTTCTTCCCAGGCTTAACTTTACTCCTGACTTCTCAATCCTTTCCCCCCCAGTGGCGCAGGGCGACGGGGAACGGGGGTTGTGGTCAGTTCATCACACGTTGTCTCTGCCTCTCCTTCCTCCTCAGGGAGAGGACTCCTCACTCTTGTCCCCTGCTCCAGCGTGGGATCCCTCCCATGGGAGACAGTCCTCCACAAACTTCTCCATCATGAGTCCTACCCACGGGCTGCAGTTTTTCACGAACTGCTCCAGCGTGGGTCCCTTCCATGGGGTGCCAGCAAACCTGCTCCAGCATGGGCTCCTCTCCCCACGGGGCCACGGGTCCTGCCAAGAGCCTGCTCCAGCGCAGGCTTCCCACAGGGTCACAGCCTCCTTTGGGCATCTCCCTGCTCTGGCATGGGGTCCTCCACAGGCTGCAGGTGGAGATCTGCTCCATCGTTTACCTCCATGGGCTGCAGGGGCACAGCCTGCCTCACCATGGTCTTCCCCACAGGCTGCAGGGGAATCTCTGCTCCGGTGCCTGGAGCACCTCCTCCCCTCCTTCTTCACTGACCTTGCTGTCTGCAGAGTCGTTCCTCTCACATATTCTCACTCCTCTCTCCGGCTGCAATTTCACAGTTTTTTTTCCCCTTCTTAAATATGTTTTTCCAGAGGTGCTGCCACCATTGCTGATGGGCTCAGCCTTGGCCAGCAGTGAGTCCATCTTGGAGCCGGCTGGCATTGGCTCTGTCAGACATAGGAGAATTTTCTAGCACTTTCTCACAGAAGCCACCCCTGTAGCCCCCCTGCTACCAAAACCTTGTCACGTAAACCCAATACAGTTGTTCGGTCTATGCACATCCCTAATTGAAAGCTCAGAATGATTAATTGTTTTTTTAAAATATCATGGCATGTTTTATTGGGTTTGAAATAAATGAAAGCTTCCATAAATTCATATCAGCCACCCACACAAAAAAAGAAAAAAGAAAAGCCAAACTCAGGTGAACTTCTCCAGTTTATGACATATAATCAGTTTGCTTCAAGTTCTTCTCATCTAAAGTACCTTCTGCTCATTCTTGATATGTGCGTGTATTTAACCTCAGTTTTGCTGTTAAGGGGAACACTGATGGGCTCATACCCATTAGATCTGATCCTGAGCAGAGCTTCTTGTGGTGCTTGCTGCCGTTCTGCCAAAACCAATGACCATTATGTGGTAAGAGTTAGCTGTATCAGAGGTGTAACTTGGAAAAGTCTCAGCTGAACTCCACATTTGATTGTCTTTTCCTTGGAGACATCCCAGACTGTGATATCGCCTGAGTGGAAAGGGAAAGCCGTGAACAGAAGACTGTTCATGGCTTAGGAAAGTGTTTTGGTACCTTCATTTCTGAACGAAGACATCCTGTGAAAAGAAAGAGCTGGAGGGGTTGGAGGAAGACTTTCTTTAGATGAATTAAAAGGGATCTGATCCTAACAGGACCTGTCCCCTGTCTGCTTTCATTTGGGTTACTGTCATTCACCTGTTTTACAGGCTTCCCTTTCAACATTACTTTCTGGAATGCTGTCACCTCTTCATTCACTACAAATGTTTCAGGAAGGTTTAAAAAAAGTAGTAGTAGGAAATCCTGACAAATATAGGGATGGGAAGGTGAGGCTGTAATTTCCAATGCACGTGTCCTAATTCCTCTTGGCTTTGATGTATAGCTCCTGTCTTAAATGGTTTAGCATAGACTGTTTTGTGCATCTGGCACTCACTTTCATGACCACACACCTTATTTTTTGAGGTGCAGCACGTGAAGGTTCATGTTACACCACTTGGCTGTCAAACAGATGAAACTCTCCTTTTTGTTTGTTTCAACTTCAACCCAACCCCCAGTATTTTTTCCCAAGAAAAAACAAAAATAGCAAATAAGACAAAAGTGCCTACTGGTGTCCCAGGCTCTGGTTCACCTAGGGGGGAGCAGCTAGTAGCACTGCCCTTACAGTCCCATGGACTTTCTTGTTCTCTTTGCTGGCCCTGCAGTAACCAGGCTGGGCTCTGCTGAACTTCTTGAGTACTTCTTTTGTAAGCAGAACCAGCTCGACTAAAAAATGAGGCATGTGACTTCTTATGATGATCTCCAAATCAGAGGTGATTTTGTATTCCTGTCAAAGGCTCTGCTGCAGTTTCCTCTTGCTGGTGTTTCCAAGTGCTCCTGCCAAGTGTTGCCATCCCAGTGGATGCCCTAGTGAGCAAAGGCAAACTGCATCTAAGTGCTGGCCTTGAACGTCCTTCGATTGGGGTTGAAAGAGATGCTGAATGTTGTTCTAAGCTGTTTCCTTTGTGATGCCTTTAGTATAAATCTCTGGCCCCTTTCTTAAAAGCCAGCTCAGCCACATGAACTAGGCTTTATTTTATGAGGCTCATTATTTTTATATTGATGTTCATTTTCTGAAAATAGTGTGAAAGCTAAATGCATACAGCCCCCTAGACGTTTTAACAAAATCATATTTCAGTTGCAGTATTGATTGTCTATCTATAAAGCAATATATGGCCAGGAGTTAATGTTAACAGTGCACTATGTTAACTGAAGTAATGTAGTGAAAAACAAAAATGAGAGTTGGGCTTGCTTTACTTTTTGCTGCAGTGTGACACCTCCAGCTGAGTTTTATTGCTTCTCCAAAGTGTTAGGTAATCACAGAGATGACCTATAGCAGTTTTCCTTAATGGATGATAAGCAAAATCAGCCAGAGTTCATGGTTGCTAGTATGGGGGTGGCACATAAACAATCCTCCTTTCATTGTGTTTACACACATTTTGTTTCTGTCCTTTGAGCAAGAAGCAGTTGGGTGCAGGTTCAATGTTAAAGTGATGCCTACACTTGGTTACTTCCATACACTCTTGAAACTGTTGTTACTTTGCTGCAAATGGGTGAACTTTTTATAGGAACTATATTTGTTCAATCATTTTCTCCCAGGAAATGAGGTTTTAAGGCTAAAACCAGGCAATTGTTTAGGCTGCAAACCCTTTCTTTTATGGTTACTGCAGATATGCAAAACGAGTTGGAGGACCTTGATCTGCATGATCTCCATCTCTAGTAGGGTGGATCAGCTCCTGTTTTCAGAATTCAGCACCATCCCAGCAGATCCGTGATCAGACAGATCTTCTAGGTGCATTTTTTTTTTTTTCCTGAAAAGGGCTATTTTGTTTATGTATATTTACGTATGGGAACATTGATAAATAGAGGAACGTAGCTGGCTAAAATCACATTGTTCCACCAGAGATGGCAGCAAGCCTAATAACTCTCTGGTGTAAAAACACTGTGAGGGACCCCAACCAATGATCTAGTCTGTCCCTCAATCACTATGTCCCTTCAATTCAAACACCAGCTTTTCTATCTTGTTTTTAAAATCCTCCAGTGATGATAATTTCAAAGATTAGCCCAGCACTTGCTGAATAAGAAAGTTATCCTGCTGTCGAAACTAAAACCCCCTTAATTCAATCTGGCCTGTGGTTCTGTCTCCTACCCACTGTGCTCATGGGAAAAAGTTTATCCCCATTATCTTTGCAGCTGCTTTTTATGTGTTCGAAACTACCGTAGTGCCACTTTTCCACATTCTCTTCTTTGGTCTTCCCTGTTCTTGTTCTACACCAATCATGTTTTCTGGCTTTCTGGTAATAGTCTGGATTTTGTTTTCTTTTCCCTTTTTTTTTTTTTTTTTTTAAATTTAAATTTCCTCTTCTCTCTTTCTCATTAATCTAACTTCTCCTGACATACAGTGGTCAAAACGTGAAAAAGTTCTCCAGTAAAGACTTTACCAGCAGCAAACAGAGCAGAAGGCTTTCTTCACACATCTCAAATATGATGGTGCTCTTTGCATGCCTCAGCATGGTGTTTGCTGTTTTCAGCATAACCCTGTTGATTCACATCTATCTGCTGATCCACTCTAACCCTCAAGTCCTTCTCTGCAGAACTGCCACCCAGTCTGTTGTTCCTGGCTTGTAGTCATGCAGTTGTTGTTCCGCTCTGATCTCGATATTTTTTAAGGACAAAAGCTCATTTGCATCCTATTTTTTCAGACCACTTCTATCGTTTGCCAGGATGATTTTGAACTCTAGCCCTGTGTTTTCTGGCATGCTAGTAGCCCCTCCCTCTGTGATGGTGTGTGTGAATATGTAAACATAAAGGTTATGCTGTCATCCAAATTGTTAAGGAAAATGTTGCATAGTGTGACATCCCAGTCAGAACCTTGAAGAATTTCTCTTGATATATACCTCCTTCTTGCAAATGAGCTACTGATTACTACTATACTAATACATACTTTTCCCCAGATAGTTTTGCGTACTCCAATAGCAGTTTCATCTAGACCGTATTTCTGTACCTTATTATGAAAAGATACAAGCTGCTGAAGTTGAGGTATGATCTCTACTGCTTTTCTTCCATTCACCCTGCCAAAGTGCATCAGATTTGTTTAGAAATTATTTGATCTAAAAAAAATTCCAAACTTGATCATTGCTCAGACTTCCTGGCTATCTCTTAGATATTTGCAAACAGCTTCATCTGTTGTGCTCGTGTTTTTATAGAAATTGAAGTTAAATTGCTTTTCCACTCTTTCTCTCCCTTCTTTCTACTATTTTCCAGTTCCCTGTAATCACTGCCATCCTTCAAGAGATCCAGATGAGCCCTGCCAAAGGCTCTGAGACTTTTTAGCCCGCTTCTGAAATACCATGCTTTCTTAGCCATTTTGTCTCTTCTCAGTCCTCCAGTGCTGAGCTGCTGGGTCCTCATCTCCTGCTGTGCAAATCCTTGGGAGATGCATAGAGCAGATATTCAGTGTCGGTATCCTAAACAGAGAGGTGAGTGATCTCACCTAACAGCTGGAGCACTTCTCAGCAGCCAGGAGACTTTGATCCCCCGTGTCTCTGGAGAGGTATCCTGCAGTCATGATGAGGGCCAGGGAAGAGGGGTTGACCTCCTCTATTCCAGCTGCTGAAAGGCTTTCCTGTTTAATCCAGAGATCCCCCAAGCTAAGGAGAAGGCATTTGACTGTCATCCAGTGCCCTTTTCTGGGAGGAGGATCTTCAGCTTCCAGTCCCTCCTGCTGCAGGGACTGTTTTTGTCATTTAATGTGATATTTTATGCATTTTTTGATATGTAAAGTGGATAATTAAACGACATTAAGTCTCTTCATAGACCCTCATTCAAGTTTAACATAGCATTAATTTGGCTGAGCTTAATTTACTGTGTAAACTGAATTAGCGACACTTTAATTCTGAATAAGAGTGTGCATAAAGGAGCCTAATGTGGATTAAATAATCCAAATTATCTTAAAGTGTGAACAGAAAAGGAATTAATTTTCCTGAGTGTCCCAGTGTGGGCTCAATATATCAATCGTCCTCTGTTGTGACTGCTCATCCCACGCAGGTGGGGATTCATCTCCAGCGGTTCTGTCCCTCTTTGCTATGTGGGCCTCTGTTTCTCCATGTGGGTGATGACCAGATCCTGCCGGAGCACTGATGGTGAGCTGGACTGGCAGCAAGGGAGCTGGGGGATTTGTCAACAGAAAAGGGTGCGAGTGTGCAAAGCACGCAAGCAATGTGAGCAGCTCTCAACCAACAGTTAAATGAAGAAGGGAGAGAGAAACAGCATCTCCTGACCCTAAAAAGGGAAAGGAAAAAATGCTTTCTCTGCTTTTAGCTTTATTTCTCTTTGCTTTAACCACCACTCCTGATTTACACTGAAAAGAAGGGCTGGGCTCATGACTCCTGAATGCAAAGTATTCCCAGAGGACACCATCCATTACTTGTGCTGCGTAAGCACTAATAATCCCATTGAGCACTCTTTCACTTGTGCCTTGATGCTAATGCCTTGTACACCAGCTTTCTCATGCATCACCCTTCACTGGGAGCTCTGGGGAGAAAACTAAAATCAACCACAGATTACTCAGACTTGCTGAGTGTGATCTGTAGGCCGGAGAGTACATCCTCAGCTCAATGCATGTGCATAACTCCCATTCACATTAATGGGAGTTATGTGCTAACATTCACAGGAGGCTATTCCCCAATGCCTGAATTCTTGTTTCATCATTTATGGTACTGAAATGACCTGCAAATCGTAGGGGACAGGAGCAAATGCCGATACACCAGAGTGGTGCCATGGTTACACATAGACTGGATATCCCCTCTCTCTTACACCACAACAGTGCCTGGCCCAGGACACCTTTGTTCTCTCACTGCTAATAGGACATCTTCTAGACAGTTTTACAATGTTTTCCCCAGGGAATTGAAATAAGTCAAAATTTAACCTCCCAAACGCTTTGATACCCCTATAGAATAGATTTATGCCAACCCTACGTGAAAGGGAATTAGCCCTATGGCAACAATCAGCAATTACATATGCCAGGGAAAAAGTACAGTTGCTGCAAAGGGGATTAATTAGGAGTAATGGGATAAAATTGAGGGGGTAGAGGAGTTTCATTTTAATATTAGGTCAGGCTTTATGCTGTTGCATTTCTCAGGCCATGGAACAGTCTCTAAAAGGAGAAATCTTGTCCCTTTGAGAATTCACATGTCCTCTGTGTACAGAGCTGAAAGCCTCTGAAGGGTCTTTACCTGGCTCAGCGGTTGTGAGGTAGAATATGAAAAGGATGGGACCGTCTTCATGGTGCATCAAGGTGAGCCCTCCAGCATGTCTATGTCTTCTCCTCCTTGGTGAAGGGGGGACAGGCTGTGGATAACAGAGCTGCCCCACAGAGCAAGTATGAATACATCTATGCTATAAGCAAGAGAAATACAAATCAGTGACGAAGATCTTTCTTTTCTTCAGGAGTGCTGAGGTCTTGTAGCTTCACTGACTCTGGAAGGGCTGTCAGTTGGAAACAACAAACCTCATGACCACAAGTGTGAAAAAACAAGGTGCAACTGGGGAGAAGACTGCTCTCTGCAAGCCTTGAAAGACAGTGTAAGAGGAGGACTTGGTGGATCTGCACTTACATTACTCCTACAGCCATAACTGCATGGCTCCACAGCTTGCACTTATTTGAGCCTCAGCATGCCTACACATGGTTTTGTCTTGAGTCTGGAGCATCCTACCTGTCCCGTTGACCAGGGAGACACACATACCAGGTGGAGGCTTGCATGTCATCCTATAGAGTGTGAGTCCCACAAGGCATGTGGCAGAGCAAGCCTGGGCCCAACCTCAGGCAGGGTAATGATGTAGATATATGCAATATGTCTCCTTATAGGCATACGCATATGCCCAATTATAACTGTGCAATTGTTCATTTTTAAGGCAGATCCCACTTTGTGTCCCCTTCAACATCATCACTACATGTCTAGAAGTAGCTCTGAACAATCTACTATTCTAACAGTGGACAAAATTGTTGAAAATAGGGTGGTTCCTTGTAATCCCTGAACATTTTTAAACCTAATGTTCTTCGTGTTCTCCTGAGTTCTTTTTTCTCCCTGACATACTCGATTGGGTCACTAGGCTCATGGGTGTGATCTTTCAAGCCTCAAAATGCCTATTTATATTTTGGGGCTGCATTGTCATGGTGCTTTGCACCAGTTCGTGCTTTCCTGGCATAGACCATCCAGGCTGCCTTTTGCTGGGATCTGTTAGTGCTCTAGTGATAGTAGCTGGCAAGAAAGTGCATAATCTACTCTATTCAAAACCTTAAAGACCACAGGGATCATGATGATAATCAAGCCTGGCCTCCAACTCAGAGATCCTGTCTCTGTGTGCAGGAAATCACTAGAGCAGGAAAATATCATCCTACACTATCAGTACCCTATAGATAGCTCCCCCTTCTCCCAGCCTCCCCTTCCACCCATGGTGACATGTCTGCAAGGAGTGACAGCCTGCTCAACACTACCCCTTCAGCCAGGTGAAGGTTTGCCTGAACCATGATGGTGCTTTGCCTTCAGAGTGACAGAGCATTTATTTATAGTTAATGGCATTTTTGACCTTCCTCATCTCCTTACTACTCTTTTAAGTCTGCTTTAATCTCATTACATAAGGAAGTAAGAGCCTTAGAGGGAGAATCTGTACCCAAGCAGGCCAGCTCAGATAAAGCTCTAAGCACTATAGGGTGAAAAAAACCCGGTATCTGGTTACCAGCTACATGGGAATCAACAGGAGTGAAGATGTGACCTGGCAGCCAAGTGACAAAAAGACTTAGAAGGAGGCTGATTCCTCCCTTTGCTTCACTTTTGGTCTAACCAGACTTTTTCCAATTCATCTGGGTAAAGAAAAGTAATAGCAATAATCAGCTGCTGACTCCTGGGCTTTTTCCCGAATGAGGTTTGAGAAGCAGATTCATCCTTGTCCTGGTGAAACATTAGAGAGGAGGTGACCTGGTTTCTGTTTCTATAGGGGACTGCTGAAGGCTGGTTTGGCCCATGGCAAAATTTACAGCAGGTCTAACTTTTTTAGTTAGACTTTGTGTTCACAGAAGGAATGGCAGCTTTGCTTTGCTCAAGCTCCTTCCCACTCCTAACCTGCCCCGAAACAGGAGACCATCCATCCCCATGTAACCAGCGAAGGTGGCAGGGATGCACTGGGAATGCAAGGAAGCAATGTTTGTGCTGTGCATAGTATAGACCTGAGTGCACTGAAAACAGTTTTGGGGTTATGTGCTTGCAGCTAAATGGGAAATCCCCTGTCATTGGGGTTGTGGGAGTTTCTGCTTGGGTGTAAGCAGCTGGAGGCAAAGTCCCAGGACCGCCATTTGAGGTCTTCTATCAGAGGCAGAGAAGGACCCGTGGTCTCGGAGCACTGGGCATATTCCAGATGGGTGCAGTAAATAACCCTCTCCTGCATAACTCCCCAAAGTCATGTTTCTTTTCTCCTCTATCCCTGCAGGCTTTCCTGGGGCAGTATCACCTCTGGTCTTAAATTTAGCCTCTCAGCAACACTCAGTAAGAGCAGAAGCATTTAATCTCCCATCCTGCATCCAGGCTGATGCTCCACTTTTTATTGTCTACATATATCTGTAATTATTAACTTACTGCAACATTTCATTGG
Organism: Nipponia nippon; assembly: GCF_047370975.1. NCBI lineage: Eukaryota > Metazoa > Chordata > Aves > Pelecaniformes > Threskiornithidae > Nipponia > Nipponia nippon. The sequence continues at coordinate 160,610,260 of NW_028262290.1, forward strand.
CCAATAAATGTTAGTTATTGTATATTTGGTAGCTTTATGAAATGTAATTAGTGCTGGAATAGTATGAGATACCCAGCAGCTCTGGCACTGGTAGATGAACCTTTTATCAGCTGTGGGCATTTAATTCACTTTAACAGAAAAGACATAAACAAATAACAATATTGCATCCTTGGACTGGCCTAGTTTCATCTTGTTTGCCTGCCTGGCTGCTGTGTTTCTACGGTTTCCTTATATGATTTTTAGCTCCCGCAGGCTTGTAGTAAATTGATCATTGCTAGTTCTGAGATTCAAATTTCCCTTTATACCATCCACAGACCATTTATTACTGCTTATCATATTTCACTGGACCTAGGAACCTCTGTCAGTTTTAGAGGTCCTTGCTCAAGACTCAGAAGTGCAGAACAGATAAAATTGAAAAAATACTATTACCAAAGCTTTCAAAGGATGCATTTTTTTTTTTCAGTTTGGCAATCAAAATAAAATATATACCATTTGGATTAAACCAAATTATGTTTTCCTTCAGGTTATCTGGCCAAAATAAATAATCCCAAATGTCATTTTACAGGAATAAAAATGTTCCCTTCAACCTGGAGGAATGCATTTTGTTTGGTCATTTGTCCAGAAAGTAAATGGCTCAAAGACCAGCAACTTTCCAAAGCATTGGATATTTCAGAAGACTCACAGAGGATGTTGGAGACCCAAATTCAGCTACTGTTTCAGGCTGAGAAAACCTGCATCCACTCCTGCACCTCCCAGGAGAAGACTTTAGCCACTAGGAGAGAAGATATTCTTGGGTGAGATGCATTCGGTATTTCTCTTTGGCTCCATTCCACTTTATGCAATCAAACACTCACCGGAGCAGGGGTAGGTTTAGGTGCACCACCTCCTCAAGTGGGTGTCCTGGATGCCTACAAGGAGGATCACCTGCTCCAAGCAGATCAACTCCAACAAGATAAGCTGAGAGATACCCAGCTGAACTGCAGAGGCTGCAAGTTCAATTTACTCTGCCTGAATCAGAGACCCAAATTTGCAAATAAGTCCAGGCTGATCAAAATGGATTTTTAGCATATTTACTGGTTGTCAAAAGAGTTGTCATGGAGCTCTGGTTATTATTTCTGCTTTACGGCAAGTTAATGTGAGGCAAGTGAGGTTTAAAGTCCAGGCACACTGGAGAGGTGCAGAACATCACCTTTAAAACTTTCCTGCTTTTCCTGAGCTTTTGTATAGCACTTGTCATGTGGTATCTCAGCACTTTGCACATCTGAAAGCTAACAACACTGCAAGGATCTCTCTTTGCTTCTGTTGTGGACGTCTCAGCACACTCTTCTCTGACATGTGAGGTGGCTCTTGGCAGCGTGGGGTGTGGATGCACGTCACCACACCAGACCCTGGCTGCAATGAGCACCGTGGGGTCCTTCGTCCCACTGAGATGCACTGATAAGGCCATGGTCACTTGCAGGTGTGAAGTCTCTCTCACTATGAGGTCCCAGTGGTGAACATCTTCTACTTGCATGGATGCATCATGCATCTCCTGTGACTCCTGAGTAACAGGAATCCAATTCTTCAAGGATAGGTTTAAGTTCCAAAAAGACAGTAAGCCAGGGCTTGAGTGTTGGCCTCTCCACTGAAGTCTTCTTGATAAAGCTTTGATTACCACACACAACAATCTCCCCAGCAAGACCTTCTGGGGAAGAGTCTTTCCCCTGCCCCTCACTCTTGGGGGCTTATAGCATCATTAGCTAAAATCCACAGGCATGTACTAATCTATCTAGTGGAAAAGGGAAAATACTATGCCTGTAATATGACTTTATCTAGCTGGGAATTAATGCAGAGAACGCATGGACGTAGCGCCGTTAAAAAGCCGTCTGGAGCTGCCAGCACCTGATACAGGGCTGTCGGCACGTTGCGGGACTGGTCTTGGTGCAGGCTGACAAAACCGGCAGGAGGGGGAATTCGCTTGTCATCCATTGGATTACACCTGATTTATGGTTTCGCTCATTGACTTCAGAAGTCTCGCAGTGGCAAGCTGCATTGTCTTAACTTTGCATTTGTAGATTATCCACACTGCAGCATTATAAATCCTTCTGAGCACAGCGTGCTTCCAAGGTCTAATTATATTGTCAGCGATAGGGTCTGGAGCGAGAGTGTATGTGCTACAATGCTCTGCTGGCCCCGAGTTCAGGAGGCATTCATAGAGGCATTTTATCAGTCAATTTCATGAGACATTAATTAATGAGATACTTCAATTAGATCATTTCTGTCACTAGGAAGGAATTATTCTTCATGGTCAAGATTACATCATCTTAATTAGTCCCTCTCCAAGTAATTTGCTTCTTTTCAGGCCCCGAAGAAGGGTACATTCATTATAGATAATTAATATTCAAGTTAATTGACTGTACCCTACAATTCATGCAGCCCCTTTGAAACAGATTTTCTAGTTAGGCATCGGGAAGGGCTGTTAAAGTTGCACTGCACACTCCTATGTAAGGCTTCTCAATCATCCGGGGAACCAAATTATAATTATCAGCCCCAGGCCTGCCTTAGCCACTCTGGTTAATATTCACCATAGGGTGCCCATTCTGAGCAACCACTGTGTAGATAGATACAAAAGTTGACACGAGAAGGTTTGGCTAAATCTCTTGTATTTATGTACACACTATGCAGAGAATCTATTTTTTGTTAGCACACACACATTCTTCACAGCAAAATTACTTTGATTTGACTATTTCAGTTTTAAAAGGGAACTTTTATAGCAAGCTAATCAGGAATAACAGATACTTGAAGCTCAGATTCTCTGTTTGTTTATTCTCTCCCAAGAAAGGTCATGCAATATTAATGTTGTGTCTTTTAATGTTGCCAATAATCCACAGAAACCACTGTATCCCACTCAGAGTGGTAAATTTAACGGAAATGTTCTGTATCATATACAAACGTTGTTGCATACATTTTCTTTCCTAGTATTTGTACTTAAGTTTTTACATTTGACTTAAGTCAAAACTTGATTGTTCTCTGTTCTGTTTCAGACTATAGCCGTGCTCTTATATTTGAAAATGCTGCCTGCCTAAAGTCTCAGAAGCTGGAAACTCAAATGCAAGTCAATGTTTCCAAAAGCATCTATTTAAAAAAACATTTTTTTTGATAACACTTACAGGCTGGCAAACTTAGAAGCATCCACAATTCTGGAATAAACAGCTATGACTCCCACTGAAGCCAGGGAATTGTGCTGGCTGTGCTTGCATCAGGGCTAAACCTGCCTAATTGCAAGTGCAATATTGCTGCTCTTCATTTTTATGCAGATTGCTGAACTCTTCTGATCCAAGCAGAGCTTCTGAGGGAAGGAGATGTGGTCCCTACTTGTACAAGTCTTTGTTTTTAAAAACAAAACTTCCCCTTTGACTTGAACTTTAAATAGTAGGGCCAGGCAAATAATGTGGATAACATTACTGAATGTGTGCTCAGATTTCGGCATTTTGTAGCTCTTCCTGTCTTCATGCCACATATTAGTTTCCTCTGAATAGTCTTTCAAACAAATTAAATGGCAGGAATGTTAGTGGAAGCAGTGAGATATAAACAAACACTGAATATTCAGAGTGACTATTTTTATTCCCAGCAGAAACCTAATTTTAAGATCAGACTTTCTCCAACTGTGGAGAAGAAATATTAGTATGAGTACAGCAGCGTTTGTGTGCTGTACTATTACAGGAGCACTGTAGAAGCTTGCCAGGAGCAGGACGCTCCTGAGGGAGTACACACAAAGTGAGACTTGGGGCAAATCCATATGGGAGAGGGTTTTTGGCCAGTATGGTCAATCTGCTGCCTGCGTGGCATGGACTGCACAGAGAAGACGTCTGCTGTCACACTCTTCCCACCAGGGACTATTTGAATAGGTTAGAAGCAGGGATGAACATATTCCAGGAGCTGGATATTTGAATTTAGTAGTATTGATGTGGAGCTGCTCTGCCTGCATTGCCCTTCCTGCAGACCTCTCAGCCGCCTCCAGCCAGCCTGTGAAGCTCACTGCAGGAGGTGAGCGCCAGCCCCACGGCAGCCGTGCAAGGCAGGGAATCTGGGTGCTTGGGGGGTCACCCTCTCTCCTGAAATAGCTACCACACCATATGCTTTCCTTTTCCTCAGCAGTGGTGGCTTTATGGCTGTCTGGGGCTCTGGACTAAACAAAGTTCTTTGCTGAGATGTTACTGATCCTGAATATGTGATGGAATGAATCCAGTGCAGAATCCCAAGTAATGAATAATTTTGGAGACAACTGTATTCTGCATTTGGCCATGTGGCAAGGAAAGGTTAAAAAAAAAGAGAAGTACATAAACTTCAGCTAGGAAATACTTTGTTGAGAGTTATTCACCCAGGCTGTTAAAAATGCAGCTTGAATTAACATCCTGCCACTTGCTTAGTGCCTCTGCCTAATTCTGTTATCTGTGATTGATTATCCAAGAGCAATTCTCGGGAGCTTGCCCAATTTGTTTTTATTGCTAGTAAGGCCAATGAAAAGCAATCATCTAAAACTTCTTGTTGTCTGTCCTCCCTCCCTTCTCTATCCGCATCCCTTTTCTCTAGACGACTCATACAACTCCTAGCCCTGTTCCCTGCATCATTTCTGCATTGACACTTGCTGATGTTTTTTCCACTTTTTGTGCCCAACGGAAGAAACCAGAACCCTTTTGCTGTTGGTTTTAGAATACATTAGAGTTGACATTTTGTGGCCCAAATCAAATCTGTGTTCTCCTGTCACCTCTTTAAGAGAGTACAGGCTCTGCCTCAGCTGGCACAGAGTGTGGTAAGTGCACAGAGACAGAGCAAAGGACTGTGCTTCTTCAACTGTAATTTCAAAAGGGTTCCTTTATTGATTTTGGGATAAAACAATGCTAAAAAAGCATTTCTGATTGTGTTACGAACTTGCCTGCTAGGATGCCTGACACTATGGCTGTAGACACATTTGCTCTTTCAGCTCTGGGGCTGGCAGCGCTCTCTGCATCATAACTGTCACAGGGTTAGTTTAGGAGGATCACTACAATATTTTTGCACCTTTGGAGCAGCCAATTTGAGGATCTCAAATTGCTTTGCAAACAAAGGTGCAAAATCTACCAAAAAAGGTCAGTAGCATTAACTCTATTTCAGCACTGGCTAATTTAATGTCCAGAGAGACAGAAGGTCCACACTGTGGAGATGCTGAACACGTATGCTTTGAATTGAAGGCTGGAGGAGCTGTGGGTATTTGATGTCTGTGGAAAGCAGAGATCCCGTTGGGGATTTGTTTAAAGGTAAATAGAAGAATAAATGGAAAGTCTTGACTCCCAGTCCTCTCCTCTGATCACTGAATCACACTAAAGGGTAATTTGTTTAATCATCCTATGTCTATATAATACCAGCCTGAAGCTTGTAAAAAGCTTCCTTAGTATTTCAACAGATTTGTTTCTTATCCTGTGAAAAATACTTACTCTTTAAAAACAGTCCCAGTATCTGTGCAGTTCTAATGTTTAAACTGGGCTGTTCCGAGCGCTGGCTGACGCGGGCACATTTAGGTCGTTCACTGTTCCTGCGTGAACATCTGAAGATGCTGATGGAGATTTTTGCAACATTACACCATTGTGCTCAGTAGCCCAGAAGTTCTTCCTTGCACTCAATTTTCTTATACCTTGGTTTCTGTCCCCAGACCTTTATTGATGTCCCTTGGCCCTGACTGACTCCAAATTAGGAAGGAAATGCCCTGAGACAGAGAAGCACTCATCAGCGCACCCTGCGTACTGAATAATTATGGTGAAAAACCATGTCCATTGGCAGAGGTGAGCAAAATCATGGAAAAAAGATAATGGAGTCCATTGGAGCAAAAAATCCATTTCAGCACAGATCTCCAAGAGCTGGGGGAGCTGTCTTCAGTGAGAAAATAACAAATTGCACATTTTAAACTACATTTTTCTTTGCAGGGCTGAGAGGTCCATGGGCTGTGGAGAACCAGGTAGACACTGGCTTTGGACAGCCTGACTCCAGATTCTCGCAGTCCTGCCAAGACAAACTGGAAATCTGAGAGCTGTTTGGGATGTGAACAGCTTCCTGACATGATGCTTTGCCAGACACAGGGCCAGAGGCAGAAATTAGAATTTTCTGAAGTGACCGATCAGCTCTGACAACATAAGGCAAGTTAATCACAGATTATGCTGTAACCTTCAGGCAACTTAACTGTACTTCTGCATGTCTTCATGGTATAGTACAGTACACTCAGCATAGCAGTGTGGTGGGTTTTCCCAGCTAAGCATTTCTTTTTTAATAATCTCCAGCTTTTCGTGACTTCGTAACTTCCTTTAATTAGAGTTGTCTTACCTATTTGGACATTTGCCCATCGTTCTAGCATCTGGTGTTTGCTTTGTAGGTAGGGACCATTGCTGGCACTCGCAGAAAGAAGTTTTTTCCTGGTCTCTGATGAGGCTTAGAGAAGAGCGGTCAAGGCCCATATCTGCTGTCAGAGCAACACGAGTCATTTCCATATGGTGCTTTGAGTCTGACGGGTTGCAAAAAAAGGGAAAAAGGGAAGTGCTCCTTGAGCGCGGCCATGGGAGCTGAGGTGACAACCTGATGGGACCTTTCCAATGAGCACTGAAAATACCCATCGTTTGCATTCTGGAGAAATTCTTTTCAAGCTTTTTTTCCCCTCTTCTCTTTTTGCCTCTTCTCTCTTTCATCCTCTCCTTTTCATTTTCAATTTCAGCCACTTGATCTTCAGATATTTTTGAAATGGCTGGGAAAAAGGGAGACAAAAATGAAGCCGACATAAGGGAAACTGAAGTGTGGGGAAAAACCACAGCAGTTTATCCCAGACTTTGTTTAATGTAAAATAATTAGAAAATTTCAAAACACTCTGCAAACTGCAATCCCCTTTTCTGTTTATTCATGATGGACAAAAACCTTGAAGCTTTGGTTTCCTATGATAAAAGCAAGCAATATTTAGGGTTTTTAATCACTTTTTTTCCCCATTTAACAACTTGAAGGGCTTTTGCATCTAAAGCAGGCACAATATTCAGAGCTCTGCATTCTTTCTAACTCTTCTTCTCCTGCTCCCCCAGCCTGGTTGACATTTACCTCCCTGGCCTCCACCATCCCTGGGTGTGCCCAGAGCTAAAGCTATTGGTTGAAGATACTGGTGAAGTGATGCTGACTCATGGAAGGAGACAACTTGTGTTCATGTCCTGTTCTCCATCACAAGGAAGAGCTGGTGGGACTGGTCAGGTTGGGTCTTTTCAGTTTGAAAAGCAGATGACTGTGAGGGAACAAATTAGAAGGCACCAAAATCAGGGATGGAAAGGAAGAAGCAAAGAGTGAACAATTATTCACCATTTCTCAAAATGCAAAACGTACCTTGACCCAATGAAATGATCAGGTGACACACCTGAAGGAAACAAAAGACAGTATTTTCCACCTAATAAAACTATGGAACTTGCTGCCACTGGATGCTGCAGAGACCAAATGTTTAAGTGTACTTAAAAAAGACTAAACAGTTATTAAGGAGAGCATTACTGGTGGCTATTAGACATGATGGATCACACCCAACTTCCAGCTCAGAGACCCCTGAGCTGCCAACTGACAGAAGCTGGAAGGATAAACCAGGTTACAATGTGTTTTGTATAATCTTTCTCCTCCTCCTTCCACCTCTGCTTTCAGTGATAGAATGGACCTTTCATGCGTTTGTTGGAGTTTGGTGGGTTTTCTGTACCAACATGCCACTCCCCAGCCCAGTTGCACTTGGATTATGTTAATTAAAAATTGAGGATGAATTAGCTGAATCAGTAGGTAAATCTAAATCACTGAGTAAAGACAAAGGCTTCCCTCCTAGATATCCACTCCAAGCTCTGTTGGTGCACCAAGCGCTGTGGCAGGAAAAGCAGTTTTATTCTTGACTTCACTAAGCTCTTGGATAAAATTGTTTCTTCTCTGATTATTTTCTCTTCTCACCTGTGTTGTGTCTGGACTGTATGGAGCAGAACCTCTTCAAAAACCTAGATGTCTTCCACTGTTAGTACAAAGCCTAGTACCATGGAGCTTTAACCTTCTTGAGGTCTCTAGGTTCTTCTTTAATACAACTAAATAATTATAATTTCTGTAAACTACAACATCTTCAATTAGGTCTTCATAAATATCTTCTGGTAAAATAGGGCTTGTAATGAAAATAGTCTTTGGTCTTATAGTTACTGAGTGATGAGCAAAGTTCTCTTTGGTGCTATTTTCCTACTTTCTCCTTTGAATAAAGTAGAAGATATCTGAAGGATGTACAAGAGCTGCTTCCTGTGGGGTTTTGTTGTTTTGCAGGTGGTGTATTTTTAAAGAGATCTAACATGAGAACCCCAGGAGTGCATCGATTAAACAATTCTAAATATATCAATATCCATGCCAAAGTAGAGGTGTTGTTTCACTACTGGAGACGACAGGCAGAAGGGGGAGTGTAAGCTTTCCATATGCAAAAGAGCAATAATGGCATTTGATCATTCAGGTAAAAGAAGTTAAAAATTGCCCCTTATGAAGTTATTTTCCTAAGTATAAAAAAATCTCAAAGTGCTATTGTGCTCATCTGTCTTCACATATGGTTATTATTTGGCAACACCAAGTTAGGTTTGGTTGTACATTGCCATGTGGAAGCCATTTGAATGATCAGGATGTGATATTTTTGGGGTGGGCAGGAATGGGGGGAAGATCTTCTGTAAATGTGAACAATGAAGGACTAACCCAGATTTTCTGTTCTAACAAGCATGTAACTTGCACAATATGAAGTTTAAAAAAAAATGCCTGGGAGACAATTTGGATTCAAATAATGTTTTCTGGAAGGAGCTGCCTGCTGGCAGTGTGTCTCAGTCCGCCGCGTGTTGACAAGCCCAAAAGCAGACTTAAGAGGCCCTCTGAAGTTGACTGAAGTCAGTGTCAACAAAGCTGGGATTTCTTCCAACCAAAAGCCGTGCAACCAGTGTGAAATGTTTGTCAGGCTGTAGAGAGGAACAACTAGAGGAGCTACTAAAATATTTAACTAAGACTCTCAGAGATACATTGGGTTTCTACTAAAAGATACTGCAGTGGCGTTCAACACTGAGTAGTGTTTTATCCAGAAACTTCCTTGAGTGTCATCTTTAGAAAGACATCACTGGAAGGTATCTGAACAGTTGCACGGTATTTAATGTTCAGGACATGGGGGACTTGTGTTGTGCTATCCAGAGGCTGGAGGCCAGCTCCAGCTGGATTTGGGGCATTCAATTCCAGCCCTGCAATTTTCAACCCACCTCCCTGCCCCCAGTGAGCTTCTGCCTGATCCCAATGTGCTAAAAATGAAGCTATTGAACAAGAGTGACCAACTACGACTTTACTCCTTCGTGGTGGAACATAACAGCTCTGGTGAAAACACAGACTGCAGCACCTATGTGGTGTGTCCTTGAGGTAGGGATTTGGCTAACGGCTTTGGAGCAGTAGAAATGAAGCTCCACCTGAAAATCCAAGAGGAACTCAACACAATCAAATTAATGAGAACACTAAAGATAGCTCTCCTACTCTTGAGAAAACGTCTGTGTTCTGCTGTGCTCACAATTGCTTACAGTCTCAGCTTTATTTCTCATCCAAAGGGCAGCTTCTCGATAAGGCATTGGTTGGGAACCAGTTTCTTGCTCTGTAAAGTTGTATTAAATACCCACTGAGGCCATCACAAGGAATCTTTGCAATGGCCTCAGTGGGTGTTTAATTGAGAATAAGAGAAGACATGAATTTTAAAGAGGTAACATTCCTTAGAACAAGAGACTTATATGAAGCAATTTCTACTACTTTGCCACCTAACTAAAAGATGCATGGATCATTAAAGTGCATGCTTCCTCAGCATCTGGGATAGTGATCCACTGTGGCTTCGATGATGATTATCTACAGAGCTTAACCATGAAAGCCAGGCTAGTTGATGAACTCATGGTACAAAAGATAGGTAGGATTAAAGGCTAGAAGAGACAATTAGATTATCTGTTCTGTTCTCATGAACATACAAGGTAGAAAATGTCATCCAGTGATGCCTGCACTGAGCCCAAGGTCTTATGTTTGATTAGACAATCTGTGTCTATTCAAAATCCCTATCCCCCCTGTTTGCAGACTGTTTTAACCAGAAGTCCCATCTTACTTGTGAATTACAGGAGTGCAACAGCAACTGTTGAGTCTATAAATAGACCAATGCGCTATCAAATATTACTTTTTGATCATATTAATTGAGACCTTTGCCCCTTGGCATAGGAAGAAGAGGAAAGTCAGTGTTTACTGCTGCTGGAGGTAGCAATAAATGCTGGATTCTCACAGGTTAATATATAGGACCCCATGGAGTGCTGAGGAGTGGAGTGAACATTTTGACCTGGCAGGGTTGAAGCCAGTTCTGTTCAATACGCTACAATGAAAATATTTTTGAAGGATTGTCCTTGCTGTTGTTTGGTGTTAAATGAAAGAAAAAAGGAAAAGAGACAGAGTAAAACCAAGAACAGAAAAAAAGATCAGAGAAAAATATTGGCATGGAGCTCACCATTTTTGCGGGGAGGGCAGGGGGGAAATAATCCCTTTCCTCAAAGATTTTGGGGAGAAAAAATATCCCTGCTGTGCTTGCTAAAATTTCCTTCCAGCTCCCATTGTCAGTGTTAATTGGTGATAGCCCCCATCACACAAAAGCACCGTGGAGGTAAAATGAAAGGAAATATGTAAGGGTGTGTGTGTGAGTAAGAGGCTGCTGTATCATGTGAATGAGGAGCACAACAATGGCCCAGAATAAGCTAATATATATAAATGAAAATATCAGCTTGATCCTTTGCTGGACTTTTTGATGCTTTGAAAGTTCACGTTAATTCCAGCTGCGTGGGTCCCTTCATTAATTAAATGGTCAAGGCAAGCTCCATGTGCAGTACCAGCTCCACTAGCAAATGATGAAAGCACCGTGTTGACATCCTCAGTCTAAGATCCACAGTCACCTTCAGGGCCTGCATTCAGGGTGAATTACTTTGGCTTCAGTGAACTTAAAGAATCTCAGGCTTCTCTCAATAGATTTTAAATCCTTCAGTGCTGTTCACCTAAGAAATGAGAGGGTCTCTTGCTGACACCCTTCTTAATGTTCCTGATAGTAAAAAACTTTAGAGCCAAGTAGGTAGATCTAATTATTTCAAAGGGTTCCCAGCTGCACCGCTGCTTAGCTTTCCCTTTCATCATCTATTTAATTAGAAAAGGGCTTTGTTTTATTTATTTTTACACGGTATGTGGTAGAATTTTATTTTAGACTCCTAATAGCTCATGGTTTGTCTGTGTCCTGGAGACTGCAGCACATGTTCCTCTTGTGCTTGGGTAGAGTTTGAGGCCAGGTGTTGACACTTCTTCTGTGGACATGCACAAGCATGGATGGCTTTGGTGACATAAGAGGATTTGCTTTGTGATTGACCTGAGCATCCGCATGGGGCAGCTTTGTCCTCTCTGTGCACAGGTAGGACCTAAATATAAAAGCTGGAGGTCCTTGCAATCTCAGTCCAAAAGCCACCTCTGATTAATATGCAAGCTTTACTCTTTATCACTTCAGTGTACGGTGTCTTTGGGTGGCTCTACAGAAACACACTGAATGCAGACCCCAGATGTTTGCTGAGGAGGAGGAGGGATAGCTGTATGCTTAAGGAACAGAGATATCCCAGGCCCTGTGACTCTTTTTTCATGTAGACAGCAGTATAAGGACTGTCCTCCCTCAGCCTTCCCCTACTTTCTCTGCCTGGTTGGGTCTGGTGACTTTTCTTCATCATCTTTTCTGCAGCCCTGAAGTTCTGCAGAGGCCAATTCTCTCTGCAGGTAAAGTGATGCAATGTTGAGGTGTTGGTTTCCTTTGGAAATAACACGGGATTTAGCTGCTCTCACTGAGGAACATTAGATATCAATGCCTAAACTGGTCTAAGCTTGTGACCCTCCTCCGTGTCAAAGGAGGGACTTCCTAACAGCTCCTCTTGACCCCTGTCAAGATTTTGAACCCTTCTGGAAGCCATTTCCAACACCTAATTGAACACTAAATTAAGGCTGTGAAAATAAGGGCAATGGAAATGACATAAACCTTCACACAGGAGGAGGAAGCACACTTCCAACTCTGGGAGCTATGAGGAGAGCTTCCCTAGGGACATACTCTAACGTAGCCTGGTCCTTCTGCCCCAGCAGTGCTCGGGCTGTAGGACCCAGCCCTGACCTGCTGCAGCAGCTCCTCAGAAGCAGTGTCCAAGTTCAGGTGCTGTGTGTTGGGCTTCTCCTACACGTTAAGACAGGTTTTGATCCTTAAGTCTCAGAAAAGAAAGCATGGGCTGATTTAGGAATGGATATTGTTATTCTATAGTGATTAGACATTGCATGAGCTTTCCCTAGTTCAATTCACTGTTATTTTACTCTATCCTACCACAGCTCATCATCTGAGGTTTGAATCAGTAATCTAATAACATGCTTCAACGGCCAAGTCAATTCCTCCTCCTGGATTTTTTTTCTTTCCCTTCTGACATTAATAGCAATAAGGGAGATGAAGGCACTGGATTAACAGTTGGGCCCAGTGGCCATCCAAAGTGGTAATGGCTTTTTCCCAAGCCAGCACATGCCGCTCGCTGCATGGTTTAATGTGCCAGGTGTCCAGAGGGTAGAGCCAGCTCTTAAGCTGCTTGTCATCCCTGGGTGGCGTCATTAGTGCATCATATGCTTCAGAAAGAGAGAGCCCAGTGAGAGCCGTGCATTGCAGAGCAGAATCTGAAATGCTGATACTCTGCCCTCCTGGCACCAGGAAAAACGTCGCAGCAAATGGTCGAGTAGGTTTGGATGCATGGGAGCATCTCTCCCATGCTGTGCACACTGGTTATCCAGAGCACCATTCCCAATTCTCCCCCCACAGCAGAGCATAGGACAGAGCCCCCCCCCCCCCCCCCCCAAGAAAAGGACTTTGCTTTAATTTTCAGGGTGAGGTTTGTGTTGCTTCTCTGTTCTTTCTCCCTCTTTGTGCATGTGCACACACACACACATGCACCCTGCCCTTTCTTGGGTGCATTTGTGCTTCACAGACTGGTTATTTACCTTTTCCTACAATACTGGGGAAAGCTTTACAGCACCTCAGCCTGTTTTAGAGCACTGATGCAAACTGCACTGCTCGTGTCTTGACTCTTTGATTCCTTCCTGTGACCCTCCTGCATGGCTGGAGGTGGAGCTCTCAGTGGGGTGCAAAATGTGGTTCCAGGGTGCCCACAGCCTCCCATGGCCCAGCGTTGTCCTAGGGTTGGTGACATAGGGCTGGTCCACACCAATGTGGATGCCCCAATGTCATTTCCTACCTCACTCCACAGTGACGACGTGCCCCTCGGAGTCAAGGCAGCTCAATCAGAAAAGTAATTGGCACTAATTGGGGCTCCTGTGAGCTGTTGTGTTCCTCACTGGCAGCCACATGGCCTTCACAAACACATAAAACTCTTCCGCGGTTTTGTAAATGTCAAAAGACATTTAATACAAACCTGCAATGAACTCCCATGGTGGAAGAGGACTTTGGGAAATTAATGGGGGATCTGTGTTGGCCAAATATTATTGGGGGTCAGGAAAAACAAACCCCACACTAGTGGTTTTTTTTTGCATTCAGAGTTTTGAGAGGATCTGTGGTCCCTAGGAAGGGACCTATTTCTCTAGTGACAAGGCCCACCTTCGTAGGGCCTTGTACCAACACCGGCGTGTTTGCAATGGGCAAACCTTTACCACAGTCATCTGCACCTACACTGGAGGTTTGCCAGCAGGTAGTTGTGTGAGTGGAAGAGCTCAGTGCAGTCCCACCTGAGTGACCGTTACTCCATACTTTCCCACCTCTGTGCCTCAGTTTCCCCCTATGTAACCCCTTGGGACTCCTCAAGAACTACATCAGAGAAATGCCAGATGGGAATCAGGCGTTAACACAGGTGAGGCCACGGCCCTGGCTCTGGAGGCTCTTTCTTTCACATGCCTTTTCTTTTTTGTGAAGAAAGAGGGCTTTGTGCATGCTTGAAAACAACCAGTTGAGAAACGCAAGTGCTCGAAAGAGGCAATATGTGTGTCTATTTCCGTGGGTGCACGCACAGCCCTGCCTGTAAGCGGCATGGGGAGGGCTAAGCCTGGATGGTGCACATGCAGGGGGTACTTGTGCAGAGGAAAGATGAGCAGCTCAGGGGATGGAGGGGACCTTCACTGTGCAGAGCTGCAAGTATGTGGCTGCATCCTCCTCCTTCACTCGGCGTGCTTGGCAGGGGGAAACATCACAGCGTGCCGAGTAACAGCATGTTTTGCTTATTCTCAGGGAAAACAGCTGAAATGAGATTTAGTTATAAATGTGCTCTGTGCTCTTTAGGAGGAAAAAGCATGCGGAAGGAAATACTTTTAATGAGGAACATATAAATTTAGATAATTCCAAAACGTGCGTATGTTATCTAATAGTGATGAAATGTGCTATCACCGGGGCTGTTTCTAGTGTTTGCAGAATTAAAGTAAGTGTCACCATGTTTTGTGTTTTTAATATTATTTCTGCTGCTCCTGGAGTGCAGGGTGGCCTCATCCTGGCTCAGATCCCTTTGTGCTTGGCACTGGACAAACACCAACTTGAACAGCGAAGGGCAGATGAAACCAGGAGGGTAGATTCTAACAAAACCCCTGGTTGATTCCCATTTTGGCCAGCTCAGTTTTCCTGAGGCCCTGGGGTTTATATGACCCAATGAGACAATGCATGTGAGTGGGAAGTCATCACAGGTGACACATTTGCAGAGGTGACAACTGCTACGTCCTGGTTGGAGTCACCTACTGCAGAAGAGCCACCCCAGTTACTCTGTGGGGTTTCAGCCCCTCTGGTGCCACGGAGTGAGGAGAGGATGCAGTGTATGTGCATTGCACTGACCCAAACGGCTCCTGTGTATGTGGCACATGTTTGCTTTCCCCATTCCAGCTTATTCCCCCGCCCTGAAGGGACAGAGTACAGTTTTCCACTTTGTCACAAATAATAATTATCTCAGCAATAGCCTGTGATGGGAGCTCACCCTGAGGAGGCTGGCCTGGCTGCAGGAGGCGCAGCAAGATGCTCCAAATGATGCTCCGTACTATTTCAGCTGTGCACTTCTTGCACCGAGGGAATCCACATTTAGAAAGGGGGAAGAACCTGGTGTGTCTACCCATCAGAAAATCTTTGGATATGTCTGCTTGGAGTGGTACAGGTGCTTGTAGCCTTCCCTTTGCCTTCTGGCCTTGCTCTCTGCACCTGCCCAGGTGGGGCAGCCTTCCAATTTAAGCATTTTTGTGCTCTCAGGGAGCACAGTAGCTTCTTGATATGTATTAGCCTCACACTCTGGCACTGCTGGTTTGCGTTCTGTCCTGATGAGTCCCTTACCATTAAAACAACCATTCATCATTCACCATGTACAATAAACCAGGAGACTGTATTTTATTTGGTTCCAGCCCCAGGCACCTCAAGCAGGTATGAATCTTTTAAGCATAAGTTCATCTTTAACTTGTCCCAAAATGTGCCATGAATTTCTTATGTGGTTTGTTGAATGTCTGTAAAACAATCCTGAAATTGAGAATGATGATGTGGCCCCGGTAGAAATATGCTCTGTAACATTTGTAGAGGGAAGTTTGCTTGGACTGTAGGTTGGACTGAACAGTGCCTTACTTTCCTGTCCTACCTTTCAGACAAGGTTTCCAGAGGGCTTGGCAAAAATGCTAATAATTATGGTTTGTGCCATCCCAACAAGATGTGACTGGTGGGAATCCAACATACCCAACCATTAGAATGTGACCATTTATGGTAGAAAGTGGTCAGACAGAAGATTAAGGAATTAGGAAAATTGCAATTTACTTGTTTTGTAGTGTTTAATGACCACAAGAGGTCAGGGCTTCTGTTTTTACATCTCATGTGAGAGATAAGCCCTGTCAGAGTGCAGCATCTTTAAAGGTACAGTTTCCTGAGCAGTTTAAGTTGAAGACTGTGCTACTAGCTGAAAGAGGCATCTGCACCCTTTCACCATCCTGAGACATGTTTTCTTGTCTCCTCCTTTCCCCTGGCACTGGTAACTGTGCTGCCATGAGAAGGGTCATCCCTACTTTCTGATCTGGCTGAAAACGTACAGGTGAACCCTATGGTTGCAGTTGGTAGAGCAGAGAAAGCAGATGGCTGGGCAAGGAGGCAAGGGGACTGTGGATGGTGTTGCTTTCGGTAGCAACTCAGCCCTTAATGGGCTCATGCTGAGTATGAAACCATCCCCTTAGACCTGCAACATTCTCTGGCCCTTCTGTAGCCCTTACTGTGTTCAAATAATAACCAAAACTAGTTGTGGGAAACACGGGGAATCTGAATGGCAGTGACCCAAGCAGCCTGCGGTACCTGAGATGACCAACTTTGATGGAAATCAAAGGACAGGATGGCAAACCCAAACAGGTAGACTCTCATGAGCAACTAAGGACATGTTTGGCTCATCAAATATCCAGCAAGGAATACAAATTCCTCCCAGGAATGGACCTTGCTTCATCTTAAAGGTGCGCAGGTCATTTGCCCCTCTATTCCTACTGGAAGATGGTTCTGTCATCTCTCTCCTGAGAGGTGTAGGCACTGACTTCTGATTTCTTGACTAGGTAATGCATGGCATGTTTGTACTCATGAAAATAGGAGGGAGATATAGCTGTTTGCAGAAGTCTTCATCATGGTCGCTTGGGGGTTGCCAGGGAGTATCTGTTGTCCTGAGTTTCACCCGAAACTGCATTGAAAAAAATCCAAACTCAGCTGACCTCATGAAGTAGTGAGGCTAAGCTCAGAAAGGAAAGGTTTCTCGAGGGAAGGCTCTCGAGAGGAAAAGCACTTAGGGCACTTTATAATCTGGGAGAGAAGTGCACGCAGTACCTCAAAACAGTGAAGATCTGAAGCAAAGCACAGTGCATAGAGCAAGCAGCTGTTACAGCAGCCATTCCTCTCCTCATGTGTTATGACACAGGTTTATCCCACCAATTTCTATTCCAGAGTCTTTTGTATGTCACCAGTGATGACATTAGTGGTTTTGCTTTTCAAACCTACACTGAAGCATACCTACCCTAGGAGGGAGCTTTAGTAGCAGCTTGTATCAGCACTGTCCTAACTTTAGAGTATGGGGTCTTTAACTGCCAATGAACTCACCAAAGTGGAATTTCTGAGCCTAAGACTGGAGGAATGTATATATTCTGCTATATATCAGCAATAATATACATGGACATGGCTGTGCTAGGAACTTTGTCATGAGCTTATTCATGTTATGCCAGAATAGTCATTTGCTACCAGCCTCCTGCTTCCAGAGCACCACAACATCACTCCTCTTGGGTTTCTGTTTTTGCTTTAAAGTGTGTGTCAAGCCCCAGGGACGTGATTGTTTTGTAAAGATGAAACTCGCTGCCTCCTCTCCTGAGACAGAGTCAGAAGTGTGAATTCTAAAGGGCCTGATGAAGTCTTAAGTGGCTAAAACAGGTAAAATACTAGTACTGGGTACTTTAACATGCTATACTAACAGCAAACAGGAGCTTCAGAGGCAGAAGGGCCTCCTAAATACTTCTGATAATGTCTAACAAGAATAAAAGATGTCAGACAAAATAGCAACTACACATCTTAAGGAAAAACCTTGATGTTTCCTTAGCTCGTTGGATATTTATCAAAGCATAACCTGTAGGTTAGCCTACAAAGCACCAGAAAACAAAGGCTCTGTGTTTGGATCTTTCAAGGGGGAAGGTTAAACAAAGGACACTGAAATATGCTATGTCAGAAGATCTTTCTTTCTAGACATCAGAGGAATAGAGGATTTGGAATAGCCTTCTCACTTCCTTCATTGTCCTTGCCCATGGGTGTTTAAAAAAAAAATATTAAGAAGGGGAAACAATTGATATCTGTTGATGCAGTTGTTTGAGTAGCCATATGTGCATCACCTGCAACATGAACTATTCATATTCCAGAAAATAAACTGTGACCCACTCCACACAGATTGCAGAGTATTCTGCTGCCATAGATGTAGGATTTTCAAGATGACAAACTCATTTGCTCAGGGAGTAATAGATACAAAAATGAGCAAAATGAATCTATGACCAAATTCCACAAGTGGGACACGTTATGGATATTAGAGGGATTCATGCTGGTTTTTCTTAGGATAGGTAAACCAGTTGTACCTGCAGTAGCACATCATGGCATTACTGAAATTTGGAGCTCTTTCTTGGCATGCCATAAAACAAAACCACTGTCAGGAACTGGTCTGACATAAAAGGATTATCATATTTTTAAGAAGTCTTTGTTTCACAGGAGGACCGTCATCCAGGGTTGACTCTTACATGTTCCACTTCTCTGAGTCCTTCCCTATGAAACTCAACAGGTAAGATCCTCCTCTATACTCAGTAGGCTGAGCAAATTCCTTCCAAGACTCCCTTGTCCACATTATCAATGTCTTTCCTTTCTTTGTACTCCAGACTCTGGAGCACATGCACCACATTTCACAGCAGCCTGAGATATGACTTTATCCTGTGGGTAGTGGCTGCTTCATGTAAAGGTTAAGACACTTGTGTAGACGCCAGGTAATAGGTCTGCTCTGGCATCAGCCCGTTCCTCTAGTTGATGCCAATGCCAGATGCTCTACGGGGTAATTTGCTGGCATACAGTCACATCTCGCCAGGCTCTGAATACTTCACCAGAACAAGCAACTCAGAATAAGAAGAAATGCTCTGAAAGCAGGAAAATCACAATGAAACCACAGAGTACCAAGAGGGTCACTTTAAATACAAATGAAATACCTGGTCTTAAAGAAACCTAGTCAGGTTGCTTCTGGATGGGGAGACGTGTCCATGCAGAGGGATTTACGTGGTTGGGACACTGGTAACGCACAGCTGGTACATGCAGAATTAGTGTCTTATGCATGGGTCAGTTACCTCGTAGTGATTGCTTTTCTCCAAAGCACCTGATCGCAGCTGCTGTGGGAGACCGTACACTAGACTCGATATTTCACTGGGATGCTTCAGTACTTGCTTTGTGTCTATTCAAAACCATACAGTTCATCTCCCGTTGCTTTTCAGGCCAAGAATATGCTATTCCCTGATGTCAGTGAAGTCTGCCTATTGATGCTACAGGTTTAAAAACCAGAGAAGTTAAAAATTGGCCTTTTGCAAATATGTAAGGTGGCTTTCTGTGTTGCCTGCAGGCTTCACATTTTAAGAGACAACTTTCCCTCTCTAATGGCTAATTCCGATGAGATGATCACACAATCTGGTGATGATAGCTATTGAAATGCCTGTAATGTAAAATTAAATGGGTCATTCTGTGTATTTCAGTGATAGACATAAAGCATCACAAAAGTTGGGTGACTGCAGCTGGAAATTACTTTTTTTACCTTTTGCCACTGAAGTGAATATAATCGATGTACAACAGAGAATAAAAGGGTTTAGCATGTACATTTGGATCATGGGGACAACTCCGCTGTATGAAGTTAAGATGCTTAACTTTTAATGTTGATTGCTTGAAAAAGCCTCTCCAGAGGAGTTTTCCATTCCCCAGAAACATGTCCAGGATAAATGTTCCATAAATAAAGGAGGAGACACTTAGTGGAACTTGAAGTGATCAGAAGAGACGTGAAAGATGGCCCTGGGTTTCAGGTACTGCATTTCAACTCCAAATAGCTGGCTTCACTTGCAAGCTCCCACAGGCTTCCTGTGACCACAGAGCAGTTACCTGGGGCTTGCTTCCCATTTATAAACCAAAGGAACAAAGCAGTTTTAATGCACTTTTACAAGCTCCTGTTTACTACAATCTCAGCAGTAAAAGAACATTTTTTTTCTCTTGCTATCAGAGGAAACTTGTTTGAAGAACAACTTGGATACAGCAGCTGTATTTTATCTGATTTTTCTTACTGCATACTGTATTTAACATTCAGGTTTTTTAACGTTTTACTCATGGCTTTTAAAATTGTGATTTAAATATTGCCTAAATGAGGCCATTTCTATCTCCACTGGTCCTTCATAGACACCATGGGAACCCAGCCAAACAGCCAAAACCACACCATGGCTCAATATCAGTGGACTGCTGTCATATCTGGTCACAGTGATAGACCAGGGATGAACCTCATCTACATATTCGTATAAAGCATGTTAATGCAAGATTCAGCATGTGAAAAGGCTTTTCTGTAAAGTCTGCAATTCCGAGGCAGGAAGGAGGGCTTTACCTTTAAAAAGCAACCTTTGCTTTTTGATCAGTAGGATCAGCTCCTTTGGGCTTTGTTTGGGGTAAAGGGGGCTTTGGTGGCTTGGGGCAGGGGGAGGCAGCCCTGGTGTGATGTTGACTGGAATTAGGGAACATGATCTCCTGGGGACATCTGACCTTGAATAAACCCTCAGTAAATCAGGATAGTGGCATTCAGCTGGATTGATGGGCCAAGGCGAATTGTATGAGGTTCAACAAGACTCAGTGCTGGGTCCTGCACTTGGGTCACAATAACCCCATGCAACGCTACAGGCTGGGGGAGGAGTGGCTGGAGAGCTGCCCGGCGGAAAAGGGCAACTTGTTACTTGGGAGAAGACACCGACACCCACCTCACTAGGGCAAGAGGAAATGGCCTCAAGTTGCATCAGGGCAGATTTAGGTTTGATATTAGGAAAAACTTCTTCACTGAAAGAGTAGTCAAGCACTGGAACAGGCTGCCCAGGGCAGTGGTTGAGTTTCCATCCCTGGAGGTATTTAAAAGAAGGGTAGACGTGGTGCTTAGGGGCATGGTGTAGTGGTGGACTTGGCAGTGCTAGGTTAATGGTGGGACTGATGATCTTAAAGGTCTTTTCCAACCTAAACGATTCTATGATTCTATGATCCTCATGGGCAATGCACCTGGGCCAGGGGGTATGTGTTAGGGAAGTGTCTACATCATGTCAGCAGGTTGGAGAGCAGGGCAGAGACAGTCTTTTGGCTCTGGACTAAGGGTGTACTCACTTGGCAACAGCTCAGTTCAGTGCTGTTTTCTTTACTTTACATTACTTATGACCTAACAGCCTTTACAGGCAACATAAACTCTCCTGATGTAGCGCAGTGCTGAAGGAGCAGAGCTGTGAAAGAAGGTATTTGATGAAGAGGGCCAATAATCCTCACTGTATTTTTGGATGTTACCCCAGAATCTCTCCTAAGTACCCATTAGTAGCCGGATTTTACTAGATGTGCTCCCAAAAAGCATCTTCCAGGGCTCTTTAATTGAGAAGAAATCGCCTTCAAGTGCCTTCAGCCTGCAGCACAATGTGAACGAAAGCATGGTAAGCAAGGACCATAAGAAGGTTCACTTCCAAAATGCATGTGCGCTCCAGACTAAAATGCTGATGTCAATGTGCCCCCAGGCACCTTGATGGAGGATGCAGTGGTCCTTAAACCTAGAGCACTGGGTCCTTCCCTTAGAGTGGAATTCAATTGCCTAAATATAGCTACAATGCAGGCCTTTGGGGAGACCTGCACCCTCCTGGGGTCGGAGCAGGAGGCCAGACTACAGCACCTAAAATGATATTAGGTGCTTGCATTGAAGCAGCTGAACCCTATCCTCTGTGGCCAGTGTCCCAAAGCATGTTCAGGTCACCCAAAGGGGACAAGGCTGAATTTCTGCTTGTGCTATTACCTTCCGTGGGAACCAGATCAGGCAGCTTGGGAGGTAGCTGGTGGGGAGAGCCCCAGAGATTTGGTGGGGGCTTCTAACAGTGCGCCGTGATGGTATCTAATTCAAATGGGACAGTTCTTCATACATCTGAGGCAGTGACTTGCAAAAAGTTTATTGCAGTGAAAATCCTGTTAAAGTGAACATTTATCCAAGTCCCTTGGGGCTTTGCTATATAGAGAAGTTAGATTGCAGTCTCCTTTTTCCTGTCATCTATTTAGACTTTACATAATCTGTGGAGCATGTATCAGCTTTTCCTCTGTGTTCAGTACTGTGAGGCTCAGGTCTCTACTGAGCCCCTAGCTATGATTGTGATTAAAGGAGTTTGGGGCAAAGGGTGGCTTGTGGTGTTAAGTCAGAGACCACAAATAATACAAACAAGATGCCAAGTGAGGTCTGGTTTGAATTCTTGGGTAATGCTTCCTCGTGGCTAATTTAGAAGGACTGAGGCTTAGAGTTTCTGCGGTCAGTTCTGCCACTGTGATCTGGTAACAAACCTGTCCTTGCAGAGGCAGAAAAAAAAAAGTCACAGCATCATGTCCTCTTTCACAAGCCAGATCCTGGGGTGCTTATTTAGAAAAGCCTCCCGTTGACTCCTGTAGTATGAATGCACAACATCCGCAGGAATGTAACCCAGAAATGTGACCCAATAAAAGCTGCTTCTTCAGCCATCAATCTGTTTCGCATCATGTTGTTCTCTCAACTGTTAATCCAGATGTTATTTACATCGGTACAGTAACATTAAACGCTTGTACAAGCAGTATTAATAGCATCAATAACAATACTAAACATAAATAGCAGCAGCAGTGATAGTAATACTTCCAAAGCAGCTTGTAATTGTAACAACCTGTCATTCCTTTGCTAACTCGTGCTGACTCAAGATTAAATTGCTCTATGTGTGGAAAGCAACATGCAAAAGAGCCCATCTGTGCCAAGACTGTTTTCCTCCCTTTGTATTTTTGTTTGTTTGCTTACACCGACTAGCTGAGAAAATGTCACCATGCTTTACCCTCTTTATTGTTACCATGTTTCTGACTGGCATCCTTCACAGGCTGTTAGTGCTTGGAAATGGAGCACAGAAATGGAGTAACCATGAGTCCTTACCGAGCAGAGTCTGAATGCTGGTGAAACTGCACTGACTTTGGTGGGTTGACTCCTGATTTATGGCAATGCAGTCTGACCTCCCTGGTCAATTATGTAAAAAAAAAATAAATATGTAAGAGTTGTCAGAATACCCTCTGGCTATGTTTCCTACTGTTTTGGTTTTGAGCTGTTTCTGGCAACTTCAAAATACCCAAAGCAGCCAAATTTCCCTAAAATGGCTCTTGTCTAGAACAAACGTGACCCATTCCTTCTCCTGAGTGTGAATGGAGTCTCACAAGAAAAGAATTGAGACTTCTGAAGTGCAACGCATCAAAAGTGGCTGTGGTTTTTATGAATTCATCAGCTTTGTAAAAGGATTGTCTCCTAAGAGAAGACACATAGGCTTTCAGCTCTCAAAATTATAATTTTTTTTTCTTCAGTGCAGTATGGCAATATTTCTCATTCTTAATTAAATGGATATGTTTTCATGTGTTAAAAACATACAGAAAGCAGAGTTTTCCTGCATTCCTTGTAGAATTTTCTGCATGGCCCCATTTGTTATAAAGCAAGCAAAGAATAATTCCTATAAGGTAGGAATTTGATATGCCTTTTGCTGGCTATATGGCTTATCACAGATTGGGGAATATATCTGCATGCCTTCACTCTACTATGGATCAAGCCTTAGGTCATCAAGTAGTTGAATAGTTCCCGCTCTGAGATGTAACTATGATAACAGAAGGATTGAAGTATGACACGTATTGAGGAAGATCTGAGAAAACTTCCTGAGTTTAATGCAGATGCAACCAAGGTGTTTTATGGGTTTCTTTTAAAACCACTGTTGTTTAAATTTATTGCTTTGGACTCTACCCTAAGTGAATAGCTCTGCTAGACTGTATTCCTTGCCCCATGTATCTCATAATCTGTTCTCCTGTGGATTTCAAAGGGAGCCAAGAACCTTAGGACCCACATCCACAGCAGCAGTTTTGGGGTAGGACAGGTCTTTTATACTTGCAGTCATGAGATGATGAAAGGAGCAAGGGGATGGTCGCTGCAGGAGTTTTACAGTGTGGTCACCTGTCCTTCTACTCCCCATAAAATGGAGACAATACTGTTTAGCTGCAGAAAAGGGACACTGTGAAACACAGATCACTGACAGCTGGTGTCTAACAAACCCTGTAGCTGCAATTTCAGATGTCATCACGCTTGAGTGTCTCTCCTGTCCAGGGAAAGTGGATTTGTGCTAGGATGCCTGTGTGTGAACCAACGCAGCAGAGGGAAAGACAGGCAGCATGTGGAGGGGTCATCATTACCTCTGAAGCAGCAGTGTGGATAGTTGGGGCAGCAGTTTTTTGAGTCACCACAGCAAAATTCAATAGGGAATATCACCCATTGTCCTTCACTAAATAATATTAAGTGCCTAAAGCCTGTCTACAGAAAAGCACTAAACAGGGAAAAAGTCGTATTTGCATGTCCCCTTTTCTGACAGGCTCATCTTGAAAACCACTATTGAAGTCACTGTTAGCTCCTGTTTTTTCAGCTTGCCATTTGATTGGGTCATATAAGTTAGAAACAGAATTGTAAAACGAACAGTAAAAAGCCTAGTCCAGGATACTGTCTTTGAAGAATTTAAACTCTTGCCATTTCATAGGCCTTGGTGATGCTGACTTTAAATTGGTGGCTGGATCCTTGACAGTTTGCCCAGGGGTTGGCTTCTCCATCCTGTTGTTGCTCTCTGCCCCTTGTCTTAGCATGTTTTCAGGCAACTGGTGGAGAAACGTCTCCATATGTCTCAGAACAAATGAACAATTTTGTAAGTGGATGTTAAGCCAGTCGATGCAATCTTTTTGGATTTCAGTAAAGCTTTTGATGCTGTCTCTCTCAGTATCCTCCTGGACAAAATGTCCAGCATACAGCTGGATAAACACATAATGCAATAGGTGAGCAATTGACTGACGGGTTGGGCTCAAAGGGTTGTAGTAAATGGGGTTACATCGGGGTGGTGACCAGTCACTAGCGGGGTTCCACAGGGATCCATCTTAGGGCCAGTGCTCTTTAATGTCTTCATAAATGACTTGGATGCAGGACTTGAAGGATTACTATCTATGTTTGCCGATGACATAAAATTGGGAGGAGCTGTTGACCCTCTCGAGGGCAGAGAGGCCCTGCAGAGAGATCTAGACAAATTAGAGAGCTGGGCAATCACCAGCTGTATGAAGTTTAACAAGGACAAGTGCCGGATTTTGCACCTGGGACATGGCAACCCTGGATGTACCTAGAGACTGGGGAACGAGAAGCTGGAGAGCAGCCCCGTGGAGAGGGATCGGGGGGTTCTGGTCAACGTCAAGTTAAACATGAGCCAACAGTGTGCCCTGGCAGCCAAGAGGGCCAGCCATGTCCTGGGGTGCATCAAGTACTGTTTTGCTAGCCAGTCAAGGGAGGTGATTGTCCTGCTCTGCTCTGCACTGGTGTGGCCTCACCTTGAGTACTGTGTGCAGTTTTGGGCACCACAGTGCAAAAAGGATACGAAGCTACGAGAGTGTCCAGAGGAGAGCCACAAAGATGGTGAAGAGTTTAGAGGGGAAGCCGTACGAGAAGCAGATAAAGTCGCTTGGTCTGTTCAGCCTGGAGACAAGGAGAATGAGGGGAGACCTCATTGCAGTCTACAGCTTCCTCAAAAGGGGAAGAGGAGGGGCAGGTGCTGATCTCTTCTCCCTGATGCCCAATGATAGGACCCAAGGGAACGGCAGGAAGCTATGCCAGGGGAGGTTTAGGTTGGACATTAGGAAAAGGTTCTTCACCCAGAGAGTGGTGGAGCACTGGAACAGGCTCCCCTGGGAGGTAGTCATGGCACCAAGCCTGACAATATTCAAGAAGCATTTGGACAAAGCGTTCAGACATATGGTGTGAATTTGGGGGTCATCCTATGCGGGGACAGGAGTCGGACTCGATGATCCTTGTGGGTCCCTTCCAACTCAGGACATTCTATGATTCTATGTTGCTTTGAGGTGTTGGAGTCAGAGGTGTTCATCTGGCCTGGGTTCTAGAAAAGGTCAAATGAAAGGATCATTGTAAGAATGCTTTCTGGCCCTTAAAAAAACCTGTTAGCATATGGATTTGTGGGAACTTGGAAGATTTTGCACAACATTTGCTCATAATAAGAACTGTAATAAAACTTCACTTTGAACTTTAAAAAACTTAAAAAAAAATAAAAGGAAATGGAAAGTCAAAAAATTCAATGTAATCTTAGCATGAGTGGTTGTACCTTGTCACAACTCTAGCTGTCTGTAAGTGCACCTCTGGAAATCTTTTTCTAAAGAAATGAATTACCTAGGCTTGAGAGGGCTCTTCAGAATATGAAACAGGAGTTTCAAAAGGCAGAGGGAGACCCTCCGTTGTATCATGAACTATATTTTAACTATGCTTGACCAGTACAGTTCAGATATGTAGCCGAAGATTCAAATGTTTATTAAAATCTTATATCTGACCTACAGAAATCTCTGCGTATGCCAAATTAGGCTACAATTTTGTGATAACAAGATTCTTCAGGAAAATTACAGTATTTCTGGTGGGTCCTAAAATAACGGCAGTGTAATCTGCTGCAACGTATTCAGCCCACTCTCTTCTGATCATGAAGGGACGTCGGAAGAAAAGCATGGAAATAGAAAATGTTGATTTCTTTTTTTTTTTTTTTTTTTCCTTAAAGAACATCTCCAGCTGTTGAAAATATTGTATTTTTACTTCTCAGTTCCAGAAGGTTTTGTTTCTCTCTTGACAGTTGTGGCCAATTTCAGCCCAGGTAGAGGTGGTGCCACACTCTTTTGCCAAGAGTTCAGCCCATCCAAATTGTCTTGTGGTTGCTATGGGATGAAAGCACAGGCACAAGCTCACATGTCACCCATGATGTAGCTGCCTTTTCCTGTGTCTGATCCTTACATCCCATTTATTGTGTGAGTTAGCCTATTTCATTAGCACCCTAGCTTATACTACAAGGGGTGGAGTTTTAGGGGCATTTAGCAATGCCAACACGCAATTTGGCACCTGAAATATTTCTGAAAATATTTCTGAAATATTTGGTGCCTAATTGCCATTGAAACCTGAGCCCAACTACCTAAGCCCGTTCTAAAATGGGATGCAGGTGGCCGTAGCCTCTGAGACTCACATCCAAAAAACCCTGGGACTGCACCTTACACATCTCCATCACAGCAGTGCCCCTCCCCACTGAACACCACTTAAACATTAATGACATAGTCCCCATCTGGGCAATTGAATGCAAAATGCTTTTCCTCATCTGACCGCAGGAATGGGAGCTAAGTAAGATTTTTGCTTTTGAAAAGGCCTGGTTTTTGGCCTTGTTTTAGAGTTGGGCACAGGAGTGCAGCAAGCTGACGTGCTCTCTGAGGCTGCTGGTGGGAATTTGACTTCTATGTGACTTGGGATGTGTGAACAATATCCTGGGACTGATGGTCTGAAGTCACTAGGTCACTTTCCGATGAGCGCAATACCATGTGGCAATGTGTGATGCCCTGGTTAGGGCACAGGATCAATTCATAACAGTTTCTTATTGCTGACATTGCTTTTCGATGTAAGGCAGCTCTGTTCCTCTTGCTAGATGGAAGGTCTGTCCTGTGCAACAGGATTAACAATGAGACATCCTCTCTCGCCGTGCTGACCTCTGTCATTTCTTTGGACACCCGCTCTGCCCACCAGTCCCTCTCGTGCTCCTTCCTCCTGCTGCCTCTTGTCGGTTGCACTGATGGATGCACCAGGGGCAGAGATCACCTTGCCTTTGCTGTTTCTGTACTGCCCGTAGAAGCCACAGAGTCTTTTGGTCTCCAAACCATTAAAAATATTGCTTTTCACATCACTTCATCCACCTGCATGGCTGTGAGGCTGAGTTAACTAATTTTTTCAGACTCTTTTCTTGAGTCTTGAATGAGAAGCTACTCAAGCACAGCAAGCCCTGTGAATGCACACATAGCCTGTGCAAGAACACCACTGGAATTTCAAATGCTCTGATTAGATTGGAGAACCAAACTCGCATGAGTCACTGGGTAGGACTTGGGCGTTGCTCTGCCATCGGTATCTTCTGAAAAATGCCCTTCTCTGTAAACAGCATCTCCATAGCACTCCACAAGTGCTCCAGTGGCTGGTGTTCATTTCATCCCTTATGTAAACAGCACAAACCCGGAGCTGGAATTTGAATGCTCACATTGCACAGAATTAAAAGAATTTTCTTGTTACTGCTCGGTAACGAAATGTCACTTTGTCTGGCCCCATGAGAAGAGGGTTTCGCTGTACATCCTCCTGGGAAATTCCTCTTGGCTGGCAGTCAGAAGAGTGGCGACATTTTGAGCACCACCACAAGATGCTGCAATTACTGTACTTGTGTTTCTTTCATTTCAAGCTGCTGTCTTAGTGTCAGCCTGTGCACATTAACATGACAGTGCTCTGTAGACTCCTCTGTGATACCAGTATATCTCTGACAAAAGCGGATTACAGGAACATGGCTAGAGTTTTTTGCTTCTTCTGCCCCTCTCCTTTTTGCTGGTGGGACTGGTGGCGATTCAGGCGTGAACCTGGAGTCAGTTAAAAATATACCAAAAACCTGAGTGTAGCTATGCAAAACATTAAACAAAACCCAGGAACATTTCACAGGAAGGAATTGTGTGTGCTGCAGTTTTTTGATTAGATTAAAGAACTAGAATGAAGCAGTGTGATTCAAAGTGGTCACACAATAATAATAATAAATTATAAATAAAAGCTGCTCTGAAATCCTTTAATTGGAAATAAAAATCAGCTTTTGCTAAGGAACCTGGAGAGAGGGTACAAAGGCAGGGGAGGGAGCATGGATTTAGAGCCCCTTTGAATGATCTATTATGCTGAAACTGCTTTTATCTTTTGTTTGGTGCAGTTGTTGAATGCAAAGTTGGCTTCATCTGTGTGACATGTGTGGCAGACGCCTCTTTGGTCTGTGCATCCTACAGGGTGCAAAAGACCAGCTGGCTCAGCAAATTCCTCCCGGCATTATTTGTTGCTTATCTTAACACCGTGTGCAGGGATCCTCTGACATCCTTGGGAAAGATGGACTTGCACAAGAAGAGGGAGGCTGGGGAGGAGGGAGCAGGGGGAAGGGAGACGAGGTGCAAGGAGACGGCTGCTTCCTGGCACCCCAAGAAGCTTCTTACAGTTCCCATACCCCAGCATGGGTTGTGAAGATGCTTTCCCTGCTGGTTCTCTGCCCTCAGTCCGGCTGCAGGCGTGTCCCATTTGATCAAGGGACATACCCAAAGCCAGCTGCACACTAAGTGCTTTGGTTAGGCAAGTTTTCCAAAACCACCTCCCATGGCTTCTCCCCAGGCTTCTTAGCAGAAGCAGAGCCTTTTCGGCTGTTACAGGGTTTCCAACAAGCTCCTTCCTATTTATTATCATCATTTCTTGGCCACTTTGGACCCCCTGTGTCACTCCAGTTTAACTGAAAGGCAGCACAAGCAGAAGGCAGCAGGGGAGTTATTTACCCATCATACGATGGTAACCAACCTCCTGAAAAATGTGTGTGACCTAGTGGTTAATGCCAACTTGGACTATGGATGATGGACATTTTTTTCCCTCCTACAAGCTTTAACAAGACTTCTGTCTGAGGCAGGAAAGCCTGATTTAACTTGAGTACTGTCCTGTAGATGGGGTGACCCCTATGCTGCAGAGCTTTATAAAATATATGTCTGTCTGTCTACGGAGGTGGTAAATGGGAAGGTCATTCTAATCAAGCTGATAAAAATACTTACTTGGACTGAACTCCCCTGGAAAACTCTGAAAGTGATTCTGCTCCAGGAGGGGTCTGGCATGGGACATTCGCAGACGGCACATGGCGTATTTTTCATTTCCGATCTGCGCCTGTAATAACCTTTATGGCTGAAAGAAAAGTCGACAACTTACAATAAAGGTGCTATAGCCAGAAAAAAAAAATATATTCTAATTTATGGTGATTTAAACACACTGTACCTGCACTGCCATTTGAAAACCATGATTGTAAAAGAACTATAACATGAAAAACGTGGGGAGGAATTTATTAAAGGCCAGGCCACTTTAGCAAAGCCAAGATCTGAGCTGCCTGAAATGTAATGTGGTGCTTATAAACTAAAGGCATAAGTTATTAACTTAACCTAAATGATTTCAGATTTGTGTTCAATGGACTTGGTAATTATACCAAGGAATTTAAGCTGACCTCATCAAGCCTGCTTTCTCTTTTAAAATGTATTTCTGTGTCAATTAAAATGCCTGAGTATAAAAAGCAAAGTTTTTATAGGCCCAGCCGTACAAATTCATTATCGCGCTATTATATACTTGGCAGTCTACAAATATGCCAGTGATTAACTTAGTGTGCATTAGCTGCCAGTGTTGCAGCATTTCAGATAAGTGTGGCTATTGTCTACACTCAGCTGACCGAAATTGCCATGGATATAGACCTTGGATATCCTGGAGAAAGTGAAAGTCCTTTCCTGCTGATAGTGGCTGGCTGCTAGATGAAGCTTATATAGGATATGGAAGCATCAGAGTCAATAGACAGATAACTGTTCCCGGAAAACGGCTGCTGGAGAGGCAGGTTTTCTGCAGGGTGCTGGACAGGGATGGCAAATTCCCAGGCTGGGATCAGTTCTCACCTCTGCCCATGCATGGCTGGATGGCTGCGGTCCACAGCTTCCCTACTCCATGTGTTTCCATCATTATATTATTCCCATTTTGTTCCATTTATATGTCTGCTTTACATTGTAAATTTTATGGGGCAGGGATTGTTTTATGAGTGACTGTTATTGTATTATTGTAAGATATTATCAGCTAAGCTGAAATTTCTCTAACACTTGTTCCTGCTCCTCTGTCTTAGCCCTATGACGGCAGTGGTGGTGGAGAGATGAAGCAGATCACCACCAGACACCACGACCCAGAGGAAAATATTCCCTCCCTTTCCACCCCATTATTAAAGTGGCCAATCAGGCCAAGGAAGGCTAAGCACCATGCCCAGGGGACACCCAGGAGGGCAGAAGCAGAGAAGGGTATACCCCAGCCCTCCAGCATTGCAGTTTGGTGCCGTAGCTGTAGATGTATCCTTTCCCTCTGTACCTTCAACATTGTTTAGTTAAAAAATACAATAATATCTAACCCTCCTGGTAAATATTTCAAATTACCTAATATAAAACTCAATAGAGTGATAATGTCAATAGGGGAGGAAACTATTTCCTCAGGGTAATGGGCTCTTTCTGTCAGATAAATGCTGAAGCAAAGCCTTGAGTTGTAATGGTAATAGACATCAGGGCAGGCCCAGGGGAGATATGTTTGAAGCTGTGACTGGGTATTTTTTTGCTTGTCTTTTATGTATTGGCATCTGCGAGCTTGTTTTCTGGAGGTGCTGAGTAGCCACGTTCCCTATGGGAGATGGTGGTGCTCAGCACTTCCAAAAATCAGGCCTCTGAAGATGAATCCTGCTGACGTTGACTGTATCTGTAGGTGAGTGACAGGTGCTGAGTGAGGCCATGTTTTGGAGCAAATCTCTGAAGGAGACAATATAGGGCTTTTCCTCTGCTGTTTTTCACCCTGGGGAAGCACTCTGTGTTTCTGGGTTCCAGCTGCAGGAAGTCCCAGGAGGTGCAGTGGGAGAGGTGAACCTTAGCCTCAGTGTCTCAGGAGGCCAACCTGTTCTTGCATAATTTTTGCCAGTAGTAAAGGACTCCCAAAATGCAGACAGAGTAATCTGGGGAAGCATGAGGTTGGGGTTCCCAAGCTTGGTGTTCTCATTTCGTCCATTGGTGCCAGCTCTTGGCTCCACACATCCCCCTGAGATGAATGCATCTCTCATCCTGCACGTGCTGCAGTTAGGAAGCCAGTCCTAGAGAAGCCATCTGAGCTTCATGCCCATGTCCGGGCTTCATGTCCATGTCTGGGCTTCAAGACATCATGTAGGTGAGATGAACCTTACTCTAACTTTAGCCTTATGAAAATTAGCGACCTAGCCTAGACAGCTAACCTGGTTCCTCTACAGTCAAAAGTGAGGGCAGCTGCAATGACAAGACCTCCAGCTTAGATATTGGTTTTAAGCTGCCTATCCTCTGGAGGTGCATAGGCGTGAAGAGGAGAAACCTAGGCTGCTTTCTGACATTAGAAACTCAATTTCTCTGAAGGTAGAAGGTGAATTCTACCCTGACTGGATTAGCTGATCAGCAATATGCATCAAGGCTAAAAGGCCACCTAAATATGAGCTAGTAGCATGGCAGTCTCCAGGTGTCTGACTTGTAGCTGAGACCCGATCTGGGTAACTGATAACCCCTCCAGGCACAGAATAATTGTCCAGGATTAAGAAGCATTGATGAAATCAGGTTTATGTATATAAAATGATCAGTTCTGTCTCAAAGTATAAACAAAATCAGGCAATGTAAAATGAGACGCGTTGTACTTTTTTTGTTTAAAAAATACCTGATGAGCTTATCTGCATATGAAGTCTGGATGTGATTAGACTAGACCAGCTTGGAAGGAGCCCAGAGATTTCCATACCAAGTTGCACATCTATTTAGTAAAGCTTGCTTTATATTTCAGGTAACGATGGAGCCAGAAGACACTGTTGTTATTACTTAGAAACACTGCAATGTACACCCATATGAAGCTTGCACCTGTAGGCCATAGTGAATATTATAGTCTTCTGGTTTTAGCCAGCCTGCAAACAGTCTCTTTCTGGAAAGGCTTACTGCTTAAGGTAAGCTGAAGACAAGAGAGGGCTTGGAGGGACATACGTGCCTTGTTATTGTTTTACAGCTAAAGAAATAAGAGAAAGAGAGTGAGGAAGTGTTTGTGGCAAAGGCAAAGACTAAGTGCAAATTTCCTATTTTGCTTCAAGCATGAGATGACTATGAACATCTCTGGGAAGGAGATCAGTCCCACTTGGGAGGTAAAACACTTTGGGATCACAAGCATCTTTGTGGGTTCCTGTAGACAACATCTTATACGTTAGGTGTGGCTAATTCCAAGGAATGAATGGAAGGTGGTGTGTTAGAGGTCCTGATATATATATTTTACTCCTGAGCAAATAAAGTTCAATTATTGAAGTTTTTGGAACGAAGGAGGACAATTATGTATGCAGGGGAATACTTAACACAGCTAGACATGTCACAAAATGGGACTCAAACTGATGCATTATTATTTAATTAGTATTGCTCCATTTAAGCAAACCCATTTGTACTTGTACATATCACAAGCCCTTAATATAATCCATTCAGGCACAACAGTGGCACAGAAACAAACAATTAAAAAAAATGTACCTTTTTGTAAATGGAATAGTAAAAAGTCTGCTCTGGGTCCAGTGAAATCCTTGTCTCTCAGTAGGGGAATTTGGCAGTATCCACCAAACAAATCACATAGGAATTGTCCTGTGTGTTTGGAGTATATTGGTATGCAGGGAATATTGAACCTGGTACTTCAGCTGTGACTCCCTGTGCTAGAGGTGTGGTTTCCAGAAGGGGATGCAATAAGTTCATAAACCATGTGTTGTCCTGTATCTATTGGGCCAAAACCAGACCCTCTCTTGAATGTTCCTATAGATTTACAACTAAGGTAGATCTGACAGCGTCCCTGCTAGAGTGCTCTCAGACAGGGGTAACATCTTCACTTCAAGGCACCCATGGCACTATCTCTGCTCTCCTCTGTGCCCAGATAACTCTCTGTTGGACAGAGTAGGGGGAAAAGATGGGGAGATGTCCTGCACATCATTGAAACACTTGCAGGTCTACTGGGAGGAGTTCTTGGTTGAAGGGATTTCAGTTGTGTTACAACCCAAAAGGTGTCAACCTGTTCACGTATCTTAACCCTGCATGTATGTGTTTATGTGAACCTTGACCTTCCTTTGACTCTTTTGAAATGCTAGAATCCAATTTTACACCTAAAATAAACAAAATTAGTCTAGTCCTTATCACTGTTGCTCTTACCCAGACATGAACTGTACAGTGATGCTTACCTGAGTCTGAAGACAGCCTACAGATAGCTCCAGGGAAATGGAGCTCCTCGACCTGGTAGCAGTGCTGCAATGCCATGACATTCATTTTGGGCTTGATATTAAGGACTATGCAACTTATAAAATAATTATTTATGAAAAGAGAGTGCAACTGACCCCATCTTTGGGCAGGGGAATGGTCAAGATCCCTTCCAGTCCTACTTTCTATGATTTTTCTATGAAGATGTGCACTCCGTGCTGGAATAGTCAACAGCAACATGGAGAGCCTGGGAGAGTATCACCATTTATTTTTTCCTCTGGGAAATCATAGACTACTTCTATTTTTTTGCCACTTCAGCCATTCATTATCCTTGCTTAACCTCCCTCCTCTCTGTCTGCTGTGGGAATCGGCGAGGAGCTCAACAAGATGGCAGAAGCCCTCACGCCATTTAGATTTGATGTAATAGCTTGGGACATGTGGATATTTTTTTCCCCCAAACGAGAAACATGCTGTGAAAGTAGATGCCTGCTAACTCCCTGCCTGCTGAGCCAACAGAGTGAGCACAAGGGAATGTTTGCTAATCTAATGGGCTTCTGGCGTAGACCCAGCCCCAATTCCAGCCGTAGGAGATGGATCCATCCCCGCTGCTGCTTTGGTTTTGAAAGGGCTGGGTAAGAGGGGAATGCTCCCTTCCATGCATTTCATCGTCTTGGCAGAGAAGAAACACTGAGGTAGTCAGTTATAGAAAGGGTGATGATTGTGCAGCATCCTGGAAAGAGAGCGAGAAGCACAGTTAACTTGGCTGTTGATGATAAAACTGCTCAGAATATCTCTCCGTGCCTAAATCAGTGGCACTTATAGGGACTTGAATGAAAGTACTGCAGTGCCATGACAGGTGAGCATTTGTTTTCCTAGCCCAAACCTAGGCTACTCTGTGAATGATCTGGGCCAGAGACCTGGCCTGACAGCCTTGTTTGTCATTAGAGAAGGTTGTGACAACATCCATTAATCTTTTTTAAATTCTTCTCTTACCTACCTATTTTTTTAAGCAGGGGTTTGTAGAATGAGCAATTTTGTCTCTATTTCCAATGATCAGTCTCTGTGAAGTCAAGCTGTTATTTATTTATATAGGGTTAATATTTGTGAGGCTCATTGGTAAAGTGGCTGATAGCTTTCTGTCGGGTGCTGCTATCCATTTCAGCTGGGTCTTTCAGAGGAGAGTATCGGCTGAAGTGAGCAGCACTTTCTTTTAACTTGGTAATAATTTGAGTGGCTCATCAAAAAGATCAAAATTTCTCCTTCATTAAAATAAAATCAATCACCTGCACGCGAGAAAGCTGCATGCACCACTCACTGCCACCTAGCAATGCTTTTCCCTTCTCCTTTCCACTGAAAAGAGATGCATGTCAAATAGTTAAACCATCCTGATTGCCTCACCTTTCCACCTTGGCCTGGGCACCAAGTGAGGAATACACTTAGTGATACCCAAACATGACTGCCGTGGTGTAACAGTGGCATATTTGTTAATTACCAGTCAACAATAGCGTAAGCCGTGTTTGCTACCAGAAGGACATTGTGGTTACTGAGCCCCATGGCAGCTCCTGGCAGCCTGCCCTTTATGTGACATTATCCGTGGAGATGCTACAGCTGGCCACAGGGACCTCAGAGCTCAGAGCTCCCAATACAGCAAAGTTTGCTTTGTAGAGAAAACATCTCCACAAGTGTATGTCAGGTGATTGAAGCGATGTGGCATGACTCTGAGATGCATTGGTTTTAAAATAAAAAAAAAAGTTAAATATAGCATGATGGCCGAGAATAGTGCAAATTGAGATTCTAAATATAATCAGTGTGGAGTTTGGCCTTGTAGGGTATTGGCTTAAATATTCTTCATCAACACCAGCCTTCATATTAATGAAAAATACTAAATATTTGTCTCACCATATCCTCTCAGAGCCATCCTGGATACAATGCATTTATGCTAACCGAGTGGAAGACCTTCTGAAGAGCTACCGGAGAGAAGGAGCCATTGAGGGATCTTCCCCTTCCAAATGTTAGGTCTGTTGTTGTTGAAAATGTGAGGTTGAAAATGGTTGACTTTGAATGGGTTTTGTGCAGAAATGTTTTTGAGGAGGCTTTAGAAGTCCACAGATGAGGTACTTTGCAATTTGCAATACCATGGCTTGATGTTTGGACAAGAGGTGGGAGAGATCGTTGAGGCACTCAGCTTCTCTGAGGCAAGGGTAGCAATCTCCCACCTGAGCTCCTGAGAAAATCTGGCAGGCTGGGGGTCTAGGCCAGGTCCTCCTGCAAATGGTGAGAATGCATTGAGGGGAAATATTCCCAGAGGGTGTTTGTTTTTCATAATTGATTGCTTTCTGTGTTTTTTAGGAGTAAAAGTGTTTGGAGTTAGAAAATTCCTGTGGCTCAGTAGTGTTTTGGCTTTACTGCCACCTAACCCTAAGGAGTTAGTTGAGAAACCAGAGCTCCAGGCACCTCTGGAAGTAGCTGAGCGACTGATGTCTCAGTAGGACTGAAGGACAGTTTCCAGGTTGGAAAGAGATGGGCAGTAGGGGCCCATATTGTCCAAACAAGATAAACTGGCATGAGCTTGGCCTCAGGGTGCCCTTGCAATGAGCTGGTGGCCACTGCAGAAGGAGACAGGACCACTGTGGGAATCTGTTTAATCACTCTTTACAGCTCCCATCAAGGCATTATCTGAGCACCTTTGTCCTACAGAACAAAGTGCGAAAGGTTGTGCTTCTGAAGTTCACAGATTGTCTCAGAGCCAATAGGGCTTTATATTGCCAACACACCCCCAGGGGGATCATCTGAGACAGCCTATCAATGTAAAACAGCCACACGATGCAATGAGTGAGTGTGGCTGGAGACCATGTTGTTGGTTGTCATCCAAACCTTGTGGACTGTAGTTGATTGCTCTGTTGCCATCTCCTCGGAGAGCCATTGTTTACACAGCAGGTAGGTTTTGACTGGAACCAGCATCTAATTTCTTCCAAGCAGGGAGCTGGGGATCAAGAAAGAACAGGAACCCTTAACATGGTACAAAGTATAACTGGGTGTCTTGGCATGTGGTGGATCAGATCCCACGTGGTCTATGCTCTCTGAAATCCTACTCAAATGGGGGAATTTTGGAGGATGTTGGAGCTCTGGAAAATTAGTTTCACTTTGTGGCTCTTCCGTAGACCTCTGGCAATCACCTTGAGCAGCGGATTGGGCTTAATGATCACGCTTTTAATGGTGGTTCCCTTATGTTTGCATGCTATATGCATGGACAGTTCATCCAGTCATGTCCAGTAGGACTGATGCAGGCTCCAGGGAGCAACTTCAGTGATTGCTGAGGCAATCCTTTTGGGTTTGCTGTCTCTATGGACAAGGACAACAGTCAAGAAAGGAATTCTTGTCCCACAGAGATCACACAGATCTACCCTCTGTGCCTCTTTCCTCCTTCTTTAAAATGGAGGTGATACTGCTTTTCTCTTTTCTTTGTAGATTGTTGCCTTTTTGAGGCAAGGGACATTTCTCACTCTTTAGACTTTGTACAATATGTGACCGCTGATCTGCTGTGCCTCTTGTTATGTGTATATGAATGACCTGGTACAAAGGGCTTCAAACTATTCAGTAACAGATACAGCAGACATGCTTTTCAATACTGCCTCTGCCATACTGAAGCCAATAGTTTATTAAATTAACTAAAAATTAAAGGGTGAGCAGAACTTAACTCCAAGCAGTGTGCACTGCACAATGGTATTGCTGGGGTTGGCAGTGCTGAGCTTTCATGATGCTTGGACTCCACCAGCTCTCTGCCCTATGGTCTGAAAGCTCCTCAGAGGCCATCACACCCCACCAGGGCTGCCTTTTCGTCAGTGGCCAAGATGGCAGGTACTGTTTGACTATTAATCTTTCCTTTTACTATTTCCTTTGACATATTTAAAATTTAAAATATTGTTTAGTCATTTACTCCCCTTTGTATTTAAATGTAGTGATTAGAATATCTTTTTACATTAGACTGCAGTTTTACTTTGAAGATGAAAAGTGCCATGTGTTAAATCATAGTGCAATAACTCTTGGGTCCTGTTATTCACAGTCTGCATAACCTGTACTTGAGAAGCAGCAAGCTGGACACTGTTCACCTGTATACCTGGATGCCTTTGTTACTCCTACAATTGCATTTCTGCAGGGAATGACTGAAAGCTCAAAGACTACATGGTCCACCCATGTCCTTGCAGCCAATACCAGCAGAGCCTCTATTTTGCCTCCTGAAGAAAGAAGAAACCCAGCGTCCCAGCAAAATTGTATCTACCCATTTTTAGGAGAAGGTCACAGACTAGGCAGGCTGAAAAGGCCATTCAGCAAAAATAAACAGAGGGAAATATGACCATCTGTGCTCATCTCAGATGAGCAAATGGTATTTGGCATAGTCATAGTCGCAGCTGAGTATCATTACCTTCTGTCCCCTCCAGAGAGGGAGTGTGAACGTCACCATTTAAGCACCAGGAGGTTTTGCAGTTGAACTGGCACTGTGAGCTGTGAAACCTTGTCGTGTGAACCGCAGCCTTCACTGCACAGGTCTCCCTGTGTATTTGTTACTTTTCTAACCCTTGTGTGTAGGTAAAGCAGGCAATATGAACCACCTCTAATGTAACTCCATCACCTGCTGTGGCTCACAATTACTGTGAATTTGCCCCAGAGGGCTGATGGTGTGGCTCACAGTCACCCCAGAAAGCTGTGAAGCTTGGCATTACAAGGTAACTTAGATACTTATGATGGAGTTGGTGGCCAAACTCTAGACAGGTATCTTAGAGCTCTTGTCCTTAACAAGTTTCCTCCCCTCTTTGTGGCTGGTTGGTGACATGTCATCTTGAAGGAAGAGTCCAGAAACAGGGGGAAAACTCCATAAAAGAAAGCAGAATGGTGTACAAAGGGAGCTCTGGTGAAAACATGTTTTCCTGTGGAGTGATTCTGTGAGGCTATTTTCTGCCTGACTCCAGTTAAGCCCAAGTTGTCATGCAGTCTTGGCTTGCAAGACCAGTTGTACTCTGCATTTAACTGATGGACTCCAAGCACCTTCAGGCATGAAACAAGGGCATTTTTGGTAGCCCATGGGCCCGAGCTATCCTGGTAGAAGTAACATCTGAATACAAAGTTTGTGGTGTGAAGAGCTAGTCCAAGGCTGAGAGACCAAGTTCAGCATAGCCACCTTGTCAACTTATTGACACTTTTTCTTAAATTCCCAGCTCCTGGAACCAAATGGTTAAATCTGACTCTCAACTTTCATTAAAAGTAAAGAGAGGAGTGTGTCTATAGAAAAACTGTCAGGATGAGTCTTGATCATTCACAACCACAGGGAAACAAAATGTGAAGTTAGATAAACCTGTCTGACTTTGAGGTGGCCTGATCTCTGGTTAAGATAACCTGGCTGGAAGGGTTCAGGGTGCAGTTACAGATGTCTCTTGCAGGACTGCTCATCCTTGGCTCCATCAGCTTCTCTCCCCACTCCCGGGGGGGTTACGGCTAATGTGGCAGCAACTCCTTGCATGGCTACATACTTTGTCAGTTTTGTGAAAAGAAGTATTTAAAAGAAAATAAAATCTACCAAAAAATACCATCATGCCAGACGCTCTGAGGTGTGTATAGCTAATAGCAGTAAAACTGCCCCCCTACTTCAGCTGCTGATGTGCACACCTGACTGTGGCTTTTACAGCATCACCAGTGATCACTATGGGCATGGTTCCGTTTCCTAAAAACGATATTTAGGCAACTTTTCATGCCACTTGAGGTGCCCTTGGGTAGCTGAAATGTCCTCATGGGTCGGGCAGGTGTGACCCACTGGAGACCTGTGCCTCTTTGCAGTGGCAGCCAGGTCCAGACAGCATAAGCTAAGACAACCCAGATGGCCACAAATACTTAGACACCTAAATTGTACCTGATGTGGCCACACTATTTTCACTGTATAGAAAAAATGGTGTGGCTTTTGAAGTACACAGACTTGATACAAAGTGGCTGGATGTGATTTGGGCACACAATTGCAGTTCCATAACCAGCGTGTGCAATCTGATGTTCACGGTGCCCATCTGCTGACCACAAAAGGACGAAGATCCTAACCTGGATAGAAGAACATGGGCAAACAACACACATCTGGCATAAAGTCTTCCTGAAATAGATAACTTCCTTGAATACGTTTAGATACATTTGAATCTGGGTTTGGCTGTGGGGTTTTTTTGGGGGGTGGTGGTGGTTTTTTAATTAGGGTTACATTTGTGTTCACTGGCCACGGTGCTTTTGATGGAGGACTAGACACCCTAGAACTCGGTTTATTGAGTGGTTGAGCCACGATCCATCTACGTTGGCATCAAGGACAGGACATTTTTATAATTGCGCAACTCCATCTGCACTAAGGTGTGTGCCAGTGAAATGTAACTGCTTCTAAATGAAAGGATCACACAGATTAGCATAATATATATAGGGATATAGTACACAGGAACATGAAAAGTAGTAATGGGCTTATCTAGTTCCTACCTGTCAACTGAGATACTGCAGCTATCCTTGTGTATATTCTTTGCCTATTTCTGTTACGAGACCTGCAGTTTAGCTTACCCTTTTTTCACTGAGGCATGAGCTATTGTGCTTAACTCACAACAAGAAGCAATTAGTTACCTTGCCAGTTTAAGATGCTGTAACTCAATTGACTGATTGTGTCCTGGTGTTTTAGACCAAGTCTATCATGGCTGCAAATGTTAACTTAATTTAGGCACTCACCAAATGCTTGTTTCTGGCTGGGGTCCAGCTTTCAACAAATGTTTCAATCCTGAAAGATGTATTCATGGAAGATTGCTAATTTGCAGCCTTATTAGTTAGGACCCTTTCTCCAGCAGGTGCTTCTGCTGCGGGAAAGTTTTTCTGCTCTCTGGAGGGGCCTATGGGAGGGATACTGGGGCAGCACCAGCCCCCAGTGA
The DNA here is from genome assembly GCF_047370975.1 of Nipponia nippon. Taxonomy (NCBI): domain Eukaryota; kingdom Metazoa; phylum Chordata; class Aves; order Pelecaniformes; family Threskiornithidae; genus Nipponia; species Nipponia nippon. The sequence continues at coordinate 160,650,961 of NW_028262290.1, forward strand.
CCATCCTCTCTCTGCCGTGCAAAATCCAGGGCTCTGAACAGCACTGCTAGCTGTATAAGCTCATCCAGGCTTCAGATAACTCTTAACAGCAAGACCTTTGCATGGATTTGGACTTTGCATGGATTTGCAGAGATTTGGAGTAAAGCTGCATATATGCCTCAGTCAGCTGTGATGTGTAGATATGACTCAACATTGCACCATGCCCTGGCTGTTAAGTTGTCCTCTGGTGAACCAAGAAAACAGGAGAATTTCAGGATTTAGGCCCCCTCAGCCAGAGCCGCCTGCTTACCACTTGCGGTTTTCCTGGAAGTCGCTAAGAACTTCTTATGCCTTGCATGGGGGCTTGAAGTGACAAGTGTCTGGGTGAACCCCCTCATCAAAGAATTACATTTTAGTTTGAATATGTTAAATTACACCTTGAACAGCAAGCCAAAACAGCCTCAAGAGCCTCTGCAACGAATGTTATTCTGCGGTCACTGCCACCCCCGCAGAGGGTGGGGGTTTCTACATAGACTTCAAAGATGGGTTTGTTTAGGATCATGTTCTACCACCTCAAATAGACATTTGCTGAGCAAGGGGAGCCGTGGATAGCACCAAGGCACTGGCCGCGTGAAGAGCCTGGCAGCATGATGGGGCAGGACCCAGCCTTCATGGAGCACATCAGGGCTCAGATCCAGAGTCCAGAGTGGCACGGATGTGTGGACATTGTCACTGGAAGGAGAGGCTTTCGAAATACACATGCAAAAAATGGGATCCTGAGCATAACTGGAAATCCAAAATGGATCAGTGCAGGTGCACGAGCAAGGTAGGAGCAAACCTCCCCACCCTGGAGAAAAGCCCTAGGTCCTCTCCAGTAGGTAGTTTTCCACGAGAGAACTACAGTTCTTAAATCTTAGCCCGTTTCTACCCATGTCCCAGGGTATCCACTGTGTCGTGTCTCATGAAAAGGAGAGGAACATTTGCCTGTCCTGAGCAGTGAGACTTCCACTGCTGCCTTTGGGAGAGTCTGTGCCAGAAAATATTTAAGGGGAGTATTCAAAGCAGCAGCAGTTCTCCTAGTGTTTAATTTCTCTAGTGAGAAAAGCACAGGGTGGGCTGCAGATGATCTAAGCATGTCAGTTGTCAGATGAAAGCATTTCCAAATGGCTTTCTGGTTATATTTATGTCTTCTGGCTGAAAATGCATTTGATATTTTTTTCAGATGAGGACTTTTTTTTTTTCCTGCCTGTCTTAGAAAGGGAATTTACTGATTAAAAGTCACTGCACTGACAGCACTGGAATTGAAGTTCCTTTTTTATCTACAGAACAGGTACAGCATGTACAGAGGCAGCATAAACCGAGGCTGCTGATGTGTCTTAGCTCTGTCCTGAGCTTAACAACCTGGAAGGAAGAGGGAATAAGCCGCTCCTCATGGCCCTGTTAGGTTGTGCTGCTGTTCGGATGGAGAACCCTGGCTTTAAATCTAGGATAGGAGGTTTTGTTAATGGGATTGTCTGTTCGGTAGGAGCACGGCTGAAAACCTTTCTTGGTAGATTTGCAAAGAAGGTAACTGGATAGCTGTCAGGTACTGACAAGCGTTGATCTTCTGAGTCGGATTTGAATGGCTCAATGATCAGTAAAAGACTTTTCCCACTTCTGAGAAAGTCCCTTTAAGAGGAAAGTGGTCTCCATTTGACTGCAAAGGAGATCCCGTTACATACTCACAATGAGGATATCACTTTACATACAGGTCTCATTCTTTTAACAAGCCTCTGAAAGAGGTCTTTGTCTTGTGATTTAGTAAGGTCCACTTTTTCTGAAAGATCTGTGCCAAGAGCTAAACATGTATAAACTGATTCGGGAAAAATAATTCCACAGCAAGGTAATTGGCTGTACCATGAAAACCAAGGGTTCCCTTACCATTTGGTGTATAGATCCTGTCTCTGTTTGCAAACTTAGACAGCCAATATAGCCAATGTTGCAAAAATAGACCTTTAGTAAGCAGCCTACATTTTTCTGCCTCTAGTGAGGCCAAAATATCTTGAAACAGTTTTCTTCTGGTAGACCATCAGAACACTGGGTGTCAATGTAGTGTACGACACTTGTTTCTGCATAGAGAAACAAAAATATAAAGAGGCAATAGATGGTCACTGACCTTTCAACAGGCATCTGTGTGCATGTAAGAAAAGACAGGGGGTGTATTTCTAGCCTACTTTCCTTGGGAAATAACATTTATATGATGGAAAATAAGACTTACATGATTTCTGTGTCTGCGTATATACCCCCTTGCTACCTACTAAGCCTGCTGAACTATTTCAATCAAATTTGATACAGGTCTCAAGATATTTCATTCCTACAAGTTTCATTAAAATAGACAGTAGGGAAGGCAAACTCTCTTAACGCCTTCCCTAGAGAAAGGTTGCAGTGTGAGCATGGCTCTCCATAGACACTAGAGAATGCCTCCAGAGATGTCAAATTTGCAGGAAAACTGGCTTCGCTAGTTCTATTATCTGTGGAGTTATTCGATGAATTATATGGAAAGGTGTCACTGTAGGACCTGCTCTGTATGTCCTTCTGTCCCTGGGAAGGGGTGACTCAGGAGCTAAAGCACAAAGAGGAGATCTAGGCGACATGGATGATGCTCAGCCAACCAATTCTCACTGTGGAGGGAGTGGCTTTGCTTTTCTTTCCTTTAATTTTCACCTGAAACCTAGTGGCCACAATATCTCCTATGATTACCAGGACCTCATGAGGATGTATGTGTTAATCAGTTTAGGTTAGGTGCCTTGAAGTCCTCGGGTAGATGTTTTGTACCAAGGAAACGTTGTACTTTAACAGGCAATGCAAAATAATAGAAGAAATGTTCCAAACTTGAAAATGCTAATGCTCCAAAAAAACAAAATACTGAGAGGAAAAATATCCATAGTTTGACTTGCTGGAGAACAGATGCAAGTTTTTGAAGCTTTCTCGCTCAAACGTTGAAAGGTTTTTTTTTGCAAAATGTTTCTTTCAAAGCTTTCCTTTCTTCTTCATCTTCTTTTTTTAACTAGCTCCAGTGCAAAGAACATAAAGCAAGTCCTTCAAATGAGTAAATTCGTCATTAAACTTGGGTAGTGTTCTTTATAGAAGCCATTTTTCTCTTGAGCTGGCAAATTAAGTCCATATAATAGGGAGAGGTTTTGGTTGGGTAACCTTTACATAGCATGCTGTTTTCATTCTACATATTGCATGTTATTAAAAAAAAAAATAATGGTGGTCAAATATCTAAGGCGGTACCTTGCATACATTGCCATTGAATCGGAGGGTGAATCCTCTCTTGACTGTAAATGAAACCCCCTAGAGAAAGCTCCAGCTCCAGCCCTAACAGAGGCCACAGTAGGACCTTTGGTGGCTCTGTGGCACTTGAGCCGAAGTGGTAATTCTCTGAGAAGGCAGCAGTTACAAGCAACTATCTTCAGTAGGTTCAGAAAGTATATTTAACAACATTACAACTCCTTTTCAAAACGTTTGCCATGCAGGGGACAAGCCCCATTTGCCCTATATCATGGTTTTCTACAGAAGGAAAATTTTGGCAAGGTAGAAGATCTGTCATGTTGTGTGTGACTAGAGGCAATGCAGCACTGTCTGGGGGCTGTTTTCATGCAAAAGCAAAAAAGTTCCCTAATGATTAATAATCGGGAGGTGTGGGGAAAGGGGAGAGAAGGAGACCAGCTAAATAGTTTCAGCTACGCAAAATTCATGTGGTCAGTAAATCAGTTAATAAACCTGTCTGTTGGAAATGCCCCGGCTTACACTGATCAAAACGTTCCAGCAGGCAGTGCCTCTGAGACCTTACAGCTCAGCAGAGAATTGCAAACTGTTAATCTGAAAAATATTAAGAAGTAAAGCACAAAATAAAACAACCCTCTCCCCCCTAGCCCTGAAGTCAAGTGTCTGTGATGCTAAATGTACTTTGTCTATGTCACACCAGATGCTAAATGCTTTCTATTGATTTCTCTCTTACATTCTTTTTTCCCCTGCTTTTCTTTCCTTTTTTTTTTTTTTCTCTCCCTTTACATTCAGTCCACTTGTTCTGTAGGTACAATGCATAGCTTTAAACAAAGGCCACAGAGTGACCGTTTGGAAGATCACAGCCCTTTCAGTTGTCTGAGCCAGCAACACCTTGGGAAGCAGATGCATTTCTGTTGTTCCAGTAGGGAATATTCAGTGGCTGAGCAAGAGGTGGGTGTCATCTGGGTATCACCCTATATATATGCTTCCATTGCTTCCATCCATCCCCTTGCATATGGGAAGGAGCAAAGAGAGGGGCATTTCCATCCGCACCAGTCCCACCGCCACCCTTGCCCTGCATGTCTCAGAGACCCCCAAAAGGTCAACCAACCAGACCTTGTAAGCTGCTGTATACCCTTCTACTGGCTTCACTGAGACTGAAAATTAGTAAGCAACCCATAAAACTGGGCTCTTTTGGGACTAACATGGATGGTTAAATAACAGGGAGCTTTAGAAGCTTTCACAGAGTGGCAATCTAGTTCAAATGACTCTGCGGCCTGCAGCATCACATAACTGTTTCGTCTTTTCCCTCATCTGCTTCCCTAGAGAAAGAGCACATAGAGATTTTCCAGCTGTGTGGAGATGGCAGGGGAGCGCTGGTCGAGTGACATGCAAAGCAGTGTGCTGCAGTATGGGTTGGAGACTTCAGAGGGGATATCTCGCAGGAGGAATTCCAGCTCCAGAGGCTTTAGTGTTTGTGTGGGTTGTTGTGACTGCTGCTGTTTTCTCCTTTGTTTTCTGCAGCTCAGTATATTGTTATAATACAGCAGAGCAGCATGGAAGTTGTTAAAAAAAAAGGTGTTTTTTTCCCCCCTGTTTAGGACCAAAAGGGAATACAATTCCTCTAAGGTGGAGGTAAAACGTGGTGTGCAGAGGTATAAGCCACCTGGCTTGAGGTATATGGGCAAGCTGCTTCCTCCCCCCTCCCTGCTTTCTCACCATCCATCAGAGTTGAGATCAATTCAAGTGTCTTGGCTGCAAATTTGGTTAGTGAGCAGGGAAACTATGCCTTTGTTCTGATGCTGGCAAACCCCGGCAAGCTTGATTATCTAAAATAAAACCATCTGCAGCCACTCTAATCAATGGCACATGCATAGCAGCAAAAGCCTAAGCTCATGGCTCGTGTAAAATGTTCATTACATCAGACTGTTGTGCTGCAGGAAAGAATTTATGGGTGAGAGCAAGTGGCTCAGTATTACCCAGACTTGTTGGTGGGACACGTGCCGCACTGTGTACCCTGTGACACTTGTCCCCTCCGGTGGCTGGTCCATCCAGAAGATGAGGCTACTGCAGCTACTGGCTAGAGGAATCACTGCGAGTGCCAGAGTCGTTCCTGTGGCACTGCAGGTCCTGGATTCAGGGCTCATTACATGGTGATGTTTTCAAGCAGGCTTGGAAAACAGAAAGGAGTCATGAAGTTTGTTCATATTACTTGTGGGGTGAACAAGATTACACTAAAGATATCACTGGATTTGCAGGTAATGGGTTAATCTATTCCTCCATGCATTAAACCCCCTGCAAGCTGAGGGCTTGTGTTCAGCTCCTTGTCTTGAGGGTGAAATGCAGCCTGCTGATACCACAAACCATGTGGGTCTAACTGGTGACCATATTCTGGATCACAGAGTAATATTTTAGGCATCCTTTCACAAGGTGGAGCAGATATCCAAGGCGGCTTGCCAGTATAGGAGTCAGCAATGCAGTACCTACACATCCCTTGTCTTTTAAATATGTGTACTAGCCTTGACCAGAGCACACAGGAAGATCTTTTCTCTTGAGAAGCTCAACGCAGGTGCTATGTCTAGCTCCAAGAGAGTTTTCTTAAAAACTGATGGCAGATCAAGGCCAGGAATACATTCCTGTGCTACTCCTATAATTCCCTATTCCTACAGCCTTGTGCAATGCAGCTAATGATGCGCCTGCCAAGACCAAATATTTCCTCAGGCATGGAAAAAATATATCACTTCACCACCGTAGCTCACCTGCCCTAATGTTATAGAAGTTGTTCACTGCCATCTTTTCCCATTTGCACTTTTCATGTCAAACTATTGTGCCAAAATTGACAGGCATGGCAAAGCTGGGACGCTGAATCCATTATCTTGGCTGATGATAATCACAGCATCTATTTCTCTGAAAAGTATAAAATTCTGGTCCCCCATGGTCTCTTTGGAGCAACATGTAGCCTGGTACTCGTTAAAAAAAGGCCTTTGACTTATCTTTTTCTTCATGTTTGAACAAATGCTGAGCCTGGGAGATCCTCTCTGAGTTTGTGATCTTCCTCCTGCAAAACCCACCTCTTTGTTCAGCAGTACGTGAAGCGGTGGTAGACACAGTTGCTTTGTATTCTGAGACAGTACTTAAAACTAGCCTTTTCCCTTCAAAATCTGATACACAGGTCAAAGGGGCGACTGGTCACATGGTTTCATCTACACGCGCCTGACAGCTCCCATCCTCTTCTGCATATTCATCGCCGCCTCTTTCACTGCAAAATGATGTACTTGAAAGTCTACTCCTCATCTGACCACTTTGGGGACTGATTTATGATAGCAGAGGTTTTTTCAAATTGTATTAATCTTTACATATTGAACGTGGTCCTGGGCTACAGTGCATCGGTTTTGGGCTTGCATGCTTCTGTTTTTTGAAGGGTTATTATGTGAGTTTATAGTAAAGATTGATTTAATCAGACAAAATCTCCCAACCTAGAACGAAATCCTAATTTAGCAAACCAAATCCACCCAGCAAAGCACATAAGCACATGGTTTATGGCAAGAAAGTGCTTAAATTGGGATAGGGTCAACAGGTTTGAAGGATTTTCTTAGGGAGCTCCACTGAACTGGGTAGGGAGAGCAGAAGAGGAAATGTCTGTTACTTCTCGCACCAAAGTTAGGTCACTTAGGTACAGTGAAAGTGGTGGTGGGAGCTATGGTGAGCGAAAGCGGGCTGGCTTCTTGTCTCTGCTCATAGAGGCCAATGCAGTATTTGTGATGAAAGCTTGAAAAGATTTTTTTCCAGTCCCACTGGCTACTGTCACACCAGGTTTAACGCATGCAGCCAACCGTCCCACCAGCTTCAATGCATGCAGTGGATCTGAGCACTTTGCAAGTAATGACACTGCCCCTGCAGAAGATACTTTGCCAGGGTGAGATCTTCTTTCTCTAGAGTAAATAGGGTAGCTAGATGGAAGAAAAACCCTTCCAGCCTCAGACACAGGAACGAGTCACCCTGTGATCACCAATTTGCATCCATATGAGAACTCAGCCCACAGCAAGAGCAAGGTAGTCTGCTAGTTTAACTTCCACTGAGGAGAGGCTCAATTAATCCAGGTTGCCTGAGCCTGAAATTGTTCACAGGGGCAGCTATCATGGATCAGCTCTTAGGATGAAATTTGTCACCCTCCAGTAACTTTGCTCATGTTTCCAAGCCCTCAGATTTGCTACTGGCGTGTATGCGGCTTTGATATTTACTTTTCTGTAGCACTGTTTGACCGTTCACCGAAGGGAGATTCTGAATTTGACAACAGCACTCAGCAAGGGTGTGAATTTCCAAGTTTTACGCTCATATGTGCAGTTTGAGATTCATCCTGCTGTTGGTTTGTTACATAAGGCTTTCCAGGGAGGGAACAGGAGGGTTACCTTGACATTCCTACAGCGAACCCACACAGCATGAGCTGCAAACTGTGACTGCTTGCAGCGTACGGCTCAAACGATCTGCAGACTGATTATGATTCACCGACGAAACCTGCAAATAATTTTAGATGAAGAGTCCAATCAAGAGTCTATTTGCAGACAATTCACAAACACAAAAAGAAGTGAGATTCATTGGATAAATTATGCATTATGAATTATTCATCCAGCTTCAGTTAATGAGGTAAATGGTACTATCAGTGTTTAAAGTTAAGCTCATTTGTATATATTGGACAGATCAAGGCTGAAGTAAGAGATGAGGTTTTGGGGGAATAACCTGGGCTCCACAGAGTTCAACAGCAGAACTACTAGCTATGTGTGCAACCAGGATTTCATCCTTCAATTTGAACATAATGGCTTGTCTATGCTCTTGAATCAGAGGAGCAAAAGAAGGTATTCCTGATTCCAGGTATGGATCTCCACATTAGATGCCATTCTATGGAACTTGTAATAAAACCAAGAAAGAAAGTGTCAGCAAGGAAGGGAAGCTTGGGGTGGCTTCTTCAAAGGTTTTGTGATGTATTTAATATGAGGATTGGCCTGAGCTGGAAATCTTGGGTCTTGACTGATTTTTTGCAAGAGTTAAGTAATATCCAGGCACCCATCTGTTTTACAATATGGAAAAATCCTGTTGAAGGAGGAATCATGAAAATTTGAGAATGTTCTAAAGCTTTCCTGTTTAAATGAGCTTACTTTGACCAACATTTTAAGCCTTCCATACTTAAACCTTGGCTTTAGCCCAGCAAAGCACTTAAGCACATGCTTGACTTTAATCATGAGTAACTCTACTGAAATCAAGGGGAATACTTCTATGAGCAAACGTATATGTAAGCATAAGTCCATTCAGAAAATCCAGTGTAAAATGTTTGGTTTTAGCCACTCAGAGATTTAATCAGAATTAAATGAGAGGTTGAGTGGATATTAATTTCTTCCAAAACATTTTTCTTTAAGAGTCTCAAGGTGGATTTAATACCTTCATTTAATCACCCAAGTTTGAAAGTTTTCACTTTTAATCTTCTGCAACCTCAAGTATAAGAATTCAGAGAATTCTCTCATGGAATTGATTATTACCTTATTGGAAAAGCCTTTAATTCCAAACCTAGCTTTTCCTTCATATTTTCAAATTTTGAATTTTTAAAAACTGATTTCTATTTGTTCTAAGACTTGACATTTTTAATATGAAATGACACTGTCAAGAAACAGTTTTTTTGACATTGCTACACTAAATCTTTAGCAGGTAGTGCTTGAAATTACAGGCCCCAAATCTCAGTAAGTGCTATTTACTAACATGATAATTGTGGAACATTCGATGATGTGTTAAGTACCATGGAGTGGCAGTATAATTACAGTACCTGGCACGTTACAATATAAATATAAAGTAAATACATGATTATTTCTGGCTTAGGTCACATGGTAAATACTAAGTGCAATTACGGCACCAAGTAATCTGCAGGAACGTGTAATTACTCTTGGGCTCAATTAATTTACAAATCCTTGTCCAGCTTTTCACACCACATGGGTTGTGGAAACTGTGGAAAACAGATTATTCATGGCTGCAATGGCCTCCTTATTACCACAGCCAAACCTTATATACGGATGGTGGCTCCTCTGCCCTCTCCCATGTCCCAGAGGATGGAGGTGAAGGTTGGCATTATCAAGGCAGCACCATGTAGCCAGATGTCCATGCAAAGCTGGGCCAAGAGCTCTCTCCAGCTCATTTGACAAACTCAGCTGACATTAATAGTTTTCATCTCACCAGTTTTGCTTTACTGAGATCATCTTGCCCCAGTTTTGAATTATCCATCAGCAGTGCAGACTCTGCCTCACTCTGCATTCTGAAGTGGAAGGCTATGGCTGATTGATTGCTGCTCGTCATGCACTGGTCCCAGGCTGCCATTTTGTAATCTCTATTCAGGTCTCTCTGCTCTATTAGCTAGTAGGTATGAGGGGTTGAGTAGGATGGCTTGGATGATACAGCCAACATCTCCACAGGTTCAAGAGCAAGAGATGGCAGTAGAAGCACCCAGGACACATGGAAATCCTGTGCACCTAACAGAGAGCAATTTGATTCAGATGGTTTGAAACAGTCAGTCTATGGACAGCCACTCTGCATGATAGTTGGAGAAAAGTCTATCAGAGAAAGGAAGAAAAAGTAGGGGGAAAAAAGTTTAAAGCCACCAGAGCATCATTCTGTTAATCCAGCCAAGAGGACAATGCAGTGCCTTGGACGTCATAAGCTGCCTGTTCTCCCAGGCACCTGGGGCCTCAGGGAAGGTGATCCCTGCTGTATTTTGCTAGGCAAGATTATTAGCATTAATCTCACCGTCTGTCAACAGGATCTGAACCTGGAACCTTCACTGCTAAAGCCTAGATCCCCTGAGATAACATTAATGACTGCAGCTGTTTGCCATTAGCAAGTCATCCTCTCTGGGGACTGCTTCTGGGGTAGCTGGGATTTTAGCTTGTTTCTTTTAGGGTCAGCTGTGAAACATTTGAAGTAGAGATGGGAGGTGGAGAATAGAGTCAGACGCAGCAGGATGCTGCCGTGATCTGTGCTGCTTCAAAACGCACGGGAGGTGCCAGCTCCTGAGTTGAGGCGGCTGACACTTGATGGGGTCTGATGAAAAGAAAACTTCCTGAACCCAGGATGAGCATGTCCTGAAGCTTTGAAACTCTTTCGACACTTGGGTGCGGGAATATCTCAACTGCAGAAACAGGCACAGGTCGGCTAAAGGGCAATGTGGCTCCAGAAAGACTGCTGCACTTTGGCTTCCCTCAAGAGCTAAAATGATGCTCCTTGTCTGAAACCTGCTTTTCTGCCCTCAGCAGGTCACACACCACTTCCAGGCCTCGGGAGGTAGATCATCCCAAGGCTCAGCAAGCAGCCCATGCTGCATTGCTTTGTCATAGTCTCCTCACACTCCCCTCTCCCAGCAAGGGGAAAGGCTGCGCTGCTGTTAAGCAAAACACTGGAGCAGAGATGAAAGGATGTGATCTCTCAGCATTTTTGTTTTATCCTTCTACACTCCATTCTGTTGTGCTTTTCTTTGGCTTGTTCAGTCTCACTTGGTTCAGTTTTTCTCTTGGTCTCCCTTGGCCAGAAGAGAGAGGGAAATAACAAACAGCCTGAGGAAATATTTCCAGTTGTGTTGCATGCAGTGCAGTGCACAGGGATAGTTAAATGGAGCCTTGGGGCTAAAACAGGGGAGAAATAAGAGAAACACCAATGATTCTGATTTAACCTCAAAATGCATCAGTATCTTCCCAGTAAAACTGTTGAACACTCCTCTAAGGTTCCCAAAACTTTGGATAATGTCTACAAAGAGGTGTCAGATTAAAATTTCTGCTTTGCATTAGGCTGGAATATATAATTGTATATTATATGACTATGGCGTCAAGAGAAACTCCAGAGCAAGAACCTTCTTATTTCTTGCACGCCATTTGCTTACCATGAAATACGAAATGCACTTACACTGTGCTACAGCCTTGAGAAATCATTATAAAAATCTGTCACTGCAAGCGAAGATCTTGCTTACTCTAACCACAGCAAAGGCAGTAATGAAGACATGAATTACATGTTACCTAACTGAAGGGAAAAGTTCTTGCCCTAGTTGAACAGACTAGTGTAATTTTTCAAGATGCTGTGTCTAATGCTAAGTGTCTGAACACTCTCAGGTTGTTTAGAATCAATTGGCTTAAATCTTGTGTAATGAAAGTGCATTTGCCAAATAGGCTCAAGCTTATTGCCATGCAAATTAACATTTGCAGGGACAAATTTCTAAGTCCTTCCTCTCTTTGTTGCTTCCAAGATGTTACGGATACAATTTTGCACTTGCAGTTATGTGTGGGTGCAGTTCGTGTCATTTAAACTTCTAATTACAGCATCTGATTGCACCCACGTATCTTATCAGCTAGTTAGACACGTCAATGACACGCACCATAACTGCAAATAACTGGGGGTACAAAATTGCACTAGCAATTATTTGCACCTACTGAAGGAGAGAATGGATATAAAGCAGGCCATTAAAGTGTTTAAAATACTTTTCTTACAGTAGCATAAACCACTGCTAGAGGGATATTACCTGCAGGAATGTAGAACAAACATTAGGCTGAATTTTGAGCAGCAGCTGGGTTGGCGTTGTAGCACGAATCTAACCAAGGTTCCCTTTATGGGTGCAAAGTGTGTCAGCCAGGTCTGAGTTTACTTACCTGGCTTCCTCTCTTAGCTCTGCTCAGGATCCTGATAGTACCAGCACTGAAACACTTCCTTCAGTCCAGCTGAAGCCAACAACGATGCCTATACTGCACCCTTTAGAAAATGTGCTCTGGCAGTGTCTGAGCTGACACCTGCAAATTCACTGTTAGCACAGTCTGTTTTTTTAAGCAGCCTCAGGGCTTCTCTTAGCAGCCAGAGGAGATATGTCGATGGGGCTTATGCTCATATTTAAATTTAAGCTTGCAAATGCTCTGCTGAATAGGGGTGTAAATGGAGTGAGGACAGTTTAAGTAGAAAGAAAATTAAGCTCTACTCAAGATAATAGAACGCGGCTTCATGACCTTCCTATTATTAATCCACATAACAAATTGTAGTCATATTTGGGACACATTCCTCTGCCCCGATCTCTGTGATCTTGCCATTGTTTCCTGGAACTCTCAAGAGATGTCACCAGCACCATGGCAAAATGTAGCAAATACTGTGCGATTGTGCTACAACTTTGTGGTAGCCCAGCCCTTCGGTACTTGGCTTAGAGACTGATCCTCCACTGGTACGGTACAGGAGGATGGTCCCTGACCCAGAAACCATCCAGGCTGGTTCGATTCCCTGTATCAGGCATGGGACACGCAAACAGCATTTGCTCTCATAGATTCATGAGTGGCTGAAGGTAGTAGAGTTACCAACAGGAGATTAAATACTGGTGTTTACACTTTGAGTGCAGCATTGTGAAAACAGATCTGGTTTAATGTCTCTTTTTTTTTTTTTTTTTTTTAAATAGGTGTCTGTTAAGTGATAAACGTCCTCACTCAGAAATGGTGTACATTTTACAATGGATATTTTGCAGTCTGAATTGAAGTCTCCCACAACAACCTAGGTGTACGTGTCTTCAGATTTTTTTCCCTATCACAAATACAATTATTCAGGATTAGATCTGAGCTTTGCCAAGCAGCTCATAACATTACAGGAGCTCATCTGGAGGAGAGTTGCTCTTAGAAAGGAGCCCTCTCAAAAATGGAAGACAGGAGGGACCACAAATACTTACATCCACACAGATACCAGTGGGGATGAAGAGATCATACCTTGGAGCTGTACTGATACTAGCTTCTTGGAGTCTGGCCGTGATTCGTCTTTAGAAAGAAGAGGAAAGAAACGAAAAAGAAAACCTGGGAGGATTGTCTTCTGTTCTCATTTACCCTGGGGTAAATCCAGAGCAAATTCAATGATCCAGATGGAACTAGTCCAGATTTCCGCTGGCCTAAATGAAAGCATTGTTTTCATATACTAGTGGGGAATTCTGCCTTCTTTAATACCGTACTTTTAAATTTTGCTGTCACCATGGGACACTGAAGTTTTATTTTTTGGCTTATTTTTTACCCATGAAAGAATTAATTGCTTCAGCTTCCTAGAAATCATTGCATGATTCAAGTTACTCTTTTTCATGGCTTGTTCAAAAGTTGGGTTTAGTTTTCACCACAACCGCTCCCTACTCTAAAACATTATTTATATCCATAAACTACTGCATGTAGGGAACGGTCAGTGGAGAAGTAAAATGAACACAGTATTGCCTTTTAGCTGGAGTTGCACTCTGCTCCCCAGAAGGGATAAGATTTATAAATCAAACACGGGTTTAATTAACCTTCCGTCTTTGAACTGTATTAAGAGGGTGGGGACAATCACACTGATTTGAAGATGCAAGGTGCTCACACGACTACTTCACAAAATTTCAGGGATTCAAAACAATAAAATAAAGCATGGTTTAATAAACTAAGGTCTGGTTTCAGGGTTCTGCCAGTGCCGGCCCAAAGCTGTAAGAGCCACGATGAAATAATTTCAAAGCAGTGCGACATCAGAACATGGTGCCCAAAGTGAGTATTTCTGGGTTTTACATGGCAAAAAAGATTTTCTTTTTCCACAGATGAAAAGACAGTAATATACATTCTGGCATGTGAAAGGGGTTTGCCTATACTTTACCATCTTGCAGTCTGCAATCATACACACTTATCCTTAACCTGTCATTTCGGTGAGTGACACTACTGTAGTCAGAACCTCATTTCTCCCTATTGAGAGAGAGAGGGGAAATTCGTCTTTGCTTTGATAAAATGCTGTATCCTAGTTGAAAGGCACCCTTCCTGGGAAGCCCCTCTTTGTGCAAGTAGGCAGTTCAGTAACCATTCGTAGCCTAAAATTAACAGTTAATATAAAATCAGTCAAAGAGGATAGCAGTCCCTTTTGCAATGAAGTTAATTAACCACATTAATCAAGATTTGGGTGCCTTTTGAGAAGAAGAGCTCTAGCTTAATCACAAGGTGTGAGTGTTTGATGCAAGAAGCATGGGGTGCATTTCTGGGTCTATCACAGTAGGGTTGCATGCGATGTTCAGACTGATTCCTGTGGCCTTTAAACTCCAAGTCTACCAGCTCTGTTTGCGCCGGGAACACTTTCCAGAACACTTGTGCTATGGTTAGTGTTATTCAAATGACATTATGTCTAGTGGCAAAAGAAAAGATCTGCTATCTACAGGTCACCCCTTTACATTCTTATTTTCATTGCTGTGTCTGTTACAGCTGCTGGGAGCTCAGGCTGCACAAGTCCTCCAAGCTTTGATAGCCTGAGGCAGGGAACCAGTGCTAGCAGGGGGGGAGATACAGGAGCTTTGTTTGATGTGAATGGGACATGAATATTTCCAGAATCTCACTGAAGAAGTCTGCAGATGGAGATTAACACTGATGGAAGTGTCAGTCTCAGTTTTCTGATTGACCCAGAACTGATATCCTCTTGGCAAAGCCTGCTATGCAGGTGGGCTGACACCATTGCCCAGAAGGCCTGGTCCATGGAATGGCTTCATTCCTCCACACCCACTGGTGACAGCACTGGTATCAGCAGATATCAGCTTGGGAAAGTGTTCGGCACTGCCTGGGAGCCCTAGCAGGGCGGATGGCTCTGCTTTTTATAGAAAAACATGGTGATGCCTGGGGATCAAGCAAAAAGTCTGGGTCCTGGTCCCCAAGGGTAGGGAGAGCCCCAGCACTGATGGGAAGGAGCGGGGCTGGTTGCTGGTGAAGAGGGATTTGCTCTTGGGGAAGAGTTCAATCCCACCCTGATGTCCCATTGGAGGTAGAGAAGAAGTTTCTACTTCCTCATTATTCTGTCCCTTTTGTTTACATTTAAAAGAAAATCCAGTTGGGCATTTCACTGTGGCTCTTGTTGCACTAGGCTGGCAGGACACAAGACCAACCTTGCTTGACTGATCTCTGCTACTGAGGGCAAGGGCTGCTGGTCAGACACCTGACTGCAGTTCCTAGCTTTGCTGCAGGATTTTTAACAAAGATTTTGCTTTTTCAGTGCTTCAGTTTCCTTCCTCTTACCCATTACAATGCTGCTGTGTTACTAAGAGTTTGAGGTGCATCTAACTGCTCCCACTGGAGGACCCTACTGTCAGCTGAAGCTCACAGCCTCCCTGGTGAATCAAGTATATGATATATAAAAGGGTTCATTGCAGGGCACAGAGATAAGACAAGGGTAATCCAGCTGGGAGTGCAGATAGGGAAACCACTAAACAAATTGCTCTGCAATGTACGGTGCACGCATGTGTGCAAAGGACATGTTAATTCTAACTCCATTTTATGTTTCTTCTCCCCAGTGAGCATTGCTGACGTCCGATCTGTGTTCTTCGCTTGTTATTGCTAAGGAGTTATCAAGTTTAAGTGCTGTCTTTTTCTGTCTTACAAGAAGGGAATGCTTGAGCTTGTTGATTAAACACATGCCTTGCTTTTCCCTGTTCGGGCACAAATTTCCAGACTCAAACTCTGAATGTAATTTCTATTCCTCCCACACCATGTGCGTGTTGCAGAATTTTACCATCACGTTCCAAATCTTGCAGTAAAAACTTTTGCAAGTTATTAACAGACGGGATGGGTACTTCAGTTTTGACTGCTCTAGTCTTTTGGATTGGGCTGGGCTCTTTATTTTGTTTTTCTTTTTTTTTTTTTTTTTTTTTTAAATGAGGAATTCCAGCCCTTGGAGATCTGGAAAAAAATAGTTTGAGGCAGGATTGCATGGATCAGTCACACTTCTTTGCACCGTGCTATCAATCAAGGTAAAACACAACATCCTACATGACCTTGTAGAAGTTTATATACCAAAACGGATAAGCATGTCACTCAGGTGAAAAATGGCAACCAAAAAGGTACAGAAACTATCTGATCTTATTACAGTGTGTCTAGCAAACTGTGTATTATGGTGCCTGTATTGCTTTACTATTACACATGTGTACATGGACATGACACAGTGCAGTGCACACATTATTTTTAATTCATGGAAACATTAGCTAGGGAGCCATTAGGCACAGGGCAAAACTTGAAATGTGCAAGCCTGTGAGCAGAGAAATGATTGACTGATTTGTAGAGGACCTTTTAGAGGCTTAAAATAATTCTCAGGGCCAGGCTATGAACCTCGTTCTCTAGGAGATCCAACACCATTCACACATGTAGCCTCCTTGGCTTCACTGGAATTGCTCAGGGGAACGCTCATCAGTGGGAGTAGGTGGTGCACAGTCTCACTGTAAATGCTTGTTTCCCTGGGTTTCTTGCAGCCAAGCAACACTGATAATTATAGTCACCCGCAGGTTTGAGACATGTAAAATAAGGCACTCGGGAGCCCTTCCTGGAGTAACTATACTCCCAGAGTTCGAGATCCTGCTAGTCTGAACATGATCTTCAGGATGCTTTCCTGCCTCCCACATTCAGTCTGGACACTGGATTTTCTTTTTCAAGCCATAACTTGGGACTTTCCTGATTTCCAAGTGATGGACAAGGGGAGGTGGGAAACAAGGGCTTTGCCTTCAGTACTGACCACATGCCCTGTTATGTGACCCAAAACATGGAGTATGTCACCATGGCATCAGCACCCTCCTTGCATCCTGTTTGTGTCCCGCCATAGTGCAGTTGCTCTGGGGTTTCCTTATGAAGAATGACAGGACCCTCCACTGTGTGATTTACATCTTCAGTGGGCTGAATGCTCTCTGGAAATGCCTCTCCCTTGAGTACCGGGGGCAACTGGTGTGACTGTGTTCAGGCCACACTCAGGTGCTTCATGGGTCTCATAGACCCTGAATGGGCTATCCTGATGCTCACAAGGACCCTTCTACCAGTACTAGAGAAAGAAGAAAAGCATGAGTTATCCATCCCCTACCTGCATTTTAAATGCGTGCAAGAACTGGGAATTTTGGATCTGATAAAAGGAGCTTCTGAATTCAGGATGGTGGGGAGGTAGGGTGCTGGGAAGCCACTGTGCCCCTTAGGCAATGAACGGAGAGAACTGCACCAGTAGTGTCTGTATAGCTACACCCTAGAGTGGCTGAGTTGGGAAATCTGAACAGAGTCAGAAGAGGGCTTCTGCCAAGTGTCTTACTGATCGTAAAACCCCTGATCCTTCTATGGGGCTCAGCATGGTAGGGAGTACTTTGGAGACAGTGCTGGGGCACCCCTGAGGAAGTGGCAAAGCTGACACTACTCCAGAGAAGGCCACAGAGAGCAGAAAGCCAAAAGCTGGTCTCTGGGAAGGACCCTTTATTCAGTACTTCAGCTGGGGATGGTGCAGAGCTCCTGGGTCTACAGTGTCCTGTAGAGATGGGGCTGGAGTTGGGGCCAGGGTGGAAATGTCTGGGGGATCACATTGCCCCGTTAACTTCTCAAGACTGAAAGAAGACTAATGCAAAGGCTGCTGCCAGGACATCCTGGAGTTAGGGTCTTCAAATGACATCACGTTCCTGATCTGCTCAGTGCTGGTCTTCCTAACTCGACTCTGCTTTTCCACCTCCTACCACTATTTTGACCACCAAAACTGTTCTGGTTCTTTTAACTCTTTGCACTTAGTACTTGGAAATGTGAAAATAAAGCACATCAAAGAGTCTCCAGGAGGGAAATTTCTCTTCTGGAATTGCACTGAGGTTGCTGAAGTTTTTCTGTCCTTCTGGTGAATATATTCAGCCACCTTGAGTCTTTGCGCTGAAGTCGCTGGCCACCCCAGGCCCGTCCTTCCCAGGATGGCATCCATTCAGCTTGCACGCATTATCGGGGAGGACTAGTTGGGGAGCAGATGGAAACCATGTGCGAATCCTCAGCTATGCTCCCGCCTGAGCTTTGGGCCAGAACCAAATCCTGTATTTGAGCAGCCTTCTGGCTGTGGAGGTGGCATAGACAAGAAGCCGTGCAACTCAGCTCACAAAGCCAGAAGGCAAGAGCAGGAAAGATTTCATCACTTCCCCTTGGAAACCTTCACGTTTCTCTTCTCTTTATACTTCTTTTGCTTTATGATGCTCTCGCCTCCCTTCACAAGAGTCCTGTGTGGCAAAGGGGTGAATATCTTTGATATTTTCCTTTCCATCAAGCTGCAGATATGATGAGAGGGAGATTCACCACAGTCTAGATTCACCCATCAAACTTCAGGCATTTCACCAGGCTCCTAAATTAGAAGCCTCATTGTACTGACTTACTGCTGTTTGTGCCAGCAGCATCTTGAGAAATGGAGAAATACTGGCATCTTGAGAGCATGATTCACCCTCCTCAGATCTGAATCCCTCTCCTGAGGTGTCTCACTCTTCTCTGTGACTGTAGCTGGCGCCCAGATAATGACAGTCCTAACTTCAGCATCTCTGCCTACTATCAGGTGGGATGCATCTGAGCCGAAATGCCAGATAAGCAAAACAGCCCGTCAGAAGTACAGTGGGGAATACAAACAACATGACTGATTCAGTCTTTCTTGTGAGAGGAAAAAAATGTTATCAGAACTCTTTAAATCTGCTTCTGGGATGATGTTGGTCCTTTTTTAAATCTACCCCCTTGCAATAACCTTCTGGTAACTCACTCTGAGCAAGAGCAATGGCAGTTTTTTAGTGCTCACCTTTCAGGACAGCCAAGGAAAAGCACTCCCACTCTTCCCTGCTGCTGACAGATGAGGTGTCCACTGAAGAAATCAAAACAAGACAAAAAAAACCCCCAAAAAACCTCCCCCCAAACCATACCAGTAGATAAAGTTTAAAATAAATGGTTGCTGCTTTCCAGGAAAAGGACCTAATAGGAAATATAAAACCTCTTGAATGACGAACCTATATCTACCTTGCCAGCAGGTACCACTTTCCCAAAATATTGATGCTTTTAAGCCTTAATCCATCTGTGAGAGGTGATAGGATACTTTTAAAAGGAAAACACTGCTGCAAGCTATTGGGGGGAAAATGGAATGGAGTATGTTAGCAAGATGTGTTACCTGTCTTCTGACAGCTAATGTATCTTTCTTCACATTGCTGCGCCTTTGTCCTCTTGTTGCCAGATAAAACCAGAATCATTATGGATGTCCCAAAAGACAGCTTGGTAAATATGTATGATAAATTAAGATCTAGATTCTCCCGGCAGGACCTTGGCACAGAGTCTGTATGGGGTCCAGGTACATCTGCTCCATGGTTGTGTCTGGAGCCAGCGAGAATGGCGGGACCTTAGAATGTATAAGGGGTTTTCTGTCTTATTTGTAACAGTTCACTCTTTTGCCTTTTTTTAAGGCTCTTATGCTTGTGTGCAAGATCTGCGAAAGGCAAGGTAGCTTTGACTTTTAAAAGACTCTTAAGCCATTTAAAACATAACTGGTGAGCCACTCAGGCTAAGGCACTGTCTGCACAGAGTTATGGTCAGAGGAAAGCCTTTGGAGCATTTCCATCAAATGGAAAAGATAGTCTGGAAGAAGTGAAGGGGAAGCACATGGGTTTGCAGCTGGAGGCGGAAGAAGAGGCCATACTATCAAGACTAAAAGAACTAAAGAAGTAAATAGCTAAAGAAAAGAGAAGTAAATATATATTTTTTAAAGCATTTACTTGTCTGGTGGCAGGACAGTGTGAAACCTTACAAATAAATAATTCAGAAGAGGATAACATGAATTTAACCATTCAGATAATGGTTTTGCATCATTTTCTTGCATTGAATATTAGGGTTCAGGAAAGACAGAGGAAGAAATAGGCTATGCCAACGGAAGTGATGACTTTGTTTTCAGGAGAAGTTGCTTTCAGTATCTTCTCACAGAGAACTGATTTCCGTTGCATTTTTCAGTATCTACCTGCACAAGTTTTTCAAGCGATTTGTGCTCTGCGATTTGTTCTGCTGCCTGCTTGAGGGCATGGTCCCAGGTCACAGTCATGTGAGACACAGGAAAAGCAAATGGTCTCTCCATGAGATATAAAGAAAATTCCTGGCTTGCTTCCACCCAAGAGAATTGAACTGTGGCCTTGCAGGTCACCTGCTGCAGTAGGACATGTGTGTTTGGGTTCACTTTCCAGCTCTACTACAGATGTCCTTTGTAATCCTGAGAGACCGACTTTGGAGCATTTCTGGAAATCTGTGCTATTCAGTAGATCAACTGAACTGATTTTATCAGTCTCTTCTGGCCTTAAAATCTGTGCCTTGGCTTCACATTTGCATATTCCTTTCTTAAACCTCCCTTGGGCTGCACTATAGGATAACACATTCTGCAAGCTGGATTGACTTTACCTTTATGGATATGACCAAAATTCTCAGCAGGGGTAAATCACCACTGCTCCACTGTAGGGAATAATGTAAAAGGTCTTACTCCCTTAAATGGATGCAAATCAAGGGTAGTTTAAGACAAGTTAAGTAAAGAATTATACTGGTAGAAAAGTAAATATGGAGAAAAAGGAAAGAAAAGAATGTTATTTATTAACAGTAGACAATGGTATGATGACGCTTTAAGTGGACTTACTTATTTCCAACCTTGTCCCCTTTATGATGTTACTTCCACCTTTGCAGAATGCACATAAACCTGTAGCAGTTCAGGAAGGTGCTTTTCATGTCCAATTGTCACTGCATTACAAAGCACTTTAAGATGCAGGACGCAGGAAATCCCTTCACTGGGAAGTCTTTCCATTACATCCTGACTCGTCACACTTTGTTGAAGGCAACTAGTCCTCCACCTCCTCCAGAGTCACCTACAAACTTTCACCAGCTCAGCTATCCTGCTGCCTTCCTGCTCTCCACTTGCAATGAAGCTTCTGCTCGGCTCATATTTGCTTGCCCATCTCACAGACTCTCTCATATTCTTGAGCTGTTGTTGGAGAATAGCCATGAGAAATCCGTCCACTAATATATTGCCACCGGATCTCTCAAAATCTTCTTGATATCTGGTTTTCTTCTAGAGTCTGTGACTTTGTTTTCTGATTCTCCTCTTTCTTCCAGCTTTTCACAGGTCCTTAAGACATTTCCTTTCCCCTTTTATATCTCTCCATGACAAGTTTTCTAGTTTCTGGGGGAATAAATTAACAATGCAGAGCCTCTCACAGTGGATGTCAAGTGATATTTTTTTTTCCTTTCAGCCTCAATCTAAGACTTAAAAAGAAGCTCCTGTGAAGGCTACAATTCCTGCTAGAAATGCAAAGTTAGTCTGAGCAGAAGGGCATATTGGCCACTGATTGTGGCTTTAATGTTTATACACACATACAACGCTGTCCTGGAGAATACTCCTTGCACACATCCAAAGCTCAAGTTAATCCTAATTGCAGTGTGAAGGGCCCAATATTGCAGGAGAGCAGATTTTTAAAGACATTTTTAGTATACGGTGTCAAGACAATGCTTGGTAACTGAGGAAAGATCCTATCTGAAAGTGCTTGTGTTATTACTGCTGGTTTGTACTAACAAGAATGGCCACATATGAAGGCATGGCTGTACTGAGTGTCTGAGCAGCAGATTTCCACGAGGTTTGGTTCCTACCCTCAGGGATGTGATCTTAGTTATAGACAAGATCTTCAACAGTGAGAGACAGTCAGTCGGTATTGCATGACCATCTCAGTTCTGGGGTCTATAAAAAACTGACAAATCAAAGTCTAGGTTTAGCTAGGAGGAGGGGAAGGGGGTTTAAAATCCACAAAAGAAAACCTCTGGGAGCATTAGCATCCCTGAGTTAGTTACAGAGAGGTGGAAAAGAGTGGGACAGAGTTCAGAAAGGACTGGAGTCTTCCACACTTTGGTCTACTGTCTGCTTGGCACATGCATTAACAAATAAAAACCCACTGAATGATCTTTTTAAAAGAGGAAAGATTTATGGGTAAGTGTCATTATATCCTCTTGTTTGTTCTTAATCAGGTCAGAACATGTTTACAAATATTTCCTGAGGTGTCTTGTCTAATGTGTAGTGTATGTGTTTAGATCAAAGAATGGTCAATGAAATTCACAGTTTTCCATCTCACAGTGGTTTTTGGTTGTTTAGAGGCATGGACAGTTCCCATGAATACCGTGCCTTTTGGGCTGACCCTATGCCAGAAATACTTACATATTGTGATTTCCATGTGGTATCTCCTTGAAAAACTCAGCCTTGAGAATTCTCTACAGGTCACATTTAGCCCTGCTCTGGGAGAAGGCAGGGAGCCAGCAGCACTGACCATCAGGAGACATCAGATCTCCTTCTTTGTTGTTGATTTTCTGTAGCAAGCTGCTCACCATCTCTCATATTTTCTGGTTTGCTTTTCCTGTCTATGGATGAATGCAGTCATTAAAGTCTAGACTAATTTCTATGCAGACCATAAGTTCATCAGGACAGGGCTGGTGTCTCACTGTCCACATATACTGAACTTAAAACAGTTGGCACCTGCCAAGAGCTGTGCTGTGGTGCCTGGGATTGCCTTGAACTGAATTATGCTCCTCTTCCTAGTGTCTCTGCCTGCCTTTCTACAGACCCTTTGGGATCTGACCACACAGAGTGTGTGAGCTTAATTAAAATTAGCTTAAAAACAGAAGCAGTTGAAAAGATGCGAAAGATGCTGGGGACACAGCTGGCAAATGCAGAGCCTCAAGTTAAACTGAACTTAAAAAAATAGGTTTAAATCCACTGAGAGTATCTACACAAGGGTTTCTACCAGTTTAAGTTAATTGGTTTAAAAGAATGCTTTTAATTAATCCTGTGTGTTCCTATAGGTGGATGAGACCTTCCTTGGAGGCAGTAGAAAGTGGCCAGCATTCTCAGACAGGGATGATTGCAGGAAAAAGCATTTAGCCATCCATGTTCTTCTCCCGTGGGAGGAGCAGATAGCCCAGCGCTGCACCAGGGATGCTGATTCAGATCCATGAAGTATCATAGAACTTTTTATGTCACCTGGGGCTAGCTGCTTAACATTTTACCCATTTCTCTGCCCAAGAAAAAAAAAGGATAATTGCATCTAATTCCCTGGGGTGCCTGAGAATAAATATATAAAGTATTAGGAGGGGACAAGTAATGGGGGCAACGTTAAAACAACCTCTTCCTTTCTATGAGCTGGTTCTAATGATGTATATTGCTTTGCAGGGTAGCTACCGGCCATCCATTACTTTTCAGACAATGAAGGCTTTAGATGTGTCACCAGAACAATTACTGCCAAACTTGTGATGGATTTTTTTATGAAATTTAAACATTTATGGTGCTTCACAAAAATAAAGCAAAAAAAAAAAATTAAAAACCTACAAACCCTTCACCCTTAACATCTTTCAACAGATCTTGTGGTGTTGGATGGAAAATGAATTTAACAGGATATTACTGTTCTGTTGCAATATTTGTGGTATACAACAATATTATAGTTGGTGTTAAACTTTATTACTAGCCTTGTGATAAAATTAGTTCAATACTGGCTGCTTTTATAATGTGGTTTTACAATTGCAACATGGGATAATGTGATAGTACAAAAAAAAAAAAAATTGCAAACAAACCCAAACCCCCTAAACCCAAAAGCATGGAGTAGAGGAAAGGAACAGAAAGTTACATAGTGGGAAGGTACAGGAGAGGGGTTGCATTTTAATGTAGGGTGCTGTGAAAATTTCTTTCTGGAACGGCTTGAAGCCAGAAGCAGCCTTTTGATTATATTATACACAGGCTGATGACTGTCACAGTGAAAAGTGTCAAACGGGGAGCAGGCAGGAACGGCAGGAGAGAGGCAGGAAAGAAGGCAACAATTTCACAGCGGTGACTAAGCCTAGTTTGCCCGAAGGTGAATTTGGAGCAACGTCATCATGCTGTCATTGGCTTCCCAAGGAACGGAGGCTTCTGAAATGGGGCTTTTTGAGGTTATTTGTATTCCTAAATTGGGTGAGCTTAACTTCAGAAGGGTTTAGTACATTAGGGTGAAAATACAAGTCTAAGTGCTGTAACAGCATAATCAGTATGTGGCATTCAGACACCCAACCTGCAACACTATGCCATGTTTAATCAGACATCTTCCTTTCACTGCTGTGTCATTCACTGTTTCATTTACAGAGCCTGTGAGCTCCTTTGGGCAGATATTGTCTCTTATTTCATGTTTCTGCAGAGCTTGGTGCACCTATTCCCTGCTGTTATTTTTGGTTACTGGGCTAGCATAAATCCTAGCAGAACTTGGAGAGCCCGATTCTGAACTGGTGCAAACCTGGGGAGCTTTACTAGAGCCAGGACTAAGCAGGCAGAGAAAGAGGGCAGAAAGGCCTGTTCATGGCAATAGAAAATCTACGTCTGGAAGCGGTGACTTCAGAATTGTGTTTAGGATGGTCCGTTGTAGGTATGTTGTAGCTTGTGTCCTGCCATGTCTCCAGGTCAGCCTTGTCTTAGGGATACCCATCCCTCAGGGAGCAGCTGGCCCTTGCCACACCTTGTCATAGAGTAGAAGATGAAAGCAGAATCACATCTTGATTAGTATTGTACTATTATATCATCTTCATTTTTTGGTGGAAGTAGGAATTTTACTTCTTGAGAATTATGGCATCTACTGGATGCTGCTATTAAAAGCAAGGCTGAAGTTACACAAACCGAAGTGCTATACTATTGACTGTGCAGAGCTCTGTGCTGATTTCAAAAGAAATTTCTGCCATAAAACTATTGAGCCAACCTGGCTCCAATGTTTCCTCTGCTTCATCTTAATCTGTTCTCATGTTGGAGCACATCTCTAGTAAAAAAGAGCGGAAGGTGGAAAGAATCTGGAAAATATATTGCCTATGTGAGCAGTGTATGCAGCCAGCAGAAGCAGCTATTCCTAGCAAAGAGAGCTGGGAATAGTTAGGAACACTTGCTGGAGAGTATAAAACCCTTTGGGCTTTGTTGTAAAGATGTAGTGATACAGACATGTGGTAGTTTCCAGAAGGAAAATACAGCTAATGAAAAGGCATAGCAAAATATCAAAACATGGAGGTGAAGTTCAGACATTCCCAAATTAGCAGCTAAGCTGCTAACTGCCTGTGGAAGCCTGGGCTGTGTTGGCCCTTACCTAACCCACCGTGCACTGAAACCAGGGAGTGCTTTGCCCTGGACACCAGAGCTAGATCATACCAGCACAGACCTGGTATGATACCCACTCCTCAGACAAAAAAAAGAGCAGGATAGTTGTAAGGGCCTGCTCAGCAGAAGGATATCACTAGCAGAATCTGGGTCTAAATAAGCTGTTGTAGTTTCTGGTGGTTCTAACATGCTTTAGACTCACTATGATTGTCTTATTCTGCTGTTCCTAGGTACGCAGGCACTGTGGTTTTTTCAGACCATGCACCCTTGTCACACTAGCTGATCCTGAAAGCCTCTTCTGCCTGAGACTCTTTCTCTCCTCCAACCAAACCATGCAGAAGATTTGGGTTCATGGATAACTTTTTTTGAAGCAAGTTTGTTTGGCTGTGAATTGCCCCATTCTCCATGGTGTTCAGTCTGTTGTATGCAGCTGAGTTGCATCTCATCAGGTGGGTTTCAGAGAGCAGGACGATGGATTGGAGGGCAGCATCATTCATTGCTCCATGATCTCAGAGTTCTTTTCCAACCTAAAAGATTCTATAATTCTACAAGTGACATTTAAAGGAGAACACAGCATTGCTGTGGAGCTTAAAAGTAAGAGTGGCTGAAGGGTACATGAACATGTAGGTGGGAAGGATTTAAAATGGTGAATAATTAAAGCCTGCATATAAACTGTCTGTTTATTGCTGTAATGGCCTTGGTATCTAATAGTACTGCTTCCACCCATGGCTGGAATTGGTGGGATGTTTAATGTACACTGAAACAGGTAAAAACTCCTTGAAGTGGATGGTCCTTCACCGTAGATGTATACTTGACTTATCTTGCAGCACTGTCCATTGCAGAAAGTACAATTAAGTTCAACCAGAAGGTCTGGCTTCACCCCTTGGTGTCACTAGTGGACCTGAGCTAACTGCAGACTGAGGCTGCTGCTGGGTGCCACCGTCCTCTCTCTGCTCCTGAATGTGCATCCAAGAGCCATCTGCCTCCATCTTCCAGCTTACATCCTTGGGCAGGGTATCTCTGTCTCACTGTGGTGACCAGAACTTGTCGGTGTCCTCTCCACCCATCCTCCAGGCTCTCCCGGAGCAGCCTGCAGCCTGCAGCATGCAAGAGTAGAGGCAGGGCCACCTTACCCCTCAGCCCCCAAATGCAATCACCCCAGGGTGCCCACCATATCACGGGAAGTGAGGCCTTTTCAGGAGTGATTAGGAACACAAAGGGCTGTGCCTGACAATTAGAGAGGCTGGGGGATTGTGACAAGCATGACTGGAATTTGGAGCAGACCGAGCACTAAAATCATCCATGGCCACGGCCTCAGCTTTAAGTTTCAGCAGCAACTTTTAAAATTGGGGTATGTATTTTTTATTTTATTTTATTTTATTTTATTTTATTTTATTTTATTTTATTTTATTTTTTTAATTTTTTTTTTCCCCACAGCTTTCTCAAGCAGTTGAAATGAAGCCATGGTACCGAATCAGCCTGTGGTAGAGGAAGGAGGGTTTGCAGCATTTAGACCTGGAGTAAAGAACTGGGACCCAGAAACTAACAGTAATGAGAGCACGTCCTTTCAGAGCCAACCGTCAGGGAGAGCAAATCAATCACGCCCTGCCCTCCGCTGGGACCAGTGAGTGATTGATTCAGCTCCTGTCAGCTGCCCTTATGGACAGGGATGTGCGTGAACATGAAAGGAGCAGAACAAAGGCCCCATTACCACAGTGGGCAGAAAGAAGGCTCCCCTGCTGCTTGATGCATCTCTCTCTCTCTAAACTATTGCAGCCTCCCCATCTTTGTCCTCCTTCCTCCTCTAGTGCTTTGATCCTTCCTTTGCTTTCCATCCAGCCTGGACCTGGTCCCTTTTTCCAGTTCTTCCCGGCTGCGATGTTTTCTTGTCAGGAAAGTCCTGATAATCTCATGTTGAGACTACTATTCCTGGCCAATCCTTGTGGTCAGTTCTTCTTGCCCATCTATTTCTCTCTCCCCAGCCCCATTCCCAATACAGAATCACAGAATGGTTTGGGTTGGAAGGGACCTTAAAGATCATCTGGTTCCAACCCCCCTGCCATGGGCAGGGACACCTTCCACTAGGCCAGGTTGCTCAAAGGCCCATCCAACCTGGCCTTGAACACTTCCAGGGATGGGGCATTCACAGCTTCCCTGGGCAACCTGTTCCAGTGCCTCACCACCCTTACAGTGAAGAATTTCTTCCTTAGATCTACTCCAAATCTACCGTCTTTCAGTTTAAAGCCATTACCCCTTGTCCTATCACTACCTGGCCTTGTAAAAAGTCCCTCTCCAGCTTTCTTGTAGGCCCCCTTCAGGTACTGAAAGGCTGCAGTAAGGTCTCCCCCGAGCCTTCTCTCCTCCAGGCTGAACAACCCCAACTCTCTCAGGCTGTCTTCATAGGAGAGGTGCTCCAGCCCTCTGATCATCTTTGTGGCCCTCCTCTGGACTCATTCCAACAGGTCCATGGCCTTCTTATGTTGTGTACCCCAGAGCTGGAGGCAGTACTCCAGGTGGGGTCTCACGAGAGTGGAATAGAGGGGGAGAATCACCTCCCTTGACCTGCTGATCACGCTTTTTTTGTTGCAGCCCAGGAAACAGTTGGCTTTCTGGGCTGCAAGTATACATTGCTGGGTCATGTTGAGCTTCTTATCAACCAACACCCTCAAGTCCTCCTCAGGGCTGCTCTCAATCCATTCTCTGCCTAGCCTGTATTTGTGCTTGGGATTGCCCTGACCCATGTGCAGGACCTTGCGCTTGTCCTTGTTGAACTTCATGAGCTTCACGTGGGCCCACCTCTCAAGCCTGTCAGGGTTCCTCTGGATGGCATCCCTTCCCTCCACTGTGTTGACCACACCACACAGCTTGGTGTCATCAGCAAACTTGCTGAGGATGCACTCAATCCCACCATCCATGTCACCGACAAAGATGTTAAACAGAGCCAGTCCCAGTACCGACCTCTGAGGAATGCCACTCGTCACTGGTCTCCACCTGGATATCGAGCTGTTGACTACAACTCTTTGAGTATGACCATCCAGCCAATTCCTTATCCACCGGGTGGTCCATTCGTCAAATCCGTGTCTCTCCAATTTAGAGACAAGGATGTCATGTGGGACAGTGTCAAATGCTTTGCACTAGTCCAGGTAGATGACATCAGTTGCTCTTCCCTTATCCACCAACACCGTAACCCCTTCGTAGAAGGCCACCACATTTGTCAGGCATGATTTGCCCTTAGTGAAGCCATGTTGGCTGTCACCAATCACCTCCTTATTCATCTACCCTTTGCTGAAAGGTTAAAAAAATCAGGCTCAGCTGAGTGTCTGCTTTTTGGGTTTTGTTATTGGTGATGCACTGGTCTTCCAGTTCTTGCTTGTGGTTCCCAATGTCTCTCTCCTTCTGGGAAGCTCACTTTTTTCTTTATTTATTTGTCTTGGGTAGGACCATAGAGCTGAGTCACAGAAGTGGAGCGAAGCATGGTTATTTTGTTTTGAAAAAAGTTTCTGTCCCTTCCCACTGCATAGAGAAGTGTGAAGGGATGAAAATTTGCCTGTGATTTTTCTTCCCTAAACTTCTTGGTTTCACCCACATTATTCATAGTCCCTGGCTCTTCCCCCTCAGGGCTTTTCTGGGCTCCTGTTGCTGAGGCCCCTCAGAATACTGATGGCTGAAGCCAGCAGTGCCCATACATGAGCTAAACGGTGCAAGGGGTTTGGTACTGCCTGCTCTACTGCCAGCCAGCTCCCTGAAGGCGACCAGCTCCCCTGCTGAGCGGCTGGCATGCTTTTGGCACCTCAAAGGTGGTGTGAAGCTTCATGGTGTAGCATCTCAGGTACCATCTGAGACCAAGGACCTGTGGTGGTCTTGTCCCAGCTCTGACTGTCCCCAGGTGTGGGTATTGATGAATACTGAGTGCATCCAGCTTTAGTTCACAGTCTGCTGTGTCTTGGGCTCTGCTTTCTCTAGGACTCCTAGACTTTCCGAAGGAGAATGCAGATGCTCAGTGCTCCAGCAACCCAAACCTCCTGCTGCCCTGGTTGGCCTTTGGCTTGTGAAGATGGATTGTCCTTGTGCTTGTTTTTCTGTTGCTATTTGACCGAGGAACAAGCACCGGAGCTACAAGTATAGCTTCATGAGGCCAGGGGAAGATCTGATGCTCCAAGATATCTGGAGTTCAGTATTCCTCTACTGCCTCCAAAACATGTGGACTGGCTCAAGGTAAGGAAGAACATCAACACCTAGCCCTTATTCTGCTGATTCATGGGACAGTCCTCCCTTTAATATGTCCTTTCTTGTCTCTATTTAATCACCGCTCCATTACTCATTCAGTCTAAAAGAAGTTTCTGGTTCTGCCAAGTGAAGAATTTTTATTTCTCCAATCCATAAGCCCAGGCAAGCTCAGCAAAAATCCACTGGTACAGAGAAGCGTGGTTAGTATTCTGCAGCTTCATGGGTAGGCTTTGAGGTTTTTTTTCCCCCTTCGTCTTTGTGTGGACACACACACACACACAAGGAGAGGGCAAAGGCTAAAACCTCACAGGGGCTGCTTACAGTTTCATCAATATTTCATGATTAAGAAGGTGACAGAATTCTGTTTTATTTAATAAGAATATTGCCTAGGTAGGTCCTGTTTTCCCAGCCTGCTCCTGTAATTACAAACTGTTTGTGCATTAGCTGAGCAGCTTCACCCAATTGTCTCCCCCTCAACTGTTTTAAATTAAAGGGTTGACTTTTGCCTTGGTCAGACCCATGCTTTTCCTGGAAACCAGTGACATTTTTCATAGTTGATTTTAAATGAATCAGGAAGGGAAGAAAAGAAAGCGTGAGAGAGAAACTAGGTGCAATTGGAGGAGCTGAATTTCACCCTCTCTGAGCACAGCTTGCTCCCATGAGCATGCGAGCATCAGGCCATAGTAGTCAAAATGTCAGAAGAGACTCTCTAAATTACGAATTATAATCTGGGAGCAGCAGCTCCTACCAGCTGGATAGGCGGTGGCCTGCAGAGAGGTGGGGATGGAATCATGTAAACCACCGCTGCAAAGCAGAAGCTGTCACTGACTGTGGATTTCCACAGCACCAAGCGTAATGGGCCAGTACCTGGTTGGCTTCTCAGGCCTGCTACAAAATACCGTGCTAAGAGCAAGTCCATTTATTAGTAT
This sequence comes from Nipponia nippon, assembly GCF_047370975.1. Classification (NCBI taxonomy): domain Eukaryota; kingdom Metazoa; phylum Chordata; class Aves; order Pelecaniformes; family Threskiornithidae; genus Nipponia; species Nipponia nippon. The sequence continues at coordinate 160,681,305 of NW_028262290.1, forward strand.
GCTCAGTGCTTTGCAAGTCCCTGGTGTTTTACAGACAAAGAAAGTATGGGGAGCATGGCCCTATTTTGAGCTCCCAAGTTGGAGGCCAGAAGGGGCTACAGAAAAACACCCCAGGTCTTTGGCCCCACTCCGTTCCTCCAGCTCAGGCTGGGGAAGGACACATCGCCAACGTGAAATGGGGACAGGTCATGCCCACGGGACTGTTGCCACACCACGGGAGCATGCAGTGGTGCAAATAAGGTGAAAAGGAGAGCTTAAGCCTCCTTAGCACTCCCTCTCTCATCTCAGTAGATTTGTGGCAGTTTTAGAAGTGTTTCTGTTGCTGGGTCCATGCTAGCTCATCTCCACCTCCTGATGCTTTGGGGCACAAGATGCATCAGGGGCAAGCACAGGGGTTCAAGCTGGGGGCTTTGACCCATAAGAAACTCCTTTTGGCTGATGTAACACACTTTCTCCTCAGCTTCTGGGAGAAAAGCTGGTTTGTCCCTTGGACCAAGCAATGGACTTTTGGGCCCTAGCAAGTCTGTAGCCCTTGGGATTACCCCCCTCAGCAGGATATGTTTCATTAGCATCTCCAAGGTATGCTGTTAGCTTGTCTGCAGGAAGGCTCAGTCCTTTCGGGGCTTCCCACCATGCTGTCTGCTTTAGTCCGTGCAGTGCAATCACAGGTTAAGTGAAGCAGTGTTTGCAGTGTGGATAAGGCAAGCAAATGACAAGGTGAGCCACAGAGGGTCGAGGGGGAACATGGGCAGAATGATGGGAGGTGGCTGTTGCTGTTCTGCCTCCTTGCATTCATCTGACTTCTTTGTTCCAGCCTTAGGAGGGCAAATTCCACAGGAGATCAGCGATTCAGCCTGCGGCAGGATCAAAGCAGCCTCATTTCCAGGGTTCGTGTCTGATGTTTGGATTCTCTGGCACAGGGACAAAGTCAGGATTTTCCATCAGCTGGGGCACTGAAAGCTGTATGTGTTCGTATGTGTGTATGTCTCTGTTTGGCTTCTCTCATGTCTAATACTGGCTGGGGGTGTCCACCCTTCCTTCTGCTTGGGGCTCTCTCATCTGCCTGGCTGCCTGTGTTTATGAAACTTGGAGGAACTGCTTAGCTTTCGGAATGCTCCATCTCTTTCACACTTGGTGGGAAGTGACCATTAGGTTCAAAAGTTATTTGCGATGAAAACACACAGGCTATGACTGTATAAGCAAGCTAGAAGGAACCCTTCAAACCATTTTTCAGTGTCACAACTCCCAGCTTACCTCCCAACAGGAGCTAGAGTGCATTTTACAAAATTGTGATTTTTCTCCCCCATTTAACTGAGTATCTGAATACATGTAGTTGGAAATGCTCAGTAAGTGCCATAAACATGTGCTCTGAGTAAAGGAAATGAGTCTGATGTGAACATCAGTCCTCACTGGTCTTTTGTCTCTGAACACCGTCCATCACAGTGATCCCTCCTTCTCCTGGATAGTTTTCCCTCAGCCAGCACCACATGGAGTCAGTGTGGTGCAGCAATAGGATCTGAGCAAACAGAAAAAAACCTAATCTGTGCCTATATATCCTGGAGAACATTTAAGACATCTTGAAAACGTCTTCTGGGACATGGAGACATCCTACGGTAACCTTGAACATATGGTCACCTTGTGGGGCAGCAGTATGGGAGGCCCAAACAAACGGGCAGTATTATGGCCCACAGCTGCCTACATTTAGCTGGGGCTCTGGTGATGTGGGCTGGGGTTTCCACCCTCTCTGTGCTGCAGTTTTGCTTTGGTAAAATGATGTACGGCTACTGACCTTCTGTAAGGTGCTTTGGGGTTTTCAGCTGGAAAGTACTCCATGAAACTTGCATTTGATTCTGAAAAATGATAAAAAGCATTAAGTTCAGAAGGTGACTAAAAGAGCAGTTGGGAGTTCAGCTGTCATCTGCAGGCAGTGATACTCTGAAAACCTAATGTCATTAAATGGACACTGTGATGGCTCTGAAAGCTCCTGCTAAGCAAAGGCAAGAAGGTAGTGATTCCGACAGGCTGCAAAGGCTTCTCTTGTCTGTGGCAAGTCATGAGTTAAATGTGAGCTGCGATTAGGCAGATTTACTGCTCCAGGTACAGAAAAGAAGTACCAGGTCCTAGAAGGTAGGACAGGCCAGGTGGGGGAATGCTCAGTCTTTTTCTGAGACCAAAATTGACTAATGAGGTTGTCCTCAGAAAACAAGTCATCTGGGTGAGCTATTTCACAGGCTCAAGTTCAGCTCTTGTCTTGCCCCAGGACATGGCTTTTTTTTTAATGGAAGCCTTGAAACTAAAATAATAATAATAACAATAATAACTGGTTGGCTGCTGTTTAGCCGAGAGCTTATGGCTCGAGGTGTTTGCCCTTATTTCACAGCTAATTTCCCTATGTTCCTGTATGTGGATGAATTTATACCATTCTTTATGAGGCTTTTTGGAGGTGGGGAGGCAGCTGGGGTCACTGCAAGCCAGAGGCTGTGGGGTGCTGTAGCAGAGGAAGCTCTGCCTCGCTGTCCCTTCTTACAAACCCTCTTCCTCCTCCGCACCCGAAGACCTCTGCAGCCGCAGGCGTACCACTAGCAGCACACAACAGCAGAGGAGCAGTGGCTGGTGCATGCCAGCCCCTGTGTAATCAAGACACTCAGCGAGCTCAGAACTTGCCCCATTACCTACTACTGTTGTGAAGGTGATGCTCCATGTTCTCACCTACAATACAGCCTCAGCACAGATTTACAGGCTGTCCATGGCTAATTTTAGAGACATCTGCTAAAAGAGGCTGTCTTTAGAGTGACTCCAACATATTGGCCCCTCTCTAGCTAGTGCTGTAGTGAAGGGAAAGGGTGTTTATGGGTGTGGTCGATCCTTGAATAGGAATGAGGCGGAGTAAAAACATGTATGTGTTTGGGGGATATTCGCATACCTGAGCTAGGAGGCCAGGTTCCCTCAGGGGCAGGGGAAGAACAATTACAAGTGTATGCATTCTGCAACAGCTGTATAAGGGACAGTTTAATTAGGCTGGATAGCCCCTTAGCAGATGCATAAGTGGCTCAAGAGTAGGAGGAAGGGCTGGACTTCATGCACCCACATGAGATGCAGGACAGTGGTCCAGAGGCATAGAGAACCCATGGGCTCTTTGGAAGAAGCTTTCCATTTTGTTGTAGCGGCTTCCTGAGCTGCCCTGTGGTTCCCAGTCCCATGGCCGATCTGCAAGGTCAGACTGCCATGTGCTCCCAAGCAGTACAGGAAGATGAATTTCCAGAATCGGAGTCTTGGATGTCAGGGGAAAGGGGGGAGTCTGTTTGCTTCCAGGCATCTGGTTTGTGGAATTTTAGTCCTGTAGACTCATCACTTGTTTTGGCCAAGTGAGATTCTGCTACATGGTGAAGCAAGTCACCAGATCAGAGGGCTGCTGCTGAACTTGGGAGCAGAGCTGGGTGCCCCAGACAGCCTCTCTTGCACTGTACGGCACCACTGGAAGGTCTGAAATCATTGACTGGATCCACAGACAGCCAGGTGTCTGATCTCATGGGATAACCCACCATGCACTCTTCAGTCCTATAGGCACTAAAGCGTCTCTAGGACCTTAAAAAGGTGCCTAGCCCTCCAGGGAACTGCTCAGCCTCTCTGTGCCCCAGCTGACTCAGGGTCTCTCTAAAGAGGAGCCTTGGTGCTGTGCTACAAAGGCTGCAGGATGAGCAGCAGCGCTTGTGTGCATACCCACGGACACAGCCTGTTAGCACTGATTACTTGTCTCACCCTCCTGAGAGTATTTTTTTTCCTGCTTTGAATGTACGGGCAGGATTTTTTTCTGTAATTTGAAAACCAACACAGACTGGACTAGAAGTGGAGCAACCTGGGTATGTGGGTCTGTGAAACTGACCGTGGCACAGATGTGGTCAGCAATGGTAGAGTGGGGGCAAGTAGGGCAACTCCTTCAAAAGATGCATAAATATTTCCAGTTCTTCCATCAGTGCCTGTCTCACACTAGCCAGAAAACAGCAGAATGATACCCATGACTGAAGAAGTACCAGACAACCCTGGAGTTCCCTAAAGCCTTTTAGAAAGACAATCTAGCCAGAAAGGCAGAAGTCACAAGTTATAAAGTTAAGTCCCTTATAAAGACGATACAGAATGGTTGGGTTTCACGTAGTTTGTACCCAGCTCTGAAGCTCTGTTTGTGTTGATGACTCAGTTTGCTGCAGTGATACTCACTGGGAAAATGAAAAAAAAAAAACCCTCATAGAATATAGTTTCTGAGAAGAGGTGGGCTCACCTGAAAATCAGCTGTTGGTTAGTAAAACTTGATCTGCTGAATCATGTCTTTGTGCAGGCTGGGCTGATCTGTTGTGACCTACGGAGGTATTTTGGATCTGAATGCAGAAAGCTTTGGCATCTCTGTGCTGCTACAGAATCCCTAAAAACAAGTTTCATCAAGAGCAGTTTTTACTGTGAAAAACTCTGCCTCACTTGCAGTATGTTTCATGAAGTCAAGGTCTAGGAGAAAGTTACATAGCAGACTAAATCCCACCTACACTTCTTTTTTTTTTCTTTTTACAGACAGATGTCAGTGCCTTTGAGTGTATGCTACTTTTCAAAGTGGCTTTGTAAGCTGATAACACATTCTTCCGAGGCTACACAATACTTAGCACTGCTCTAACAATTTTTATCTTCAAAGTGCTCTCCCCTGTGCAAAAGGAAAGTCAGTCTCTTCCCCGAAGAATTTCAAATCTAAAAAGACAAAAAGGGGTTAGTGGAGAATGGAGCTACATGAAGCAAGTTCTCAGACAGTAGTTCACTTGCCATAAACAGGTCATTTTTGGTTAACCTGAAACTTGGCAAAATCATGCCACATTTTCAAGGTTTTTCACCCCCAAAGAATGAAAGAAGAACATTTTTGAAAATATTGCAGTCTTGCACCTTGCTGTTTGCAAAACCAAAACTTTGTATCTCAAATCAGTATTTTGCTTGGAAAAGTAACATTTTTTTTCTTCAAAAAAAGTATAAAAATAAAAAAAAAACAGAGAATGAAACAGATATTTCACTTTGGATAAAATGAAATAATCTTTATGTTTCCTGGTTCAGTCACTGAATCAAGAAAAATAAAATCAGTGCTGGGAAGAGCCTTTATAAGAGAAAAACATTATAACCCCTCCCGTAAAATGGAGAAACTAAATGGTAGTGGATATCGCTGCACTGATTTTTATGGTCGACCTTCTGGCTACCCTTGCCCTTCCCAGACCTATGTCATGCATCAAAGCCAGCCATGCTATACTCATGATTTCTTAAGCACGGCACTGGGATGCGGCTGCAATCCTTCATTTCATATAAACCAGGATCTTCACAGGAATGGGTCTGCAGAGCACTTGCATTTCTGAGCTTCTCTTGCTTAAAGATCAGCAGACAGCAGAAGGAATACAGAAGCTCCTGGAGGTAATAGAAAATACTGTGGGATGGGTGCTGCAGATCACTCTGGTGGTATGATCCTGCTGGGTATGGGTAAGTACCAAACCCTATAGAAGCTGTGCTGGGCAGTACGGAGATGTGAAATATCAGCCTCCATCACAGGAGAACTCTCACGTTTGGGCTGGGCAGCCACTGGGTTGAGAGTTTTAGGTAGCTGGTTGCCAGCTATGAGCTTGAAATTCATCTTAATTATCAGTGGAGACACAATAAACAGCTGGGTTGGTTGGAGGGAGAGTTTGAACCCTGGGTAGGATCCCAGTCTGTTGAGTTATGGTTGATAACTACATGAGCTGTTTTCTGTAAATGAGTTTGGCAATGACCAAGGGAACGTCTCCTTTGTGAGGAGGATGAAGCATGTTCCTTTCTGGAGGAGTGTGGAGAAGGTGAAGTGTGCCCTCAGCTGCATTGATTCAGGAACATGCAGTCTCCTTACCTACTTTGAGATGGCAGCGGTGTTCGGTTTGTGGATCTCAGGCTTCTTTGGCTCCTCATTTGTAGTTGAGGTTGCTTGAAGGGATCATGAGGTCCTCTCCTTGTCTCCTAAAGCAAAGAGCCTAAACATGGTCCTATCCTTGAAGGAGGGGAGTTTTTGGGATCCTCCCACGAAGGACTCATAGTATGAAATCCATCCTCCACCAGTGTTTGCACACCCTGCTGTAGACAGAGGTTGTACAAGGGTGCTTGAGAGCATGGTGAAACTAAATAGTTGGACCTTCCTTTGCCTTACAGTATCCTTGCTCTGCACACCGTGATAATGGCTCACACTGCAAATTTACAAAAGAAGCAATAAAAGATCACCATGAGTACTCTTAGAAGCCCAGCATAAGGCCTCAACCTTAAAATAATTAGTATTGATTTGCTCCAATAACTCTGGCTGAATGTGATAGTTCCACAAGCTACATCTGCCTAGAGGCTTTGTGCTCAAAATAGCTTCCTTTTCCGCTCTCCTTCAGCTCCCGCTTCCTTCGCTCCTCCAAATCACTGCAGAGTAGTGTTCTGCAGGGAGTTATGGGGAAAATCCCATTATAGACTGTGTGGGAGCACATAAGATATTCAAAAAAGTGAGCCAGGTTAAGTTAGGTTTGAGTATTAGAAGACAAATTACTGAAAACCAGGCCACGCTTCCATGGTGTCTCACAGCAAACAACCAAAATCAGCGCTGACAAAATCAGCTCCTTTAAAACTTTGTTTGAGAGGAGTAAACACCCTGTTTTCTGCAGATGCTACAAAGCTGGCTGGAAGCGTTGGCGAATAATGTTTAAAAAATCCCCATTGCTTCCCATTGCTGCGCTAACAGGAGAATAATACTCCCTGGTCTTATCTTTTCAGAATATAATCCCTGCAGAGTGAAGACATCTATTTGCATTTTCCCATTAGTGACCAACATAGTGGGTGCAACAGAAAGCCTAATTACAATTGGGTAAGGGAAATGAGAGAGCCACAAAGGGGAGAAAAGTTTCTGTAACCTACCACCATTTCTCCTCCTCCTCCCCTGGTTTCTCAGAAAACCTCAGGCAAGTTTCTCATCCCTCTCCCCAGACTGAAGGCGAAGGCTTTTAAAGAAAAAATTGGGGGAGGTTGGAAGAAAATTGGTTCAATGTGTTCTGTCAGTTGGTCTCCTTATGCAGCCATTACCCTCTACGTTGGTTACCTTAAAGTTTTTCTGACGTGCACAATTACTGGCCTCCAGAGAGACTGAAATAACACATTGCACAATGTGATGCTGGGGCCGTCCCTGGGCTCCAACTCCTTCCTCCCATAGCTGGGCACTCCTCAACCCCCAGGTACATTATATACACGCCAGGGTGTCCCATAGCAAAGATCTGGGGATTTCCCCCCCCCCCCCCCCCCCCCCATTTTTCTCTTTGCAAAGCCAAAATAAATGAAATAAAATAAATAAAGGCTCAAAGCTTCCAGTATAATGATATAAATCATTGGGCTGTTATGTAGTAAAACAGTCATGTCCTGAAATACATGCTTATACCATTCCTATGCTCTTTTGGGAAACAGCCCCACTCTCCAAAAGGAAGAAAGTCTCTTCCCAGAGACTTCCCAAAATGCATGCACCCAAAAGGGAGAGGCACTCCTCCCAGGAATCTAAGGAGAAGAAAAATTTGGGATTATGATTTAAAAGAATGAATGTTATCACAGCAATACTTACCATGCGAAGGAAAACTTAGATGTGAGGTTGCATGGGATGAAACTGCACCAGCATCCAGATCCCAACTGATAAAATAAAGGAAAGTGAGAGCCAGGTATTAGATTAACTGCTTGGGGTAGACCAGTTTGCTCCTTGCTTTAAAAGCCCTTTATTCCTGAGGGCCATAAATGAGGGACACAATGACACGGGGCAAAGGAACAATTAGTGTATTTCCATCAGTGCTATTACCTGGAGGGTGATCTGCTGGATTACAGTGCCATGTGGGACCATATGTGGTAGTGTCTCCCATGCCATGCATATGTAGATCTATTGTACACACACCGAACTCCTGGGTCTGGGCCTTCCAGGTTTGCAGGTCTGTCTTCAGACTCCATTTTACCTCCATTTTTGAACTGAGTAGTTGGGGCATGAGGAGGTGGTGAGCAGATACACTTCACCTGCTCAGCCCCCGTCTCATTCAGAGGGACTCAGCCTTGCCTTTGATCACACTTCAAAGTTTGGCAGCTGAACGGATGCCAAAATAGGAGCTACTTTCTTGAAAATCTGGCCTCTGGTGACCTGCTCTAGTGAAAATGAGGAAACTTTTTGACATTTTTGGGTGGGATTCAGCTCACAGATTAAGGCACACAAATTTAGATGTCCAGCTGTCCAAATTCCCATTATAGTCAATGGAGGTCAAGATGTCATACAGTTGTCTAAACATAGGCATCTAGTGTCATTTTAAATGCTGTCTGGTATCCAAGGTATCTCCTTGGGGCTGCAAACATTGCCTAAAATCTATGGGAAACGTGGACTCCTCTGGAGCAGCAGCTGGGAACCAACCAGGACATCCCAGAGCCTCTAATGGTACCGGATGCCTCTTTTATGCAAAATAGTTTATCTCCTGATTGATATTACATAGAACCAAGTAAAACAGACTTGTACAGATGATCAGCATTGACTAGATCTCCATTGGCTATAAAAGAAATTAAGAATCTAGCTCATAACACACCTAAATCTAAGAGTCAGTCTGACGCTTGATCCCATAACTAGGAGCTGATTCCTTCCTTTTGCTGTGTACACATTCAATACCCAAGTGGAGCAGCCCTGGACTCCAGACTGGTGGCCCCTGTCTCAAACCCCAACGCACTGCAGCAGAGTGGCCAGGAAACCTATTAGGTCTGGTTCCTCTGGGAGCTCTTGGCTGGTTCATGGGGGGACAGTGACGAGGACATGGCCCAGATGGCTCCAAAGGGACCAGTGGCACCGTGGAGCAGCCTGGTGGCCAAAACCCAGAATGGCTCTGGCTCACAAAGCTCTGGAGCAGGCTATGCCCAGCTCTGTATGTATATCCTTGTCCTGGCTTTTCTCTTCTGCTATGGTCTGTTTCCATTGTGTTCATCTTATCCAGGTTTCAGGTGGTGGTCATGGTGCTTTCTTTCCCTTGGAAGTAAGTTTTTTGCTTAATTTTAAGGCTTATATAAATTAAACAGCTAAGAAAGTGTATATGAATATGACCTCATTTTTCCCTCCTACCTCCCCCCACACACTTCCCCAGTTGACATGTTTGTGCAAATGTTGGAGATGAATAACGTAAATAGACTTCTTTAACAGTGATAGCTTATTAAAATAGCATGGGTGTGTGAACTTCTATCGCTACCCGGGAACCCTGCTGCTTACCAGTTGCAATGCCATACATGCATTATTCAGTAGCTGAAAAAGTCCATTGTTCCTGTGTTCTGGAATTAATCAGTTGAGTATGAAAATTACCTGTCACCAAAATATCATGTTTACTCAGTCCATCAAAACAGCCTGCTCTGACGGCAGTTGGATTTCCTCCGTAGAGCGTTATGTGTTAAAATACGTGTTTATAAATGCGATAGAGACCCAGCGGTGTTAAGGAGAATGCAAGGAAGCAATCTTTTTCATCTGTCTTGTGTGCTGGAGTTTAAAGCCTCTTGTGGAGGGAAGGAGGATGAAATGCATGGAGCAAGAAGCACCTGTGAGTTATAATTCAATCAGTCTGAAATGCATAGTGTTATTGTGACAGATCTAAATCCGACTTTCAGGCTTAAGCATTTTCCAGCTGCAGCAGAAGCATGTGAGGCCCTTGACTTCATTATTTTGCTTCCATGCCGTTTCTGAGCTCTGGTACTTTTCTTTACTGAAAGCTGTGGCCTTTATTCCGTTTCTCTTCTCCTGGCCTTTGACCTCTTCATTACATTTGCTCCTCTTGTTGCCAAAGTGAAAGTATTTGAACATCTGGCCTTGCCTATTTTCACCACTCTGCTGTATCAGATTAAGGAGGCCCAAGGTTGAACTATGCTGTGGCACATCTCAAAAGACTATTGTGGTCAGTCGGACTGAACCAAGACCTGAGCGAACAATAACAAAAACAACAACAAAAAAAAGAAGTTTGTAAAAGAGAAGAGTGGCCTACTTGGCTTTTTTTTTTTTTTGCTTCTGAGTGTCCAAGATATTTGAAATAGCCAGGAATGCTACCTACACAAAGTATTCCTCATTTTTTTCATTTATACGCAATTTTTCCCCAACACGTACCTATGAAAATATCCATAAAATAGGATCCCAGATCTTCAGATACATGTGCAGCTGCATGGCCTCATCTAGAAACAAGTGGTTTTCTGAGTGGTGACAAAGCAGGCAGATGGAGTTGTCCCTGTTGTGTCTCCAGGTCTTTGCAGAGCCCCTGCAAGGCAGAGGCAGATGTGCAGCAGCAAGGTGCTGCCTGCCTCTTTGTCTGCAGAGGCACTAACTTCAGTCTTTCTCCTTTAATTTGCCCAGATGCTGCTTTTAATTAAGCTCCTAAAGTTTCATGGTCTTTGAGACCTCTTTCACTCCGTCAATTTTTGTTGAAGTTGGCAGGCAGCATGATCACAGACTTGCTTCCTCTTAAATTCAGGCTGAGGTTTGTGAGTAGATAGGACTGTTTCCAAGCAGGGTTAATGCATTCACCTGCGGTGTGAAATATCAGCAATGTTGCATGTTTCGCATACGACCTTGAATCTGAGAGTGACTTGCCATATGCTCACTTAAGCTGGTGGCAATTTTTTTTTCCCCCCTCCTTGACTTCAGTAGGTGTCTGATCAGAGTCCTAATCTCTATGTGCCTGTAATCCCAATCAGTAAATGAACACGCACTGTGCTTTATTTAAAATACAAGCTCCTAACGATCACCATTTGTACAGATTCCAGGACGATGATGTGGGGGCTGGTGTCTCCTTCTGGATCACCTACACCCAATAATAAATACCAAGCTTTGCCACCCCACCCCTGAGGGATGACCTCCCATGACCATGTCCCCATCAGGGACTTTCATAGAGTGTCACTGTCCATGTCTTACAATTGTATATCAAATGTGACCATGGCAAGGAGTGTAATGCAGGGAATAGGTTGGCCTTGTTAAGTGAGGGGTATGTCTCCTTGCAGAAAGGCAACTGTCTGCATGTCTGTTTGCTCTTAACTAGATTAAATCTGTTTGCTTTGAAAGGATGTTTTAAGGATGTTCTCCCATTCTTTAAATTTCCCAAGGAGAAAATGGATAATTTTAATGGAGAGAACCCAAAGAAAGATAATGGCTTTAAAAAGTATTGGGGGAAAAAAAAAAAAAGATAATGATGCCGCTATCAAATATTCCAATTAGCACTTTCAGAAGAAAAGCTGTTCTCCTCAGAAGTGTTTCTTTGATCTTTTGACTGGCTGAGACCCATTTTGTCAGTCTGAATGCTGGTATCGCTGCTCTTACCATATAGAGCATGTCCCTGGCCTGGCCATTTGAATTCCCTAAGCTAGAAACAGCTTCATTCATTGCAAGTATGTAAGCTCTGCTCCAGGCTCTGTGATAATAACCCTTTCACTTCAGCTGATGAGATCTAGATATCAATCTTGCTGAGGTCACCAAAGGAAAAAAATGAGCTTGGTCACTTCTCCATTGACAATTCAACACAAACCATATATCTCTGCCTAGGGGGCCTCACACTTCCTTCTTGTTTTATCCGAATTGCACAAAAAAGCACAACTGAGATTTCACTGAGTTAAAAAAAAAAAACCTCCATGACACTGTTCATTTTTGGTACCTACAATGTCATAGAGACAAGCGGCAAAAGGCTTCTCATTTTATTAATGCCAACCATCTCTATTTGAAAGAAGCTGTGAGGCTGACCTAAGCTCTCCTCGAATGCAAAGCACAAAAAACCCTGTACCCAGAGACATTATACAAAGCTAGTAATAGCCTTTTCTCTGGTGCTTGCTACTACTGAGTAGAGAAAAGGGAGCAAATGAATTCAAGTCTGTTTATCCCCATCTGGTTAGATGATGCGTTATTGGCAGGCCTGGCTGAATTTGCTTTGTGTGGCACCTTATACAAGACACCTAAGGCATATGTCTTCCAGATAAAAGCCAAGTCCCCTGATTAAAGGGTCAAAGCAGAGTGCTGACAGTAGGAAGATGAAGCAAGCTGTTACTGAGCTCTGCAGAGGGATGGGAGTGGAGATTTCAGAGCAAGACAGTGAAAAGCTGAGAAAAGACGCATTTCATCCAGGCAGAGATACCAGCACTGAATGGGCTGCACGAGATGCGAAAAATGTACCTGCTGTTCACCTCCAAAATGCAAACTGGAGAGAAATGCCCCCCAGGGCCCAAACCTGGACAGTGGGGAGTGGTGTGTGAAGGAGACCTGGGAAGGGTGAGCTGCTGTGACGTGCTTCTGGAGCAGCTCCCGTGTTGGTGGCCTTCGCCTTCCCCCTTCCACTGCCTGCCCCTGCTGCCGCCTCCCTCTCCCTCCTCATGCACCACTTCGGGCTAGTGATGGGGACCCCGGGCTTCTGGGCATACAGGATTGGGGCTGACCCAAGAAAAGGCACTGACCTTTATTAAATGTCTTCAAGCCTCCAAGCTGGCCCAGCACCAGTGCTGGGGTATAAGAGCAGTTAGCATCACCACCATTTGTCCCTCTTTTGTATATGGTACCCATTCCTGCAGGATTTTGCTGTTTCACATCTCCCCTGGGGACAGAAGGGCAGGTCTCGGTACATCCCAAAAGTGGGGAGCTGAACCTCCCCTGTGGGTGCAATTTCCACCTCCAAGGGCAGCCCCCGGCGGCTGGTGTGCTCCGGCAAGCACAGCTCCACTCCAGGGGACCGGCTCTTGGTGCCCTGTGGAAGAGGCTGCTGTACAGGATCCCCGAAGCAAAGATTAATTAATGAGTGTTTGCACAGCACTTTAAAAGTGTGAAGAGCCATATAGATGCTGCTAAGTATCATTGTTAATTATGATTAGGTGTAATATTGTAATATATCAATATTGCACAGTAAATAGTGTGAAAAGCATGAGAGAGAATTTCTCAGCAGCCACTGACGTTTTGTTTTCATAGCTGGAGACGCATCTACCCGTTGGACACAAACCTGGTCTGGGAATTTGAAGGATGCAAACAGTGGGGGGCAGAAGCTAAAAAGCTATTTTGGTGGCAGACTGGCTTGTGTGGACATTTTGTAAGGATTGGGGAGAAGGCAGAACAACATGGCATTTTAGAACAAAACAAAACAAAACATTGGAAAAACTGGCTGTTGAATAAACATAGTTTCTCCAGCCCATTTTAAGGAAACCACCACCTCACCAGCCTTCACACCTCACCAACAGCAATGTTTTTGCTAAGATGTATTTTTTTCAAAGGCAGGTTTTAGATGGCTGAGCACTGAAAAGGGTGACTGCAGCCCAGGGATGCTCCCCAGGGTGGTCCAAACAGCCACTTGCAGCTTTTCCTTCCCTGTTATGGGGGCTTTGGTGGCTACAGGGGGGAGCTTCCCTCTGCGCCTCTGGTTGTCTGTGCCAAATGTCCAGGTCTCCATCTGGGCAGGCAGCGATACGTTCATAACACCCGTTCCCAGCTCTCTGGGTCTGGGTTTGCCTGCAAGCATTGGGGTTTGCGTGTCCACACAGAGGGACCAAGGTGGAGGGAGACTGCCCTCCACCTTCCCATTGCCTCCGACTGCCTCTGTATTCAGCCTGAGCAAAGGGGCTGTAAATTGGAGGGTTAAACTCTTGAGCCAACCAACACACCTGACAGACTTGCAGTTTTAGGTGAAATCCTGTTAAAATCAAACACCTGAGTACCCCTGAGGCTGGGGCTCTAATTTCTCAGTTGCTCACTTTCCTCACCTGTAAGGCTGAGGACAATAATTTCCTTTATGAAACAGGCTGAGATGTATGGCCAAAGGGCCTGAAGCCAAGGAGAGTTAACTTTTATTAAGTGGATTCTGAAGGCCAGAAGGACCATTGTGATCGATAGGTCTTGTCTGTATAACCTTCTTCTGCACATTCTTTGTACAGATCCTTTAGCCTCTATTTTAGTGCTGGTGTGTTGTTATTTTGTGCCTTCACCCATCCCTGAGCCCTCAGTCTGCCTCCTCCAGTGCGACCCCAGAGAATGGATCTGGTACCTGGTGCTTTTGATACAAGGGTTGCTGCAAGAATTAATTTGTTAATATTTGTAAAGGGCTATAATTTGATGGTTGAGGGGCAGGTATATTAATCAGTGACATGTGAATGCTGTTGAAGACCAAATTTGCCAGAAAGAAAAGAAAAGAAGAAGTGGGTAGAGCAGGGAATTGATACATGATAAATCTACTTAATATACAGAGAGAGAAACTTGTAGAGAGTGAGCTGCTCTGCTTCCTCTCCTCTTTCTATCGTTCATGCCTTATTAATAATGCTTGTGATGTTAATTTTCATCTCACACAAATGACAAATAAAAAGGCCTGATTTATATTGTTCTTGAAATACAAAGATTCATACACAGCCTTTGAGAGAAACTCTGATCACTCATTCCCCCTGGTAAACATAAATATTCAATAATTAATATTGAATTTTTGGAAGGCTGATCTGTTCTCTTGATCTCTGCAGCAGCCTGTTGACCCTGTCATACGTTATAGGCAGCACAATATTGAAAACTGAGCCTCATCTATATCTGCATATACCAAGTGAATCTATTCAATCCCAGTTAGAAGGTGATATATTAACCGTCTCTGACCTGCCACCACTGTGTTACTGCCTTGCTGAAGAAGCAACACCCTGACTATGCCTTTCGTGCAATGCTTTGGAAATTGTTTGTCCTGTATTTGCTTAAGGGAGTCCTTGATCTTTCCCATTCCAGCTTGCAGAAAGAGCTCTGCTTCATGACAGAGCTAGCGCGGGATGGCAGGAGAGCCTGGGTTTCCTGGGTTGTGCCCACTCTTACCCCAAAGGTCCTGGGTGCCTTTGAGGTTCCCTGCAACCCTCTATCTTAAATTTTCCTCTGTGCCACATTGGGGACATCTGTGCTTTCTCCACCTCTCTACAGAGCACCCATGCACACCCTTGAGGGACGGAAATGCCCTGGAGGAGAAAGAGAAGAAGCATCTGGTTCAGTCCTGGGGGGAATTTGGACCTGACTGCTCCCTTCGTGCTGGCAGGCAGGGACCAGCCTTCCCGGGAGCTCAGGAAGGAGAGCAGGGAGTTGGTATTTTGGGCTGATAACAATCGCTTCCTCCAGCCATGAGGACAGTGGTGAGCAAAAGCCTGCCCATAAATTCTCCCAGCTTAGCGCAGCTCATTCCTTCTGTAATTGCAGTTTTCTAGATCAGCTACTCTTGACAGCAGGACGTCAGCACTTCTTGAGGCTGAGTCCCCAGTGCTTCAGCCAGAGGACCATCTCTGTTAACTCACCGAGAGCCACCGACACAGAAACCTCATGCGACCTGCCATGTCAGCTCTGAGAAGAGGCTTCAACATTCTCTCTTTTCCAGAGCATCGCTGCCAAAATAGCCACAGAGGAGGAAGACAGAGAGTCAAAGGAAGGAATAGCTTCCAAAGCATGTTATTTTGGAAATGAACATCAAAAAAAGAACCAAACAACAAATAAACCCAAAGAACACCCTCAGCCCAACAAAATTCCTCTCTGGACTCCCTAGTGGTTTCATCAGAATTTCTTCCTCCTTGCTTGACCTCTTATAACACCGCTGAACTATAAATAAACTTGTGATAGTTATAACACAAGCCAGGCTGCCAAAGCAGGCGTGGAAAGTGGATGGAGATGCTATGAATGATCTCTACTACTTGAAGTGTTACTTTACTGTATTTCTTCCCAGCGACCAAGAGAAGAGAATAGAAGAGTGCAAAACAGTTGAAAAATGTCCTCTTATTTTGCACTTTCAAAATTGTTCCCTTTTTAAAAAAACTGCTTTAAAATGTACAGGTGATTTTCTGCCTGTAAATAAATGGCTCTTTTGTGCACTAAACATGTAAATTGGACTATCAAGCATTTCAGATACAAGGTATTTCCTTTTGGGTATCATAAATATCACAGTGTAACCCCTGCCTCTGTTAGCAAAGTTTCTGTCTCATAGTCAAGACACAGGAAGAATCATGCTCACAAAAATACCTTATTCCCTGAAAACGGTTTGTTGTAGGTTACCAATCAATCCTTTAAGAGTCTGTAGGCAGACCCTTTCGTGCTATAAATTGGTGTCACTCCACTGAAGTCAATGGAGATTATATAAATTGAGGGTCTGACTCCATGTGTGTGTCTCCCACTCCCTTATGCATGGTGTGTTTTAATCAGCTGAAGTAGAGAGCTTGCTGTATAACCTATTTGAGGAAGGAGAAAAAATAACATTAGAGAAGTGATCTTCTTTATCTAGGGCATGGATTTGCTGTTTGAAGCTTGGGCTTGTGGTGATGACTGGGAAACAGCTTGTTGGTGAATGTTTGCAGGTCTGTATGCGACTGAGAAGAGCACTATTCTTTTAAATATACTAAACAAATTTTCAGGGGTTCCTTGTTTATAAAGTGTACTTCTGGTGGCATCTCTGACTGCAGGAACATTACTTGTCTGAGGCTGCGCTCTTGAGTTCTGTTTGCTGACCCATTACTGCATCAAAAACGAAGAGATTGAATTTAGTTCCAATAAAATTGCATTAAGTTTGCAATAGACGTCTTTTATTTCCAATTGGATATGGCAGCTCCCTTCTACGAAAAAGAACCAAGTACAGTGTTTCCAACAAAAACCTCTGGAGGTCTTATCTCTGACCTTCTCTCCAGAACTTTTAGCAGTCCTATTGAATTAGGTACCTATTTTGTTACAAAACATACCTTCGAACTAGTATTGATAAATAATTCTGGGTTGACAACACTTAAAAACTTACTCTTGCAATGTAGATGGACTCACAGACCTGTCTGGAATACCACTGAGATGATCTTTTTCATAGAGTAAGGAGACGATGCATAGTAGGGTGTGTGATATCTATCTAGTTTCATAAATATCTATGGGAAAGGGGGACAGTTTGAACACATTCTTGCTGTTGTGTCTGAAGATCATCATTACAACTAGACATGATCCAAATGTCTCCACACATATTTGATATTCAGTGTTCAACAAGTTTTTCAGAAAACAATTGTCAGGTGTTTAGTTTTTAAACAGTTTGTTCTGCACACCCATTACTTCCACTGAGTGATTGGCTGCTATCAGATTAAATGAACACTCTAAACGGGAAAATAATACGATAGTGAATTGTGCATTACCGAATAATGAATATTGTTATTTTGTCCTGGCACAAATTTGGAAACATTCTGGGCATTGTGTTTATTTTTGTGAATGCCCAAAGTTGTAGCTCTACTTGTTTGGAAAGAACAAGCAAAGCAATTCCACAAAATACCGGGAATCAAATTCAAGCTGTTTTGTTTATACTTATTTACCAAATCTGTTTCCATTCTCTGACTAGCTCTCATTGTAACTAGAGTTTATCAACATTTTTCAAATGCCAACATTTCAGTGAAACAGATTTGTTTGGGGGGAGGGAGAGGAAATGTTCATTTCATTCCAAAAAGGACGACTACTTATGAGTCAAATTGTTCCATCTGATTTTTAAAAAGTCCTATTTTCAGTTATCATTCCACACATCTTGCAGGTTTTGGGGCTGAATTAGATAGTTTTCAAGATATTTCCAAAAGGCCCCTAAAGCTGCTGAATGACAGTTGCAAATTTCACTTGTTTCTATTCAGTGAGAGTGATGTTTCTGAGAATCCCTATGTAGGACAAGTATTTCATTTCTCTTCACATCTCTGGTGTTTCAAAGTTTAATTGTTATTTATTATGAAATTATCTAGAGCTGTGAGTGTACATAGACACCCTGAGGACTTTACAGAAACAATATAGAAGGGATCAGAGCTAAGGGGGACAAAATCAATATGTTCTTGTCATTGCTTAGAAGGTGATACATGTCACGTTATTGGCTTCACCTCTTATCCTGACCTGTTTCCCTACCTGATTGCAATCACTGATGTACATGGTATGAGTAATCTGTGGCATAGAGTTGTCTATAATTTCTCATTCTTACTTGATCCAGTAAACCTGAAGGATTGTGCACTGGCTTCGGCGAAGTGGTGCCTGAGTTATGGTTGTGGTAAAAGCAGAACTGAGCCCGACATTTATGGTTGGGACTGCTGATCTCTAACATTACTGATTATTTAATATCAAACGTTTTGTGTCTGAAATAAGTTTACTGGTAGTTTGACTTAACAAGTACGGTCTGTACAGCCCACATACTTTTAAAATAATTATTTTCCTCCCACAGCTATTAGTGAAAACTGTGACATCTTCCCCTTGTTCACAGTGATATGTCATCTCTGCTTCAGCACCAGATGGTCCAGGAAAATGAGCAGGAGAAATAAGCGTGTCTATTTTCCCCTTCCCTAACATGGCGAGAAAATAAATGCGAAATAAAGAATGTGTTACCTGTGCTAGGATAAAGCCTCCGGATGTGATGGCTGTCTCTGCCAATTTCCTCCTCTGCTCTTTCCTCCCCTGCCCCCTCCATCAGTGCAGTCACTGCTGATAACTGGACCTTATGCATGGACTGATCCTTCCTCCAGGCCCTTCTCCTTGAGCTTCAGGTGCAGGAAACACTTCAGCCGGCTTTTTTATCAAAGGCTGTTGCATATCATGTGTCCTAGCTGAACTGTCCCATGATTAAGGCTCTCTGTTGGGATCAGGAGAACTAACTTTTGTTCCTGACTCCACTATGGGGATCCCCAATGACCTTAAGCATTGTTCATGCTTCATGTTCCCTCAGTTGTCAAGAGGAGACAGTGATTCTTGCTTTTTCTCCTGCATATTTAGAGACAAGGCTAGTCTATGACTCCGGAGTCAGGCAATCATATTAGAGATTTGCTCCCATGTCTAGAAAGGTGTTTCTTGCACCTGTGAAGCAAAACTCAGAAATATAAACTGACTATAATGGAGGAAATGATATCTACATACATGTATAGGCAACTGACACAATAGTTTTGAGGCTCATGACTAAGGAATCATTGCCGCACCACTAGACTCAGAGGCCGCGGTACCCTGCCATTCGTGCCTTAGCTTTGTCTGAAAACTGAAGATGGCAGTAAGTCCCAGCAAATATGCTCTGGTGACTGGATTAATAACAGAGGACCTTTTATTGACCCTCAGTGCCTTGCCTTGAGGGTTAAAGAAGACCTCTTTTTCAAAGAGGGCTGATCAAGCTTTCTCCAGGCTGGTGTCTCAGCTATCTAGGAGGGTTTGGAGCTCTGGTGTCACCTGTTGAAGTGTTCCCAGGCCCATATTTAACTTTACCCAGTCTCAATGTTCAGAGATGTGGGAGAAAAAAAAGAGGAGTTGAGGATGGCCTTTCCAGTTCCCCTGCAGCCAGGATTCCTTGTATACTGAAGCCATTATGTACACATCTGTCTTACAAGAAGTTCTTCACTCAGGTTGGAATAAAACCAAAGGGAAGGTAACTTGGACATTAGCTCTAGTTAACATGTAAAGCTCCATCTTCCCTTTCAGCTTGAGCTAGAGCTGCTAAACCAGCTTAAAATCCAAGCTGTCCTACTATTTCTGCCTCAACCTGCTACCTCAGGTTACCAACCTGTGCTAGCGACAGCCACCTTTTTCATGGTAGGCATGTCCTTCATGGTCTGGTGGAGGATCTGATCCCCCAGTCTAATCTGCTTGCATGGGAGGTAATAGCATTCATGAGGATGTGAGCATGAAATTCAGCTGTGAATTGTCTGGCCCCTTGTTTTGTTTTGCTGCCTGCTCATCAAAATGTTTGTTAATCCTCAAATTCCCTTCAACTTCTGCACCAGTGATTACATGTCTCAGAGTTTCCTAATACACGTCTCTTGTTCTCTTTCATGAAAGCCCTGTCATTTATCAGATAATAGAAACTGTATGACTGAGATGAACCACAACCCAATAAGGATATAAAATATTCTGAGTGAGCATCTTGTGAAGAAAGAGGTCCTGAACTTCCTTCAGCAATAGCTTGACAAAAACACAGGAATAAAGAGTATCTTTGCAAAAGCATAGATTGGGTCATATGTATTTTCTGGCCCAAATTACAGCTGTTTATCTCTTCTTATAGCCATCCATCACAAATGGTTTGAGCAGCCCCCCATAGTGCTTATTCTTGGCAAAATGCCATGCTTCCATTTTCTTTTCATTACTGGCCTACAATAAATTGTACTGATGTCCCAAAAGCAAAAGTCTCTCCAGTCCATTATCATTCCCTAGAGTCATCCTTTCAAACGTAGTTAAACTTGGATCTCTCTTGCCTCTGAGGCCTCTCTCTTTTTCAGACCATTTTCCGTTTGGATTGACTGAAGCTCTAAAAGGTTAAATGAATTGGCCAGGGTCATACAGTGAATCTGTGGCTCAGCAGCAGAGCCCCTGCACATGACGACAACTGCAACCTTCTTCCCTACCCAAGCCCTCAAGCAGTATAGAAGGATTTTATAGGCAAAACTTCATCTCACAGAAGACTGCAGACTCTTAAATAGCAGAGTTTATAATGGAAATACTAAGAGAAACCTGACTATAGCAGTGGAATAGTAGTAATGCATTACTTATTCCATTAATGGCTGTGTTCTTAATAGAAACAGGTTCATTACATGGTAAGAAGCAAAGTTTGCATTAAATAGAAACATCATTTGGTGTTTTATTGATTAAAAGGAGATTAGATTTCCATGATGTTCTTTAGCAAATAGGATGCCTCGGAGGAAATGTATATATTTATATTATAAGGGGAGGGTTGTATTACAGCATCATGGAAAGAAAATGTATCTCATAATGATAGTTTATATCACACAAGGGATCCGATAACTAAAAGTTTAACTCTTAACGTAGCAGTGAAGTCCAGAAGTCTATATTAATGTATTAATGCAAAACTAACAGTTTCCTTTTGGCTAGCCTATTGTTACATGCTGCACGTGACAGCGAGGTTAGACCCTCTCTTCTCAACTAGAAGACCCAATCAAACCTGTCCCTGTGGACTGCATGGAGGGGGGGAATGGCGAGGGCAAATTATTACACTGATATGTCAGCATCAGCAGAAACATAATAATCTCCAATCAGCAATATATGGCACACCCTTGTTTCACTTCTCACTGGATCCTTAATGGTATAAATATCAGCAATGCTAATTACCCACCAACTATTTCACTTCTGTCTTTCAGGCACATGTGGCTGTGAAAGTGTGCTTTTTCTAAGCTTCAGTTCTGTGGGTGGGTGATGGAATAAATTTCAGCTGTGTAAGGGCCACCTTTCCATCTGTCCCACCATTGTAGAGGGGTTGATCCCTGATATCCCAAAATTACCACAGAAGCTTTTATTAGCAGATCAGAAGCACATCAGCTCCATCTGGAGAACATCCTGCTGAAGGTCAGGGTGGGCTAGGGCACCTTGCAGGCTGCTCTGACTTACACCTTGGACCAGCCTCCAAATGCTACAATTCATATTCCCCAAGGATTGCACTGGATTCAGGCTGACGGATTTAAAAACTAAATCTTTAAAACACGGTGTGAGTCTCTGTGCTGATGTGAGTGTGGGGATGTGTAGGCTGACTTAGAAGCAAGTACCTCCATGCCCCAGTGTGCATTTCCAGTTCAAGCAGAGAAGAGACACGCCAGGTGAGCACTTCTTCAGGGGTGGATGAGATTTTACCGAGTACCCCAAAGTGGCTGGGTTGTCTGAAATACTCCCTCAGTGTGTAGCCTCTCTGAGACCATGTCCCTGTAGCAGATGTCTCCATTCACGGGTATACGGCTTGAACAGAAACCCATCACTTTTCTATCTGCCATGAGTCAAATCCATCGGGTCAGTCAAGAGTTAATTGAAAAGCTCCCATTAACTTCAATGGGGCCAGACTTTGCTCCTAAATAATTCTGAGGAGTTCAATTAATGTTAATGGACGCCTAATGCCAGTAACTAACAATCTACCTTTAACAACCTAATTATTTCTTGACAGATGTTGGGCTAGTAAATAATCTAGTGGTCTTTGGTGATAGCTGTTTGACAGCTTTGGAAAAATGCCTCTCAAGGCAAAGTAAAAATGGTTTTCCACCAGCCGCCCTGCAGATGGTCAGATTTTATAACTTGGCTGTGTTTTGATGCCCTTTTTTCTTTTTTTACTATGGCTGAAATATGCATGATAGGAAGGAAATACTGTAAATGTAGCTTGGTTGGCTCTACCGTTCAGCCAGAGCACAAGATTATAGTTCCTAAGTGCTTACTGGCAAGTATGACCTGATCATTTGTAGTCTCATTTCTCCCTAAATGTCTGTAAAATGGGGCTGAGGACTCCTGTGCCTGACTAAGAGCTTTACCCAGGGATCAGGCAACAGGTCTAACTGCCTTTCATCAAGTGATGCATATATAAGGATGCAGTTGTTTGGAGCTACAGTAGCTCAGTGTTTCCAGATGGGTGCAAGGGCTGAGGTGGGAAGAAAGACCATTTTAGCAGTCTCCCAAATCTTTAATTTCTTAAGATGAGAAGTGCCTCTTGCTTTCAAATAGCAACGGCCATGCACAAAAACACACTGTCAGAAAAATAAAAACATGTTTATTTGGAAAATGTGTTGGAGAGACTTCTGGAAATTACAGTCTACTTCATCCACTTCCCTCTGTGGCCCAAGTCCCTGTGGCGTTGTCCTTTTGTGCCACAAACAAGGGTTCCCAGAAGGTAGCTCACATTTGTCACACAGGATGCAACCCAGCTGGTCAGTAGGTAATGATGACAGTATAGGAGCATGGAATAAATCAAAGACAGCTCCAGAAGACACCGCAGCATTTCCAGATGAAAAATGACAAATTTCTGAAGAATTTGTGTAATATCTAAATTTCTGCTGAAAAATCAAGACTCTTCCATAAATGAGGATAGGGAGGCATTAAGAGAGCTGACGATTATTGTGACTTCCCCCGTTTTCACCAAAGGACCATAGCGTTTGTACCTCTCGAGCTGTGAGATCAATGCAGCATTCAGCCTCCCTTTGCATTTTCCTGCCTTTGACATGTAACGTGTATGTGAAACCTCCTTCACTCACAGAAAACTTTTCCACCAGTCTCAGAGACTGCATCTGGAAAAGACTGTTTCTGTAATCATGTCCACCTCCTGCCTGGCAGCCTACCTTGTACTGCCTGGCACGGGCTTTACCTCCTTGGGCAAACAACAAAGCTCTCAATATTTATTGTTTTTATAGGAACAAGGCATAACGATGATATTTACATAGTCCAGTATGGGTCTGATTCAGCTTAAACTGTATGAGAATGTTTTTTAAGGAAATCGTTTCCTTTTGGATGGCATTGAAAGTCTGCCCAGTGTGTTTAATGGTGCTAGACCTGGACAGGAAAAAGGCAAATTCGATATGTCTATGAATTCTCTGTGTTCAAGAGCGTACTGGGGAAATGCCAAATAACTTCCCAACCCAGACCTACCTGAAGATAAATGCTAGGGTGCTTGTTACATAGTGTGCTTGAAGGCATCAATCCCGTACTTCGGGGAGTTTGCCTGGCATGGGAGTTAGCGAGGTGGTCAGAGCAGAGGCAGAGGTCGGCACTGCAGGGTGCATCTCTTGTGCTTCCTTGCTGGCACCCCAGAGCCACCATCACGGTGGCAGCACCCGTGACCCCGGCTGTTATGGCAGTTTTGCACCAAAGGAGAGAAGTTTGTGCTGATGGGGATCAGGCAGAAGAGAGACATGCAGCTCACCTGGCAAGACAGGGGTCTCTGGCTGAGCTGGTCACCCATGGCTTCCTTTATAGCCAACGTAGAGAAATGGGTGTGATTTATCTGACCCTAAAGCTGTCTGGTTTAGGATGAATTGAACTGCACAAGAAAAGCGTCTGCTTCTCTGCGCAGATATGGAGGAGTCAGGCCATTCAGCTCCGATGGAGACATTCACACTGCCAGTGCTAACACTGGGTCAGATGAAACTCTCCCACCAGGCTTTGGACACTGATCTCACCTAGATGGCTGTTATGTGGTGGCTGGACCAAACAATGTTAGCCCAGGCCAGAGATGATGATTTACAATTTGTCACTGCTCTGGGAGCTGTGATCTTTGCAATAATGATCTGAGACGATTCCTGCGAGTTAATTCTTTCATTTGTTGACTTCTAGTGCTTCAGTAATTTGGTAATAATACACTACTTTTGCTTAGTGTATTTTGATGCAGCATCAAGTGTAAGGGGTTGCTGAGAGCAATCCTGGGACACCAAATGGATGGAGAATATTGGATGGGACTGGTTGAGATGCAGAGAAGCAAAATACATTATGATTAAAGATGTAATTCTTATGCCTATGCTCATAAATAGAAGAGGCCAGGGCCTGTACTCTGGTCCTAGAAGCCACAGACATCACAGGGCTTGTGTCCATGCATCTTAACTCTCTTACACTCATAATTAGGCTATGAAGTGCCCAGACTAGACTGAATGATCTAAAGACCTTTTTTTGGTAGATCAGCTGTGGATGCTGACGGTTTCTTTTGATTCATATAAGGATGAAGGAAACATGAAAAAGATGAAGGAAACATGAAGCTGTGATCTATGAAAGTCAAGTGTAGGTAATGGGAGGCAGGAAGACTATACCTCTCATCGGACATGGGAAGGTAGGCATCATTGGTGGCAGAGGAGGGGCAGAAGCCCTTATAAGGTTTTAGGCATGCTGTTATCTGCTGGTACAGGGTTATGCCTCTGGGTGAACTTCCCATTGCTTTATCCAGGCTTTCCTGAACAGTCACAAGCATTTGGGACTCCTCCAGGTGACAATTTTGTGCTTCTGCAAGAGTGCAGGACTTCATGGTTTGTGATTTAGCTGCACCAATGTGGCAATCTACACCTCTGAAGCTTCACATCTGGCCACTGCCTGATATTTTGGAGAACATAATTTTATGGCCATGTTTATTACTCTGTGTGACTGCAGATGAGGATTAGTCCATTTCCAAGGTAAGAGCAACTCTAAGGATGAGAAGCAGACATTGAACAAGAGGATGGAGGCACCTGGAACTTGTCGATGCTGAAAAAAGTAAGGAGACATTGTTTGAAGAAGTGAGATTTAAAGACAGATTTGGATGTGTGAAGATAGAGGCCCAGATTCTCAACCATTCCCAGCTGCTCTCGAGATAAAACACAGCAATAAAATTAGGATCTGAAGCTCTGGGTGACACAGAACTGGCAGATCCCTGGGTTTTTTTTATGCCGTTCACTTCAGGAAGAAAAAGTAGCAAATCCTCCCTGTTGGAGCAGTTCCTTAGGATCACATGTATAAGTTAGAGAAACTCAAGTTCTGATGGATTTAAGTTGTAGTTGGAGTAACTCAAAGCCATTATTGCCTCCCTTTGGTCATCTACCAGAAATATATCAATGATCCACAAGAATGTGGCCCAGGGAGCCTACTACTGAAGAAGGCTGGATTGTGGAGCACAACAAAAATGAGAATGGGAAAATGTAGCAATTGAACTAAGATGACCAAAATAATTATGGAAGAGTGTGGAAAAGGGAAAGATGAGGTCAGAGACATTACAGAAGGAACAAACTGTATTTTCCCTGTCCCCTTACAGCATCTGCTAACTAACACATTCTCTCTCTCCTTTTCTCACTTTCATTTTCTGCACAACTCAAAGATGAAACTGCTCATGACTTTATTTTTGGCTTTTCAATGTCTGTGTCCGTATGAATTCTACTCATCTGTATATCTCAAATGAATGAGATATGAAATGTAATTAACCAAGTAAATTAAATTAGCATGATTTGTCCTGTCCTTGTTCTTCGCCTCAAGTCGATCTCTTACATGTTTCCATGAATTATAGTTTCTGTAGGGAATGAGACTGAAGGCACAAAAATAATAATGATGTGTTGAAATTAGCGTGGTGCTGAGACGGGATCCTTGATTTAGACTCATGGCACATTAACGACATTAAAAGGTAAAGCTCCATCCCCCCCCTCCACCTTTTGAGCAGTGACTCTTTCCTGGGCTATATTTACTTATGAAGGGAAACAAATGAGGAAAGATGAAGGTACATGGTGTATCTACTCATACTCCTGCAACAGATGCTCTCGCAGTTCAGCCCTGTGCTGTAACCGCCAGGTCAATGGTCAGATTGAGTGGGTAAAACAGAGGAATAGTGGCAGGAGTCAAGAGGAATGGTCAAGCAGTCAACACCCTGTGGATGCTGAAGTGGGGAAAAAAACTTCAGGTGAATTTTGCATTTTTATCACACTCAGAGCAGCCTGGGCCCCTGGAAAGCTTTTCCCTTGCATTTTCCCCCAGTGCTTGGAGCTGGTGACATGACTGCTTCGTATTTAGCATTTTTCTTTCTTTTTTGGTCTGTTTTCTTTATGAGAATGTAGTGTCCTATAATGGCAGGAGCCCCCTGTTCCCATATCTTTTTCATCTCAGCATCACAGACTTCTTTGGGCTGACAGATGATTTGTCTCAGCCTTGTGACACTACAGTGTTATGAAAACGTGAACCTAAGGAGTAAGTTTTAAACTGAAAGAGGGTAGATTTAGATTAGATATAAGGAAGAAATTTTTCACTATGAGGGTGGTGAGGCACTGGAACAGGTTGCCCAAATAAATTGTGAATGCCTCCTCCCTGGAAGTGTTCAAGGCCTGGATGGGCCTTTGAGCAACCTGGTGTAGTGGAAGGTGTCCCTTGCCCATGGCAGGGGAGTTGGAACCAGATGATCTTTAAGGTCCTTTCCAACCCAAACCATTCTATGATTCTATGATTCTATGGGCTAGATCTGCTTTCCATGTTTCTTCTTAAAAGTGGCACTTGGCTTCTGGCTCATGGCCCCTTGTGCCCACCCCCCATGGTACTGTCTTCTGTTTTATTACTGAGGTTTATAGGGCACTGACCCACATAGGGGAATGATGATGAAAAAAGGCTCTACCAGCCTAGTACAGCAGTCAGTGGCCACCACCAGGTATTGCAGGGGACAGCTGAAAAGCCCTGTGGCAGCCAGAAGATGACCCTTCCCCTAGCTACGTTCACACCTCAGTTTCCTTGGTCCGATATTGCCTGGTGCCCTGGCTGGTGCATGTTCATGTCTTCCATTCCACTGACTTCCAAAATCTGTACTTTAATTAAGTTTATGGCAAGTGAGGATAGTTTGAGATCTGTTTAAATGGCTTTTTCATTTTCTGCACCCTCCTGAGCTCTCAGCCTCAGTCAAGATGTCATGGTTTCTTGTGGTGCAGTGTGCCGTTGCTGAATTATACACGGTACTAAGTACCATTCTCCTGCAAACTTTTGAATTTATTCTGTGAGCTATGTGATATCTAGTAGAAGTTGTACAGTCCTTGCCAACCTGTTACTATTAAGGAAATACTGTTACCTTAACCTAGACTGCCTAAAAGCAGAAGGGAGAGCTGTTTCTAGTTCTCCACCTCCTCCTACTCCCAAAGCTGATTTTTATCTTTTACAGCCCCATTTTCCTGTTCTTTGGGGCTGTTTTTTTAATTCCTGATGTTTTGGGAGAGACCACACAAGCACCAAGGTGAATTGCCTGACCCTGCAGAGGGAGGTGGAACAGGTCCTGGGGCTTTTCTCCTATTGCTGCCCCTAAGCAATAAGGATAATTGCTTCAATGATCTGGCTTGACTCTGGGTTATGAGATGTGATTTTCCCTTTGGCCCTGCCTGCTCTCAGTGCTCCTGGCCCTGGGGCAGAGACAGGCTTTAAGGTGTTTGCTGCTGGAGAAGAGGAGTGTTTGCTTGGCTCTAGCCACTTCTGGTAGTGGTAACCCAATGCACTGCTGCCTGTAACAAGCTCATTAACCACTTCGCATATTGGCTCTTACCTTCTTCTGAAGAACTTCCCACTAGGGCTCTCGCTGTGCATTAGCTTGAGTGCTGCTTGTGTGATGGAAATAAAGTGGCTCAGACAGAACCATGAAGTGTTCTCTTGGGGAATGCTTTAAAAGAGACACAAAACCCAGTTGTGGCCGAGATGTGGTTCCCCTTTTGTCTGACACCGGAGGGCGACAGGAGGAACTGGGTAATGGCCATCATGAACATGGCCGTGGCAGTGGAGAGCACTTAACGTGCGTGGTTAGAGAAAGATGCTTTCGGTCTTAGTGGTTTGCAAGGCATGGGCAATGCTAGAAGAGAGAGAAGACTCTCCCCAGGAGTATGAGCACAAGGTTTTGGGGGAAGCATGAGCAGAAGCATTTAATATCCTATGCAGGCAGCCCCATCCTCTCCTTCATCCTGTCAAGAGAAATGATGCCTCAGAGAATTTACCTTGGGATCTTTTGGTTGGTGCTCATGGGTCCTTGCCCACACGGGATATGTCTCACCCAGCAGTTGAATGATGATGAAGAATGCAGAGCTCTTCTCTTCTTGGAAACACAACCAGCAAAACTCTTTCTTGGAGGGAAATTGGATCAAGTGTTGCAGCATTGGCTCCCTCAAAGCTCCTGGAGGCACTGGTCCAAGTCATCCCTTCTGCAGTGCTTTCACTGGACACAGCAGCAGCAAGAAGCCCTGGTCAGGTCTCAGACTCTTCAGGTTGGCTTTTCACCCCAAAGGAGCACAGTGGGCCTTTTGGGCTGCACCGCCACCTTCGTAGCAGTTTCTCCACTGCAATTAAATCACAACAGGACTCTCTGGCTTTTTGCACGTGGAGCAATGAACTCTATGACCACAGAGTCAAAATCTTGCCTGAGTCTTTGGATGCTTCCCAATATTTGGATGGGATCCATTTACAGTGTTGCTGGGGAAGCCTGTACAATCACACAGCCACTTCCCAATGGCTGGGTGGGTGCTGCCCTCTGGGTCAATCCTACTACAGACCTGAACACAGCCTCACTTCTGCACCATTGCCAAACTGGAATCACTGGACTGGAAATTTGTAATACTGTGATGGGCTGAAAGCAGGAGACAGAACTCACCATGGAGATCTTTTATGAAAGAACACAATGTGCACAAACCTGGCTCAGGACCCTTTGACTCCCAGTTGTCTGAGCAGGTTTGATAATACACGTAATCTGGCTCAGACAGTTTACCGGGAAAAGTTGCGTCAGAGCAGCAAACTCCAGCGCAGCTTGCATTGCAAGGACGCTGATGCCTTTAAGCCATGTGCTTTACAGGTCTCTCGTCTCTGCCTAACACTGCTCACAGTCTATGTGAGGACTAGGATCACACATGAGCCTTCATTAATTGCAGATGGCAACGTTGTTACGGGAGTGGTAGATTTTGTTTTCAGTTTTCTAGGGAGAAGCTTTGCCTCGCTTTCACCTTCACACCGCATCAATTCATCCTGATGTTCTCCTGATCCCCCCCCTCCACTCCACCTCGTTAAAATTGTTGCACAATAATTGTAAATTTTACAGCGGTCAAATTAGATTATTTCCCTTGACACAGAAACAAATAGACTGCTAGGAAATGACCATTTCAGATTACTGGAAGAGTCACACAATACTCCCGAGCCCAGGCCAATTGCTGTTCCCAGTTGCACATGTGTAATCCCAGGGATATCATTTAGGGCTGCGCACATGAAATGAGAGCGCGCATTGTGCCCCAACATGCATAAATAGCAGTGGACCCCATCCTGTGTACTGCTGTCATCAAGTCCAGACCACTGTGCTTATAAACCAAACACAGTAAATTTAATTAAAGGATGATCCCACAACGCTAATCAGATACATGTGCAGATCCCAACCACGGGATCAGGCCCAGAGCTCTTGAGGGCTGAGCCCCATCTGCTGCCATGGACTTGTTTAATAATTTGGGGTCTGAGAAACCACAGGATTAGGCTTTGGGTTCTTTTGCTGCTGAACCAAAGCACATGCCAAGAAATGGACCCACAGGTTTTTACTTCCTTCCCCATGATGTCCCTGAGGCTGGCAGCAGCAGCAAGCAGAGTTCCCTCTGCCACGCCAGGCAGGCAGGTTGCCCAGAGCAGTGCCAGGAGGCTGCTTTGATCCAGCACCAGGCTATGCCCGGGGTGAATTTAGCTCAGACCAGTGATGGATTCACCATGCCACACAGCAGTGAGGCTCTGTTCAGCTCCCAGCAGCTGCCGACACTTCAAAAGGAATATCAACTTGGCATTAAGCCTGCTTGATGCTGTACAGGGTCATCACTGCCTATGGCCATGCTATACCTTGAAGCCTGATATGCAGTTGGGTCTTGGCTCAGAAATGGTGAAAATGAGCTCAAAGGGAGCAGTTTTACCATTATGGGTTGGTGAGCATCATCCCCATAGGAACCATGACAGAAGGAGAGCATCGTTCGTTTGCATGTGGAGACCATAGGTTCATTTGCATGGGTTAGGGGCACCTTAGGAGATGTAGGAGAGGCTTACAGGGCTTTTGACTGTGGTGGGTTTAGGCTACAACCTCTGCGCTGAGAGCCTCAGCTGGAGCCCCTGCTGTGTCTGCATCTGCTGCACTGACACCTGTGCTATGCTCTTTGGTGGAGGAGGAAAGGAGTTCGGTCTGCTTTATTCGGCACCTTTCCTCCTTTGACAGGAGAATGAAAAGCCCTGCCCCGAGTCTCTGTTGTGCAAACAGGAGCGGGGAACCCGATTTTCCATGTGCTGTGCACTGCAACGCTGCCGGTAGCTGCTGCGAGGAGGAATCCGAGATAATGATAGCAGTTATTCCAACAATGTTAATGATTTGTAGAAAGATGAATTAAGCAATGAGAGAGCGCCACACAAGTCTATTATTACCCTGTGCCTAACTCTATTAAAAAGAGCTGAGCTGTTCATCCATTTATGAGCCATTGACAGGGAGGCATATATCTCCATGAAAAAGGTCAGTTTGCTCCAAAATGGTCATGGGCACATTTCTTTCAAGGAGGAGCTTTCTGTGACAGAAAGTCTGTGTTTGGCAGAGGGTTTCCAAATGCAAGACTACCTGAAAGACTTCGTTCCTGCCTTCTGCATGCACAAGGACTTACCTTCAGCTTTTGAGGTGCCAATTAAGGGGACAAGAAATGCAATTCAGCCTTGACCGCTTGCTTGCACCGTGCACATGGCAAAGGCTACAGCCCACTGGCAGAGGGAAGCTTTGCATTTTTAGGGCTGGGACAGAGGCAGGGCACCCTTGAGGAAAGCTGGGTGTTTTGGATGAGTGTTATTCCCCTGCCCCACTCGAGTCTAACCCCTGGGTTTTGCCCTGTCTATCTATCTTGGAGTATTTCAGGAAGCTGTCATTGCAGTATTGAAGTGTCACTTCTTTAGTGCAGTTGGGATGAGACAGACCTGAAGTTTCCTATCGATCTGCAGAAGAAAAACAGCCTCAGCAGCAGCGGGGATAGCATCGCCGGCAGCAGTGCGGGGCTGCCTGGGAGGCGGAGGCAGCCGGCTGCTGGGCCCCCTGCGGTGGGGGAAGCTTCGGTGCTGGCTCCTCACCCCAGTAGGGTGCACACATGTCAAAGAGGACCTGGGCAAAGGGCAAGACAGATTTGCAAGAAGTACTACTGAGCTCTGAGTTTGTTTTCATGTAGCTATTTATAGCACTGAGAACAGATTAACCATGACCACCTCAGTATGGATGCACCAGAGCCTATAAGTCCGGCCCTGCAGTTCTCCCTCAGGCATGCAATTGCACCTCTCTGGTGGCTGCAAAGTCTAGTGTTGTTTCAATTCACAATGACAGTCAGGTCACAATGGCTTTTACCTACTAATGAGCTACACAAGACTCAGCTGGAAACAGTGACCTAGAAGTAAAGCACTTCATATCTCCTTCTGTCTAACAACCTGATGTCTGGTGCTGCTCTGTTCCTCAGAGGAGTTTAGCGATGAAGGCAAAACCCAGCCAAGCTGCAGGTTCGGCTGGTTCGGCTGTTGGAGGCTGTGAAACTTGTGCAATGTGTGATGTGCTTCACAGGGTCTACTCCTGTCTTTCCCTGCCAACTGAAAAGAGATTCAGGAGCGGCTGTGTGCGCGCCCTGAATTTTTGTCGTGTCGTGATTTCTGCATGTTGTGTCACTTCTCTTATGTTGGGCCATGGTGTGTCATCCCTGATGCCATGACATTATTTGCTGACATCTAAGGAAATAAGATGGAAGCAGACTTTCAGCTGTCAGTGCTGCTTAATATTTGCACTATGGTTATGTCTAGAAAGCTGAAGTGAGACAGGGCTCTTCAATGATGGCAGCACAGCAAAAACAAGGTAAGAAGTAGACCATTGCCTGAAGAGCTTTAAGCTGAACATGAAAGACAAGGAAGGCATCGGAGGAAGGAAATATCATGCCCATTGTTTTTCTGATGGCAGCCTGGGCCACAGAAAAAACATGTCACTTATCAGGATCAGAGAAGTCCTCAGCAGGGGAGAGGGATGGACCTTGCTCTGCCTGATCCCACTTCCACGCTTCATTAAATCTGTCCATCCTTGTCTGGCAGTAAAAAGAGAGGCTGTACCAAAAAGGGACTCCAGCACCACACTTTACCCTCTAAACCTTTAAGAGTGGTCTGCTGTCTAGACAAGGCACACAGTGCTGAATATTTTCTCTGATATTTCCTCTTATTGATAATGATGGACAATGCAGGGTAAGTCGCTGCTGAAGATCAAGTGTTTTTCATGACACGCAATCCAATTTGCCCACCTCCTGCTGCCAGCCGGAGCCATGCCATTGTAACTGCTTCATGCAAGACAGGAAAGTTGCTTGTGAAGCTCCTTTCAAGGGACATTGCTTCCAAACCAAACCCAGCATGTAGGTTATGGAAGGTCATAATCTGAAACCAGTGATGGGTGAACAGGTTTACATAAAATAAAAGACAGCCCCGAACCTCTCCTATTGCTAAGACTGCATCTCACCCAACCAACAACCACCTCTTTACCAAGCGAGTTCCAACCTTTTTCTGCAGGCTTGGCAAAATTGCCGTTTGTATTCAAAGTCTGTTGTTATCTGATTTCTCGTAGGGTCTCTCTGGGTGGGTGGGAAGGGCATATCTCTTCATCGTGTTAGCTCTATCATGTTCACTTAACAGGTTTGACAAAGTCCTGTTAAAATCCAGCCGTGTTGTGGGGAAGAGCCTAGATTATATCATCTGACTCCAGATCTTACCGTGGCTTTTCAGCCCTCATAAATTACTGCAATTCAGACAAATGTCTTTTTTGCTAATTCAAACCAAATGATCCTAGAAGACACTTAATTGATATCCTGAATAACTCGTGTCATCTGTCCATTACTCAGGCACATTGTGGCTGTAGTTTCCCAAAATCGATGTGCCTCTGCCTCAATGGTACTAAAGGGCTCAATTCTGCCTCCACGCATTTCCAAGTCTCCTCACTAAAATCACTGCGATAGATCTCTGGAGACAACAGTGAAGGCTATATTAATGAAAATAAAAAGGTTTAAGTAGGGTTGCCCAACACTTTTGGGATCCAACTCTATCTCCCCTCGACACATTACTGCCTGTTTTGTGAGTAGAAGTTCATAAAGCAGTTAAACAAATTAAACAAAGCAACAGGTTAAACAAAGTAGCAGGTTCCCAGCTTGAGTAAAGAGTTTGCTGTGACCTGAGAAGTCCTTTTATACAACTAGAACTGGAAACTTCTGGGGAAAATGGAGGTCCTTAATGAAGAAAATGAGGACTGCCAGCAATATAGTAAATAGTTGGGCCACTATTTTCTTTCAGAGCAGATTATAGATAAGAACCAACAGACACCAAGCAAAATTGATTTCTGTAGCAATTAAACCTACTCACCTTTGAGGATTTTGTTACAACCTCAGAAAAGAGGAGATAAATGCTTAGAAGAGCTGCAGAAGATGTAACAGAGTACTGTGCACCACAGCCAAGCAATTTTGTCTGCTCCTTTGAGTTTCATAGTAGGATGAGGAGATGATGTAGCTGAATATGTGGCAGAGCTGGAGGGGCTAATTGAATGTTGTTTGATTAGCAACCTCCTGAGGGATCTGCTGTGAGACAGATGGAATTTTATCATTACAAGTGCCATAAACCATTGCTGATTGCTGGTGGAGGAGAACTTCACCTGGCCCAGAACAGCGCTGTCAGCAGCAGCAAAGGAGGAAACTGTGAAAGGCTGAAAAGACGGGTATTTAGAAATACCCAAAACAACTGAGCTGACCAACCATAAAATGGAAAATCTCCATGAGACTTTTTTCTACTGTGAAAAAGCAGCTTGTTTTGTAGCAAAATCTACATATTAAGTAGCCCAGGGTCATATATCCCTCAGGAAGGGATGTGCAGACAAAAAAGCAATGGCAGATCTCAAAAGCCACCTGTCAAATCCACTATTTCATCCAGAGGTAACGGAAAGGAGCAGGAGGCTTTTGATTTTGATGAGGCAGAAGATGCAAGCCATATATGCTTTCTAAAAGTCAATGATGGACTTTATGGCCTAAATGTAGAGTTAAACAGCCTGTCAGGTTCCACAGAAGCACGTACAACACCCATCAATGAATATATATCTTGAAGGGCAATAAGAGGACTGAATCCACTGCTGAGTGTCGCATTGATATGTGGGCTTGCTTTGGAGGACTCCTTCTGGTGACAGACTCTTGGTTTGTTTCTCTAAAACACAAATGCAGAAATAAAATACGTATTAGTCCTAGATACCTAGGCCAAAACCAAACCCTGTCAGGTAGAGATTGTTTGCAAGAATTAGAAGGGAAATGTCAAACTAGACCCCATAGATACACTGCTTTTCTGTGAAAATAGATGCAGGCATTTATAAAGGTTTAGGACATTTAGAAGGGAGAATAACATGGATTTATGCAGAGGATGGGCTCACGCTGAAATACCTGCAGGTAGGGTTAGTTCCCCATGCCCTTAGAGGAAGGATTGAGGAGGGGTGGTGAAGGAGGGCATCATTCACAGCTGCTCTTGTCTGCCTGCATTGCACTTTGAGTCCCTGTATTTGAATCAGAAAAAAACAGTTTCCTCTGCAGCAATTGTGCACAAAGCCACAGTGAACCAAGTCTCTTGAGGACACAAGCATCCTGTCCCTCGAACACGAACTGTCAGGGTGGGGTGAGGTGAGGCTAAAAGCTTAGTGGAATGGGTGCATAGCAGCTATCTCTGCAGACAGGTCTGGGTGAGCACAGTGAGGGTCTGATTACCGGGAGAGCAAAATAGGCAATGAGAAGCCTTGGAGATCATCAAAGAGCAAATGAAGCATCACTGAAAGGGACCCTCTGTTTTACAGTGAGAAAAGGTGATGCCCTCAAGTACAACAGAAGGTATTTCAGTCACTGGGGGCAACAAGACTTCATAACCAAATATCTGCCCTCTTGTAAAACCAGAAGTGTTATAAAATCAGAAGTGTAGTACCTGGGGTACCCGGTAGGCAGGGAAAGCATTTACCCTATGGTTGTTCACTTGTGGCCTTTAAATAGGGCAGCCACCTGGGAGGCAACCAATTTATGAAACATACTTAAGTTGGTTAAAAATTATTATCAGAGTTGCTCTCAAATATTTAAATTCCTTTAGAGTCATCACATGAAAATCTGAGATGACTTGGTACCAGTGGAAGAAGGCAAAGAAAGGATTATGAGGAATCTAAAAAGCTATGAGGTCATGGGAAGTGCTTTCCATTTTGACCCTTGCAAAGATCATCAGTGCCACATCCCATGACATTTTGGTATGTAATGTGAAGGCTATTGGAGGGTGGACAGATGGCTTTGTCTTCAGGTCAGTGACTAGGGCAGAAAAGACTAAATTAGCTGGTGAAAGAAAGGAAAGTTGTTGTTCTGGGAATAAAACATTTCCATCACCGCCTAGATGGGAAGTACTTTATTTTTCTGGCAGATCATAGCCTACTTAAAGGATTCTTCCATGGAAACAAAGGTGGGCTGACCAATGCACCCGGCCAGCTGCTCTGCTGCATTTTATCCTTTTCCATGTAGGAAATAGTCTGTAAGGTGAAGGCTAACGTAGACGTCTTCCCTCTGGCAATGGCTGGTACTGCAGAGATTGAGTCACTCGAAGAGAGGACGTACCCTCCCCCAGCAAAGGGAAGGGGTAGCTTGGACACAACACATGCTGTATACACAATAAACATTATTGTACACTCAGAGGCCAAGAATTACATCAAATGCACGGGCCATTTTTTGCCTAAAATCTTTGTGGAGGTGACAAGGACCTGAGAAGTCCATCAGCACGATTTCTTGCAAGGAACCATCTCCTCCTGCCCCTCCTCAGGATCACTGGGATGTTCAGCATGTCGGATTGACCTCTCCTGATTTAAAAATTCATACTGTGGGACATATACACCCAGAAGAGCAGGGATGTCTATGGTGACCTCAGCAACCTCCACTGCTATCCCCAGAAAGAGTAAACCAGCTGTGGCTACACAGAAACAGCGCCTAGGGATTGTGGAGGTTGAAAAGTAACGAGTGTGGATACACTGAAGACTTTCTGAGCAAGGATGGACTTAAATGTGCTCAAGCATTTTAATCCAGCTTCAAATGGCATATCGGAGAGCTGCTAGAAAGGGGGTGTGAAGGAGGTGATTAATGGGAGCTTGGAAAAAGATCCGGATAGATTTCTTTTGAACTATGCCTCAAATTACAATGGATGTGAGCCTGGCCTACCTGCTGATGAGCAGGAAGATAACACTCATTTGGCCTTAATCTATGCCGTCCCGGGAGAAGAAATAAAGCTTGCCTCCTAAATACAAACCACTCGCTTTCATGCAAAGGATGAGCACTGTGTAAAGACCATCCACATAAAAATGCCAGTAGTTGACAGTCTACATTATCTCTGGGCATTGCCTCAAAGTAATTGGACTCTTTCTATTTAAGTAGTGGCTGAGGCTTAAGATCGTATCAGGACAGTGTGTCTAGTGGATGATGTTTAAATATTGGAGCTCGATCCCCTCTTGCATGAAGGAGCTGAGGCCCGGAGCTGTGTGTCTGTGCTGCTTGGGCCCAACATAGAGGCACCTTCTCAATTCCTTGTCTTAACAAGGGGAATACCCCTGCCGTGCAAAGGAGAGGACGTGAGTGCTATGGACAACAGGTATGAAATAGGTGACATGAAAGAGACTCTGATTTTTAAAGTAATGCATGTGAGCTCTAGTTAACACTCTCGGCTGTTTATGGCAAGGGGAGGATAGAATAAAGATGTCACAGAAGTATTAATATCTTATCCAGAGCATTATGGGATGCAACACCCTCATTTTCTGATTTCTGCAGCTCTGTGATAAATAAGACAAGTTCCCACCTGCAGTGCTGTGAGCAGAGTGTTTGGTTTTCTTCAACCAAACAGCCTCTTTGCTCAAGGAACTGTTTTTTTTCCCCACCTTGGTCGAAGCCCTAAGGAGTCTGATCCTTCTTGGGTAAACTCATTCCTTGGATGTATGAAGTTATTTCCTTTTACTCCTTTTTTTTTTTTTTTTGTTTCAAGGAGAGCAAATGAGAAAGCCTGGTCTAAAAGCTGGGCTAGTCTGGAAGACTTTTATCTGCTCCCTGGAGGCTCAGCAGTTGGTGTGGTAGCCCTGGGGAAATGTTTGCGATTGCGTGGGTGCCAGATGCATGCTATAACCCGATCAGCCCTGATTTTGAGCCTGCAAGCACTGTTGGGGGAAGACAGAAGGACCCATGCAGGGAAGCTGAGCTAATCTGCTGATGGAGACAGGGAGCTAAGTGGAGTCTCCTCTTGCCTCCACTCCCATGTCCACACCAGCTCCTACTGCTGGACAGGAAGAAGACCATGCAACAGAAAAGCTTGAGAGCAAACTCACATTGAGCTGATTTGTGTTTTCAGCAGCAATAAAGAAACCCCCAGCCCACTTAGCTGTTCCGCTGCGAGCGTGCAGCAAGGTGTGTGCTTGTGCACGGGCAGGGGCAGTGCGGGACCACAATCTCCTTGCTAGCACCTTTTAAATGTGAGCGCGAAAGAACGCAGTTTGTCTTAGCAGCTGCTTTTTGGAGTTGTCTCTGGCTGTCATTTTTGGGGAGGGACGGGGGCAGGGAAATTGGGTTGGGTGGCAGATGGTGTTAAACAGGAAGGGAGGCAGTGTTTGTTTGCAAACACAGCGAGGTGTCGTTCCATTATTGCCCGGCACTCTTGACAAAAATCAGTGTGGGAGCTTTCTGCCAGCTACCGCAGCCCCGCAACGCTGCGCGGCAGATGAATCAACGCCAACCAGGGAGCAGGTCCCTGCCCCAAAAGTCCTCCCTGGGAGTGCGACAAGCAGGAGCAAACGTGGCAGAGATTCACTGACAGGCACGAACAAGGACAGCAGTGCCCCGTATTTCAAGGCTAGCGCGGGGTGCTGGTGGTGCGCCTTCAGCCAGTCTGCATCTCTAACTGCTTGTTTCTCCCCCTTGCCTTCCTAGGAGATGGAGCGATATCTGCAGGGAGAGAGAAATGCTACCCATCAATGCGCTGGGAGGCAGTGAGCTTGTGTCTTGCTGCGCCCACACGACAGGTTTTAGGCATTTGGGACCACTGCTCAGCTCCTGCATTTCGCCCCATCCCCGTTACAGAGAGCAGGACTGTGGTGGCTCATCCCAGGAGATGTCCCACCCCTTCAGTGGTGGCACAAAAGGTACAGTGGTCATATCTGCAGCTGTGGCAGGTCCCTGCCAGGAGGGACCCCTGCTGCGGATGCCAATAGAGACCCCACCTGTATGGGGAGTATCCTGCACCCTTAGTACCCATCTGGACACACAGCTGCTAAAGCTTTTGCACCCTTTGCATATACAGTATTGCTGTTGACAGCTCTTACAGACCAATGCTGTAGTCTCAGGGGTTTGCACATTTAGGAAAGCCATCTTTGCCATGATCACAGGGGGCTGGGAGGATTGCCGAGGGGTTTAGCTTCCCCTATAAGCCCCTGGGTCACACTCACCCTGGCACAGTGTCGATGGCTTTCAAGTCATCATCCCCAGTGCCAAATGCGGGCAGCACGAGGGACCCAGCAGTGGTGTGCTGAGCCTGGGGCAGCTGGCATCTCCCTGCCTACAGCCCCACAGCACGGTGGGTGCTGGGGAGTTAACACCCCACTAAGCCTGGGGCCGCAGCCAAGGCTGCCTCCATGGGGACTGAGTGGGTTAAGCAGGAAAGAAGAGATAGCAGCCTTTATGAGCACCCTCCTAAGCCATCCCAGACCCTCCTCTTTTTTTTTTATCCTGAAAACATGGTGGTTTAGGCCATTGCTGCTTGCGCTTCTCCTT
Organism: Nipponia nippon; assembly: GCF_047370975.1. Lineage (NCBI taxonomy): Eukaryota > Metazoa > Chordata > Aves > Pelecaniformes > Threskiornithidae > Nipponia > Nipponia nippon. The sequence goes on from NW_028262290.1 coordinate 160,720,365, forward strand.
TCTTCTCCTGCCGGGAGAGCCAGGATTGATGACTCAGAAATTGCTAAAAACATCACGCTCAGCACTGCCACAATCAGGAGACTGGCTTAAAAATCATGAGATTTCTACCAAACAGAAATAAATTCTTTCCCCTTGTCCTCTGGTGTTTTTGGCTCGGGGGTAATTCTTCAGTTGTCAGCTCTGAGGAATGTGTTATTTTATTTTGTTTGATTTTAATGGAAAATGGGGTTCCCATCATGTCTCCAGAAAGGAGGGCTTGAGCACAGTACCAGATCCTGTGCCTCTCCCATGGAAAATGTGAGCGCTGCCCGCATCCAAGTGTAGGAAATACCAGGAAGGACGAATGCAAACACCCAACTTGGCACCATTAGCTCTTATATGAATATTAATGACCAAGGCACCACTGCAGTGAGTCAAGATCTGGGGAGCCAGGTTGTCTCCAGATCCCGTGACCACTTGCCAACAGGAAAAATGAGTGAACTTTCACTGGCTGTTTTTCAGGGCTGGATATTGTACTTTAATGAACAATCAGAAGGCAACTAGCTGGAAAATAACTGGACCTTTAACAGCCTTGGTGCTTAATTTACCATGTACTTTTTCTTACGTTCTTGCTCTCATTGCAGATATTATATCAGCATGGCCGCCTCTCTGACACTGGTTTTATTCAAATATTGCTGTTTCATCTCGCCTCTGTGCCTCACCCTGCTTCCCTGGGCTATTTTGCTGGGTCTGCCTCACCTGTCAGAGCAGCCCATCACTGCCTCCTCACTCACAGCCCATTAGGAAAGGCTGCACTCCGGACACCTCCATTTCTGCGCTAACGCCATGGTCCAAACACCAGCTCCTCCGTTGGATTCGGATTCAACGCCGCCGAGCCCACCCTGCCTCAGCGGAGGGGGCCGTGCGTGGCGGCTGTTTGGATGGAGTCATTTAAATCCGTGATTTATGTGTTCTTCACACTTTAATTGCATCGAGGAATCTCTCACTCTGGCAGTGTCTAATCTCTCGACATTTCACATGCTCTGCCTGTGCAGTGTCAGAAGATGAATAGCCCATTCATATGGGGAGTGCTTCACATCCAGATATGCTGACTTACAATGCTGATAGACTGAAGCAAGAGATGAAGGATAGCAGCAGAGACTGGGTAACTTGTTGTGCCTACCAAACCTCATTGATTCAAAAATAAAATGCACTCTGTGTTTATCGGTAAATGATGGCATTTTTACTCGCATGGCTTTTTCCTTGCATCTCCCAGCAGATCTCCTCCTTATTTGCTAGTCTCTAAAGGAGCTGCAAAGCATATCTTTGCCTTTAGGGTTTGCAGGGTGGTGCTCACAGAGCCAGCTTTGGCAGAACAGGCTATTGAGGAAACCTGAAAGCTCTCTTTAGAATATGTATGTGAGTATTGTTACTCTTTGGCAGTGAATCTGTCACCTGAAATGCCTGAGATTTTCTTAATGGTGCATACACATTTTGCTGGCTCCTTTTCTCTGCTCTCCTTAAAATACATTTGCTCTTGAATACTGTAGGGCTGAGGTCCTAGATTTATTTTTTTGGTATTGTAACAAATAGGAAGAGACCACACCATACCACCAGACAGAGTGGGCGGAAAGAGGTGACTTTATCCTCATCTGAGGAACTAACAGATTAAATAATTCGCCCAAGGTCATACAGAAAGTCTGTATCATCAGATCAGGGAACTGAAACCAGGTCTTTTTTCCGAGTTTTGATAATAGGACAAGTTTTATCATCCTGATCTGCTATATTTTCACACTGAAATACATTATTTACCTCTAGCACAGGTAAAACTTCCTTACAAAGAATATTTGTAAGGAACATGTCCCACATCCAGTCAGCAGATCCACTGTGGATGACTCTCAATTTTCTTCTGTAATTTGTGTATTTGCACTGAAGAGTTTGGAATAAATGAAGGAGTTCATCTGTATTGAGATGTGATACAGCACTGGCAAGAACAGTCGTATCAGACAAATTTAAGTTAATAGATAGATAAATAGAAGCACAATTGAGAAGTTGGCTGATCTGAAATCCCGATGCTTGTAAATCAACAAATGTGAACATTCAGCCGAGGAAGGAGTAGAAGGGAATGTGTCTCTTTCACTGAAATCGTAATGTCCTGTTTATTCCGACCACCCAAATGATAGCTAGTAAATCTTATTTGACTGCCTAATAAATGCTAAGTTACTCGTACAAAAGAGGAGCAGCTTTGGCAGAGTTTGAGGCTTAGCCTAGAGCGGTCCCTGGTCTGGCTGGGACTGGTTAAAGGAGTCTCCTCCATGGCTACTCCTTGATGACTGAGTGTCTCCATAATTTTCAGTTTGGAGACTTTCTGTCACGCTCATATGAAAATTTTTGGAATTTTGGAAACATTACTGAGAGAGGAAAATCAGTTTTGGCCCACATCTATTCTTGAAGTCTGAGGTCAGGAAACAGAGCACAGCGATGGGATCAGAAAGGAGAAGGGGTTCTTCCATTTCAATTCCAGTCTTATGAAGCACTTAGAACATGAAAAAGTGGTGTAATTACATAGGTTTGAGCAGTCATATAAGTGAAAGGCAGGAAGAGAGGCCTGTCTGCCATAACCCAGGTGTAGACCAGGGGAAGATGTGTGTATTCAGCTGTCAGAGATGCAAAGGACTCTTCACTCTAACTCACTGGCTGCAATTATGTTCCCAATGTTCATTTTCTGGGTTGAAGTTTCCTGGCAATATCTCTGCCACTACATGAACTGTCTTGGAAATGTTGATCATATATAGCTTAAATGATATCTTTTTCTTCTTCTAAGATCATATGAAGATATGAAAAACTGGATTTATATTTTTTAACATAGAAATCACAGTTGGCCTGTGTTTGAATAGACCAGCAAATAACTACCATTAAAAGGTGGGATGGGACTTGGAAATGGGTCTAACACTAAGATTGCTTGTTTATCATTACAACGAGTGACAGGATGAGATGCTGTCTACTTTAATTTCCACTAATTTGGCAAGTTACTGGAGTAAATCTAGGTGCAGATTTTCAGAAGATCTTGGAGGCTTTTGAGAGTGTCTGAAAACCTAGCTCTTATTTTAGGTATCTAAATGGGAATCAAACACTTATAAAGTGATCTAGCCCAGTTGTGGGTGCTGAGCACTTAGAAATCTGGCCTTCAGTTCTCGAGAATATCTGGCTGCTAACATGTTTTAAGACTGAGAAAAGCATGGCTAGAACATCAAGCCAAAGGAAACAATTTGTCTTGTAATGACAGGGTTGAGAGGTAGATGATATTCTTTTAAATAAGTACAGTACCTAGGTCTGGATGATCTCTGCTTCCAACTAGATGAGGATATAAAGACATTGGTAATGAGATTCATTACAGCAGCTTTCTAATCTCTTTCGCTACAAAATACATTACATTTGGAATTTAACTGTGTGTGCAGCACACCAGGTGGCCAAGCTGCTTTTACTGGGAGAAAATAAAGAAGCTGAAATGTACTGCTATATAGTGCTCTTAATGCCTAATAATGTCATAGAGGAAGAAGTATGTTCTTGCTCTCTGTTGCTGATGACTGCCGAGCGAAGTACATGTTATACAAAGTCACATATGCTGGAGAATAACGCTGCTGCGGGAGCCCTTAGCTCACTGGTATGTGACACTGCAATGTGATTAGGAAAGAAATTACATACTGGCAAAGAGCTTTCCCCCATTTTGGGAGTGAGAGAGAAGAATTACCCCCTTGGAAATGTTATATCTGAGTGAATTTACTTTTCCATGGGCTGATATTCTTCTAAGGAAGAAGGATGTTCTAACTGTTGCTCAGCAGAAAGGACATTTTTTTACTTTATTGGCTTGAGGTGGCCACGAGGTCGTGGGCCAAATTCCACCTTGGGTGAAGCAGGGAGCGTTTCACCAGTTTCAGGGGAATTTGAGTCTGAGGTTTGTGTTGTTCTGAATTTGAATGTGGAGACTTAAAAATAGGGCTTCTAGTTCACATCCCAGTCTCTGAGGTGTTCTTGCAAACGGTGGAGGTGTGTTGACATGGCAACTCCCTAAATCTAGCCCTGAATGCTGTAAGCTTAGCTCCTGGCCTACCAGGACTCGAAACTCTTCTGAATCAGAGACTAAGTCCAGGCTTTCTGTCCATTCAGAGTGACACTATCATACAGGTGAAGTTGGTCTATGTGGGTTTTTCTCCTAATCTCATAAAAGCCCTCAGAAATTTTGCATTTTAATTTAAGAAGAACAGAGCTGGCCTGCTCACCTGTAGTATTTGGTGATAATAAAACTGTGGCAAACACCCTTTCTCCCCTTCTAGTACCTAAGCTTGCCGTGATACAGAATTACTTTACCTTTTTCTTTCCCTCCTCGTTCTTTTTGGTGCTGAGCAGAAGTTCTGGTTGGTTTTGATAGGCAACTGTGGATGGGCTGTGAAGCACAGCATGAGTATTGAATGCTCTTCCCAGCTGTTTGTTGTGGATCAGATTCACTCTTTGTCATGGGCTGGGATCCAGTTGCAGGACAGATGCTTTACAGTTTTGTTTATTGGATTTGCTACACAAAGGGCTGTGCTTCGCATTGACAGGGAGCAGGTGGTTTGTAGAAAGAAAAAACCCCATGTTTTTGTAGGTTTTTTTACTGTTTACAGATTCTTGTGACATACTGATTGCAGCTGGATGCGCAAAAGGCAGGGCTGGAGGTATCCATGCAGCCTGCCATCCCACAGCACTCAGACACAAACACTGATGGCACCAGAACTTCTGCTTTCTCCAGAGCTTGGGGATGCTCACACTGTGGCCCGTGGGCAAGCTTGGCTGGCTTATAACCTCCTTTCCCTTACCCATCTCCCATGACTTCTTACTCCTCTTAAAACTGCCAGCCATGTGGGTTTCTCCGGCAGTCTACCATGTCAGGTCCCAGCAACCCTGGAGAACCCCCTAGGAGTGACCAAAATGCACCCAACCCTCACCATGTAGTACCTATGTACATGCATGTGTCAGGTCATGTAGCAGGTCTGCTTCCACCTCTTGTCATGGACAGGACGCCTGCCTGTCATTGCATGGAGGAAACTGTCATTTTGGTGACAATTACGTTGGATGTCTCCTTAGTCTGTCTTCACTGATGTCATGGATGTTGCTTTGAATGGAAGGAGAAATGAAGTTATCGAAATATGTAGGTAAATGGAGCATGGATTCACTTGAAAAGACAGCAGGAAACTGAACAGACCACTAAAGCCTGACTTTTGGTTTTGGCCCCAAATAGAGTTGAGCAGTGGCCATGTTCCCTTCAGGACCTTCTGTTTCCTTCATCATGTGACTAGACATGAGCCCTTGTGTGGCCAAAATTTAGGTATCTCCAAGTCCTTGCTGGATCTCTGACCATAACAGTCATATAAAGGTATGCACAAGAAGTTTCCCTTATGGGACTGAGGGATACCTATGTGAGGTCTATTTGAAATCCCACATCCCTAGAGACTCCAAAGGAAAGAGAAACAGCAGCAAAAAATAGACAAGTTTGGGTAGCAATCCACGGAATGCCTTCACCATATAATTTTAAAGCAAAATCCAGGAGGGATATGTCAAAATATAACCATATAAAAGACTGAGAAGTCATTGCCGTCAGGACATTTCCATGCCCTTCTGCCTCCACACTACATTGGTTGTGCAGACCACAACTGGTGATCTCTCAGGGACTTTTCCAAGCAGTGCTAGCCAGTTACACAGAAATGCTTGGACAGTGGGACAGGCATTCAGACCCTTGCTCATATAAACATAAGCTGAAAAAACAGACTACCATGTAGTATGACTGCCATTCTGGTGTGCTTAGCCATGCAATTATTTCTGCATATCAAAGCATAGATAAGAGCATTTTCACTCATGTGTGTGTGCAAGAAGCACTGGTGAAGCTGTGTGAAAATCTCCATGCCCTGTTCTCGGCTCATGCAGTTGAAGGTAGGATGAGACGTGTGGTTCCGGCAGCGCGAAGAGTAGATGAGGAGCCAGGATCCTTTTACTCATAACTGCGATGATCAGTGCGTGAGCAAGCCTGATGTCAGCATAGGTTTGTATAAACTAGTCAAGCTAATTAAGTGTGAATAGGTGCGGATTTGGGAAAGATCAGCCTCTATTAGCGGCAAAATAACAAACAGGAAAAGGAGCTGACTTTGTGAGACTGCTCACAGCCAGCAGGTTGCCTGGCTCTGGGCATGAATGAAGAGCTTCTGTGGAAATTTAGGAACTAAGGAGAGAAATTGCTTTACTTTAATATAGGGAGAGGTTAACAGGCACCCACTGGAACCCTTTTAATTGGCAAGTAGACTCGTGGAGGCTGGGACATGTTAAACAATCGTCCTGGTAATCCAAAGCACAGTTAGGCTGAAAGCGTTCACATCCATCTTGTGAATTCCTTAAATAATAAACACTGGACAAAGTTCAATAAACAACCAGATCAAATCTCGCTGAGGAGGCACTAGGAAAGCAGCTAGACAGAAGTGTCTATGGGGCAACGCTCTGCAAACGGGAAAATTGCACAGGGACACAGACTGGAACTGATGTCTGCTCTGGAAGGATTTACTGGCAACGTGAGGTGAAGTGTTTTGGGCAGGGCAGGTGCTTTTTATTCATGTTTTGAAGCAGGAGTTAGAAAACTTTTCCAAGGGCTGAATCAGCCTTTCGGACTCGTTTAGTGGACCAGAAATGAATGTCAGTCTGTAATAATGCCAAAAAACAATGTGTCCATGAGCTGTATGAAATGGAATTGTGGCTTGTGGAAGGGCCTCAAGTTCTCCATTCCCACCTCTAAAGTAGGTGGGATTAAGTGTAACAAATCTCTTTTCCACAGTCTTCCTCATTCTCTATTACTTCTCTTTATTGGGGAAAAGTTTAGTGTCCCTAAATCACCATCAACTCAAAGTATGCCGTCCCTGAAGCATCATTATAGTTCCTTGCTAATGAAAGTACTTTTCTAAACTCCTGGCATGAATCTACCATATGGTGCCTTCAAGAAATCCTGTAGCTGGGATGACTGGACCAGTTAGCTTTGTCCCAGCTGAGTGGTAGGGATTAGATGCTGTGGCAGGATGACCCCAAGCACAGGCAGCTTGGGGACACCCACGGGAAGCAGCTGTAACCCATCCCATCCCTCTCTCCTGGTGAATCCCAGTCCAGGCCTGGTAAATGGGGTTTATGAAGTGGCATATAGGGCTGGGAGGAGGTAAGCTGTGGTATTGTGCAGGAGGGTGTATAGGTGGGTGGGCTTTTTTGGGGATGTGAGGGATGTAGACCATGGTGGGATCTGTGGGGTCATACACAGGAGGGCAGTGGTGCCATGCATGGGGTTGAGGCAGGTGGGTAGCTCATAGAGGAGGGTTGTGGAGTTGTGCAGAGGGATCAGGGTTCGCTTACAGACATTGTATTGAGGTTGCTGATGTATCCTGGATAAATATTGCTGTGACATTACTGTCCTTGAAAAGGAGAAGGTTTTGGTATCTCTTTTTTAGCCAAAATGGAGATCTCTGAGCCTTGTGGATATAACACACTTGTCATGTTTAATGTGATATGTGTGAACCGCTGGCTTTCCTACAGCCTACCTGTGCTTTCGCCTAAGCCGTTATGCCAGGCCCCTTATCATGCAACACTTTGCTGTTTGCACCTTGCTGATGGGTTGTCAAGACAGTGCACAGGAATGTCAGTGCGCAGTTTGTCACCGTGCCATCAGAGTGGAAACAGGCGGTGGTGACAAGCAGGTCTCCTTCCCTGCCCACCTCCTCCCTGCTCTGCTGCTCCTCACAGCTCACGGCAACATCCCCACGACTCCTTCCAGTTCTTTCTCACCCCTTGCAGCAGGCGGACATGACTGAGGGGTCTTCGAGTGCTCTGGGTCTCTCCCGTGGATTGGAGGATGGAGTTCAGCCTTTCCCTGCCATGGCATCATGATTCCCAACCACAGGGCAGCCACACGTGGAGGAGCACCTGGTCCCTGCCATGAGCACTGGAGGGATGACAGCCCACCCAAACGCATTGTGAACATGGGTATTGATTTTTGCAGTGAAAAACAAAAGAGGAAAAATTTTTTCTCACAATCTCATTCTCTGCCATTATGTCCAAATGTAAAACCAGTTAAAAAAACAAATAATACTGGTGCTCTTGTGACCAAATGGCAGGTCGATATTTGGGCCTTGCAACGTTGTTTCTGTTAGGATGAGCAAGCAGTGACATGGGCCAGGTACTGGACTGATATTATTTTGTTTATTCACCAAAAAATGCCAACAAAATCCTGTTTCCCTAAATGAAGGGGAGGCAGTGAAAAAGCTCCAAGTGCAAGCAGCTCATCTTTTTGTCCCTTCTTAAGACTCTGCTTTCATAAGACTTCATGTCACCAGCATAAATCCTTGGCTAAGCATGGCCAAGAGCAGGGAATTACTCCTTTAGGAGATTTCGGACCCAGCCAGGGGAAGCCGATGTGGGGTGAGCCTGTGGGGTGAGCCTGCATGGTGAGCCTGCGGGCAGCACTGTGCAGTGCTCCTGGATCAACACAGCTCGACCGAAGCTGACCACTGGCAGAGGCATTCGCTGCAATGGAGTCAAGCTTGATATTTCATCCAAATCCTCCATATCTTGGTGAGTTGCTCCCCAGTGCCTGCTAGTGTTGTTAGGGCAAGTGGCAAGCAGGGAACGGACCCTGTGTGTCCTGCTACCGTTCATCCCCTCACCCAAAGCACTCAAGTATGAGCAAGGAGGACCTTGACTCTGCAGATGAGCTCTGAAAGGTGAAACAGCAGTGAGCTGTAGGTATTTATAGGTGGAGCCTTAATGGAGGAGCACCACTCATCAAATCAGTCAGGTTGCTGGCAGGGCTGGTTGTAAACAAGCTAATGCTGAATTGCCATCAAGTCTCAAAAGGACAATAGCCTGAGTAAAACACCAGTTTATGGTTGTGGTGGGCTTTGAATGAAGTGACCTCTACGCTGGGCCTCCAGGAAACGAAGCAGGGGAAGCTAGATGGGAGCTGGATCAGGCAGGTTTCAGTTGTGCCTTTTGAACACAGAGAACATACCAAAATATTACACTCAGAAAGGTGAAAGGGAGTACCTGCTGTGGTTTAAAACACTCTCTCACCTGCCTCCGAAGTATTTTAAAAAGTGAAGGAGAATGTCAGACCTCTGTCTTGCATCAAGAATGAGTTAATTTCCTATAAAAGTATGAATATTTTTCACGACCAGAAGAGACAGCCTGGAAAGCACAGAGCTATCTGCAACAGGGGATAATAGACACACTGTGCTATATGCAGTTTGTCCTCCAGAAATGTTGGCTGTGTCTTTAGCTGCTTCCCAAATCTTGGTCCTAGGAAAGTCACTGGGATCTCTCCTCCTGCATTCAAGTAGGTGAAGATTCTTGCTGAGGGACTCTTCTGCCTGGGTCTAGCTCTGCTGAGCATGTTTGCTTCTCCCACGGAGGTGAAAGAAGAGTCGCCACTTGTAGGAAAACCTCCTGCTGCTGCTCCTCTGGGGCTGATGTTCCTAGAGAGCAGAGCAAGTTCCTACATGAAACAGGGTGAAGGATTTACATCTACACAGCTTCAGACGGGATTCATCTGGCCTAGTTTATGCATCTAAAAGACAGTTTTAGATACAAACTTAGGCAGTCTGAGTTTGAAGCAGTCACTCTAGGCATCTTTTATAGCCAAGGGAAGGAAAATTCAGCTCCTCCAAGAGATGCCTGCAGAGCCCCTGTACCATTTGAGCTCTTGTCTGGCCACCATAAAGAGAAAGCTCTGGTCCAGATGTCTGATTTACAGAAGCCTAAGGTATTTGTGATCAGACCCAAATCAGCCAAATTAGGTCTGTTCTCCTTTTGTCTTAATGATACAAATCTAAGGAGGAAGCGATGTGTTGCTGCAAGAATAATGCCAGCAGGATTTCTTCATTTGCTATGTTTCCTAGCTCCAGGGGGGACAACAAACTGCATGGGTGATGAGTCAAGGTTTCTGATGCTCCGTTCCTGGGTCAGCATGGATCCAGTCAAGTGCAGATTTGGATCAGCTTGCTACGTGGGTGACAGGGACCTGAAGTGGACCTTGCTTAAACAAAATTGAATGACCCTGGGGTGAATCAACACCTAGAAGCTTCTTCGGGTTTTTTTTTTACCTAAATCTGACCATTTGGAAACATCGACTCATTGCATTACTGCAGATAGAGCCTGTTTTTTTGTACAGTGTAGCTCAGCTGGTCCTTCTCAGAGCTTGCAGCATCTCTTGTGGGCACTGGTTGCTGGGCCAGTGTATTCATGTAAAAGTTTTGCCCTCTGTGGGATTGGGTAAATATGCCTTTCTCAAGCTGCCCTTGAAAAGTGGCCAGATCCCTGGATTCAATTTGCCTGGACCTAGCAGACAATGGGATGACAACATGAAGGATTTACGGGATGTGCCTTGAACGTCTTTGAAGTCAGCATCCTCACAATACAGGGACAAAATTTGGTTCCGGTTGCAGTAACCTCAGACTTGTCACTGTATCTTTTAGCACCATCAGAGCCACACAATGTAAATGTTTATTGCCCCTTTTCATGGGCCTGTGGCTTGTGTTTTGAGTTTCATGCAATGCAGTGAGGAGGGCCTCCGGAGAGCGGTGTTATAAAAGAGCCAGAAGCCAGATGTGTGTGAGACTCCAGCCCAGAGAAAAGTCCCTGCAGTTTGACTCTGTCAGGGCAGCAGGGTATTGACAACAAGGGAAAATTGAGTCGACCGTAGGATGCCATCCAGTCTTTAGGACGGACAAATGCATGTAATCTTGGTCGGGGCTGTAAAAGCAGCATTGCTAGGCTGGAGGAGAGGAATGCGTGGCTGGGAAGCTGCGATAATGGAAGGAGGAGCTCAGAAGAAAGAAGAGAGGAGCGGCATTCGCTTTCCCTATCTGTGAACTTGATGCAGAGAGACATTCGTAGTTTCCAATAAGCAGTTCATTTATCTTAACTTAATACCTTTTTACTCCATCGCTAGAAGAGTGATCCCAATTAAGGCAGCACAGCAGGGCTTCCTGTATAAACCTCCTAACATCGCCAGTTACGTTATTTGCTACAACCAGCCAGAGTTATGATCACCAGTGAAAAATAAGCTTCCTATCTGGCAGCTGGCCAGATTCATCCTAGCAAAGCGGCAGAGTAGAAGGACTGAGAGAGGGAATGCATTGAAATGTAAAACAGTTAACATTTCTACAGTATATGTCAGCATCCACCAAGCAGTGTGGGCAATTAAGTAATGTTACATTGTACACTTCACCTTGGAAGAAAAGCTCATTTTGATGGAATAAAATACCCAAATGCCACAGACTCTACTGCCGATTTCACTTCTAAAGCAGTGTTTTCCCTTCTATGCACAACGCTTAGCACAGAATTAAGAGAAAAAAAAGCAGCATGATTTTAGACTCAGAAGATAAGTAAAAGTGTGGGCCCTCTGCCAAGTTTCTCACCATTTAGCAGTACTGAGATGGGATAAAGAGCAGATTTCTGACTGCTTCCCACAGCCACTTTTCTCGTTTTGCAGAGCTGTTTTATATTAGAAAATTGTTGAAGATCTTTCATTGTGTCTTTTCTTTCCTCTGATTTAAGGGATCTTCGTGTCTCCTCCTCCCCCTGCTTTTCAGTGGAAGCAGCCTCTCTAGGGGCCCTGACCTCGCACTGCATGGGAGCAGTTTGCTTGCAGGAATGATAAAGCTCTTCAGGAGAGTGACCAGGGAAATTGGTTGTGGCTGCATCCATGAGTCCTGCTGCACTACTTTTTTTTAAGGTAGGGGTGTCCCAAAATTAAATGTGATAGCACTGCTGGAAATCTTCCACATCACCCTATGGACAGCCTTGAAACTGGGTGGTGACTTCACTGAAAAAATAAAACAGTGTATGTGCATCTAGGCCATTAGTCTGAATTACTGAACTTGAGAGATGAATGGAAATTGCCTGTTGCTTGAGTTCACCAGAAAAGAAAACCTGTCTTTCAAAAAAAAAAAAAAAAAAAAGAGAGAGAGAGAGAGAAAAGGATATAAGCAAAAAAACGTAGTCTCTAAATTCCTGTGGGTTCTATTAAAATTCTTCCTCTGCTGGCATGTTATTGGAGAGCTTTTAGCTTTGAGAACTGACTGTCCAGTACTGCTGGCTTGTCTTTTCTAAAACCTGGATGCTGACTGGAACCAGATGAAAAATTTTAACTGAAATGCCTATTAGGGAACTAATTCTGGGAGGAATTCAACAGACTTTCAGGCTCATTTCTGATACACTCAGATGCTGAATTGGTAAAGGGATAATGTGCATGCTGCAGAGCAATAGAAGGAGAGGAATGGGGAAGGAGACAACAAAAATAAAGTGGCAAAAGTGTTTGCAGGGCTGGGAGATGGAGAGGAAATGTTTTAACTGGGTCTTCTTTTACCTTTGGTCCATGAATCTCATGAATGTTACTGTTAGTTTAGCCATTAAACATAACAGGATCATGAGATTCAAGGAGGAAAGGTCCTATTTGCAGCTATGCTGAAGTTTCTGAGAGGTGTTTTAGATACATAAACTGTTGTTATACAGGTGTAAAATGGCTTTTTCCTTTTTTCTAAACCCCTCTGTTTGGGGCATTGGAACCTGGTGCTGCATCTTCCTTTGATGTGGTATTTTGGAAATTTGTTGGGCTCAAATTCTGAATGCAGGCTCTGCTCTTAACACTTTGAGGGTGTAGGAGGCTAGCTTTGATATTTTGCATAGGTTCTGCTGAACCTATTTCAGGCTGCAGTTTGATGCTTTACACAAGAAAATAGCCTGAAGAAAGTGACATTTAAAACCTGATTGTTCATGAACTACCAAACCCAGGAGAAATTGTGTGTAATGGGAGTGCTGGGAATCCCAATTTTGTAGAGATTACCTTCTGGTCATCAATTTTATGCTTCTGAATAGTCACTGGTCATTCATACTAGGCAGGGAATCAGTTTTTCAGACTTCCCAGAATACCCAGAAAAGCAAAACTGGGTTTCTCAGGCAGCCAGGACCAAATTACTCCCAAAAAAACACCATGTCTAACTGTGGGACACTTATTCAGATGGCAACAGAAAGTCCCCCTAGAAAGTGTCCGTGTCACCTTAGGAACATCTGAGCCACGGGGACTCCACGGGATTCAACTGTCAAACACAATATGTCCTTCTGCCACCACTTCACCATGGGGTATGTTGCCTCAACCTGCTAAACACTTTGCTGTTCTGGACATGTGCAAATTGCTTTCTGAGCTTTGTCTTATCATTTATCTAGAGCTTTTTTGCTAGCACAAAACCTCCTGTTCTTTGTCTGAGGTACAGCTCTGACACAGACAAAATGTCCAGAAGGTCTAAGGCACCAGTCCTGCAAGGACTCGGCCTCCTGAACACATTGACTTAATTGCAACTACCTGAGCTTATTGTTAAGCATACACCCAAGCCTTTCCTGGGCTGAAGCCCAGATTAGTAACCAGGACAATAAACTGCTGGTGGTGGCTTAGAATGCCAAGTAGCAGGTTTAAAATATTTAGATGTCCGGGACCTGAATCCAAAGAAAACAGATTCTATATTTCCATATTCTGAACTGACCTGTATGACACAAGGTCTTTTTTAGTGTTCCCGCAACACTCTTTTCATGCTTATTCCTTGTATTAACTGGAAAATGAATGTACTGCCTGGGGTAGCAGCTTGGTTCACCTTCATGGAACGGCTCTGGTGGCACACCAGCTCGAGCAGTAGGCTAGCAAGATCTATGCTTTTCCTGGGTTATTTTCTGTTGTGTTTGCTGTTATCTTACTTATCTCTTTGGCCTTTTAATGATTGCAGTGGTTGTGTTAGTTTGCAGCAACATTCAAAGACCATTATGTGTTTCCAAAAATCTTTGGCTATAAATCAATGTTAATTGAATGCTGCAGTTGCCAATGTGTCCTGTTACACCCAAATCATGAACATTATGACCCTTATATCCTTCTTCCAAACTTCTCTTTGTCCAGCTAACACACTTTTAATGCCTTTTTAACCATCTGAGACTATTAATCGTGGCAACTCCAAGCACCTTCTCCTGCTGTTGTTCCCCATATGGCTTCCGAACTGGGACCCAGGAGTTTGAATGGTGTGTAGCTACGGCAAGTCCTTCCCATAGTCAATGGGAGTTGGAGAAGAGTGGGTGATGGATCGGGCCAAATGAACTAGTCACTTGTATTTACGAACATGGATGTGGCAGGTTGGGAGACACATGGTCAACTCCTGCAACTGTGCTTGTGAGGATTTAGTCCACTCCCTTAAAAAGCAATTCACATGCTGTTCCTTAGTAAGATTCTTGGTCTGTTTAATAGGACAAATTAATCCTCTGCCTGACCTCGGTGAGTTTTATAGCAGCACTGCATGTAGCTCCCTGTGCTGAGCCGAGATAGCTCTGGGTAAAGCCAGCAGTGGGAAGAACCGCTCTGTCATTTGCTTAAGGATCACTGCTACAGGCACAAAACACCATCGGCAAAATGTCCCTAAATGTGAAATCCTATTACACGTTCTGGAGAATGAGTACAGAAAATACCCCCGTGTAAGCTGAGATACCGAATACCCCAGTACCAGTGCCCTGAGTTCTAGTTCCTTGTGTGGTGTCCTGGAGCTATTTTAGTCCAAAATAATCCATGAGGACTTCTGTGAGCAAGGGGCTCTTCTGTGTACAAAAAGCCTGTGCTAATATGTGATATGGAGAGCAAATTCAGCCTATGGCTCAAATGCATTACGCAGTCTCTGGATTTCCTGAGGCTGTGAGAAATTAGGTAAAGCAAAGCTCTGACAGCCCCAGCACACAGTGGTTACCCACCAAGAAACTCATATTGCCCTTGATGGGGCAGGGTTTTACCCAAGATATGGAAAGTTCCTGTTCCTTCTTGTCCCCGTTTCAGCAAGAGGGGAAATGAGGTTTCAAGCCTGTTGTTGCTCTCACTAATTCTACTTCTCTCAGCTAGATGGGTAAAATTCATCTCCACTATAAACATCTTCAAATATTTACATACAATAACAATTATGGACATTTTGATTTAAATGATTAAAACACCAGGCTTGACTAGACACTAATTGCTATTGATTGTTTAATGATATTGTGGAATAGTAATGCAGGCTTCATATTGACAGTCAAAAGCAATTGACCGAAAAGTCATTATCCATTTTTAGCCTTACAAGTAAACTGCCTGAATTTTGATTGAAAAATATTGTACTAAATGTAGAAAACCTCCTAAAGAAAAAGGATGAAAACTCTAACCTCCATATTATTGAAAGCATTTAAATTACTCTTCTGACCACACAGCGGGAATACAAGAAGAAATTTAACCTTCATTTCCAGAAGGAAGCTTTGACTACAGTCAGTGGTTAGAGCACTAATCTTTTGGTTCTGGGACTGGGATTTAAGTTCCTTCTCTGATTTTTATGTGCAGTATGTTTATGGCCTCATCTCACTCCTGTAATTGGCATTGCATTTCATCACAAAACCATTATACATAATTTAGCTGTGTTCTTCATAGGTCAGACCTGAGTAGAAGGTCACATTGGAGCTACCTAAACCATATGCATTCTGAAGATAAACACTGAATCTTGATTTTCATTTCGCTGCCAATTCTTTTTTCTTTTTTTTTTTTTTTTTATGGGAACGGGGGAAGGGAGGATCCAAGGAAAATCCTGAAAAATGCTGTATTTTATCAGTAGCAGTATACTTTTAGTGTTCTTTGTGTATATTATTATGCATGCAGCTTGCAGCATAATATAGAAACCTACTGGGTAAGATCAAGGGTGTACAAATTCACTATCTTCTCTCTGATCATGACCAGTATGGGAATCGTGGTGATATTATTGGTGCTAATGTTCCTCAGAGGCGTATGCGAATTAAGGCAGAATTGAAGCAGAATGATGGACCTACAGGATGCTGAGCCCTTGGGAGGATCAGAGCTGGACCAGGGCTTGCACAGAGCTAACCAGTTCCAAAATAATCATCCTGAAGTTGGCCAAGCCCAATTTCTGCATCTCATCTCTCCCAGTCATGTTAGTGGTTGTCCAGGTTTCAATCCAGACCCAAATTCAGGAACCAGGTTATTCATCTCCAGAGAAGTGACCTCAGTGGATTTCAGTTCAAAAGTTGAATTCTGCTCTTCCTAGAAATAGGAAGACATAGTTAACATGTGAAACAGGAATGAAACTTGAATTAAAGGAAGGATTTGAGGAAGTGAGGATTTCATTTGACCTGGTAATTGTAGGGTGGGCATTAGCTAAATGATCCAAATGTCCAGAAACCTCCAGCAGTTTCCCACACAGGCAATTTCCAGAACTTCTCTACGAAGGGGTCAAAACACGGCTGGGTGAATTGCAGCAGTGAGACCGGTGGGCAGAGCCATGAGAAAATCCAGGCATGCATACAGCGTGGAGCCTGGCACCCAGACGGGTATATCTGGAGTATTTCTTTGCCTTTTAGCTGTTTGCACTGGGGTGAGGCTGTCTTCCATGCCTAGACTGACTTGATCACAGTGGGGAAAACAGAGCGGCTCCACCAATAAACTCAGGAGAGAGAAGCACAATTTATGCACTTAAATTAATTGAGAAAAACATACCTTTTCTGTGTAATTAATTGTGATACTCAGGAATCTTTTCTAAGAAACTGAAAACAGTATTCTAATTAGTACACTGAAATCTCATCTTCTCTCCTTGCTCGAAGTACGAAGCTATTTCATTACCACTCCAAGAGGATGGGCTGCTAAATAGGATGCCTCAATCAATAGTAAATCACAACTGCTTTTCAGGGCTTTAAGAATATAAGAAGATACACTTTGATAATTGCGCTGTGACCCCATTATATGACAGGTATATGACTGCTGCTAATGAGTTGTCATAAAGTAATATGAAAGCAACCAAATCAATTTATAAGTAGTAGTTTTGTTTTGAAACAATTCTGAATATATTTTCCTAAATAGAATATTCAAAAATTACTTTTAAACACTTTTCTGCAGGAAATGTGGAAAATATTTGCATATGCTACAATTAAGAAGGAAAATGAATATTAAAAGGTTTTACCAGCCCACCAAGCACAATTCATGACCTTCCAGCCTACGAATGCTATAAGGTTTGCTTCAAGGTAAGACCAATGTTTTCAAATATCTGTTTTCACTGGCAGACCCCTGAAATCTAAACATAATCGACTAAGTAGCCTGATGTTTATAAGACTGTTGAACCTTCAGAGGCTATAGAAGCTGAGAACAAATTTTATTTGTTTTTAAGGCCAGAAAGCCTTCAGAACAGCTCAGGAAAAAAACCATCATGTAGTTACCATACCAGTCCTAGTGGTATATCCACCTAAAAATTTCCTGCCAGAAATAAATCTTGTTTTGGCTGTGATAACTCAGTCTACGGGGAATCTTACTTTATCCTTGGTATTCTCCTAAATTTCTGCATTAGTTTGCTCTTAGGAAAGGAAAGGAGCAGGGGCATTTTTCTATTTAAAATGCGTTGAACTGCCAGGTGCTGAATCTAGCTGATAATGTTTCTCTGCTAAAAAGTCCTTTAGGACCTGGTGTTCTCTCACTACGAAGATGCTTGATGATGCATAATTATCATCAAGATTGCTCAGTTTTAGGCTCAGTTCTGGGAACTTTGGTCCTTTCTTGCAACCTTGCAGACTATTGCCCTGTTTGGGAAACGAAGGGAAAAACAATATCCTCTAGTGCTCAGTGGCACTGAGAAGCTGGGAGTCAGGTACTCTGCTCCCTGCTTTTGAATGATAAAAGAGATGAGCCTAATATGGGATGACAGCTTCTCTGATGTGTGCAGTTCTTCTCTAACACCGTGTTCATTCCCTGTGCTGTTGTTCTTACATGAACAACACACGTGAAGCAGATGGGCTTCTCCTCTCTGTGAGCATTTAATAGTAGGGTGGAAAGTCATTGGCCAAGCCTGGCTGCTTCATTTGTGTGCTATTTCATTGGAATTTTAGGTGCCTTATCCTGAGGAAGAAGGGAGATGATATAGTCCAGGTTGCCTAATGTACCTAAGTATCTTTTCTTATAATAGAGTCTGAGCCTTCTGAACAACTGCAGACTAGAGTCCAGCCTACCTAAGTTTGATGTTTTCATCCTCCATACTTAGGAGATCTTTTCTGGACTGCACATAGGTCCAGAGGACAATTCAATCTGCTTTTGCCTCTTTGCCTGACAATACTGGGAGGCAGTGGGAAGCCCTGGATGCCACCACTCAGCAGGGAATCTGGTCTGCCAGGCAAAAAAAAAAAATGGTGTGTGATGGTGACAGTAGCAACGCTGCTATTTTGTACAGTAGTGTATCCAGCCAGGAGGAAGACCCTGGTCTCTAAGCTGTGCTCAGCAGGAGGGGGATGGCACCCCTTCTGTCCACCCCAGTCTGTGCCCAATGGTCTTGGGACTCTCTCTGCCTTTATCACTCTCCTAGTGCTGCAGAGCAGCCAGGACTGTCAGAGTCATAGGGCTGGCCAGAGAGAAAGAGAGGAGAAATCTAACTTTAGCCTAACTGTAAGGGCTTTTAACAGGAGGAAATCAAAACCGGGCGCCAGGCCCAGCTTCCTGGCAATCCTGTGCAATTTTCTTTAACTCATCAGTGGGGTAACAGTGAAGAAGAAGTCTGTAGCAGGGACCTGACAGCTAGGTCTTTTCCCTTGACCACCAGACACTCCTTTCCCCAGTTTTTACCTAGTCCTTGGGAAACATCTTTCACCCTCTTTTCTCTCCTGGAAATTTTTGCATTCCTGCCTGCAGAGATAGCCCAGCTGCAAGAGAATAGTGCAAGAGCAGGCACTTCTAGACTCTCTTACATCCTAGTAGTTAAGGACCTCTCAGGAGATAAGAAACAGGGAGATTAGTCTCCCCTGGACTGAACAGACATAAACTACAGCATCCCGCTGTGGGTGAGCATTTAATTGCCAGAGAAATGGGCCAGAGGCTGCTGACACCTCCACCATCACGTACTTCCATCTTCACTGCAGCCCTAATGGCATGTAAGCTCTCAGGTACCAGCTACCTGCACCTCTATCAAAATACGAGACAGCAACCATCTTCCAGATTGAGGACATCTGGTGATGGGTGGGTGACCGCAGCTATGCAGCCTATCTTTCAGACTTAGTGTATTTAGACATCTCCAGGGCAAGGCAGACTTGGTGTATACACAGGCTGTTCGGGACTTTTGATGAATTTCAAGTGTTTAGGTCTCATTTGAAGCAGTATTTGAGCTAGCTAGTTCCTTTTGTAAATGACTAAAATTGGTTGATATGTTTGTGCCTTAATATGCGATCTTTTGATAGGATTCACAAGTATTGGGCTGGGAAATGAAACACTTTTGAAAAGTCTGGCTAGGAAAATGCCATGGCTTTAATTCAAGTCACAGAGGCTTTCTCTGTTTATTTTAGGACACTCAGTCACCACTTCTGGTATAACCCTATGCACATTGGAATTAGAGATGGAGATAAGAGCTTTATGTGTTTCTTTCCAAGATCCCTTTTTCTTAAGTGATTGGTACTCTCCCCCTAAATTGAAAAGTTTCTATTCGTAGTGTGAAACTTCAATTATGGATAGTGATGCCTTCTGTATACACATTCCATCTATCTTTATATCTGACCTCTCTGGTGTTAGCAAGAGAGTTACTAAGCATCTAATAGGTAAAGCGCTCTGAAAAAAAGCATGTAGGCACTTTTACTACAGCTTTGTTTTTACTGCGGATTGAATAAGCTGGAATGCAATGCAGATATTAATTACAATCCCTTTTGCTGTGTAATCAGAATAATATAGGAAATACTTTCCACTTTCCTGGCAGTGGCCCTGATCCAGCAAAGCACTTAGATGTAGGAATAGTCCCGTTCCAATAGGCAGGAATTTTATAGGATCAGAGTTGAAGCATAAGTGAAAGGGATTTTTTTGTATGTGTGTGAAAGCGTGATGAATTCTTTTTGTTAAATTCTTAAAAGGCAATTCTCTAATTTCTGAATATTACAGACAGATCTAAAAGGAGGCAAATGTTATTGTTCACTTCACAACAGTTACTGTGAGGCCTCTGTCTGTTTGATAGTACTCCTGCTAACCCACATGCAACACCATGCCAAGGTGGTCATATGACCCCTGGAAAAAAACAGGCTGGTGGGATGAGTAGGAAGAAGTTGTTCGTCCATCCATGTAGACATGCCCTTAGTCATGCTGAGTGAATCACATTTTAAAGAGAAAAATGAATTCCTGGGTGAGAACGTCCAGTTCTTTTAGATTTATGATAGTAGAGTCTGAAGTTAGATCCAGAATTCATGGCTGACTCTTCACTCCAATGATCCAAGCCAAAATTCTGGACAGGAATAAATATCCTGGAACTCTTGGAGAGTCTGAGATCCAGACCAAACTTCTGCAAATCACATCCCTCTCCAAGGGATTGCAAGGTATTTTTTAATTGAATGGTTGTTTTCTTCAAATAATGTAAGGTTTCAGAATTTGTCCTTTAGCCTCCAACTCTGTTTTGTCACTCATGAACAATCTATACTAACACGCCTAGGTCAGGCATCCAAGGTTTACAAATCCAGCTTTGCATACCTCTCTCTCTTTCCTTGTCTCATCTTGAAATAGAAATAAAAGCTCTGCTTGCTAGTAAAGTTCAGGGAGCTGGTGCTTGCAGTGGGGCTCATAGCACATGGGATTTGTTGGGTTTTTGCTTTTTTCAACCAAGCATGAAAAAGAAAAAAAGCCTAGGACTTGTATCTGTTAAGATCCGATTGGACATCACCACCAAGACAGGGAGCAAGCATGGGTGATTAGGGGGCCAGGACTTTGGCTTCCTGCCTAGACCTCTTCTGATTAACCATGTAGACATTTCCTTGCAGTCTTAAGGCCTCGATCCTCCAAAAATATACAGCTTTGCTTAATTTTGCACACGGAAACTTGATATAAGAGGAAATCTGTGCAGGGGCAGGGCCCCAGTGAACAAGGCATAGACTGAGAGAAGTGTAGTGACGGAGCAGCTTGCTCATGCTTAAAATCAATTGGGACTAGCACCAGGAACAAAATTCTGTTCTCCGTAGCATCAGCCCACCAAATCCTCCCAAGTGACTCCTTCAAAAAAGAAGCGGTATTGTCCACCCCAATGGACACTGTGTAGTACTGCTACAGGTGGTTCTTTAGACCTGGAAATGTGCAAAGACAAGCTCTGGAGTGGGACAGGCAGATAACTCAAAGAACATCGAGAGATCGAGAGAGACTGCAGCTGGTTAGACCAGAAAGCAGGAAAGCTGCCTTCTCACTTCTCCAGAAGAAAATCCTACAAGGCCTGCTGGAGTCCCCTAATTCTGTAACACCTGGCAAAGGGTTAAGCACTACAGAGGCTCCAGCCTAACAACTGCCACACTTGCTGTGAGTAGTTAGGAGCTCTTTGGCCCATTCTTCACACTTTAGGAGGCCCCTCTCAAAGCAAACATACGCCAATAGTTTAGAGGCAGAAACTATCAAGTCATGCTGTGTTACTCAGAAAAAGAGAGAAGAAACCGGTATAATGGGAAAAAGAAATGATCTTACCTGCCTGGTGGTAGAGAGACATTTCTCACAACATTTAATCTAAGAACTAGTCTTAGCCACTGGCCATATCTATCATTCATCATGACTTAATGAGAGAGGAATTGTCTTGTATTGGGTGCAGAGCTGTGCAACGGCAACAACAATAAACATTTTTGCACTTATAGTGGAATTCTCTTATCTTTCTTTTTTCTTTCTTTTGACATATTCAGCACCACGCAGCAGGGAATAGTTTGGCTTTATATAGAGCTGTACACTCGCTGTGTGCTTTGCAAAGTAATGGATTGGTATAGTAGCACCAATACAGTTGTGCCGCTTGGACTGTCAGTTCAGCAAGGGCTCACTGGTGGATGTGGAGCCCATGGAGATGAGGAGTGATGGTCAGAGCATCAGAGATATCCTTCTCCTTCAAGCTTTTCAGTGGTAATTTACCAGCAGGGTAAAAATATGAGCTGCAAAAATCCCACTGAATCTTTGTAATCCTTTGCATTTGAATGCTGTTCCTGAGACTGTGGTGCAATGAATAGACAACTGGTTTTCAAACAAGCTAGTTCAGATACTGGATTCATTTTAGCTAGAGTAACATCAAGGTCCATGCAGACCCATAACTATCTGCCTCTCCATCATAGTCCTACAGCACCATATGTGTCCGTGATGGGTCCTGGTTTTTCTGCTGCCCTGCTTGGGAAATGAGGTGAAATGTCATCGTTTGGTCACTTCATGTTTTCCCTATGCCTCCTGCTCATATCAAGTGAACATGGAGGTGTCTCCTAGTGTCTGAGTAATATGTAAGTAATATGCAAGTAATATGCCTTCCAAAATTCTCTCTCTGTCCAGCCACCATATGGTATAGGACAACATGCAGTCATGGCTAAACCTACCTGTGTGTAGATCTGATACGGGAAAGGGAACGCTAGCTGAGTTACCATGAAAGTATACAGAAAAAAGTACCCCACTGATGTCCAGACCACAACCAAAGAGGTATCAAAATATGATGTTAGTTTTTTAGTGATGTCAAACCCAGCTCTCTAGAGATTTTGCTTTCTGGCAGACAAGTGGAGTCAGAGGAATGACAGCCTCAGGTTTTGGTAGAAAAACACCTGGCAAAACAGCAGAAAGGTGAGTGCTTCTTAAAACATACAGCCCACCCCGGGAAGGGAAGGGGATTCAGAGCACTCACAGGCTCTTTAGCAAGATGGCCTTACCTGCCACATAGCCTGTGCTGTCCCTCCAGGGCACGAGGATCACGGTGTTTGCCAGATCTGCGGTCTACGTAGACCAAAATACAAAGTGGCAATTAAATGAACAAAGTGTGAAGTAAAAAAGGATTCTTTCTCTCCCAAAATCTACACTTCTCTAGACAGAGATCAGAACAGGGGATCAAGAAACAAGAGTACATCTAAAAATCACAGGCAATTATAGAATGGAAAAGATGCTATCAAAAATGCCACCCTTCCTCCCAAATGTGAGGTCTCTCATCCTAAGGAAAGGGGTGATGGGGCGTCTTGGAAGAAAAGGATACCAGTACTTAATATTAGCAAACTGGACTTTCCCCCCCTCTTTTTCCCCAGGAGTGTTCTCAGAAAAGTCTGGACTGCTTTTGATTATATTGAAAAGAATCGACCTGAGGCAACCACTCAGTGTGGAAAACCTTTTCTTATACCACCAAAAGTTTGCCGAATTATAAGAAATGGAAAGCAGAACATTTTAATGAAAAGCATTGGCTTTGATTAGTAGTAGGCAGTGTTAGCTTTCCTGACAACGATATTGTTTATCCATGGATAAGATTACAACTACCCACATTTCTAAGTACAAATTATGGCATGTGCATAGGAGCTGCTCCAAAACCCCTTGAAGTCCATGAAAGTCTTTCCGCCGATTTCACTGGATTTTTGCTTGGATCAAGCCCAAGGGGCTGAATTTGTTAAAACAGCTTAAGACAGGAGAGTGTTACTTTGAGCTAAAATTTGCAAGGTAATTACAGAAATAGTTGGCCGTTGAAGTAATGTACAGGGAAACCACTGTTTGTTAATGAGAATAGCAATGGGCTTAATATGTCTAACTGGAGGTAATAAATAAATCAGTCTCAGATTGAGAGTCTGGGTAGTTACCTGAAGCCAGGGTAAAAGAAGCTCTAATGTTCTTGCGTATGCTGTATAATAGCGAGTGAATTTGATAAGGATTTTGGAGATTTGTCTAGAGACAATGGAGCTTTAATAGTTGAGTGCTTTTTTATAAACCTTAAACCAATGTTACTTGAATATATTACTGGATGACATGCACTATAGATAGATACATTTGCAAACAAAATATTGGATTTAAAACCAAGAAATTCTGTCTAGACTCCAGTCTCACATTGTTTGACACAAAGCATCAAAACTCAGATCTTTGTATGTCCTATGTATCTATATATGTTCCTATACATCTTATGTGTACAGCCCTTCTGAACTTCTAGGTGATTTTGATCCAATTCAAATAGCTTCCTTCCTTCATCCTATAAATTTCAAATCTGTTTTGATCCTACTAGTGGAATAGTACAGGTTTCTTCCAGCAGATAAAACAACTCCTTTAAATTCTTGTGGGTGTTAAATGTCTACTACCCCAGTGCTAGTTGTTATAAAAACTAATTCTAAGCTATGTTCCACCTTGAAATGCTTTCATTTTAAATTTCTTCAAGTCTTTTTACAGTAAGCAGGTTATTTGGAAGTTTTCCCTTTTCATTGCCTGTATAAATTCATAGACTGCATCTAATTCCTGTCTGAAGGTAGGTACAGTTCTCACCCTAGTAGTGTCTGGAACTGATTCTTTAGAGCGTCAGCTAAGGCTTGGTTTGCTTGTACTGGGATTACCAAAGGGAGTTCTTCACCATAACCAAGTCAGTGCCTGATTCCTCCTGTACGTTTTTCTATAGCTTGGCAAAAATAGAGTTAAGTAGTGGCCAAAATATTGAGCAGGTCTGGATAACAGTTCAGTGCACTGCGTGGTCACAGACACTGGTGAGGACCTGCTCTGCAGGTGTGGGTTAAGCTTGATGAATATTGGGGTGGAGAACTCAGGTCCACACTACATGCACGTGCAGATGTATCCAGTGTGGTCCATCAGCTGGCTGGATGCAACACCCATGGCATCCCCTATGTACCTCTTTACTTGCCAGACATAGATGAAGAGAGTCTTTCTGGAACATCCCAACATTGCACGGTTGGGTGGGATTTATAGACCACTGGTGCTTAATCTGTCCTTTGTGAGGACAAGCAAGACTGTGGATGCTTGGGGCTAAGGCAGGGGACAGGCGGGACTGGGGACAATCTGTCTTGCTGGAAAGCCAAGGGAAGCTCTGTGTATCCAAGAGATGCTGCAGCCCTTGTCATGAACAGGAGATAAATTCAGCCCTGCCTGCCCTCAGCTGAACTTGAAACCTACCCTCCTTCTTTCTCCTCCAGCAGTCCTGGCCCGAAAACAGAGGAGAGGATGTATGAGTACTCGTGTCCTGGAGTTGTTCTTTCCATTTGTGAGCCCTACACACACTCCCACAGGCAGAAACACGGAGATTACTAAATCAGGAATGTTCTCTCTTTGTAGGTGGGAGAAAGAAATGGGAAGGAAGAAGATGTACCTGGAGACAGGGTGGGGAAAAGCTACAGAGCTAATTTAGGAAAGATGACTTACTTAGCACAGCATACAAACACTCAAAGGGACAGCATGCGGAAACACTTACCATCCTGGGGTGGAAGAGAGAGCTCATTCAAAAGAGCATTTCCAAAACAGAACTGTGAGTGAGGACATAGAGATGTCCTTCTTCCTCTGTACCTAGAGTAGCTCCTTCTCAGCCATCTTCCACCTTTTCCCCCACTGGGTTTTTTTAAGGGTAATAGTTAAGGTGGGTGAGGGAAAGCAAAAACAACTAGCAGCTGGGATGGGTCAGGGAGGTAAAAGATATGCTTCGCCTATTCTTCTCTTCGGAGCAATGAGTCAATGTTGAGAGAGGCTGAGGTTGGTGGCGGAAAGGGATGATCTTTCTGCATCTGCCCCAAACCAGGGAGATGGGATGTGAGGCTCCTTGGGAGGAAAGGATCTTGAGGCAGTTACTGATGGGAGATGAAATAGGGCATGGGAGATGAAATAGGATTCACTAGTAGGAGGTGAGGACACAAGGTTAAGGCAAGGGATGGTAGCAGGTCTAGCTGCTGGGCAAGGAGACAGGCAGAATGATGGAAACAGTGGGCTTTTCAGGGCTTTCCAGATGACTCTGAAGGCTCATGTAATAAGAAAAGTTGCTTATTAGAGGTGGCAGACTGTCCTTTGCTACTTGGCCAGTCTTTCTTGTGCAAACTGGCCTGTCCCACTGCACGTATAGGATATTTGAAAGGAAATAAGCAACATCCACAGCTGTTGAGGGGCACCTGACACAGCATGGTGAGCAGCACAGCTACAGCAAGGGCAGCCTTGAAGCTTGCTGTGAACCCCCTTCTAAGGGAACATGCTGCTACCGACAGATCTGCAGCCTCTCAGATGGGCAGGGTTGTTGGGAAAACAGCAAGGAAGTGGTTGAGCCAAAGATTTGAAGTGATAGCAGTCAGAAGAAAGACATCTTAGGAAGATGGGTCTGATTTGAATATCACTGAGCAGCTGAAGTGCAGAGGCACCAGCATAAACAGAGCATCTCTGAACACCCAGCTTTCCCCTTTCTCCTCCAAGATGCACAAGCATGGTTCACTTACAGAGCAGAGAGGAAGCCCTTCCAGCTGTCTGCCTGGCACCTTCACAGCAAAACAGAAATCGTTTTGGCTGTCAGTTTCTAGAAAACCCTCATACTTCTTAAAAAAATAAAAAAAGACCCTTTTGTAGCTGAGCAATGTGGGAACAAACTCTGAGTCTTTCTGTTGTTTCAGTTATCTTTGTTAATAAGTAAAAATACTAATGGCCTAAATGCATGTGTCGTGGAGACGGCCAGTGTCATTTTGCTCCATCATCTTGCTGATGCTAAAAGGACACAGTAAGGGACAGTGATGCAATACTGCATCCAGCATACTCTGGTATTATTAATATTGCATTGTGAAAGGCCTTTATCAGCTAGATTAGAGCAGCAGTGGCAGTAACACTAGGAAATGCCTGCGCATTATCAGTACAATAATAATTATATAATTGTGCCCCAGAACTATGCTGTCATTAAAGGGGGCTCTGAGAGACAGAAAAATCCAGCAGCTGAATTCTAAAGAAACTCATTTGGCCAAAGTCCTTCTCATCAGTAACCTATTTTTCTGACTATTGAGGAAAGAGACTGATGATTTTCCTGCTCTGCTCATTTAAGGATCACCTCCAAAATAATGCCCTTTGTGAAAAATTTCAATCAGGTTTCAGACCTTATCATAATGCGGAGGCAGCTCTTCTCAGGGTCAGCAACGATTTACATATGTATAGTGTGCTGATCACAACTTACTGTCAGCTGTTTTATTTTTGGATTTCTCATCTACTTTTCACAGGACAGACCACACAGTCTTGAGCTCAGCTTGGGGAAAAGAGACTGTATGATTTCCAGCATGGCTTTCGGTGAGTTCAGCCCTTACATTACCACATCCACCAACTGATTTAGCAAACAAGATGGGATTTTTTTTTTTTTTTATTCCTCCCACAGCTTTGCCTACCAATTTCCTGAAAATCGAAGTTTTGGGTTCATGCTTTAGTAGAGATAATATCTTTTGTATTGGCAATTAAGCAGCAGTAAGACTGAGCTGTGTGTGAAGTTCAGCTGTGTGTCTCAGGCCATTGACACCAAGCCTAATGTAGCACTGAAATCCTCTCCTACCAACCCAAAGCAACATACTTCTTGAATCTTCCACATAAATGGCATAGAAACGGGGCTGAATTTTCCTCTTTGCTTCATCACTTTTATATTTCTTCTCTCCTTTTCCTCCTTTTCAACAATTCAACTGGAAAAATAGGATCATACCACTGAAGCTTGGGTTCCTGTTCATTAAATCATTGTGTGTATTTATGAAATATCGTTTAATATCAAGTGCATAACCAGGACTGAAAGCCAGATAGGACCCCAAAACACCTCACCTCTGCCTGAGTATTCTAACCAACAGACTGCAGAACAAGGATCTCTTTTTGACTCATGAAACTTGCATTCCTGAAAAGTGGCCAATTTCAAGCCATTTACCTGGGGCATGTGGACTCATATCCCAGCACCCCAAGTAGGGAGGGAATGTGGCTCCCATTAGGGCCTTAAACCCACTGCTGTCACTGTCTTTCTTTGAGAGAAGATAGTTGTAAACTGCCTTATTTTTGAGGGTCTGGGTCTTGTTAATATGAATTAGGAATACTCAGACCTATGAACGAGGGCCAGGTAGGTATCCATAGGTATGCATAGAAGGTAGGTAGGTATGCACAGAACAGTGCTTGTTGGCACGAGTAGGGTTGGGACAGGCATCTGCTATTAAAATGTCTTTTCTGGGTCTGGGTCTCTGCATTTCTTTGCCTCTTTTACACTTCTGTAAAAGGGAGGTGATGACTGTGAAAGGCACTTCAGGGACTGAGCAAGTCAAGGGCAATTGCTTTTCCTCTTCGCTGCAAGGAAAACAAACCTGATGGAGAATGGTAAAGTTTTCCCTCAGAAAGCCTCATCTTTGTGACACTTTACCGTGATATCAAGCAAGACATGCCTTGCATTGCCCAGTGTACACAACCTCTGATTAATCCCATTAACTTCAGGATTCTGCTCACATATTAAATCTAAACATGTGTCTAAGTATTGTGCTAAACTGGGATTGTGGTGCTCTGCTTCTCTACTCGTAAAGCCAGATTGGTTTTACAGCAAGTTCACTTGAGCTTCTTGAATCCTTTTGGAAAACAGCAGCCTAACCTGGCGTGTCTTTGCTTTTTTGTTTCCTATACCTCTTTGAGCTGGGTAAGGATACAGGCAGCAGAGAGTTTGTGACCATGCAGCATCCAAACACAAAACGTCAGAGGCTTTACCATTGTAATTCAACACAAAAACCCATGAAACCAGTTTGTCTGATTTTTACTTTCCCTTGTTAAACCTCACTTCTCCTCCTGTTTCTTTTTCTTCTGTCTCATGATAGCACCTCAGGGCTTTGGTCAGGACAGAGGTCTCTCCTGCTTATACAAATGCTAAGAGAGGATTCCTGCTTTGAAGAGATTAGATCTAATGGAACATGATGCAGCAAAGATGCTTCAAAGAAAGAAGGAAAGGGAAAGAAGCAACACTGAGAGGATGAGGAGAACACATGGTGGCTTAGTTGGACAGTTAGATGTTTTAAAAAAGCCATAACAAGCAAGTATAAATAGTGTAAGAGCTGATGGATCTGTTACAGCTTTTTCTTTTCTTTCAGTATTTGTCCCCTTACTTTAAAAAGTGTTGAAGCTAGGTTTGGAGAATGTAATAGGCTGAGTTTTGTCCTTTTTTGAAGAGCAGAATGTTGTTGTTCTTTTTTTTTTACCCTTTCATCTTTTTAACACCTCTCCAGGTGTCTAGAATTTCTAAAAAAATAAGTCAGTAGGACAGTAAATTCATCAGTAAAGCTCCCTTTGATCTCCTCAGAATAGATGTCTGCAGATATTCCCTCAAGTCCCCTGTCCACTTCTTATTGACAGATTTGACTGCAACTAAACCGTAGGAGGCCAGAAATAATCTGTCAAAACTCCTTTTTTTTTGCATGTTTCAGTAAACACAGCTCTTTAGGGATAACATCTGCTTCCTGAAGAAGACTTCCAGTTTGGAAGAAAAGCACAGGCATTTACAAGCAAATTGCCTTTCCCTTCCCTTTTCCTCCCTTGCCCTACCTTGCCTTGTCTTTCCTTTATGAATTTTTCTCTTGATATCCTCATGAAGTTGATGTTGTTGCCCATTACCCATAACTCCATCCTTACACAAGATTTAGTTGCCAAGTGAAGCAATTCAGAGGAGGGTACAGCTCCAGCTGCTCTGACCTTACAGTGGAATAAAAGGCAGCAGGAGATGAAATTGTGATACGGTCTCCCAAATGGATAATTAAGCAAAGTTTGGGGTCTAGGACTCTTCTCTTCTTTTAAAATTGATAACACTTGCTTTCTGTGCACTTATTCTAAAAAGTATGTTTTTAAGGTAGGCTATTATACCTTGTGTTCATCTGACTAACTGTCTGAATCTCACCTAGTTACCCTCAGCTCCCTCTGCAGTCAGTGGAGTTGTAGTCCAGGGGGCCAACGATTCATTTAATCCTAAATTAGACACTTAAAATGGATGAGAGAATTGTGCCTTAGGTGCCTGTTTGTCTCCATTGACTATGAGGGAATGACTGGCCGAGTGACTAACTCACCTGCAGCCATCTACTTAGAGACATCTGAAGGTTGGTAATGCAGACCCTGCCTTGCCTAACCTATTTCTGAGGTTTAATTTCATTCTGTCTGGTTTTGTGCCACTTCATTCATTCTTTGTTAGCTAATGAACCTAAAAAATTCTGTGTTTGCATGCTGCAAGATGGGCCTTGGAGGATTGGATTTAATTATTGCAAAAGTTGCAAATATTTACATTTCTACTAGTGTATACTGGCAGGTGTGCCTTTTCTTGTGGATATACATCATTGTGTTTGTGATACAGACATCAAAAAATCTGTTTCATATCCAAGTGGTTTTATTTATACCAACTATTGAGAAAATAATCATTTACCGGAGAAATAGTGTCTATTAATATTCATTATCATATGCCTTGAAAACCCATACACAAAATGTAATCACAGCCTGTATTAATTCTGTAATTTGTGCACCTGACATGCAATTATTTGAGAACCACACTGGTAGTAGTATTGACAGAAACTCTCCGCTTGCAACGTTTCACAGTATCTGGATGGGAAAGGAAAAAATGGTGGAAAGATGTGGGATATCTCCATCACAGCCTGAGACAGACAGCCAGGTTGAACTGTCTGCAATAATGAAGAGTTTAAAAAGCTTTATATGGAAATTGGAGGAGGAAGAAGGTCCTAATGCACTGCTGAGGTACATATATACTGAAGGGCTTGACTGAAATTGAGGAAGGGTTGGAAGATTTTGAGTTTGACTCCAGTTTGGAAATAGAATTTGGAAAATAAACACCAAAATGTATTAGTTTATGATGGATCAGTTGGAGATGGAGGAAAAATGAAGTAACAGTTAACTCAAGCAACTGATTTAGTGTTATAGCACATTGGAAACTTAGCAGCAGATACCAAAAGGAGGAAAAAGACTTAAGGGTGAGATTCATCTCTCCTAACTTCAGGGATAGGATCCATCTCACTGAAATGTGGGCGTATAAAGAGTGATTCACTGACCAAACGTAGGAGTCTGCTTTACAGTGAGACAAATCGCTTCCTAGGCTCCGCCGACCACGTTGACTAGATCCCCAGTGCCGGCAGTGGGAGTGCAGACTTCCAGCTCACATGTAGACTCTTGCATTGCACCATCCTACACTACCTCCTACCCCGGCTGGCTTTAGGGATGGGATTCACTTCGTCTAATTTCAGACATCTCCACAGCACACATCTACATCAAGCTGGTCACCCTGGGCTCCCTGCACAGTCAATGGAGAGACACAGGTATTTTTAGGGAATGAGTCATGACAATGCAGATCTGTCCCTCCCAACTGTTGGGCTACAAAGCCCGAAGCCCCTCTTGCTTGATCCCGTGATTCCTGTATGCTTGCCTATACTTAAAGGAAGGAAAAGGAGAGGCCATCACCCTTGTCTTGCTGTAGGGAGCTGCAGGCTCAATTTTGCAGAGCAAGGCTTGGAAGCCAGGTTTTCCCCTAGCTCCCTTTCCCAAGCTGCAGGTCCTCCTCAGCTCAGTCTCTGTGTCTACAGCCAGCTCCAGACATACAGTCCAGAGGGTGGCATTGCTGTCGCCTTGTCCTCAGCCCTGATTCAGGCACTAACATCTGCAGCCCAGTGCAATTCCAGACCTCCTTTCCTGGTGTCCCACTCCATCTGTTCAGAGCTTGAAGTACCTCCAGGCTCAACCTGAGCAATGCTGGAGCCCAGCTATGTGCTATGGCTTCCACACCATTGCCAGGTACCCCGAAGTTTGTCTCTGTGCACCTCAGTTGTGGGCATGCACGTCCTTTCTGGGACTCAGAGCTCATCTGGGTCCCAGTCTTGCTGAAACTATTATTTCAGCAAAGTATCTGCCAGAGGGAATTGGTTATGGAAAAGTTCATTGTGATTTTGGCTTTGTTTTCATAGAGTTATTAATTTGGGGAAACGCTGCTTTACCTGTTCTCAGCTTCTAAGATCTTGTGCCAACAGTGCTCCCAGTTGCAAAGCCAATAAAAAAGAAAACAAAACCCACCACTTTCATATTGCTTCTCTCCTTTCCCCAGTTCATAAGGTCCCAAGGTGCCTTGCAAACTACATATGCATATGCACAGTGGAGACGTTTAGCCATCACTCAAAGGACGGTGACTATTCAGCAGCCAGCTGGACTGTTAAACTGCTGTTTTGGACAGGAAGGGAAGAAAATTGCTAAATGCCAGGGAAAACTGAGGAAGAAATTTAGATAAGTGGGACATAATTACCTGAGCTGGGACTGAGCCAGGACACTGGAGCAAAATATCTTCATTGTTTGGGTTCACCAGCGCCATCAAATCTTCCTGGATCAGGACTTTGGTCTTTTACTATGCATGAAAGCGGTCGGTTCTCCCTGAGCAATGGCACTCTTGGTGGGCTACGGTCTGAGCCAACAGCACCAAAATGTTTCCTTGTAGGACTTTATCCCTGCCACCTCCCCCAGCCCAAATTTACTTAGCTCAAATAGGTGCTTGGAATCACTTCTTCTGAACAAGCAACTGTTGGTTTAGTACAAAGCCTCAGTTTTTTCCAAGTGCAAAACACAAAATATAACAAGCTACACATCTGTCTGCATGGAGAGATGCAGTCCAAATCCACTGCAGACAGGAAGAGCTAATTCAGCACTCTTGCTGAGCTCCATTAATCCACATATTTAATACAAACACAACATTATAACTAATTCTGGCTCTGATGTAGAAAGCAGATGTAAAGGGTGTATGTGTGTCAGAAAATCCAGCTTTTCACATTACCCATCCTTTGTGGTTTGGATGTTAATGTGGTAGTCAAACCTCTTAGGATTATCTACCTGTCAAGAAGAGAAAAGTAGTAGTATTTTCTGCTAGGCAAATGTTAAACCACATAAATGAAGTTAGTCCATTGCCAGCTGCCTTAGAGGATTGTCTAAAGATCCACTGCGGTTATCCCATTTCAGAACTAAAACTTGTTTATCTAGCTAAGTGAATTTAATTATTTGGGTTATGTATGGAGGGCAAGATCATCAAAGATGACTCCATTTTCTGTGCTTCAGTGTCTGGGTGCTCAGTGAGGTTATAGCAGTGGAGGCCAAAATTTAGAGGCTGGCAGCATACCCAGGAGCTCTGCCCTGCCGAGTGCTCTACAGGCTCAAATTCTCGCGCAGGTATCCGAAAAAAGCTTCCATTCCTGAGCCAAAGGCACACAGAAATGTGTAGAGCAGAGAATGAGCATTGAACACCTATAAATTTCTTTCCCATCCTGACCTCTTGAATTCCTTTTGTGTCTCAACTGGTAGGTCCTCACTGCAACAGAGCTCAGTTTGCCCTTGAAGCGACGTAAGCGACTGCGAGAGGGGAGGGAGTTGTCTGCTGGGGGGCAAAGCTGGGACTGCTACAAGTAGCAGTCGAGAGGAGATGGGATAAAAAATACAGCTGCAGTATTCAAAGGTGGCCAGTGCAGAGTTTCCTGACCAGTCTGTGGAAAAGCTTTTCCTTTCCCCTAGCCAAAATCTATGAATCCCTCCTCGTCCAGAGGCATTCGCCACCTTGCAGCTGAGCTGGGGCAATAGATTGGTCCCTGTGCTCTGCAAGATGCGCCTCTGCTCCTGGGAAAGCCAGGGAAAACAAAGAGCAACATTACCATAAGGCAAAAACTCTTTGGTGGGGGAGGGATATTTAGTGCTGGTTCTTGTGATCTTTACCATCTGTAGAACAGATGGAGCTTCATTATGAGGAAGGGAACACCTTGAGAAGCATTATAATCTCACACCAGCCCGGAGAGAAGCAAAACCTGACTGTAGTCAAGATCTCTCTCAGGGAGGATTTCGGCTCGTGTTTATGAAGGTTTAGGGAGCAGGGGAAAGAGGCTAATGAATGATTGGCCAAAAAAAAATGCTGCCATTAATTTCGTTAGCATCTGAGATGAGAAGAGCAGGAGTGGCTTTATTTAGTTCTCTGTCTGAAATAGCAGAGTGTATATTTTTTTAATCCTCAGAAGCAAGCCTCATGCTTGCACCTCAGCGCTGAAGTTAGCTGGGTGGTTTTTGTTTGCAGGGTTTGGTGCAAACGCTTTTATTTTTGTTTGTTTAACCTTTGTGCCTTCGCCCTCTGTCTGCCCTTCTGAGCGTCTCTGAATCTGGCATTCTTGCAAATCCCAAACTCACAGCAAATCTCAGCTCTACCCTCTGTGTTTTTCCTGCGTTGGCATGCAAATACCAGGAAACCGCAAGATTCATCCAGCTCCTGAGTGGTGGAAGCAGCACAGATCTGCAAGGAGGCTGTGCAGGCATTCCCGCCTCACATGGCCAGGAGAGAGCTGGCTGCAGCAAGCCCTGTAACGGGGGGCAGGCAGACCTTTAGCCCCCTGGCAAGACTGCACCTGGCTTCTGCACTGCAAAGCCGTAAATCAGCCGTGGGACGCACCAGTGGCCCTTGGGTTCCACCACCCTCCTGACAAACCACAGCTGAGCTTTGAGTGTGAAATGAAATCCAGGTGAGTTGGAGGGGCTGCAAAAACAACCCCATGAAGCTCCAAATCCCCTAAAAGTGAAGAAATGCAGCTTTGAGAGAGCAGCCTTTGCTCCTGATGATTTCCTAAAATTCCCCTCTGCTAGTTCCCATGGTCAGGTATTCCTGATCTTGAAAAGTGTAGCCGCTCAGATAACTTGGCATATTCTTGTCACCCTTGCAATGATTGCTATGTTCTCCTGCTAGAGGTCTGAGAAGCTTTTTTATGAAACAGCCTGGTCCACTCGATACAGAGGATGGGACTGGGCAGCAGGAGCCCAGCTACAGTCTTTCTCCAGCTTCTCCATACAGCTTTTTGCCTTACCCCTCTTCAGCTGTCTCGTCTCTCCCTCCGTTTTATGCAGTGCCTAGCACTACAGGGCTGGGGTCCCAGCCGAGCCGCTAGCAAGCAGCACCATAATACAATAAAGACATGCTCCTTTAGAAACTCTTCCACCTCCGTGAATAGCTGCAAGTTTGGTTCTGATCCAAGCAACCTTATCCACAAAGTACAGAGAGAACCTGTCATGGTGTGAAATACTGAACTCTGCCTCTATTTGGAGGAAAGCCACAATTTATCAAGCTGAACACCACTAGGAGCGGATCTGTCTGCCTACCTAAATCTTCCTTGCTAGTTAATAGCTAGGCAGGGAGTTTTGTCTTATATATTTTCTCTTTTTTAAAACTCAGAAGATCATTTATTCAAAGTGTAATGACTGCAGTAGATGGGACTCATAACAGATTCAAAATTAACATAATGATATTTGATAATAACCATAACATTTCATAATATTGATTGCCGGAGAGAACTGACAGCAAAAGAATCTACCGGCTGTCTGTACGTGTAGTATCTCCCAGCTTTTTAACTTTTTGTCTCCTGATGAAAAGTATCGGACACAAACTTTATTTATTTATTTACTGTGGTTTGTTCATTCATAGAGAGAGAAAAGAGGGATGGCAGAAATGTGAACATTAAAGTACCTTCCCAGAAAGGTAAAGACCTCAAAACCATGATCTTGGCCCAAATGCATTTTCTGACCTCTCCAGCTCTTGCCTGGCCACACATGAGCTCTCTGAAGAGAAAGCCCTGATCCAGCCCCTCTTAGATGTCCGTTGGGACCCCATGGGCTCCAGAAAACTGTGCCCAAGCCTCCTGGATGGTGGCTGCTGCTGAAGCTGATTTCAAGAAGGGACTGCTCCCTCACCCTGAAGCCAAGAGGGGTGCCATGCTTTATACCTGTATTGATAAACTCTTTTTATCTCTTTTCTCCCACCAGCCTCAGGGTGGTTGTGTCCAAACTGCCTCCTACTCATAGCCGGGTGCATGAACCCCCAACCCACGCCAGAGACAGAGCCAGAGAGTACAAGCCAAAAACCACCCCAGGGATGGTGCAACCGCGTGGGTCACTGCAGGCCAGCCCAGTGCGTGAAGCCATGATTTTATTTATGGGTACGCATGGAGCCTGGATGCTTCACAGGTCCTAATTCAACAGCACATTTAATCCTTTGCTGGACAGAGCTGCCGTGGTGGTGGTGTGGCTTTTCCTGTAGGGAGATATTTTGAACTTCTTCATTTTTACTGTAGTAGATCCCTGCAGATGCCAGGCAGGGATTTAACTTTCCAGGTGCTTAGCAGTTTCTGAAAACCTACGTATGTCAGAGGAACATTCAAAATCACTAGTCATATCAGCTGGCATTGTCTGGAAAAAGTGAAGTGTTTCCTCAGACTATGCAAGTTTGAAGAAGAGAAATCAGCCTACCTCTCTCAAATCTTATTCCAGCTCTTTAATTATAAAATCTTACAGTTGGTGAGCTTCTTTTGACCACTCAAAGGAGAATGAATTGCTAAATTTATACTGCGGGGAATTTGTATTGTGGGAAATTATTGCCACTCCTGCCACAACTTAGAGGTACGAGTGCTTCTCCGTGCTAAGAAACAATTCAGACGGTCTGTGCGCAGGGATATATGTGTATCAGAAAGCTTGCTTGAGCTAGCAGCCCCCTGCTTTAACTCTTTACCTACGTTCTGTGGTAAGTTATATTGCAACACTGGAATTTTTTGGTGAGGAATTTCTTATGCTCATGCAATGTAATGACGTTGTGACAACATCTGTGGCTGGCATTTTCTGTCACGAGATGGAGTTAAACAGCAATGTGAAATCAGGGCTGAGAGGCATCATTTGAGAGAGAGGGGGGAAGAAGGAGGGAGAGAGAGTCTATTGACTTAAGAATCCCTCCAAAGAGCATGGGATAAGAAAATAAGGAGAGTGGTGGAACAGTCAGTCCCTGTTTGGCTGGCTGGCTGCAGATTGAAAAGATCAAATATTTACCGGTGCTCCCAGTGCAGAAGAATAGCCGGATCTCTGGCTGATTGGAAGCAAAGCAATACTGAGCACTGTTAAAATAACATAATGCTTAATGCATAATGCAGTTTTTCAGCCAGTACGCTGGTATTCAGCTATACCTGTGCTTGGGAAAACTGTTCATCACTGTGATAATTTTCTCCTTGGAGAAAGGTGAGTTGGGGAAGAAAATACACATTAGGATTGGGGAGATGAGTGATTTTGTAAGGAAAAAAAAAAAAAAGCCACTGATGTGAATGGAAAGGAACCCTCCCAGAGAAGAGTTCATCTGTCGCTGGCAATGCAATCCCCCTCTGTAGCAACTGGCTGTACAATGCTCAGGAGAAGATGGACAGACTCACTCAGTACCCATCCCGGTCCTCGCTGCAATGCCACCAGCTCTGGTGCTGCTGCCTTCCTCCTGCGCCAAGACCCAGGCAGCAGGCACAGGCGACCAGCCTATATGAAACTCTGCTTTTTGCAGAGGATACTGGAGAGCTTAGACTGGCTTTCATTGCTGAACTATCCAAACCCATGAAAATGAAGGGTTCATGAATGAGAATGTGCCCCAAGCAATTGCAATTGTTTTAGGGGCAGCCGGTGTAGGAGATGGCAACAGTGCCAAGGTACCAGCCTGCGAGCTGTGAGTGGCGCATAATGCAGGAGATGTTACGTGTCTGAAGATCCCCTTTCTAGTAATCAGGGAAGCAAAAGGAAGTAATAAAAGGCACGCCCTGAATTTCAGAATTGCTAAGATCCTCCAGTCTAATGACTTCAGCTGGATTTGCAAACACTTGGCACCTCTACAGATTCGAGCTTTGCTTCTTGGGATGGTGGATATAAAACCAGGAGGACTGCATTAAGCATGGTAGGTGAAAGGAGAATGAGGCTCAAAAGACACGTGCTTTAGCTTGGTACTCTCCAGCCTTTCAAAGCCTCAGCAAAATCCTGAAGCTTTTACCTAACGTTGATTTGTCCTTGCTCAAGGAAAACATTCTCTTGTTGCAGTGGATAAGTTGCCAGAGGAAATTCTTAAGGATTTGTCTGATAATGAAAAGATGATCGGAATGGCTGTGTAAAAAGCCTAAAATGGTGAGAAAGTAGCAGCAGAGTGTTTTCAGAATAATACATTCACTTCTGTGTGTGTATAGCTCCACTGCATCTTTTGTGTAAATTCTCAGCATTCCTGGAAAAGAAGAATATCAACCAAAGGTGGCATTTTCCAGGAAACTCTTTGAAAAGAATCATCCTCATATTCATTCACTGGAGACAGCCAATATACTTGTGTGTGAAATTGTAAAGCCTTTTGAGAGAGCAGTTGAATTAAAGTTTGCAGTTGTTGGTTTGTGAGACAGAGAATTTTCCCAAATACACTGTGCTATAATCCCCTCCTCCCCTTTTTCCTGTTGGTCCAAAAGTTGGTCATTTTAAGTAATTGATAAAAGTGATTATTTTAAGTATTTAGTCTGCCCCACACAGTTTCTTCTAGGAACTGGAGCTGAACTGATTTCTAAACATAAAAAATGGAAAATATTGGAGCAGAAGTGCCTAAAATGTTGTTCAGAGATCATATACCAATGTTAAATGCAGTGATTCTTTCAGGTGCTGAAAGGTGAAAATTAGTATATTAAACATTTACTGTGGTTCTTTCTCTGTGGATCCAACAACCCAATAATTGACTTGGTGGTGGTAGAACATGAAAACTAAAGATTCATGAATGAGAATAAGGAGAGAGTGGTCCATTCTGCAACGAACTGTTCTATGCTTAAATTCCTATAGCAGATCCTCAAGTCACGGTCCCTGCTAATGAGTTACAGTGTACAGTTTTTCATCCAGCATGCTTTTAATTCCCGCATGCTTCATTTCTCTTGAGGGACTATGGAAGAGCCAGGTGAGACAATCTGCTGCCATTCAACCTGTACACAGCTGCAGACTTCAGTCTGAATCGCCCCATCCAGGAGGCACTGATTTATTGAAGATGATTGAACACATTAGAGATGGTCTGCTGAAGAAGCAAGAATATATTAAAACACTGAGAGAAAATCCAGGGTCAATCAGATTCAAAATGGAAATCACAGCTGATCTTACTTAATAAACTATTGGGAGAATGGCAGGAGAAAAGATGATTTTTGATCTTGCCAAGTAGGTAGACTTGTTGGTTGGATGGCCAAAGTGCCTTAGATGCTCTCCATAAATGTCAGAGAGAAAAATGCACCTACTGGGGAAAAATTCGGTCTATGTGAGATCTGAATGCCTCGCTGGAGAGTCCTGTCTCCCTCAGTTACAGAAGCAGCCTGAGGTGATTAAGTTTCCAACTTAGATGCCCTAATGAGATGCCCAGTGAGGAATCCTGAAATTACCACGTCCAGAGCTGGTTCCTGGGGAGGGTGAATTTAGATCATTGCTTTTCCATGCAGTGAAGGATGGCTCCCTGGGAGAGGGAGGAGGAAGGCTAAAGTGATGCAAAGGAAAGGGAGGTTTAGAGAGCTGCTGAATGCACCCTGGTCTCTGCTTCTCATGCTAAGAAGCAATTGAAATATTAAAGATAATAAAATATGATTTAGTTCATGCTGTGAACTTTGGTTATTTACTTCAGTTCACGCTTTGCATTTTATCTGCTGGGCCTCAGACTGTCTATGTTGATAAATCACCATGTTCCAAGTACAGAAGGGGGGGAAGAACACTTTATTTCATAACTATTCAATTATGAAAGCAGGGGAGGAGGGAAAAATGCATGAATCAATATTACTTTTTCCAGAGTTATCAATATCTCTAGTGTCATCCTTATTTTACCCTTTCTCAGCCACGGATCCTCACCCCCATTTTAAGGACAGGAATAGTGACTTGTCCAAGAAGCCAGGGATAAAAATGAGGTTTCCAACTATGGTTAACTTTTTCCACTCTACAAAACTGCACAATAACACTGTGCTATGATTAAAAAACATCCCCTCCACCCCAGGGAGCCTCTGGATCCAAATCCTCCCTGCTGAAAACCCTGGGCTGCACTCACAACTTGTAGCAGGAGGTTGTCAACAGCAGCACAGTGATGCTCAGAGAGGAACTGTTGTTGCAGCTTTAGAGGCCTACCCTTAATGTGACGAATTGTGACACTAATTGACAGAGTCCCCGATAATTAAATGGAAGGTTGAAAGTGATTTCGTTTTTTTTCTTGCATTTCTATCCTTTTGCCACCCCCAACAAAGGATAAAACGTCAGTCATAACTTCGACTCAGCAGAGCTTTGTCACTTTATCTCCATTCTAAATGTTATTTGAATGTTAGCTCTTTACATTTGGGTTTTTTTTTTATTTAATAAAAAAGGCAAACCAATCATAATAGGCATAAAACCATCATGAGAAGGTCATAAAACGCATATTGCTTACTGAAATGAAGGGGTCATCTCCCATCCTATCTGGTAAATAAATACTGAAGGAAGTTTCTCTATCTTGCTGTTGTTTATACATTTTTAAGTGTACTCCAAACTGGTATAAAGTGCCAGATTGACAACTCTGTTTGTTGCCAGAATAGTGACAGCATAGACTGCAGGCAGGGTGAGACACCGTCATGCTAATATGTTTCAAGACTGTTTTGGACCAGACTGGGATGAAAGAAAATATGTGGAGTGAAAGATCCAGCGTGTGGCCCATGTAATCTTTTGTCTCTATAGTCTAACATAGATGGTGGTTGTACGTGCCAGATTACAGAAGAAAAAAAAAAAAAAAAGGAAAAAAATAAAAGCCTGTATTAAAATAATTACTAAGCAAAGACTTGGCCAAGATTTGCAAATACAATGATTTCAGTGTGGTTGGATGTCATAATTTCTGGGTGTGCAAATTGAAACACCTTAGAGAGCTGATTTTTGCAAAGCATGGAGCACTCCTTCTCTGTGAAAACTGTGCTTCTTAAACAGCATGCCTCTCCCTCAAAACCTAAATAATACTTCCAAGTATCCAGCTTACATACAAACAGGACATGAAAATGCCAATAGCTTGTGGCAAGTAAGAAGTTTCTCTCTGTAAATTGCCTTTGGATTCTACCAAACCAAACATTCATTATAAAGGAAAGAAATCCCTAGACCCACAGGTTGCTAGAAGTCCTTTTGAAACCTGAACAATTACTTGGGACCTGATAATATTCCCAGCCCAAGAGTCAAACAGGTAGCCTGAGTGCTTTTCCTGCTGCTCCTGGTTTTGTCAAAGTGGGGGGGATTTAAAACCATTCAGAGCCTCATCAGTTCTTGCTGATCCAGCATGTAACACTGAGCCAAAAATCAGGTCAAGTCCATTCTGCTGCTGCTGCTGAAGATTTCACAGCAAAGTATATGTATGTATCTATCATATATATACATATCTATACATTATAGCTGCCTGAGGGAACAGGAGAAAGGGAACATTTCCTTCACTTCCACCCTCAATTTGGGAAGAAAAAGGATGAAAAGTACTTTTTTAAACAATGAGGTTACATGACCTATGGGAAAATTGTTATTTAGAGGTTTGATGAGGATATCCTCTTTAAATACAAGACATGGTAAGCTAAAGCAATACTTCCACTTTTTAAACCTGCAGGTGACACATCTGATAGGCAAAGCAGTAACCCGGGTGTTTTTCACCTTGCCTAGGCAGCAGTTCACAGGCCAGGAGATGTCAGGTCAGCTTTTGGGAGCTCAGTTTCATAATAAACTACAATCTGTGGCTAGAAAACCTGTAAGCCCTCCATTTATCACCTCCGCAAGAGTTGCTGTCAGGGCAGAAACATCTCAGCAGAGGTGGGTGTATGCACAGCGGCTGGTGCTGGTGTGTTCCTGCGAGGTCTGTACCGACCGACGC
The DNA here is from genome assembly GCF_047370975.1 of Nipponia nippon. Classification (NCBI taxonomy): domain Eukaryota; kingdom Metazoa; phylum Chordata; class Aves; order Pelecaniformes; family Threskiornithidae; genus Nipponia; species Nipponia nippon. The sequence continues at coordinate 160,761,869 of NW_028262290.1, forward strand.
AGCTGCGGGAAGGGGAACCCAACTGTGTTGCTTCATCAGCTCTTGCAATTAGTTGCATCTAATCACAGGACCAAACAATAGCAATTGATGAATTAATGAGTCGGCAAGAGATGATCAAGAGAACATAATGTGGCTTTCAGAGCCTTATGACTGACATTGCGATGTGAAAGAGAACAAAACCAGAAAAGAACAAATGTTCCCACCCACCCAGCTTGCCTTCCTGTCCTCAGGAACTGGAAAGGTTAGCGGGCAAAAAGGAGAACTCCTACAACAGTTAAGACACGTCATAGGAAAGAAACCTTGCACTGAAGAACCTGCAGTAGATAAAGGAGCAGAGATGGATGGGATGGGAGAAGCACAGCATCGTTTTTCCCGTAGTTCCCTGAAGCCCCAGTTAGCAGCACGAACTTGCACTTCTTTGTGCAGAAGACGCATGGCAGAGCCTTGAACTGAACATACAGCTCCACATTTAGGGCAATTTTTAGATTAGTGCTTAACTTTACACATGTGCTGAAGTTCCCTTCAAATGCTTAAGAGCTATCCTAGGAACTCAGAAACAGCAAATGCAGTTCCCTGCCTTTTTAAGTGACCACACCTCTTTCAGAAACTGGTTTCAAGCCATCTTCGGCCCACTGGATATTTTGCTTAATTCCATTCTTGGCCACCACTGACTGGCTGCTCTTATATCAGGAATGCTCTCCAGCTTACCCTGGACAATGATACTGCCCTGAGTTGGGACCATGTGATCTTTATCATAAAATCTCTCTGATTCATTTTTGTCCTTTTCTTTTACATATTATTCTCAATCCCATTATTGCTAAGCTTACACTGCTGGGAAGCACTCTGGGCTAGGACATCAAACACATTCATATGGTGTTATACATCTCCTTCCTTCTTTGTGATGGAAGGAGTCAGGGAAACTTGTGTCCTTGAGTGAGCCTGAAATGAAAAGCAATCCATTGCCACTTCAGTTTGGAAGAGGAGTTGTAGACAAAATGCTACCCTTTGAAAAGCCATGATCTTTAGAGACCCCACAAGGCTTCCCATCTTACAAACAACATGCTCTTTGGGGAGGGCAAAGTTTTGATGCCTTTCCTGGCACGTATCTGGATGATTCTAGTTCAGACGTTGTGTTCGTACCCACTGGACACTTAGCCAGGTTCCAGAGAGCCAAGGAAGTGCTTGGCTGAGCAAAGGAGTTATTCAGGGCTTGAGTCATGGTGGAAATGAACCTCCCTGAACCTTGAGGCCCCAGCCAGGATTGTGAAATTGCTGCATGTCTGGAGATCTCTCCTCTTCCGTGAATAACAGCTTTGCTCAGTTGACTTTTGGAATTCATCTTTTTTGTCCTAATAATTCTACAACGACATCTTGGGGGAATTCATCTTAATCCACAACACGCTCATGTTTCTGTTCGTCATAATCTAAATTTAGAAAAAGAGAAAACTACAGTCCACTTATTCTTCCTACTGAAAGAGAGGCTAAGAGGGAGCTTTTACTATTTGCACAAGCTAATGGAGATACATCTCCTAATTCCCTCTTTGCCTCACAGACTTGAAGCTGCTTCTTGCTTGCTGTTAAAGCTGGTAGCTGATAATAAAGGTAGCAATTATTTTTACATTGCAGGATGCCCGGTACAGAGGCTATGCAGGAGCCTCATTACTAAACAGTATTCAATATTTATTCATGTATGTAAATTCCACTGGTCGAAATCTTGACACATTCACAGCATCACGTATTTCATTCAGTTTATCCTCTGTAGCTGTTCCCAACTGCTCAACAGCTCTGAACGATGAATCCCATTGAGAGCAGGAGGTACAATGAGTGTAGTGGCTGTTGCTTCATAAATAATCTCAGAAGCTTGAGGACTGCAAACAACCTTGTTGCGTTTGAGCTTAGAGCAAGGAGCACACTGTTGAAAAGCTGTTTGGTGGTTTTGACTTTTACACTCTTTATTTACATATGTGTTTCGTTACTTTGTCGTCTTGAGGAGAAGATGGATGGCACAAAGGGGTATAGAGAACGGGAGGTGCAAGAGTCATCACTGTAAATAATAAATTTGATATTTTGACTCTGGTTTGGGGTTTTTTTTGAGTATTTATTATACAGAATCACATTGTGCAGTTGGCAAAAGCTGATCTAGTAACTTATATGCATATATATTTTAGGAACAAAAATTTTAAAGGGGATGCACACAAGAAAGGGTAGAGATTGAAGAGCAATACGTCAACATATATTATGGCTTTTAGTTAAAAATTATCTCCTGATTCTTCATCTCTGTCTGGAAAACATTTTGGCATGACTCTGACTACATTCAGAAGGACTAGTTCAATGCAACTTCAAGTTCTTATTAATTCCGAGCCTGAAATGGTGGGCATAGCAACACCCAGATTTTTTCTTAAAACTGTGCTCACATTGATGGCCCTGGCAGCATTGGAAATGCTTGGTAACTATTCCTGAACTGCCTGGCATTTATGCTGCAGAGCTAGTAGTGCTTTGCAGTGGTGCAGTCAAAGATAAGGCCAAGAAAATGGAGTTCTCGCATGTTATTTGGGCAACGTGTAGTTTACTTACTTCTTAGACACATCAATGCTGAAATTTCACTCTGTCCTCACTGCTATGCCCCAGGGTGCTGCCTGCTTCTTAAAGCACCAGCTAGTGCAGCTGAGGGAGAGACACCCCTCTGAGAGATCTGAGCATTAATAAGACACGGAGTATGCTTTGCACCTTCACAGAGGGCAATTTGGAAGACACTACTAAACATGTTGAAAGGCAAAATCAAGAGATGAATATTTTCACAAGGCAAATCAACACCAGCACAAGGAAAAGAGGAGAACAAAACACCCAAGGTTTTTTAACATATCTGCAACTTGTTTGTTGCTTTAAGCAAGACTTGAGCATTGAAATGAAGCCCAGAGAGGAGGTGGAAGAATACAAATATTATTATTACTATGTGTAAATGTGGATGTTTTTGAAGGAAGACTTGCCACAAGTAATCACAGAAACTTGCACTGAGGAACCAAAAAGTGAATGGCTGGAGTCCCAAGCCCAGACAAGTGAAAGGTAATCAGCAGGCTTGATCTTGCAGAAGGAAAAGAGTGAGGAGACACGTTCCCATTTAAAAACAAACAAAACTGATCTTGGCACAAAACTGATCTTGGCCTTATTATTACTGCCTAAAGTTTAAGAACTGCATGGTAGTGATTATCATTTAATCATGGAAGGAGAGAGAGACTGCTCCAGGCTCCGGCTGAAACTGCAGCATCTTGTCTTCCATGTACCGCTCCTCTGCATGTCCAAGATCGCTGCCTATGTGGCAAGAGGCTGTCGTTGAAACCTTGGCATGGCCACTGCCTGCTACAGACAAGACACGTGTGCTGAGCTGATGTTCATGGACCTTTGACATTTGCCCTTTCTTTGTTGTTTTCTTTGAACTACGTGATGTTAGACTGAAAGCATATGTTGGCTGTTTGTATAAAGAAAATCATGACCAACCAGCGCATATAAATTACAGCTGGTCATGTTACTTCTTATTAGCAAGAACAAATTTGAGAGGATGTGGTTTGTGCTCACCCTGACAGGTTCTTACATCGTGTCTGTCTCCAGAGCAGGATTCAGAGCTAAAGAGTTTTGTATTTCTGCTCTTCCATGATGTAATCTGGCCCATCCTCTGAGTTCAGGCTGCGTCACAAGCTTAGCAGGAATTACTGTGAAGAGAGGAGAGTATGAATGATTAAAAGGAGCTTTGACCAGCTAAGCTGCGAAGGCATTTGACAAAAAAAGTCTGTGTTGCTGTCACAGTAATTAATGCTGAAGAACATTTTGGTGCCATGAATATTGTACTTAAGGAATTATATCAGCATGTTAAAAATGCATCATGAGAGGGCACATTTCATTTGACTTAGTTTCAAAAAGGAACAACTAATAATACAAAGACATAAAACCATGCCAGCAGGGAAAATCATCCTTTCTTCTCTTAGGTTGCTGTAACCAGACTCTTTCAATATCAGAGATCCCAAGAATGTGTCCAGTTGTTAAATTTAAGCTTATCAAGATTCCAGCAATACTGTCCGGTGTTGCCAACAACTTACTGGGTGTCTCAGATGGGCGCCCTCGACAGAAAAATGAAAGCTTTCCAAAAATTGCATGCTGAAGTAAAGGTGTTTGACCACATCTTTTATACAGTGTGAAGCTCTGGTCCTCCAAGCCCTCCATCTTGAGAAGAAACCACTAGAACTACAAATAAATGGTACTAAAAAGGTAAGAAGGTTGCCTACAAATATAAAAAGGCTTTATTATAAGGAGGCTACATCTGTGCTAGTAAATGAAATGGTCTGGGGCCCTGAGGACAGGTAGCCCAGCACAGTTTTCATGTGTATAGCTAAACTCTTCTTCTGCAACAAAACAGGTGGGTCTGCTCCCTGCTGCCTCTTGGCAATCCCTGTCTTGATCTGTCCTGGGGAAGGTGTGGCATCTTCATTACTGAAGAGTTTAGCGAACAAGTTAAAAAACGTCAGGAATAGTTAAGCTCTACCTGAACCTACCTTGGGACTGGGACTCGGTATCTTCCTTCTAGCCTCCATGCTTTTAGTTCTGTTAGTTTATAAATATATCACTTCTTGCCCTAAGATGTGCTACAATTTTTCTAGGCATTTTTCAAGTCTTACCTTTAACTCACTTCTGAAGTGGCTGCAGGAGGTGGTGAAGTAATCCTTGTTCATAACAGTTTTTGTATTGTATGTCTGCACGCAATGTCCCTTGGGATCCAGCCCCAGTACTGGATGTGTACTAGACATGACTATTTTAGCCATCACTTTTCTATTCAAGCTGTAGGATGCTGCTCTGCGCTTCCTTTCATTTGATGACATCATCTGTCCTATTCTTCTTCCAGCTTTTTGTTTGTTTTGTGTTTGAGGAATGTTCCTTGATTCTGAAGTGAATAGAGAGGTCACTAATGGAAACCCTGCATCTGAAACACCGGGAAGTGAGAGAAAAACTCTGCCCAGCTTTGAGGGACAACTTCTGGTTGTTAGGCTATGCGATAAAATTGGCCTTCATTTTTGTGCCTGTGGCAAGGGAGACCACCTTGGAAGCACAGGGACAGAGACTAGTCTACTCTGTGTACATCAGCGTGTTGGCTTAATTTCCCAATGACCTGTACCTGGAGCAGTTATTTGCACCAGGGTGTACCAGCATTTTACATCCACTCCATGTGGCTATCGATCTTCATAGGGCAAAGAGCAGCAGCCCTCTGCTCTTGTATTATAAAGGGAGATGGGCAGAGAGGGAGAGTGACACCAGGGGACAAAGCTGCCATCTGAGGACTGAGGTCCCGAGAGAATAAATGTTCCAGCTGAGCTTTGTGCTCTTTCCCATCAAGTGTTAGATGTTATGTCTGATTAATACAGCTTTCTCTTGCTTTGTCATCGAAACCTTTGGTGTTGTCTAAATTCATGAAAAACATGTTTCTTTTACCAACAAATTGATTTGATTTTCTTTGATAAATTATGAGTTATCATAAAAGAAGAAGCACTTTGTGTGCCTAGTGACAACTTCCTTTGAGGCAGAGCATATTAATCTACATACCGCATTTGCTTTGAAGTCAGAACAAAATCCTGAATTGTGATGTGTGTGCATGAAAAAGAGACAGACGGCAAGATCAGTTCTGCTCTGCTACATCTGTGTAAATCCGGATCAATGCCAAGGCTGCAACAGAGATAAGGATTGGGCCCAGTATGTTATCTCCCTGCGTATCCCATGCTTGGTAGGAAGCAAGAGACAGGAAAGAGAGAAGTGAAAATTCCCCATTTTAGCTGTTTGTCATCTCCCCGGTGAAAGATGCGCTGACCGGAGGATGATCTTGCACATTAAAGGTAATATTGTGTATCTGTATAGAACAGCTTAAAGTGAACTAGAAATAAAAAAAGTCGAAAGAAGCAGTTATGGTGGTAAATATCAGTGTGACACAGATGAAATAACTCAAAATGCTTTTTACTGACACAGCGTCAGCAAGATGTAGAGCCTGTTTCTCCACTCGTACCAGTTTTACAGCCACATAACTCACTGGATGGCAACAGAATAATCCTTGATTTGTGCTGGTTCAAGAGGGTGAAGTAGTTACCCAAATTTCTTAGTCCAGCCCTCTCATTTCCTTTTGCCATAACCTAACCTCTTCCTTCCCAAAGCTGCCGTTGCTGAAGCCCGTGGGCCTCCTGCTCTGACAGCTCCGGTGCTGTGGGACTGGCTGGTTGCGGCAAGGTCCTCCTGCGCTGGCATCCATGAGAAAGGAGTCAGACCCCACGTGTGGCTGTCAGCATCCCATTTGCAAAACTCTTGTTCAAAGGCAACGTGTATAATGCTGAATATAATGCTGCGGTCCATGGAAACCTAAGTGAAGGAAGCGTTACAGTGGAAGGGAGATGTCTTACCTGTTGTTCACCATTCACTTTTCTTGCTCTGATGTCCTCTCACTCCTTTGGCCAAAGTATGGACATAAATATCACCCTTGAATTTGGGTATATTATAATTTGGCTTACAATTTTTACTTCTCAGGTGTCTCCGAGCACACCTTGATAAAGGAAAGCTGCTGGGTGGGAGGAAGGTAACGCAGAGAGGATAATGGAGCAGGAAAAGAAATCACAGGCATCTGTGCTTGGATAACATGGGAAAACCACAGAATAAAATAAAGAGGTGGTGAAATCATTGGAAAGGACTGGTTTTATTATTGTCATTGTTGGAGTCTGTACCACAGCCTGTAACACCCAAAACCACAGAAGCAGCTGGTCCACTTCTAGTGAGAGAGCTCCCTGCATCCAGTGTGGTGGAGCTGTGTTCCACGGTGGATGGAGACATTGTACCCCCGCCCAGCACAGAATCACTGAGGCTCTGAGGCTGGAAGGTGCCTCTGGAGACCACCTAGTCCAACTCAGTCCATGCTCAGACCAGGATCCATAAGAGCAGGTTGCCCAGGACCTATTCTAGCTGGGTTTTTAATAACTCCGAAGGAGATGCCACAAACTCTCTGGGCAGTGTTTGACGACCTTCACTTTAAAAAAGATTTTTTTTAGTTTAAATGAGATTATCTGTATTTCAGTTCATGCCCGTCGCTTCTTGTCCTGTCCCTGGATAGCTCTGAGAAGAAGCTTCATCTTCTTTACACCCCCCATCAGGTATTTATGCACATTGGCAAGATCTGCCTGAGTCTTTTCTTCTTCAGTCTGAAAAATCCAACCTCTCACAGCTTTTCTTCTTATGTCATATGCTCCAATCCCTTAATCATCTTTGTGTCCCTTCAGTGGGCTCACTCCAGTATGTCCATGTCCTTTTGTACTGGGGAGCCCAGGACGGGACCCAGCACTCCAGCTGTGTCTCAGTGGTGCTAAGCAGAGAGGGAGGATCAACTCCCTCGACATGCTGGAGCCTCAGTGATTCTATGCTCGACGGGCAGGAGGCTGTTGGCTTTCTTTGTGTAATGGCACATTGCTGGCTCATATTCGACTTGGACACCCAGGTCTTTTTTGCAAAGAAACTTTCTAGAGAGTTGGTCCCCAGTACGTACTGGTGCATGGGGTTGTCCCTCCCTAGGTGCAGGAGCTGGCATTTCCCCCCGTTGAACTTCATGAGATTCCTGTTGGGCCACTTCTTCAGCCTGTCGAGGGCCCTCTAAGTGGCAGCATGACTGTCAGCTACTCCTCCCAGATTTCCATCATCTGCAAACTTGCTGAGACTGTCACTCTGTCTAGGCAATTAATATAGATGTTGAAGGGTATGAGCCCCAGTATTGACCCCTGGGGTACACCGCTAGTGACTGTCCTCCAGCTGCATTTTGTGCTGCTGCTCACCCTTTGAGTTCAGCAGCTCAGCCAGTTTTCAGTCCGCCTCACTGTCTACTTACCTAGCCTCTACTTCATCACTTTGTCAATGAGGATGTTATGAGAGACACTGTCATAAGCCTTGTTAAAACGAAGATAAACAGCATCTGCTGCTTTCCCCTCATGCACCCAACCAGTCACCTCATTGTAAAAAGCTATCAGGTGGGTCAGGCATGATTTCCCCTTCAGAATTCCATGCTGACTACTCCCAATCACCTTCTTGTCCTTCAGTGTGTTTGGAAAAGGCTTCCAGGAGGATTTGTTCCATCATCATCCCAAGGATCAAGGTAAGGCTGAGTGGCCTGTAGTTCCCCAGATCCTCCTTCTTGCCCTTCTTGAAGGCCATAGTGACATTTGCTTTCTTCCAGTTCTCAGGAACCACTCCCAGTTGCCATGACCTTTCAAAAATAATTGAGAGTAGCTTCACAGTGCCATTGGCCAGGTCTTTCAGCACTCATGGGTGCATCCCATGAGGTCCCATGGACTTCTGCATATTCAGCTTTTTTAAATGTTCCCTAACCTGATCCTACTGTACTGAGGGCAAGTCTCCTTGCTCCAGACTTTGACACAGGTCTCAGGGTCCTGGCAACCCTGAAGGCAAGACTTATCAGTAAAGACAAATAAAAACCAGCACAACATCCAGCAACAAATACCAAGGTAGCCTCCCTTCTTTTTTTCCTTGACAATAATTACAAGAAATGCTGTATAAACTGAGATGAAACTAGGCAGCACGTAGAGACCAAGCTGAAGAAGCCATCGATGCAGCTCAGTCCTTCCTAGTGTTCATGTGATTGCTAAATAAATGCTTTTTTAGTAGAATAGCAGCCTCTTTGACCTATCAAGAATGTTACTACCAGTAATGCCACAGTTCAGTCTTATGAATTTTCCTTACAAGCCTAGAAATGCTGCAGTCTTGCCTATAAATACTGTAGAGTCTTACACAGAAGGCAATTGGGGTCTTCAAATGGCTTCCCTTCAAACATACCTCACTGTAGTATTTGGGGTGCTTCTCAGCGTGTGATAGTAAGTGAAACAACCAGAAAGGAAAAGATGCAATCTGGATGGTGTTGGATCTATTTCAACATTTTTTTTGTGTGTGTGTTATATGTAAGAGATCATTTGCATCTGCTCCATCTTTGGCTTTTCTTTAAAAAAAAAGGCTTTTTTTTGCAGAGGGAGGGTGAGAGGGGAAAGAATTGTTTCTGAATCTTATCAAGAAATAAAATAACACAAAGTACATCTTACGAAAGAAGTGGCATACTGTGCCTTTTTTTCCACTGGCCTACTGCCTAAAGGAAACATTCACTGGCAAATCTAAAACTTGTTCAAAACCCTTTGGAGAAGCAGACTATTATTAAATTATTTATTTTATCTTTGAAGTGTTTCCATTTTTATACTGTTAAGGATTTCTCTGTAAAAGCCGGGGTGCCTGAGAATATTTGGCCTGTAGTGATCTTTGAAACATAAGCCTCTTTTTTTTCCTCTCTGTCTTTTCTTCTCCCCCACTCTCTCCCTCCCAGTTTCTTCCCAAAATGAATGAGGATCTGTCTGATGTGGAGAGGCTGTACTCATTGGGGAAATTTAAGGAGATCTTTAGTAGCTGGAAACAACTAGAGCCTGGTTTGCACTGTGTTTGCTTAAATTTGGGGTTTTTTTTAAGAGAAACAAACCTGGCAGAATCAGAAAGGGTGGGAGACATATTCAAATGCTCTCAAGTGCTTATTAAAATGTTATGTAATTAAATGTTAAGATCACGCCTGTAGCAGTGTCTTTTGAAATAACTGTACAAGCTGGGCCTTCAGAAACCAGCACAGGAAAGTAGCTCATTTGCAAGGTTATCGGCCATTCAGGCATATGCCTTGGGGACCTAATTTAATGGGAGAACTCCCATTGACTTGCGTGGGCTTGGACAGGGCCTGAGGAGAGCCCTGCTGTTGTTTCCCAACATGGTCCTTGCAGACTCGGAGGACAAAAAAATTGCGTAGCCATATGACGAGCACAGCGCTTCACGTTGGGGTGAGGTGTTGGTGTGACCCTGAGGGGGGTAGCAGCAGAGCTAGCAGTGCTGAGCCCTCCACAGGTGGTGGGTACAGGGCTCGGGAAGGATGCTCTGCTGGATGCTGGATGCGGTACTGCTGCCAGTGGGAGCTGCACTATTTGAAGACACAGGGACCATCACTGTCTCTGCAGGATTTCTTACTGGATAGCAGAAAGAGGGGACACAATATACAGGCTAGCATGTGAGCCAGGTAGAAATGTGCCTTTTAAAATAGCATTATGGGGCTTCCCTTACCAGTGGTGGCTTCCCAATTGCCATGAGGAGGGTACCTCTATTAATGCTGCTTCAGGCTCAGGGTGCAGAAAGGGTCTGAGTGTTGGGTGAAATGGATGTAGAGGTGCAGCCTGGGCTCCATGAGCATCTGTGTGTCAGCAGCTCCATCCCTTGGTGTGGGAGGTTCCACACTAAGAGGGTGAGTGGTGCGGAGTTGCATGTGTGGAGGAGTTAGCAAAAAAAGGATGGGTTCTCCCATGGGTGGGATTAGGACCATGTGTGTAAGGAAGTGTTTCTGTGCAGCTGGGCTAAAGCTGAGCACAGCAATGAGGAGTTAGCACAGTGGCAAAGGGAGGGTAGGGCAGGTCCCAGTGCAAAAGGGCAGATGAGGCTGTTGGTGCTGCTTCCTACAGTGGATAACGTGCCAGCTAGCACTAACCCATAATGCTCGATGATCATCATGGGGAATCCCTAGCTCCCAAGATTACTGGTAGTGAGATATTTTCCCTTTTAGCTAGCTCTCTGATTGAAGGGCACAGCTCAAATGCACTGAAAGCCTGTACACAGTACTCCATTTATATTGCTGAACTTTATTCCACAAGGGAGGGCTTCTGTGTTGGTCTGTTTTGTCTTGTGCAACCTCCTTCTTGCTGTCTTAACTGCATATTATGATTAGGTAAATGAGTCTGTTCTTTCCGGTAAGTAATGGGCATCTTCACTCCTCAGTGCAGTCTGGGTCGCAGTGGATCATCTCACACTTTTTCACTCAGCTTATTGCCTGTCATTAGAAATCTGCTCATCCTTCCTTCATTTCCAAGGCCAGTTAAGTGCACATGGCTGCAAATGCCTTCAGGTGCTGCCTCTGCTCCCACACCTCTCCTTTTACAAAATATTTGAAACTTAACATGCTGAAAGTGCATCTTGTGAAGGGGAACTCTGCTGCCACAGATTTAAAACCACATGTCCATGACCACTAATGTCAGGTCTCTGCAATGCCAGATCAGCCACCTCTACAGACCTGAGTTTGGGCAACCACATATCTGCACTTCCATGAACTGGCAGGAATGGGACAGGATAGAAATTATGCTCCCAGTTGAGGGAATACTAAACACTTGATCTGGTGGAACGATTCCTGATATAGGGTGAATTTGTGAATAGTTTTGAACCACTAGTAAGCCCCTACCCAACCAATGCTGTATGCGACGTGGTTTTTTAGATCCAGCACTTTGACCCCAAAGCCAGAAATGGTGTGTCATCAAACCACGGCTTTAGCTTGCTGCAGGATCCATATTATGATGGGAAAGCATAAGTCTGTAGTGCCAGGCTGTCCACTTTATATTTTTTGCGAAATAACTTAAGTGAGTGCAAATAATGATTGTGGGACCCAAAAGCAATATCAAAATATTAATAATTGAGAGGTTTGTATTATTCTGGGTAGCCAGGACAACAGGCCAGCTTGTGGTTCCAGGGAAGTCTGTGGAAGCCACATTTCAGTCCCTAAAAACGCCAAGTTTGGAAGGGCCCCACTAAAATCTAAAGAATTGTGTGTGCCTGGGAGTGTCCCTGAGGCAACTGCTTCTGCTAGACTGAAGGATTTGTAGAACAGGGTACAAGGAAAGAAGGAAAGCCACTTTCCTTGTGTACAACATAAAAATCAGATCCAATAGACAACATTATTTTTATGTCCCCTGAATAACACTGGGTTTTTTTTCAGGCTTTTAACATTTTCATCTACTACTTGCAAAGCCCTACACTCTAGCTCCCTCTTAGCAGATGGAAATTGGAGGGAAAAAAAAAAAAAAGACTGTATGTGCTGGCATATCCATATGGCATTCAAGTGAGAAATCACTTGGAACATGGGGCCTCGTGTGGGGTCACAGCCTCCATACGTTCTTTGATGGGTGCAAAGGGTCCTGAAACTTGTTGCTGCTGTAACAGCGGGGGAATGGGGTTGCTATAGCACAGGCTGAAAATCCCTGAAAGAGAAGGAGGGGGAGACAAGAGATATGAACAGCCCCCAAGGTGTTTAGTTACCTATCTGCCCCTGAAATCTCAGCCACCATTGAGAAGCCAGGCCTCAGTGCTTTTGAATGATTTGCAGCCTCTTGCTGTAAAATGATAATTACATCAGAGCAAATATATGCTGGCTTTATCATGCATAATAAACTCCATCTGATTGAAACCCTCTCCAGCACAGAGGATCTGCAGAGGATGCTGCATGCCGTGTGGGGAGGGTTAAAGTGATGCAGGAGCCTCGTGTGGGCTTTCTGTCTTACTAGAAGGACATGTGAGGCCTGCACGTGCTACCTCAGGAGCACGAGCAGATAAAAGAGACATTTGCGCATTGTTCTGAGTGGCTCAGTACTCTGCTCAAGTCGTCTGAGCAGCTACTCGAATGCCAAAGACTGACTTTGAGCAGTCTTTTCTCTTATCCCCTTGCATTATCTAAACTTGTTCTGGAGTCATCTGGTACACCCATCTTTGGCTTTTCATTGACTTCAGCAGGTTTGGCATCATCCCTGTGTACGTGTGTATCTGTCTGTAATTCTCCTAGCTGTTTACATATCTGTCTTATGTATTTATTTTCCCTAGTACCCACCACTGCAATATATAAGGCAGGAATCATCCTCCACAATGCCAATTTCTTTTGGCTTCTTTCCTGTGCGTGTTTGGCTTTGCACTTTTCCTCTAAAGTTACGGCTGGGATTCTCAGTTATTCTACAATGTTGCTCTAACTCTGCTCAGATGAAGGGTCTATCGCCAGCTTCAATGGGAGCAGACTCAGAGCAGGGCTGAGATTTCCTGGGTACCCTGCCCTATGCGTACAACAGAAATAGCCTGGAGTTGCAGTGTGTCCTCTGACAAACAAAAAGTAGTGGACCATGACTTTCCCAGAAAATCAGAAGGGCTCCAGAGACCCTGCAGATCCTTTCCCACCTGGCCAGGTTTAAATGTCAGTTGTTGCATCTCCAATTAGGAGTTAAAATAGCTGAGACGGATATATTTTTTGAGAACAGAATATCATGTACAAAAAGGAAACTAGCTGTATTCAAAACTTTATTTGGAATCATATCCACAGCCCCAAACTCCCATGTATATAAGTAAGTCAAGGGAACAAGCCATTTGTTCATATTCAGAGCACCAAGAGGAAGCTGCGGAGAAGTCACAGGACTGCAGCACTTGCAGACCTCAGGATCCTCCAAGGCCAGCTCTGGTTTAGCCCGTGTTCAGCCTCTTGCCAGCTGGTTGCTGTGATCGTTCCCAAGCTCCTTCGCAGGGAAAACCAGACAGCCAATGCTCCAAAACCCACTGAAGCGATGGGGAGTCTTGGGCCGAAATCCAACTCTGTGCAAGCCTTTCATCTAACCAGTGCTAGAGATTCAGCTCCAGGACAACAGATAGACATTAGCTTTGTGCCCCTCAGAGCTCTTTCCCGCAAAGCTGCTAGTTTATGTGCCCTTACATTAAAGACTAATCTTAGTTACAAGCTCTGACATGGACTTCTCATTAGTAACCACCTATGAACTGCAACTGCTTCAGGTCAAGTACATTGTTATGTCTAATTTTTCAAAAGGAAAGAGCTTTGTGGAATATCACCCTTCTCCTCATTTCTTTGTTTGTGCCTAACCGGCCCTTGGAGAGCCTTGTAAGAGGTGTGCACCTGTAAGGATGTGTTCTTGTAGCAATGAAACAAAAGACAACCAAATCCAAATGCAGCTAACACTTGTTAATCTATTGGAAGTCCAAAGAGCCAGTCATTACGTATGGACAGCTTTATACCAGAGATAAGTATTGCTTGGCATGGGTCCTTCTTTAATTGCATTATACAAACATAACAGAAAATTGACCCAAAGGGGGAAAACAATTTTATCCTTAGAACACTCTTCTGACTAAGTACAGAGCTTTTAATTAAATTCCCTATACAAAGTGACTGCTTGTCTCTCATGTTGAGCCTAATTGATATCAAAGCCATCCTTAAAATCAATATTTTTTTCTGGAAAAAAGAGCAAATATCCTCTCCACCCCAACAGAATTCAATAAATAATTTGATAGTACTTGACTCCTAACTGTAATCTTTGTCTCATTTGAGCAGAATATAAAGTGAAAATTTGTCCCCACCGCCCCCCAGCATTCCCATTGCATCACAAATCAGGCACCAGAAAATGTCAGTATTCCTCCTCAGCAGGTCTGCTCTTTCCACTTATTTCAGTGAACCACGCTGAGCAAGGGAGGAATTCGAAATCTTCAAGTGGCAACACATTTATGCTGCTTTTGTTACCTATTTTATATTTTTCATTTATTTATGAATACGGTTGCAATTGGATCCCATTAGAAGTCTCAGTAAGATCAAAGGCTTGTTAGAGCAGGCAGTAGACAAACCAATACTCTTTCAAACCTGCTCGGGAGGGTTTGCGGTGTACGGTACCCCCGCTGCAAACCTATAAGCAGGCGCTTAACTCTACTCCTAGGAAAAAAGGCATACAGGTCCCTGCAAGATGGGGCCCTGCTTTGATAAGACAAACACACAAATCAAAGGAGCAGGCCTCGTTCGTTACCTTTGCTTTCTAAACAGTCTCCTTCATCTGTCCTTCTCGCTTTGTGCAGGAACCCTGTCAATCTATCTTGTCAGAGCTGGCAAGAGAGTTGGTCCTCTTTGCCAGGAGCAGCTTAGAAAAGCAAAGGAAAAGAGCAAAAACAAAAATGAAGCTAAACGTTAGGGTGGTTGTTTTTTTTTCTTCAATTATTCAGCCAGATTTAGTGAAGTGGGGAGCTGAAAGTCTGGCATTGGGTACCGCCCCACCAAAACGATGGTCTAACAGTAAGTCAAAGCAGAGTTAGCGTGTGCAGTCCTTTTGCATCGCCTGTTCCTGATAAAAGCAGGAATAATCTCTGCAGACACCACTGCCTAGCGAGGGAGCACGGACTTGAAAGCTCAGCCCTGATCTTCGGTTTCTGCTCTGTAATGTCTTTCTGTTGATATTGGCCCTTGGGGACTCTTGCTACAAGCACAATTTTCTTTCAAGAGCGTATGCTAATTGTGGCATTAGGGGTGTATTTATGATCGCTAGCTGGCTGTGGCAGGTAAGATTGGGAAGGAAGTGATACTGAATCTGCAGGCAGATCATACTCATAAAGCATCGTTTTGTGCTTTCCGTGCACTGTGGCACCCTGAAGCATGAGGGATTAGCATAAAGAGAAACCTGCCTCGATGTCACTGCAATAAAAATTCATCCACAATTTAGGTAGCTGAGCCAGCTCCATGGATCTCGCAGAGTGCTTGTGCACTGGGATAACGACCTGAGACCTGGTTTTCACAAGCAACCACCAAAGCAGTCTGCTGTCCTGGGCTTTGGGAAAGAAGAGAGGCTAGGGAAAGGTTGGGGGCATGGAAAGATGATGCTATTTTACCACGTTGTGCCTGGTCCTTTATTTCAAAAAGCATCATTCATTTAGTCCTGAAAATTATTTAGCTTCCAAAGTAGTCCTGTGCCCTCACACCTTCCTGCGGTCCATCCCAGAAGCAAAAACCTGGTGGTTGCAGAAGAAGATGGCAGCCAACTAGCCCTCCTAAAAGGTCACCTTCTGGGGGAGTTTCTCACTTGGGGTCTGCATCCCATGGTCTTTTTAATGTCTTGTTGCTGGCTTTGGCAGATGGATGTGATGGGATTGCCGTGCGAGTGCGTTTGTGCACACCTAAGTCGCATCCTCAGCTGGGATTGCAGCTGGCAAGGGGGAGCCGAGCCAGCACCCGCCGCGGAGCACAGAAGGCCCTTGTAGACAGCGTGTGTTCAAATACGCCACCATTTCTCACCTAACATAAACTTGTTTCAGCTACATGCAATGCAAATAAAATATTCAGCAGAGGCTGGCCGTACATCTGAATGCCAGAGGAAAGTGAGAAGGGCTGGAAATAAATATTGACGCGAAGGTGCCAAGGCTCACGGTAAGTCAGGTGTGTGTGTCCCTATTTTATAGGCTCTGCTAAATGATCAGAGTCTGACTGCTCCCAGCTACAATGGTGTAAATCTGGAATAACTCTGCCAATGTCAGAGTTACACCACCCCAAAGATGGTGCATATGAGCTTCTGTCCAGTGGGGCTAAGCATTTCAGTGCAGTCAGGAAGACCCAGACCTCCCTTCCTATTAATATTTACGCAGGACTGCTTAGGCGTCTTTGGAAGAGTCACCATAAAGTTTCCGTTACTGTAGGGAGGGCCCTGAAAGAACAATTTGCAGGCAGTTATTATCATTATTAGAGATGGTAATTGAATTAGTAATTATATAATTATTATTATTAGTGTAATAAATAGTTCTTGCCCTCCTTGGTCCTGCAAAATGCAGCCTGAGGAAATCCCAGTGAGAGGAAAGAGCATTTGGAGACAGCTATTAGAAAAACACTGCAGTGAAGGAGGAACGAGAGGGAATATCCATACCTACCCAGAAGGCAATCTCTGCACACTCTAAAATATTGCAGAAGATGCCTCTTCCAGAGGTGTATTTTGGTTCAGGGAGGAGTTACACGGGGAGTTGTAATTGTTGATTTATATGTATGTGTATATATATTGGGTTTTGCTTCATCAAATGTATGGCATAGAGGCCCCCGGTGTAACTGGTTAACTTTACCATGGATAAGTTGCTCTGAGTTATGAGGAACATTTTATTTACTGGTGGAGGCTGTGTGGTGACAACACAGCCCGTGAGGCAAAGCAGGTGGAAGGAAGGGTCCATCTTGGCCAGTCTTTAACACGAGCCCAAGAGATAAGTGTTTCCAATACAGCATGCCAAAGTGATGCAGGGAGATTTGTCTCCTACCCAAGCTAATGATGGAGCCATGTCACCATATGCGTGGTTAGTTTCCAGCAGCTCCTCACTTTTTCAGCACGAATGGAAGATGACAGATTGTATATTAGACAAATTACTCTTCTCTTGAAAGCAGCAGTCACGGTGATATCCAAGAGCCTTCTTCACTCTCTCTTCACTGAACAATTTCTGCACCATCATTCAAAGCTCTTTGCAATAAAAAGATGGTCGGTAAGCAAGAATTACAGCGCAGCTCCTTAGCTCCCAGCCAGCGCTTCCCGAGGCTATGCCTGTACCAGCGACCGCAGCAGGCTGCCGTCCATCCTCTGATCTTCCTGCCAACTGGCACAGCCATGCTGGCACCCACATGGACAAACCCTCTTCTTCCGAAAAAACAGGGTGGCCACATCCCAGCTGCCCACTGAGAGCAGCCCTGCCCGCTCCAGCCAAATCCCCGCTGAGGAGGATGCTCGCGGGGACAGTGCCAACATGGCGTGGCTGGGACTAGAGATAGGCCATGGACCTGTGTCCACCCTGGGATGGGTGTCGGGGGGTGTCTCCAGGCGTAGCAGGGTGGATGGATTCCCTGACCTCGGGGCTGCTCCCAGGAAAGTCTCCAAAGCAGCAGATCCATCAGCACTGTGGGAAGGAGACGGGCAATTGATGTCCTCAGGGGAAGCCTTAGGGCTTGCCTCAGACAATAAATTCAGTAGTTGCTTTGGGAGCAAAAACTGGAAGGCAAACATGCCCTTAAAAACATCATGTCCCTGGGCACACTTTGGTAGGGATAAAGTTTTTTTCACCATGTTTGCAGCTTTCAGAAACAGATGGTGATTTCCCTTGCAACCTCAAATTTTTCAGGCATTTCTGATATTAAAGACTCCTCTCAGTTAACTATCAGGTGAACCTCGAGTTCCCACTGGTCATTGCCTAAGGATACTGCGTGTAGGGTCACCCAGCTGGTGATGACAACTGGTCTGTAAAGAGGTACCCTCTTGGCCTACCCTCCCTTGAGGACAAACCCATAGATCGCATCAGCCACATGTTGTCAGGGGTGCAGTGCTCCACATTATCCTCCATTCGTCTGTGCTCACTTCTGCCTTGCATCTTGCGCCTTCTGGCACATCTTCCAGGCACCACCCGAATCACAGACCTAATTCTTGGGTTTGCTCTTCGGCTATCACTTCTGTCCTTCTCTTTGCCCCCTCCTCAAACTCCTGCTGCTGTTCTCTGTCTCCAGGACATCACTATGGATAGTGCATTGCCCTCTAATGGATAGATTTCAAACTGAGCTCCTCAACAGACCAGAACTGTTGGTAGGATCCTTTGACCCACTAAGGAGGCAGGAGACTTGATATCCCCATCCAGGCCACTTTCTATCCCCTGCTTCCCTTGAATCAAAATAAAATACGTTTTTTTTTTAATAGCACAGACATCGGACTGAATGTTGCAGCTATTTTTAAGAAGAGGCAGAGGAAATCCGTGCCAGTATGAACCCTGGTTCCTTCATGTCCATGAATGCTTTAATTGGCTTCGGAGTTAGGAAAGCATTAACAAAGCTGATTTCTGTGATTCCACGCATCTGGATTTCAGGGTGGTTTTTTTTTTTTTTAGCTTGCCTAATCCTGCTTAAAGTCTTAAGATTTATTTGTATGTTTATAAGATGCTGCCTTTCTCATTATATGTACATTATAGTCACCATTAAAATAATACAAATAAAAGGAAAAACAGAATGGGCTTGCAAGCAGCTGATAATTAATTATGGAGAACTTTTGAAAGAGTGGCTTAGCATCTTAAGCAATTCCTTTTGCTGCCAGATACATGGGCTTGTTTTATAAACTACAATCAATCTGCCATTGGGGGGAAAACTACAAAATGAACTTAGTCATCTGAGCTCATTTCAGTTTCAAAAACTGAAAGGCTTTGGAGTATAAAGTACCCTCTTCTTTTAATGTCAGTAAATAAGTTGATCTGTTTATATGGTTTTCAATACAAGTAAACTGCTTGCCATTTAAACAAGTTCAATCAGCTGTGAAAATTGACATTTTTAACCATAAAATCAGACTTCATCCTACCATGATATTAAATATTAAGGAATCATTTAAAAGACAGTATACATTTCAGAAACCTGCCTGGAGAGATGAATGCCGATTTCTGCCATTCACAAATAATGTAAAAAAAAAATGGCCCCTTGGCTTGGGGCCTGCTGCTCTGTAAAAGCCACTTTACAGACTTATTCCAACATGGTAAATCATCATTGCTCTGAGAAGACATTCAAGTTTCACATTCAGCCCTTGTGTGACAAAAACACATCCTTGAAGAGGACTGCCAGCGAGGACGGATGGGAAAAGGGCATTGTATGCTGACGCTCTCCCTGGTGAGGGCATGTCCGGGTCTGTGGGAGGCTGCGGCAGGGCTCAGCATCCTCCAGCCCCTGCAGCCTGCGGCTTTGTGAGCCCAGGAGGCATCTGCCTGGCCATACCCTGCCCGTGGAGGGGAGCAGTGGGATTTCCAGCTCCCCTTGCTCATACGCATGGCTGCGCTTGCCAGTGGCACTTGGGAACGGGACAGTACTACTATCATCGAGACTTCAGGAGGTCTGCACATACTCCTCTGGCCCCTGCCTTCTTTTTTTTTCTTTTCCTTCCTTTTTTCCCCTGTTTCTATCCCATTTTGAGGACAAAAAAAACCCTGCGCTGCTTCTGACCAGGCTTACAGCTGACACAGCCCTTCAGAGCTCAACACCCCTGATGTTTTGCCCGTGCCAAAGGGGTCTCATTGTGTAAGGGGTTTCCTTCTGAATAGGACAAAGCAAAACAGTGAAGCAGTGGGATTACTGGGCTGCTGAAGGGACACAATGGGGAAACAAAACTCAGGCCGGAGAGACATTTATTTTTCGGAGGGGCATGGCTGACCTTAAACAATCCCTTTTAAAGCGCTGTGAAGTTTCTCTAACACAATCCAGTCCTGCAGCCAGGCAGAAATCCAGCATGTTCGAAACCTTTTCATTCCATCTTTAATTTAAAAAATGTGCACCCATTTACTACCACAAACTGCAGGGGTATTAAGTTATAGGAAGATCTAACAACAGGCTTTGGGGTTTCTCTGCTTGCGCATCTATGGACGTTTTAAGCACCGAATGATGAAGGCAGTGAGTCCTTTCCGTGCTGACTAGTTGATGTGGAAATCCAAGTGGATGCAGGTTTCAGTGATCTGCTGCCTGCTGACCAAGCACGTCTCTGTCGTTCCCTGTCCCATACTGCCTCACTTTTGGCTTCCAGCCTGAATTCTGTCTCTAAGTGCCCCCAAATGGCCCAAGGCTTTTCTGCTTGGGGGCAAGGAGAAGGGGCAGTCCTCTCTTTGTGGCTGTGGTAGTGATCTGCATCTGCGATGGGGTGTGATTGAAAAGGAGGTGTTAATTCTGGGGGTGCTGGTAGGGTCCAGTTTTGCTGCTTGTTGGGGATTCAGGCTGTGACTGTGGTTCTTTCCCTTGTAGAAATTTTCTCCGGACCCCCTCCAATGCTGGAAGTTGACCTTACCCATACAGGACCACTCGATGCTGTCTCACTTGTTTCAGGTGCTGGGTTTTAACCCCTCCAGATCAGCCCAAGGAATAAATTTCTTCTCAACTTCCTACACGCCAAGCTGCAACTCTCTCCCTGCCCTGGGCATAATGGGAAAAATGCTGGAGAGAGAGCACTAGCGCATCCCACGGGGCCGCTTGCTATAGGGCTAGCTCTTGGCACTCCTTTGTTCCCCTACAAAGGCATGTGGGGTGGGGAGAAGCCAGCCCCATCATAAGTAAACAAATGCGCCGAGTTAAATTTTTTAAATGGAGTCATAAATAAAGAACTATCATTGGAGTAGTCCCTAAAGACACTGTTTTTGCTAGGTTTTTTTTAATGTTGGCAGCTCCAGCAACTTTTACAGAGATGTCAGAGTAAATAGCCTGCGATCCTACAGCATCTTATAAAAGTCTTTAACAACAAGAAGATTTTTATGCTTTCATATTAGATGGGTTCCTAATAGACATTCTGTTCGTGTCTCCTTATTTTATGTAGTGTAGAAAAAAATAATAATCCCTGTCTGCAGCATATCTTAAAATGTACATCTTTAGCAATTTCTGACTTAAGGAAGAAAGAACTAGATGCCTTTTGGACAGAAGACGATCAGAGTTTTCTGGGATTTGGAACATCCCGTAGCTTCTGCACCAGCCATAAAGGGGGAGGGAGGGGAAAAAATATTTATTCTGTTTAACTTAACAAACAGAAATTTAAGTGAGACTTAATCACACTGTGCAGGTAAAGTTCCTGATACGCTATTAGAAGGTTCTTTCATCTTGCAGATTAAAGCCTACCTGGGGAAGCTGTTGCACAGTGATGTAAAGGGTGCATTAACTCTCCCAGCTCAGTAAGTACCAGGTGGGCCATTTCACTTTCAAAGTGGAGTAAATTTTCTCTCATGAGGAGAGTTGCTACAAGGAGCATTAGTACAGTGTGCTATATGTTTACAACTTGCATTTGGGATAGGATTGATTTCCACCCATAGAAGAGGTCAAAACCATGATGAGATACAGTAGCTGAAAGCTGAATCTCTCAAAATTCAACCTAAAAATGAGCATACACTCTTACCACAGGCTTTTTTAGCTCCTGGAACAACTTACCTAAATTCCCCATCATCTGACAGCTTTAAATCAAGTCTGGATGTGTTCCTAGAAAATATACTCTAAATCAGCTGAAAGTCGAGCCTGATGCGTGATTCCCATATGGAGGGTCTACAGCCTACATTATGAGGGAGGTGAGACCAAGTGAGCAGAATGGTCTTAGAGCTGCTGAAGCCAATGAACAACATGTCCCACCCCAGTCTCAACTAACTGCACCTGCCTGCAGAGTGAGTACCTTCAATAAATCATGGGGCTTTTTTCCTTTCTGTATCAATCACTTGTTTCAGCTCTGGAGCCTTCTCAAAGGAAATGTTATAGGGGCCCAAAACCTTCACCCATGGCTGAAATGCAAACACAATGATAGAGTTTTAAAGCATGGAGCTGGTTTTATTAAAGTCTCCTTCCTTCCTCATGCCTGGAACTCATCCCTAAAACCTTCAGACTCCATCCTTTTCTAAATCTACCTCCAAGGTGACAGATAAGGTGAAGCCCACCCAGACTACCTTTGGAGTTGTCTACATTGCTGATGTCCACCTGACCGAGTCACTATGTATAGTGGAAGGAGAGAAAAAAAGCCTTTGTAAAGAGTGACTCTTCCGGACAACATTAGGGTGAGGTGAAGACTGCCCTGGGGTCCCTTGGCTCTACCAGCTGGATTGGTAGTCAGTGTAGGAGGACCTGAGTGTGATGAGCTCCGATGATAGATTTAGAGCCAAGATGGTGTTGCTTGTGTCTTGAAACAATCTCCAAAGGAGAATTTAGCACAGCCAAGTTGGAAGGGGGAGGTGGTGGTGACAATTTTTTATTAGACCTACTGATATCTCTAGGGGAAACCCCAGATAAGCTTCTCAGACTTGTGTTCCTTCACCAGGCCTGGCAAGAAACAGCAGGCTCCAAGGTAAATATGGGTTAGCTGCAACTACTAACTCAGTTATCTACACAGGTCCAGCTTGAGGGCTAGGTGCTGAGGGCTGTCAAGACGTGCCCACTTCCTAGGAGCACAGTTCCCTGCAATTGCAGGAGCTGTGCTGGGTGTGCATATGGGCAACTCAAGCCTTGCCTGTAGTACCAGCTACCTCCAGTCCTCTCTGAAGACTGGCTGTCTCTTTTCCTTTCCATGTGTGTAAACCATCATCAGAAGCTCAATGTTTCCTTTAATGCTGTAAATAGACAGCTTGCTAGTTCCATGACTGTGTTTGGCCTACATACTTTTTAAACACTGCTCTCATGGATGGCTCTTCTCTTTACTTCAGGCGATTATCAAATCAGTGTGATGGAGATACACACAACACTTTACAATGAGGTAGGAATCATTCAAGTTGCAATCGCATCTAGTTTTGCTGCAAAGGTATGTCCTTTGTACTGTCTCTATGCTGATAACCTTGGAGACTTTGTTAAGGCAGAGCAGAAGTTTGGAAGGATAAGGAGTGTCTATACCAAATCTGGAGATGTGACTGCAACTGAGATGGAGGCCTGATTAGCTTGGGCAGACCGCCATGCCCCTGTGGGTACTGTAAGCTTGATTCAAGCTAGTGCCCCGATGTGGTGTTGCACAGTGCTGTATAGTCAAGCCACACTATTCAGAAGTAGATCGGGCATCTCACATTACACGAAATCTCCTACTATAGCGTTTATAAGACTATCTAAAGAGGGTTAAGATGGGGCCAAAGGAATGGCATCCTAGAAATCAGGATAATTTCTTAACAAGCAAACATCTTACACTACGGAATGATTTCCAGTGGCAGCTTGGATATTTAAATCTAGATCTGGAAACAATAAAAATCAGCAATAGGATATGACCATCCAAAAGGCATCCTTCAGCTCCACTTCCATGGAAACTATGAACTGAAAAATGGTGATGGATTTACCATCCTGAGCAATTCAGAGGCCATTTGTGGCAGATGGCACTGGACCTGATCTGCAAGACTCTACCCAGACACCACCCTCCCTACTCCACTAGAGGATATTAGTTTATGACTGCTACCAGCTAGTAGGTGAGCACCATTTCTTAAGCAAGATGAACGAAGTTATTAAAATCTTCTGCTGAGCCACGAGGAAGTCATTGTTCCACCAGGATGTAACAAGGGATTCTTTAGATTATTCTATGCATATCTGTGTTGGCCCTGCTGCTATGACATCCAAGGGCGCTTCAGCATTAAGAGGGTTTTTTAGGCAAACAGCAGGGTAATAGACAGGCTTTATTAAGTGCTTCTAAAATCTCTGCAGACAAATTTAATTCTTTAGTGCACAGAGCTTCAAGAATCACCTTGGTGGTTATTGTATCTTTAAAATGCAGAACAGCCTGGATACCAAACGCAAAAGACAAGTACCAACTGGAAGTAGATGGAATTAGGATTGCTTAGTTGTGTGGAGATATGAAGTGAGGCTGGGTTCAGACAAGGACCTTTTTGTTGTCGGGTTGTGGTTTTCTTGTTTACACTGTTCTGCGTTACCTCTTTCTGATCCAGCAAATCTGTTGTAGCTAAGCCACATGTATGCCTGCTTACAATAATTGGTAAAAACAGAATTGTGAGAGTTCAGCGGTGACCGAGGGCACTGATATCCCTTGACCACCCCCAGAACTGCTATATCTGAGGAATATGCACCTGGAGCAATACACTGGGGACCCATCTTATGTTCCCTGGACAAAGCAACTTTAATATATCTTAAGCCTAGAAGTTACAATCTGCAGATCATGGCAACTCCAGTGCGTCTATAAAATCATAGATCTTCTTAAAACAGAGGAGGGCCTTTGAAGAAAGCAGAAACAAATAGGCTGAATATGAGTTGACTTCCTGATTTGTCTCCCTCCTGTTTATCAGGGCCCACGCCCTGTCTCATTCCTTTTATGCTCTTTATACATCAAATGGCTGAATAGCTATTGTGAGTAAATCTGTCATTATGGCTTTACTTAGCATTCAGACCGACTTTCCTGTTGGATGCAACTTGTGGGATCCTAACTTTGCAGACCTAAGACGACTTGCGTAATTTGTGTTCATATGAACAGAAGCTTGTGCATTTTGAAATGTTACAATCAAATAATCCCATCTGTACTTGGGAGCCTGTAGCAGGCTGACTTACAGTTGCCTTTTTGCAGTAATTATGGGACTTCCTTGGTAGGAAGCATTTCGGCTGAGCTAAACCTCAGTCCTCTCGGCTTTCGGCTTCCTCGCAAGATGAGATTTGTACACCCAGTAGAAAATTCCGCATTTTGCATTTTAACAATCTGTAGGAAGACTGACCACTTAGTGACAGCATCTCCTACCTTCTTCAAAACATCTCCAACCTCCTATACTTCAAAGTCCCTGTAAGCTTCCAAGGTGACAGGTAGGTATTTTTCTCCCTAGCCTTTCCTTGATTTTTGGACATTTCAATTTTTTCATTAAGTACAGTGAAGACCCAGAGAAGATTGCTCTCATGTTCCAATTTGAGCTTTGCCCATCCTCCTGATAATGAAATACACTGGTTTCTCCCTGCACAGCATTTTTGGCTGTAGGTGGGATACAATGAAGTCTTCATCAATATGAACAATTAAAATAAAATTTCCCTGCTGCTTATTTGTACTGTATTTTGAAAGTATAGGCGAAGATTCTTTTACAAACTGGATTTTCAAGGATCTGTCTTCGAGGTCTGAATACATGTTACTAAGGGTTTCCTAAATGCCAGTCTCCTCATCCTGTCACTGGTGAGGGTTGCTCAGTATTTCTGAAAAATCAGATCCATTGCTAAAATGTGCTGCCAGACAGAATTTGATCTCTATTGTTAAAGTTCATTAGACTGAAGCCAAAAAAAATCCCCGTCTGGTTTGGTGCAAAGCTCTTTTTCCCCTGAGTGCCTTTGGCTACGAATTCTGCATATTCTAATTTTAAAGTATCATTCATTTTCTATTTGGTGATAAATGCTTTCCTGCGTAAGAGCCTTTTGATTGCTCTGCTAATTAAAGTGGATAGTTTCCTTTTATGTTAGGTGACTGGGCTTCTGGGTAACTGCAGTTTGCAGGGAACAGCCAAGGTTACGTGGCAGTGTTTATTACCTTCACTCTCATCACCAACGGGTACATGTTCTGGAGCTCCAAATCCTCAGTAAGAAAATGAATATAAGAAAACGAGGAATTTGTCATTTTGCATGCTTTTTTGGTCCCAATTTCCTGGGAATGGCTTTTTAGCCATTTGCTCTCCTAGATTCATTACACTGTGAGAAAGTTTTGATGACTTAAAGGGCACAGAGACAGAAGTAGTAATGGAACTTCCATGTTGTGCCTTTTTTCCCCCTCTGAGCCTATTTTGGTCAGCACAGATATTAGCAATTGCGGCACATGAACGTGCTGGGAAACTCACTCCTTTTGTGAATGCTGTTTTAATTACCAAACAACACTGTGTCTCCACTTCTGCAAAAATGCCTCTCTCTTGACCCGAACTGCTCTGGCAAATGCAGGGGGCTTGATCTGAAAATGCAGGAAAATACCCTGTAGAGAACAGAAGGTGCATAATCATGGCCAGTTAGGGCGATCTATTCAGAGGAAAGCCTCTGCGGGTGGAGATCTAGCTATGACCCAGGGGACCGTTGTTCTTCCAGGCTGGACAACTTCTGTGATGGATATCAGCAACAAGCTATCAAAGAAGGGCCTGGAAATATCTCAAGTGAGTATCTGATAAAGGGCACTACTATAAGCAAAGAAAACGACTATATAAGCAAAACTCTTTCCAGTGAATGGGACTTACAGAATGCATAATAAAAGATCAAGGGGAAGATGTGGAAGTTTTGGGGTCTCTCTGGAAGGACGTAACTTACGTCTTCAGGATGCCTCTGCCTGTAGGTGCATGTTCCTGCAGGTCTGTGACTGTCATGGTGTGTCTGTGTCAAGTGTGCACATGGCTTCGGAGTGCTGTTAAAACGTGACATTAGGATCTTTAGCTGTTTTCACACTGTCAAGGTGATCAGGAGCTCTGCTGACGGTATGTAAGTGTTTTTGGTGAGGGGGAAGGTTCCTGTTGTTTCTGAAGTCTACAGAAGCTGGTCTTCAGAGCTCACATGGAGCAAGAAGGGATACAAGCCGTAAATGCCACCTTCAGAGCTAGTGTCTAAAGGGATCTTAAACTCAACGGGATCAAAACTCATGGACCAAAGTTTGGGTTTGATATAACATCATGATGACAGTTCTCAGGGAAGCTCTGTCAACTGTCTTACTTCAAGTAAAATTTGGAGATATCTGGAGACCTAGTCTGACTGCTCTTCTCTGAATGCTAAATATCCCTTTCAGACCCCAGTTTCCCCTGTCCTGAGTAGCGGCAGAAATTGTGAGCCTTGCAGGTCACATTAGCAAGGGAAAACAACCATGGATGCAGTGTGTGTGTACAGGGTAACTTGTTTTAGTCAGACCCCTGAAGCGACAGGAGCCATAAACTGACAACCTTATAACAGCACCACTTCCAGACTCCACAGGAACAGAGGGAACCCAAACTGAAACTCTTTAGGCTTGAATGCTTTGATGATCGCAGGACTCTACATAATCTGAGCTGGGTGCATTTAAATCATCCTCCCAAACAGAACAGACCTTTGAGGTTAAGAAGAGCTTGGAAGGCAACGTGTGCTGATACCTCCATAACCATGTCTGCTGGGTATCATATGAGGGGGAAAAAAAAAATGAAAAAAAAAAATTTGCCCTGTTATTGGAGACATGGGTCTCTGCCTGCCCTGGTTAAGCTGCTGGGGTGCAAGCCGAGATCAGTCCTACCTCACATCCAACCTTCCCCTTTGTATCTACAGTGGCAGACTGCATGGCATGCTGCATTAGGTATAAAGCTACACTGTGCACACTACTTTGACTTATCTACAGTAACCAGGATTTTCCTTTTATAACCCAGACAGTACATATTGTCTATATGATTTCCCCAGAACCGTCTATCCTGTTATCTCTGAGGCAGAGCCACCGGGTGAATCACCAGTAAGATTAAAGAAGCTGCTATAGTCTTCTTGTTCTTCATTGCTGCAGATGTGCCCCTTCCTTATAAGCATTAACAGAAACAAAGAGCCCAGATCTCAGGTAGCCGCACCATGAAGCCTCCCGGGGCTTGGTTACACAGCATTTCCCATTTCTAGGAGCTGGTGACCTGCAAGAAAGCCATCACCTCCACCTGCAGAGATGCTCCTGGCTGGAAAGCCGAGCACACTTAAACAGGGGGAATCACGGCTTTCTTAGTCCCTGTTTTGTATTTGCATTTGCAGTGACATATGAGCATTGCCACATCTTCAAAGCTGGGGCAGTCTCAGGCTGGTGCCTTTGAAACTCCCCTCCTTACACTTCGGGGTTTGGATCCCAGGATTTTGACTTTGGGCCATCCCTACCCAGCAGCTGCGTTGCTGTTGCTGAACAGTGACTCTGACTTTTGCTGCCCTGTTCTGAAAGCTCCCCTAAAACGTGGAGGGAACTAGGGGAAAAAAAGACACCGCAACAGACGGATGAGTCTAACACTTGGCCGCTCCAGCGGTAATGGGGGTAACAAGTTGTCATTCATTACCAGGCAGTCTTACACGAGAAACAAATGTTGTTCACCTTCCAGGTATCCTCTTGTGGCCATGATGCTTGACTGCCCTGTGGAGGTTAATCGGCTATTCAGAAGTGCCTCTTTAGGGTAATACACTGCTAATAGGTAGCCAGCAGGTCCCGAAAAATAAATATTCAGCCAAATAATTCTAGAAAGCAGGATTTCTCTGGATGTTATGGAGTCACGATGAATCCTCCTAATAATGCATTTTAAGCCTGGCTCCATTGGTTCACTGCAGTCGTAATTCCAGAGCACCCGTAGAGCTGATGTGGATCCAGGGAGTTGTTTAACAGATGGTTTCTTTCGGAAGCTGGATAAGAAGAGCTGCTTGTTAGATACAGGACAAGCAGCTGCGTGAGGATTTTTTGAGTGTTCAGGTAGCCTTCTAGCTCAGCACATCTCTGGATTTAGTTGCTAAGCCTGACTGAGTGAAGGTAATGGTTAATATGGAATTATATAGGTCCAGGAACAGTACAACTTGTGTTCAGCCAGAGGATTTCTGACTTTAGGAAGAGGATAGGGTACAGTAACAGTGTATGGAGGGCTCCTTTAAGTCTGAGGCAGCAAGGTTAGGCATGGGAGAAGAGACTTGGGCCAAAAGTCTGCCACTGAGGTGTAGATTAGAGGCAGCTGCAGACACTGGGGACAGAGCTGTTCTCCAAGTCCGCAGTCAGGGTTAGAAGAAGATTCCTTTCTGTGATTCCCTGATCTTATCATGGGATGATTATTGTACAGTCTAGGAGAAACACTGCATCATTCCCTATTTCTTTTTAGTATAGCCAATACCTGCATCCTGGTATGTTTATTCTGAATGACTGAGTACTGAGATCATTGGGGGAAAGCCATTACAATCATCTGCAGTTCTGCTAAAGCCAGAAAAGTTGGACTTGCTCAAACCAGGTTCAAGATTTCCTGGTCTTGTAATGACTGAGAGAATGTGGGTCCCCATGGGAATTGTCCCATGCATCACTGAGATTTTCAACAGAGGCACGTGAAGACTTTTGGTCTATTCCTGCCCTGTGAAGTCCCAGGGTTGACCTTACCTTCATACAGCTGTGCCCTTGTCTGCTCCAGTTCTTGTAACCACATCTCATTGGCAATTAAAGCATTGTGCCGTGGTAGGTTTTTTGCCCTCTCTGTGAGAAGGTAAACTCATGGCAAGACCCACAGCTGTGCATTTGTGATTAAGGGGAAAGAGTTCTCATCGGCTTGGATGGACATCGGTTTGCGTTTCATACCACGCAGCCCAACAGGGGAAAAACTAGTTCTGTAAGAAATGATGTTTGGTCTTCATATCACATCAATCATTTCTCATTATAGCATGCATAACCAAGTGAGTTGGATGCCTTTCCTTGATGTGGACACTTTTTCTATAGGATGTTTAGTGACCCCCTAGTCAAAGATCAGACAGACTTCTTAAATCCATTGCTAGCACTATGAACAGCATCATGATGAGCAAGGAACTTTGCTGTACTAGGAGTGTAACTGTAAAGAAATTCAAATCAATATAGGTCTAATCTAAGTTAAACTGAGCTTTAGGGATTAATCAAATCTTAATTACAGACCAAACCACACAGCCACAGTTATTTCTAAATTCACTGTCTGAGCATTCATGCGGGTGCTAGAAACTAAATATCACCTTTTTGCATTACTGTTATTAAACATTACACATTCATAACCTTTTCGGTTGTAAATTATTAATGTGTGTAGTTATACTTTTAATTAAGACAAACTCTTAGGGACAGATTCTACTACTGTTATTTATCTTGTGCCTTTTCCCACCAGGAGCTCCCTTAACTTCAATGGGATGGTTCATGTGATAAGATACTATTAATTTCTGTTTATTTTTGGAAGAGTGAATAGCGTGTTAGACCATATATTCAACAAGGGAACA
Organism: Nipponia nippon; assembly: GCF_047370975.1. Classification (NCBI taxonomy): domain Eukaryota; kingdom Metazoa; phylum Chordata; class Aves; order Pelecaniformes; family Threskiornithidae; genus Nipponia; species Nipponia nippon. The sequence goes on from NW_028262290.1 coordinate 160,791,915, forward strand.
TTCATGTCCAAAACAACTTGAAATCTAAGACCAACAGGCAAGAAGACACAAACTAAAAGAGAAGAAAGAGTGATGCAGAAAAAGGATGGACAAGCAAGGTGGTAAAATTTATAGCTAACATCACTCCTGTGTCCAGAGTAGGTGATAAAGAATTTCTGAAGGTCATAACTGAATTAGGTGAGTGGACAGCGTGAAGGTACATGACAAGTTAGTATTAGCAGTAGTATTATTTTGTAGGCTTAGATGTGGATCAAGGTCTTACTTTGTTAGGCACCATATAAACCCAGATCAAGGTGAGAGCCCTTGCCCTGTTATCCTTCAGTTAAACCATTGCTGGTGGATGTAAAATAATCCGTATAAAAAGAGTGAAAAGGAATTTGAGTACACTTATTAGTTGCAGATGCAGCACTGTCATAAGACTGCTGCAATGATAGATGGCAGAGGATCTCAGGATAATTTAAAGGGACTTCAGAAGGTTTACAAAAATCTTCTATTAATTAAAAAAATATTAATTAAGGCAAAACAAATTGAGTTATGTTGACTTACATTGGCTCAATACAAGTCCTCTGTGGGGGCTAGTGAGTGTCTATCTCTGCAGCCACTAATTACAGGTACCTCTTCCTCTTCCACCCTGGAGGACCTGAGCTGCTGTCAGCAGTGAAAGGTAGTTAGCGGCTCCCCATTTGGAGTATTGCACAAGGAAAGACGAGCTCAAAAGGGGAATGCACTTGGAGAAAGCTTGAGAAACAATGAAGCGCCTTAGTAACAGCACTGACCAGCAGAAAATATCTCAGAATCATTATTGCACCCTTCTCACTTAAGTTTTCAGCTCAGGGTACAGTTTCTGTCAAACAGGCAAACAAAAGGTTAGGATATATAAGGAATGGGATGGAGTAAATTTCAGTGTGGCATAAAACCAAGGCTTCTCTCTCATCTGGAATGCTATATGTCACTGCCAAGGGAATTAAAGGATGTTCAGATAAGGATGACAAGAATAATTTGAGACCTGGGAAAAAAAAAGCTTATATGGAGAGAGATTGAAAAGATAAGTGGTGTTTATGGTGGAAGGGAGCTAAATAAGAAGGGCTGTGATAAAAGCTCGTGCTGTCAGGGCTGTGGCAAGGGAAAGAGGGGGAATGGTGAAAAGGAGCCCAGGAGGTGTGAGCGTGCCTGAGCCTGCGGGCAGAGGTGCTGCCGAGCCCGCTCAGGAAGACATCAGACATCAGGGGTGGGAGAGCCGGGGGCAGCGGGAAGGAGCCAGAAATCCTGCTAGGGCTGAGGACATGACTCGGGCTGCAAAGGGAAGGGACACACACTGGTTGCCAAAACTTCCCGCCCTAACTCTATGCACTATCAGACACAGTGAAAAGGAGGCTGGGTCAGCATGGTTTTTCATGTCTCCCAACACAAGGCATAAAATAAAAGAGTAGAAGGTAGGAAATTCAAGATTAGTAAGAATTTCCACTGTGGAAAACATGATGGGTTTGTGGAGCTCAGTTCCACTGGATGTTGTAGTGGCCAAGGACTTAATGAGATTCAAAGAGGGCCTGACCGTTCTTGTGAGGAATTAAAACCCAGTACTGCCATAGTGAACATGAACAGACTATTCGGAGCAAACAGGCATTCTCCAGCTCCAGGGGTTACACCATCTCCTAATTATCAGCAGCTGAGATGAGGCCTTCAGGCAGAACATGGTCTCCAGAGGGTTTCCTTGCACACAGCCTGACATAGCCTCAGACAAGGTCCAGGGCAGGATGAGGGCAGGTTGGTTTTGCTGTGGCCAGCCGCCTGTTCCTGAGATACAGCGTGTATAAGAAGGGCTGTCCTCCAGGAAGGTCAGCTCTCATGCAATTATAGTTTTCCCCATGGCTTGGGGAAAGCAAGGTGGTTTAGCACTGCAGCTCGGAATGAAGGAGAGGAGCCCTGGGCTGTGCTCACAGCTTCACCACTGGTTCCTTAGGTGCTCTTCTCTAGACCAGGGTTTCCTCACATGTAAAATGGCATCAGTGACACTGACCACACCCAAAAGTTTGATGGTCTACTACTAAAAGGTGGCACGCGTGCTAATAACATATATTTTTTGGTCACATAATGTGTGCTTAGCTCCGTGGGAGGAATTTGTTCCCAGTAACAAGCTCCAGCTGCCTTCAGTGTCACCATCCTTGCTCCAGAGAGGAGTTAAGCATTTTCTCTCCATCACCTCATGCAGGAAACCATTCCAGCAAGAGGCTAAATTAAGTTTACCCAAAAGCATTTAATTTAGCTTCACTAAGACAGTTATCCTATATTAGAGAAATACCCACTGGGTTTTAAGAGCATATTTATTTGAAGATTAACTACAAGGCAGAGTTGTTTATCCAGTGGGGCAACCGGATTAATGAGATGAAAACCGAAGCACCTATCCTATTATACTACAACTGATGACCTAGTTTTGATACTTTGGTGTTTCGATTTATTCTAAGTCACTGTTCGCCTTGTGCTTCTCCTGCTATTCCTTTCTAGGCAAAGCTGCTGACCTCAGTCTGTCCAGCTTCAGAACAGGGAACTCAGTTAAAAATGGGTCAGTAGGGTCAACGATATTAAAGGAGTCTTTGGGATGCAGTCTGGGGTCTTACTCTTCCTCCTTCTTGCCCTGCTCCCAGGACCCCATCCTCCTCCCATCTTTCTGCATTACAGGCTCTCCACAGACCTCAAATCTTTAGTCTTCAGCTTCTTCTGAAACTTCAGTCTTCCTTTTGCAGCAGGTTTGTGTTTATTTGTCCGATAATGTTCTTTCAAAACAAAGTCATTCCATTAGCCAGAGGAAGAAAGCGATTCATGGCTGTGATGTGCATGCTTCAGTTGCCTGAAGATAGATTAGTACCATCTGAGATGGTCTAGCATCTCCTACTTGCTGCTGCAGAGGAGCATAAGTAGATTCTATATTGTACCTACCTGCCCCAGATGTCCTGAATACCCCTACATCCGTTTACCACATACCTATTTTTTGGCAATGGAATCATGTATTTTTGTGCTTAAATGGATGCCTCCTCCTTCACTTTGGGATACAAGAAAAATAAATGGGGATATGAAAGCATTATGGCTGTAAATTTAGACTTTCAAAGCAAAGGAGCTAAGTCTCAGCTCCTGTTGATTTCCAGCATATTCTCTGAGTTTGTTTGACAATAGCAGCCATGTTCCTCACAAGGCCACAGGTAGGAGTGCTACGCATAGCATCAACAGCAGGGCATCCCAAACTAGCCATGACGATCTTGCCTGAGCCAGTCTTGAAGAGCTGCTTTAATCACAAATCCAGCAAAAAAGTTCCCCTCTCCAAATCAGTGATAAGGAAATCAAAATCTCTAATCTACCTCTTATCAGGGAGACGTGAAGTTTTTTGTTGTTGTTTTCACAAAGACAATTGATATTCTAGACCAAGGATGTGCAGCAGACTAGTCCTTATGGGCATTAGTAAAATGAATCTAACTCCAAATTTGGTGCCAGTTTGAGTAGAGTTTTGATCAGAGGGTTTCCAGAGTTCCCCATCAACCTAAACGGTCCTCTCATCTTGTTTTTTATGCAATGACACATGGGAAATAATGAGTTAGTTGGAGGAAATCAAGAATGAGCAGTAGACTATAAGAAGGGCAAGGAACTAGCTTGAGGAGAAACAACCATCGGTTGTGCTGAGCAGTGACCTCTTCCATGGGGCAAAAGATACAGATAGAGCTTGGCACCGAAGGTAGAAGGGAGGGAAAGAAAATGTGCTGGTGACATAAAGTTGAGAAGCATTATCAGTACTGAAGGGGCTCCAGACATCCTTCAGGAAAGCCTGGATAACCTCACAGATTGGAATAGCAGAAATGGGATGAAACTCTCAAATCCTGAAAGCCTGACCTTGCACTTTGCATTAATTCCTACCAGAATCAGAAATTCTGTGGATTTGCTGAGATTGCAGAGGAGAAAGACCCAGATGTATTGGTTAATCATGAGATGTCTGAGCTACCAACATCATGTCACATCATGTCAGACTAACGCAATCCTCAGATGCATCAAGAGGCACATTTCTAGCAAAGATACAGCTGTATTAGTGCCATCGTACAGGCGGCTGATGAGGCCTCTTCTGGAACAGCGTGTACAATTCCCATCACTGGTGTTCAAAACTGATGAATTCAGATTGAAAGAGGAAGGACCACTGATCAGGGAAACGAACAAACTGCTCTGCAAGAGGAGATTACAAATTGGACTCCTTCAGCCTGGGAAAGACAAATGTATGTAATGACTGCTTATAAACGTAACAGGGAGGTAAACATCAAGGTGAGGATAGACCTATTAGCCTGAAGGACAACATTGGCACAAGAATAAACAAGAATGAATTGGCCATAAATTTAAGCTAGTAAGTAGGTAGAAGTGTGCAAGTGACAGGAGAAGTGAGTCTGTAGCAGCCTCTTCTCTGAACCATGGAGAGGAAAAACCTGATTAGGTTTAAGTTGGAGCATGATCGTTTCTGAAACGGGAAATCTGGGATCTGCCACTGTAAGGACTTGATTTTAAAAAAAAAGAACAACAACAAAAAACAACAAATAAAAAAACAGAGGCACCTTTTAACCTGAAATAACCTGTTTTGTTTTTTTTTTTTTTCTCAAGTTCACTGCCCACAATAATGTTGCATGGATATGAAAGGGGGAGATATCAGCTGCAGGAGGCCTTCTAGGCAGAACTCCAGCGTCCATACTAAAAGCAAGTCCTCACTGACACGTGGCATTGCTGTTGCTTAACTGTTCTTCACACGCTGAACCCAAGGGCCCCATTTCTCCAGGCATTCTGCAGGTGCATAGGTGCAGTCCCTGCCCCAGAAGCTTACAAACTAAGGCAGGACTTCTTGTTTTGTTAAAAATGTTTTATGGTGTCTCAGGACACCTTCCAAACAAGGCCAAACCATTGAAATAAATTCACAATGTGCTTTTAGTGTTTGACTGATATATTAAACTGGATTATAGACTTGTATCATAGGAAATTATACTTGCGCTTTAGTTCCATTAGCCTACTTTAAACATTGGTATTAAAAGTGGATACTTACTTAAATACCAAACTGTGCCTGGGTTATAATCTGTTTCTCTGATATCATAGATCATTTGCAAACCACAAAGCCCCTTTGATCTTGCAGAATGCTCAACTGAACTTAAAAGGAAATTAAATGCAGAGCTCAATTTTTCATTAAATTGTCACCCACTGTTTTAGAGTTATGACTCTTCAGATCTGCTTCTTCTAACAGGTGGACAAACAGAATGTTAATACCATGGTATCTGCGGAGTTATAAAATCTGCACTGAGCAAGAGATTTTCTAATTATTACTGCTTCTTTATTAGCAAGCCTAAAATCTCATTTTTCCAAAAAGTCTCAGGACACTCTAAAACATGCTGAAAAACCAGGGCTTTAAAAAACTAGGGACAATTTTGTAGCCTCGGATGGTTTAAGGCAATAAGAGCTAAACAGGTTTTATAAAATTGGAGCTGCAAAAATCAGGCCTTATGTGCAATTAAAGAAGTCCTTGATGGGTGTTTTGCCTTTATAAAACCAGGTATATACTCCTTAAGATCTGCAATACAGTTGCAGACTTTGATTATGAACGTAAAACTGCAGCATTAAATCTTGCAGGCGCTTTTGCCAGGGACATCAATAGGTGCAGAACCCGCTTCTGTGAGAAATTCCCCGTTCGCTGTATCTCACTGAGCAGGGTCGCAGCGATTGTTTTGCACCCTAGGACTGCATCGCCAGCTCCAGCTCCCCGAAACGCTGGCTGTGCGATGCCTCTAAGCTGGGTGATATAAGCCATAGGTGTGTGTTGCATGACTCTTGCTATCTCATTCTTAGAGAAAGGATCTATTGCAGTTCCATCCAGACAGCCTTTGGTGTCTTTAATCCAAATTGTGGCAGCTCACCATTTTAGGCTTGAAAGCCTCCAGGTTTGGCAAAGATTGTGGTCGTAATAGATTGACTTATCAAGCTACCTATTAAGGTCACAGCCTGATGCTGCAGATAGATACAGCAAAGACTGGCTGGAGGGAAAGAAGGAGATTAGGAAGCTGCTTGTTGAATGCATCCATTAGTAATATGTATTCTTTTGGATCAGGGTTAGGGTCGAGTTGTGCTAACAGCTAAGCAGAATTAAAAGCTGACTTGGATCTGTGAATTACCTGTGCTCCAAACTCCAGTTCATTCATACCAGAAAGCTGCTGGTGAAGGGGAATGACTGAGGTGAGCGAGGCTGCTCTGTGTTTGTAGAGCTTTGTCTGAATCAAGCTCATTTTTCCGCTTCTCATTTCTTTGTTTTGTAGCTGGACTTTGCTTACAACTGGGATTTATTTTTTTTTACTTTTTAATTACAGCAATTTTTTAATTGGAGGAATTTTGGGTGGATTCTGTCAGGTCCAACAAGTCCTGTTCTTGGAAATCTGTTTTTTTTGGCAGACTTTTCTATAAATCTCACTCTGGTTTCAGAAAACTTTCTCTTTTGAGAAGTTGGCTGAGCTTTTGTTTGTTCGCACAGTCGTCCCTCTCTCCCAGGAAATGCGGTCGGATCTAACGTCTTCTTCTGTGAACAGCCTGGTTGGCTCACCGGGCTGTTAGGAACAGCGGGCTGGCTGCGTTTACTGCTTTTATACCAGAGCCTTAATGCTCTGACAAGTTGAGAAACGAAGAGCAGAAGATGTTTTTGAACTGTGGAGGGAAAGGAATGGTGAGGGTGTCTGGGCCTAGGTGGGGAGACAGACACCCCTTTTCATCCCGAATTTCAGTGAGACTATGAAAGCACAGCTATTATTTCCCAAAAGAGGCGTTTGGAAATACTGGGCAGATGCTTTTATTATAGTAATACAGTCACTGCTAGTACAATAAAAATTAAAGGCAACTGTTTCCCCTGAGCCAGGGAGAGAGAAGACATGCTTTGTGTGCCCTCTTTCCACAAACACTGGTGGAAGGAGCAGTACTTTAGGGTGCTTTGAAAAGCAATGGATTAAGACAGAAGTATATGGATTTCCATGTCCAAGACCTACTGCAAAACACTGTTAGTATTACAAAAGATTGCAACTGAGGTCTGTCAGCCCAGGCTTGTTTTATCTGAGCCCTGCAGAAACTCGGGGTTTTAAAAAAAGCCCAAAGAGTTGCCTTTTCCAGGTATATATCTTCAAGATCGCAGCTGTCCTGAAAAAAATTTCCAAACCAAAGAGTTGTAAGTGGGTGACCTCTGAGAAATGTCCTCTCCACACTCTCAACACCTGAGAGCAATTCTACTGACATAGACTTGGTTGATCCTGAATGATTTCTCTGTCTGATTGGAAAATCTTTCCTTAATTAGTAAATCAGTGCATAAAGGAATAGCTCCAAACTCCTTTTGAGATTGCTATGGCTTGAGTCAGGGTCCCATTGACATTCTTCTCCAGTAGCGGTAAAGATGCGGTAAGACTAGGAGTTTCTGTGGAGGTCTTGCTCCTCGATCACTCATTGAGCCTAATCATGCCATGGACATGCATACAGAGAAAGAGAACATCCCTGGCTAGAAGGCTAAAAAAACGCAGATGGGTGCAAAAATAGCAGGGAAGCATGAGGCAACAGCAAGACAGTTAAAACAAGCTTGAAAATACCTTGGACCTCTTGACCCTTACCACATCCCCACTGTGGTGTTTTAGCTATTGTGTGCAAACAAAGAGCAGGGAGGAGAAGCTTTAAAAATGGCTCTGCAGTCAAAGAACTTTTTAAAAATTCTTTACACTCAGCCTCCATTAGTCTTGTAATGTTAATTATGTCTCCTGGGAAGTAAATGTTCTTCCAGGACAGCCTTTTGCTGGGAGGTAGAGTACAGACTGGAGGGAAGATGATCGTTCTTTGGGAACAGAAGGCTCAGAAAAGGCCTTTGATAATTCACAGGTCTGGCTTACTTGCAGATTCCCCATGGTAATACCTGTTTATCTATGTGGGAGAACCAACATCCAGGAAATCCAATAGAGAGGGTTAAGTCTTCCTTTGTGTGGTCATAAGGGCCCCAGAAAATGATGGGCCTTTATAAACCAATCCTTAGCCTCTAGCAGTTTGTTGTTGAGGGCTCCTTAGAGCTCTGACTATCATCAATGATGTGTCTGATATGTTTAATGCTTAGATTCAACTAGCTAACTACCAATAATTAGCCCTTAACCAGCCATACTTGGCCTTTGAAAGTGAGAGGAGATACTGCAAGCTTCCCAGTGTGTTTCTGTCTAGGTACTTCAAAACCTGTGACAGCAGGAAAGGCTCCACCCAAGTGGATGACCATCTGCATCATGGTGCTCAGAGGGTTTTGATCCATTTAAGCATTTCCAAGGAACAACTTACCGACAAGTAAAAAACTTTAGCCCATCTTCCAGGAGAGCAAGGCTACCAGTATATTATACGACTACATCACATAACCTCCAGACAGAATATGTTATTAGGATTTATTAGGTTATAATCCTTTTTTGATTAAAAATTATAAATCAGCTCATGTTTGATGTTAACCCATAAATGCATAGCACATGTCAAGCAAAGTGTAGTATACATGGCCCCTGGGCATGCATGGAGGAGGCCACCCTGCTGCTTCCACCGCTTTGCAGAAAATAATGGACCCGATCAAAGGAGTGTGGCCCGCGCTGTGTCGGGGACATGGCTTTCAAGAGGTTAACTCTCAGAGATGGAGCATGCTAAGCTGTTGCATTTGATTTATTGTCCCTCCTTTCTTCTTGTTTCTCCTTGAAACATAAAAGCTTGCAGCCCACAGACTCTTGACATTTCTTTTAAATGCTCTTGTCATTCAGAAATTGCCACAGTCATCTCCCGTAACTTTGCACTTAGTGTTCCCAGCCTGTTTGGGATTACTTGCAGAAGTTGAAAAGGAAATACAAATAGATTATAGGGCTCAATTCTGCAAGGTGGAGAGTCTTCTAGCTCTGAACCAATAAAGCACTTAACCATTTACTTAACTTCAAGGGTGAGAGTAGTCTGACAGAACCGTGTTACCACTAACTGAATTATAATCTTGAGAATGAAATTGTGAAGATGTCTGCAAAATAAACAGCCACTCTAGCTACTGAGGGCAGGTGACACTGTGTGGGATTTTTAAAGGATCTTGTTGATTTATGAGCACAGTTATGGCTTGCACTGGAACCTGCCTCTTAAATGCTTTTCTAAAAATCTGCCTCCCTATGATTTGGGGTTAGGTCCCTGGGCTCCTTGAATTCTCTTTCACACAGCAGGACTGTTTTTCTGCTCATCCTGCCCGTACCATGCACGTCTCCCTCTCTCTAATGCATGCTAATGAAGGAGTCTTTCAACATGCAAGACAGTTGAAGAGGTTTGAAACTTATTATCCCAGACCCAAACAGCTCCTTCGGAAACTCAGTCTCTGGCCTTTGTAGCCATCTAGGGTTAAGAATAAAAGTTGAGGGTTAAGAATAAAAGTTAAGAAAATCCTGGGCTTTTGGGAAAGCACCTTTATTTACTTCAACACAATCCAGGAATGCCAGGTGGAGCTTTCATCTGTTTATGAGCCATTGAGCTAACAGCACATTTTTTAGCTCTATTAGCTACGTATATGAACAGGGATAGAGATAATCATCTCGTAAATGGCACTCCATTCAATATGAAAACAAGCATAATACCACCTTCAATACTGACTTCTGAAAGACAGCCAAACAGAGTGGAGACACCTATCAGGACCTTCATCAATCTCTGATTGACAGGAAAGGTCCTATGGTTCTGACCTGGCTGGTGCTGTTGATCACTGATAGTGCTTGGGTTTGGTTTCTTACCTGTTGTGAACCTTATCCTCCGTCCAGTGGTCATCTTCAGGAAACATTCCCCGTGATCTAGTCCCTGTATACAATTTTCTTTTTCTTTTCTTGGAAATTTTCTTGATTTATCCTTTTTGGTAGAATTTTTATTTTTGTGACTAATGCTTCCAAAATCCTTTCTTTTCAGCCCTGAGCACTAGGGAACCTGAATACTAGCCAGCTCTTCCAAGGACACGTGGAACTCGTATTTCCTAGCTGAATCCTGACAGTTCACTGGGCAAAAAATCTTTTTTGTCTCATGCACACTATAAATTGGAATAAAAATCTTAACTTTTTCAAGTTGCTTGTGGCTGAATGTAGCAGTTGTTTCAATGAAAAGGTCATGCAAGAAAAGCATGACAGGGTGGTGGCAGATCAGGGTTTCAGATCTCCTCAGACAGAAGAAGGGAATGGACCCAAGTTTTCAACTTCTTGGGTAAGTGCTTGAAGACAAGGTTACTACGGAAAATCTGATCCCTTCTCTTTTCACTGTACCCTTTCAAATGCAGTGCTGCTGGAGTCCAGAGAGCACCTCGCCTTCTGGCGAGGGCATTCCGGGCATCTCGGGCAAGCAGCAGTGTTTGTGGACACCAGAGTGTGGGTATGGGACCTGGATGGGCTTAGTGAAGACAGGAGCATCCCCAGGCATGGGGAACAGCAAAACTTCAAAGAGTTTCCTTGGAAGCTTTTGCCAGGGAAATGGAGACACTTACAACTTTGCAGGCACCCAAGTGGGATGGCATTCTTTTTTTTCATAGATCTCTCAGTTCAGTTGAGGTGTCTATATTCTGTGCAACTGCTGTTTTAAATGTTGCCCTTTGTGATTTACAAGATGAGGCCTCAGGTGGCTTCAGGAAGCCGTGCTGCACTGAACAGGCACAGCTTTCTCTCCGCAATCCTGGGTAACATACCAGCGACAAGTGACGTGAAAGGTGCGTTTTTTCATGATGTACGTGGAAAAGCCAATTGCATGTAATTAATGTTGGTTAAATGCTTTGAAGATAAAAAGCTTTTATATAAGTGTGATTAACATCTATTCTGTCATAATGATTGTCTTTCTAATGTTTTAAGAAGCCTAATAGCATGTTTCAGCTTTTCGGTGTTTATCTCTGAGATGTGATGACCCTATGTAAAGCATTCACTGGAAAACTATATAAGAAAGGCCTTCAGTGGGAGTTGATGTTGGCCACAAACCAAGAGTGAAGACTGAGAGACTGTGGGACAGAGATGATTCACCTGTCAACAGCTCAATCTCTTACAAAGGTTCCTAATCAGCAAACCAGTTCAGAGATGCTGAAGTATTGTCCTGATACAAGGTCTTAAATTGTGAGTGCTCACTGCTGGATGGCTTATGGAGCCTATGAAAAGATAGTCTGTGCACGCTGGATCTAGTTTTAGAAGGTGCATGGTAAGGCGTACCAGCTTACGCTTAGCAGGAGCCCAGGATCTGGCACAGGACTGAACAGACACCTCCATATGGGAATTTTGCCACCGATTTCAATGAATGCAAGAAAAGACTACATTTTAGCACGCACAAAAATAAGCTGTTATTGACTGAAGGCTTATAGTCAATTGTCTTGCTCCGACATATTTTGCTTTCCACTGTAAATAAAGTGGGTTTCATTGTAAACCACTCACAGGAGATGAGAAACAATAAGGGTCGGACACTGAACAATAGGCGTTCTGAGAAAATAGTGAGTTCATACATTGGCAGTTGTTATTTTCTGAAAATGAGTGCAGATGTTTTAGTATGCTGAAATCACTCAAGACTTTTATGGCAGAAAGAGGCCATGGAGTAAATAAACTGGTGACAGGTATAATGAAAGGCATTCAGTTTATTTGCTTGTTCAGAGTTATTTTATTCAAGGGAGCCCTGTTTTGCCTACCACAGGCAAATCCTTGAGACCGTCTTGAAGAAGTATCTCCCTAGAAAAAAGAATCGTGCAAGACCATGTAGCAAGCCCAGGGCTTCTGGATGACAATCAAATGCGTTACTTAATTCTTTGTAAGCAATTCCTAGAAAGCATCGGTTCCCAGAAGAGACATATATGAAGGCTCCACTCTTTATTTGCTGGTGGGGAAACACAAGGGCTGTACCTCCAGTAGTGAGGGGAATGCCATTTGAATCGTTCATGGTGCTGTTGCCAAGAAAAGAGTCCAGATATCACTGAACATCATGCTGTGATTAAATCAGCCAGATAAAGGTCAGGGAGGTTTGCAGGGCTATAGGAATGAGCAGAGATCATGCTCTTTCCCTCCATCAGTTACCTTCCCGGATGAGCTAATCGCCTGGTGGGTTAGGACCAGTCCCTGCAGGTTTTCCCTGTATGGTGGAGGTTGCAAGAGAGCTCCGAGAGAGGGTTGCTGGGATCACCTTTGTCTTAGCCAACCTACAACCCCCTTCCCTGCGCTGCCCTCCTGGAGGTGGTGGGTGAGCGGGTGCTGGGGTCAGTATTGGCATCAATTGCAGCGGTGTTTGCTACCGAGCATGGGGGCAGTGTCACTCTGAGCTATCATCCTTCAGGACACCTCTCTTGAAGTTCAACGCATCCCTCAGAAGTACCAGTGATGTGGTGGGGGGCATTCAGGACTCACGAGGTGCCACCTTTACCCAGTTGCAAGGTCTGTGCTTACCTTATCACTCTACACATGGCAAACCAGGTGAGACCAGCCGAGCTTCACTTGGACCTGCTAGCACACACAAAAGATGGATGAGGTCCTCAGGGCTTATCTCTGTCAGCTCACATGTATTAATACTTTGGCTGCTTACCCTGCACTGGGATTTTTCCTTGGGTTAATTACTCTGTATTTGCTAATGCCATGTAGGAACATATATTTTTTCCCCCCTGGTGAAGAGGAGCTGGATCCAGAGAGGCTCTCACCTTTAGTGCAGCTTGTGGGAGCATTGGCAGCTTTGTCATTTAAAAAGGTGATTGGTAAAAATGTCAAAACCGCTTCCATGAGGCTGTTGCCCCAGATGGGGATTCAGGTGCTCTCCCACCAGGCACCGAGGTGTGCTGCTGGGAAAAGGAGCATTACTTGGGCTGCACCTCTCCCTGGCACTTACCATGCATCAGGTTTTCAAGTCCACCACCTTTCATAAACACTAAATGCCCTGAAAAAGAGTTTTAGAGGAGAAAGCTGCAAGACAACCAACCTTTCCCTTGAAGGGAGGTGTATGATAACTTCAGCTTTTGTTCCTGTGACCTGCCCTTGCAGGACTGAAAAGAGCTTTGAGCACACACCCAGGAGAGCAGGAAATCTCTCCTACGGATCACTTGTAAAATGGCCCGGTTTGAAAAACACGCTGCAGAAAGAATGAAGCCTGACTGCAAAGGAGAGTGGGGTTTTTTTGCCCGTGAATAGGATTTCAAACTAGCAGCCAAAGTGAATCATTATACATCCTTGCCATATGCCACTTTCAATCAATAAGGCCTTATGCTCTGCTAACAATCATCCTAAACTATACCTATTAACAAGAATGCACATTTTCATAGTAATATTCCATGCACGTCACCGCACACAGACTGCAAACAGTCGAGAGTGATCACAGCCGAAAGGAGACGGAGTTTCTGAAACAACGGGCTAAGTGTGTGGACGTACACCACACTGTAGAGGCTGCCGCTCTTACACGTGTAGGCTGGTTTTTGCTTTTAATGGCATACGCTCCTACAGACTGATGAGGGGTTTTTTTCTCTCTTTCAAGCGTATGCTTTCCTGATGACCCAGCCAGTTTCTCTCCTGATGACCCAAGACTTTCTCAGAAGTGGCTGATGCACTGAGGATAAAGTGCAGCAATAGCCACAGGGGGATGAGATATGGCTTCAGCAGGACCCCTTCAGTTTGGAGGGAGAGCGATGACAACAATCATCATGAACTAACCATCAGTATGATTAGTTCGTACCTGAACTAATCCCTCTGTGAAGACACGGAAACCTGCTATAAGAGAAGCAGGGTTTGAGGGACATGGTGCAGGAGGTGCAGACTTTATTTCCTACTGATCACAGGGCACCTCTGTTTCCCACCCGCTATTTCTTTTGTCTACTTAAATTGCAAACTCCTCCTGATGGGTGTCGCTTCTCCAAAAATACTGTGCTTGCCGCTGAAGTTATTGACTGAAATGCCAGTCTGAGCTTCTCAGAGCAGCCAAGTCTTACACTATGGGCACGAAGTACTTGGTAGATTCACCCAACTAAAGCAGAAGTCTGCATTTGAGCTAGTCACCCGTGGCTCCCTTGCTAGTCAATGGAGAGCCAGTCAATACAGTCAATGGAGTCTACAGTGATTCATCTCTTCCTGAAGTAGATGGTTAAAACAGAGCAGATGAATTGCATAACAAAAACACTTATTTCTTCTTGCAGCCTGGAAAGCCCAGTGTGTCAGCTCGCATTTAGAAGTCTACTCTGTAAATACCTGAAATGAGGCGAGTCTAATCCCACCACTGCCCTCATGGCCTTCCTTCATGCTCTCTGTGCATCTCAGGCATTTGCTGGTGCAGCTCGCTCTGTATCTGTATGCCAGAGCAGAGTGGCAGTCCCACACACAGGTAGCTAAAACGTACCACCCCTGACCAACATCCCACAGCCCCAGGCCCTCCCATGTGTCCCCAGACCCCAGCCCCTCAGTGCCACTCATGAGTCACGGCCACATGACTCGAAACGCAGCATGTGAGCTGTGCGTTGGGACCGCATCAGCCCTGGGTGTCTGGTTGCGCAGGAGCTCGGGCTTGACTATACAAAGTTCTTATGTCTACGGATCCTGGATTGGTAGAGCATGTACAGTGCAGCATGGTCCCAATACAATGGCCTTCAGACGCTACCACACAAAACCCCCTTCTTTCTCTCAAAGGGTGAATTTAATCTTTGCTTATTTCTAGGTTTTATAACAAAAGGCTGTTTCTGCAACCCCTGTGTAGATATCTCACACACGGTCTATGTGACCTTCATGAGTAATCCTTGTGTGTTTTGCAAGGTTCAACATAAAAATTCTTTGCTAATCAAAAGGCATTACTGCTCAGATGTTTCTGTGCTGCAAAATAACCCCCAGTCAATCAACCCCTCCTTCAAACAATCCCTGCCTATGCTTATTGCTTTGCAACCTTGTTTTCTGCAGGTGAAGGTGGGAAAGGAGAACATGCTTACCTTTGAGCAAACTGCTGTGCAACTCTGGGTGTCAGTAATACCACCAAAATACACCTGAGGTGGTGCAGTGCCCTTTTGATGACTTTCTGTGCAAGCACATATCCGTAATAGCACCATTTGTTGTGAAGATTTCACTTAGTTTCTTCCTCTCTGGCATGGTATGCACTCATTGAATCTTGAAGTCCTCATTCCTCAGACAATTCCTCTTGCCTTTGCTAAAGATCTGTAATCCTGGAAGGGCTGTTGAAAATTTATACGACTAATTTTTCATATTTGGAGATATTAATGATGTACAAGTTACTGGATTCGGTACAAGATAACTGGCCAAATTGCTGTAGTCTATTTTATACGTGAAGTAAATATAAGTGATCAAAGGATAACTTCTGGCTTGAAAAGGCATTAATACTACTAATATCAGCTGAAGTAATTAAACTGCATGTATTTGTTTAAACACTTAGTGTAGCTGTTGACCCTACGGCATCCTCTCCCTTCTTTTTAACATCCATAGACATTTTGGCATTGGTGGGATCTTTAAGAATGAGGACAGTACAGCTGGGCAGAAAATAAGCTTTCCCATCACAAGAATGTTCAAGATCATGAAATAACCACACTCTTTTTCCAAACTGGGATGAAAGCTCAAAATCACAGCCCCAAATCCAGTCCCGGCAATGACAAAACCACACACAGTCCCATCTAGTTTCACATCTGGAAAAAATAGTCAAACACCTCTTAACATTTTTGGCTGCTGCTTCTGGCCGATGCAAGATGCACCTGCTCCCAAAGCAGCCCTGCATCTCTGGGGATCTCGTGAAGGCACGCGATGGGGGTGCAGGTGCTCCCTTACAGCAGCTACATGGGGATAAAGTCAAAAGATGAGTTTAGCTGGGTCTGAGCAAACAAGGTGGTGGGTATTTCACACAGAAATGTTCCTTTTACGTTACTTTAAAGGGCTGTGGCTAGTTGAGAGGGAGATTTGCATCTGCCCATGGCGATTCATCCCCATGGTGTCCCCAGGCGTGACATACTGCACGGTTTGGGACACACGGCTGCTTTCTTACACGGCTTCTGTGATGTTTTAGGAAGGATCTCAACTATCGAGATAATAATTTTGTTATCCGGACTATATCCAGAAGTGCAGCGCAATCTCATGCTCCGAGTCTGTTGTTTCAGACACAGCCAGTGGGGCCGGCTCTGCACGGACATGTTGAGCTGAATTTTGAGCAAACTCAACTCCCTGTGCTGCAGCTAATTAGAAGGTGCTTCCAGTGGGTGAGATACTGGAGAGGAGCCTTAGCCACAGCAAACTGTGATCTCCAGCCAGATTCAAATCCACACCCCCACCAACTGCAGAAGTGCGTTTTCTACCCTGCGCAGAGGACATTTATTAATATTTGTATGTCATCAGTTTTTTCAGCCTTCATTTCCCTTTACATAGTTTTATTTTTCCCAGTCAATGAGAATGATTTTATTCTTCTTAATTAGGGTTTTTTTTTAGGTTTCCCATAGTAATTAATGTACTTTTCTTCAGCAGTATAACCTATTACAGTAGTTAAAATATTAAATCATGACTGCTGCCAGATCTAAGAGACCAAGAAACATAGGTTTTTCAATAGCCACTTTGTCTTCATCTTTTGAATTAGTTTGCAGCCTGCTTTACATTTTTGGGTAAGTAATAAGATTTGTTGATCTGAATGAAGAACGATATAAAAATAAATTGCATTGTACTTTTAATTACATAGTCTTAATTTTTGTGGTGACACTCCAGGCTCTCATATAATGTTGTTTAATGTTTACTTCTCTTTATTGATTTGATAATTTAAATACAAAAATGTTGTTTAACTTGCAAATTTCTACATTCATCGTTGGGGTGCTGTGCTCATTAAGAAATCAGGGGAATTCTGTCTTTTCCCCCATCTCTTTCATGCACACGCAGGCCTGTGTATGATCCATATTCGCTTTCTCTTAGGCACCAAATTTCATCTAGAGAGATGCTTTTCTTCTCCACTGCTGTGAGACTGTGATTCTCCCTATGCTCAACATTTCGAACCAGGGGACTTGGTGTGAAATGGGCTGCTGCTCCAGGGAGCCCTTTTTATGGGACTCCTTGGAGGTGGATGAAGATAGCAGTGGGTAAGTCAAGAGGCACTGTTGGACACGCTAGCCTTGGTGGGCTCTTTCTTCACCTGGGAAGTCAAACACCCTCACAGCACTGAGGGTGGCTTGAGTCCACCCATCCCCTGCAGAGGACACAGTGGAAGCAGATCTTGCAACAGCCCACAGAAATGGTAGGAAGAGCCCGGTTTGGTCTTCTTGGGTTTAGAGTAAGGAGGATGTCTTCACTGCTCTCCAGGTGCCATTCAGAAATAGCTATGAGAATGCAGCAAACCAACAGCAAACCTTCAAACCTTCCTTCCTCCATCAAAACCAACATCTCTAACCTGCCTCTTCCACTCACCTCAGCTCTCTTGGAGAGGAGCCACAGATACCACTTCATCCCAGCCCAGGCCGTGTCAGCCACCCGGCTAAAGCCCAGCTTTGTGGACTGGTATTAAGGTGTTTGTCTTTTAGTTTTGGAGCTGCAGGCACATTTCAGAGTTTCTAGAAGTTAAGCAAAATTAAACTTTTCTTTCAAAAATCCATCACCATAAAACTGTTTTCCCCTCCTCTTCATTAATGATTTACTTTCTGTGGAATAAATGCACCAACTGAGGACAGAATCATTATTAAAATCTCGGTTAACAACACAATATTACTTTGGTCCTTTCATTTCCTCCACTATTATAAAATTCAAGATTCATTTCATCTATTAATATTAGCAATCTATTTTTTTTTTAATTTTGACCAGGCACAAATTAAAGGGGGAATGATATTATGGAAGCGGCACTAGAACTTATTCCTTTTTTTGTAAAATCTATTTTTTCCCTTCCATCAGTTCTTTCTTTGCATCTAATATTGGCTTCTTTTGCATTGATATTCCCAGTGACTTCATTTGATACCTAGCATTACTCCCATGGAAATCAACTGGAAGAGGCCAACAGACTTCCTTGGAAGGTGATTAAAATTAAGGGTCAATGAAGAACTGAAGGCTGGCACATGGGTTTGGGAGCAAGGGAGCTGGGTTCTGGTCTTCGCCCTGCCACAAAATTGCTCTGTGACCCTGCGCAAGTCATTTCATTTCTCTGTACTGCAGTTTCCATGCGTTTAAAATGGGAACAAGAGTGTTTGCTACTCATCATTCAAGTCTCCTAGCAAATAAAACGTGATGTATCAGAGCTAACTGAGCAAGAAGGCACAGATCCTTCTCTTGAGAAATCTGTGTCCTAGAGTAGCAGCAGTGAGGACAGGGGCAGAACGGAGATGCACTCTATTTTTCCGAGAGCTCACAAATTGCTCCTGTTGCCTTTATAACAGATCATTGTCGGTGGGTTCTAATGAGATTTCCTTTGTGCCACTCTAACACTAAACAGAATTGAGATTTCTTTACAATATTTCACACGGAAAAGCTCCGCTCATGTGCAACGTTTCCTTGTCAAAGAAAGGCTGGATTTTTAATGCTCTAGAATAACCAACTTCTACAGTTATGGCACACTTATTTTTTAGCTTGTTTCTGTACCCCGACAACCCTAGGAGCTGCACACCAGCTAAATATGCATTGCATTGCTCTTGCAATCGCAAACAGGTGATTGCTATTGTGGCAGGTCTTCCCAAATGCTGAAGTGCTGAATTCCAATGGTTTCAGCAGCAACTGGAAGAAATAGGAAAAGAAAGTTGGATAAAGCCCTCTAAGAGGCCCCAGGTACAATCAACAATACCTCACCTATCCCTTTGTCTAATATCTTCCTGCAGTGACAATTCCACAACAGCCCAGGGGAATATAACCCTGTGCTGAGCTACCCACAGCACTGGAAAGCGTCTCCTGATCTTTTACCTACGTCTTTCCTGCTGAAGCTGAAGCTGAAGCCGAAGCCCATTACTGACCCTACTTGCAGAAGGTATAAGCCTTCATTGTACCACTCCTCTTTGCATCAGCCTTGCATGTATTTGGCAACTTGCTTTGTCTCACCTTGGTCCCCTCTTCAGACCACACACTCTCTCAGCTTTTTGTCAAAGGCAGGTTTTCTGCACCTCCAGTCTTTTATTTGCACCTCTCTGGGCTTTTCCCAGCTGAGCTGTATCTTTCCCGAGGTGTGGAAATTGTTCTTGAGCCAAGACCCTGCCACTGCCAAGCTGAATGGAAAGATTGTCCCATGCCTTCTGCGGTGTGCCCCTCCGCACAGGCATCCTGGGAGGACCGCCGCATTTTTGCAGTGCTGGATTTCCGATGTGCTCCCAAGCATCACAGCCCCTGATCTTTTTCTGCACGGCAGCAGCCTGGCCAATTGCTCCTCATCTTGTATTTGAGAAATTGATTTTAACTCCCCTGCCAGGGAGTGCAACATTTTAATTACTTCTGTGGATAAAGCCTGTTGTTCCCATTCTGATCAGGACTTAAGAGATAAGTAAAGCAAAGCCTATCAGAGATCCTGCAGAAGCTTGAGCTGGAACCCAGGCCACCGGAATACTCCCAACCAGTACCTCTGCCACATGTCCTTCACCCTTCTCA
The DNA here is from genome assembly GCF_047370975.1 of Nipponia nippon. NCBI lineage: Eukaryota > Metazoa > Chordata > Aves > Pelecaniformes > Threskiornithidae > Nipponia > Nipponia nippon. Next base: position 160,811,477 of record NW_028262290.1, read on the forward strand.
TCCTTGTCCCATGCCATCCCTGTTTTTTTTAAAAATTATTACTGAATTCTTTTCAAATCTGCCACTTTCAACCATCTAAACTATTGTAGGTGAATAATTAAGGGTCTGTGCACTATCCCACACCATGGATAGGCCACAAAAATGGGAAACAGATTGGTTGCTTGCTGGATTATTCATAATTTCCCTGCTGCCAATTCCTGCTTCTCAACACAAATGAGTGGCATTTGGTGGCAAAAATAAAGGACAAGATCAGTGGCCTTTGGGAGCAAGAGAGTCTGAGTGGATATGGGGCCAGGAAAGTCAAGACATGAAGTGCAGCCTTCTTTCCAAAGGATGGAATTCCAATTTAGGGGACACAAAGACACCTACAAACGCATAAAGACTTGAGGCTGGCTACAAAAAATATTTCTGTCTCATCCTTCTGAAATCCACAGAGAGGCACTGCCCATGCCAGGAACCCACAATACCCTGGCATCTCAGCCTGCAGGGCTGGCTGCTCTCACTTGTGAATACATTTATCACTGATAATATTCCAAAATGTCCAAGAGTTGAATGCCAGCGAGTGCTGGGAAGGAAAGCAGGTTCTTCTCACAGGCATGACCAAGCGCAGCAGGACTTTACCTGCATCTGTATTGGCAATGAGTCATTCCTGTCTCTCTACAAAATCGATGGACCAGTGGTTGGATTCTTAACAGAACAGTGTTTATACTTTTTTATGACATGTGGTATGTCCTGTGCTATGAAGCTAAGGAAATAGTCTGAGAAAGGGCATTAGGGCAGCTGGGCAAGAAGCATTTGATAGGAGGGTAAAGAGGTAAGACCAAGGTGGAAGCCCATGAAACCCAGAAATTGCTTGGATGAGCCCCTAAGGGAGCCCTTCAGCATCCCAAAGACCTGCAGTGTTAACTGGGAGGGCTGAACCACGAGAACTCCCCCAGAGCTGAGGAGCGCGTGCCAGAGACGGTGGCATGGGGAGTCTAGGACTATATTGACCATGGTGGCTATGTCAAAATGTTATCAGTGATAGGACAAGGGTAACGGTTTTAAACTAAAAGAGGGTAGATTCAGACTAGATATAAGGAAGAAATTTTTTTATGATAAGGGTGGTGAAACACTGGCACAGGTTGCCCAGAGAGCTTGTAGATGCCCCATCCCTGGAAACATTCAAGGCCAGGTTGGATGGGGCTCTGAGCAGCCTAATCTAGTGGAAGATGTCCCTGCTCATTGCAGGAGGGTTGGAGTAGATGACCTTTAAAGGTCCCTTCCAACCCAAACTATTCTATGATTCTAAGGGAATTCAGCCCCTAAGATATGGCTAAGCAGCCCAAGGGATGGAGCAAGGGTCATGCTGCACAGCCAGAAATACGAGGAAGGGACAAATGAATTGTCCTGTTTTGGCTTTGGTAGACTGAAGAGAGACAATCTTCCCACACGTAAAAGCTGGAGCAGAGAGAAAAGGAGCAATCCGTCTCCCAGGTGCTCAGTAAGGACCAAAGCACAACAGGGAAGGCTGAGGTTATGCAGGAGGGAAAATGTTCTGCAGGCAAAGCTTGTGAAGCCCTGGGAGCCTGGAGCACCATGCAGTGCGCAGCACTGCAGGAAGAGGTCGGATGAGCAATTCCCAGGAATGACACTGGTTGAATGAACACTGCCAAAGGGAGGAGGATGGACTGGATGACACCTGAAGATCCCTTCCAACATTAACTCCCCACTTGCACATTGCCAGCTGCCAGCGTGTGGAAACAAGTTTCCTCCAGGCAATTTGTACCAGCATTCCCCCGCGACAGGCAGCAGAGACAGACACTTTATGGTGTAAAAACAACCTCTCATCCCAACAAAGACAAAAGGAAAACTACCTTGCTAGTGATGCCCAATTCATTACTCAATACCATGTAACACAGTAATGTTGCACTTTAAAGCTTAGTGCATCTGCCTTGCTCTGTTCGTACTGTGGTCTTGAGCGTTTATCACCTCCTGCTAATGGCAGTAGAGTATTGCCACAAAAACTTAATTATTTGCCTTCTTTGAGAGGGTTTTTTTTGTGATTAAAGCCCTCCTGAGAGCAATGCAGGAAGCACTCAGCCCCACTGGGCAGTCTTATCCCCTAACCACCGAAATCTGGGACAAAGGCCAATAATCTGGGACAAACTCTAAAAATACACCAAACACTCCAAGACATATTCTATTGGTCCTTCCATACCTGCTTTGAGCATGTCAGGAGGCACAAGGCCACCGCTAAGAGTAGTGAAATAAACCCTCCAGCATGGTCCGGCTGGCTGCAGGAGGGATACGGATGCTTTTCTTAGGCAGAGCCATTTCAGAGAGACACCGCACCTCCGTATGAACCTTCCTATTGTTAAAGCTTAATTGCAACCAGTTTAAAAACCCCAAGTCTAGCTTTTTAAATAAAAAACTGGAATTTGAAAGACGTTCTTCTGCCAGCCAAGCACCTGGGGAGGAAGGAAGGCGAAGGAGCTGGAGAGATGACAGGCCTTGGCTGTAGGCTGCTGTAGCCACTGTATGCATTTTAAAACACCTGCACTGCATTTTCAGGTAAAACATCAACAGCTGAAGACAATGTGGGTAAATACCTACTATTTTCTTTTACAGAGGATGGTGGCTTAAACAGATAGGGTTAGGGAACAGTCTAAGGGCAGTGACTGAACATGCTGTTCTCACTCTACAGATTCGAGGGTGGTTATATTCCCAGGCTCAGGCTCTTTTTTAGGTGTTGCAAAACTCTCTGGGATCTGCTGGCAGCCACCCAAAAGAGCACAGCACTTAAGGCTGCCCTAACCTGGTCCAAAGGCACTCCAAGCACAGAGTTAACGCCTAGCCCTTCGCCTGCCACCCCCAGCCGGTGTCAGCAACGTCGGCTGTTGTGCAAAGCAAAGCAGAATGACCAGAGTGATTCGGCAGCTCCCGAGCCCCAAACTCGCAGAGCTGCACCCCGGCTAGCCTTACCTCGAGGATGGGAAGTTTGCCCTCCTGCTTGCCCATCTCACATACAGGCTTTGTGATAGCCTTTATGCAAGCAAAATGATCTGACGATGGGACCTGTATTTGTTTACCTTCAGCTTTTAATGGAAGGAGGACAGAGTGCTTTATGGGCACAGAGCAAGAGATTAATAGGTTCCCATTACTGGAGGCTGTCACAGTCACCGGGATTGTCACCAAGAAGCGATTCCAGTGTTGCAACCACCAATTTGGGAGCACATTTTCCTGACAGGCATCCAGGCAGTCTTAAACATTTCAAGCAGAGGGGATTTTGCTGCCGTGGCACTTGGTAATCTGTTTGAATGGTTAAGTACCGTCAGCTAGTAGAAACATCTTCCTACCACACCACTGAATTTTAGATGCCTTGACTTCAACTTGCTGCAACGCGCACTCTTGAAAGTTAGAGAAATCATCCATGCTGTATTTGTATTTTACAGGGAAACTGAGGCAGAGAGCTCGAAAGCAGGATGTTAAAATGAACGTCTAAAGTTTGGTACCGTAGTTTGCTTATGGAAACACTCTGCTTTTCCTGACTCCCGGCCAACAGCTTTTGCAACAGCCAGAGCTTTTGCACCTGAGGTTCAGGGAAGTCTCCCTGCAAGCTGGAAGAGCAGCACAGCCTGGCATATTCAGGGGAATTTGAATGCTGGTTTCTATCACTAAAAAAACATAGTAGCACTCAAGGGCATAGGGCATAGGACAAAGCCGGCGGCCACAGTAACCTTAACTACAATGAATCTCCATGAAGAAAATACCTGAAAGGATCCTCAAACATCAGGCAGACCTTTGACGCTACGTCCTGGGTTAAAAAAAGATAGAAAATGCAGTCCTTTACCAATTAAGCATATACCGTCATTGCAGAATTAGTCATATGATGTCCGTAATCCTCCTTGTCTGAGGACAGAAGTCTCCAACTCGAGCATGGGCATGCTTTGGTTCCCGGCGAGCTGGCATGACTTGGGGGTACGGATTAGAGCCTGGCTTCTCCTTTTTGGGGAGGGGTAACATGCTCACAGTACAGCTACCATCCAGTGCCGACCGTCCTCCAGAGCCTTCTTGCAATTAAGTTCCTCACCCAATAGGCCAGACAAGTTCTCCCGGATTTAAAGGGAAGTAATTAGACAACAACTCTGCTGGTTACAGTGGTAAAAATAATGAGGTATACCCCAGAAGTCCTAACAAAATTCACGGACAAACAAAGCGCCGCTAAAGACCCAACCTGAACAAAGCTTTGGCATGTGGCTCTGACACAGGCTGACACGTGCCAGTAGCTGGTATTTACACTTTAATCAAAATACAACTGAAAACCCAAGGGAAAAGTTCAAATTCTGGAGGACGGCAAAACTGCCGGTTTATGGGCATCTCGGTAACAGACCTCTTTGCTTGGTATATTCCCCCCTAATCTGTCAACATCTGATGCCTTGCTCTTTAGTCTGGAGCTAAGAAAAGCTATGAAAAAATACCTTCATATAGTTTAGGGCCCATTCTGTCTGCCATATCACTCGCTATTTTTACCGGCCACACTGAAGCCAGACCGCAAAGGGCAAACTTGTCAACGTGGGTGGGCTTTTTCAGTGCGAAAACCAAGGGCTCGTACAGACAGTAGCAAAGACCATCTGCATACACGTCTGGAAGTTCAGGCTCTAATTTAAAGCTGCTTCAAATATAGAAATTCCAGCGAAGTTAATTGTAGCTGCATTATGGAGAGGTGACAGCAGCGAGTCCTTAGAAAGCTGGGGAAGGTTTAAATCTGCCTCAGCTCTGCTCCCTTCAGAGTTAGGTTAATACTGGGTATAAATCCTACTGGGAAATTCTGCAGGTGAGATACTGACCGCACAGCAACGACATTTCTTGAAAATAAGGATAAAGTTCTTTAGCAAAAGCACCTTTTCTCCACATGTTGAGAACCATGCAACACTGCCCTGCTGTTTTAACTGGTCTGTACTTTTAAAAGCATCCTAATTCTACTCACAACTGAGAACTTAGCTTACCATTATATTAAGAAACTGCTTCATAGTGTGGGTTGGTTATTACTGGGAAGCACTTAATTACAATAAAATATGTAGTTAAAGTGACGATTTATTTACTCAAGGTTATGAACATAAATTGTTTTTTCTTACCCACGAATTTTTTGAAACGGGAAGGTAGAGGCTGGGATCCCAGGAGTTTCTTCAGGCTGACCGATTTCCTACAAGCAGCATTAGGAACCCATACGGAAACTGCAGCCTGTGAACCAGTTTGCTGTCTCGGTGCCTCAGCACACATTTCTCACCTGTTGCAAGTAACGCAAGTTTTGCTTAAGAAGACTGGAAACACGTCCCTTTAATTGCATCAGAGCTCTGTAACCTGCAACGAACCACAGCCGAGCTGAAAAATAAATCCCCGTTAGTGAATACATGAAGAGATAAAGGAAACGTTGGGTCCCCTTCCCCCAGTATTTTCCATGTTTTATAACGCCTCTGTCAGTATAAATTTCCATTCACTGAAGAAATTACATTTCACGAGAGCTACAATAGGATTTTAAGATAAATGACATGCGAGCACTGCAGTTTTGTACAGGCTTAAGTGATCCAAGTATCTTTATCACGTGCGGGGTATCAAAATACATGAATTTGACTTGTTACAACAGTCACACGAGAAAGATTGAGTGTCATACGAGGCTGCAAAGCATAAAACCATCTTAGCTAAAATTTATTTTAGTGCGGGAGGCTTTTTTAACTGTTAAGTATAATTATTTAAAAATGGTCCGAGCTGTGCAGCTCTAGTGATAACTGGAAACAGAAAAAAGCTCTTGAAAACGCCGCTCGTAAGGGTACTTCTTGCAAGTACTACCCGCTCTTAACACTTGCTACCTTCCTTCACCGCTCTTTCCGAAATTCTTGGAGGCTGACGAAGTTTTTAAGTGTCATCTTGCTAAGGCTGTAACATTATCTCCAGTGACAATACTCACTCCTGGGCTTTTATGTTGCAAGTGGAGACAACATTTTAGCTTTTCAGGAGGGTAAACATCTCCCTGTGAAACAATGTAAGCAAGACAGACGGCAACCCTGGTGTTTAATAAATGAAAATTCAGGGTATGATTTATCCCAGGGCGATTTTTGCCTGTCTCTCTGTCGGTTTGCTCTTTGCAGCATCGCCTGCACCACGAAGCAGCACGCTGTCCAAGTGCAAAAGGCCACGCTACGCCCGCCTCGTTGGGTGGCTTTAGGACAAGATCCGAAGCGCCCTGGGCCCGTTTCTGCAGAAACGGTGACAGCCACATGATAAACATGCTCCCAGGTCTCTGCCTGTAAAGCACAAATTCAGGTACCGTGAAACGGGGCTTTTCATAGCGCAGCGATTAAACGCGGGAGCGGCGTTTTGCAGGAGCGTTTCAGCCGGGGCAGGGACGCAGCCCAAGCGATGGCTATGTTAGCCACGCTGCCTGCTCCCGAGGATTAATATTTTCTTGGTATGAATTAAATGTCTGGTTTTAGCTAATCATGGGGATGCCGGTACGGTGAAACACTGGGTTGTATTTTATCCCCCCACACGTTTCTCCATACTTCACCCACTTGGTAGCTGTTTAAGAACTTATTCCTTGAATGAAATAAGCAGAAATATTGACCTGTTATTTGCTTCAAAGGAAATAAGCAGCCTTATAGGAAATATTGACCCATTATTTGTCTCTTCTCTCGAGGCTCCGAATGCACCCCGAGCTGCTGCAGCCCATGGCCAGGACATTTACTTCTCCTCTGACCACTAATTTGCACTCCCTTTTGCACCCCGAGTGGCCTTCTCAGAGGTTTGTCCCACAAGCGTTCCGCGACAAAAATCAGTCCTCGCTGTCTCCAGGTTAAAAAAAAATCAAAACCCTACTTGTGAGTGCTTGTTTCTGAATAAATAGGGATCGATCCCTGACCCACCCCTTTGACAGACACGTCTCCTCCTTATTTTCTACCTGTGATTTGACTAGCTGGGTGACATTGCCCACCTTGCTTTTTCCATGTCACAGACCTGCCCAGCAGCGCTCTCCAGGACTTGTTTTTGCTGCTTTTTGCTCCACAAATTATTTTCTTGAGCATTTTCTGTAGCTCTACCAATTGCACTGCCCACCGGTGCACATGCTGGCTGTAACTTTTCCCCCAAGAGTCTCGTGTTTAAAGCCGCAACCACTATATTCCTGCTGATGTATTCCTCTTTACTTATAGCAAACATATGAATGAAGTATGATACCATGAATGATACTATTAATCAGTTTATTGCAACTCCACCTAGGAATCCCATTCACAGTTAAGACCTTGTTACGCAAGTGCTATACATACATAAAAAAAGTCTCCAGCTTCAAAGAGGTTACAAGTTCTTATGAAAGCCTCCTGAAGTTTCCTGTGAGCGTCTTACTGTAAAAAATTATACATATATCTTCTTGGAAAAAAATGCTTCTCAAACTTTTAAAGAATGATTCATATTTACTTTTATTTCCCTCCAGAGGAAAAAGCGAATGGTTTTAGAAATATTTTCAGCCTTCCTCCCCATTGGACAAATTAGCAAGAGCTGACCTGCGATTCACCATCGTGCGCAGGAGCTCTGCCGGCGCAGCGCCCGCGCCGCAGCCCTTTCTCCCGATGAGTCAGTGGACCTCGCAGACCCAAAGTCTTGGGAATGACCCAACTTCAGCATCTTCCCTTCCTCTTCCTTCCCCTTAAGATTCCTTTGGTGCTCCCTAATGCCGTATTATTTAGTTATAATTAAAATAAATTGCGGAGAGAGTTCAATTCCTGTAACCCTGGCAATAGAGAAAACCTTATTAACCCTGAAACAGCCTGAAAATTGATTTTGCTGAGGTGCCTCTGGCACCCCTGGACACTTTCCTCCTGCAAGATCTTGGGATGAAGGGACTTTTTTGGGTGCAGGGGGCTCCGGGGCAGGCAGGACACGAGCAGGGAGAACACATTCTCACCAACCTGCAAGAGGAGGATCGCTTTTTTTTTTTTTTTTGCCGGGACAGGGTTTATTCCTGCCCCCGGGGGGGCCCGCGCTGCTCCCTCCCCTGGGAAGGCGGCGGGCGCAGGGGGGGGTCCCGGCGGGCACCCCCTTTTCCCCGGGAGGCCGCGGTGGCTTCGCCCTGCGCCCCTCCATCCTCCTCCTCCTCCTCCTCCTCCCCCTCCGCCCCCGGGCTCCCCGCGGGGGCTGCGCGGGCGGTGTGCGGCGCTCCGCGGGGCGCGGCCCTGACGGGCAGCCCCGCTCCCCACTCAGCGGCCGCGGAGCCCCCGCGCCGCTCCGCCCCCCTCCAGCCTCTTTGTATCAAACATCCGGGTTTCCCCCGCTGGCTCCGCTTCGGCTTCTCCCTTTTTTTAGAAGCCATTTTGGACGCGGTTCAGGTTTTTTTTTTTTTTTAAATTATTAAAAAAAAAAAAAAAAGACCACAACAAACCTCCCCTTCCCCCCCGCATTTTTTTTTTGTTGTTTTTCCCCCTCCCCTGTACATGGCAACTCCCGACCCAGCCTCTGCTCCCGCCGCCCCCTCGCTCCGCGCAGCCCGCGATGCCGCGGCCCGCCGCCGCCAGCCCCCCGCGCCCGCTCCGCGCCCGCTCCGCGCCCCCTCCGCGGGCCCTTGCCTGCCGCTGGATGCGGGGTCGGTAACCTTGTAAAGTTTCGCTGCTGCCGCCGGCGCTGGGAACGCGTGTGCGTTGCACGGGGAGTGCGTGTGTGTGTCTGTGTGCGGGGGGGGGGGGGGGGGGCGTTGCGCGCCTTGCACACGGCTGCGCGTGCTTTGCACGGGGAGGGGAGGGGGGGAGGAGGTGCGCGCACACGGGCGTGTGCGTGTGTGCTCGCCCCTGCTGCTGCTGGGGGAGCCGGAGGGGCTGGGTTGGGAGGAGGAGGAGGAGGAGGAGGAGGGGGAGTCGGTGTGTGGTGCACGCCGCGCTCCCAGCACAAAAGCCCAGGGAAAGAAACTCTTGGAAAGCTCGGAGCAAACGCCGGGGCCAGGCAGGAGCAGGTCGAACCGTCCGGGCGCTGCGGGGCTCTTCCTCTCCACTGGATACATTTTGCAACTGCGAAGGAATTAAATCCGATTTTCCGCCCCCCCCCCCCCCCGGATTTTTTTTCTTCTTTTTTCTTTTTAAGAGAGAGCGAGAGGGCAGAGCCTCGCTTCTCCCTCCCCCCCCCCCCCTTCTTTCACTCTCTCGATCTTTTTATTTTTATTTTTGTTTCCCTTGGGGATAGAGGGGCACACGAGGAAAAAAAAGTAAAGGAATATGATTGCTTCGTGGCTGACTTTCGCCTTGCTTTGTGGAACTTTCTGTGCAGGTAAGTGCATTTCTGCGTGTTTACCTCCCGCCCGGGCTTACGGTCGCTTCTCCAAATGCAGAATTGAATGGGCCGTGCAATTATTTGCAGCCACCTTCCAAAACGGAGCAGAGCAACCAGGGAGCCTGCAAACCGGGGAATAACCCCGCCGCTGCCATCTGTTTAATTTTATTATTTTCCTTTTTTTGCTTTTTGCTTTTCACCCCCCCCCCCCCCCATTTTCTCCCTGTTCTCAGGACGAGCCTTCCCGTGCTGCTTTTTGTTCCCTTCGGGCAGCCTGTGGGAATTAATGGCAATGTAAACACGGCGCGATATCGAGGAAACTTTACAAAAATGGGCATTTACTTCTGGGCGGGTGCTGCCGGAGTGGTGGTGGCGGTGGTGGTGGTGGAGAAGTTGGGAGCAGCGAGCGGGGAGACCTTGGGGTTTGCTCCGAAATGGTGCGGAGCCGCTCAGGTAGTGGCCATGTGTGCGCCCCGCTCCTGCCGGGCTGCGGTGGTGTGAGGCGGGGAGGTGGAGGGGAGGCCCCCCCCCCGCGCTCCGCCCCGAGGTGGTGGTGGAGGGAGACCCCCCCGGTTCCCCCTCAGCCCCCCCGGGACGCCGCGGTCCCGTCGGGGTTTGCCTGTTCAGCACGAAACGAGCCGTTTGGGGTTGGCGGGCGCTGCGGGGAGCTGGGAGAAAGTTGGGGGAAAAGGGGGTGTGCGGGGCGGGAGGGGGGGGCCTGGGAGAGCATCCCCCGGGAGGAGGCTTCTGTGGCGGGGGGTGTGTGTGTGCGTGCTTATTTGGTATGTTCTTCATTCCATTTATTTCATGGAACTGGGCTGGCCCCTAAACTTCAGCTCCAACCTGGAGGGTGCGTGTTTTGCGGGGTGGAAGTTAGCCCAAAGCCCGGGCACGGCCGGGGGAGCGGGAGGGGGCACCCGGGCAGCGCTCCGGGGGCGGGGGCGCGTCCATAGGGGTGCCCCCTCCCGGACCCACGGGGGGGGGGGGGCAGGAGGGAGGGGTCAGACCCCCTGTGCCCCAGCCCTGAAAACGCGGGCACGCTTGAATTCCCCACGCTCCCCACTTTCCCTCCTTGTTTTTATTTTTTTCATTGCTATTATTGGTTTTCCCGTTCCTTTTTATTATTGCTGCATATTCCCCAGGAGAAACCGGGACGGCAGCAATTTTATGTGTCGTGTCCCCCCCCCCCCCCCCCCCCCCGCCTGGTCACCACAGCCCCTCGCCCCCTCCCGGGGGGCTGAGCCTGCCGCCCCCCGCCCCGGCGCTGGGCAGTGACTTGTTACGTTACCTCCATCCCCCAGCCCGGGGAGAGGGGGGGGCCCGGGGGGGGGGGGCTGTTTGTGGCCGAGGGCTTCCCGGGGGGGGCAGGGTGTGGGAGGCAGGGATGCTGCAGCCGTGCCCTTTCGCCGCTCCGCGATGGGCAGCCGGAGAGTTCCCGTCGGCTTCACCATCGCGGCTTTATTGTATTGCAAAGCGGGTGGGAGTTTGGGGGGGGTGGGGGTGGTGTCCCCACGTCTGTCTCTGTGTGTGTGTGTGTGTGTCCCGCCCCGGGGAAGGGGGTGCCCGGCGGGGCCGGGGCCGGGGCAGGGCGCGGGGGGAGCGGGCGGCGGAGCCGGCCCCGGGGCGCTCCTGCAGCCGGGCTTCCTTTGTTCCGAGTGCCCATTAAATATGCACTGCCACCGCCTGCCTTTGGCATCATAAACACTGCCATCGCCTCATTATTTTTTTTTTTTAAGTCACACCGAAAGTGTGAGGCGGAGTGAGGGGGGGGGAGGCAATAAAAAGGGAGCGGGCAATAAAAATAAATAAATAAAAAAATTACAATAAATTAATTTGATGGTGAGCAAAGCCAGCTTGGGCTTTTTTATCTGATCGCTGGGACACTTGTACGCAGCTTTGTTTCCATGTGTTAGGAAGGGGGTTGTGCGGGCTTGTATTTACATAGCAGTGCTGAGGGAGAGCAGGTATTTTGGAAGAAGCAGGCGGTGTGTGTGTGTGCCATCAGTATTCCTGGTGCTCGGCGTTGCTATCATCACAACAGCTCTCTTGGCTGGAAAATTCTATTATGTGCATAAAGGAGATTTATGGTCAATGTATTTTCTTTCCATATATCTTGGAATCCTTTTATCTCGGGTGATTCAATAAAAGAGATGGCTTCCGGGTTGGGGTTTTTTGTTGTTGTTGGTTTTGTTTTGGGTATGGGGTTGGGTTTTTGTTTGGTTTTGGTTTTTAACCTGGTCCTATGGCTGTGTGCATATAGTGGTAGAAATCTAAGTTGGAGGCAAAAAAGAAATTGCTTTCAAAAAATTAACCCTGAAAGCTTCTTAAATGTATCATGTTATGAAAAGGATAATCTGATAGGGCATACCTACGCTGACTTTTTCTCCCCCCTTGAAAATCCAATACCCCCAAAAATGAATATAATTCTGTTTACGTGAAGGGTCCTCTTGGATCATGAAATCAGTGAACTCGCAATTCTGTAAATCCCTCCCTCTCTTTTAAAGCTTTTTTTGCCTTTCTTGTGATATTTATGAGTGTTTATCAACGTGATCTTTATTGTCCAGTTTTTCCTAAAGCTGTTCAGTCAAAAAAAAGAAGAAAAAAAAAAAAAAAAAAGAAAGCAACCTCAAATACCCAAAGTTGCAATGTGTTGCTGGGATTCATAGCGCTGGGCTTTGCTTGAAGTATGTCTTTTGTGTGTGTACACGTTAGGACTGTGCGAAAGTGGTGGGCTTTTTGAAAATCGCTTGACCTCCATTGTTGATGCTTCTCATCGTTACCTTGGCTGGCTGTAACAAAGCAAGCATGGGCTGCTATTCTTTAAAAAAAAAAAAAAAGAAATCTGTTATGCTTAATTTTTGGAATACTGAGGATTCATTGAGGAAAACATTATGTTCATTTTTAGCCCTTTGTTTGCAAATTTTCTGCAGCCCAAATGTTCAGAAATCATGTTTTAATCTATGAGCTTTAGAAAATACAGAAGGTGTAAAAGGATTTGTCTTGCAGAATGCATTGCTAACACATTTTCCCGAGCCATTACATTACTTTTATTTTGGTGCAAGTTTAAGTAATGCCATGCAGCAATGAACTGTGCTGCAAATGGATCTGGTCTCCTCTTTCACTGTCTTGTATTTATCCTCTTGTGCTTGAGAAAGGGAATAAAACTGGCTTCATTAGCTTGCTAATTAAACACAATGAAGTGCATGGCCCAAGGTTAATGGCAATGGCCTTTAAAAACACAAAACTCTTGAACAGGTGTTTGGGATATATATTTTTTTTTTAATCTGTCATCAAATCTAGATAATTATACCACCGAGATAACCATTGTCACAGTTCTGTGGAGAAGAAAATGCTATGTTAGAGATGCAAGCCTGCAGTGTATTATTTTTAGTGGCATTATTTATAAACACCTCGCCAGGTCCTGCACAGCCTGGTTTAACACCACCCCCCCCCCCCCCTCCATTTCAAAGCATCTTCTGCACCTTCCCTTTGGTGTAGGTTTCGGTGGATCAAGCAGAGTTAAAAATTTAGTATCCCTGGACCGGAGTGAGAGTCTAACCTGAGCCTGGGTAGTTAGCTAAAGTATTTATGTGCTGAAATTTCTGCCATTTCTTCTGTCTTTGAGCAGCCCATCCAGGCTGTAAGCTCCTGCTCGCTTGATGAGATAGCAAGAAACAGCCAGTTAAAGCGGAGGTCTCTTACTCCCCGCGTTCGAGCTGTCACCAGCCTCCTGTCCACTCTGGTCTCCATCAGCTAAAACATGCTTGTCAGGTTTTTTTGTGCTTTACGTGACGCAACAGTTGTAGACCTCCCTTGCTGCCACTGAATAGATGGTAGAGAAGAAAGAAACAGGCCAGCCCCACTTTTTTCCTTCCCCCCTTTTTTTTTGTTGTGTTGTTTTTGTTCTCTTCTCTCTCTCCCACCATTTTCCCCCCTTCCCTACCATGCACACACTTCTGGCTTTGCAGGTCAACCTAGAGGGGTTTTCCTGGTTTCACCAGTTCTGGGAAGCAGGATGCAGGTTCAGATGGAAGAGGAGCAGCTTTTGGAGCGTTGGTGATGGGATTGCCCTTAGGATCAGCCCAGGAATCCCGCTGCTGTGATTTGCATCGTGCCTGTCCATGGGGTGGGTTCCTCTGCAGAAGTGTTGCAGGGGTAAAAGGAACCAAGGGATGTTTATCTTAATTTATCAAGAGCGAAGGAGGTGGATGGAAGAGATGGTTTGAAGCTGGGCACCCAGCAAAGGTGGACTTGTACTCTGTCTACATGGTACCTCTTTCTAGAAAGCCAGGACAGCTATAAAATAAAAAGAAGTCAAAGTTGCTCCACTTTTGGGCCTTGTAGTGGAAGGTGTTATGGCTGTCATGTTCCAGGGCCTACTTTTAGGAGCATTTCCAAAATTTAATGTTAATATTAGTTGAGTGTGTGGACCTGCACTAGAATAGTCAGAATTAAATGGGATTTTGGTAGCACTGCATCTTTCAAGCCCCATAAAAGATAACACCATGCTACCAAACACACCCAGGACAGTTATTTCGAGCTTAATGTAGTAGCTATGGCCTGAAAGTTGCAGAAGCGACTTGATAACCCCCCTGCTTCTGCCTGTGTGTGGCCAAGGCAAGGTAGTTTGCTGGATGCCCTTTCTCCAGGGAGTACTGCAGCCAGTGCTGGGGGCACAGCCTCTCCTTATGGCACCTCCCATCCCTCGCCTGGAAATCCATGTATCCGACGCCGTCAGCTGGTGCTGGAGAAGCGTTGCTGTAATTTGGGAAGGGTGGAGGCAGGGGAGAGAACCTGGTTGGGTTCAGTGGTGGTCAAGACCCAAGTGAAAGCCCTGATGGGGTCTTACCCTCAGCTTCAGCAACTGAAGAACTGCTTATGTGCTGAAAAAGTCTTGCGACGGCGACTCTTATGAAGTCAAGGTTGGTTGTTACCTGCTTTAGAGTTGGCTTTCTCTTGCCGTTGGACTGAAGGAGTGGTGTCAAAAAGGCAGCAGTGTTTTCCAGGTTCCTTGGTCAGCCGCGGGCAGCGTGGTGCCGTGCCTGGCACTGCCGCGGTACCCCGGCTCTGGCGCTCCTCCTGTAACAAAACATTGTGGGAAGTTGGGAAATGGGAACCGCAGAGCGTAATCTCTGCTTTAAAGAGGTGTTGTCTTTCCCTTTTATCCCTCCTTGGCCTTTGATTTTAAAACTAGCAGGGGGGTGTGATTTTCTTGCCTGGCCAATAGCGCTCCTGGATCTGAATTATTCAGTGTAGCACTTGGCATTCTGCACCCTGTTCCCACTTAAGCTCTTTTTCGCCTGTTCCTTCATGTGGAGATTTTCACATCAGTGAAATTGGATGTGTTTAAGAGAGGTGTTTGTGGCCACAGCATTCACCAGTATAAGCTCTCCTTTCCCCTGCCTTTCTCCTCCATTAACCATTGAGGATCAACTGATGTCTAGTCTTTTCTCCTCATTATTGCTTCGTTCTGAAATAATTTTGTATCTCTTTAGTCATTTATTCCTTTAAGGTATATTAAAAAAAGTATACATCACCCCCCCCGCCCCCAAAATCTTCCTTCTAAGTTTTCTTGGAGCTACTGAAGTCAGAGGGGCAGAGAAGTAAATTAAAGATGAAATACTCCGCCTGCATTCTGCAGACCCAGCACATTTTATGCTTAGATTTGAATATAACCGTTGGTCTTTTTCATCAATTTCATGTTCTTTTCTCTCTGTCATCTTCCTCCTTTACTACGGTATAGCTTCGATTGAAACAAAAAGTTAAGAGCAGCAACTGTTAGCGTACACTGTAAAAATAATAATATGCTTCCCTCTAGCACACAGGTGCCTCTTATTTTGCCAGTATTTGAGTCTCGTCTCTCTGGTTATGTTATTGCATGTGGCATTGGTCCATCATGCTACTTAAGAAAAAAATATGTTACTGATGCCTAGGTGCCTTCGAAAAATACAGCTCCTCTTTTGCAAAGTGCTGTTTGTGTAGAGAGAAGGTCCCTGCCCCAAAAACACTGAGCAGAGGGGCCAAGCACGAGAAAATGTTACTGTCTGCAAGTGCTCCCTGCTGCATCGTGAAGTGGCTCACCCAAGGTCACACCAAATATTTTGTACCTATACTAAAAAAATAAGCTGCATGAGGAAGTGTTTCTGTATCGGGTAAATCAGGCTTTAACCTGGTAGTGTGCTCTGGCCACCCTATGTGATGGTGGTTTTTTTATTTTTTTTTTTTTCTATTTTGGTGACTTTGTTGGAGGTGGATGGTGTGTTTTTGCTCTTAGAGAAGATCCTTTCCTCTTAGGTTGGGTTGCCCGCCAGCAGGGACTGGCTCACGCATTCAGGTTTGTAATTTTAAATATAAAAGAAACACAGCAGAAAGAGCGAGCCTGTTTGTGTTGGGCTGGAGGAAGATGCAAATTCCCCATTTCTCATTAACAATTCTGCAATTTCCAGCTTGGTGTGCTGTTTCATCGCAGATTCAGTTTCGGATCTTCGGGGAGCTCTGGGGGCAGGAGGTTGCTCGGAGGAGGGCGCGGGGCTGGGTGTGGGCAGGGATCCCTCCCGAGCGCTGGGTCCAGGAGCAGCCTGGACCTGGAGCACCATTTTTTGTCTCCCTGATGGGTTTGGGAAGCTCGCTGATGGGTTTGGGAATAAGGAGCTGAAATGAGCCTGTTAACATGTTTGCACAGGAGCTGTTAGAAGTAAAACTTGTATCCGTGGATGTTTGCATCCTATTCCTATAGTGCATAATTTATGGGATGTAACAAAAGTTTACGAGGTATTGCCACCTCTTTTGTGGCGGGAGTGACTTCTCTGAGATCTTGGGAGTCAGTGGCAGGGCAAGAGTGTTGCTCCCCATCGTCTTGGGTCCGTGGCTGGTGCTCTGACCGCCCTGTTATCCTTTTTTGTCCACCTGGAGTTAAATCTGTGGAGAAAAATTGAATGTTGTGTTAATTTTATGAAACCAGAGGTATCGTTTTGTTTTTTTTTCTCCTGTCTCGGTTTCATGCTAATAGATCCATATGTGAGTTCCTCCTCTTTAAATAAAAGAGAATAAAGCCCGTTCATGAAAAGATGCAGCGCTTTACAGTCTGAGCTACATTAATTTTCCATCTAAGTGGATACTCGTGCAAATTAAGACATGGATTTTGAACTCGACTCTTCATGTCTAATATCTATCCTTGTGTGACGACGAAAGAAGAAAAAGGGGCTCACGGGAGCAGAGGGAGTGCATTAATCCTCCTCCAGTAAAGCTGGAAATGAATGTATTGCTGTCACTTTTATAGAGAAAGAAACAAAAACTACGAGAGATGAGTGTGTCTCTGGCACTTTCCAGACCAGTACAAAATCCCAGGCCTGTGCTGAATGATTCCCAAACCACAGTGGCAAAGGTTGTCATTGCAAAAAGGCCACGGTAGCCGACGCTGCCCTGTAGTGTCTTAGGTGCTGCGTCTACCTTTTCTTATTTAAAGCTTTTCCCATTATAGAACTTGTTTTCTAACTGGTAGCAGAAGTTTAAATTTTCTATGTGGTGCCTGTAGTGCTAATGTAATGCTTCTTCCTAATTTATTGCTCCAAGGTGTGAGATTATAAGCCTTTGAGTGGATGAGAGGGATAAAGTTAGCTCCATTTGTGCCTGATCTATCAAATGGTCAATCTAGGTGGCTAGCCCTCCTTTCCTCCAACATTATCTATTTAAAATGCCTTGTGTAATGTGTGCACCTTTTAAAATTTGGCTTTTAGGAATGTTTTGCTTATACATAATTTACCTCTGCAGACAGTTTTGAATTCCTGGGGAGGGAGGAAGGCAGGCAACCGCGGATCTGAAATGAAGAAATGTTCAATCAAGCTCTGTCTCCTTTTTGTGACTTTTTAAAAGCATTTCATAAAATGAGGGTATTTTTAGGCTTTTTAAGCTCGTTTAGTGCTATTCTCATGTTTTGTCGTCTCCGGCTTGCTTCTGTGGACTGGTGGCTGTTGCTGGGGTTTGGCTGAGCTGTCTGCAAACTCCCCTCTCCGTGGCTCCATTTGCCATCGATACTTTCTTTTTTTGGGAAACGAGGGCACGTAAACTTTGCACAGTTGATATCCAGGCCTTTCTCTGAGGCAGCAAGCCAAGCTTTACGCTATTAAAATTATAAGGAGAGTATGGTACTGGTCTTGGAAGAGCCTGTGAGCTTTGTAGGCGCTCAAGAGCGAGGAGGCATTTGCTTTGTTTGAGACCCATACGCTACCGCCTGGGTTTGCCGAAGTCCCTGTACTCAGCAGAGAGACACTACGGTTGACTTGAGATGTGGTGGCTCAGCAAAGTGCCGATTTGCGGTTACCTTGGTGGTAGCCTTGTCCTGGCAAGTTCACTCTTGGGACAACTCAGACGTGGCAATGCAGCCTGTGGGTGCACGGTTCACTTGTTTGTCCAGGTCTTTATTCTTTCCCCAGTATGATAACAGAAACACAGTGGGCTTTTGTATTCCTGCTTTAGTTCCTGAGTGTAATTAATGGGTTAAGAATGCTAATTCCCTTATATATGTGCAGGCTGGGAAATTCAGTTGTCCTTGGGTTTTCGTGGTGGGAGTATCCAGTTACAGCTCGGTGGCTATTGGGTAGCTCTCGGGTGCATGAAAGTTTGAACTCGGAATCCCTTGCTTTCACATGCACCCACAACTTATCAGGCACTTTTATTTTTATAGGGAAGGCTCTGCTAAAGCACATTCTTACACCTGGGGCAAGGCGTTTTCCCAAATACCTATTCCAGTTGCGCTCGATAACACTCACCTGCTTGGCTCCTAAAAGGCGAGTTTGGGGCACCATTGCTGACATACCTGAAGCAGTTCCCTGCTGTGAAATTCCCATTTAAGTAAGGTGCCTGGGATGCAAGTGAAATAAAGCTTAGCACAATCCAAAGGAGAAGAGGAGGACGGTGTATTTGATGCTTGGCGCTGCCTTACCGGGGTGTCGGCTCTGGCTGCTGGCAGCATGGTGTGGTGTTGTGGGTGTCCAACTTCGGTGGTGATACTGGAGCCATAGCATCTCTGGCTGAAATGCTGCGTGTGGACCTGGGGTGGGGATGCTCTCACGCAGCGTGCCCTGCCACGGAGCTGCCTCATCCGTGCTCCCTTGCCTTCCTTTGAAATATTCCAAAGAGACGTACTTTTTTTAAAAAAAAAAACAACCCCAAAAAAACCTAATGGAGATTTTGATCTGATCGCTGTTGTTTTACCTCCCTTCCTCAGGCTCCTGGAGCATGGTTTCAAAGTGAAAGCGTGAAGCAGGAACCTGCAGAAAGGGCAGGCTCGGCATGCTTAGTTATAGCAAGAAATTACCATGTAGATTTTAATCACCTTTTAGTGTCTTGGAAGCAACACGGTGGCCCTTCGTTCTCGATTTCCAGGCTTCTTTGCACAGGCGATGAAGAAAAGCAAAGCCTGATGGAGCATTTCTGATGAGCACGCTTGCTGTGGCTGGGCAGTTCCCCTTGTGGGTGCAGCTTGGCGGCAAAAACCTCATTCAGCCTGAATTTTGAAGGTGATGGATGAAAACAAAAAAAAAAAAGGGGGGGGGGAACAAAAGAAAAAAAACCCACTGAACGTACGGTCCCTGCAAGTGCGTGTCCCTGCGGCTGTCGCCTGGCTGAAGCCCTGGCACCGTGCCTGTTTGCATCGGCAGGGAGTTTGGCCCGACGCGTCCATTCCTAGGGGGGTATTTTAACATTTATGTTGTACCTGAGATAACTGGGGAAGTCTCTTACAGATAATTTTTATGGCTATAGATAAATTTCCGTGGATAGCTTCTGCTATCATCTAATGGGTCAGAGTTAGTGCTGCTAAAAGCAAACATGAGAAACCTTTTTTTTTCTTTTATTGGTAATAGAATTTCCTTTTGCATGCAATCCGGTACAGATCGGCTATTTATTATGTAAATAACAGCTAAAAGAAGCCTTTCCAAGGTAACTGTAAGCCCCAAAGGTAAATGAGATCACTCCTACCCTGTTAGATAAGTGAGATGCAAGTGTATCTGGCTGTGTAACTGTGTCTGTAGGCTCCTTCTCAATGAATTGCTGATGAAAGAAGAAACCCCGAGCGAGGGACGTGCCGTTCTTGCAGCCTGCGCTCGAGAATCGCCCCGTTGACGTCCCCGACGCTTTTTGTGCATGGAAATGATTTTGAACCAGCTAACGTGTAAAACTTTGAAGTGCGGTGCGACAAGATAAAGTTGGCTAAAAATAGGTCTGAATATGAAAGCCAGGCAAAAACTCAGAGAGGGGGGAGCTGGGGGTCGTTTTACAGGCATTGTTGATAGAGTTTCAGGGTCCCGAGAAGGGAAGATGAATGTCTTTCTGTTATAGTAACAGCTGCTCTCTGTCCGTCGGGATCTACTGTTTGCCCATCCAACTCATAATTATTAAACAAAAGAGTTATTTCATAGCAGCCTTGGTGGAGGATTTATGTTGGAATTTTATCTTTCTCCATTTAGACTTTTTTTTGTCTATTAAAGAAAAATACAAAGTTAACCTCTCACCTGGACTGGCTCTTGCCTCTTGTCAGATCCAGCTAATTACTACTGGGAGGAAGCTAGCTGTTAACTGGGCATTCAGAGTTATATTTAAAAAAAAAAAAAATATCTCCAAGTTCACTAATGCACTTGTCCTTAAAGCGCTCTTCAGGGTTTTTGTGTCCTGAATCCCTGAGCAGTTGGGTGACTCTGCGGGGTTGTTAGTAGCTAGTATGGCTGTGTAGTGTGACATGGAGATTTCTTTTCTTTCCCCTTATTTTTTAGGGATTCTCCCCCCCCTCCCAGTTCTGAGAGCTAACATCTAGTATGAACAAGCAAACAGCTTCAAAGGAGCTGCAGATGCAAAATGTAGCAGCATTTCAGGAATGGATCTACATCGTGGGACTTTATTCAATGTAGTTAACTCTGCAAACCCCCCTTGTATGGGTCAGTCTTAGAGGAGTCACAGAGGTCCAGAGCAAGGCAAAGCTTAGTTACTCGGTACCTCCTCATGTATTCAGCCACAACTTTTAATACAATTTGGGGTTACATCTGCACTCCAGAATAAAACGGTCCCTGGCCAAGTGGCATGGCGTGGCACGACTGGTGCCATGTGCTTCAATTCTCCTCCCACCCGAGCAGGATGGCCACGTTGGAGCCCTGTCCCTGTCCTATCCCCTGGGCATGGGCTGGCAGAGGCACCGGCCAGAGCCGTGTCACTCATTCCTCCTCTTTGCAAATCTCTCCTACCATTTTTTGTCATCTGCCTCTGCGCCTACAGAGGGTTTCCAGAAGATTGCACCTAGAAATAGCTGGTTTGTAACTTTTTTTCATCACAGTGGCACAGGTTTTTTTAAAATACTCTGAAACTACCATTCCTTGAAGATCACAGGCTTGAATTTATCCAGTGCTGAAGCACCACGAGAAGCTACCTGAAGCCCAGGGCTCCTGTCGCAGGATCCTTTCCCAGGTCTTAATGGGATACATGCCTCCATGTAGCTGCCTTTTGAACCCTCTCTGTTAATTTAATACCATTTACCCTTCTCTGAAGGAGAATAGGCCCAGTTGGATGATAAGGTTAAAACCTGAGCTGTGCTATGTTTATATTAATAATTTCCACTGGTGAAATATGGATCTGAGACTTTCCTCATTCATTTAAACCTCATAGTTAATAGGCAATAGTGGAAATGTACCATGTACATGATTATTGCAGTGACCTGATTTTACATGCATTTCTGATCTAATGTCTGTTTAAAAAAAAAAAAAAAATATATATATATAAAATTGATTTTGGGAGCCCTGGGAAGGAGAAGGAAACCATTTATTTCAACCCCCAAATTCCTTTGAGCTGTAGAAACATTGTCAAAGTAATTGTAGCCTTTTCAATTTTTTCTGTGTAGATTTCTTTCTGTGTAGTCTCGGAAAAACTGTGTTCTGTTGATGGATGTCACTGTTTTTTTACTTGTGACAAATATCTCCCAAGGTATTGTTTGAGTGATGTAAAATTGGTTCATGTGTAAAATTCTAGCTTTTCATGAATACTTTATCATGGATATGTGTATGCCAGCTTCTTCTGGATTAAGGTGTTATACCTTTAGTGGTTTGCTGCAGGATATCATCTTAATCATTTTTGCTGTAATTTAATCATCTTAATTAAAACTGCATTGAATTGTGGAAAGTAATTTGGGTCTGGAGAGCAGTGGGTTTTGTATTTGTATTTGTATTTTTTTTTGTTAGAAGACAGTAATGGTCTTGGCAAGATTCTGCTAAAAATTAGCACAGTGTACAAAAACTCATGTTGCCAAGTTAGTACAGTATTTCTCCAGCTAATTGTGGCCTTGAAGGGTATAATATAAAAGGTCATCTTTGTTAGTGAACTGCAGGCTTCTCCTGCGAGACAGAAATCCATGTCCTTATCAAGAATGAAATCTTGGCTCCTTGGTTACACAATTGAGCTTTGCTATAATTTGGACATCATTAGGCTCTTTATTAAAGCAGCGGAACCCTCTAATCAATCTTGGTGCTTTGCTTTCTTAAATGTACTTCTGTACGCAAATTTGTGTTACGGCTTCCCTTTCTTCTCCTGCTCCATGAACCCTGCAAAGGGGAAGAGTCTGAAGATGAGGTGGAATGAAAAGTTGCTGTTTTCCCCTTTTTGGGGTGTTCTTTGCTCAGAAGGTTCCCATTTGTGACAGTGGTTTTGAGAGCTGGGATGTTTGACCTCCTCATCTTCTTGTGTTGAGAAGGACCAGGAGGAGACCATTCTGGAAAAAGCAGCCACTCAGTTTGTGCTGTTAAACTTAAAAAAAAAAAAAAAAACAAAACAAAAAAAAACACAACACAAAACTTCATGAAACCAAAATTTGATTTAAAAAGTGGTTGGCATTACTTTTCTCTTTCTCCAAAACCCAAACAAGATGGTTTAAATTTTTTTTTTTTTTTGGGTGGGGGTGGGGGTGGTTGGGCACCCAACCCAAAACAGATTTCTGTTTCTGTGGCATATGGTCATGGGGCAGAATTGTGGGGGAAAGAAAGGTGGGGTTTTTTTGTGCTTTTGCCCCTTTTTCATATTCTGGGTTTTGTTTTCGTTAGGATGTTGGCACTCTCAGGAACGTATTTTTGTGGCTCTGACTTATGCACTGTAAAACATAGCTGGAGCTTACCATTTCTTTGTTAGATTGCTGTTTCTTTAGCCAGCAGATATTTTTCTAGTTGGATAGATAAATGGATCTTCCCCACTTACTGGACAGTTAGATCTGATTTTCCACAGCTATAAAAGTTAGACTTGTGCTTTGGCAGAGCTTCATTTGCAAGGTTTTTGAGACTCTAAATTTTGGTGCCTTCCATCACCTATATTTGGGTGGATGATGTGCTGGAAGTGCCTGTGTCCTTGAGATACTCACTGGTGTTAAGAAACACTTGCAGAGGCAGGAACAGCAGTATCAGATCATCTCTGTAAAGGACTGTCTTCTGCAATATCCCTGCCAACTTCTCTTTCATACATCTTGAAGATGATAATCTGAGAGTACCACCCCAGCAGGATGTGGAAGCGCTGTTATTTGCATGCACAGATGAGGACTGGAGCAGAGAGATGTGCTCTACAGGAGCCATGCTTAGACCCTTGGTGGTGTTTGGGCAAGTTAAAGTCTGTGGTCCCTGATCCACAAAGACGGGGGTTTGTATATGGACCTCTAGATCATCTCAATGTTCCCATGCTGGGAGGTAGATACCTACAGTTGTTATTATTTTGATAATGTGCCATATAGATGGCTCCGCCTCAAGCACAGATGCTGTGACAAATGCCTAGTTTTGCAGCCGGTTGGTATATGTGCTGTGGCTCTGCTCAGAATAACATGTTATGTCTTTAAAAATAATTAAAAACTGGAAAAGAGATTGTGCTTGCAGGTGAAGAAAGCTCTGTCCAGGGACTTCTGGCATCCAGCAACTTCTTTTCAGGAATCCTGCTTTTCCTTGAAACCCACTTACCAAGGGCTCCCAACCTTATGCTGGTACCACCGTTCGCAGCTCCTTCCTGCATGGATGCAAGCCGAAGTGCTCAATGGCATTTGAAATGGGTTGTGCACTACCTCATTTACAACCCCGTGGTTGGTACTTCCTCAGTTTCTGCCTAACAGATACACGTGCTCTTCAGGAGCTCTCCCCAGGTTTTGCTGGTTTGTGCAAAAATTTGTTCTTTGAGCAATTACAAGAGCCAAATGTTTCTGCTCTGAAGGGGCGAGCTTTCTTGGGCTGCAAGTTTTCAATGAAAGCTTTAGGTTATGAATGTGTCATCATCTCATTACTGATCCTTACCGCTTGGCATCCTGTTGGTCTAAGCTAGTTTAACTGTCTCCAGCCTAAATTGAGTGCTGCTTTCAGTATTTATAAACTCTACAACTGTTAAAACAAACCAAGCCTCCAGTTGCAGCAATGGCAGCGGGGTTGAAGACAAGGAGTTGTCTCTAAGGAATATAGTCTATTATGTGTTGGGTATAAATCAACCTCTCACTTGTGGGTGTTGGGAGGAAGATTTCCTTGGGGACTTGTAATCCAGAATCAGCTTCTTATAAATCTGCTTGGATCTTCTCCTGAAGCCTGTGGCAGTACTGGAGAGCTGATTATGGATGTAGACTGTGGACCTGGGAGTGTGAAATACTGCTGCTCCTTCCCTTCCATCACCGCGCTGGACGGACAGGTCCGAGGAGCAGATTATTTTCAGTATCTTAGAAGTGATGAGTTTATTGTCCTGTTCTCTCCCTCCCTCCCAGTAAAACCTGCAGACTTGGCTTTAGATATTGGGAATTGAAAGCAAACAACAAATATAACTGGGTTGGGTTTATTTGCTTTCTGGGGTTTCAGGTGCAAGAACGCATACTGGTTGCATTTTTGTGCTTTTTATATTTCTTTTCCTGTTCCTTGAGGGCTGGAAAATATTTTTCTTTAAATGGAAAGTGATGCTTTACATTTTCTAAATGTCTCTGAGAGATGAGTTTGTAGCAGACAAAAATCCAGCTCTTCACTGGGTAGCAAGAAATCCTGGGAAGGAAGAAAAGGGCAGGAACTGATGCTACCATATTTGCAGGGTCAGGTTGCCTCATGCCAGCTGGACATGATGGTGTGTGTGAAGTTTGTCATTGCACGCTTTCTTCAAACAAAGTGGGTTTTTTTTGTCTTTTTGTGGTGCAGCCTAGTTGCTAGCAGCAATATGAGTGCTGCAGGTTAAGGTACCACTCACAGGATGGGTTATGTGAGCAGCTCTGGTCCTTTGGGGGCTTCCCTGAAGAGCAGATATGGTTGATGTCCTCTTTGTAGCTGGTGAAATTTTCCCCAGAAAGGTAAACCTACGGCACCTCTAAAATGTCATCCCTATTCTGTGCTAGAAAAACACCAGCAATTAGGGCAGCTTTATTCTCTCCAGTTGCCTGGTGGGTTCATTGGCCTCCAGGTCCAGGAGGCTGCAGGATCAGGCACCTCCTACAAGACGTAGGACTTGTCCATTCCTCGTGTTGGTCACCTCTTCATCCCTGTGTCCATCCTGGTTTGCATGCTGCTCAGATGTGCTTACAGGAGGTTTCTCCTAATGGGAAACATGGGCAGTAGCAAGTGCTATATGGGCTTGGGTTGTGGTTTTTTGTTAACCTTTTTCTTTTATCACTTCTCATGCAACTTGTCTACTTCTCATCTTGCCCTTTTTTTTTTTTTTTTTGGTTGTGCTCTTTCCACCTTTCTCTCTCTTTAGAAGAAATTGTCTGTTCCGACTTCAGTAAATGTTTTCTCGCTTGTCAGAACAAAAACAGCTGAGCCGGGTGGGCTTTTTTGTTCGTGTGTGTGCAGGGAATGTGTCAGGGTGTTTTTGCGGGCACTGCTGCCGAGCTTGTCAGCAGCGGCTGGGCCAGGAAAGCCAGGCTCCTTTACAGATTACATATCTTCACAGATTTTTATCTCCACTTTGCAGGGAAGGGTAGCCTGAAGTCAGTCTTGACAGTTCAGTAGAGGAGAAGGCTGTAACCACACCACTCGTGCAGTGCCTTTGCCCACCAACCCGTCCTCCTGCCTGCTGGCAGAGAAGAGGGGTGATAGACGCTGTGGCCAGAGACCCTCTCCCAGCGTCTCCATCACCGGAGAGACGTTGTCCTGTGGTGATGGTCGTATCGATCCTTCTGCTTTTGCAATGAAATCTGCTCCCTTCCCCTCCCCTCATGCATCTTGCTCCTCACAGTTGGAGGAGCCTAAATGGAAATCAAGAAACCTGTCCTTGCCCTTTCCCCATCCACGGGACAGTCCTCTCTGACTCACTCTTTGGAGTCCTAGTGAAAAATGATTTGCCATTAGTAAGGAGTCCTTAAAACCATGCACGATAGAGGCTTTTTATTTGTTTTTCTCCCAAGTGGCTGTTTGGGGGTGGATGCTTGCAATTCTTTGTGCATATTTCTTCTCCTGCTCCTTATGTTCACAGGGCCCTGGAGAGGAGCCGAATCAAACCCTCTGGGCTGGAGCATCCCCCACCCCGGGGTGAGCTCCTGTTCCCAGCACGACCACGCTTGTCCTGGTTTTTGCAAAGTCTGGGCAGTGCCTGTTGTGATCGGATCATTTTGGCTGCAATTTAAAGATGTTACAGGGTCCCCTTGCATATATGGGCATTGACACTCATCCCTCTTCCCCTATGGTATCTGGGACGCCATTACCTACAGCAGTTCTGTTGTTTGGTGGAGGATGAGCTGTCAGGAGTTAAATTGCAAACAGGCAGCAGGTAACCGGGCTGAACTAAACTGCTAATTCCCTACTAAACCCCTTCTCCCTCCCCTCACATCTTTGGAGATGCCTTTTATCTGGACTGTAAATTAAATTATCGTTGTTGATGTTGCTTCAAAGAAGCTGCAGGAAGGAGTTAATGGGAGCTCCTGAGAGAGGTCTCCTAAGAAACTCTCCTCTTAGTAAAATGTTAAGGCATCTTTTTTCCTCTCTTCCCTAATTTTTCCAAAGTTAGAATAGAAATAATCATTCTGTCTTTTCCACTTCAACTTTCATGATACGTTTACAAAGAAAAAAAAAAAAGCCCTATAAATGTTGGAAGTATTATCTTTTCTTGCAGACTTCATCGTAAAAATATTTATTGAGACCTCACTGGCTTAAAGTGAGCATGATGCTGGTTGGCATCATGAAAGTAATGTTTTTGTTTGTTTCTTTTTTAATGGTACTTTAAAAAAAAAAAACAACACCCCCCAAGAAAACCCTCGTAGCCTGGAAATGCTTGTTTCCCTGGCTTTTTGGTATTTCTTTACCAGATAGGAACCTGAAAAGGAAAAGAAGCAGTTCATTTCTGTTGTCAAAGCTAGCAGCAGAATAGGAATGTTTAAAATAATGCTGTAGTTTAGCAGTATATAAAGGTTTTTCTAAAAAAGATAAGGCATAAAAGATACACTGGTTTTTTTGTGGGTTGGTTTTTTGTTCTTTTTTCTTTTTGGAGGGGGGGAGTGGTAGTGAGTTTTTTTGTTTTGTTTAATTATCCTGGTTTTGGAGCTGTGGAGGGCCCAGTTCCCAGGGAAGAGAAGGAAGGAGAACATCAACCATTTGCACGATTTGGAGAGGAAGGAGCGGGGTAATGGGCAGATTTGCAGGAAGGGAGGCAAGGCGGCCTATCGGTGCTTCCTTGCACCCTTTTTTGTTTCTGCACCTCTCCTGCCTCTGGACCTTGGTATCATGTGACTTAATGTTTTTGATATCGGCATCTCCTGTGCATCTGTTTGTCCCTCTGCTAAACCTCTTCTGTCGAAAGCATGCTGGCTTTCGTCCGTTGGGGCTGGACAAATGGCACTTGGGCATATGGTGGTGCGGGAAGGTGGTGGCACGTGCTGGGGTGCGAGCGTACCTGGAGGCCGGCTTGCACAGTGGTTATTGTGGGTTCCCTGGGATGTAAATTAGTGATTATAAAGTAATGGGGAGATGTTCCTGAGCTTTCTCAGCACTGATGCCCCCTTTGAATTTCTCATGGAGACATTCATGTTTGTTGTCGTGCATGTAGTTGAAAACACAAACCAGCAGTGGGGTACTTGTGGGTCCCAGAGCACCACTTGGAAATCCCTGATGTCAGGAAAATACAGGGGAAAAAATAGCTTGGAAGGTATTTAAGAGTCTCAGGCTGGTATCTTTTTATGAGATGTAGCTACCTAAATTTTTCTTACTATTTCCATCTCTGTAAAGACATGGGGCTCAGCCCTGTCGTGAGCTGCAGTGGCATTTAGCCAGGGCTGGAAGCTGGGACTGATGCTGACGGTAATGAAGATCAGATTTTGATGCAAGAGATGGACTTTCTGGAAGTGACTGATGAATTAATTCCCCTCATTCGTCAATGAAAGTACAAACTTTGGAAATCCTGCCCCCGTGCCGGCCAAGAAAAGACAAAAACCAGTCGGGGAGAGTTTCTGTAACAGGGATATCGCTCCCAAACCCAGCAGCAGTTTCTTGCCTGCCAGATCACACTGCAACCTCTCCTCCTTGAGCGGTCGTGGTGGCTGATACAAACCGTATTTTTCAAGTAAGAAATTATCTTTTCCGCAAAACACAAAGGTCACCGTGTGTGTGTGCGCACAAACCTTCTGTCTGTGAAGGGAATAACGTAACCTCTGTCCTTTCGGGCTTCACCTCAGTTGATCTGTACCGCATGTCCTTCAAGGTAAGCTGGGTAAGTGGCTAGCAGTCAAGGCAGAGAAAGAGAAATCCCATTTGAGGCTGACCTGATGCCATCTGACATTTTCCTTATTTGAAAAGAGGAGGTTTGGTATGGAAATGGCATGGCAGGGCTAGTTCTGAGTTGCTGCAGCCCCTTACGACGTATTAATCTTCAGGGTGAATTACAGCCTTATAAAACAAGGTTTTTTACTCTGTGGTAAAGACTTTTTCTTCCACGGGCCACCTAAGTCTGCTTGGATCCTATAAGCATGGGTAGGAAATTTAGACTGCTGCTCTGCTTGCTTTTTCAGTCTTTGTGAAACGGTGTTAGCTTTGAGGCATCTTGATACTTTCTGTTGAGTTTGTGCCAGGGGGAGGGTTGCTCGAGCCTGCCATCCAGCTTTCCGTGACCGTACAGTTTGGAGCGTGCCATCAACACGCAGCAGATACGAGTGGTCCCGCCTTGGCGCGGGAGCCCTTATGTGCCCTGCCCTTATTCCAGCTACTGGTACTTGGACTGGCAGAACAGGTGCAGCTGCTGTGGAGAAGTTTAAGGCAATAAAATGCCTGTCATTCGGAACAGAAGTTACTGAAACTGTGTTTTTCTCACTTTTGATTGGCACGTGTGATGTCTCCAGGAGGAAGGGCAGCATCTTTTCTGTTTGTCCCCTCTCCCAACATCCAGCAGCTGGCTCGCAAGGTGGCTGCACCTCTGTCCCATCCACATCCCACCTGGTGCATAAGCATGCTGGGCTGGGGTTGCATTTCTCATTGTGCTCTCTGCTGGGTGCAGCCAAAGGGTGGGAAGAGCCAGAAGAATGATCTGATGGTCCCTGTCCCGTGAGGACGTAGGGAGGGGAGCTCTGCGTCTGCGAGCGATCTGGGCACTCTGCTGTTACGCTTTCTGCCCACATCCCCTTCTACAGTTGCATCTCGTCCAACATTCCTGATTTTCCTTGGCCCAGCGCTTGTCTCTGAGATGCCCTGCTGGGTGCTCTTTAAAACATACTGTAATGTGGACATTGGCTCCGTGTGGTCTACGGGCCACTGGCTAGGGACGGGAGCTGCTCTCTGAGGCGAGATCCAGCCTGGCCACCACAGGAGCAGGTGGACCACTGACTGCTGTGGCCTTGGGGGGCATCCACACGGCCATGCTGCCCCAGACGGATGTGGGGATGGGCCAGGGGGTGCTGAGGACATGCAGTTGGTGGGATGTGGAGTGCAGCGGGAAGGTGAAGGACATCTGGGGATCCTCAGTGGAGCCATCCCAGGAGAGCAAGGGTCGTTAGCTTCCACCTACTTGAAGGGTGCATGTGGCAGCTCTGCACACTCCCATGCCGTTTCCAGGCGGTAGTGTGTATTTCGGAGAGGTATTCAGGATTTTCCTTCCTAGAAGGAATTGCACTGGGTGACGATCCCTGCATGGAAAAGCTGCTGTTGTCCTGGTAGGATCGCGTTTGAGAGTGCCCTCTAATTTGAAATCACAGCTGAACCACGACTTGCTTCTATTTTTTTTGTGTTTTGTTTGCATTCCTAAAAGTCATCCAGACTTTTTCTTGTCTTTAAAAGCAGCAGGGCTGCAAACCTCTCCAGCTGCTGTTACGAAATGAGTGAGTTATTCTAGCTAAATCGAGTAGATTGGACTGGAAGCACTTCTGGAAATACTGTGCAGGTTGTGGACCAGCTGTTGGCAAAACTAGCCAGGGTTTCATACACGCTGGGCCTCAAAAAAGAAATGGTATTTTACCATAGTGATTCCCCCCCCCCCCCCCTTTATTTCGCTACAAGCACAATCCTGCACTCTTTAATTAAAATTTGAGCTGTTTCAGCACTGGGAGAGGGTTGTAAGTCTGCAGCACGAAAGGGCAGTTGTTCCTTCATGGTAGCTGGTTTCTGTGCTTCCATCGGGCCGTTGGTGACCTGAGACAAGAGCACGTATGAGGGAACAGAGTGGAGGGAGCTTTTTTTTCTTCTGATAGCAGAGTTTTCCTTGCCTTTCCAGCCCCCTTCATGAGCTGACTCCTCCTTTGCTGCACTCAACGGGTGGCCCAGCGGCAGAGGGAGTAAAGGAAGAGTTTGCAGTAATTGAGATAACTCAGCAGAGCATCCAGCGGGGAGCAGGAGGGGTCTATCGGGGACAGGAAGACCCGTGCTGATCTTAATCCAGGCTGGCACTTGTGAACGTCTCTGTTTTTCCTTTAGTGGTCTCTCCACGTCTGCCTCAGTTTAATGCTCTTGGGCCCAACCCAGTTTCTTGGAAATTTTCTGGCTTCCCAAGAGCATACCCAAACTCTTTAATTTAGGGCTATGGTTGTGCACGAAGGCTTGCGAGCCTCCTTCCCTGTCCGAGCAGCTGGGGCAGGTGCAGCAGCCTGGATGGGGACCCAGCACAGAGCAGCCCCAATGGCTTTTGAGTTATTTTTCTTTTGGATGCATAGTCAGAAATTCTCCCAGCGGTGTCTCCCCTTTTTCACAGGGAGGAATATTATCATCAAGCAAAATGGAGAGAGCCAGATTCTTCAGCCTACTGCTACTCTTCTTATTTGTGAAGTATATGTCCTTTTTGACTTCTTTCTTGAATATTTCCCCTTTCCAGTTGGGTCACCTCTTAATCCAATCAGGTTTTCAATCAGGCGCACATAGATAGGAGTTTTGTTCTTGTTTTCTTGCTGTACTTGCTTGTTGTCTGCTGTCAGGTATCCCGCCAGGTCAGCCGGAGCCAGCTACTCCGTCCTGCCTGTGCAGGACCCGTAAAGCCCAAACCCAGCCCGACCACTGCTGGCTAGGGTAAACTACCATTAGTTTCTAAATGAATCCAGCTTTAATGCCTTGCTGTCAGGGATATTTGAGCATAAAAGGGACCTTTTCCCCAACTTCCCAAAGATAAAAAACCCTAAATACTTTAAAGCATTGTATTCAAGAGTCTGCAACTTTCTCCAACCGGTTGACCGACAGGTTGACAGAACTGGTGAGATGCTGCTGGTAACGTCCCTGAGATGCTAAAGAAGTTTTGACTCCCTTAAAACAACTTGAATTAGTCTTTGCAGATTGAGATGTTCCTGCTCTGCACTGGGTGTAGCGTTTAAAAGTAAAGGAGGAGGTGGATGCTAGCCCCTCTGTCACTCTTTCTACAGAAAACCTTGGAGGTGCTACAGGAGGAACTGCTTCCTCCAGTTCCTTGCAGTCTGCCTTGGCCAAAGACTTGCTTCCATTTTGATGCATTTTAGCAAAAGTGTGATACTTGGAAGCATATTTCTTGTTGCAGAGTAGCAGCTGTATGGTGCTAACTCCCGCAGCTAACTTTGCAGCACCAAACAGTTTTGAAATGTTGCTTGTGGTCCAACAACACATGGCTTTAAACAATGGCTTGAAACTAGGCCACGCTCTGATTTTGAGGAAGACAAGGCAATGGGGAGCTGTAACTCGGCAGCTGAGTAGGCGTGTTGTAGCAGGGAGATAAGCTACCACGTCCTCCCTCCTCTGCTGTAAATTTTACTGGAGATGAGACACAAGTAACGTTCGTGGTGACATGGTTAGGTGACCTCCCAGGGCCTCACTTAATTGTGGGTGGGAACTTCCCTGCTTTGCCTTTGTGATGATTTGAGAGTGGTATAACTATCCTGGAATTGTTACCTTACAGTAAAAAAAATAATTTGGGGGGGAATTTTACTCTTTAGCTGCTTTATCTTAACTTGCATTGTAGCTTGAAGAAAAACACCCATTTTATCCTGCTGTGTGCGGGGTCAGACACCCTGCATACTTGTCTGAAACCCAAAAGCACTAGGCGAACTCCATGGATAGCTTTACTAGGTGTACTTGAGATTGCGGTATGCTGATACACTGCTTTAAAATGCTATGTGAGCTATTTGGCTGGGACTTTTGGTTGTGGACTCCACATGCTTTGAGAAGCACTGTTCTCCTCTAGGCAGGAAAAAGGAGGATCTGAGGGGGCTCAAATTGCCGCGATCGGCCTCGGAAATCCTCCACTGGACCGTGCCGAGCAAGAGCCTCGTTCCTGGCATCAGTGGAGAGGGATATCACCCTTTGGAAACGTTTCAGTAGCAAGAAATGCTGTCCCTCCCAGCGTGCCGACCCCGCAAGGCTGAATTTTCCCCTGCCCCCTCTTGCTGGTGTAATTTTTATAGGTGCAAAAATTTTGCCTTGAATTTTTCAAATTTGCATTATCAGCACAAATTACTTTCTCTTCTCTCTTAGGTGTAAAAAAACATTTTGAATGGCCGATCTGCTTTCCGAGGAGTTATTTAAGCGCAGTAGGTCATCAATGTATTGCACATATTACGGCCATGCCTTGGCATTTGTTTTGCATTTGTAATCCAACACCCAGCTGCTTCAGCCTCAAACTCCAGGCAGCTATTTAGTGGTTCAGCTAGTGTTGAGGAATGCATTGTGGTGCTGTTTACTTCGTTACGTGCAAGGCTTATATGGAGTACAGTGAGGTTCAATGAAAAAAAACCCAAAAAAACCCCCAAAAAAACAAAGCCAAAAGCTGAAAACCCGGGCTAGGAAATGAAGGCTTAAGGTAGATGTTAACCCAAGTCAGAGTAGAGGGACCCAACAGAGAAAATTTGGGTTATATTCCGCAGTCATTGCAAGCATTCTTGATGATGAGAGCAGAGATTACTTACAGTGTGATAGGGAACTGGACCAAGAAAAAAAAGAAAATATCCATCTACTCCTCTGCTGCAGCTGTTCTGTTGCTCCTCGATCTCTGGCTGGGCAAAAAGCCCTGAAAAAACCCCACCCAGAGCAGTAAATGGGGCTTTCCTCTGGGTCTACTCCATTTTTGCTGGTCCTGATCTAGGTTAATGTTTCAATTGTAGACTTGACGGATGGTTTCACCCAGGGTTTCCACATCCCCAGGCTCTCTAATTTTACTGAAGTGCTATGGGGTGAGTTGCCCGATGCCTTAATTTATATCTAGTGTGGTAGTGAAAGTGCGTGAAGTCAAGGCGAATTGAATTCATTATGTTTAGCTGGATAATTAGGATGCTGCTAGCTGGTTACGTAAAGGGCGGTAGTAAGCTAAGCTTTTGATCAGCTGATGAGGATTTTGCGCGTATTCCTGCTGAGGCTCTCTAAGTCTCTCGGGGGGTGAGGAGCAGTGGTAGCTCTTAAGAGGATATAAGGTACTGAAATCTTGCTGCTCCGGGAGAAGGGGGAGAGGGCAGAGCTCTTCCCGCTCTTTAGCAGGTGGAGATTGTCATGATGGTGTCTTCTCGGTCACAGAATAGCTTCTCATGACAGACGAACATGTCGTCTCTGAAATGAGGAATGATTAATGGGGGCTATTCCCATCCCTGTGCTGCAACAGCTGGCGTTGGAGGAGGGATCTGAGGATATAGAAAAATTCAGGGAGTTCAGCCCTTGTCCCTGACCATCGCTCTCGTGGATGAATTTGGTGGGGTCAGGGTGAGGGTGGTTAGCTGGACTCCCAGTTTGGGCTGACCACATACTGGGTGTTGCCAAAAAAAAAGTGAAAAATATGCTTTTCTGAGATAGAAGTTCAGCCTATGTGTGTGTAGTCTCTTGGAAGAGCCACTGCACTGCAGTAGTACCTGTAAATGCTCCAGCAAAAAGGTCATGATGCTCAGTCATAGGGATTTGCTGGTCCAAAGTGTTAGTACCTGGCTGGGTCACTTCATGGTTTTGCTGGAAGAAGAGAACGATAACCTTCTCCTCATGCTTTACAAAGCATGGGCCCGTTGAACTCAGATTTCTTTAAAAAATAACGTATGGCCTGAAAAGAGCAAAGGTGGCATTAGGATATAAATCTCAAGGTAGCTTGGCTGTGTGACCTGGGCACCTTGCACAGCGGGGTTTGTTGGGGGTTTTTTTGTGTGGTTTTTTTTTTGTTTTTTTTTTTTCCCCCTGGTTTACCCATTTGTCATTGGACTTTCTAAAGATGATATCATCCTTTTTAGTTTCTCACTGTTCTTGTGTGGAAGAAACAAGTGACATTGCCTGTAATGGTACAAGAATATATCCAGGTAGGCAGTGGGGAGGTCTGGAGTGTTGGATGGACACAGCTGTTCAACAGAGGAGGTTTAAGATTTGGGTTTATTTGAGCAAAAAGTCCCTTGGCATATGTAGCTGCACCTGACTTGGCATTTGAGTTCAGAAATCTGCTTTAAAGCTCGTGTATCACTGACACGTTTTTGGAGGATGCTGTTATATCCAGCAAGCAAACTGTGCTCGGCTCTAGGAAGGGTTTAATGAGTAAAGGTTGGAGCAGTGACCTTTTCCACATGTATTGTTTTGGATGTGATCCTGCTGTAGAGCCTGGTGTCTGACTGCCCTGCATTTGTGGCTGGAGTCAGGGCTTTATCAGCCTAACTCAGCATTGCTTATCAAATCCCGGGACAGGAGTTCCGTTTCAGTGCCAAAAGGAGAAACTCTTTTTTTTTTTTTTTCCTCCCCCCCTTTTTGTTTTTCTTTTTTTTTTTTTTCCCCCCCTCTCTTCAGAGGAATGAAATTTGAGGGGAAATAAGAGAGACTGTGGTCTTCTCCTGCTCCCCTTCCCAGGGCGTTGAACTGGTGGAGGCTGGGGAGCGAGGCTGGACTCCTCCCCACAGGTCTCCTAGAAATGAGTACGGAGGAAGCATCCATTAGAAATAGATCTCTGCACCGTGCTCCCGTGTTGAAAAGAGAGCGGGAGGGAAAAAATCTAAGCCTATTTGTAACAAAGCAAATAAGAACAAGTAGTATTTTATTGAGAAGGGACTGAGACATCCCTTAATTCCAATAAGCTCTTTGTCCTTTACAGCAGCAGTAAAGAAGGATCTTCCTACCTCAGAGCTGATGCTTCCAGAAGGGTTTCCTCCGTGTACAGCAGCAGTCTTTAGATTCACAGAGATGTTGGATCCTGCAAATGTCTTCAGCTGTGAAATGGTTATTATCCAGCTATTTTTGTAGCAGAGGGCATGTAAAAGTAGCTGTGTGGATTTGATTTGCCTGTTTTCCCTGTCAGTGTAGGTTAGGTATCTTGTCATACTCTGCAGTGGCTTTCATTAAAGTGGTTTCCAAGCAATAGCACTTCAGTGGTTTTGTTTTCTTTCTTTCTCTCCCTACTTTTCTGTCAGCACGTTTCAGGTTTGAGAAGAGTCGAAGAAAGCCAGGCACGTTTTCGGTGTTTTCTCACCTAGCCTGCAAATCCTTCCCTGCAACCTGGGACCAACTCCTACCTGTGCCCCATTTTTCCAGACTCCCAAACCTTTGCGGTACCAGGCTTAAAAAGCCTAGCTGATGCTTTCTTATATGTTATGGGATAGTCTAAAAATAGTGTGCTGCCCTTTTTAGCAGAAGCATGTATTATTAAAGAAAGAATGAATAGGCACCAGAACCAGAATAAAATCCCCCTTCTTCTCACTGAAGACTAGCTTTAAAAACCTCTAAGCCAAAATATTTGACCCTCTTGAAAAATGGGAACAACCCCTCGGGAACTGCAGTGTAAACTTTGAATTTCTCAGCTTGTGGCAAGCTGGTTGTTTGCTTTTGCAAATTTAGTTCCCAGGTGATGGGTGTGGGTTTTTTTTTGTGGGGGGTGTGTTTTTTTTTTTTTTTCCTTTCCTCCAAGAGAAGCAGCAGCAAGGAGGGAGCTGGAACCAGCATTTTCCTAACCACTCTGTGCCCTTGCATTTCTGCCAGGCGCTCGTAGGTGCTTTATATATAGTGATAACGGGGCCGATTGTATTTACCTCGCCTGGGACGTAGCAGTATAAAATACTCCTAAATTGGGCTGGTAGCATCTGACACTGCACAGTCATTCAGGCAGGTGCTGTGGTGTGTAAAACGATACTGTGCTGCTGCGGTAGCATCTTATATTCGCTGCTGGCGCAAATGAAGCGAACAAGATGCCCTGTGTCTTTTCTTATCTGAATGACCGGTTGGGACAAATTATTGCAGGGTGTTTATAAGCAGCAGGCTCTTCTCTTTGGCTCGGTTTTACTGTGTGTTGCTGGTTGAATAACAGTGTGTATAATAAGCAATTAACGTCTATACATTTAATTTTAAAGGACACTGTAAATAACAGGTTTTACTTCCCTCCCTCCCCCAACTGTTGCATTGAATTTCATTCCCTTTAATTATACTAACAAATGTGGAAAAAATTATAAATATTTATAGTGGACTGGGTGGCTTTATTCCATGAGTGAGTGAATGTCCCAAGGTTGATTACAATCTTCCATTCAATCACAAATCAAAAGTATCTATTATACAACTTCAAGAATGAAACTCCAAACTTCTGCCAAAGGCAGAATGAAGCAACATCGGATGTCGAGAATGTTGTTAGTATGAACCGTGGTGTGACGGGCCAATACGTTCTTGTTATCCGTGCTTCTGAGCAGCTAAAAAGTGAATTATATGGCTGTAATTCTGGTGTGACCGTGCATTTTAGATGCTGCCAATAACTAATTTTTGGAAAACAAATGTCAAGCATTGTGCTTTGACATTGACTTCAATTCAGCATGTCTTTTAGAGTTTTAATTTGTTAAAGGTTATTTAGCCAGGCATATGAA
The DNA here is from genome assembly GCF_047370975.1 of Nipponia nippon. Taxonomy (NCBI): domain Eukaryota; kingdom Metazoa; phylum Chordata; class Aves; order Pelecaniformes; family Threskiornithidae; genus Nipponia; species Nipponia nippon. Next base: position 160,847,952 of record NW_028262290.1, read on the forward strand.
ATGATGGGTACACAAGTATTTTTCCCACATTTTTTTACATTTAGCGTAAAACCTCTACATTCAATATCGCATTTATATTCTAGGTTTCTCTCTGACAATCTAGAAAATGCTGTATATCCATTCATCTTGAAGAGTATTAGCAGCATAACCCTTTGTATGTCCCCCAAATTTTTTTTTACTTAGTTTTCTGCCTTTTTTCCTCACTTGAGAAGTGCTGTGCCATTAGAGATGGGTCTTCTCTTGCTGCAATAAGAATATATAGTTTCAAGTGGAGCTGTGGAAGAGTTGATGCTTGGTAGAAAATAAGAGCTAGAAGTTTGATATTGTTTAAAACTGGTTAGTTTGCATCAGCATATGCCTGCTTTTGCTTTATGACTGTATGGCTGAGAAGAAAGGAATAAAATATCTCAGCTTTCACCACTGAACATTTGATTGTCACTTTAGTGTTAGTGCTGTGAGCAGCTCTTGGTGGATGAATTCCTCAGTCCATGTGCTTCATCTCTGCCAAACTGCTGGGACTCCTTCTGTGGGCTCTGTGTATCTACCTCAAGCTGCTCCAAAGAGGACCTGCCTGAGCTTTTTACAAATGAGGGGAAAAAATGTATATATATATAAATATATATAAAAATATAAAAGTAATATAAATATATATAAAAAAAGTATGGCAGCTATAACCACTGAGTAATGGTCTGTTTGATTAAAATTTTCTTTAAAAGAAAATGAAGAGAAGACTTTCAAACCTTCTTTCAGTTCTTTATTAGTTATTTTTCTTTGTATCATCCAACTGCTGTAAGCCAGCCAGCTAGCCTTTTAATGGTACGGATTGTATTTTATAAGGAATCCAGCATAATAGAGTCCTAACTGGCGCCCATAATAGAATCACAGAATCGTTTAGGTTGGAAAGGACCTTTAAGGTCATCAGGTCCAACTGTTAACCTAGCACTGCCAAATCCACCACTAAACTGTGTCTCTAAGCACCACATCTTACCTGTCTTTTACATACCTCCAGGCATGTCCCCCCTCCAGGGGACTCAACCACTTCCCTGGGCAGCCTGTTCCAATGCTCGACAACCCTTTCGGTGAAGAAGTTTTTCCTAATATCCAACCTAAGCCTCCCCTGGCGCAGCTTGAGGCCGTTTCCTCTCGTCCTATTGCTTGTTACTGGGGAGAAGAGACCGACCCCCACCTCGCTACAGCCTCCTTTCAGGCAGTTGTAGAGAGCAATAAGGTTTCCCCTCAGCCTCTTTTTCTCCAGGCTGAACAACCCCAGCTCCCTCAGCCGCTCCTTGTAAGACTTGTGCTCCAGACCCTCCACCAGCTTTGTTGCCCTTCTCTGGCCACGCTCCAGCACCTCGATGTCCTTCTTGTAGTGAGGGGCCCAACACTGAACACAGCACTGGAGGTGCGGCCTCACCAGTGCTGAGTACAGGGGCACTGTCACCTCCCTGGTCCTGCTGGCCACACTATTCCTGATACAAGCCAGGATGCCATTGGCCTTCTTGGCCACCTGGGCACACTGCTGGCTCATGTTCAGGCAGCTGTCGACCAACACCCCCAGGTCCTTTTCTGCCAGGCAGCTCTCCAGCCACTCCTCCCCCAGCCTGTAGTGTTGCATGGGGTTGTTGTGACCCAAGTGCAGGACCCGGCCCTGAGCCTTGTTGAACCTCATGCAGTTGGCCTGGGCCCATTGATCCAGCCTGGCCAGGTCCCTCTGTAGGGCCTTTCTACTCTCCAGCAGATCAACACTGCCGCCCAACTTGATGTCATCTGCAAACTTAATGAGGGTGCACTCGATCCCCTCATCCAGATCATCAGTGAAGATATTGAACAGGACCAGCCCCAACACTGAGCCCAGGGGAACATTCCTTGTGCCTTGCTGCCAGCTGGATTTAACTCCATTCACCACAACATAATGGAGACAGTGATCATTAGTGGCCAAACTAAAATTAGTGTTTAAACTGGCAAATTTGCGGGAAGTGACTTGTGATTTTGTAACTTCAGATGTCTGTCTTACCTTATGCTTAAATAAACGGGGTCTCAAATTGGGAATTTAAGGCTTAAATTAGACTAATATTCCCACAATTTTCATTATTTTTGTTTTAACTTTGAAGAGCTGAAATAAAATCACTTCGGTGTATCACTCGTCCCCCTCCTTTTTTATTATTGAAGAGGACTGAAGTGACAGTATTTTAAATGTGGTCAGAAGAAACGTTGATTACGTAACTTTTTAATAGGTGCTTTCAACTGCAAATAGCAGGTTTGAGTTGAGGCTTGAGCAGAAGGCATGTCAGACAGAGATTTCTATTCTTTTTGTTATTTTTTTAGTTTTTAGTTTTTAAAATAATTTGCAGCGATAGGCAAATGCTATATACTCTCCCATGCCTAGGCTCCTGGTATTTGCTCCTTTGGCCTCTCCTCTCCAGCTACCAACCCTCCGGCCGTCCCCACTGCATCACCTCTGTGAACATCCCCCAGCCTTTCCTTCCCCCTTTCAACGTTTCCTCCATCCCCAGTATCACGTGATCTTTTTTAAGCTCCTTTTCCTCATCTTTAAAGATTCTTCATGGTTCCCTCTCCGGTCGCTTAGGTGATGTGGTGCTTTGCGGTGTCACTTGGACGATGCCAGCCTTAATCATCCATTTGTCTGGCTCTCCTGCGGGTGTCCTCGGCTGCTCTTTCATGTGCTCCTTAAATGAGTCCATGAAGATGCTTCTTTTTCCTCTAAATTGTTCTTTAAGACTCCAGGGATCCTACAGAGAGTTGGTATTCACATATGCTAGGAGAAAGGCCCTTTTGATTTGCTCAGATAGATAATTCAGGGAATCCTGGAGGTACCGTTCCATAGGAGGCTGAGGGTTTTAACTCTCCAAACCCCATGAATTTTAGATGGTGCCTGTGTAAAATCACATTATCTGTGTGGCTTGTTGTGGGTTTCTTTTCCTATCTCTGTTTCTCTCCCTTTCCGTTGTTTCTTCTCAAATTAAATTGCAAATGACGGGGTGGCAGAGAGGGAGGAAGGGCAGGAACCTTTCCTTATGTTCTTGAATGGTTCCTACCACAGGGAGAGCTTGGTCCTGTTTCATATCTTTTGATACTACTTTAATGTAGACTGTTTCGTTGAGTGATACGCATCATTCCCCAACAGCACCGTCCACTGGCACCTTCCTGGGGCTAGCTTGTGCTCCATGCGTGGGCACGCAGCTTTCACGTGTCTTTTATATAGACCACAGTGACCTCGAGATACTCAACAACGACACATTATGTTTTCTTCTGACTCCTTCCTAAAGCTGGAGTAAATTACTTGTGTGGTTGCTGGTAAGGCTCCTGGTAGTCCAGCTCAATAAGTCAAGCAAAATTGGTTGTGAAATGCTTCCCCTGTATTTTAACCTCAAGTCATGCCATGCTGGATCTCAACGGCCATGTGGTGGGAAAGAGGACTTGTGCTCACCATGCTGGCAAGACTTGGTGCACTCTGCTGCAGGAATTTGCCTTGTAGCTTTTGTCGTGTGTAATAAAAGTCATATTTAGGGATCGGTAGTGGACACTGTCCCATTCCTGAATAGCGCTGATTTGTACTTTGCAGCCCAGGAGGCACCCAAGTGTGCGCCAAGGGTGAGAGCGGTTGAAGCTAACTGGGAGCCAAGTGCAAGAAGGAGGGGGAGAAAGCAAGGTCCTAATTTTTCTAAAGGAAAGCATGGCTGAACACCTGCTGTTCCCCAACAGAATAATATGAATTTGCATCAAAAAGGGGTCCCAATCAGTTGTGCTGGCTGCTTTTGAGGAGAGCAGTTGTGTCTGGAGGCATTCTGTTGGGGGAGATGTCTTCCAGTGAAAGCATTTTCCACACAACGGCCGTGGGGCCCACCCTGCGGCTGGCATTTAGAGAGGGGTGGAAATGCTATTTAAATTTCAAATGGACTCAAGTTTTCACAGTTGCCATGTCAATAGATCAAGTTCCTTGAAATACATTTTAAGCGGAGTTTACACAGAGCCGCAGGAGCCCGCATTGACTCCAAGGCCTGCCTTTATTGTGCCTCCAGCAGCGGTAAGTCAATATGGCATATTGAAAGCAGCTCTGCTCCGCCGCCGAGTGAAAGTTAGCAAATTCCCCCGTCTCCTTCCAACTCTTTTCTTGAGTAGCAGCATGTTTAACTAACTGAAATGGTCTTTTTTTTCCTTCTTTCTTCTTCTTTTTGACTTGTTTTGGGAAGGCGGTAATTAGATCAGCCATCAAACTCATCACACCTTCCAAAACGCCCTTCCAGGCAAGGCTGAAAAACCAGCGTGGTACAAGGGAAGGTAACAGGAAAACAAGCAGGACGGGGCGGTGCTGATAAGGGCCGACAGTTGCTTAGTACAGAACAATAGAAAATAAAACTCGGAAAACATGACCGGCCAGAAGAGTGGTCGTATTTCATTGCGGGAGCTGATAAAGGTTGCAAACTGTAACTCCGGCAGTTCCAGGAACAACATCCTCTGTGAGCGACCTGATCTGACCCTCCCTCCAACTGCTGCCCTTGCCTAATAGTGGTTCACACTCATTTGTCTTCACTCCCTATCCAAAATATCTCCAAACCACGTATGTCTAGGGCTTGCAGCAGGTGTGGTTTGTGGGCAGAGACTGCTGGAGATGGGATTGTCTCCAAATCGAGGTGGGATGGGAGCTCGCAGCATGGCTGGAGGTGACCGCTCCTGGGAGAGGCTCTGGATCTTGTCATTAACTGCACCAGCTGATCCATCAGGCTATGAATGTATCTGACGTAAACGTCATGGGTTACAACTGCTTGATATTTTTTTCCCCCACCCTTTTTTTCCTGGGGGAATGGTGCATGGAGCAACACGTTGTGCTTCTGCATGCTGTTGTTCATGGCTGACGCTCGAATCAAATGTTGTCTCTGGTCTTCTAGTGTGCGTCTGTATTTCGTGTGTGGGTGCATGCAGTGAGTCTGCAGTGCTGGAAACTGTCTTTGATTTCTGCAAGATGTGTTTGAAATGCTTCTGGAAATGCGTGCGCTTCCTTCTCCATCATCCACTCATGCATGGAAAATAGTAATTTCTCCTTGGTGTGACTACCATACAGGTTGTCCCTGTTAAAGATGCTTGTTTACTATTTCTTGCTGGGCATTCCCAATGGACACGTGAATCTGAACATCCCCATCCATGGTGAGTGGATGCCAGCAGGTACTTCTGATTTTGAGTTTGACCTGCTTTGATATTTTAAGATAGTTGCTAGCGACGCGCGGTCCTCTTTGCGCTGGTGTAGCGTGTGAGGAAGCTGGAGCAGTATGCAAGCTGGAGTCTAGACTTTGAATTTTAAATGCTCTGGTATGAGTTGTTTTGTTTCTGTTTGGATTGCGCCTACCACTTTTATACCCTAGTGTTACCCTGCCAGGATAAATCACTCTTGAGGTGACCACGCATTTCCTGAGACATACTGTTAACTTAAACAAGCAAATGAATGACCTGGCAAATCGCCGTGTGTTGTTGGGCACTGATGATGGAGCCTCTGACTCTGCAACCCAGTGAGTGTTCCTCTCCCTTTTCTAGGGCTCTGGTAAAGCTCTGTGATTGTGGTACCCAAAAAAGGATGGCTAGATTTACATCCTGCCAGAAATAGAGGGTGGCATGGGAGAAACATATGCCTTGATTCCTAAATGGCGAAAAAGAAAATATTTAGGAAGGAAAAACAGTTCTGTGACTAATTATTTTTAATTGTTTTCTTTATAAAAAAAGATCAAGATTGTTAGAGTGCTTCTTCCCCTCCAAAACATCTACAAGTGATCAGGCTACCGAACAGACTAATTAGATGTCAAATAGACTTCAGTTCTTAAATTGGTTTAGTTACACAATGCAAAACATCACATTGGGAAGCAGATGGCGTGTCATTTTTAATATGTCTTCTAACTTGCCTGAAACCACTTCAAAGTTTCCTTAAAGAAAATGTTGCTACTACTGACCAAAAGAGATGCCGCTGAATATCTCTCAGCATAACAGCAAGATGCTGGGCCAGTGCCTTGCCAGGATTGTCAGTGCCTTCAGAGGCTTCGAAGTAGAGGTATCTTTTTAAAGGGGTTTATGGTCAGTGGATAAAGAGGTGATGCTCTCTTAGAAAATTGGGACTCTTTAAGGTTGAGCAAATTAAGCACCAAAAAAAAATAAATCAAGGCTATAATATAATTAGTTTTGAAAAATCTTTCTCTGTGCCCAGACTATATAGTTCAATTGGCAAGCCTTTTGGACTATGCGTCCCTTAGAAATGCCTGTGTTGCACTGGAATCTAAAAGATACGTTGAATAGGAATACAGAGAACCAGAAACCCTGCAGCAGCGGGGGGAACCCTTAGCCTCATTTGCAAAAACATGAAAATGGCTCAATATCTTGTAACTCGAGTCATTACAGCATTAATAAAAACAGCATTAAGTGCTGCCAGGCTGTTCCATTGCAACCTTAATTACTGAAAGAGTAGGAAATGAGTGTTTGGGTGAAAAACAGGTTTAGGATTGTGGTGGAGATTAAGTAATACCAAAGTGGAGGGAGAGCTGTGCTCGAGTGATGAAAACTAGGAGATAACCTCAGTTGTATTTTGAATCCATACCCAAATATGCGTCAGTGGCTTTGGAGGGTGTGTTTGTTGCATAGGGGGAAAAGTCCATGAGATGCTGATAATAGCAATGAAAATGAAGTCAGAAGTAGGTGAAGAGAGGAGTTTTTTATAAGCTCTAGTGTATGTAAAAGGTCAGTTTAAGTATCCTCAGATGATTTAATGCTTGAAGAAACACATCTTCCCATTATAGGTTTCATTAAATATTATTAGAAGAGTATCAGTTTGAGTTGGGGTGAAAATAAGAAAATAAATCAGTATAGGCAAAATAAGGCAGAGGGTTTAATTTCTCTTTAATATTCTCCATTCATACACAGCATTAGTTTTGTTACTTAACATTCATATTTTTAAAGGAAAGTGATAAATGCAAAGGATTAGTTCCAAATTAATATTTTAACTTGTTGACCAAACTTTCTAAATATCTTCTTTTATCACAAAATAACCTGAAATAGTGGAGTCTCCTCCCTCCTTCACATAACCATCAGGAGGAGCAGGGTAAGCTTTGCCACGGGGCATCCTCTTGTCAAAGATGCTTAATTGCTTCCGAGTCTACTAATCTAATATATGAACAAATACCGAAGCAATTAATTGTGTTGATTTAAAACCCATTTCCCCTCTTTTCTTTCTGCTTTGCCCTCCCCAAATCTCTTTCCATATTCATCCTGTTGGCAACAGACTGTCAGTTGTGAAATTGGGTGGTGTATTGAATTTTTTGGGTTGGAAAGCTGTGGCTTGCAGGGTGAGCGCTATTTTAGGAGGGAAGGAGGAGACAGAGGAGTTGGTTTGGACGCATTGGTGACAGGGCAGGCTTTCTGCTGGGATGAGGTATGATCCAAAACTGCTGTTGGATGTGGGACCTTTGGTCATCCCCATGGGGAAAGAGGAAAACCAAGCTGGGTTACACCTTCCTTGGGCAGGGAAGAGGGGAGCTGGCCCTTTTGAGTTCTTTTCCCACCCTTTAGTCCCCCTGCTGGTAACAGAGTTTATAATTAACCTCATTAATACGGTATGCAGGGCCGCAGTCAATCTCTGGGTGATTGCTCCCAAGGATATCTTGCTAAAGGCCTATATGATAAGCACATTTGGCACCAGAACGTGCTGAAGATCTTTGTCCGCGGCGCTAATTGCTTGTGTCATCCTTCTCCCTGCTGCCAGGTATGCACGGTTCTGGAGATTCTCCTGAATGGCAAAGAGTTTCCTTGGAAAGAAGAGAACCTTGCTTGTATTTTTTGATCGTTTTATATGGCAGCGGTTGTTTTTTGGTGCTGCTTGGGGGGAATTGAGGAGGTGGAGGCAGGTTGGAGGAGGACCCGCCGTGAACCCAGCGGAGAGCTGGGTGGTTTTGAAAGGTGCTTCTCACTTTTGGGTGCTTTAGAAAAATCTGTTTCTAAAAAAAAAACAAAAAAAAAAAAACCAAAACCCAACACAAACCGAAGGTGTAAAACAAAAGAAGCAAGAAGCAGGATCACTTGCCCTTATTTTTTTCCTTGCTTCCCCAAAATGGGACTGCAGCGTGGAGCTACATCAAGGTCATGAAATTTGCACAGTAGCAACCAGGTGGAGGAGAAAGGAAAAATGAACACAAAAAGACTGGGATTAGTTTGGGGTTTGGGGGGAAAATGTTTGTCTGGGGTGTTTCTGCGGTAGGCTGCTTTCTGTTGAGTGCAAATCGAGTCATCTCATTTTATCCAGCTCTTGGCATGACTTTGATTTTTTGGTACCTGGTGGGGTTCATCCTGTGTGGCTTTGTGGAACCTTCCACATTTTTACTAAGGATTTACAGATCTCAGGGAGCACCTTTTAATAATATTGGCAATAGAGTTGCTTTTATTTGCTGTTTTCCTAGGCCCTTCACAAGTAGTCCTGGGATCCATAAGGGTCTGTACATCAGTAGCTTAAAACTCCTAATCCCTTGAATTATGGTAGTGCTTCAGCTGATGGACTGGGACGTGTTCAACTCTTTTTTTTTTTTCTAAAAGGCAGAGTGAGACTGGAAACTTTATTTTGTTGCAAAGGAGTTGCAGAAACTTTCAGCACGACAACACTTTTTATTTCACAGCGGCAGTAAAGATGCCGGAGCATTTAAGAGAAATCGTGGCGGGAGGGGGGGAGGTGGGTTCTGGGGTGCCTTTGCCGATGGGTGGTTGTGGGTGTTTGCTCACCTTCCTGGCGGTGCTGGATTATTGGCTTCATGCGATCCTGGTGTGGGAAATGTGTTGGAGGAGGAAGGGAGGAGCAGCTTTTTTGCCCATCTTGCACACTGAATCCTGCCTTGCTTGTTAGTTTAATTACAAATGTTTTACTCATCCATTTGTTTGCATGGAGGCTGGACTCTAGCAGCAGCCACTTGACCATACACTCAAATGAACAAAAATGACCCGAGAAATCTGACCTGCCACTGTCTTTCATTCTCAAAGCTATTTTCAGTAACTGTAGTTTTTGTTTGTGCTACATCTAAAAAAAAAACCCTTTTAGCAGGCCCAATTGGTGGGCTGCAGGAGGATGGGAAGGCCCTGTAACCATTTCCCCTGTTTTATTTTCCATAAAGTGCAAGCATCTTAAACAGAAAACCTGACAAGTCGTTTCCTATCATGCATTGTAATTATCTATTATAATAGGGAATAAAGGATTAATTAGTTTTCAAGCTGCAGATATGATTTAATTAGTTTTCAAGCTGTATCTGAAACACCTGTCTCAGCAAAATCAAAGTACTTTTATTTAGGGGGAAAAAATAGGGGAGAGAAGGAGAGAGCGAGTTCAGGGTCGCTGATGTTTGCCGACCCATGGGGTCGCTCCCTGGTTTTACACCCTCAGCGAGGTATGATGTGTTTTTTCTTTTTAACTGTCCAATTTATGACAAGTGTTTAATTGCACTGATGTGTGCACGCATGCTCAAGGCATGTCATTGCCAGTTCATGCCACTACTCCCCAAAATTTAAGAAATTTTGAGTGGCCTCTGTAAGATGCATATGCTGACCCCAGGGAGGTCACGGCAGAGAGGAGAGGACCAAAACCCAGGTTTTTGTGAAAATCGCAGCTCCAGACACTTTGCTGGGAGAGGGCAAACTGGTGGCCGTGAAACTCTCCTCTGGGCATCGATTTGGGAACAGTTCAGTGCTGAGTGGTCAATTTAGGTCAAATGATGTTTTTGCTGTAGGGGGGTGGCAGCTGAAGTCTCCGTCACAGGCAGGAGCGTCTTTCCATTGGGATTAAGTGTGGTTTGGGAGGAAAACGGGTGTAAACCAGGAGGATTGAGGAGTGAGTTTTACCGTGGCATCACCGCTAGCACCCGGCACTTTGGGATGGTGTGGGAAGATGAACCCCCAGGCTTTGCCTGGGGGCCAGCTCTACCTATGAGTGAAACTGCATCTTTTCTACTATCTTTTCCTTCCAAAATAAGAATAACAACAACAACAACAACAACAACAACAACATATTAATTAGATAATATTATTAAAATTAATTTATAATAATAATAATTATTATTATAACAACAACAACGATAATAATAATAATCCTCTGCAAGAAACTAAGCTGCTTCTTCCATATTTCAGGGTCACTCCCTGGGAAGAGGTTTCCAAAGGAATGGGAGTTTTGCATCTTAAAGGTGGGAAAAATGGACCTTTCCTGAAAAAGACCTTTTTTTTTTTTCCCCCAGTATCTAAAGATTTTCTTGGTGCATATTTTTTTCCCTCCATCTCCCTTTCTCCCCGCCACTTTTATTTTGAATTCTGCCTTACAAAGCAGCGCTACCTACCCAGGCAGACGCAGGGTGCAGCGTGCTTTCTTCCTGTAGTAGTAGTAAAGGTCACGCTTCCCTGCGGTGGCTTTTTTGGCTGGGTTATTTTTAACTCAGAACAGCCCATCTGCGCTTCTCCTCTCCCTTGCCATCGCGTTTGCACGCGACGGGGTCTGCGGGAGCAGAACAACAAACCGATTGCACTTGAGTTTATTTTCTTGTTGTTATTATTTTTGGGGGGTGGGGGTTTTTTTTGGGTTTTTTGGTGGTTTTTTTTTTTTGGAACCGCTGGGGCTCTGCGGTTGGGTTGCGCCTGGTTGCTCGCCAGCAGCTATAAATAGCGTTGTGTACAAGCAAGAAGTGCCTGAATGAGGTTGAGCGGCAGGAAAGGAAAAGCCCCTTTTGGCTTCCAGCTGGCTGCCGGCCAAGCAGCGCATTGCTTCAGCAGATGAGTGTTTTGAGGTAGCGTGGGAAGGAGAGAGCAGTGAGTAAGATGGTCTTTCTCCAGTTAGAGGTGTGTGTGGATGTCTGTGTGTGTGTCTTTTGTTGGGATTTTATTTTATGAATGGCTGCCTGTGGGCAGGGCGGTGCTGCCGGCGGGGATGCTGTGGGCTGCGAGCGGCTTCCTACCGAGGTTTGATCCCTCGAGGTGTTAATGAGTGAGCCTTGGGATGGGCGTAGCGGTGAGGATGCTCTGGAGGATCCCTGGCGAGGTGGTGCTGGGTTGGGAATCAGGTAGGTTTTGGTTGTGATTTTGCCCCTGCTGATGATGAGTTTAACGTCAGTCAACTTTCTTCTCCCTTTTTTCTGGTCTGGAAACATGCCATTGCATTCGAACTGGGGTGTTCCATGTGTTTATGGGTGTCCCATCTCCAGCGCTTCTCATGACAGCTCGTGATCCTGGTGGGTTTTGGACTTTCAAGCTCAGACAATGGGAATTGTCCTTCTGCAGCAGGAGGGTGGGACCGTCAGGCATCACTCCCTTCACCCCCATCATCTCCGGGGCTGCGCTGCCAGTTGGGCACCCCGAAGGGCACCCATAACCCCAAACACACTTCCTTGCACCCAGGTTCTTCTTTCCTGGAGGGTGGTGATGATTTCTTGCTTTACTCTAGCACGGAGTGGACCCGGGTGCAATTGGGGCTGTGCAAATAGACTAGAAGGAAACACTCAAAATCGACCCTTGATATATATTTTTTTTTCCCTTCAGTGCATAGATAATTTAATTTTAATCAAGGACTTTGCTTGAGAAGTCTATTGTCTATACATACATTAAAAAAAAAAAAGGTGCCTTTAAGTGCTATATATAGAAGCACGGATTAAATGGCATTCTTACTATTGAATTAAATGAGTTTTTATCAGAACACTTAGAGACACTTTTTCAATAAAACCTGAATTGGACTGGGGGAAACCTGACTTTCCTGTGTCCAGTTATTTCAGCTCCACTGAAAGGCTTTCTAGGAAGAGCCGCAGCTCAGCCTGGAGAGGCTGCCAGGGTTGTGGGAAGGAAAGAGGATGAGGGGAGAGTTTGCTGTCTTTGGCTTTCAGTTTTAAAAAGAAAAACAATAAAAAAACCCATCAAATTTCCTTTTTGAGTATAGTCTGAATTTGCTAAATTTTCATCTGAAACTTGAGTATTTCAATGAGTTATGAGATACCAAGAACAGGGCTGAGAAGTAGAAATATTTAGGGAATTTATTCTCTCATCCCTCTCCCTATTATGATTTGTTTGTAAACTCAGTGAGAAACATTTATGCTAGAAAACCACACATTATATTCTTTAAGAGGTACAATTAATGATTTACTTAAGATTTCTTAAAACTTCAAAACCAATGAATTAGCTTTCCAAGAAAGTAAGCAGGACATTAGGGTTCGGCTGATATGCTGATGAAAGCAGCATTAGTTTTGAATAGCGATGATAATGAGTTAATGATTGCTTATATGGCAGAACAGTATATTCAAATGTTTATGGCTGTCTATGCTGTGTCATGCTATGAGTTAGCAGTTACTGAAACCATCGCTGCCCAGAATAACCTCAGATCCTGCACAGTCTGCTTCAGAAAAGCCCTATACCATGGGGTTTGCTCTCTTAAATGTTTTGGGGACTTTCCCTTTTTTTGAAGCTTCCTGCTAATTGGGTTGATCATCGTGCAATACAGATAATGCAGCATTAATTTAGTAAATAAATAAATCTCCCTCTTTTTGGTTTCATAACTATTCAAATGCTATAGCTGCATTATATTGCTGGATGATTTTTTTTTTCCCTTCAGTAATTGAATAGTCTCAAAATGCAGAAATCGCACTCTATTTATTTGAACTGTTTAGAGGAAAATTAATTGGGCTATTTTTATGATTGGTCTTTTGTGTCACAGTCTTACTTTTCACTATCTGATTTCTGTAGCTAGAGTAAAAGGACCAGAAAAAAATCTGCCTCGTTTGAATTGCTGATATTTCTTTTATGGAGGTTTAGGTTGGGATTTTGTAATTTCTGCTTTCGGAGCAGGAGACAGAGAGCTCGTGCAGGAGAACCTGAAATACAAAGTTTCTTTTACGCTGTTGGGGTATTGGGGCTGCTTTGATCTCTCATGATGAAATGTAAGATTCTGCAAAATAAAGGGTTGCTTGAGAGACCGAGGGGGGCTTTTTCCCCGCCTTAGATTCTTCAGGCAGCTGGATCAGAGAGGGATCATATGCCAACCGTATCCTGGGCTGCATCACAAGAAGCGTGGCCAGCAGGTCGAGGGAGGGGATTCTCCCCCTCTACTCTGCTCTGCTGAGACCCCACTTGCAGCACTGCCTCCAGCTCTGGGGCTGCCAACGTAAGAAGGCCATGGACCTGTTGGAGCGAGTCCAGAGGAGGGCCACAAAGATGATCAGAGGGCTGGGGCACCTCTCCTATGAAGACAGGCTGAGAGACCTGGGGTCGTTCAGCCTGGAGAAGAGAAGGCTTCGGGGAGACCTTACTGCAGCCTTTCAGTACCTGAAGGGGGCCTACAAGAAAGCTGGAGAGGGACTTTTTACAAGGGCATGTAGTGATAGGGCAAGGGGTAATGGCTTTACACTGAAAGACGGTAGATTTGGAGTAGATCTTAGGAGGAAGTTTTTTATGATGAGAGTGATGAGGCACTGGAACAGGTTGCCCAGGGAAGCTGTGGATGCCCCATCCCTGGAAGTGTTCAAGGCCAGGTTGGATGGGGCTTTGAGCAACCTGGTGTAGTGGAAGGTGTCCCTGCCCATGTCAGGGGGGTTGGAACCAGATGATCTTTAAGGTCCCTTCCAACCCAGACCATTCTGTGATTCTATGACCCTCTGGAGGGAGCAGGACAGGGTGGGGGACACAGGCTGGAAATGCTATTAGAGGAATTTGAGCGACAAAGGTCGGCAGACCCCTTCCTTAAACCCAAGTGAAGGTTGCGACCCCCAAGTCCTGGTGAGGCACCATCCCCTTTGAGGCTGCAGGATTGCTCCTGGGTGAAACCAGGACACGGAGGGCTGGCTTTTCCCTTTTTCAAACTAGACAATTTGTTCTCTGTGGTGGTGTTTGCTAACCCAGGTCAGAGATGAAATGCCAGGCTGAGCAGGGAGGTTGCAAGCGATAGCTGGGGAAGTCTGTAAAGAAGTGGACATGGGAGCACCACCTTCCATACCAGGTTTGAAGCCTTTTCCTGAGCTGTGCTTTCTCTCTCTGGTGCTGGCACTGTGCATGGATGTGGGAAGTTTCCACTCCAATTACTCAAGCAAACCCAATTTTAGGGTGGGGGTGTGGTAGCTGGCAGTTAGTGACTGCCTGGCCATGTCTGTCTGTCCCCTATTACTTACAATGCCAAGAAAACAAGGTGGCTTGAAGCCCTGGAAGGAGACACAGGGCTGATGTCTCTGCCTGCACTAAGGAGTGGGCAACTCCTCAAACCCAGCCCTCACCCAGCCAGGGAAGGGGCTCCTGGCCATGCTGTCTGCACAGATAACCCTAGAAGAGAAATGGGTGCTGCCTGCACCGTGCCCTGCCAGCGCAGCTGGGAGGAGCAAGCCCATGGTGGCCAGGCCCTGCTGTAATTGCTGCCATGGACGTACGGTGTCCCGTGCTGCCAGGTAGGTCACATCTCTGGTGATTTTCCTTCCTGTTGTGCTGTGATTTTAAAAAACCCGCTCTTGGCTGATTCCCCCAGAAGGTTTGCTAAAATATATATAAATGTGTGGTCTGCCATCCGGCAAAGTGAGCTTTGCTGAGTGCTGGCGCTGGATCAGAGACTGTGGCCCCATGGTGAGCAGCTTGTTTGATATAATTCATTTAAAATGTTGAAAGTTTCTTTTTTTTTTTTTCCTTTGTGGTTATCATACAGATTATTTGAAGCAGATAATTATCACCAACTTGTGGTTCTGTCCCTTTCCTCCCCTCTCCTTGTGTGAAGGTCTGTAAGGACTTGAGCTGGGGTGCAAAGGGACTGGCCGCCCCTCCAGCCGCTCCCCGGCATCACCGCAATGCTGAGCCGCATTGGAGGTCACTGGAGGAGCCTTTTCTGACAGTAAGACTTTGCTGTCCAGGGAAACGCTGTTATCTCTGCGATAAAATGCTGTTTATGTTTTTTTTGGCAAATAGCCTTCTCCCCTTACAGTCGCAACTACTGGAGGAGTTCAATCGTCCAGCACGGGATGGCTGCTTTAAGGAGACTGAGCCAAGCGAGGCACTTGGAGCTCTGCTACCCCCGCTCCTTCATGGCCTTTGCTCATTTGTGGCAGCGTGGCTTGTTGATAGGGAAGTGTTGTCCTCTAATAAATGAGAAATAGTGGATAAGGACACGTTAAAGGTGGAAGGTGCTGCATAAGAAACAAACACCAAAAGCACTTTGATGGCCGTTGGTGGTGTTTCCCTTCCCGTGCAGACTTTGGTGTGCTCCTGGGCTGCACAGTTCATGGACAGTGTAAGGGTTGTTAGGAAGCTACTGTTAGCTCTGAGGCTAAAATCTGCTTTGGCTAATTATGCTACAATACCTCTCCATTTTACACTGATTTTTTTTTTCCCCCTAAACTGTATTAAGTATATTTTCTAGTTAAAACATCTCCTGGCATGACACAGTTTTTAGTACTTTAAACACCTGATGCTTATAGTCAGCAAAGGCAGCCAGAAGACCTTCTGCTTGGGGTCATGCCATGTACCCAAGTTTCACTGCTCCAGAAGGGATTCACATCTCCTGGTGCAGCTGAGGAGGTCATACATCGATGGAGAGAGACCGATCGAAACCACGCTGCTAGTTTGAACTGTGGGCAAAACAAAGTACATAGACGTCATGCTTTAACTCCTCTGCTAAGTTGGAAAAAAAGGGGGATGAGAAGATAAGCTTCTTCCCATTAAAAAAACTATAGCCATATTGGTTTTATAGCCATTATAGGCATAGTTGAGGGCCACCTCTGCTTCATCCTGTTGATGAGAGGAAGGATGAAGCAGTCATCAGAGCTCTGGGCATGTGGGAAATCCTGGGATGATCCCCTACTCTCTTGCAGGCTTTCCCTTGTGGTCCTTGGTAAGTCTCTGCCTTTCGGTGTCCCAGCCCCCAGTCTGTAAGCACAGAAAATGCTGGGAAGCTGAAAATAATGCATCAGGGTTTGTAGGGTACTCAAACTATCAAGTGGAGGTTGTGTATGCACCCAGCAAGTGCATGCTGAAATTGTCTCCTGGTCATGTGTACAAGAAATTGCCGTTGTGATAAACGCACATGTATAAGGTACTCATTTTCCTAGGTGATCAGGTTGCATCAGTTTGGGTTGGGTTGAAGGACTACCAGGTCATGACAAGTGCATTCAGTATGCGAAGAACAAGATGCGTCATCCCTGACCATCAAATCTCTTCTTTGTTGCTACTGTTACGTACTTCTTGTGTTTACTTATACAGACGTGCATGGAAATTATGGAGAGGGTTTTGCAGGGTTGTTTCAGGAGCAAAACACTGTAAGTGATCTGGATGCCTGTAGTCACCGGAGAGGGTGGGTTGCAAGCATTACTAGATCATGTTCTCTTTCTCTATTTGAAACTTTGGAGTATGAGATTGTATGGAGTTGTGTTTCTGAGACATGCAAAGCAGTGTATTTGAGTGTACACTGTAATTAGCAGTGTAATTAAACCTCTAATTAATGAAAGCCTTGATTTGACATCCAAAATAGTGTCCTGGCGGTTGGGAAGAATACATATCGGTGTGATGGGATGGCATGGTGTCCCTAATGACTGCACTGAGAACTGCTGGTCCAGGGCACTCCAGCAGAGCTGCCATAGGGATCCCAATGAAATATGCAGGGCAGGGATGCATGCTATTAGGAGAATGATATAGGCACACTGCCATGGAGATAGAGGTTAAATCACTGTGGCCTAATGCAGATTGGCACTAAACCTTGCCAAATTAAATGTTCAACCTTTCCTCTGTCAAAGGTTGCATTAACCAATGGTGTAATTAAGAAAAAAACAGTAATTTTACTCCGAGAGAGAGTTGAGAGGGGTCTTGTACCTTGAGTTGCAAGAGTGAATAATGCAAATGTCTGTCGAATTCCAGTGTTCATACTAACAGGTTTTTACCAAAAATGAGTCAGTAGGGAGAATTAATTCTAGTGCCAAGCAGAAGTTCCTGCTGCAAAGTACCGTGGCCTAAAGAAGGGGAGAAGATAAGAGTACGGTTAAAAGGAAAGGTAAAACTGCTCTTTTGTTAGTGAGGTGTCGATGATAATTGGCTGTGCAGTGGTTGCTTTAGCTGTCTCTAATGGGCATAGGTTCAGACTATGCCTTCTTGTTATTTGTTTTTATAAACTATAACAAAAACCCCACTGATTTTAAGCAGCTGAGCCATTTAAACTAGATTTTGGGTTTGCTTGTTTCTTTGGCTCCGCATCATTCATTCGCACCAGTGAAGTCTGCTGGTCTGGAGAGGGCTGGAGCTCCAGAGGAGCAGTTGTGCTGATGTGGTGGCCCAGACCTTCACTGGATTTTATGTTCCTCCTGATGATACTTTTTATTTTTTTGAAAGCTCCTTTCTGCTGTAGCTATTCGGTGTCATCTTGGCAAGCTGTGTGAAATTGAGGCTCTTGGTTACAGTCACTTTGCAATGCCGGAAGGAAACGGTTTGGTTTTTGTGTTGCGGTGATCTGTTGAAGTACCTGATCCTTTCTCTGCCTGGTGAGAAAACAGAGCTGTCCCATTGCAACTGATGCTTTCCATGGTGGAAATAGCACAAGTGCGTGCATGGGGATACGGAGGAGAACACCCATTTTCTTGGGCTGGAGGAGCAATGCAGGAGGAGAAAACCTATTTTCTTGGGCTGGAGGACTGGTGCCAGAGGAGAAAACCTATTTTCTTGGGCTGGAGGAGCAGTGTAAGGGTGAAAGAACCTTTTTCCTTGGGCTGGAGGAGCAGTGTAGACTCAGTGGAGGTGGCATTCTGCTAGTGGGGTTACAGTCAGCCAGTCTGCAAGAAATCTTCAAGTGGAGTGAGACTCCCAGGAGCCACGTAGTTGCTGATAATCAAGCCCGGGCTCTGTGAAGATGGTCTCAGCAGCTGTGCTGGTCCTTTCATCTTTCCAAGATGACCCGAGCGCTGTCACGGTTGTTCAGGTATCACGAAAAATCCTCAGTTTAATGGCATGGTCTTGATGTCTACAGCATCAAGCCGAGCTCTGCCAGGAACTGCCCCTGTGGGTGTTGTTTGACTTGACAGATTGAAGGTGCTCGTTCAATTAATGCTGCATCATGGTTCGCTTTCAGTAACGCAGGAGGTGTCAGCAGTTTTGTTTACGAGCCTCCCTGCTCTCCCGGTTTAAGTCATTCCTGACAAAAGGAAGTTTAAATGCTTGCATTGATTCCTGGCTCTGCGCTGCAAAATATCCGCACGTGGCAAAGACGCGGAGATTTTTCAAAGCAGCCTAAAGGATTTAAAGTGCTTTTAACATCTCAGGCACTGAGCTCCCAGGCCTTGGACCACTGCTTTTAAGCATCTGTAAGTCACAAATAGATTTAGAAGATAAAATACTGGAGGCTCTTAGTTCTCTCAGCACATCCTTTAGTTATTATTTCTTTTGAGGAGAGCACGCTTACTAAATGTACCCTTTGTAATGTTCAGAGATTGGTATTCACAGATTTGGCCTTCCTAAAAAGCATGTTGGGTTTTGTAAAGAATATTATGGCTTAGAAGCAAGATTTCTTCTTCATAAGTCTCCTCCCTGTCACTGAATAAACTACCCAAAAATATAGTCCTTAACAATTTAATATGTGATACATGTAAGAAACTAAGATGCTTTTTAGTTTTCAAGTAAAAGCTTGAAAATAGTGGGGAGAACGGTTTTTTTTGTTTGGTTGGTTGGGTTTTTTGGGTTTTTTTTTGGTTTTTTTAGGAAACCCAAATTTTTAACAAACATAGTTAATTTTTTCCACTTTTTTTATGGACTTAAAATGTTCCACATTGAATGTTTCCTTTGAAATTCTTTTTAAAAGGCTAATTCTGTGTTTGCTGAAAAAAATTAGAATATAATTTAATAAGAAGTCCCAGCATTTGGGGAAAATTGTGTAAGAAAAAAAAACAATTTCAATTTGAAACCATTTTTACATGTCAGATATTTTGGAGTTAATTGGCTTTTGTATCTTGTTCATCTGCAGTGGATCTACCAAAATAGCCTAGATGATTGCTCTGCTCCATCTGGTTATTATCTTGCTTCTTGTAATATCCTTGTGCCACGCTGTTGTGGCCAGCCGCGGCTGAGAAAAAGCTTGCTGGAGATTCCCGAAGATCTGCTCTGTTATACGTTACCAACTTGTCAGGGACTCACTTGACAAATTGAAAATTAGCCAAATGCTTTTCCAAGCCAAAAGTAGCCTGAGATGATGTCTATGCATCATACCAAAGAGCTCTTTTTAGTTCCTTAAGGTGACTGACTCCAAATACTCCTCAGATTATTAATAGTGCCCTAATAAACCTGGAGAGTGATCCTATAAATTTCTACATGTTCGGGGGTCAAGCAGTGAAGTCAATATTAATTAATAGTCAAATGCAGTGTTTTATTTCATGTAATCAGCCTCCTGACAGTCTGAGCAGCCTTGGAGGTTAGTTACGCTCGAAGAGTGGGAGCGATGCCAGAGCATCCCATGCTCCATTGTTATAAAATAGCAAATAGTCTTGAGCTGTTGTGTGTCATAGCTGCAGATTGAATACATTGCCTGAAATGCTCCGTGCCCTTTCATAAGGGGCGGTAGGAGTGATGTTCTGGTGGACCTCGCGGTGGTTTCTCCTTGCCCTCTCCACCAGCGCTCAGCTCAGGAACGTTGCAAAGCAACAGAAAAAGTTGGCTTACCCATGAGAGCAGAAGAGGGGTGCAAAGACCCAAGTGTTGGGGCGACCTAGGGTGGTTGGTAGCTTCAGTGGCTTCATGGTGGCCGCTCCAAGGCAGAAGGTTACAGGGAGAAAGGAAGGACAAGTGGAGAAGCTTTGCACTCATAGCACAGATGGAAAAGGAGAGGGGCTCCAGAGAGAGGGAAGAGGATGCCCCTGAGGACGCCCCTGATGTCAGCTCTGGTATAAACTAAATGACTTCAAAACGGACTTCAACTGAACAGTTGGACTTGATGATCTTAAAGGTCTTTTCCAACCTAAACGATTCTGTGATTCTATGAAAATTGTTTATTGTGCACTGCTGGGAATATTTAAAGGATTAAAATTCTTTTTTGAGGGGGAGTTGTGTTTGTGTACCTGGACTGTCAGATTACTGTGCTCAAAAGCAAATCCATTTATTTGAAGGAGTCATTTATAGATTATCCTGCCTTTCAATAGCTCCTGGAAATTCCTTGTAATTCCTTTTCTCCTTTGCCTGGCTGGCACTTGGCATCTCACTGGGATTTGACTGTGGTTTAGAGACACCCTTGGTGGACAAGGGCGGGTGACATCTAAAACTCATCGCAGGACCTTTGATAATAGAAAGCCCATCTTGTCCAGAAGTTCCGCCTTCACTCATTTTCATGCTAGCTTGAAACTGTAGCGCGTCCCAAATGCCACCCTTCAACCCCAAAAAGGGCTGATGGGGAAGAAAGGAAAAAAAAATAGTATTTTCAGGCAGACGCACAGATTCCTCTTAGCTGAGGATATTTGACAGTGCAAAGATGGATGCCTCATCCAAGTATTTGTATTTTCTCTCCAATCCGTTATCAGAGTGAATTAGGATACCTTTTGGCTACCACCTCTTCTCCAAGCAGCAGGCTTCTCATAAGTTATTTATATGGGATATGTCACATTATTAATTATATTCCTATATAACCTTACGGGGCTGATGCAAAGTGTTCCCCAGCATGAGGAGGATTCACGTGTGATAGAGCCAGGCTGGATCCATGGTGCTCATCTCCGAACCTGTGCCATACTTCATTCTTGGGGAAGAAAAATAAAAAAAAATTGCAGAGATTTGTGGCCAGTTAACCCAGGCAATACTTCATTTTTGTGGAAGAAACAAAGAGATTTGTGGCCAGTGAAAGGTTTACTATTGAATTTCTAAAATATCACGTATATACACATGCACACATAAATACAATACGTGAATATAAAATAAACATATATCCACTGCTGGTGCTACTGATGGTACATTAGTGTTTTAATTCAATTTAAATACATTTGGCCTGCTATCCCGTTGCAGCTGCAGTTGCAGTCTCAGGTTGCAGTGTCCTCAGTGAAGTCCCTCACTGTAGGGCAGCTGGCTGATGGCGCTGCAGGATAGAGCCAAGCGTGTTGATGTTTCCAAAGCAAAACTTCTCTCCCTTTTCTTTTTTTTTTTTTTTTTTTGACTGTTGAAGCTGATCAATTCACTCAAAGAACATGAAATTTTGATTGAAGTCTTCCTGTGTCCCAGTTTTGGCCCCTGTTCAGTGGAGCACATCTTGCAATTCTAGTTTAGACCCATCATATATTTATATATATTGTCTTAATGTCATGGTTAAGGCCTTTGCTGAAAGATGTGGACTAAAGCATGTTGTCTGAATACTCTCTGAATTGGGGTTTTTAATAACGTTAACCAGATGTTAGGCAGCCTGTTTTGGGGGGGATGTATGTAGATGGAGGGTTGGAGTGGCAGCTCTTTCTATCATGCTCTGCTTTTCTAACACTTAAGGACACAGTTGTTCATCGTCCTCATTTCTATATCCGGATGCAGATAAAAATAAATGTTCCTGGTTTTAACCATTTTTCAACAAAATTGTTTAAATCCTTTCTCAAAGCTTGGGCTTCCCTTCCATGAGCTCTTCTTATCCCAAGTGTTTCCTAAAGGAGATATGAGGCAATAGTGTTACATGTCTGCCTGCTCTGCTCCAGCTCAGCCTGTTGACGTTGGTGCCATCTCGATGGATGAAGTTTTCAAAGGCAACATGTGCTTCTACAGCTATCCCGAGAAAAAGCTGCTGGGTGGAAAGAGTTTTTTGCCATCTTCTTGGCCAGGTGTTTTTTCCTATCTGGACTGTTTGGGGTTTTGGGGTGCAAACCCCAGCTGCCGGATGGGAGCTGCAGAAGGGATTGACCCGGCAAACCTGGCCGATGGGGCGTCCCAGCGCTGGTGTAATGCTGTATACTTTTACAGTCGCTGCCTTTTTCCGCATTTTTTTAAATAATGTTTTGACTTCATCTCTTCCTGTAATGGATTTTGTGCAGTTGAGGAGATAAACTGAGAAGCTCCACTTGAAGGTACCTCGTTGACAGCCTCTCCTCTGCCGCAGGAGTCCTTGCTGTTTCTGGCCAAGTGTGGTTTTTAGCTGTAGCGGACGAATTTCGAGTGCGTATTATCAAGCACGTCGCAAGGCTTTTCGGTCGGCAAAGCGCGTGTGCACGCAGCACCAAATTGCCCAGCATTACAACGAGTTTTCTTTTAATGCCAGCTACATCAAAACAATTTAGCTAGATCCCTTCTTTCTACATTGGTGCAAAAGCAGGATAAATAACCAGAGATTGATTAATCTGGGAGACGGGCTTTTTGGGGGAGGTGTTTTTTCTTCTAATCCGTGGGGCTGAAAATTGGTCTTGGCTTCAGTGGGGATGAAGATGTGTTCCTGTGGTGTGGATTTAGATTTAGCTGCAATCTGGTATGTCTTCCCCTAATTGAGAGAGCTGGCTGCCTCCTCTCCCCCGTAGCATTTCTTGCTCCATTTCTTGTCTTTTTTTGTTTAAGTGTGCGCCTTCCGTAAAGCCCAGCAGCTTGAGCATCTTTTAGTCTCAGTTTAAGTACATGCTTATGCACTGCCTTGGATAGGGGAGGATTTAAGTCCTGAACTGCCACTTTCTACATTGCCTGTTCCCTGAGAATCTGTCTGAAAGATTAACACAAACCTCCATCTTTTTTTCAGATATGCTTGTGACGTAAGTAAATAAACAACTCAGTGCTTTCCTAAATGGCCAAATATACTCCATAACTAGACCCAATAACTCTCGTTGTGCAGGCAGAGGTATTTTGGATGAGACCATCCAACTAGCTGGTATTTTTTGCACTGATATCGCTGTGCCCAAACTCGAGCTTTTATTGCCGTAGCTACATCAGCCAGGGATCGGGCAGCCGCAATGCCGGGGGAAGCGCCACATCAGGTGTTTAAATAGCTGCTTTTTGAACTAATTCCTCTGTCGTGGGATAGGTCTGAGTGGATGGAGGCTGATTAATGCCTGCCGTTGAGTTTGAGCATTCGTGCCTGAACTCCCAAGTATCATTTTTATGATGGGGGAGGCAAAAAAGCAGCTGTGTGAGCTGGTTTAACTGGTGAAGTGTTGGTGTTGTGTGGCAGTAAGGGGCATGGCGGCCAGGAGACCGGGGTGCCCGCTCGGCTGTGCTTTGTTCTCCAGGATGGGAAAGAAGGTGTAGACCACAGCCATAAAAAGAAATAAAATACTTAAGCATCTCAATATCTTGGCAGGTCTGAGCCGTAGAGCTGGTTTTCCAAAGGATATCAGGCCCCTTGCGTGATTGTTGGGTTTAGGTGATACCTGCCCAGGCACATCCAAGTTTGCAAGGACGTGTTGGAATTCAGTCCTCCGTCTTCATGCTTGGTTTTTTACTGAGTGCTGAGGCTTTGGGTGCGATGCTGGCACCCTTTCTCTAAATGGGTCCCTCCTATATTTGCAGGGCAGCTTAAGCGCACATGCAGAGGCAGGATTTAATGCGAATGCATCCTTGGTCAAAATCTGTATTAAATGGAAATAGGGCTTGTTGGACTCCCCTAATCTCTGGTTTGTGTGGCTAAGCGATGGAGAGAGTCTTGGCCTACTTTGAAGTGAGAGAAAGGGAATGTGTAAGGGGAAGCAGGAGCTGGAGTTGCTAGGGAAACACGAGCGGGGATGCTTGCATGGCTCTCACCTGATCCCTGTCACAGCAGCTCCGCGGCGCAGGTTCCCTTTCATACAAGTGTCATGTAGCCTCCTAGGTGCATTCATGATCACAAAAATCTGCTTAAATTGTCCACTCTGGGAGCATTTTTCTCCCGAGGCTCAAGGGGCAGCAGCGGTGCCCAGCAGGACCCCAAGGAGATGGGGACACGCGGTCAGCCCCTGGGCTGCTCCGGGGATGCGCTGCCCATCGGCATCGTGGCTGGTACCCGAGGGTTGCACTGAGGAATGAGGCAAATAGAGATTTGAATATCTGGATTCCTCTTGGCTCCCCCGCCCCGCGTAAGATTTCATAATATCTTGTAAATGTTTTCATCAGCTGCTCCTGTGTTCTTTAATTGAGCACAGATGAATGAATGTTTTTTGTATGACTGGGGTTTTTTTCATGTATAAGCAGCGATCTGTTCAGCTTAAGCAGTGAGCACTTTTGGGGAATGGATGCGGGACTGTTTGTAGTGTGATTATTTTCTTAAGTTTAGAATTAAACAGTTGAAGAGGAAAGCAATTGAAACTTTCCTGTGCCGGCTGGTTCCTTGGGAAGCAGCCTGTACTGTGCAGGAATTGGAAGCAGCTGGCTTTGCTTTATAATTAATCAAGGCAGCGATTATCTTGCGATAATCTTGCCCCCTTCATCTCCTATTGCATAAGTAAACACAACTTCAGCTTGTATAAACTGAGTTTTGGCCTTCCACCTGTTGCTACCAGAGGTGAAAATTCAGGCAGGCCGTGATGAGCTGCCCCTCCAGCAGCTCTGCCTGGCTCGTCATCCCTATTGCCCTGGGACGGTGCAAGAAGGGGCTGAGCCGGGCTGGCTCTGCCAAGGGCGGTGATGGAGCCCAGTGCCAGCGTGAGCTGTCCCCAACGCGGTCAAGCGGGGACCACATTTCACAGACAAACAGCTGCACGAGGAGAAGGTGTACATGGGTGTTGCAGGGCTTCAGCTGCACTCCAGTAACTGGTTTTTTTTTTTCTCAAACGAAGCATGTCTCACTAGAGGCTGCTGCTTTCAGCTTTAAACAGAAGAAAGGGACCAATTAAAAAATGAAAGGCACCTGCTAAGAGGTGAGCGTGGCGTTCCGTTCTGGAGTCAGCATCTCGAGTTCAGTAGGGTGGCACTGGGTGGGATGAGCTCACATTAGCTGAACTTGTGTCCTTAAGAGCCTTGGTTACATCCGAACTCGCAACGGACTTGAGAGGCGGTTGGCACGCACACGGCCGGCTTTGGGGCAAAGCCTCAAATCCCTTTTGGCCAGCTTGTCCGAGTGCTGCCGGGGGTCAGCATTGCTGCTTCTGCAAATCCCAGCACCCCAGGCTGGGCTTTGCCTTTGCATTCTTCTTTCAGGTCCCATTTAAAAGGAAGGAGAAAGCACGTTTGAATAGCAGATTCTGCATTCATCTCTGATTTTATTCCTTACCGTTCCCCTGCAATATCTTACCTCTGGGAAGGTGAAACCATGAGCTGGAAGGAACCGGCTCCTTGCTTGTCAGTGGCGCCGGTGTGGCCCGTTTGCTTGCCCGGAGGCGGGGGACGCTCAGTGCCAGCTCCTGGTCAAAATGCATTTGGTTTCTAAATTAAGACGGGGATTCTGCAGAAACACTTGGCATAGGTGAGTTGGAAAAAGGTTTTAAGGGTAAGCAGGTTATTTATACTCTGCCTTGTGTGTCCAGCCTGTGTTTGTACTGGTAAGTCGTATATGTTTATTTTCTGGAGAAAGACCTCTGCCATAAATACTCCTCTAACCATCAGTCAGCAGCAAGTGCAGGGTGGCCATAGGGCACAGTGTCCAGCTTGGATGGAGGAGTCTGGCTGGGGAGATATGGGCTACAACCCCTTCCCAAGGACCGTGTCCTGCGCCGTGTGGCAACTAAGAGGGAGCAGTGGGCTGGGTGGTGCAGAGATGAGCAGTCCTGCCCTGAGTTAGAGGTTAGGGCATCCACATGCACACGTGTACGGGTGTCCCCAGCCTCCTTCCACCATCCCTGGGCAACTTAATTTTAAACATTGGAAAGATTTTCAGGCTCCTTGGGCTGGGAGCAATCTCAAGTTCATGCATATGATAATTTTTTAGCAGGGATTGGTGTGTTTATATGAGCCCTGCTATGCTATGGCAATGATCCCACTCGTGAAGTCTCTGGAAAGTACTGTTTAATATGCATTTTCCTCCTCAGGACATAGGTATGAACTGGCCATTGGGCACTGAGACTAGTAAAAGGGATTTGAAGGTGCCTCTTGGTTCAGAGGTGAAGGAAAAGGGTTGGGCAGGAGCTGAAACCCGCAGGGTAATAAAGAAAATCCCCATCTTCCCATAAAATGTCTGCAGAGACTTTTACCCTCACAATTGTCTCATGGATGTTTCGATAGGAAAGAGTTAAATGTCTTCCCACATGTGTTGATCACCACAGCCTTGAGGAGGTTTCTCTTCTTCAAGAAATAAACATAGCGCGTGTTCAGCTAAAAATATTGCAGGAGGAATCCTTCCTTGGCCACAGCCCCGATATAGGAGAGCAGCTGTGAGTCGTGGGGATTTTGTTTGTTTTTAAACTTTATCTGTCTTCAAAGTGATGCTGTGGCGGTTGTGGGGTGTTAGAGGAGCCAAAGTGCCCACTGACCTTTAGCATCCAAGGGTGGACGCAGACTAGGACTTCTTGGCAGCTATTTGCAACGTGTGTTGGAGGAGGCTGTTGGTTTTGTTTGCAGTTACCTGCAAAAGCAGAAAACTTGGAGGTTACTGGGGTGGGTTGCACTTGGGTGGCTGCAGGATGGAGCATCTTTGAGGTCGCTCATCGGCGTGATGATCTGCTGCTGCACGGAGGTGGAGGGTGAGGAGAGGTGTCTCAGCTTAACTTTTTGTGGGAATCAGTCCACGACATGGAACCTTCCTCATTGAGCAAGGCACCTGGTTCGCTGTGTTAACGGGTAAAATGAATATTGACCCCGTGAATCGACTGTCTTCCTCTAACCGTGTGTGCCTTTGATCAGTTCACCGTTTTTGAAAAGTCAAACCGCTCCCGTGCGTCTCTCAGTGGGGTGGGATTTCTTACGTTTGGCTTAACCTTCTACTTTAGGGCCTTTTACCCCTGCAGGTAATTTCAGCTTAGTGTTTCCATTCTTAAACCCGTAGTGCGGGGTTACTGCTGCCTCGCGGTGTGGGAGCCTCCCTAGAGTCGTGGTGTGGGATGGGACTTCCTTGCCAGCTGTATTAACACCGCAGGCGAATGCTGCTGCTCATCATCATGAAGGTGCTGGGAAGCTGCATTCAAGGACTGGCATGGTCTGTGCTAGCTGCTCCCACTCCCAGACAGATCATTTTAAATTGTGCCTTACTTTGCATTGTAAAAGTAACCCTCCCCTCTTTTTTTCTTCTTTTTTTTTTTTTCTTCTTCTTTTTCTTTTTTTTTTGCATTGCTGGCCAGCCATTCGCCCACCACCCCAAATCCCAATTGAGACCTGATGCTGAGGGGCAGATGAGGCAGCGAATGTATTCAGCCCGATGATTTCCACATGAGCAGGGCTCTGTGCCGGTGAAAGACGTGAACTCATTGCAGAAACCTCCCAAGAACAAAGCTTTGGAGAAAGGACCAACCTTATTAGCACATTTAAGGAGAAAAGGGGTTTGTCACTGTATCAGTTTATGCTTCAGCACATTAGCGTTGTAAATCTCTTTGTGGAAGGATTGATTAAAAAACTATATTTACTTTCCCCCCTAAAAACCTAGAAAGAAAAAATTAAATCCCCAGCATGCTAGTTTGCTGTAAATCTTTTAAACAAAGTTTATGGTGTTGGATGGTTTGAAGCCTCCTGCAGTTAAAATTATTTTTTTTTCAAGCGATCCTTTGGTTTCCCAAGTATTCTTCTGGCCTTTTCACTTGAAAAGGAAAGGCAAACTTTCATGAATTGAGCAGGGGCATTCTTTGAATGAAGCGAGGGTCAGTGCTTCTCCAGGCTTTTCTTCCCATTGTTTGAAGAATACACTGAGGATGGTAGGAGCAGATGTGCTGCTTCTATCCGGGCTTATTCTGCCCCTAGTACGGATATGCGCTGCCTTTGCATTAATTCCTCCGATGGTTATTGCGGTTTAGTCTATGTTACCTAACGTATTGAGGTTGTTCGTGAGCATAGGACAAGGTGCTTCTGATTAAGAGTTGGTGCTTTACATTGACACCATCCCATTTAAAAACAACACCACCAAAACGATGAAAAATATCAGTAGAAGGGAAAATCAGTGGAAATGTTTCGGTTCTGTGATTTACGTTGCAGGATGTGTATCCTGCACTTGTGACCCCTCGTAGAGGTGTATCTGCCACACAGACCTGCCACGGCTGGGATCGGCAGATATAGCCAGCTGTGTTAGCGATGGAGGGTGAACTGGTGCAGCGTCCAGCCATTGATTGCTGAATATGAAATGTTGTTTGTAATAGTGCCTGCTGCTGGGATTTAATTCCAGGAAAAAAAAAATGTGGAAGGTGAAGGAGATTGCATTTAAAATAAGCGTATGTGAATGATTTATCTGTATTTCATAATATACAGAAAGATCAGCCATGCTTTGAGCACTAGACTACTAATGGCTTTTGTTTGGCCAGTGACTCTCAATTTAACGATGCTATAAATGAAATGGAGAATGGGTGCTCCTGGTGACAAATGTTTTAATGTTAGCAAAAAAAAAAAGTATGTTTTTTATTAGGATAGAGGTTAAGCAGTCTGGCTTTGGAGCAGAGATGCTGCATTAATTAAAGGCAGCCAGAAACCTGGCAGATTTTTTGCTTTTGAGGAGAAATCCTGCAAACAGGGGCTTGCTTCTGACTATTCAAGTTGACATGAAAATCTCTGCCTTGTGTTAGTTACAGACGTGGCATCCTTGGTTGGGCTCTGTCCCGTCATGGAAATACTTTTATGTCACTGCATGTTGCTAGCTGGGCCCTGCTGTTATGGTATCTTTTAAGGTAGGTTTTGTCTCGTGGGCACACATCATTGCAACCACTGCTTCAAGGACAGTATCTCTTTCACAAGGACCGTATCTCTTTCACCTTCTGAATCTCTCATCCTCTTGAAACAGAGCAATTGTTCAGTGAAGAATGTAAAGTCACATCCTCATCCCTACCTGCCACTAATGATGGAGGCGGTTTGTTTTGGTTGGGGAAAAAAATATAAAATACATATAATTACTCATCTATTCATCTCCCTTTCTGTCCCATTCTCTTACCTTGTTTACACATGTGCGTGGGATGTGGTTTACCCAGGGGAGAGGGCAGAGCTGGGCTCAGGTCTGTGCAACACGAGGCAGCCATGGGAAATCCTGCTTGTGTGAGCGATGGCTGCAAAGCAGCAGGTCATGGTCCGCTTGTCCCCTTTTACCGGACGAGGAACGATCTTTACCCCATGAAATGCCCATGTGGAAAATCTATGACATGTGTCCCTCTTCCCCAGAGGGGGATATACTGGGGAGAAATCCCAGTCTGCTCTGCTGGAGCTGCCTTTGCTGCAGCCCCCTCCTAATTCAGCCTCGTCTGGAGGAAATCACTGGTTTGCACCTGATTCATTATCAAAAAATATCCACTTGCAACGACGCTGGATTAACCGTGACATTTTACAAGGCCAGCTGGGAGAAACGCTTCATGATTAAGTGAAGCTAGTTTCTACCTGAGCCATGTGCTTTACTCTGCAAAATGTCTCATTTTTGGAGGGCAGGATGCGTATTTCTCACTTTCTTTCTGACAAGTGCATTTTAAAAACAGGGCTAAACTGCAACCAGTCAAACGTACTCCATCCCCTGGTCAAACAGTGTTGGAGAGATGCTGTCTTCAGCAGGATTTATGATGCATTTGTGTGCTTGGAAGATGCTGTATGATACCCAGCCATAGGCTGACCATTCAGGGAAGCGGTCGGATGGCAAAAGGAGTCACCCAGCAGAAGCTTAGTGCGATGGGCTTGAGATTTTGTAGACGTTAAGGTTGTTAAAGAGGACTGTGGTGCACTAATTTAATCTTCTACATAGCGTGGACAGAGGAACTTTATCTTCTGATACCTGCAGCCTGTCTTTTTCCTACTGGGTACTCTTCAGGCTTAAAATCCGTTCCAAGATAAGAGTCTACTTAAGCCTCTAAGATTGCATAGCAGTCAGTAGAGCTGGAAACAGCACAATCGGCTGAGGAGCAAAATGGTACTGGGTATATTGGTTCCAAATCCTGCGGGGATACCCATGATGTGGCAGAGGCTGTTGATACCGATGGAAATCTCTGCTGAAGGAATGGGACCAAGAAATCTGACTGTAATGAAACCTAATATCCACAGTGGTGTTTGAGTTGAAAACCATCTGCTTGAGCTCTCCTGCTAGTCCGGCGTGAGAAGCTTGTGTGCTTCCAAGAGGAACTGTGGAGAAGTTGTGTCCTTCATCTAGAAGTGAAGGATGGAAGTAAGAATCAGGAGACAGAAATCTTCCATCCTGGGATAATGAGGTGAGAGAACATAGCACCGGGAGAAAATACCTGGAAGGCTCATCTGGCTGATGCAGACGACTCCTCTGAAAAAAAATTTGTCAATCCTTAATCTCCTACTGAGGATGCCCTGAGTTTGGGATTCCTGTTGTTCTCCAGAAAACATGTTGCGGATTCATTGGGCTTCCCTGTGTGTTGAAATGCGTGAGAAAGAGTCGCTTGCTTTCTAGCACTGCTGTGGCATGCTCTGTTCTTGCCATCCCTTAGGCGGATGGTTTGCAAGGCAGGATTTTGACAAAGCATTTGGTATTGACTCAGCCCTACTTCCAGAAGCCAAGGGAAATGTCTGCTGAGGCACTTGGAAGCCCCTCCTGGAGTTGCTCAGGTCTGTGGGGACTTCAGCATGTGCTTTGATCTTGCTGCCTGCTGCTCTTTGAAACAAAGATTTTGTGGAGACCAGATAGTCGGGATTCCTGAAGACTTTTAACTTCTGTTCTGCAGCAGCTCTCAGTACATCTTGTCTTTATGGTGACGATCCCCCATCCAATGCAACTTTGTCACTGTCTTTGGTGTATGCCAGGAAGACACAGAGGGCGTTCCTGGAGCTCTGAGTGGGGTTTTCGGTACGGACAAACTCAGGGCAGTGGCTTTCTGGTTTGCAAACTCTCCTACTTGACGAACAAGAGGACACCTTGCAGAAGGGGAAGAGACAGGAATTTGGGGGAGGTTGGATGCAGCCAGCAAGTCTTGGCACCAAAACACCGGGTGCGGTGGGGAAGATGTCCTCATCTGAGTGCTGTGCTCTTCGAGTCCTCGAGTGACTCTGAGTCTCTGCAGAGAAGGTGGGTTGTTCTGTCCTTCACCAGTGAAATTGCATCCACGTGAGGCTTTTCTCCAGTGGCACAAACCTGCCTCGCACTGCTGCCAACAGCTCCTTGGATGCTGCGTTGGGAAGAGCTCTTTGGACTGCTGTTGTAATGCTCTCGCTCAACATACCCCGTGTTTGCCTACCCGGTTTAAAGTGTTACTAGTTCCTGAATACAGAAGCTATTTGCAGGAACTCATTAGCTTCCCTGCTCTTGAGCACTACAGCTTTTAGGAAGTGGCTGCTAAGTATGTGGTCAGATCTGCTATTGAAATTAAAACACAATATGAATGTGAAATAGCTGCTCCTAAATGGCTGTGTGCATGTATATATTCCTAATCGGAAGCGGAGATTAATTTTTAATCTGTTGTATTTCATTGCAATATATCCACGAGGCTAAATTGAAACAAAACAATATTATTCCAGGATAAACATGTTCGCCCGCGGGTATTCAGGAGGAACGGGAGCCTGAACAGCTCTGCCGAACAGCTCTGCCGAACAGCTCTGTGTGTGCACAAGCCGCAAATGTATTGCAGGCAGCAATCATCTGCTGCGATTTTAAGAGGGAACCCATGATGTGGAAAATCCTTTGCAGCTGATATGTCAGTCATACCTGAGGATTGGTCAGGAGGGAGGGCTAACAGCACGTTTGCTTTCCAGTCAAGGGCAAGCACCTTGCAAAAAACTCGAGTAAAGCTGGAAATAAGCTGCTGGGACTTAATGGGGAATTGCAGTGTGGCATACAAGCAGTTATAATGTTGGAGAATAAGAAGGAAAAACACTTGGGAAAAAGAAATGGAGCTGGTGCTCAAAAGGAGTAAGATTGGTCAAAATTTCTTGCAAACCACCATTTTCTGGGGCGTTTGCTCGAGGCTCGCTCTAAGTTAGCTGGCTCTGCAGGAGGCATCTCTGTGGGGAAATTTTCAGGGTGGTTCTGGGAACTCATTAGGCTAAAAAAATATAAATCTATGGTGGGTGTAAGTGGTCACTGTATTTTCCTCTTTTAACATGCCTGAGCCAGGCTCCCCCACCCCTCCATCACCCCCTCCTCTCTCAGTGCCCACCTGCGTGCACGGCTCCGGACGTGCCAAACCAGAAACACTCCTCTCTCACCCCTTCGGCCAGATTTTTGGGGTAGGGAGAGAAGTTCCTGGCTCGCAGGGGTTGAGATGCGTTTGGGATGCCTTCGCTCAGGCAGAGGTTTCCATGCCGGGCTGCCTCCTCATCCTCTGTGCCTCAGCCTGTGCCGCTGGCATTGTGCCGGTGGCCCCAGGCAGGTCGGTTGGCCCCGGTGCCAGTGTCCCCGCATCCAGCGCGGTTGTTGCTGGGCAGGGCGGAGGGATGACAGGCGCTGGTGGCACCTGGGGCGTGCAGGTGTGTGACCACGAGGCTGCTCCAGTCACCGTGCTCCCCTGGGTCTGCCAGTTGGAAGCAGTGCAGGATGCCACGTTTTCCTTGACAGAGGTAAATAATGCTTTTTTGCTTTCTTTTTTTCTTTTATTTTCTTTATTTTCTTCTCTTTTCATGAGGGATTGTGATGTGCTTCTGCTTCAGCTGTTTATCCATCCAGACAACCCTGCCTGCTAGTGCAGGTCCCTATTTTAGCACAGCCCAGCTCCGTCCTTCGACATTGTCCTCACCTGGTTTATTTTGTGATAAAACGAGCCCATCTTCATCCTGGCTTCAGCTTCAGGGCTGTGAGTTATCTGAGTTAAGAGCTATGATATTTTCTCTTGGTCATATAGAGATGCTCAAAGCCTTGGTGCTAACCAGCATCGATCCAAGGACCGGCTGCCCAGGGTCATGGGTGCCTGTGGGAATTGGATGAAACATCTCTTTGCTTTTTGGACTTTTATATAAATTGGTTTTGCAAATTGGAAGAAGCTCTAAAAACTTATTTCCCTCTTTTGTTGCTTAAAAACCCACAAACCCATCGCTTCAAAAGAGTGAAGAGGACAGGTAAAGGGCTGCAGCTGAGATTGCGCGTGGTGGTAGCAAAGCAGTGAAATGCGGTGGGATCCTGGGCTGTCGAGAGTCGTCACACCCCTGTGGCATCTTCTCGTTGTAGAGAAACATTTGATTTTATCTTAGCAAAACCCGCAGGGTGGTTTGTGCTGGGATGGCAGTGGTGGCACATCAGGTATATTCCTTGTATTTGATACTGTGCTGCTTCACCTCCAGTAGAAATGACATGCTTTTCATCTAGCCCCAACATCATCTGTGCTAAGATGGTTGATGATTAATGTGATTTTTCCCCTAAATTCAGGGAAATCTCAGCAGAAGGTTGGAGCGGAGCAGGAAGCAGCAGCAAACGTCATCTCTCCCTCATGGGGAAAGATCCCCCTCCTTCCCTATTAAAAAATTAACAATAATGAAATAATTCCTTTGTACTCATAGCTGGTCAGAAATAACTTGCCCATCTCAGGGAGTTTCCTTATGTGTTTGCTGAAAATCTTTTTCATGATGCAGGGCTTACTTTCTTCTAGTTCAAGGAAATTGCATCCTTGCTGGGAGCGATGCTGTAATAGCGTGTTGATGAGAAAGCGATCCAGGCACTTTGGTTTCCTCTCGTATTAAACCTTACAAGGGGTTTACCTGCTGGAATCACCAGGATTTCAAATGAAAGCGGAGATGTTCAAGTGAAGATAGTGCGCTGAGTCTGACAGTGATGGGAAACGACTGTAAAACCTTAGGGATGGTAGCCTGAAATCTCAGGCAGTCAGAAGGCAAATGAAAAGTAAAGATAAAAAGTTCCTTAAAGGTGTTTGCTTAAAAAAAAAAATTAAAATAAAAATCTTGTGGAAGCAATTTGGTGCTAATGCGCACCCAAAAGATTTGGCGATTCAAATAAAGAAAATGCTAAAAAAAGAAATTAAAATTCCTTATATTGTTTGAAAGGCAAGAGACTGCTGCCTTAGAAGAAGCATCATTGGCATGTGTGGTATGTTCTGAAATTGCTTAGGAGAGAATATTGAACTGGGGGGGGAAATGGAGGGAGAGACTAATTATATATAATCTTAAAATGAATTAGGTGATATAAATGTAATGAAAGCAAATCCTGTTCCTGGAGAGACTTTTCAGTTTGCATTTTGATATCCTAGGGCAATGGCATGTTGCTCTCTGACAGACAACCATTTGATTTGGAAATATGTGAATAATTGGGAAGTGGAACCTCTTTGAATTTGTTACTTTCCCCTCTGGCGTTTGAAGGACTAATTATAGGAAGAGCTGCAGAACGCCCTATGCGGGCATGCATGCAGCCAATTTTGTACTTTGCCGGTTGCATGAGTCACTGCACTGCATCCTGTGCTCTTTGATATGTGTCCTTGCTTAAAAAATTAATATATTTATTTTATAGATGGAGAGAGAAGCATGTTATACTCTGTGTCACTGAGCCCTTGCTAAAGATACCTATGGTATAAAAAACCTGCAGGAGCTCTGTGGTCGAGGCTGGGGATGGGCTGGGACGTGCAGGTGGTTGGGCAGGAATAAACACACATGCGGAAGATGGGGAAAGTGTGCGGCTGAAAGCTTAAGCATCTTGGCAAGGCTTGTGCTGCCTGCTCGATTGAGAGGCATCGCCCTATTTTAAGATAATTTTAAAGTGTGTCTGAGGATCCTCCTGTCTGCAGTTCTCTGCTTACCAGCAACCGGAGGCTGACCCTGTGCTGGGCAGGAGGGACCATCTCCCTGTAGCCAACGTGGCCACTGCTAATCCTGTGGATGGCACGAGTGAAATCGATGTGACTGACACAAGCTCTCCAAGGAGGAGAGAGGGTTAATCAGCTGCATGGCTGGTCCGAGGCACTTGGTCTCATTTATCATCTCTGCCCGTGCCCAGCCCCAGGATGGTGGGTTTGAAGAGGGATTAGGGCCAGCATTGGGGTGCAGACGCTGAGTGTGTAAATAAAAATACTTCTCAGTCTGGAAAAAGCAGTATTTTGCTACTCGTAAGAGCTCACAAATCCTAAAGAATAATACTGTATAAATGTCTTAAAAATACATCAAGTCCTTCTCTCCCACTGAAGGTAACATTCATGATGGGAGCAAAACCACTGCTGGGTTGGGCCGTGCAGGGGGGGAGAGGGGCACTTACAGCAAGGTGATGGATATAAAGCCGCAAGCCTGAGTGCGAGATCTGTAGTTCCCAAGCTGTGCTGAGCAGACCCGTTATAGTGTCTTAAGTTAAGCTTTTGTCGTTTAGATAACACGGAAGGTTTGGGATCTTCTGACATTGATGAGTCAAATATTCCTAGTGGCTTGTTCCTGACCCGATGTATAACCTTGGGCTTGGAGCTGTGCCTCCTCCTCCGGCTCTCCCCACCTGTGATAACTGGGATAACAACATTTGCTGCTGTTTGTAAAGTAGTGCTGGCATGGAGAGCTGCAAAGTAAACCGGGATGCTTCACTGGGCTAGGATGCGGGAGGCTCCGCTCACGGTTTCGGCCAAGAGCCGATGCGGGAGGTTGCTGAAGGCGCAGTGCATCCTTTGTCTACCCTTCTTTAGGCAGTATCCTCTTTGGGAAGAGACTAGTGCAGTGAGGACCAGATGTACGTTAAGCCCTTGGGGCCATACTGAAAATGCAAATGGAAATGAAATAGTGTATTACTTCCAAGAGCAGTAATGGTGGTGTAAAGATGAAAACGCCGTGTTGGTAGACTGCATCAAAAGCGGATAGCTGGGTATCAGCCCTGACAATGCTTTATCCTGTTGGGAAACCTGCATGCAATGCAATGTTGTATTTGGGGTTTTGAGGTCATTGTTACACAGATTATTTGAGCCTGGATGCATTTTTAGCTGGACTTTGTCTAAAGAATAAACATAGCCAGGGCTGTTTTCCAGTCATCAGCTAAACAGCCAGATCGAGGGCTTGAGTCAGCGATCCTTGCAAAATGTTACTGGCTGTCTTCAAAAAAATTTCCTAACACTTTTTGCTTTTGAAAATGTAATCGTGCATAAAGCGATGCATGTTATTTTTACTTCACAAATGATTCTGATGCCTGGACCTTGTGTGTGTGTGTCTTGGCTCTGCTTCTCACTTGTGTGTGTGGTGCTCTGCTTCCTACGTGCATCCATGTGTGCCTGAGATGGCAACTAAGATGGGAGTAGTCCTCTTCCAAGAATAAAAGAGCTGAATTATCTCCTTCTGAAAAACCAGTGGCACAGGGACAGGAGTTATATTTTTGCTATGCTAGGGACATGTGGCTTGTATCAGCATAACTAACATGTAGTCCCTATCCCACTAGAAAAGCCTGCTGTAAACAAGGGACTCCAGCTCTTGCTGCAAGGCTTCTAGTTCTGCCCTTGCTTTTCATTCAATCCGTAGAACTGCTTTTCAGTAGAAACACCAGTATTGTTCAGATTTCGCTGTGAAATAGCTAATCCCCATTAGTTATCCCAGGCCACAAATGCACCTTTTATGGCAAGGAAGACAATATGTTAATTCATGGCTATGCCGAGATCAAAGGTGGTTGTGAGATGCCAGCTTGGACTGAGCACTGTGGTGACTTCTCCTCTCTGCTTAGATTTTTCAAAACTGTGTAGTGGCTTGTGGATACTTAATTTGGGACATTTTAAACATTTTTTGTCCCCTCAAGAATCAGGCATCTTTTCAAAATAGTTTAGGCTGGCCACCCTACGTGAAAATCTTTACTCCCTTTGAAACTCTTGGCCCACATCTTCCAGAATACAGCTGGGCAGGCACGGCGGCTTCCTCTGCTTCAGTGTAAAGGTCACTTATGATGTGTTGTTAATGAATAATTACTACTTTATGCTTCCCTCTTTAAATGGCAGGGGCATCCTTGCTACGTAAAACATTAAAAAGTTGTTAAGATGGAGAATACCAATGAACAAATGAAAACCCCGTGCAAAATCTCAGCCCATTGGGAAACAGTTGCAAGGGTTGATCTGAAGGAGAGCAGGGATGGGCTCTGGCAAGGAGGAGCTTGTGGAGGCATTGTGTCCTTCTTCCAGCAGCTGTTGGCTCCAAATGGCACTTCTGGGCTCGGGGCAGTTGTTCGAAGGGATTGGGTTCCTTGAATCCCAACATGAAAAGAAATGCACACTGTCTGAATAGGTGAAATGGAAATCAAGAGCGAAGTTGCAGTCAGTAGCATACTGCATTTCATTTACCAGTAGCTGCTTGGGTCTTGCAAAATTTGAAGTATTTTTAAATGATGTTTTTCAGTTTGAAGACATTTAGTATAGGAAGTGGACAATGGCCAGACTGGGCCAGAACAAAAGCCCACCCAGCCCGGTGGCCTGTCCCCATCTATAGCCAAAAGGTGCGTGGGGAGGAATGGCAGAACAAGCAAGCGCATGTGGTTCTTCTTAAAACATTATGGGGCATCTTCTGAGAAGGGGTTCCCCACATTGCGTGCCCTTTGCGTGACGAACTGCCTTCTCCAGGTTTGTTTTGAACCTGAATCCCACCCACTGTGATTGTAGCTTCATCAGCTGTCTCACCCGTCATCAGTTGTCTCACCCTTGCAAAGTAGGGGCCATCTTTGAGATGGAGGAGAATGTTCAGCAATATTATTCTCCAGTCTTAATTCAGCGTTAAGAAGAGTGCATCTCAGTGCTCACCAGAGGTCCCAGCTGGAATGATAGGTTATGTTTTGCTGGCGTTATTATATTAAAGAAAGTGAATCATAGAATCATAGAATCGTTAAGTTTGGAAAAGACCCTTAAGATCATGGAGTCCAACCGTTAACCCAGCACTGCCAAGTCCACCACTAGACCATGTCCTCAAGCACCACGTCTACCCGTCTTTTAAACACCTCCAGGGATGGGGACTCAACCACTGCCCTGGGCAGCCTGTTCCAGTGCCTGACTACCCTTTCGGTGAAGAAGTTTTTCCTAATATCCAACCTAAACCTCCCCTGGCGCAGCTTGAGGCCGTTTCCTCTTGTCCTATCCCTTGTTACTGGGGAGAAGAGACCGACCCCCACCTTGCTACAGCCTCCTTTCAGGCAGTTGTAGAGAGCAATAAGGTCTCCCCTCAGCCTCCTCTTCTCCAGGCTGAACAACCCCAGCTCCCTCAGCTGCTCCTCATAAGCCTTGTGCTCCAGACCCTTCACCAGCTTCGTTGCCCTTCTCTGGCCACGCCCCAGCACCTCGATGTCCTTCTTGTAGTGAGGGGCCCAAAACTGAACACAGCACTCGAGGTGCGGCCTCACCAGTGCAGAGTACAGGGGCACTGTCACCTTCTTGAATCATTTACTAGAGTATTTATATTGAAAAGCTTGAACTGTGACATGATACCCAAGGGAAATGTGTACACGTAGTGGTGGGCTAAAACCCTCCTATAGTCTTATCTTTGCTCTGACCTTAAAGATCTAAAAGGTGGAGACTTTCCCGTCCTTGTTGCTGCCTTGCCTGGGGCAGGTGTATTCACCTGCTTGTCAGTGTGGAAGTAGATGCATGGTCCTGCGCTCTCCAAAAAGTTATCAAAAACTTTGTTTGCTCTTCTCGGATAGCTGCAACACCTTACCAAAGTTCAGGAAAATTGGCTGAAGAGCACTGAGACCTGTGTGTTTAAACCTAGTGGATAGCTTAGTGGTTTTATTGCTCAACCGACTGGTGTCTCAGTGAAACTTTTCGCATTGCCTTGGAATTTTTTATTTATTTAGAGAAAAATGGGATTTATTGGCGGTATGTCTTCCATTTCTGTTCCTGCTGATTAACAGGAGTGTACGGTAATGTCTCATACTGCACCTTTTTATTAGAGAGGTGGGAGTAGTTTGCACACCTGTGTCCCTGGGTATATCTGAGCAGGGGGAGGCAGTGAGAAGATGTGTTCAGGGTTGCAGTTTGCTCATCTCTGTGTAGCTGCCAGACCTCTGCGTCTATGTTCCTGCAGGCACCTCTCTCATCTTACAACTCATGCACGTGGAGGTAAACAAGTGGCTATTGCATCTTGCTGATGAAGCTCTTGAGGAGAAAGGACAGGGTTTGACTGCAGCCTAAAATGATCATGTTGCAGGTTATGGAGGGAGTATTTGAAAGATTTTTCGCAAGGTAGTTTAAACAAGGATGAATTGATCCTTGGTTGCCCTTTTACTGAAATCTGAAGGAGAAAGAAGAGAAAGAAGTGTAAAGTATCTTCAAGTTTTGAAATGGTTTGCTCAGTCAAGGTCAAGGTCTGGCCTACTCTCTGGTATCAAGAAAGGTCTCTCCACTGAGTGTTCAGGTTAGTAGAGGGAGGATTTATATAAAATGACTGCTTAGAAATTCAGCTAGATCTTACATAGTGCTTCAGACATCGATGCCTGTTGATAGTCCTTTTTATCTACAGGGAAACCAAGGCATGGCAACTCAGGGGGTGACTTGGGGCAGTTAGTGGCCTTGTGGTGGAATCAGGATGGTGGCTTTGGCAGCAAAGCAATGCTGTGTGCTCTGGGTCACAGCTGGTAACACTCAACATGATGGCAATCACCAGGGATCAAACGTCCTCTTGTCACAACAGTTGTGTAACTGAGGCTGACAACCATATACTGTTGTTTTTCTTTCAGAGACCCAACTGTCTCCATTATAGAATCACAGAATGGTTTGGGTTGAAAGGGACCTTTAAAGACGATCTAGTCAACTCTCCCTGCCACGGACAGGGACATCTTTCACTAGATCAAGTTGCTCAAAGCCCCGTCAACCTGACCTTGAACATCTGCAATGATGTGGCTTCTGCAACTTCTCTGGACGACCTGTTCCAGTGCCTCACCGCCCTCCTCATAAATAATTTCTTCCTTATGTCCAATCTAAACCTACCTTCTTTCAGTTTAAAGCCATTGCTCCTTGTCCTGTCACTACAGGCCTTGGTAAAAAGCCTCTCTCCGTCTTTCTTTAAAGTCTCCTTTATACATTGAAAGGCTGCAATAAGGTCTCCCTGGAGCCTTCTCTTTTCTTGGGTTCTCATTGCATTTCCAGTGCTAAATCCCTCTAAATGCTTGCGGAGTCCCTGAAAGTGCCCAGACAAGGGCACCTCCATCATCTCCTTATTCTCATACATCAGCATCTGAATACATGGGAGCAGCATCAGAGCTGGGGCTTGTGGAGATTCCCACCTATTTGAGGTTAGGAAATTGTCTAGGAATACAGTACTGAATCTTAGAATATTACTTTATGTCATTTTACGTAATATTGGAGCCTGGTCACCATGGGAACAGACGTCTAAATAGCAAGTCGAACTGGAAGGGGATGTGCCCAGTTTCTGGGGTGGAGCTGTTGAGCTCATGTCATCCAGAAAGCTCGGACGCGGATGGAGGGTAAGTGCTTCTTCCATGCCATGTGCGCACTGTGGTCCAAAGTGTTTTAGTCTTCCTTATGGCTTGAGAAAACTATAAAACACCAGGAAGGAGAAAACCTGTCCAAGAACACGCAATTATTTTATTGCTTTTTGCCTGTGTAACAGGCAGAGTTTCAACTCTGGGACAAACTGCTCAGAAACATTTTTATTTCAAAGTGGAGTCCGGATGTTGGTGAGTACATGTAAGATGAAAGCTAATAGGTGACTTTATCCCCCCCCCCCCCCCCCCCCTTCCTAATATCTCCTCAGCATCTCTTTTATAATTTGTCTTTAGAGAATCACTGTAGTTATCCAGCCGTTTCTTCTGTGCCTTTCATTATTGTAACAGAAACAATCACTGGAAATTGCATGATGGTATTGGATTGTGCTACATTCCTTCCTCAGGTCATTTGACCGTAGCTTTTTTCAATAGACCCAAAGGAGATAGGTACATTTCTGTAAACATGAGACAAGTCCTAGATGTGCTATAGCCACTTGGGAGAAAACTCCATTGTAAAAGAGGCTTTTAAAATTGCTCATGTGGGATTTGCCATTAAGAGTGTAAAGACGGGAGAAATGGACTTCTGATTCGGCTGACAACTTGCTTCTCATCCGCCAAAGAATTTTAGGAATGTCTTTACTTCCTTTTGGAGGGCTTAAGGCTAGTGTGTGATTGCAAGGGCTAGAGAGTTGCTTTTCTGCCTGCCTCCCTTCACTTTCAGGCTAGGTTCAGCTGCCTTCTCATGCTTTGACTGGAGCTTGTTAACTCTTGAAATACCAGTGTACACTGGGAAAGAGGCTTTTAAAAGTCAGTGGTCTCTTCTTTTGCAAAACTTGAATGATCTGAAGATCTAGGATGTAATGTAAAAGATGTCGCTTGCTTCAAGGAGTTATCAAGTATTTTCGTACATACTGCTGTGGACTGAACTGAGGAAACTCTGACTGGGATGTGGTAACGCAGGCTTGTCCTTCATCAGTGTAACACTAGCTGTAAATTGTGCTAGTGCTCCTTTGTGCACCGTACTTCGACCCTGTTCTTACTCTTCGAGCTAAAATGCACCAGGGTGTCAGAGCATCGGCGATTGCTCACGCGCCAGGGAATGCAGGGCAGACTGGCAGCTAGAATTTGTGCGTTTTATTCTGTAGAACATAGGGAAATATGGGAGTTTTGTCATACTGTATTTCGATGAGAATGGTCTTTGCCCAAAAGGACTTAATTACCCATCAAAACATTGAACGCTCAAGCATGCTGTAGGGAGCCATGGACTTTGCTGCAACCCCGGGCTCTACATAAAGAGCTGGGCAAACATCCCCCACATGGTCCTGCAGTATTTTTTTCTTGCTGAAGCCCTTGGTTCCTCTGAAGCAGAAGTTTGATTTTCTCAGGTGAATTAAGTAGTGACCCCAGTTGGGGTCAGCCAACAAATGTCCATTATCACACTGGAACGGAGATTTGAACTTATACATCTGGTAAGATTTTCTCTCAGCCACTGCCTCCGCTTCAGCTGGCTGGCAAGGAGAAGCTCAATGACTGTAAAGCCACGGAGCAGCAGAAAGGTAATCTTAGAAACCTGATTTCTAGATAGAGAGAATCTTCTGCTGACAAAGAGTTATCAAATTAATTCTTCCCTGAGTTTCTCACTTGCTCATGTAATCTGCTGATTAAGTGAGTCATCTCTATGGTGTGTTTGAATTTTGGTCAATGATGGAGTTTAAAACAGTGATTTTGAACCCTGTCCCACAGTTCAGAGTGATTGTGCTTTTTTATTTCCTTTCTTCTTCCATCCTGCTGAGAAAACCGCCCAACTCCAAGCTTTATTATTAAGTGGAAGAGGATGACAAGAAGACAAACAAACATCAGTTAGTTCTTGGGGGCACGCTTTCCTGATGCTTGACCTTTTGGACTTCCAACATCTTCTTGTCCATTTACATGCATTACAGTTTTTCCAATTACCAGTGAATTAAATTTGGAATTGTGGTATTTGGAAATGTCAAGCAGAATCAATAGAAAAGCACTTGGGGCCCAATCTTAGTAGACTCAGCACATTTTAAAGCATATTTGAAATGTCCCTGCTGATAAATCTCAGAGGACCACATGTAGATTATGAATTGAGGTGCTGCTGTTTGGGTACCGAAGCTCTCTGTGGCTTGCCAGGTGGGCTGTGGTGTGTCAGACACATCAATCTCTCCCTGGAGAAGACCTTAGAAATCAGGAGCTCTGAAAGGCATTTCTGCTGATGACAGCGACATGGGAGGATGAGGACGGTGGGATGGAGCAGGCACACGTGAACGAGCTGGGAGAAGTATTGCCATGTGGTTATTGCTGTTCCTTAAATCTCTGCACTCCACAAGGAGATGCTCCTGTATCCTTATCCCTTTGCCTGGAAGGAAATTTCTTTTGTAGGCTTGCTTTGAAAGCTTTTCAAAACTTCACTGTGTGGGGGGAAAATATTTACGAACATACATGATTTCACTTCCTCCTCCCATGCTCTTTGGAGACCTCATGCTGGCTCCTGAGGAGAACAGGAGAGAACAAATGATTATGTTTTAAATGTCATTTCAGAATTCGCTGCATATTTTACTTAGTGATTTGTGGCATCTGGTCAAAATCTGCCCTCTGTTTGATTTTTAGCAGTGTAGTTGGAAATATCTTAATCTTGTAATTAAACTCTTAATATTTTCCATCACTGAGGCTGCAAAGTTTGGGGGCTGAGGCAACCTTCTCAGTAGCTTATCTGCACAGTGCTTAGCCCACAAGGGTCCATTTTTCATGCCAGAGAGTAGTCATTGCTGTTCCAAGCCAAATAAATGGTCTGCTTAATGCTTTTATAAATGCACACCTCAAATTTAAGAAAAAAAATAATCTCTATAACTATATGCTTGTTTGAAAACTCGTGGTCTGGGGGTGAAATAAAACCTCTCCTCTATGGAAATCCTATACGGAGCAAGGCATTTTCTTGGTGTAGTGGTGGAAAAGAAGCCAGGAGGTGTCTCCAGAAGAGCAGGATGGATGGAGGAGCAGTCGGCATTCTCCTGCTACGCTCGTGGCAGAGGTCCTGTGCGAGGTGGCATCCGTGGGGACAGTCACACATGGATAGACAGCAGCGCAGCATCCCGGGACGTTTGGCCGGGCGGTCTGCAGCTTCACGTGTTCTCCTCCACCCCGCGCCATGTGCTGGAAGGCAGTCGGTGGCGGTGCCCTTTTTGGATGAGTAACTTTCTGTTTATCAAGGCTGACTTGATTTTGGTTTTATCCTCTTGGGTGTAGCGGAGGATTGTGTATCTGTAAAAAAAAAAAAAAAAAATTGGGCCTTTTTTGTGTGTTATTACTAATCCAGTTTGAGCTCTGCTGTCCAAATTGCCTCGTTTGTGACCCAAAGTGCATTTAAACATGAACTGCAGAAGCACCACGGCATTAAATGCTTTTGATTGATCTCCCTGATGGTTTTATTAAAGAACTAAAACCTTTTTTTGGGGAGACAGATACAGTTAGTGATGCGAAGGGAGAAATCTAATTACATTTTGGCTTTGTCCTTAACTGAAATGCTACAAAATAGGCTTTTTCTAATGGATAACTAAAATGATCTCTTCTTTAAATAAAATATAGAAATGACCAGCTGAGTTCAAGTCAAAAATGCACTGCTTCCAAAAATTGATTAACTGCTGGCAACGTTTCTGTCCTGCCGCACACCAGTCCAGCCGGTGACCTGGCCAAACCTCCTTGGATCACTCTGCCTGGCCAGAGGAATGATTTACTAAACCTTTTCCTGAGGGATCCTCCCCTTTGGGCCAAGAGATTAATCTCATCAGCTCTGTGTGTGTGTGTGTGTACACTCAGTATTTCACTAAATTGAATAACGCTGTCATCTCACTCAGCTCCGTCTTCTCTAAACAGGAATCTGCCTAGTTTTATGGATTCGTAAGGAGCTGGGATGCTGCATGTCCTTCTCCGGATCCTTCTTCTGTCCACCCTACTCCACTTAAAATACCAAGGAAATTATTCAGAAGAGTTAAACCTTTATTGCATCCTTTCCCCGAGCTGGTAATAATGACTCTTAAAACATGCTCCCTATATTTTACAAAACGGGTTTTACTAGCATTTTGGGGGAAAATTGTAATAAAGCTCTAATTCTTTTGAATAATTTCCTTGTTATCTTTTACTGAGTTAAGCCCAAGTTAAAAAAGAGATATGGGGGGGGGGGGGGGGGTGTTGCTACACAGATGTCCGTGGACGCTGTGAAGTGTGAGTCATGGTGTGAATATAGAAGCCCTGAGTTGTCATCCCTGGTGAGCAGGGAGGATGTATTTCTTAATATTAAAGTTCCTTTTTTAATTTTAAAAGAAAATGACTTAAAGCCTCCTGTCCTTTTGAGACTGGTTGTCAATGGCATCATTGCAGGTTACCATGGCAATATATGCTGAGATAATAGATT
Source organism: Nipponia nippon (assembly GCF_047370975.1). Classification (NCBI taxonomy): domain Eukaryota; kingdom Metazoa; phylum Chordata; class Aves; order Pelecaniformes; family Threskiornithidae; genus Nipponia; species Nipponia nippon. Next base: position 160,892,669 of record NW_028262290.1, read on the forward strand.
AACAGCCATTGATTGACTAGAAAACTTAGAGCTCTTTTATCGTGGGATATGCCAAATGTATTGACAGAAAACAAAATTCAAAGTAATATCCTCCCTTGGCATTACACCACTGCTGTTCTCGGTGCTGCATGGGCCCAATTTTACCTCATCTGGCTTAAGAACGAAAACATTTTGAAATAGTCGGTGCTTTACCAGGTTTTTTAATAAGCCAGGGCACTGCCCATCCCTGCATCCAGTTGGCTGGAAGGGGCAAGCCCTGGGTATTTGATGGCTCCGTGCGCTGGCCATGGGGGTCCCCAAAGGTGGGGTGATGTTTTGTCTTGAGAAAGGGGGTCATTTCTGTTACGTGGGGCTCGTTTCTGTTACGTGGGGTTCCGCTGTTTCAAGGCATTTGTGAAAGAACAGGGGATGCAAGCAACGAGTCTTTAAATCCTCATGTACAGTTACGTACTTAACCACAGATGTCATCGCTAGTTTGATGCTTTGCCTAAAAACGTATTTAAACCCTATTATTTAAGTACAGCAGGAATGAAATCACTCCGCTTGGGGAATAAATGCTGGAGCAACACTTACTAATTGCAGATTCATTATCGGCTCTGTAGAGATGCAACTGGGTGGTCTCTCTAGAGCAACATTTTCCGAACTTTCCCAGTTGCAAGCCTTCCTCTGGCTTGATTTTGGGATCCAAAATGTTAGCAATAACTTCTGAATTTGTTTAATTTGCAGTCCTGCACATAACTTCTGGGCAGGTGCCTGGGAGAGGGAGAGCTGGGGGGCAGCAGCCCTCTTTCCCTGCCTTTTTCTCCCCACCAGTGCCTCCCAGTGTGCTCTACACGTGGTTAGATCGTGGTCCCCCCACTGAATGTTGTGCCAAAATTCAGCCTGGGATTTGGAGGCGGCTGGTTTAGCATCCCTGCAGGCACTGAGCAATGGGAAGGGGCGGGCGGGAGCTGATGCTGAAGTGGCTCATCCCAGCAGATGCTGCGCTGCAAGGTGAGCGCCCAGCAGCCTCTTCTTTCCCGGCTCTGCTGAACCATGCCGTGGTTTGAGGGATAGCTCTTGAAAACAAACCCAAACCTCAAACAAAGGGCCCGACTTTCATAATCACACATGCAAGAATGCATCCGCAGTTGCTTAATTGCTACGTGCAATTACCCTCCAAATTAGAGGGCAATTACCCCAATTCAGTGTACAATCTCTGTCATTTTATATTATAAAATTACATGTACAAATAGCTATATAGGGACATAACTAAGTGTTTGCAAATAACTTCAGTTGCATACACAGTTTCATGTATAAAGCCCGGTGGTTTTGACAGTTAGGCAAACAGACTGTCTGGTAAATCACTCAGTGTTTATGCAGACTATTTTGACACATCCCATCTTTTCATATATACTTTCATTTTAGGTTTTAAAAAGGGGACAGGCAGAGATAAAGAGCTGAGATTTATAGCAGCCTTCAGCCTTGGGGAAGATATTCCCTATGTATCTAATTATGAGTTAGGAGCCCAGCAACTGCTAACACCTAGACCTGGAGTTGCTACACTGGATCTTGGCTATAATTTAGCAGCTGTTGGATAATGACACAGCCTCAGTGATCTGTCAGCAGCTCCAAATTAGGAGAGCAGAGTTTAGTCGCAGATCAGCAGCAAGGTCCCATGCCTCAGCAGGCTGAAGTCCTTCAGTTCAAGAGGACCCTTTTTAATGAGCTCCCTCTGTGCCTCGCAACTCCCAAGTAGAGGAGAGAGGTCTTCCCATGTCGCACGGTGTTTCGACTGCTCTTCCCATCATTACGTGCCTCAGATAGGTGCTGGGGGTCTTGCTTGGCAAAATCCTAGTGATGCTTCAGTCATCTGGAGCAGAAAATTGACCCAAGGGAATTGGCATAATGATAGTTTCTCAGGACTGAGGTCAAAAAGTTGACTTCCACCCCAAAAAAATGGGTGGTGGTGGGTAGCTTCCCTTCATGATGTGTTGGGAGTTTTTTGGGCTTGGTGGTGTTTTGTGTAAAGGTATTTGTGTGTGGCTTTTGTTCGAGGAAGGTGTTGGGAGAAGCCACTCTGCGTCATCCCCAAAGTGCTGGGTGGATGCAGCGGGATGCCAGAAACCCATCTGCTCCTGCAAAGCCTAATTCTTCCTTAGACAACTTAGATTTCAAACAGGACTTCAGACTTTATTCCTTAAATGACTATTTGTGGATCATGGCATTAAAATGTTTATTGTTTTTGCCTGCCTGCGAACACGAGGTTCTTTTCCGTGGAGAGAACTGGGGCTGATAGCAGGCTGTGCTGCTGGAGATGCCATGCTCCTGCCCAATGGTGTGCTCCTGGTTTGCTTGCTCGCGTTTTCTGCAAAGCGCTGCCGATGCAGCGAGGCGGTTCTGCCTGTGGTAGTTTCTACAGACATGGTTGAAACATCTCCCCTGCAAAATGCATACATGTGGCAGGGGCGAGCAGATCCCATCTGTGTTTGTACCTCTTGCCTGTACCTAATGGGAATCCTTGCTGGGTAGGAAACAGCTTTTCTTCCAACTTCTATTTTGTGGCTGGCGGAGTTGGGTTAGGTGGGAGGGGAACGAGGCCCCAGTGAATTAAACCAAGTTCCGACGGCAATCTTCCAACACTTGCTTAGCAAATGTTTTATATCTTGTTACACCCAAGCCCTGTTGACTTTCTGCCAAAAGCTAAGCATGGGTGTCCTTACCAGGCAATGCCACCAAATGAAGGAGGTCAGGACCTTTCCTACCACGTGCCAATGCTGGCATGAGGGACATGGCAAGAGCATCGTGGGGAGGGAAGGGCAGGACTGGGGGGACACAGCCCCTTTAGTCCATCTCAAGCTGTGGTTTGCAACTGCACCCAAAGGCTTTTGTTTCAGGAAAAGCTTTTTGTTGCCAAAATTAATCCTGTCCCTTCCCTCAGCTGCTCAGGTTTGGTTCAACACCTCCCTTGAGCCACGTCGTGCTGCTGTGAGTTGAGGGGAGTCAACTCAAGTCCAACCCCACCCTAGTTGCGGTAATGCATCAGCTGCGTCCGGTGGAAGGAGACAAGCGCTTCCTGCATCCATTTTGGTGCAATACCCTCTGATTTTTGAAAAGAGAAGCAGAACATGGTTGAATTGTGCCTCTCCCACCTGTGTTGCTCTGCAGAAGTGTCCAGCTCAATGTTTCTTACAGGCCTCTGTTGGCTGTGGGGGAATGGGCACCTCCATACCCATTGCCCAAGGGGGAAAGAAGAGGCAGGAAAAACTACGTGGCTTCCTGGAGATGCGGGAGCAGAGCTCAGATTTCTTCCTCTTAGTCCCTCAAAGGGACAAACCCCTGTTTCAATTCCCCCTTCCTCCATTCAGTTGAGGGTTTTAATGCAGTGAGTGCAGATAAGGCAGTTAGCTACAAACTTTGGTCTCTGCATGATCCATTACAGAGCAAGGTGTGAGTGCTTCTTGATGAGCTAACGCAGCAGGTAAATTAACACCCAGTTCTGGAGCCATTCCTCTTCCTGCTGAGACCATCTTGGGCACAAACAAAAGGGTTTCTTGCGGTCCTGAGCACCCAGCAGGATGAGGATCCTTACCAAACGGCTTTTTAAAAAGATCTGAAAGCAGGTAGCAAACACGCAGGTTTTTAAGGCGTCTCCTTAATGCAAGCATCCTTAGGAGCTGTTTTAAGGAAAACATGCATGTATTTAGTCATCCAAAACTTTGTACATGCTTTTATTCAATTCATCTAAACTTTGACAGCAGGGGAAAAACTGCGAAAGGCCTTTTTCCTGGCGCGGTTGCTGTTTGCTGAGTTGAGTTTGCATGTTTGCAAGCAGATCTTAGTCTTCAGCCGAAACTTGTTCCAGAAAAGACAACTGTCTTGGGGGAAGGGAGCCTGGGCTCAGCACAGGATTTAGCAGACTCGGTTTGCTGGTCCCAGAGCCGATACAGCTCCTGCTTCACATCTTTTTAACATTCCCTTTTCAAAGCACAGTGGAAACATCAAATCTCACTGCAGCTTTGTGCATTGCATTGGCCCTCCTTGCAGGTAGAGAAAACAGAGGCTACGCAATATTGCTCGAGGTTATAGACGGAGGTGGCTAAGCCAGGATTAGATTTTGGGGCTGTTTCACAGGCCAACGGTTCATTAAACCTTCCTGCTTTCTGGGAGATGGGGTTGGGGAGGGAGAGGAAATTTCCATCCAGGGATTCATTTTGGGATGATGGAAATGATATTACAAAATGTATTTCAAGGACTGGAACAGAAGGCAATAGTGAATATTAGCTATCAGGTATCAGCTGGAAGCCATGTGTGGTATTACAATGAAGCTAAGATATTTAGTTATTCCTTTATAAAAAGATATCACCCTCCCTGCACACAAGACAATGCTCCTTCGCTTTCCTGCTGATTTAACCAGTATTTAGCAAAAATGCTTAATCTGCCCTAACAAAGCGTGGTGTAAGTATCAAGAGAACAAATATCAGGGCTTTAACAGGGAGTGTCAATATTGACACTGTTCTGTGTTGAGGGATATTGGTAGGTTGTTTTTATTATAGTAAGCAACTTGTCAGAGGAAAACTCAGATGGAGCTTTGCAAGTGCCGATAAAATCTGCAGGTGCTATTGAAATTGAGCTCTTGTTCGTGTGTGCTTTGAATATAATTTCCAGTTTCAGAAGTCAGCTTTATGACTTTCTCATACCCCTCCTCCCTTGCAGTCTCTCCCACGATGCAGATTAAACATTCTTCCCAAAAAAGAGTTATTGAAGGATTGAACACCTCTTCAACTTGCAAAGACATCTTCCTAGTCTGATTAGTTTGCTCTGTACCATGAAAATTACCCATCGCTGAGGCCAGGTGTTGGTATCAGGAGCAGGCTGGACACATCACCCCTAGCTTGTGCAGAAACTATGGTTTCTTCTGTAACCTTCTTGCAGTTCCACTTCTGGTCCGTGCCAGGTCATCTGTACTCCTTGCTTGAGGACTGTTGGCATCAGAAGGTTGATTCCCTACAACAGAATAGGCTACATTCAATAGCTTGAATGCAATCTCTAGCTCAAGTGCCACCTCTAAAGGGCTCTCCGTGCACTGCAAAATGGGAGGTGAATCCTGCCACCAGGTAACAGCTTGGAGACTTGGCAACTTGAGGAGTTGCAGGCTGTGGAAAGGCAGGTCAGGCTCCCCACAGCATCCTGCGCACTTGGGACAAGTCGTTTAATCTTGGTGTGTTGGATCTTCAGTTGGGAGTAATACTCCTTTCTCTGACTGGGTGTTGTGAAGGTACTTACATGAGTAGTGGATGGGTGTTCAGGTATGGAAATGATGAAGCTACAGAAGCTATCCGGGGCCTGGAGCTGGTGCCTGTGCCCAGACTGGGTGTTTTCTCTGCCAGCCGTAAGCCACTTGCTGCTCAGTGTCTTATGAAGACTGAATTGCATCACCTTGTAGATGTGCATCACCTTTCAGAAGTGGTTGGTTTGCCATGTTGAGTGGGAGTCACAGGCTGGGTTGCATTTAGATCGTCCAGATATGGCCCTGGCTGCCTTAATCTCAGCATTAAAGATTGCACAGCCTTTGGAGAAGATGATAGACTCATGAAAGCACTGCAAAATTTTCCAGCCAGAAACTTAGTTCTGTGCTTTGCAAAGGTCTGGCTATTCTGGGAGTGCAGCACTTTCATTTCACCATCCTGCGGGACCCATTTGTGTTTTCTACCCAGTTGTCAACACATTTTATTGGGATACCTACATTTTCCATGATTGCAATCCATCAAAATAAAGGCCAGGTCTGACCTTGCCTTAGGTTGGGTAATCCCAAAGAGAGATGCCTGCAGGGCATCTCAGGATTTACGAAATCACAAGCTTCATGGTACCTTTTCTGGTTGTCTGCTTACGTGTCATGTGTTTGTTTCGTTCTTCTTCCCATTTTAAACTAATCCTTAAAATGCCACAAAGCAGAATATTTTCAAATGAAGAGAGGATTTCTGAGGCTTAGGACAAAACAAGTCACCTGCAGATATCGGTGTTCCCTTGCTTGAATCCATTTTTAATGGATGCATCTGTAATTGTGTTTCAGTTCTGTGCCGTGGTGGCTATGGGGGAATTGTTTCACTTGGGGCAGTAGCAATTTCTCGGTCCTTTGCTACAAGGCTCTAAAGGGGGAAAGACCCACAGGCTCCGGACACTCCTTTGTTTGTGGTGGCCAAACGTCCGTTTGGGGTGGCCAGAGTTCTTTGGGGAACAGAGTCGCTTTATGCTGAAGGTCTTGCTTGGGTGGAGAGGCAGCGTGAGCTGTGTCAATCACAGCTAAAAACATGGTATTTATCATATGGAGACTTATCCAAATAAGCCTGAACTGGGATCTAGGTGAGGAATAGGCACTGGTCTGGCCCTCCTCTGCAGGATGAATATTCTCTATTTTCAGTTACATCCCAGCCACGTAAGAAACCATTTATTTTTAGGTGGTGTTTCCCAAAACAGTGGTGGAGAGGGAGGGTAACTCCTTTGTGTGACATCGCAGCAAGCAGCAAGTAGCACCCTGGGAGGCTGTCTTTCCTAAACAGGGTTTCTGTGGTTAGAAGGTACCGGGTATGGGTTGCCTTGTACATGCCCCTGTTAGGGTCCTGTGGTTGAAGCACTAGCCAGAGGAGACCTGGGGGGGTCTGAGCTGGGCTCTTGACTTCACCATGAGCTCCTGTTGCAATCCTAGGCAAACCTGGCCTCTCTGTTCCTCGCCTCATACCAGCAAAGGAGAATAACCCTCCACACCATGCTGAAGCTCACATCGAGGAGGGAGGGAAATGTATGCATCACCTAAAGCAAAGACACATGGAGATGCATCTCCTGGGATCTGTTTCTGATTTTGCTTGAACCTACTTGGGGTTTGAATTTTGCTTCAGGACCAGGCCATGGGGAGGCTGAGACAAGGGAATGCATTTACTACAACGCCAACTGGGAGTTGGAGAAGACCAACCAGAGCGGTGTGGAGCGCTGCGAGGGGGAGAAGGACAAGCGGCTCCACTGCTACGCCTCCTGGAGAAACAACTCGGGCTCCATCGAGCTGGTGAAGAAAGGCTGCTGGTTAGATGACTTCAACTGTTATGACAGGTAATAGCCTAACTATTTTTTCTGAATACAGGTTTAATTGTTCCTCCAAGTGCAAAGGCTCATGATTTTTTCATCGAGGAAAAGAAAGCAAGTCCAAGTCAATTGGCCCATTCATCCCCTGTAATTACTTCTGTAGCTAATGTGGCTCTCAGAATTGTCACTTATTGCCTTGACTTTCTAAATAGAAGCTGCAAAAGGCACTTTTAGGGTTTTTTGTTGTGGGTTTTTTCTTTTCCTTAGCAAAGCTTTGATAATTCTGGCATGAGTTGAAAAACGTGTCCTGTACCATCAAATGAAGAACAATATGTTCTTCCAAGAGCATTTGGCGATACAAAGGAAAACTTGGAATCATTTGGAGCTCTCTAGAAAAGCACAGATATCTGGGGGTGGTTAGAGGTTGAGATATTCTGGCGTTTGTGATGTTGCAAAAAGTTTCGCTGTTCTTTGGCTGAGTTAAGAGATAAGCCAGGAGAAGGATTGGGGCAGCAAAAGCAATACCTGTGTTTGTGTGTGGCTGCCTGTAGCGAGCTGAAAAGGAGCGAGGTTTTGTAGTACGAAGGCTCCAGCCTCATTAAATAGCTGAGAAAATAAACTAGTCTTTTCTCATTTCCCTTGATGCAATTCTACAGAGGGGAAGGGAATTACAGCTGAAGAAAATAGCCCTCTGAAGTTTCAGAGTTTAAAAGGACAATGCTCAGTAGCTGTGGACTCACTCAGGGTTTCTGTTAAAAAACCCCCAGTGACCAACCAACCAACCAACCCAAACCCATCCCTTTCAGTGAGGATTAACAGAACATACACTTCATGGATTTCCCTTGCTGTAACACCAGTCTGGGTTGATCTCACCTTTGTGCAATTCCCAGCTGCGCACCTTTGTAGCTTCTCATTCGAAAAGTTTTAGGACATCAGATCCTAAGCTGTGGGGCTTAAGCTGGGACTAGATTTGTCCCATGGCTGGAGAGTTTTCTCCCTTTGGTGCTGTACACTATCCCTGCTTTTGTGCCCGTTGTCTTAGCTTATCCCCGCTGTGAGTCGTTCCTCATCTTCCTTCTATTATTAGCGACGGGGTTACTTTCCCACCACACCTATTCCCTTGCCAGTTGCATAGCCAAGCTCTATATATAGTTAAATTTTTATTCTTTCCCGATAAATCAATCCGCCTTGGCCCATTAGTCATCTTAATGCTGATCCTTCTGAGAACAGAAGGTCACTCTAGTTTCCTACTTCCAAGCAGAAGTGTTTACTGTAAACAGATTTCTCCTTTCAGTGCCTGCTCTCGTATACAGTGACACTTGTATTGTCACTGAGTGTCTCTGTGCAGGGATGTAGTGGTTCTTAAACTTTGTCATAATGTGTTGCTCTGTTACAACAGTAAAAAGTTTCCAGGGCTCCTCACAAGCCTTTTTGCAGCCCCGGGGTTGAGCATCCATTATCCTGCAGCCTGATTTCTTCAAAGCTGCAGTTCCAGGGCAAAGCTAAAAGATCTTCTGAGAATTAACAAACAGTACAAGTGTTGAAAGCAACATTTGAAATAAAGGTTAGCTTTAATTAAATAAAGGCTGTTTAAATGGAGCCTTTTTTTTTACCCCTTCCCTTGAGTGCCCTCGCAGTCTTTCATACAGGTAATGTTGCATCCCAAGATGGCAAAAATGGCTAAAAAGATGATTTTTCGATCGATGGTGCTGTGCTGATGCCCTTTCTGTCTCTGTCTTCAGCACCTTTGGATGCCGAGCTCCTGGGTGCAGCCTCGGGAGATGCACCTGTACCTGTATCTGCTGTATCTGCAAGTGTCCCCTGGATGCAGGGCAGGCTGCAGCTCCTCTCCTAGCGCAGGCAGCACGTGCTGCTCTGTGCCCAGCGCTGCCTCCTTGTCGCTGGAAGGTGAAAAATTCAGGAGTGCAAGGGTTGGGATGTTGAGGGTGATGGCTCCTTACTCTGTTCTTTATCTTAAGGAAACAAGAATGTGGCACATGTACATTTAAGGCTATAGGAAAAAGGTAGTGTTTAAAAATCGACTTGTGTGCTCTTCATTTATTTACACAGCCCCACCGGAGAGGTCGTGTTCACGTTCCCTTGCAGAGCACGGGAACCACTACGAAACGTGCCCTCGCTGCCATAGAAAAATGTGTCATTCTCTCCCACTGTCTCATTTGTAATTTTTGCTAAGTATAACATGTCATATGTACCTGGATGGCTGCCCTGAGCGCACACCAACTCAAAGACAGGGATAATGAATTGCAGATGTGGAGCAGGCTGTTTTCCCTCATTAGCTTGATTTCTTAACCAACAGATTTAGCAAAGGATGTGTTTTCTGTTGAAGACTCCAATACTGATGCTGTTAAATCCAAATGGCTTGTTATCTGATTTCACGAAAAAACATTTGGAAACATTGCTTAACTTGTTGAAACATCTTTGTTCATCTGAATAAGTCAAATAGCTGCTTTTTTTCTTTGAAGTTTAAAAAAATAAAAGCCTGAAAAACAAACCAAGTGCTTCCCAGCTGAGACCTTGCAGGAGACATTTCAGCTATAGCTGCTTTTTTTTCCCCAAAAGGAATAAAGCACCAAAAACTACCCTGTGTTATGATTGAAGAGAGCCCTTTCCGTTCTTCTCGTGGCAGTATGTCAGTGATACCACGGAAAGGGAGGCTTGGCATGGGTTCATAAATGAGTAATAATGTCAAACACATATGATTGTTTTGCTACTTCCTCCGAGTGGTCGAAGGAAGGAAGTTATGCATATAATTTAGCTGGGCTTCAGGAAATAGTTTGATACAGTTCTCTGCGGAGAGCAGCTCTGCAGCCTTAATAGCTAAAAGCAGAGGGTAATGTAGCAAAAGGTGGCAGGGAAGGGAAGCAGGCATTTAAGAAAGAGAAAGAAATGACTGCTAGAGCACTGCAAAAATACTGCACGTCTCTTGGCATTGATCTGTGGGAGAGGGAGGATGTGTGGAAGTGGAGTTGGTCTGATCCGTGGAAGTCCCTTGCACAGTGTGGAAGGAAACCTCGGTGCTGAGAAGGCTGTAGCGCTAGCTGGATGAGAGGGAAATACGAAAAATGAGAGCTGCAACCTGATTTTCTTAAAGGCTTTTGTGCAGGAATAAGTTTTTTAAAGGAGGAGGAGATGGCACTTGAAAATTAAACTTTAAAAAAGAACTAAAACCTGCAGCCTTCCTCCTGCCTGAAGCAGGACTGTTGCTGCTGCTGCCTGGTGCCCTGCTAGTGCATGTAGTGATGCTCAAGGCTGTGAGAGCAGTCTTAGCTCAGCCCTCGTCATACATGCTTTATGGCACAATCTTTAATTGCATGATCAAATGCTCCTCTCCCCTGACAGCCTGCATACAGGCTGCGGGAAAGACACTGTTCAGGGCAGGAGGCATTTCTCCATCGTTTCGCTGCTTCTCATTCAGCTAGTGGCGGCGGCTGTTACTTTATTACTCGCCACCTAATGCCTTTGGTACATACGGAAGCATTTGTTTCCTTTACGGTCTTTTCAAGGATCTTTGCTATCCACTGGGGTATTTGAGTGCCAAGCTGTTTTCTGTAAGTGGAGACTGCCGATCTGTGCAGCGCAGCAGCAGGAGAAGGCGTGTGGAGAAGACGATTCTGGGCAGGTCGGCTCCAAAGACGAGAGGCAGGAGTTGGCTGACTTTTTTTCTCTTCCCTTCATTGCCGTGTCTGTCCCTCCCTGATGCAGGCAGGAGTGTGTAGCCACAGAAGAAAACCCTCAGGTGTTTTTCTGCTGCTGCGAGGGCAACTATTGCAATGAGAAATTTACCCATTTGCCTGAAGTCACCGGCCCAGAAGGTGAGTGACTGGGTGGATGGGGAGTTGGGGTCTCTTCCTCTAGACCCAGTTTGTGATGACTTCGAGCTGTTGGATGTTGAGCAAAAAAATACATCCGACAGGACACAAAGTACCATCTTGGTTACAAAGTCCAGAAATCCTTCTGCTGGGATTCTTCAAGAATAGCTTTTTAATGTTGTTTCACTCTGTGAGTAAAGGCTGTTGTACCAACACCTTGTATACCATCAGCAGGGATTAGATTTTCTTTAGCAGGCTCTTTCAAAACAAAATCCCACACAAGGGGAAGAGGGTGATGTGATTTATGCAATATGGGTCAACTCAAACTCTTTAAAAGGTATTTGACACCTTCTTCATTAATTTTCATAGATCGTAGGTCTCCAGATATCTTGGGCACCAAGGATTTTTGTATTTGATTGGTCTTTTCTTGGTCTGGGGATTGAAAGGGCATGGGTATGCGTGTCAGTTTTCAGTTTGTGGATATACTTCAAGGAGGAAAAGTAATAGCAAGTCCTTCTTCAGAGGCTAATAGAAAAATGATGATTCTTTTAGCTGTAGGCTTGCTAAAGTATCATTCAATAAAAATTATTAAAGCAGGTGGATCTTTTCCTTAGGATGGTTTCTTATGCTATCAACTACCTGCATTTACTGAGATGTTCCAGTAGACCATTGTCAGATTTTCCTGGGCTTTCCTATTAGGTTTTTAATTGTTTACATGGGTTTTATTATCTCCTGTTATTAATGTACCCGTAGCAACCTAGTAGCAAATATTCTTTCTCTCACAGTTTTTTGTTTAATTTGGCAAGTCTTGCTATTTTTTCCTTCCCTGTCTCCAACATAGCAACATGGCTCCATTTAGTATTCCCATTGTTTGTGTCTCAACTGCACTGATGTAATTTGGAACAAGAACTACTGTGGGAATAGTGCATTTGATTGTGGCTCCGGCAGCATTTTACTAAAAACTGACATCTTGTCAATCACTGTAAAAGGCAAAGCAATGCTGCAAGGGATTTTGTGCTCACTTAATACATTCAGAAGGGTTAAAAGGAGGAAATTTTCTGCTTTTACGTATCCCAGCAAGAAATACCTATCTTAAATAAAGGTCAGATGGAGGCTCAGCTTGCAAAGTGTGGTTTGGACCATTGTAACTCCATTATTAATAACCATATGGAAATGAGTAAACCGCAGAGCCTTATGAATACTGTTGGATGTGATGGGACATGCCACTAAGCATTGTCAGCTTTGGAGTAGAAGGAAGGATGGTGTTTGGTTGCATCTGGACGTGTAGCTGACAGTGCTGTTGCATGCCTGAAGGGTCCTTTCCCTTGTTTACCCTGCTCTTTTCTTGCAGTTATATACGAGCCGCCGCCGCCAACGCCCTCCCTGCTCAACATCCTGGTGTACTCGCTGCTCCCCATTGCTGTCCTCTCCATGGCTATCCTCTTGGCCTTCTGGATGTACCGTCACCGCAAGCCTCCCTATGGGCACGTTGACATTAACGAGGTGAGGGAGTCGCTCCTCTTTATTTGGACCTTACTAAAGGCACGGAGGCTGCTCAGTATATGTTCACATCCACTTTTGCTTCACTCTTTTCAGGTGGCTGAACTTTTCTTCTCTGTCTTTTTGAAGCTGGTGGTACAGTTGGCCTCCATGGTGGTGTTAGCATCCCCTGTGAGACTGACAGGTTTAGACGGTGTTATCACCATGTCCGAGATTGCTAAGGGATAGATGGAGTTACACAGCCCTGCTTGGTGTCTGCCCTTCCCCCCAAACTCTCAAACCCATTGCCTGATTTCAGCCAGCTTTGCAGAGGAGCAGAGATCAGAGAGATGATAAAGTTCCTACCAGCTTTATGGGGCGAGAGGAGATGCTTTCCCTGTAGAAGCTCAGTTTTTATGAGCCATCAGAGAATGCATGCAGAAGGTCACCCTCATGGCCCAAAGCCATCGGGAACTGGTCCTTGCTGGCTCTGCTGTGCCCTGAGCCTTCTGGTTTCTTCTGAAGAGCTGAGCAGCTACCTCTCCCGCCCTCCTCTGCCCATTACAGCCCATACTGTGAATCTTTCCCGTCTGAAAGCAGATAGGACAGAGCTCCAACCCCACGCATCCTGCGGGGTTGCGTTGTTCTCCTGGACAAACACAGAGTTTAAGCAGATACGATCTTTATGATGCTGACAGATCTTTATGATGCTGACAGACCTGTTTACTGCCCATTGCTAGGGTTATGTGAAACACACCTAATAAAGTGCAAAACAGTGGGAGGTTTTAGGTGTAGTTGGCTGTTGGGTCACAAAGATCAAAAAGTTCCTACTTTTGGCAGGAGGTAGCCTTGAGGTCATCCGTGTTTTACAGCCCAAAATAGCTCTTGCTTTGAAAACATAGGAGAATTCAAGTTTTGCCAGAGGATGGCAGGCAGTAGTGACACACAAAGTGACACTTGGAGACATAGATTGTTATATATGTTCTACCTGCTCTACACAAATACCCTACAAAGCAAGATAGGGAGTTTCAGGCTGCTGTTGGTGCAAACAGTACATCTAAATAATTTGTATTAAATAAAATGTCACTTCTTTATGCCTCTTTCCCCATAAGCAATCCCTCCATTCCTCCTCTGCCTTTGCTTTACAGTCCAGCTTCAGCTGGCGCCAATGTTTTTCTCTCATGCAGGACCCCGGCCCGCCACCCCCTTCTCCCCTGGTTGGCCTAAAGCCTCTGCAGCTCTTGGAGATCAAGGCGAGGGGACGCTTTGGCTGCGTGTGGAAGGCTCAGCTGATGAACGACTACGTGGCAGTGAAAATCTTCCCTATTCAGGTGAGAAGGGTATTGCATTAGGTTCTCACTTGCCGGGCTTCCTCACCGGTGCTGAGATGCTCTAAGTGCCTATGGAGGTGTTTTTAAGACCATAACAAAGATGCATTTGGACTCTTCTGCTGGGGGGAAAAGTTCAAGGACCCTCCCTTCCTACACTTTTCTCTGTGTTGTCTCATTACCAAATGCTTCCTGTAGTAGTAGTTGTTGCAAGAAGGGCAAAACCAAGCACATTTTGAAATCTACAGGGTATGTGAACTTCGCTGCAAATGTCTGTGTTGTTAAAGTCCAGCGAGGCAGCGTGCAGCTGCGATGCCCAAAGTGCACACAAAGGACCAAAGCCCCGGCTTTGTGTGTCCTGCCTGGATAGATTGTAAATCCAGACCCGAACGTAGCAAACAGTTTACAGCTTACAAAGGCATGGCCCCGGAGCTGTGCAAGCTAATTGCGCTGCAGCGTTTCTGTCAGCTCACGTCTTCTGCTCTAGGAAACCTTTGAACACTGGCTTGACTCTCTAGGAATTGCAGATGGAAAGAGAAAAGCAATCAGAAGTCAAATGAAAGAAGAATGACTGAAACATCTTTGCGTTCCTCCTCTATCTCTTTCTTCGTTAATTTTTCACCCCGTATTTATTGTCACAGCGTTGCTAAAGGAGACTTGCACATCTTCTGTCCAAGCCAGCTGTGACCTACTAGTAAATATTCAATAGAGCCGAGATTAGATTTTGCAATCATCACAATTACAGCTACAATGCAGATCTGGGTGCTGTATGCACAGGCTTTATTCTTGCCAGCATTCTTAGGAAATCTTGACAAATCTTATTTCTCAGTGAGGTTGGGTTTGGATTCCTCCCCTCTCCCCACACATGTACTTTAGGAATGTCTGAGGATAATTTTGGAGAGGGGAGACTGAGAACAGCAACTTCCAGTCTTTCTTCAGCATCTACCCTTTAGGAAAACAGCCTCATTTTGAAGAGATACATCCCTTCCGAATGCCGGAGGATGATATTAAGAGGAACGTGAGGAGCTCTGACTGAACTGAAGGAGCTGTTTGCTTTCAAGGGAAGCGTGATCTTTGATGGTGCATTTCTCCCTGCTTTAGGATAAGCAATCTTGGCAGAGCGAGAGGGAGATTTTCAATACTCCTGGTATGAAGCATGAAAACCTTTTGCAATTTATCGCAGCAGAGAAAAGAGGGACAAACCTAGAGACAGAGCTCTGGCTGATCACAGCTTTCCACGACAAGGTAACGTATCGTTGCACATACATTTTGGGAAGGCAGAGAGGTGGCTGGTTGTGAAGCAGCAGGATTTGGTGTCTAGTATTCTCCCAGAAGCTCCCCTGTAATCTATCCAGTCTGTCCCTGGTGAGCCATGGCTCAGTGGTAGCGGAGAAGTGCTCCTGCTCCCCTCCTTCAAAGGCCCCTCCTTTAGCTTTCAGGGCTTTCCTACACAAACATAGGATTAATAAAGGTAGGACTTGGGGAGAGAGAGAAGCATAAAAGGCCACAGCTCACGTATGTGGTGGTCACCATCTCTTAATGTGCGTAGACGAGCACGTGGGAGCCGGGTGTCACAGACCGTTGCAGTCCCAACTCGCCCCTTGCAGATGGGCTCTGTGTTTGCTTTTGAAGCTCGGGGCATATCTCCCATTTCATGGATTGCTTTAGCTATCAAACATGACTCACACTTAAAATAAAACAAACACGCACAAATCCGGGGTTGAGCCAGCAGCATTATCCCTCTGTTTAATCCAAGGTCTACTGAGTCAATCATTGCCACAACCAGCTGATACAATGCATCACCTTCTTGCATGGAAGGCTTTCCCCTTTCTTACGTTAGATGAATTGCTCTGTTTTGAGGTGATTTTTTCCCTTCCTTACCTCCTTCTCCTTCCCTGGCCGATTAGTAGGCTCCTTTTAGACATCCAGATACTTTCTGTGCTGTCAAGGGCTGAGGACTCATGAACACTTCTGGTTTTTCTTTCTTTTTTACTTTCGCTAGTGATTATTTTCCCCCCGTTAAATCAAGGTTCAAATTTCTCAAGCACTCATTAAAACCATTTTCTAAACTGATGAGTTGGTACCTCTGTCACGGAGCAGGGTCTACGATTAAGACCGTACGATGTCCTGTTTTGCAGGGCTCTCTGACGGATTACCTGAAGGGCAATATTATCAGCTGGAATGAGCTCTGCCATGTTGCAGAAACGATGGCCCGTGGCTTGTCCTACCTTCATGAAGATGTCCCTTGGTGCAAAGGTGAAGGACACAAACCTGCTATAGCACACAGGTATGGCCTCTTTCCTTGATGCCATTCAAGTGCTGTGTTCAAATGTTCGCAACCTCTTTGAAATGATGCTGTTGAATGGAGGAGGAGATTATGCTGTTAGGAAATAAATGCTTTTTAATCCAACAAATCCTGTGCTAAGACAAGAGGTTTTTTCAACCGCATATGAAATGGTGAAGGGCAGGTAAGTGTCCTGTCTGTGAAACAGTCGATATGGTTGGTAGTGGTTTATGGCAAATGTCTGAAGGGTAGGTGCTTCCCTCTTCCATCAACTCTTCTCTTGATATGTAGTGGGAAGGGAAATCTGGTTGCTGCAGAACTGCTCTTTGAAAGGACTGTGCTTGATAAATCACATTATAATCCGCGTATTTCTAGATTTGGTCCCTATTTTTCCCTAAGCGTTTTAGACTGATAACTCCACTGCGTGTCTTCCCACAGAGCTTTTATCGTTAGGTAAGAAATGGAGAAACTGTAGAAATGCAGAAAATGGCTGCTATTTATTTTTCACCGTAGTTTTATAGTGCCCAAATCGTGCCAGGGTGCTTATGAGAAACACCAGAGCAGGCACCACGGTGCCTCTGAGACCTCTGGGCCCACGCTACACCCCACCCAGGTGGCAGCACTGTGGGGACAGGGAAATCCAGAAGGCAGTGGGTTAAGCCATCCTTATCGCAACAGTACTTGTTTTAGCCCTTCTCTGCAGTCCCACATTACTTGCCCTGGACTAAGTTATCACTACCGAACGGTTTGCTAGTGGCACGGCAGGAGGGGGGGAGTTTTCCAGAAAGGATTTACATGGGCTACACGCCGTAATCTGCGGCCGTACTCCCCCACCACCCACCGCATTTCATCTAGGAGGGACTTAAACCTCACGTCCAGCTGCAGCAATTTGTACCCGATCTAGCAGGGCCATCTTCATGGACAGCAAGATAATCCCTGGTTTTGCAAGGGTGTTCCTGCCCCCAAAACAGCCCCCCTCCCCGAACCTGAAGGTTTCTGCGAGCTGGGGGCTGTTGAAAGAGCCTGCAGCTGCCTTTGTGCTGCTCCTGGAGCTGACCCCTGTGTCCCTGACATTTGTCCCCGTGGAATAAAGGCAGTGGTTTATTCACGAAAATTCCTGAGGGTGGGGAACAGAGAAAGGCTATAGAAAGGCTTTAAAGCAACAGATCATGCTCATTAGTGTCCCCATCCATTTAGCAAATGATGAAAGATGGAGAATGCACCATTTGTGTGAATTTAGCACATACCTAGGGAAGAGGGATTTCAGGACACAGGGGATTTCCCTCGGATTACCCCACTCCTTTTAGTTTTATTTTTGTTTTCAAAGAAAACACAAATACATTTTAAATCTGGGAGGGGGGTGGTATTTTTGAGTGGCTTAACACAACGCGTGCGAAGATGCTGGAGTTGGCAGGTGGGACTCCCCGAGTCGCTGCTGGGCAGGGGCTCAGCCAGCTCCTTGCTGGCCCCCAGCACTACAAGGAGGATTAAGGTTATGGGATCGCTTGTTGGTGCGAAAGTGCCCCCACGTGGAAGCTGAAAAGAAAATCTCCGCTGTCTGAATGGAATTAACGCACCCATCATTCATAGTCTGCTCGCTCTCTAATTCCCTAGTTTGAAGCATTACATGGAGAAAGGTGTTTTCTTCTTTTCAGGCCACTTTCCTTTATCAGGGACCATTTTAGGATGGTCTAATGCATACGGTGTAAGTGGGAATTCTATTTGGCATGGCTTGGATCAGGTCTTTCTCCCTGTCCTGGATGTTTGCATTGCAGCTCACACTTGCCAGTTCAAGGTGGTTTGTGGAAGGAGGGAAAGCATGGGAAAATGGGGAAATGTGTGGAAACAAGGGGGAAAAAAGAAGCAGGAAGGGAAATCCCTGCATCACGTATCAAGATGTAGCAGTTAACTGTTGAATGCCCAAAGGGCAGTGCGGGTGAACAACAGCAGCAAATGCCCATGCAATAATTCTGGTTTACATCTCGCTTCACTTTGGAAACATATTGTTCAGGCAGACTGTCTAATAATTTCTGTGTGGTCCACTGTTTTGTAAAAATCTCATGCGTGATCTCTACCATCCTGGAGGGCATAATCCCCTAATGCTGACCGAGCGAAGGAGTTTATCTCTGTCATTAGATGATGGCTGTTTTCTAAGCCTGTGGGGAAACTGCTAGAGCATGGAAGCAGTCAGTCTCTAAGATGACAGGTATTAGGTAAATGGTGGTTTTCTGTGTAACGGTGGGGTACAAATGTTTTGCAGGCTCTGCAAAACTGTACTGTGTCCCTAGAAACCCCGTGTGTCCCCTTGAGGTGATGGAGGCTGGTTTCTGCTGGGGTTCCTTGGCTGTGTGATGCTCTCCAACTTCACACCCACTTCCCCTGTCTTAATCCTCCAGCCAGAAATGCCCATCATGCTGTGTTTAGTTTAAAAAGGAAAAATCCTTTCTTCTGATTTTTTAAGCTCAGAATCAGGAGCTGGGTGGTACAGGATGATTTTTGCTCGCGGTGCTTTGCGCTGGTGCTCTGGCACCCAAGGCCGCAGTGAGCAGCCCTTCTCTATGGTCCAGCAGTTTCTCTCTTCCCAAAGAATTTTGACAGGTCTCTCTACTGCGGAACAATTGTATCTGCCCTCATTAATTATTTTGTGCAGGCCTGCAATGTCCTGCAATCAGCAGGGTCACTGAGTGAATTGATGATAGGGAAATTATAATGCTGAGCATACAGGACAATTGCCATCTGCTGTCTAAGGTCTGTAATTTAATTACATTGCCAAACATTCCTTTTCAGATGAAAATGCGGGAAGCCCAGGGAACAGGGCTCGACTGGTTAGGCATCTCGACCCTCCTCCACCTCGCCTTTCCAGCCCCTGCAGATTTACCTGAGCTGCCCTGAAACAATCCCGCTGTGGCACAGGACTGACACAAATGTCCCCTTAAAGCCACCTTCGAGCACAGACCCACCATCTCTACCGCAGATGCTTACGCCTGCCCGTCCGCCGCCCGGCCCCATCCCGACAGCTCATCTGAGTGTGGGCTCACCCCCTCCCCTGCTTGCTTTCCAACCCTCCAAATTCTCCAGGGAAGATCGGCCCAGCAATTAAAACATAAGTGTAATAGATGACTACGGCAAAAGTCTGTTGAAGTGTGTAGTCGGGGTGAACAGAGTCCCACCAGCATCTGCCAATTTCCAGAAAGATCTAATTTTTCAGATAGGAACAAACATCCTTGCTAGGATAAATAGCAAATTCACCTCCTTAACCTGTCTTGCGTTTGCTGTTGGGAGTGAGCAATGTAAGGAGCAAGCAATGTAAGAAGCGCCCAGAGGTGAGGATCTACAGCTGGTGCTCAGAGCAAGAAGTGGTGCCTTACGGTGCCTGCTCTAATTAAAACACCCCCTTCATATCACTCCTTGCTTTTATTTTGAGATTAATTCTCTGTAGACTTCGGCTGGCTCTGTGCCGGGCAGCAGAGGGCTGCTTGGTTGTCTTGTAGGGACACAGGCAGCGAGGAGCAGCCGAATTTGCCAGCGCCGGCTGTGCCGGGGAAGGAAGGAAGGAGCTGATTTACTGGGGGCTGCTGGGCCTATAGACTTCAAATGTGTTGCAATGTGATTTAGACACATGCCTTAATAAACCCTTCCCAAACTTGCTTCTTGGCTTGTCCGTAGGGACTTCAAGAGTAAAAATGTCTTGCTGAAGAATGACTTGACGGCAGTGCTAGCCGATTTTGGACTAGCTGTACGGTTTGAACCTGGAAAACCTCCAGGGGACACTCATGGACAGGTAATCATTATCTTTAACAATAACATTTTAAAGAGTTGGGCTTGCCATAGCTCCTTGGGAGCGGGGGGTAGTTTGTATAGGTGTGTTTAATTCTCTTCAAGATAGGTATTTTCCATAAAAGCTTGTGCTCAGACATAAATTGCAGGAGCTGCTTTGATCTGGGTGAGCGGGGAGAGCGCTCGGACCCTCCTGACCGCTGTGCAGGTGGAGTCCCCCCAGCCCCGGGGGGCAGGCGGCTTCTTCCTTCAAACACGCGACTTGCTGACTCTTTATTGTCTTGGTATTAAATATTAATACTCCTAAAATTATTCATTTATTTTTAAGAATTCAGCCAGGCTGGCTGCTTGGGTGACCTTTAGCAATGGCAGATCTTGTGAGCTGGCTGTGCGCTGCGTAAACAATTTATTATGTTTTTATGGGTTCTTAATTTTCTGCCTTTGCGTTGTGGCGAGCGGCCCCTCGTTCTGCTCTCGTGCCGGGGCACAGCAAGGCCAGCATCCCCTCCATGTGCCTCTGGGGATTTTTGAATGCCCGTCTGCAATGCAGGCTCCCTCTTTACCTTTATCTCAGAAGGAGCAAACACTTTTCTGGGTTAGCCCCCCCCCCCCGAGCTTTCCTCATTTTTGCCCCTTTTTGGGGGCTTTTCCAGTATTTTCCATGCCTGTTCACATCCTGGCTTCCCCCTGTCCCCACTGCCTCAGGTAACAGCAAGAATAGATGAGAATTTCCTAAAGGAAAATGTTAAAGGCATTTCAATTCCCATGTTAAAAAGGTGGGGTTTTTTCCTTGCTCTGCTCTCCACTCTCCTACATTATGGGCTATAATTCCGCCACGTGTATAACCACAACCACATGAGGAGCTCAGTATGGCTCTGCCTGGACTAAACACAACAAGACAAGCACTGTAATGAGGACTGAATCCCCTCAAAGCGAGAGGGGATCTTTTCCGAACAGATCACAGCAAGCCAGGGCAGGGTAGACTTTGAAGGTTCATGCTTTACTACTCCTGTGGTTGCAGGAGACTTGTTTTATCCAGGGCTGTCAAACCAACACCTTTTCCTACCATTCCAGGATATATCAATTTCACTCTTCTCTTTTTTTTTTTTTAATATATTTAATTTTTTTTTCAGTGAAAGGGGATTGAACTCACAACGACTGTGATAACCAAGCCTGACTTGACCTCAGGGTGTTTTGTGTGTCTCCAAAGACAGCATTTTCTCCTGCAGCCTGTGCTGCTGGAGCAAGATGCGGTGGGACGCAGAGAAGGCAGGATTTCATCCGTACTCACCGTGCCGCGCTGCATTTAAATTAGACCTGTAGCGTACGCTGAACGAATATCACACACGTAGCCGTGCACTTTGGCGTTTTCCTTCAGGTAGCTTATCTAGACTCGAGTCCTCTTAATGAGAATCAGTGTCAGAAAAAACCAGCCCCCTTTTGCTTGTTTTTCGAGTGAGGTGCAACTTTAGCAGAAGTAGCCTTAAGGCTAATGAAACCAGCTGTCATTCATCTCTAACCAGCGGAGGCTGACGGCCCCAACTGGAATGTAACTCGAGTTGTGTTTTTTCTCTGTAGGTGGGAACAAGGAGGTATATGGCTCCCGAAGTGTTAGAGGGAGCAATCAACTTCCAACGAGACGCCTTCCTGAGAATAGACATGTATGCAATGGGACTGGTGTTGTGGGAGCTAGTCTCCAGATGTAGAGCAGTTGATGGTAAGAATAAAGATCATTTCTTCCCTGGGGAGGGCTCTGTTTCAGCGTGGTTTAGTGGTCCAGAGAATGGGCCTGGCTTTGTTTAAAAAAAAAATAATCAGTGGTGTATTTTTATTAAGCAGCTAACCTGTTTTTCACTTGCTTGTTTTTTAACGTAAGCTGTCATTCTCTGTAGATAATAACCTTTGTAGTGTTCAAGTCTCAAAGTGCTTTTAACTACACCGGTTACATTGCAAATTGGCTGAGAACTCAAGAGGGAGGAGGAGTAGGTGATTCCTCCATCAGTGGTGGGTGTCCTTTAGTCCTGAGCCTGCCCTGTGCTGCTCTCCATGACACTCTGCATTCCTGCCTGGGACCTCTCTGGGCTTTGAGCTCCAGAGAGGAGCCACGCTCAGCTCCAAGCCAGAGCTGTCACACCTCGCTTCTGCAGGACAGTGTGGTAGCCTGGATGGGATGCCCAGAAGTCAAGCACCTTGGTGAAATAGCAGGAACACAGGGCTGGAAGGATCTTCGTGGGTCAGCAAGCCCATTTCCCTGCTATCATAAGTCATTAGATATTAATCTTTGACTTCAAGCCCTCTCTCAGCAGTGGGCTGAGTTTGTTGTTCCATCTACAGCTTAGGAGGGTCTCACTTTCTCCTGAATGATCCAAAAGAATGAACTTTCATGGTGTCTCCTTTCTCAAGTTTTTTATCCTAAAATGATGCTGCAAAATGGGGCATCTTTTTGGTCCAAATAGCACATCTGCCCTTTGGTGACACCCTCGCCATTTGCAGGACCTTGGCCCTGGTCAGGGAAGCAATCATTTCACTGTAGTAGTTCCAAGGGTGCTTGCCCCCACCTTCTTTCTTCTTGTATAGATATGGGTGCTCTGGACTGAATATCAAGCTCATAAATTAACAGTACCTCACCTGGACTGCAAATGTTTTTGTTAGTATTACAGTAGGACTGAGGAGCTTGATTATAATTAGGCTGTCTGCATAGGTGTGTGGTAAGAGAAGGTCTTTTCTTCAAGAATCTACTATCTAGCCAGATAAAATGCTGGAGGAGCAGGGAGGTAGGAACACAGTGGGGTGAAACAGTGGTACCCAGATCACTTATATAGAAATAACCCTTCTCTGTTGAGGCCCCCCCCAGATATCCACTTGGATTTTTGCCTGTCTTGTTTGTGATCTCCTTCCAACTCTTAGGCAGCAGCTGGCCAAGATACTCCAGGGGCCATACACAGCACCGCTAAATCAGAGGGAAGGCTTCCTTTGGGATGATGGGGAGTTGCACTGAACCTCATCTGCACTTCTGGCTCAGAAGTGATGTTGTGTAAACAGCAGATTTGGCTTGGAGATCCCCAGTGCAGTTCTTCATAGCCTTGATTCCTCCTGGAGCAAGAGGAAGGGAAGGTCGTGAGCGTTACTGTGCCGTCCTTTGGAACGAGCCTTTCAGTTCGGTTTAGTGACTGGCATTGTGTCAGCAAGAACAGCGATAAGCTGTTTTAGTGATTTCGGGTTTTTTTAGATTACCTAATCATGTTGTTGGTGTCAGAGTTCATGACCAGCTAAAGTGGTCATGCTCTTTTATTTTAGTCTGGAAAGGCCCTCTTGAAATATCTCCACTCTTGAAAGAGGTCACTCTTTGCTACCGAGAAACCAGAAGTGATGCCACAGAGCACCCTGAGAAAGCCCATCAGTTAAGCTGGGCTGCCGTTTGTGAGAGAGCATCTACGTGTTGCCAAAAGCCAAATGACGTTTCAATAAGCAGAAGTTATTGCTGCCATCCGGCATCCGCACTGATACTCATAACAGTTGTCTCATTCCCGTGGCCCAGGGCAGTTCACAGCCATAAGTGGTATAACTAAAGCGTTCAGAAATCATTTTGCACTTAGGAGCTGGTACTTGGGACAAGTGCATCTGGCTTGCTTGAGTCAGGGCTGACTCAAACCTATGAACAAGCCAGATCACAAAGCAAGAAATTATAAGTGTTGTGTATGCTTGACCTTGCCAGTCAGTGCCTAAAATGAAATCATGCTCGTGCTGAAACCTTTCTCTAGGTTATTGTGTGTTGAATTGCTATGCTAAAATGGGAAGATGATGGGCTGATTTGCTCTTTCTATTAAAATACATCATGGACTACCCGGCAAGCCTCCTCAAAGGAGAGTGGTGCGATCGGCACGCCTGGCTGAGGGTTCACATTCGTAACTCGATGAGGTGGAAAATGCGTGGCCAGAGAAGCAGCAGGGACAGCAAAGTCCATTGTGCAGCAGGAATGTAAATCACATTTGTCTGCAATGCCATGTGAACGTCAGGCTTTGCTGCGGTGGGCTGAGGTTGCTCTGGAGCCGCAGCCCACTCATGCATGGGGAGGACGTGGCTCTGCCGATGACATTTCTGTACTAACCCAGTTCTCCACGTGCACCGTAGGTCCAGTGGATGAATACATGCTGCCTTTCGAAGAAGAAATAGGTCAGCACCCATCCCTCGAGGACCTACAAGAAGTGGTGGTTCACAAGAAGATGCGCCCTGTGTTCAAGGATCACTGGCTGAAACACCCTGTATGTCCCTCCTGGTCAAGGCTGGAAAAAGCTTTCCTGTGTGATGGGAACGAGGGATGGGTTATGCATCACTCGGTAGCTTCAGGGGGAAGCTAAGCGGTCCACCCCAGTGCACAGACCTTCTCCCTGCTGTTGGAGAGAGTCAGCGCCGGGGAATGAGGGGTTGCTCAACACCTTCATGCTCCCCTTTCCATTTGTCCCTTGTATTTAGAGAGTAAACCAGCTGATTCAAGTCAGCCAGTGGAGCGTGTGGTGGTTTAGTGGGACTCCTTTAATGTGGTGAAAGAATGGCAAATAAAGTCCCTTTCATTAAGAAAAAGAAAACAATCCGTACCATCGGAGCCACCTTCCTCACAAGCTAGATAGCGTGCAAGACCTGAACAATTTTTTTTGAGGAAAAATTAATTAGACGTGAAGGCAAGCAGACAATGAAGCAAAATGCAGCGTGGGTTTCCCAGAGGCAGATCATTCCAGGCTCGTGTTTTTAATAAAAGGTGATTTTTTTTTCAGACTGGGAAACTGAGCAGATGATGAAATCTCACAGGGCTTCAGTAAGAAGCTGAATGCCTCTATCCTGACCGAACTGCCGCGTTTTGGCTAGGCTCAGGTGTACTAACTCATTGCCTAGAAGTCAAGGAGAGCTGTGGGTTGTAGATAAAGATGAGTGTTCCGGTTCAAATGAGGGTTCAAATAAGAGCTGCGCTCTTCCAGCAGTGTTGAATTTGGTTATTTTGGGGATATCGACAGAAATGATTGCAAACAAAGCAACGGTTTCGTAGTAACTGGTATGGTGCTGCCAGCTCTTACGGGTTTATCATGGGAATCGTAATACTTGATGTCTTTTAAAGCTTTAACTGCTGAATCTCAGGATGTATTTTGATATTAAAAAAAGTACTTTTGGCACTATGAAAAAAAGCTGGATGTGACCAAGCCGTGCAGCCTGAGGAAGCAGAAGCTTAAAAAGAACCCAAAACACATATTTGAAGTAATTTTTAAAGCTAATCTCATGATAATTTGCATGCCGTGGAGAAAACATTAGCTTTTCTTCGCAGCATTAAGCTGTGTTAAGCGGACCTCCCTGTCCGCTGCAAAGATGGTCCCCAGAGCAGACTTTGTGGCTGAAGGTGCTTTCTCCCCCTTGTTGTCCGCAGGGCTTGGCGCAGCTCTGCGTGACCATCGAAGAGTGCTGGGACCACGATGCGGAGGCTCGGCTCTCGGCGGGCTGTGTCGAGGAGCGCATTGCGCAGATCCGCAAATCTGTAAATGGCACTACCTCGGACTGCCTCGTCTCCATCGTGACGTCCGTCACCAACGTGGACTTGCCGCCCAAAGAGTCTAGTATCTAAGTCCTGGTTCACTTTTGTCTTTCCAGACTCAGTGGATTTAAAAAAAAAAAAAACAACGAAAAACGTTTTAAAAGCAAAACACACAAAAAAACAAAACCACAAAAATCCAACAAACACATGAATGCAGCTGCTATTTTATCTTGACTTTTTATTGTTATTGTTATTATTATTATTATTATTTTTTTGGATTGGATCAATTTTACCAGCACATTGCTCTACTGTATTAAAAAAATGGACATTTCAGCAAGCATTCAGGTGCCGACTAATGAATGCAGAAAAGGTGCAGGTACCTCAGAACCTCAACAAACTCACTTCAGTTGTTTTTATTTTATTCAGTTTTCTGGGTTTCTCTTTATCAGTCTGTCTTCTGAGCGGAGCATCTGTGACATAAAGGAAAACCACCTACCATCTTAGAAAACACAATGCTGCAAACTGTGGAGGAAACTTAAGACTGTTATATAAAGAAAACACCTTCCTCAAAAGGATTTTTTTCCCCATTTTGTTTTGGTTTTGGGTTCAGTTCCTTTTTTTTTTTTTTTTTGGAAGTGAGCTTCAAAAAAAAACAGCAGATGTGTCTTTTACGGATCTAACGGGTGTCATTGTAACATGGAAAAAAAAGTAACTGGGCGGAGAATGTTAATTCTTGATGGTAGAATTGAAGGGGGGAGCATAGAATAGGGGTGGGGAGAGTGACGTTGGACTTGGCAGCATTTGGGGAAACATCATTTGCTATGGAGCTACTTCTCAGGTAACCATTAGAGGAGGGAAAGGACATTTCTGGGCAGAGTATTACCGGCTGCAGCGTATGGAGAAAGCTGAGTTAAAGAGCCAGTGGTTGTAAGCAAGGCGCTAGTTCTTTCTTCCTCCAGTATCTTGGGCTTGGGTGGTAAACGAACAAAGCAGAACTGTCATTACCTTTTATTTTTCTATTCCAGGTAGTAATGGGAAGGATGCTTTTAAGCAGTGTAATTGGAAGAGGTGGGAAAGTGTGTTCTCGGAAGCACTTTGGTAAAATACTGGAAGATGGTAAAAATTTTGCATCTCGCTTTAAGCGCGAGTCGGTTCAGGAAATTCGGCTTTGGGGTTGATCATCTGTCAGCGAAGCTACCGGTGCAGACGGCGAAAAGAGGAAAAGTGTGAAAACTGGCTCTATAATTATTTTTTTCCTTATTAATTTGGGGTTGGGGGGGGGGGGTGTGGAAATACCTGCACTGGTGGCAGAGGGCTCCCGTAGCATCCGCGCAGCCTGTGAGCTGCCCCGTGGCAGGACGCAGAGGCAGCTGAGCGGCAGCCGTGATTATCGCAGCATCTCTCTGACTGGTTTCTTTGACGCTGCTTTCTCCTTACTCTGTGACGAAACTCTTTTGTCTTAAAGTGGTGCATATTCTGAAATACCGTTACTCTTATTATGCCATAAACTCGCTCTAGTCAGTGAATGTTCCTAATGCTGCTGATTCAACATTGAAATATTTTTTTAATTTGCAAAACATGCAATGTTTAAAAAAAAAAAACCTAAAAAAAAAAAAAGATACCACAAAAAACACACACACACACACACACACACGTTACGTGGCTTCCGAGGTTTAAACTGAAAAAAAAAATTAAAAACTTCATGACCACAGACCACCTCAAACCAGAAATACCTCAGAATTTTCTACTTGTATGAGTTTTATTATATATTTTGTTAGTTGTGTTGTCTTGTAGTAAGTATATTTTAATGTAAGTTGGCTTTTATGACAAGGGAGTTTTAAAAAAAGAAAAAAAAGAAAAAAAGTTCCAAAATCTTTTAGGAAGTGCTACCATTTTTTTTTTGTTTTATAAAGCACCATTGTAAATAACTGTATACAGTTGTAGAATAACTGCCTATATAAGGTACCTGGGCATTATTCACTCTTATTTGTGAAGGCTGTTTTCCATTCTGTGTTATTTTTTTTGGTCTGTTTTAGTGAAAGGACAGTACATCTTTTTTTTTTTATTACTTTTTTTTTTTTTTTTGACTTTGAATATAACATGAATTCTGTGTCTCGCTAGACTGACAAGGTTATGTCCATTGGATGGCCAGAACTTCTAAATTTTTCTGTGTGTTAAGCCAAAATGCAGTCCTGACCTAATCACCCTGTAATGACAATGTAAAAAGTCTGTATTATAGAAATGAATTGGACTTCTTGCCACTGCCAAATTGTCAGCGTGCACCCTTGCACAGATATAACTTCTTAAGCAAGCAGAATCGCTAATTGGAGAAAATATAAAGAAAACTGAGATATATTTCTTGAAAAATATAGCTTTAAAACCCAGAGGTCACAAATGAGGACGCAGTCCTTTATCGTGAAGAGACATTAAGAGAATTGCCTTAATTTGTCTATCTGAATAAAGTCTTAACCTATTCTTTCAAGTTACTGAATGTATATTGCATATTAGTATGTACACAGATGTAACTGTATTTCCGTGTGTAGGTTTGGAAGTTTCTGTTTCTTAATGTGCTTCTGTTGAGAACACCTTGGCAAAACCAGACGGAACGATACCATTTTGACCCAGCCGATGTCCGCCGTGGTGGCCGACGTCTTTGGGCCTGATGCTGCAACAGACCCGTGCTTAGCATTAAGCGTGTAGGTAGCTCTTCTGGTGTCATGACATTAGGCGCTCGCTTAATGTTAAGCATGGTCGTAAAGGTTTGCAGGATCAGTATTTTTCATGTTCAATACATTTCTGCACTGAGATTTATATGAAAATGTGACTATGTTTTAGAAGTGAAGTGATGTAAGGGTAGGGGTGGAGCGTAGAGCAGTTAAGGTTGAATGAATACTTGTTTCGAGGTGGGCTTGCTCCCGTTTCCCCGGGAATGGGAGCCAGTTCATATTGCTGCAGAAAGAAAAAAGCTGTACTGTCTTTTAACTGTTAATATCTGTTTGCTGTTCTGGATTTTTTCCTTCAGCATTATGTATTATGGCTAAAACAGGCTTATTACAGCAGTTGCTTTTTTTATCCTGATTTCTTTAAGAAGCTTTAAAGTATTTATTGCAAGTGCCATATGATTTTAATAGCCTATTAGACAGTCTCCGAAATCTTCTCTTTTGAGAAAGCATAAACAAAAATTCTCACGTGTAGCTTATCTTACTGCGGGGAACTGCACGACCGTACAAACTCTGACCAAACGTTGATTGTAAAGTATTACATCTTCCCTGGTGTAACGGTTCCTTATAGATCATCTTGTCAACAGGATTCAGAAACTGATTTTAAAAAGAATTTCCAAATTGCGTGTGTGCTCAGTTACAAATTTTAAATGTACGTAGGTATGCGTGTCTTGCTATCGCAGCAGAGAAGGAAATCCTGAACTTTTGCTTATTTACAAACTTGTACCAGTTTAGCTAAAGCTGTTCTTTTAAACTGGTATTTATTTATTTTATTAATGCAGACAAGCTCTCATTAACTTATTGGTCTTTCAACACTTGGGCTGTCAAGCAGGTAGTTTCCTCACCGCTAATCTAGCATTTGAACTCTCACTGACAACACGATTTTGGTTCTGTTCAGTACTGCAGGGGCTTTTCCCAAGGCAGCGATCGGGCACATCCGTAGGTGTAGCTGTAATAAGCAATTGCGGCTCTTTCCCTCTTCACACTCCCTGGAATGTGGTGAGTCCAACACCTCTTGCCGTACTGCCCAAGCACTACATTTCCCTTCCCATTCAGACTTAGAGGAAGCAGCTCTTCAAAAACTTTGCTGCAGAATTTTATTGTTGACCTTCCTCTCTTGTATGGCAGTTCTTAGGTGAATATTAGCCGTGAATATCCTGGGTAAACTTCTCCTTGACTTTAGGAGCCAGGATTCCCCATCTCCCTGGGGTAACTCCCTTTATGAATTTATTGCACTGGCTGGGCTGGTTTCCTAGGTGGAGGAAGATTCAGTTCACATTTTGAAACTGGAACTAAAATTGCTTTTTTTGGGAGGACAGAGCTGTGACTTGCTAATGAAATTGCATTGGTACAGCAAGGCTGGAAATGGTATGTGGCTCCTGTTGAAATACACGTGCGTGTTATAAGAGATGGCTACAAACCAGTCCAACCACCAGTTAAGTAGCGCCAGGCTTATTCATTATGATTAAGGATTTTAGCTAGTCCTGATCAATTTTCTCTATTTAAGACAAAAGAAAACCACTTTTTATTCTGCCTCATTCTTCAGCTGAAATTCTCTTACAGAATAAACTATGCTAGATAAAGTTACACCTATGGAAATGCTGAGGTCTTTGTGTACGGTTGTTTCCAAGAGAAGGTCTGTGAGTGCCCCCCAGTAACTCCGCTGCACTTTACTTGGGTCTCCTGACTCGCTGCTGTTCCCGCTTGGAGCTGTTGGTTTCAGGAGAAGCAGCAGAAGCCTTGGGCCCACTCAGTGCGACGTTGCTGGGGGCATTTCCAGGTTGGCTGGGTCAAGCCTCGCCTTTAGGAGTCCTGATCCCCCTGAACATCACAGCACAGAAACCGGAGAGCACACGTTTAATTCCTCTTGTGCTACTTTCTAGGCAGACTGTCAGAGCTTGCCCTGTTTGGCAGGGGAAGGATCTGGTTTCACTTGGTATGGAAGAAGCTCGTATTGCAGAGGAAGGTGCTGGTTGATAACGCTGTGACAGTGCTGTTGTTGCAGTCCCCTTCGAGCCACACTCCGCTTGAGAAGTTGCTAGGCAGGAAGCGTCCCGCAAACTATTATCACTTTTACATACAGAATATTGTTTGGTAACATTGTAAATAAAATAGACTATATAATAGAGGAAAATAAGGACATTTTGACTTTTTTACTTTTGGAAAAATATATATATATTTTAGTTACATATACAAACAAAAATTCTACATTGTGTGAGAATTCTTTTATACCACAAATTATTTTTGTAATGTCTAATATGTTTCTGCAGGGAAAAGGGAGAAAGGTCTGTGTATGCACAGCAAATAAATAAATAAATATATATATAAAATGTTTAAAGTAAGTGTGCACTACATCGAAGTCTAGAGGATAGAACAAGTTTAGCCTGAAACCAGTTTGAGGAGCAAGGTTGGATGTACTCGGACATGCGTTGAGGATGGCACTGAGTATACGTTTAGGTTATCTTGCATGTCGCATCCCTTCTGCTGAAGATGCTTCTTGCTTTTCTGTGACCATCTTCAGTTTAACCAGGAAGAGTTTTTTCATGTATTCATGCGAGTATCCATGTGTGAGCAGTGTGTCTTTTGGCATAGGCTGTGATGCTGCAGTGAGTTGCGAAGTCAGGGTGTTAAGAATTTACCGAGACCAAATAGCCGGGCTGATCCCGCTCGCTGCCGTATCCGTTTATAGCAGCTGCGTCTGCTGCATTGACAATATGATCTGTAAGGAGCTGTTGCCAGTAGAGTCCTGATAAAACCAATTCCTAGAAGTTCCTTCTCTCTGAAGTCCCACAACTAATCAGGCTTCACCAGAACGCGCAGATAGGTGCTTTGCGTTCCCAACGTCAGATTTTGCAGCCCGGGTCGGAGGCACTAAAGAAAAGGAGCGCTGTCATGTCCAAAGTCCTACTTAGAAAAAGAGCATTCCAAATTTGTGTAACCAGTCCAAAGTTTTCTAAAAGTATTAAAGAAAAAAACTTAAAATGGATTCTTTTCACTTAAGCTAACTTTGCCTGTTGGACCGAAAATTCACTCCGGTCTTTGGTTCCTTAGCCTTGACAGCACAGTGTCAGTGGGGTAAGAGTTAGTTACTGAAAAAAGCTTTAAACCAAACAATCCACTGCGCTACGGGGAAGCTGGTTTGACAGTGTGCCTTTTCCACTTAGTGCTGAAAGGACTTCGAGCAGGCTCCTGCAGTGGCCGAGTCCTACACCTGTGTTGCTGGTGAAGCCCTGGCCCTGTGGAAGGCAGGGGCAGACGTGCCATCCGATTCAGCGGGACCACGA
This sequence comes from Nipponia nippon, assembly GCF_047370975.1. NCBI lineage: Eukaryota > Metazoa > Chordata > Aves > Pelecaniformes > Threskiornithidae > Nipponia > Nipponia nippon. Next base: position 160,923,945 of record NW_028262290.1, read on the forward strand.
GTGTGCGTGTGTTCCTGGAGCACTTTCTAAACACACCTGGTCCCTCACGTACACGGGACTTCTTTTTTAAAACTCTAGTTTTAGGGTGATGCTCAGTTCCCTGACTGAAGTAGTAACCGATTGAGTGAGCAGTAATCCTTCTTGTCGGGACACTTCCACAGAAAGAGATCATACTTGTGTTATGTCCACCCAGCTGTTCTGCAATGTAACGCTATTCTGTTGTGCCTTTATTTTTCCACGTAAAAGCAACTGCTGTAAGCTTTTTTTTTCTTTTACTAGTTTTTTCTGTCTGAAAAAACACTTTTCATTGCCCAGCTGTTATTTCTGGATGCAGTCTGTGATCCAGGTATTTCAAGAACCAATTACCTCAAACCTCATGTTAAACAGTGTTGCTATCTGGATTCTCCTTGATACTACAATATTGTAACATACACAAACAGGAACCTTGCTATATATGGGTGTTTATATATATGTATCATATACATATATACACGTATATATATGATATATATATGTAAATGGAAAGTGATCCCCAAGGACTGAAGGAAAAAAGCAAAACTTTTGTTTTCCAACATGGAAACCAAAAGGGCTTCTCTGAAGCTCTGTAATGGCATTGTGCTGGATATATATCACGAAAGTGTTTTCTGAAAAGTGCTTCCTTTCTTAGCCTTTTATTTCAGTATTTGAATGGGGCAGATGATGTGATTAAAACACTATTTCTGCATTTTTTGGCCCATTTTGAAGCAGAGGCCTCTTAATCTTTCCAGTTGTTATAAAAAAATAAAATAAAAAAAAAAACCTCAGTGTACAACATTCCAGTAAGGTTAGTATTGCAAAACTAAAGCATGTTCTGGGAAGACTTCGTGGCTTCTGATTTTGTGAAAAGGAAGGCATTGGCCATACTTTATTCAGCTTTTCCACTGTTTTAAGGAACTGAAGTTTAACCAGTAACCATCCTAGTCAATTAAAATCCTAATTCAGTAGTCACTGGCATCTCTGCATTGCCACCCCTGTTAAAAAACAAAACGCCCCAAAAAAACCCAGAAAACAACCCAAACCAAAAGTCCAACCGTGACAGAGGAGGAGGAGGTTGGAGCATTTCATAGCTCCTGAAGGTGGACTTAGCACCAGAGCAACTTTGTGGATAGCAAAAAACGTATTGGCAAGACCTAGAACCTGTCTAGCCCTTTCCTTTTTCCAACTACCTTCTCCCAAGAACCTTCTCATAAAAGCAGACCTTCAACCACAGTAACTTCTTAATGGTACTTTGCTGAAGAGAATTCTGTTCAGGATATATTTTCTGGGGGAAAATAAAAAGTTAGACCATTCTTTTCAGTAACATTTTACTGTACGTGTTCCCCTCCCGAATGTCTGTTTTTAAAAACTGTATCCATGTAGCTGATGCAACATTACAGTCTGTATTTTACTTGGACAAAACAGTAGCTTTCCAATCCAAATAGTAATGAATTCACTATTACTAGCAATTCATTTAATGAATTAATTACTGGTAATGAATGGCTAGTAATTAATTTACTCTTACTAAGGGAAGAGAAGGAGATGTTTCTCTTTCCTCATTTTTTCCTTGACTGTCTAATGTTTCTGTGGCTATCGATGGTTTATGATTATCTTTGGTAAGTCCTTTACAAGAGTACTAAAATCTCCCAGAAGGAGGCATTTTGCAATGCTGCTGGCTTTCCAATGGAATAACTATGATGCAAACGTCGATCTGTTGGTGGATGCGAATTGAAGGAGATGGTTACTGCAAACTAAGTAACATTCTTGACCTCAGTTCTATGCCATAAGTCCGCACAATGCCATTGTCAATCTGCTCGAACTATCTGCGTATGAATTCTGCATGACCCTCATGATAGAGTTGAAAGCCTGATCTTTCACCTGTTAATATTTTCACATTCGTCCTTAAGTTTGACAAATTTTATACTGTAAAGTTGACTTAAGTACAGTTTGATGTCAATTCTTGTGGAAAGAGCTTTCTGCATGTAACATTAGACACATACAGTTAAACAACACAGCATAGTACAAAACTCACAAGAAAATGTTTTGGCACCAGCAGAAAGAAATCTCACCCTAACCATTTGTCATTTTAAACCATCTTATTGTAAGTTTTACCAGCTACTTCTAAATTTGTGCTTTATTTAAAGAAATAAAATAAAAATCCTAAGACTTGTCTAGCGTAGTGAAATATGTGTATATCAGTTTTAGGATAAATAGCTAAGTCTTATTACGCTGTGTTACTTAACTTGTATATATAGAGTATACATAAGAGTTTGCAGTAACCTGTTTCTCCAGGATTTCCAGTTTGAATGGATTTAAACTCAAACTATGAGATTAAGTAAATGATTTAGAAGATTGCAGAATAAAGTGAGTGTAAATTACAGGAAGCTCTATCAGATGGTGAAATAATTTTTAAAGAGTCTTTTGGTCCTTGGCTCAAATTCAATAAGTACTGTTTGTATACCAAGATATGTGAAATGTAAATGTTGTAGGTTATATTTCACTCTTGTAGCTATAAAAATGTAGAACAGAGATAGCTTGTACTACTGAGTTAACAAAAGTTATACTAAAGTATCCTGTTAAAGAAAAAAGTATACAGAGAGTTAAGCTCGTTGCTGTAACCCCTTTTGGATTGAAGTGTGCTGATTTTTTATATATGTATATTATATATATATATTCTGCAGAAGTATATATATATAAAATGTATATATAAAATGGCCTAATGCAGACATCCATTGTATTGCAGTTATGAAATGAAGACATTTTGGAAAGAACATTGTATCATAGTTCATGAATTTGCAGTGGATCTTTGTTCCTTTTTACTGTGGTATTTTAGAAATGAGTCTCAAGTTTGAAATTAGATCTGCCAAGTTGGAGTTTTGCTGCTTCAGCTTTGCACTGGGTGTCCGAATAAACCAGTATGAATGTAGTATTTGCCCTGTGTGAAGCAGCTACACCCCAACAGATAGGAGGAAAAAAACTAGAAAGAACTATTTCAAGTTTATCTTTTTGTATATGAAAATAAACAGTAAATTACAAATAATTGCTTCTCTTGTTGGTGTGATGTTCAAAATCATTGTTATTTTGTTGTCTTTGGCATCTAGCTGGAGTATTTCCTTTTTTATAGAAGAATGTTTTGGTGGTTTAATGGCATCTCTGCTATCCAAAATCCCTAACAGAATCCCTGCAGAGGCATAGCTGGGGCCTCTGCTACCCATCATTTGCTAACTCCTCCAAAGGGAAGAGGGAATTAGTTCGAATCACTGCATCCTTTTAAGTATGTTGCCTCTTGCAGCACTGTGGTAACACTGCTTACCATTCCTCGCAAAGAACTGCTCACAGAGCATTATGTGCATGTTAGCTTGGAACAGGCTGCCCAGGGCAGTGGTTGAGTCTCCATCCCTGGAGGTATTTAAAGAACGGATAGATGTGGTGCTCGAGGACATGGTATAGATGGACTTGGCAGTGTTAGGTTAATGGTTGGACTCGATGATCTTAAGGGTCTTTTCCAACCTTGACGATTCTATGATCAATACAAAGCCCAGCAACGCAGCTGCAACTGCCAGTGATGGAGGGGTTTAAGCTAAATCCCAGGACCTTGCAATGAAGTGTCTGCTCTTCCCTTCCACCAGCTCTAGCAGAGGAACAGAGCAGACGGCAAGGGACAGTGATTGCCTAAATGGTTCCAGCCTGATTTGCAAAAACTTAACAGTTGCAGAAGGTCAAAGTTACCCTGAACGTACAGCTGCTACTAGAGCCGTGAAGAGTATGAACCAGCACGCTCCTGTTCACGGTGAGCCCACTGCAAATGCACAGCCAGCTCCTTGGTTAGGACGGCTGAGATTTCCTCGGGCAAGGGTGGCTGTTAGCAAACACACAGCACGCACAAGTGCTGCGGGGTTCCCAGTCAGGGAACCAGCTTCGGCGTGAGGTACCTGCCGTCAGGGCGGGCATCGGACCTGGGGCTGAGATGCAGCTTCCACACACCGTGGGTTGTGGGTTTCAGGGGGTTTTTTCCCACTTCAGCTGATCACTGAACAAGATTCAGTGAGGCAGGGGGTCTGGACCTAGAAAATGATTTAAAAAAAAAAAATAAAAAGCTTGAGCTCCCTGTACTCGTAGCAGCACAGTGAGCTCTGTAATCCCCACAAGGAGGCAAGAAGGTGCCCACAGCCACAAACTGAAGCATGGCCAGGCCTCTCCATGGGTCCACCCCACCATCCTCTCGATGGCATGGCGACACAGCCCTCGTGTTTTGGTGTATTCCATTGCTAAACTGGTCCTTTTTCAGCAAAATGCCTCTCCCTTGGTGCTGGGTTGGAAATGCTTACAGTGCACCCACATGAGGCCAACATGAACATTAACAGGCACCTGTGAGGGACAATTAGTAATAACCGGGCTGGTGGTTTTCCTGACAAAACGCCTGATGTCAAATCACCAAATGGTGACTAAACCCAACCCCGCACCTTCCCCTGAGGCTGGGGCCTGGGGTCATCGCCTCTGGCCTCGCTGGCTGGGGACTAGTTTAGCCACCCCTCTCCGGACGGTCCCTGTAGTCCCCGTGAGGCCGAGCCCCGCGTCTCTGCCGCAGCGATGGGGCAAATCCCGCTGCCGTCATTCCCCGCCCGCCGTTTCGCCGCGGCGCGCTGAGGCGATGCCGCCATGGCGGCCAGGCGCCCGCGCCGCCGCGGGCGGGCCGGCAGGGGGCGCCGTGGCGCAGCGCGGCGCCGGGGTTCTCCTCTCGCCCCGCCGCCATGGCGGCCTTCCCCCGCCACCGCCGCTTTCTGGGCGGCTTCGTCTGCGGGGCAGCGGCGGGCGCCGCCGCGTCTTGCTGGGCTGCGTGGCGGCTCCTCCGCAGCCAGAGCCAGCCGGAGCTGGTGCCTGGGCGAGCCCTGCCGCAGGGTAAGAGCCGCGGGCAGAGGGGAGGCCGGGCGCGGCGGCCCCGTGGCTCCGCGGGGCGGGAGCGGCGGCGCCTCGGCGAGGCGGGAGCGGCGGCGCCTCAGCGCGGCCCCCATCCCCACAGACCCCCCCCCAGTAGCCCCTAAACCCGCTCGCTCCCCTCAGAGCAGCCTTCTCCCCGCTGCCTCCATACTGGGGTGCCCACAGCGGGCCGGGAGGGCGGGGAGTTCCCCGAGTACCTGCGCCGGGCTGAGGGGGGAGCAGGTTGTGTGGGGATGCCGGGCTGTAACTTGCATTAAAAACGCAGCTTCCCTTGCTGCACCTGCCGACACCGAAATGTCGGTGACACGCGAGGAAAGTGGTTTCCTGTGGCTACCACGGTGGCTGCAAATGTCCCGTGTTGCACTGGGGAGCAGGTGCCCTGCGTGATCTGTTAACGTCCATATAATATATACGCACATACTTATATACATATGTTTACTTTTAAACACACGGTTCAGGTCAGGCCATAACTAAATTTCAGCTGTATCTTCCCCTGGGCTTCCCTGGGGAGACGAGGCCGGCACGAGGGGTGGCTGTTGGCAGGGGTGCAAGGCCTGGGGAAGGGGCTGTCGGGGGGCACCAGGGCCTGGTGGGAATGAATGGCTTTCTCTGCAGCCTGAAGGCTTTAAAAGTATCAAAAGCATTGGAAAGCACAGGAAGAGGGGCTCCAAAAACGTAAGTTGCTGTTGAACAGATGCCTGGAGGGCGAGGAAGTCAGTAAGACGGCTGTAAATATTCCTCCATGAGGAAGAATGTTCCTTGCAAAAAAAAAAAATCTGAAAGTGAAGCTTTCATTCATTCAGCAGAGCACAAGTGTTCCCGGTGAGGGCAGGACTCACTCTTGTGCTCAACTCGTACATCTCAGTTTGAGAGGAGGAGCGTGGTTTCCAGCTCTGAAAGGTGAAATGTGTGTGTTAATCTCCTGTGTTTGTAACTCCTTGTTGCCTTATCTGTCCCTAAATATCCGATAGCTTTTCTTCTAAAGGCTGGCCCAGAGCAATTGCTAGGTAGATGTGTGTAGGTATTTGAGTGAATGAGTTAGCCCTAGAGTTGAGATCCTCATGTGAGGACATGATGAAAAGCACAGCTTTTTTGGTAGAAGGGAGTTTCACTGGATAGCTCTCTTAATATTTTTTTTGGTCTTAACTGTGGCAGTAACCTCAAGTAGTTCCCTATACAGTATGTTTACATCCACTGAGATGGTTTTCTTACTGTCTTGTTTCTGATCACATTTCATCTTTGGATGGCTTTCTGTTTATTTTTCTCCTTAGAACCAGTAGAAGAGTCTCTGCTGGAAAAATACGGATTCCCTGAAGCTGGAACAGAGACCAGATGTTACACAAATCATGCACTGTCTTATGACCAGGCAAAACGCGTGCCTAGATGGGTGATTGAACATATTTCAAAACAGAAGACACTGGGTATGTAGGTATTTATTTTCTTACATTTATGGCACCCAGAATGGGCTTTGCAGTTCACAGAAGGTGGACCCAGGAGCAGTCAGGAAGAAAAATCCTGTAGTGATCTCCAGGTATGGATTTTTCCACCCATTCACAATCCGACTGGAGGCAGCAGGCCTCAGGGTAGATGTCAGTTTCATGGCAGTGCTAAGGCTGATGTTGGGGGTGATTTAAAAGAGATCTGTCACTGCAGGTTGGCAGGCCTCTCTAGTATTTTTTCTCTTGTTGGGACTAGCCTGGTACTGAGCATACAACATCCTGAGGCCTGCAAGACACGCTTGGCCCAAGGACTGAGTATGAAAGGGAGGAATGAAGAAGAACTAGAGCTACCGTCCATGAGAAATTTCTGTTATGAATATATGAAAGAGTCTGTAAGCACCAGATCAATATAGCTGTGTCAGTGTAAACACTGGAAGTCTTGTTTCAGGAGGAAAGCTTAACTTACCTCTTTTAAACATGAATGGAGAAAAGATGAAAACCTGAAAATTAAACTTTTCTTAACCTGATTCAGACCTGCAAAGTTCGGTGTTATTGCTCAAGCGCATAAAAATTGCTCTTGCTTCCTTAGCTTGTGTAGTTAGTTCCGTGGGCCAATTTATGTCAGTTTACGTACTGCCCCATATGTGTGAATGCTTGTGGAGTCAGCGCCTTTAGTGGCCAGACTGTTTCACCTACAGATCTTAAAGAGATTTGCTCAGAATGGGGAGAAAAGATGAATGTCCATTTCTGAGATAAAAATGGAGCAAAGGGCATCAATAGTTGTAATTGTTCAAAGCTAGATAGGGCATACCTACTCACTGCAGCCATGATTTACTTAAATGTAGTTCTGTTGTATTTTCTGATGTGCATTATCTAATACCCTGTTCTTTATGCAAGACAGAGGCTCAGTGATTCTTCTGCTGTCAGTGGTGAATGAAATATAAGTGGTATACAGTCATTGTAAATTAAGTTTGTAGCATTAGTTCAGTTTTATAAGGCAAATTATTAGTAATGGAGATAACTGTATAATTGTAAAGTGTTTTATGAACGCAGTAGCCCTTGAAATATATCTTAATCACTGTCTTCAAATTACCTTTCAAAATTAAAAGCGTGATCCTGAAAATATTTATAACCAACCCTTAAGTAGCATCGTTGATTCCACTTCTTTCTGAGAAGAAAGCAGTAGTTCCCAGCTTACTTTCAAGTGGGTCTTAACAGCTGAATTGTTAAAATGTTTTCCAAATGATGAGATACAGCTAACCTGTGAGTTGAAATTAAGCATCTTGAGGCATTCAGCTCTGATTTATGCCTGATAACTACTCTAATTGAGATTTGAGGCGGAACTGTGTTGTTCAGGGAAGGTCATAAAGACCTTTCATGTATTGGAGTTTTGAAACCATGTGATGTAAAAAAAAATTATTTTATTGATAAGAACTTACTTGTTTAAAAAACATGGTGGAAAGAAATTAGCTTTACACGTAAATGAGATGTACAAATCTGATTACAGAAGAAATTATCCGTTTTTATCAAAGCAGTGAACAGAGAATAAATGAGGATCTATTTTCCATTTTTCAAGTTTAATTGATAAATTACACTTTGTCGTAAATACTGAGATCAAATACGATTTTTTAAAAATAAGAATTCTGATGTTTTGCACGCTGATAAACTTGTCAGTGTTGCTTCCTAAGCATCAGTCCTGTGTTAAAGTATCATGTCACGTGCTTTACCAAAAAAGAAAAGAAAAGTGAAGCTCCTTCCTTCTACCTGCACTGCATAAAGATGCTCTGACCACCTCTCTGTTTTGACATGATCTCTATGGACCTATGCACAGCTGGTCAGCAAAGAAGAGGAAATTCCTTGCAGGCACTGGTTTGCAAGAGATGCATTATCCATATGCATGCTGATGTTCCACCCCTTCCCTTCTTCCTTGTGGTCCTTGCATGTTCTTGGGTTCTTCAGAGAGCTGCCAAGTAGAGAGTGTGCACCACACCGTTGTCGGTACGGAGCCCAAGGAAGCATAGGGTGCATATGCGCTCAGTGATAATATTGATGTGACAAAAAAGCCAGAGTGCATGCAGTGTGTGTGTGTATGCAGAGTCAGCTATAGAAGAAAGAATAATTTTAACAGCTAGCAGTGATCACGACTGAAAATTGCCCCTCACGTTGTACTGCAACAGGAAGTGCTTTATAAAGTGCCAAGTTTGAGGAAAATTCTCTCTGATGTGTACAGGCCCTGATTCATGCTTAAATGAAAAGAGACTATACACAGGTCCTGTGTATTGCAATCTGTGAAATTATGCCTGAGATGACACCCTGAATTTTATAAAGAAAATTCAGGATGCTGTAGATACTTTGAATTATATTGTCATTTGGGAAAAAAAATGTGAACAACAGTGATGGTGCTATAAGCCATTTATTTTCCAGCTCTGTTGACCCATTGCACAGGCACAGCTGAGTCAGCCCTTGCATGTGCCTCCGCTGCTTCTCTGGAGCGCCTTCCTTAACTATGGATGTTCTTGGGTCCCAGGCCATTCCCTAAGAGAGACGGTGTTTTATTGGAGGTTGTCAGTGCCAGAATAATTCATGCAAGTCTCTTCTGGCCATCACTTTTCCAAGGAAGCAGTCAGTGTTTGGGATGAAGTGGTCTCAAAGTTGCAGCCCACTCAGAGTAATTTCTTTTTCAAGGAGCTGACTGGGACTTTACACAGTGAAAGGACGCAAATACAAGTGTATGGCCAGTAAATGTGGGAAGAAGGCACAGGCTTCCAGCAAAGACAGCAGCTTAGAGTGGGCTGCCATCCCTGCAACAGTTAAGTTAGCTCCCCCCACAACCCTCCCCCCAAAATGTTTTTGTCTACCATAAGACTTTAGGCCTAGTCATTTTTGTGCACAATTCCCAAATGTCTGGAAAGGCAGAAGGGGAATCTTGGAAAGGAACACGAAAGCTCTGCATTTATTTCTGTGCCCATGAAGAACAAATGACTTAAGACTTTCTCTTGAATGGGTTTATTATTTTAGTAAGTGTAACTTTATCAAGATACACCCATTCCACTTCCAGGCTAGACTTGGAAAAAGAAGAAATACTTGTAGTGGCTCCAACATAAAAAATGGAATTGCAGCTGGTGAAGATCTGTATATCTTCATTGTCCTAAAACGTGAATCTGTACTGCTTTATATCTTCAGTAATCTTGCCTTTAATATTAATCTGCATTTATGATAAGGCAGAAGTATTTTGGTTTTGTTTTTTCTCTATAAAACAGTAAGCATGTTAGAATTTTGAGCGTATAGTCGGGAAAGAATTTAGAACTGGAGCACAGATATTTAAGCAGGATTATTCTTTTTTATGGTTGAGGAGAAAAATACCCAATTGAGATTAATGTGTTGAATCCTTAAGCGTGGGTCCTTTGGCAAGATATGACAGAATCAGTTCTTTTTGTCTTTTTGTTGTGATGGTTTAACGATAACCTAACAATTTAGTGTGTTATTCCTCAGGCAATGCAGACCGAAGGCACTGTAAATTCAAACCAGATCCTAACATCCCTCTAATGTTTAGTGCTGTCAATGAAGACTACCTTGGCAGCGGATGGTCACGAGGACACATGGCACCAGCAGGAGATAACAAATTTTCAACAGTAGGATTTTTTTTCTTTCTTTTTAATTTGTGTTTACCAGTCAGAAAGGGTCAAAAGACCCTTAAAACTAATGTGTAATATTCCTTTTGCAGTTTGTTTTGAGATGGAACATGGTCTCATTATTGATGCACAGACCTGGAATCGGAGTTACAAGGTCTGTTCCTGACTGAGCACTGTAGGATGCTCTCACAGTCTGCTTCAGGCATCTAAATCAGGCGCATCCTCTGGTGACACACCTCTCTTAATTAAATCACACCTGGATTAACTTGTTTGGCAGAGATGGTGTGAGTCTGTCTTGCGCTGTATAGTGTTACGCAAATCTTCTCAACCTCTTGTATGTCACATTGTCAGCCTGTAAAAAGGAGATGATAACCTTCACCAAACAAACCTCAAAAGTGTCTTCCGAAGCGCAGTTAAAGGGAGACAGGGAACGATGACTTCATTCTGGCCAACAGGTGCTGCGATGTTTAAGGCTAGATCGGGCAGAGCAAAGATGCTGTTAAGTACTGTTCTGTATTGGCAAGGGGATTGCCTGGATGATTTAAAAGGCTTTTTCCTTTCTGGCAACGTGTATGAGGTAAATTAGAACCTTCTTTTGCCATAGTTCTTTCAGTCTATAAAATGTCTTCACCTGCCATTTATTTGAGCTGTAAGAAAAGCATGCCCTAATGCCTTGGCTGACTAACAAAGCAGCCTTGGATTTATTGGATCCTCTTGTGAAATGTGCCTAATGCAGCAATTTGTCAATTAAGAAGCAGTTTGAATTTGTATTTCTGCCAGGCAGAATAGTATGCAGTGGGGCAGAGTGACAGCGCAGTGGCATGCGGTGGATGAAGGAACCATAGGATTTCTACTGGAAGTGTCTTCGTGGTTATTGGTGGTATCTGGGGATTTTTTGCTGGTGAGCTATCTGTGCAGAGAGATCCTGGACCTGGCTTGAAATGCAGTGAGATGATAAAATCTTTCAAATACAGGACTATAATGATTTAATTTCACAGTTTAATTAGTGCAGGTAGTGTTTTCTCAATATCCTAAGGAGTTCTGTCAGCCCCTTCACTTTGAAGAAGTAGTATATGAAAAATATTGACAAGTACAGGACCTATGAAGATTCTGGGTTAAATCTTGGAATTTTTTTCTCCTATATTTCCCTGCATATGCATAGTTTTTCTGCGCCAGGTCCTTCACATCTGGAGATATGTGGGCTTCAGCTCAGAGAGGTTTATGACACTTTCTAAAGATAAAATTAAGCAGATAAGTAGGTGTTTGACCATTATGGTCTCACAAATCATTTCCTCACCTGCATGTTACATATTTGTAAAATATTGATGAATATTTTTAATAAAACCTTTTCTTGTAAGGGAAAAAAGAAGCTAGCCATTAGGCAGTCAAATAATTGAAAAGCATGGGTGAAAGCATCCTTCCCATTCAAAAAGAAGAGTAGCTAGTTGCTTCCAAAGACATTACAAAACTGACACTGGGTGACACAGTAATTCCTGTGCCTCTGGAATTGGACATTCTTGTGCTATGTTTCTGTCAAAAAAAAAAAAAAAGATACATTTTGCCAGGTTTGCACCTCAGTTATGCAACTCTTAATCTAAAATCATTTTGTAGATGTTCTGACTCAGGTTTTGTCTGACCTTGCATGTTGATAATGTTAAGACTAAACTAGAAATGGATTCTGATCCAAAAACTTCTAAAGTTTGTATTCAGCTTGTAAATGCTTCAGTGAAATTACATTATTTTCTTTCTCTATGCAGAGAGCTATGGCCGAAACGTTTTATCTGTCTAACATCGTGCCTCAGAATTATGAAAATAATGCTGGGTTTTGGAACAGGTGAGAAATTACTTGTACGTAAACTAAGTGAAAAATATTAGGCAGTGGCATAAATCAAAGATGCTATATTTGTAAAACCTCTTCACACCAAAGTATTCTAGAGCACTTTATAGGCTGTCTGTAGAGATCATAGCAACTTTCTCTGAAATGAAAAGCACCTCAGTACTCACAGTGCGAAAACAGTATAACGACTACTTTAGTTCTTTATTCAATCAAACTGTAGAGGACATTTATTTAGAATAGATAAAATTACTTCTTCTGGCTGATTTGGGTAAAGGTACCAGGCTTAACATCTCTGTCTTTAAGGAAGATTCAGTAGAAGCAAGGAAAGGGTTTAGATCTTGCTCTAACATCTCTTCCTCAAAAAAGCACTTCCAGTGTGAGAGTATTCACGTCTCTGTATGTGGACATTGGTTCACTTTGAATTGGAGAACTGAGTGCTCCCCACTGAGTCGTGACTACTTCAGGTCTTAGGTGTTTCTTCAAGTGCTGGCTTCCAAGTAGCAGTCAGGTAGGTTCTCTGTCACTTGTGAACACTGGCTGGATTGGCTTTGAGGTGAAGTGAGTGGTTGATAAATTTAAACTTTCTTTACGTAGGATTTTTATTCTTTCCTTCCTTTGAGCAGAGAAAAACATTAATAAAAGCATTCATCCAGTGCTTCTTGCATGGGACTTACAGAATGTTAAGACTCAGAAACAGGAGGGGCAAATGATGAATATCACAAGGTTCCCTCAAGGGAAGGTTAGCAAAATTATGTACAGTATTGTACTAAGTCTATCAAAAACGCATCATCATTCAACTACACACTGCTTTCCAGTTTTACAAGACTGCATATAAAATCATATGAGCCATTCAGTAAGGTTATACAGTTTTATAGACAAATAAAATGCTATAACGTTTTAAGAGATTTTTTTTTTATTGTTTTAGTACCTCAAGTACTTGAGCATAAAATTTCCTTATACCAAAGCTAAGCATTTGTACCAATCAAAGGTTGGAAACCCTCTTTATTTCCCTTGAGCAGGAACTCTGCCTAATCAGGAAATCATGGGGAGTGTTTGAAAATTTCCCCTGGCACTATCAGCCCCGGAATTTAAGCAGCTCTTATCACTTTCTCCCAACCCCAGCACCCTATCCCTACAGCTTAAATACATGAACAAGGTATTTGTGCCACTTGTTTTGTCAGTCACTTGTTTAATGATAAATAGTTTTAAGCATACCATGTTTCATGTGTGTTGTATTCCTTCCTGGCTTCAGTACTCTCTTCCTTTCTCTTTTTTTAACTGCTTGCTTCTTGAATTGTCATCTTTGGTGAGGTAGACAATACAGCTTAGTCAGTTTAACAATCTGTTGTTTTTTGAAGTGGTGTTCGCCCTCCAGCCATGTGTTTTTGCTGCTTTCCCAGTTCCAGCTCTGGTACTAGCCTGACTGCGGCGAGTCAGTTCCATTTGCTAACCCAGTTAAACTGATTCACATTTTGTTTTGCTTGGTTATGTTTCTGCCAGATTAGAAAATTGGATCAACTGGTGAGATGAGTGCCAGAGCGAAGATGGAAGATGGAGTAGGACTGTTCAGCTGGGGCAGACAAGGGGAGCAGTAGGAAAGGGGAGAGCAGGACTGCATCTTTCAGCAAGCTATTAGATAGTAAGCTATTAGATTGGTTCAGTGGTGTGCTCTAACTGCACCTTAGTATTTATTCCTCATTCTCTTCCCACCAACATGCATGCTTCTTTCTTTCCTGATGTTTAACTGTCGTTTTTTGTCTTGTTTTGAGTGCGATTTCGTGGTCACTGTAATCTGATCTCTGCCCTTGCTGCTGCCTAAAGCAGTTTGCTCCCTAGCTGCATTTACTCCCATTGTTTCCTTATGCCAGGTGGTGTTTGTATTGCCATGCCTCCAGACAGCCTGAGGAGCTGAGCTGCTTCGAAGCAAAGCTGACAACAGCAGGAAAAAAATTAACTTGTGGTCAATGCTTTGGCGTATCACATGGCAGCTCACTATTACTAAAGAAGAACGGGGTCATTCCTCCTAATTCTGATTCACGGGGTTCATTCCTGCTAAATCTGATTTATGTGAGCTGATTTAACTCACTAACCCAGCACAAAAAAAAAGACTGGTTTTGTTCAGGGTTATTGGCAGATGAAGGGTGCTAAAGGTGGCCCAAGGGAGAGGTATGAGGAAGAGGGGTGAGACAGAGAAGGGGGTGAAACCTCCCCCTTTCAGAGGCAGCCAGATTAGCTGGGCTCCTCTGTCTCATGTTCTAGTCTGTTTGTCCATTTGAGTGAAGTGCAGCTCTGACTTTAGTGAAGGACCGTTGGGTCCTCACTGTATGGGATTTCTGTAACACTTAGGGTGTTAGATCAAAGACTGGCTGTAATCTTTTGTTTTTTGTAAAATAGGCATGATCCTGAAACCTTCTTATTTGGAGAAATGTTTTATGCTGTAAACTGAATCAATTAGGTTAAAAAGCAAAAATAATGTTAGTATTTCTGGAGTTACTACTTTAAACAGTTTTATATAAAAAACCAATAAGTAGACTTAGTGGGAATGGCATGTAGAAACTTTCCTAAGTACTTTGAGCTACGGCAAGAGCTGTCCGTTGCAGGACATTGATTCCTTGGGGAGGAACATACAAATCCAGTAATGTGGTAAAACCTTTAGAAGTAAAAATGCCACAACTCGCTGTTTAAAACAAGTATTTTACTAATCCCAAGTGACCATCAACAGTATCTTTCTAGTGTCAAGTGTGGGAGTAAGTAGAGAACTCAGATTTTCAGGACAGGTGGTAAGGCTACAGAAACCATTTTCAAATGTGTGCACTAGCACGTGCCTATCTGTAAATAAGTGAACCTGGGACCAGTGGGGAGTATGACTTGGGCCTGTGTTTTACCTTCTATGGCTTGGGAGTCAGTCACATGAGTTTGGAAAAACGCTCCCAAACTGTCAGTAGTTCATCTTGCCCTTCGCAGTATGTTTCAAAGATTATGTTAAGTTTTCCCAGCTGACTTTACCCTGTCTGACAAATATGTTCCAGAATGGAAATGTATTGTCGGGAATTGACTGAGAGATTTGAGGATGTTTGGATAGTTTCTGGACCTTTGACCTTGCCTCAAACAAATGATGATGGAAAGAAGAGTGTTACTTATCAGGTATGTATATATGTTGCTGGGTTAACAGTGCAGCGGTAATACTTTATTTATTTATTTAAAATTGATACTGTAGCTTGATAAACAAAGTTAAACATGCTAGTACATGCAAAATGTATGAAATGTCCAATACTAGCTGGGACAAGTTCAGTAGAGATGTTATGTCTTGCCTACACATGAAGTAGTATAATTTTAAAACAATTTGTTTTATTTACAAACAGAAATCTATTAAATGTCTGTTCACATTCTGCAGTAACACTGTTTTCTGTCTTCTGTAACACATGACAGTATCTAAGCAGAGAGTTAGTGGGTTTTGCTGATGTGTAGGCATCTATTCAATCATTTATTGATATATTTTAGAAACAGTGCAATACAAAGGTAATGTGGGCTTCTCAAAACTATGTGGGGTATCGGAATGCCTGTGCTCCATTAATTTCAAAAGCAGTTTGCTGGTATCCCGTATGCATCACCTAGATGAGGCCTTCACCTGAGATTCTGAGCATACCAAAGTCAATTGACAGAATTCATTCAAGTTCAGTAGGTTTTAGGTGAATGCAGTGTAATCACTGGTCCATGGTACCGGTACCCCCTCTTCTTCTTTTGGTCCCCCATTTTTGTTATCTGCTTAATATACTCTGAAGATTTAAGATTGATCCTGCACCGTCTCTAGAAACCGTCACTGATAGACAGACAGATAGGAAAGGCTATCAAGTTGAGAGGTGAATTTATGATTGCTTATCCTGACTTCCTCTTTGTAAGCATGTGTTTAGACATCTGTAGGATCCGAGTGTAGTAAGATATTCAAGGGAGGGAGTGTTACCTTCTGCCCTTACTGTAATGAGATATTATTGCTGTTTTCAGTTGCTAGATGAACGCTAGCATAATGCAAATAATAAATGCTGTATTTTGCACCTCTTGAAAAAACACTTTTCCTTGAAAATAAGTACTTGGATCAACTGCAGCTTCAGCTCGTGAGTGATTCAGCTGTCCAACTAGTTCTCTGAGGAGCAATGAATGAGCTTGCTATAAACAAGCCTCTGTTTCAGAGGGATATGAGAGACACAAAAGAGAGAGATGTTCAGCTTTCAGTGCTTGTTCAGTGGTAAGATTTAGGCACTATTTCTCCATTATAAATACACAGCTGATTTCCATTTGATTGAACTTGGCACTCAGTCACGATAGAATGTAATTTTTTCCTGTTGGCTTTTACTTTTTTACTTCTTTAAAAACCGTCCCTTGTGTCCCCACCCGCACATGTCTGTAACCTTGACTGTGACAAAATTACAGCTTTGGGTTTGGGTTTGTTGTTCTTTTTTTCCAGACAGTCATATATTATGCATATGAGAATGCAGTAATAATAATTTATCTTTTTCATGTTCAGTGGCAGTTCCAAACTTCAGCTCTCACACATCTTTGTGAGGAAGGTGACAACTGAGCTCATTTTCAAGGGGATTAGTAAGCCGTGGTTAAGGGATATGACCGATGCCACATGATAAGTTAGTGGCAAAGCCAGCTTTAGACTGGCAGTGGTTCCTTGCCACCCAAAGGGAGAGTGCTGACTTCACTGTTGCTCATTATACTTCCCAGTCCTTTCCCTTGTCTGCCAGCACGGATGACTGTCGGATCCTTCCACAAGATGCTTAATTACCCAGTGCAATAGAAAACCATCCATGCTGGACTCTCTATTTGCTTACTGGGCTTCTTTTTTACTGCCGTAGAAAGATAGAGCAGCACACAGAGGAGTCCAGCGCTTCCTGGTGGCAGCATGAGATACGTCCAAAAGCACGTAGCTGGGAGCAGGAGGGAAACGTTCCCTTTCAGTAGTGTCGAGCTGAGCGTTTGGCTTACTGTCGTGCAGAATGGTACCCTGAGAGTTCTCCAGGCTTGCACATAGCTTTCTGGAGTTTGCCTCCTTGTAGCTGTCAGGATACTGCATTTATTTTTTATCCCTAAGAATATATATTTGTCTTACATTGCAAAGAATTAAAAATCGTGAGCTGACTTGAACACTTTATAACTGAAAATTATTTTCCAGGAAGCAGTTGAATCATCTATCAACTGCATCTTTCAACTGCTTCACTTTAATCTTGGTCATATTTTTCTAGTTTTTCTCTAGAGAAAGTGTTTACTTAGAAGAGAAAGATTACATTTTCTGAAAAATTATTTTGGCTCTCCATTTTGGTTTTGAAATGTAAATTTTAGTCTTCCACAGGTAAAAATAAGAGCAGGCGCTGCATCTTACTGCTTTTATTCAAGTAACTTGATACCAGGATACGGTGATGGAATAATAGTGGCACAAAGTGTCCATGCTGCTTTGATTATCATATCGTTCTGTTCTTGTCTGGTGCCAAGATGTCTTCATCATCTTTGGGTTTGATGACAACTCTGGTCTTTTATGAATGTTTTATCAGTTTTGGTCTTAATATAAACTATGAAGTGAAGTTCAGTGTGAGACTGAAAATGGTGGAATGATGGTATTGATGTTTTCATTTCACCATTTGGCCACATTCGTGAATCCCTTAGCTTCCTAGGATGAGATTCGTTATGTAAATTGATTTGTATTTCAGCTGTAGTTAAGTACAGATAGTGCTGTCTACAGGTGGGGAAAGTTAAATGTTGATTTTGGCGGGTTTTTTTGTTTTGTTTTAAATACTAAATTATTTGATTTGGGGCCTCTTTGGGTACACTCCTAAGAGTAAATAAATACAGGCTGAGAAGTGTTTTGTAATTTTGAAATCTCTTTATGGCATAAGTTCTTGTGCTTGCCATTGAAGTTGTCCTTTGGGGAGAGAGACTTCAGAGTAGAATGGTATATTGGTTTTTTTTTCTTCTTACTTCAACACGTACACTTAGAAGAGGGAACACAACCTGTCAAAGCACTGGAGAGAAGTTCTTTTCAAACCGATACCTTGGATATAATTGCAGTCATTGCCATTGATTTTTGCAGTCTGGGATTCTGCCCCTAAACGAAGAACGCTAAGTGTTGGCAGCTGAATGAGAAGGGAAGGTACCTCTTAGCTGTCTTTCGGAGTGAACTCCGCTAGGTTCAAACAAGTGGCTTAGAAATGAAAGGCTTTTAGTCCTCATTGTTTGCGCTTATGAAGCTGATGTGAAGTGTCCTTTTTCTTTGTATGTGCTGTTTAAGAAGTGCTGTAGTATACACAATAGTGCTGAAACTCGCAACCTGTAATCTGACAATGTGACTGTTAAGGCTGAGCTCCTTTCTAATGTTTTTCTTCTCCTCTGAGACTAGAACTGTGGAAAAAAAGAAAACACAGAAGTACTACAGTGAATATGGCTGCATTGATTTGTTGCAGATCCTCTCTTCAATCTCAGCTTCCTTGTTTTTGGCTAAAGGAGTAGTGAAATATGTATTCGTGGCTTTACAGGCTGGTGTTTTTCTCATCAGACGTCCAAAAAGGTTATTTTTAGATCACTATAGAGGAAAAACAGAGCATCGGTCATGGCATTGTTCCCAGTTCATGCTTGGACTCTGGTACCATTTGCTGTTTAATTCCAGAAAGGGAATTAACCTTGAACTCCTTAGATGCCAGCATTGTTCTATCTATTGGCTGAACTTGTTGTATCCTCAGATATGTTCTGTCATTTCATCTGTCTCCAGCAGAGGCTTTTATTGCAAAGAGTAGATTGATGACTGTGCTTGGTATCTGAAAAACGTATTTTGAGAATATATGTAAAATAGAATGCCAACAGGAAAAATCTGTCCTGTGTCATTGGAGAGGCAGATGCAAATTTTTCATCTTTGTCCAGATCAAATCAAAATGACATTGTCTTGTTTTATACATTACTGTTCTCCAGTGACTGTCACTTTAGTGGTTTTCCTCTGTCAGCAGATTTGGAGTTTGAAATACAAATTTTGCAATAATTCTACTGCGTCATGCTCAATGCTCCACCCTTCTTATTCCCAATGCCATCGTAGTAAATACTAATTTAAGAAGAATTGGCTATGGTTGGCGAATGAAACTACAGTTTAGATAACATTTTGTTTGTTGTTTGAAGAAGACATTTTTCTGACCTTGTAGTGATATACTGGGTTCATCCTGGAATCATGTCTGCTGTTTAATTTTCAAAACTGAATGACTAGGCTGGGCCAGACATGCACAATAACTGTACCAGAAGATATACTTACTTGTCATCTAGTTCCATGGCAAATAAGTACCCGGGAAACAAATTGCACCTCTCAAATATAAGATGGTGCTTTATGGTTTTTCCCTATTTTCAGTAGTAGTAGAGGTTTTCTCCTAGCCAAGATACTATGGGGAAAGGAAACCTTGCTAAAGGAGGGAATAAACCTGGAGACTGTTACTGTTTGTTGACTGCTCCAAATGGTCTCAAGGCTACACAGGCAACTAATGGATCTAGGTCGATTATACATGTCCCATAAAACTTAGGTTCAAAGGGCTAGATCTTAGATCAGCTGGTGTAAACGACTAGAGCTCTGTCAGCCCTAAATTTAGACATGATGTACAAACGAAAATAATAGGCACTGGTTTAAGATTGGAGGAGAAGAGGCACCAAAGGTGCAGGATAGATTTATGGGGTTGCTTTTATTTAGCACTGTGCCCATCCCAAAGGTTCTTTTATTATAGGAAGAGTGGTGATAGGGACTGTGGTGGATTCAGTGTTAAGTAACCTAAATGGATTCTGTGGAAGTAGTAGTCTGTCATCATGTAAATGCAGTATCATAATGCGTATACACACCCTCTTTATTAAAAAAAAAGGGGGGTTGGGATGTCTGTCTTCGAATGCCATAACTATGTATTCAGGCACAGCTTTTTTTTTTTACCATCTTTTCTTTTTTTTTTTCTTTTCTTTCTTTTTTAGGATTGCCAAATGATTTGGCAATAGCAGTCAGACCAGCCATAACAAATTAAATTTTTCCTGAAGTACATACATTTGCATTTTGGAGTGCTTGGCTGTGCAGTGTTGTTGCAGATTGTTACTATGATTTTATCTGTAGCATTTTCTGTTTTCTGTATTGCTAGGTCTGCCTTCACACCCCTCAGTTCTTCTCAATGCCATCTGACAGAGTTCTCTCAAATAGTTGGGGAAAAAACACTATCAACAGAATCAGTGCTGCCTAACACAAATCTGGAAGGAACTGGAGTGAAGGCAGTTAATGCTGTCACAATGATCAAATAAATAAAATTATACCGATAGCAAAGGGAATTTTTTATACTGCCAGAAAGTCTGTTTCTATACAGAATTTAGTATCAAATTATAATAAAGGTCTGTATTGTCAAACCTGGGGTCATATCAGCAGGAATGATACTATCTACAGTAAAATATCTGATGGGCCTGGTCAGTGTCATGCCTCAAGTTACAGCTAAAACAAAACAAATGCCTATTCAGAGAAAGCTACAGTCTTATTTTGGGTGACAGGAGTGATGTCCTTGAATTCTGTCCATCAAGAAGTGTGGCAGAAGTCTTAATTTTGTTATCGCCAGACGCAGATGGAAGTCTTGTTACATAAAGAATTGTGTGTATGCTTCGTTTTGGTCAGTTCTGGTTTGCAGTATGGCTTTGTTCTAAACTCTGGTTATTATACAAAGACAGACAGGGAAGAAATGGTTACTGGAGTGTAGAGGGTATTTCTGGAGCTATCGCTTTAACGTATTTCATAATGGTACCCTCTGATGCAAGGACTCTTCAGTGTGCGCTGGCAGTTAAGTCATGATTGAATGTGATTTCTGTTTACCAGGTTTTAAGAGAATCTCAGATAATTGCCAATCCAGAGCTGGCTCTCGCTGATGAAAGGCTGTTCATTTCTGCTAATTCTCTTCGCAGTTGATTTTCATTTTCTAGTCACTAGGTGGCAAAATACTACTTTTAGATTCATGAGTCCTTTCTTTTAAAAATTATTCCTACCCTTTCAGAAGAAGATAATTTTCTTACCACCTTGGGAAGCTGCAACAAGTCCAGTATAAAATGGAAATATGGTAACATTTGTGTATGTTTTAAAATTTCTAGTAAGACTTCTCTTTTCTTCTAGTATCATCTCAAGTGTTCCTTATATATTCCTTTTCTCCTGTTTATGTAAGAATGGAGTTTTCTTTCTCATTAACTCCAAACTGTCATTTTTAGGGACTGCTTTGCCCTGTATTTATCTGACTACCACCATGAAGGTGACATCAGTTAATGCCATATGCTTAAATTTGCCCTAGATGCCATTAGCAAATGTCTTCATTATTTATTGTGACACTTAAGCACTCCACAAATATTATCAAATTTGTCCTTCCTCCAGTTTTAAAAACTACAGCCTAGAACAGTTTAATGATTTGGCCAAAATCATGAGGCAAGCCAAGCTTAAGACAAATCACCATCCGGTGGCTTAGCTATGAGACCGAATTTATCAAAGCTCACTGAGTTTTCTCTGTTTTAAGAAATCATAATGCTTCTGCCCTTATCTTTATCTGTCCCTGTGAGCTCTTTAAGTTTGTATAACTGCTTACCAACACGTTTGTTGTTTTAGCAATATGTAAACATCTCTAAATGTCAGGAATTGCACACATTTTAATAGCCCGTCCTCATGACAGCTGTCCACGTTTAATTGGGCATTGAGAAGTGTTACAAATTTATACACACTTGTGGAATGTCAATAACAATGTCAATAATAATAGGAAACAGTAAACACTATGCTGAAAATGATATTATCATAATGTTGCATTATTAGACAACACCAGATCAGTCGTAGGGCTTCAGCCAGCACCAGATCACCAAAGAAAACAAGAGCAAAGCAAAAGTGAAAGGAATAAGCAGCTGCAAAAAGTTAGGGCAATGAACGTTTTTATGTTGAACTGAGACAGACAGCAGAGAGAAATAGTACCTGAAATTTCACATTGGTTTCCCAAATAATGATGGGAAAGGAATATTTTTAATGCTATAAAAAGAAGGCTTTTAGCTTGAGTGCTTTTTTTTTTTTTTTTTCTATTATGAGGCTGTTGAAAATTTGAAAGATTAAGCCGAATTTTATAGGAATAGCAAAATGGAAGTTCTCAAAGGATGACACCAAATTTTACCTTGTGGCCTGTTATCAACATGGTGTGAAAGCACGTGGGACAGCAGTGATTTTCCATAGGCCATTGCTGTATTTTCTTGCTTGTATTAGCGCACGAGATCTATTTTGAATCACAGATACTATTAAAAAATGTTGCTCTTTTCCAGCTGGGACAGATAGCTGTTTCAAGCATTGATTGCTGAAAGATCATCTGCTGCCTGTGGATAGACTAGCACAAATCAAAGTTAACATCTGTGCGTGGATAATCTTAACCCATTTTCTGTTCTGTTACAATAGGAGCATATGCTATCTGCCTCGGTTAGGCGTGCATTGAGATAAATGGGATGGTGCAGATCAGAGGAGTGATTCAGATTGCTGTAGTTAGGTAGGAGAATCCTCTAGGTGGCAATAGGAAATGAATTGTTGAGTTTGTTTTTCCTGCCTATTGCTTCTGTTGTTTTTCCTACCTATTGCTTCTGTTGCAAACTTCACTTTTGCAGAATCACGCTTTACTTCTTTCTCTGGCTGTTGAACTGTGCGTGGGGGGCAACTCTACGGAAACGTTTATCTGCAGCTTCTGTATCTACTCCCATAAAAAAGCAAATTGTGGTATGTTACAGAGCATAATGATGGAAATACTATGTCATGCTCCAGAATTGCATTTCCTTTTTTAACAGAAATCATTGGGTCACACTGGCTCCATAAATTATTGGTGCATGGTTCACGTAAGCGTTAAACTGCAGAAAAAAACATATATATTCTTTGTCATGCATATTTGCTCTGTCAGAGAAATCGGGCACCCTCCTTTGATGGTATTCTCCAGCAGAATGAGCTGGGTATAGAACTTCTGTGCCGCTAAGGAAAGGACAGTTGTGGATTCTGGCCGTTTGGCAAGCTGAAGTTTGTTTTAATCAGTGTAACAATATTAGAACTCAGTGAAGTAATTACAGAAGTAGTTTACTGCTATTCAGAGGACTAGTATAAAGCCTGAGCACTATTCTAAGTTTTATTTAAATCCTCAAAAGAGAGCTTATGTGGAACTGAAGTGGTACATAAATTACATGTATGGCCATTGCTTGCTTCGAGTTGAGTTGTATTTAGAACTACATTTCTCAAAAGGCCAACCCTTCCTTAATTTTGAACTAGTCCTCTTTTTCCTTTTTTCCTTTCCTCCTTCATAGGGGCATATACTATGCATAAACATGCGTTATTTTGCATAGAATGTATATATTTGCATAATATTACATAAGCACAGTGTCTGTTTTCCTTAACACCCACTTCAGGCATTCAGCATTTCCGTTTCATACCTAACTATTCTATGTGCAGCTCTATTCATTCCCCAGCCTTTCTATCCACCCACTCAGTCCTTAGACTCAGTCCCCTGTTCCCTCCGCTAGCTCACACAACACGTATTCACCTGTTTGGTTTATATATGCCATATACCCCCTAATTGAACATACTTGTAGCAGCTCCATCTGCGTGTTCACCCTTCCTCTAGTCTTTTATACAACAAGGATGCTGGTATGTGTATGTGTGTGGGTGGTGGTGAGAAGGGGAAGGAGCCGAGCTAAGGAGGACCTAATATGTATACATGTATTTATAGTGGGGGAAAAAGTATGTGAAGAGGCCTGGAAAAGGCAGTGCAGGCCATACTGCACAGGAACGCTGCAGGTCAGGAGATCATTGGCCCAGGGAGAATCTGGGGAGCAGGGTTTAGTCTCACTACTGTCTTCTCTCAGGAGGCTACAGCAGCTTCGGGGTGCAGTGCAGCTGTGCACAGCCTCTTCCTTCTCTTCCACCCTGCCCTAGGAGTGTGCAGGATGGCAGTGCAGGCTCTGCAAGCTCCCTGCTCCAGGGGGGAGAAGGAACTCCAGCCTTCTGCCTTCAGCAGTGTCAGTCACTGCCTGCGCTTGGGTAAATGTGGAAATGTGAACCCCCTCCTCTCCCCCTCAGGGCTTTTCATGCTTCTTGGCTTCCTCCTTCGCCACCAATACACTGCAGGTACTCCCTGGTTCAAGCGCCACCTATCTCAAACAGGTTAAACTCCTAACACCATTCATGTTGCAATTCAATTTTAACCCACCAGATATGTGTGTTGATGCGTAGTTTTTAGTATATTTTAAAATTACCTGTGCATCAGTCAGTTTTGATTATTTACGCAGTTGATACTGAGGAGCTGTAACTCTGGTTTCACCCACACTGAATGCTGAATGCAAAGTGCTTTGACACACAGGAGCTCTAATTTCCCTATCAAGACATCTGTTGTCGTTGAAAGGGAAAGCAGATTTGGCATAAGGCATTTATTTATTGCTTACCAGTTTCAGTGACTGTTAGATGTCTAGGCAGAGCTTTATTTAGGAGAAGGTTGGTGGCATAAGCAAGATCATTTTTCTAAAAAAAAAAAAAAAACAAATCACAACAAAAAAAGTTTAAAGTACAGAAAAGCCTAGTATAGGGAAGGGGAGGAAAATACTCTGTAACAGAGTAAAGAAATCTAAGAGCACGTGTTTGCCAGAGACAGTAGTAACGTTACTACTACATGATTGTACAAAGCATGAAAAAGCTTTATCAGAAGTTTCCCTTCCTCCAAAAGGTACTTTCTCTGGTTTTGGTCTAACCAGAAAAGACTGGTCACTTAAGAAACTGGCAACAGAGGTAGAAGAAACACTTCAAGCACTGAAAGAATTCATAACTGAAATTAGTTAACTATTGGAATAGACTGATGTGAACCTTGGTTCATTAGCCACAGGCAAAGTTTAGTTTTAAAAGCATATTTTCTTTTGCAGAAGTGCTGAATACTCTCCGAATACAGCATACATAGGAAATGTTTCTTTTGTGATTGAGTTATACTGAATATATGAGTGGATAAAGCATGTCTGAACTGATGTACTGGATTAGTTTGTAAAATACTTTGAATTAATGTGATCCGTTGTGGCAGTGAAATAAATACCTGCTTTCTCTGAAATTGTATTTTAACTCTATCTAACAAAAGCTGTCAAAAACCCAAAATAAGCAGTCTTTGCTTTTGCAGGTATTACAAATACTGGAAATAGGACCAAATTACTGGATTTGAGGTATAAAATAAGATGCCTTTGTAGTTTTTGTAGGGCGTCTGCATCTTTTTCTTCTGCTGCCATTAGAGTAGAAGTACAAATTTTAGAAGTGTAGTTATACAGAAGGGTTATGTAAAACTCAGATTTTTCCATGTGTGAGCCTGTTATGCTTTGTTGACACGGCGGGTTCAGTTCAGACAAATTGAAGAAACAAAAGCCTAATACAGTGCATGCATGAGCATCACGTTTTGAATACTGGCGAGATTACATTTATCATCAGTAGGTATATTCCTTGGACTTATTCCTGACACAGGGTGGGGTGTCTGCTCTATACATATGTGTGTGAGCTTTTAACAGATTTCATGTGAATTCAGAGTCCTGATCCTCCCCTTCTGGTGTTTCAGTTAAATTCCTGGATCCTGGTCTGACACAGCAGAAAACCCAACATGTACAAGCTCTTAAGTTGAATCATAGTGAATTTATGGAAGAAATAGGTGCATTTTCTTTGGAGAGACTTCTCTTCCAAGATACTGAGTCACTGAACGTACTTCTTTATATCCAGCTCCCCTCAAAAAAATGCTTACTTAGGTAATGTAGCTTTTAAATACAGCTTGTGTATGGGTAATAGAGAGAGAAAAAATACCTGACAGAAGGTAAGTTAGAGTTGATTTGAAATGCATATTAAAAACCAGATGATTTGGAACTGTCAGGTCAGGAACTCAGTGTAGAGCCACTGTTACTGAAAACAGCTTTCCAAGTGTGAACAATGCGATGCAGTATGAGAAAGGAGCTCTGCCATCCCTTCAAGTCAGCTACACTTACAGATCAGATCTGCACCAGGATAAGGGAGCTGGGGTCTTGGCTGACTCCCTCTTTCCAAATGTTTGGTTCCAGTTCAGTTTCAGCCATAACTGAAGTTGCATCCACTTGGGAGATTTGAGTTCGTTCTTCTACCGGAGCTCCTTGTCACATATCTTTACAAATATTTAGGCAATTACTGACTAATCTTCCGACCTTTTGTCTGCATCATTGGTCTTAACAGTATAATATAAAGCATTACAGGAGAAAGGCAGAGAACCTTATGGGGAAGTCTCCTACCAACAGTGGCCAAACAACCCTGCAGTAAAGTGTTCCTTGCCCTGCTGTTCCTGTTTGAGAGAGAGATTCAGGCATCAAATAACTAGCTCATTCCTGACCAGCTATACAAGGAGCTGCAATGAAATAGTGCTGTGGTGGGTTGATCTTGGCTGGGTGCTGGGTGCCCACCAAGCTGCTCTATCACTCCCCTCCCCAGCAGGACGGGATGGGGGGGGGAGAAACTAAGATAGAAAAAACTTGTGGGTCAAGATAAAGGCAGTTTAATAAAGCAAAAGCAAAGGCCACATGCAGAAGCAAAGGAAAACAAACAATTTATTCTCTACTTCCCATCAGCAGGCAATGTCCAGCCACTTCCCGGGAAGAAAGGCTTTGGTACACGTAGCGATTGCTCTGGAGCGCAGATGTTGTAATAACAAATGCCCTCCCTCCTCCTCCTTTCTCTTAGCTTTTATTGCTGAGCAGCCATCATATGGTAGGGGATATCCCTTTGGTCGGTTTGGGTCAGCTCTCCTGGCTATGTCCCCTCCCAAGATCTTGCCCACCCTCAGCCTCCTGGCGAAGGGGGAATGTTGGAGAGGCAGCCTTGGTGCTGCGGGAGCACTGCTCAGCAGCAGCCAAACCACTGGTGTGTTACCAGCGCCTTTCCAGCCACCAATCCAAAGCACAGCACTGTGAGGGCTGCTATGGGGAAAATTAACTCCATCTCAGCCAGACCCAGTACAGGTGCTTTCCACCTCAGCTTCTAGTTTGATAACATTGCACATGATTTTGACGTGGACTTACGTGCTGTGGCTCCTTTTTAGAGGTAGTAGGATTAGTCTCAACGTTTTTTTTTCCCCTCAACTGATAAGATCTGTATCTGTAACATAACTTTCCTTTTGACAGGTAATCGGAAAGGATGACGTAGCTGTGCCATCCCACCTATACAAGGTGATCCTTGCCAGACGGAGCAGAACGTCTACAGAGCCCTTGGTACTGGGGGCTTTTGTGGTGCCAAACGATCCCATAGGCTTCAGTCACCAGCTGACTGAGTTCCAAGTAAATATTGAAGATCTGGAAAAAATGTCAGGTTTAGTTTTCTTCCCCCAGGTGGACAAAACCAAAGATGTTAAAAATATTTGTGAGGTGGATACCTGTAAACTGATGGGCTTCAAGGAATTTACATTGTACATCACTGCTCGAAAAGTGCAGAGTGCCCGTACATTGCACCGGCTGGAGAAAGCCATGTCGGAGTTAAAGGAGGCAGGAATTGAGCCTGATGAATATCTTCGAAAGCTTCACAAGAAGAAGGAAGAAGAACTGCAGGAAAAACAAGTAGCAGCTAGAGAGGGGAAAGCTGGCTGAGTACTTGTTTGGGAAGATGTGTGGGGTTTTGTACTTTGAAAGGGGAGCTGAAGGCAAACACAAAGGCAAGGGTTCTGCGAATTATCCTTTTTTGAATTGTGAAAACAATAAAGAAACATTTGGAAGCTGATGGGTTTGGAATAACGTTCATTCTCGTGTAACGTGATGCACGCACATGGTTTGCCGCAGTACTTAGATATGGGAAATGAAAATGACCCCTTTCTGGCATGAATAGATGACTGGACCTCCAGAAAAGGCTTTGTGCTATTTTCCAAGCGAGACGTCAGACTTGGGGTTTGTATGGAATCCCTTCTAGGAATATTATAAAAATAGACAGTAGACACCTTGGGAGTATAACTGGAACATGTTTCAACATAATTCCCCTGCAAATGTCTTTCGGTATGATGCTGTAGAAGCAATGGTACTTTCTGGGATTTTTAAAAATTAAATTAATTTAGAAATATTTCATTTAACACTCGTTTATTAGAGACCTGTAAGACGTAATCTGAATCCCTTACAGTCTTTACTTAGTTGGGTTAACCAAACCAGATTGCCTCTTACCTCTCCTGACCCTGTGTGCTTTGGATACTTCAGCATGTCAGTAGCTGTCAGCTGTTGTCTTTTGCAGCGGACTTCTTCCATCCATGTATAATTCTGCAATTTTTTAAAAAAAAACAATAGAAGCAGAGTTTACACAAGTTGCTACCAGTGTAGATTGGGTCTTCGTAAATTAATGTAAGCTTGCTATTTCGCTTTCACCTCTAAGTTTGGATAAATGTGGTTTCTTGCGTATTGTTTGATTTGAGAGGTGAGCACCGCTTGCTTTTTGTTTGTGGTAGTCGCTCACTGGCTTTTTTCCCAGCATCGGTCTTTGGTCTATAAACTTCACACCAAAACTTCTACGTGAAAGCAGAAGATTGACTAAAAATGGATTTCCAGTTCTGTTTCAGCAGCAACCGAAGTTGCTCAGATTTACATCTGCTTGGGAGATGTAAGGAAATTATTTTTTTTTCATGAGTTTTGTACTTCATTTGTGTATACATCTTGAGCTTCAGACGTAAGTTAGTGTGACTTGTATCCTCTGAGACTTTTCATCTGGAAAGAAAGAAGAAACACTGGAAATATTTAGATTTTTTTTTAATGGTAAGAATCTATATAAATTTGGAGTTGAGCCATAAAAACACCTTCAGTGGTTTTAATGTGAGAGTTTATAATAGTTTCTGAGAAGGGTCAGGTAGTGCCAGGCTGAATGGGGCTGTTTTCCTGAAGGATGAATCAGGAGCATTATTTGGAAGTTGTGAATCATCAGCTGGATGTTCTAGAAACTGTATAGTTTCCTTCATCTCAGTTCAGTTGCAGTATCCAAAAGCAGATCACTTTATAAAGCAGTTACGGTTCCTATGACACTTTTGTGTTTGCCAAGAACGTATTTACAAAATCCAGACATTTAAAACCAGAGAAATGTGACTAGCTAAAGCCGTCATAAAAGCTTACTGCCCACATAAATTAGAGAGAAATTGGGTGAAATCCTGACAAAACGTTTGCTCATTTCAATTTTAGCCTAGAATTTTGGTTGTTAATCCTACCAAATGTAACAAAACCAGTGATTCGCAAAACAAGCAGCCACCTCTCCCTTTGCAGAACGTGGGAGCCGTCAGCGTGTGTTGCCTGGAATAACGAAGTGCCAGATACTTCACGTGCCTCCTGATGGTCTTGTGTCTGCTTCGCTGGAGTCCAGGCAGTCTTGTGGCACTGCGATGGTGTCACCCTTTGGAAAAGGTACCCGGTCTTTCCTCTTTGCATTGTCTTTCTCTTTTCCCCATTATTGGAATTCTTCATGTTTTTTCCATTCAGCCTTCCACCTTCCTTTCCCGCTTGATCCTTTCAGCTGAGAGGTCACCGATCTCTCCTGCAGTGCTCACACCTTTTACGGATGGCTGAAACGGATCGCAGTGCTACAGGTACCCGTCCGTCTGGCAAAAACCCCGTGTTGGGACAGCACCAGTTGCATGCGAGGAACTCCGGGTATCTTCCCTTTCTGCTGACAGCTTGCCACTACGACAACAGCAGAAGTGCTGAGCGTGACTCTCCTGCGGAGGCTCGCTATGGAGACCAGCTGCTCCCTACTCGGTACCTCCTCGGGCCTTACGTGCCCCCTTGAATTCCTGCAAGCCCCAATTACCATAATTTTCATGCCTAGTGGCTTACCGCATAGACTAGACTCCCGATATAATTTTCAGCTCTGTTTGAGCATGGTTGGTGTTCCTCAGCTCCCCTTGGAGGGTGGCAGCAGGTGGTGAACGGTGAAACCACTTCCAGCGCTGGGCTGTGCCGATGAGTACATTCACCTGCTCGTCTTCTGCTGGTTTCCTCATCTGAAGTAACTGTGGAGTCTAGCATATAGCAAAAAAAAAAGTGCTTTCTTTACAATAGGAAATATAAAACAAATAATAGCAAGGGGGTGAGGCTTTACACGCTTGTTTAAGCCATCTCCGTAAGTAATTGCCTCAAGATCCTTCATGAGAACTGTGCTCGTGTCCGTGCCCGTCTGTCATTCCTGTTGCACACTTCATCGCTTCCCTGCGTGCATCTGGACTGACAATACGGACCTCTGTCCTGCAGCTAAGCAGCAGGAGTCCTGGAAATGCAGAAGTCTATCCTTTGTCCCTCCACTGGTCTAACATTTGTTTTTAAAGCTAAATAACCGAATCACGAGGGAAGGTGATGGCTAGGCTGTCCACAGCCCGATACAGTGATTTTCTGATATTCCCTTGACTGTCTGCTCTTGATTGTTACTGCTAGCCTTGACTCAGGGTGTAAGTGATGGTAAATAGGAGGCAGAGGGGGATGCGGGGGAGAGCTGCCGCTGTGCTCAAGGGCTCTCGGCAGCTGCCTTCACCCTGCTTTGGGCCGGGTGCTGTTTTGGGCTGCAGCCCCCCGGCTCCGCTCGGTGCACTTTTGGTATTTGGCCTTTTGAGGGCAGACTGTTTCCACAGTGTCAGCCTTGGTGGCCAAAAATGATGGGGAATATGAATCAAATGTCTCTGGCCCATAGTAACTGTCTTTCTGCTTGTGATAGTAAGACGATACCTGTTTAAAATGAATTGTTGTTTCTAGCATTATATTGACAGCAGTGCAGAATGAAGCTAATGATTTTTCCTAGATAAGGGTTTTGACACTAATGTTTGGAAGTGCCTTTAAATTGACCACCCAAGTTGTGTATCTTCTCCGAAGACAATTTTGACTTCAGCTTCTTCATGAATCTCGTTCTAGGTGAGGATTTAACCCTGTGCTGATGTCTTGTGATGCTGTTGTTTCCATCTGTAAACACAATCGGGGGGGGGGGGGAGGGAGGTAAAGTTCTGCTTTTTATTTTTGTGTGGTTGGTTCACTTTAGAGCATGGTTTTGCAATTTTCAGTTTGTCCTGTTGTAGTAAAGATGGGTCACATTAGCTAGTTGTGCTAAGTGCTGCACTAATTTGTGGAGAAACAGCCCCTGTCCTGAAAAAGTAACACGTATTGGATATGGCAGGCAACAATGGGAAGGGGAGAAGCTACACACCCAGAAATGTGAGGATTTCTTTCATCAAAGGGCTTCAGAGGTGCTGCAACACCCAACTTTGAGTGTCCTTTCCGTCACTGGAATCATCTCCCTGACAGAGACATGTGGGTGTCCTCTAAAATAAATGGAGGCAAGTAGGTAACAAACCCCAGGATGTGCAGAAGCCGCTAATCTGGCCAGCAGATTGCTGGAGGAGATGGGCATTGGGTTTTTCTGGGCGTTTTCAGTCATGAGCCCTTTTTTGCAATTGGCTAGACAAGCTAAACCTCTGTCCTGGAAAACCATTAAATAGAGATCCTTCTGCGAGTACACCACCTGGTTCAGCGAGATGTCCAAGCAGACATGCTGTCACAGCCTGCTTTGATTTGGTTCATGGATTTGAAGCCACCGATCTTTTTAGTGGAAACTTCCAGTTTGTACAAACCCTACCAAACCGGCCAGCTAGGGCCGTGCTGTCCCTGGGGCTGCTCACCAGAGAAGCAGCCACATCAGCCCTGGAGGATTTGAAGAAGGTCTCCTGCCTGCCAGGCACCCTCGTCATTCGTGCCGGTGGGTGCAATGGGCTGTTGAAATAGGGCAGCGTTGCTTCGGCTGGTTTTGGTGGGAGGTCTCCACGGTGAAGGAGCTCCAAAGATGCGTCCCAGGTCGGGCCAGGCAGGTGGGTCAACCAGAGCTGCTTAAAGATGGGATGGCAGAGGAACAGGGAGGGGTTTTTTTGGTGGCAACTTGCAGAGAAGTGGGAACCTCTGGTACTGTAGTGCCTGGCTCTCTTTACGTGTTTAACCCATGCCAGCCTGTGTGAAGAAAAACCCACACCCTCCTGTGCCCGTCCTGGTCCCGTGTGTTTGTTGCCCAGCAGTGAAGCTGTGGAGGAATTGTATATAAACCCCAAAGCGCTCTTGCTAGTAACCTGGCTCAGCGGGGAAGTCGGGAGCAATTTTGTTCTCCTGCAGTCATGTGGGAAAAGCTTTTCGCACCATGCAGCAAAGGAAATGTAGGAAATGTTCCTTTTTCTTTTTTTTTTTTTTTTTTTTGATTCAGGTCCATCTCATCAGCTCCACCTACACAGTGGTGGTGTGGCCAGTTCTCACACGCTTCCTAATAGCCATCTGCCTGTGCAATTAATGGCTTGTCTGCTTTTGCCATAGCTTGGAGGAAAAGACCGAACAAGAACTTTGAGTGTTTGCTTAAAATATCTGCAGTGTCTGTGTGGATGCTCCGGGATGGATACACAGCGCTGGCTACAAACAACCCCCACTTACCCGTGTTGTAAAATATTACATAGCAACTGGCCTTTTCCATCATGTCCTTTAAACAGGGCGGGTTTCCCACCTGCTGTGTGAAAAATTAACATCTGTGGCAACATAATGTTCCCAAAATACTCACTTCCAAGAGCTGAACGCGAGGCTTTTGATGTTGGTTTGAGAGGTACGATGGCCGGGATCCCGGCTTCCCTGCCGGCATGTTCGGTGGGTGGGGAGAGATGCAGAAAACAGGTCTGGAATGAAGTGCTTCCAACTCTGCTTAAGAAACAGTGTGGAGGTATTTAGCAGATCACAGAAGTAAATTTGGTTTGTGTCAAGAATAAATATTTCCCTAGACAACAAATGAAGACTTTATAAATATTTCCCTAGACAACAAATAAAGACTTTCCCTAGCAGCTCTCAGACACTGATGGGGCAGGGCTCGCCATGGAGGGAGGATGGAGCTAGGGAGGGAATGGGAGCACCCGCCGAGCTGCCAGCGCTCAACAGCCTTAAGTCCTGTCCCATCTTTATGTAGATGCGTCCATCTGGAGGAAGACCAGCCCGTCTCCCTGCCAACCTCATTTTATTCCCATGCGTTACAAAAAATATGTGTTCTTCCCCCGACAGCTCTTTTGTGACCCAGCCGATGCTTTTTGGTGCTGCAGTGCCTTCAAAAATGGGGTGGCCATGCCCAAGCCCCTTGGGAGCCATGATGGGACACAAAGTGTGGTGACATGAGACCATAGCTGGATTAGACAGCCTGGCTGTAACAGTGGGCTTGAGCTTGGATTGCCGGAGTGTTGCAAGATGCAAGGTAAGGTGAAACTAAAGGGTGTTAAAGCAATGCGAGAAAGCGGACCTAACCGATGGCAGTGCTGGAGGGGGGGATGCCAAATCGTGTCTCTTAGCCATCAGTGGGTCCCTTGGGTTGAACCTGAGCTGCTTCAGTGGCAGCTGCAGGACCTTCTGCAGAACATCAGCCCTGTGGTACCCCTCTGCGAGGTGGACAGGTAGGGCTATCACCCTGTGCCTCTGCATGTAGATATATATGCTGGTCCCAAAAGGAGATGGGCAAGAAATATAAGGCTTGCTGCAAGCACTGCATCTGTGATACACACAGTCTGTTTCTTTTTGTCACATGTGACATCATTTTTCAGTCTCCTCCAGTATGGAGACTTCAGCCTTCGCCTGTCTTTATCTTTTCCTACACCTCCACAGGCTGAATTTCATCATCTGCAAGGAGACACCACTCCTCTCCCATTCCTGTGGTGAAGGGAAGGGGAGAGAACGTAACCACTGTCCTGCTTATTTATTTGGGACATAAAGATGCACCTAACTGAGCTCACCTCAAGCTGTGATGTGGAGCAGCTGGAGCTCCAGAAAAAGGTGCTGGGGTTCACCTAACTTGATTTAGCTGCATCTTGAAGACAACTGTATTGCTCTTCCTCTTGCTATAGTAACTGTATTGTTATATTATTAGCATATCAGACTGACTGTCCTTTTCAGTTGAGGGAAATCTAATCAGAGGATCCAGTAGTGCTCACTTAGAGCTCAGGACCTCACAGCAGGAGACGTGCTGGCGGCAGGGCTGCCTTTCCCCACTGCTACCCGCTGCCCGGAGGGACTTTGGAGCCCTGCAAATACCTGCCAGGGTTAAAGAACAAACAGAGTGATTGCTTAGTGTGTCTTAGCCTGGGTGACAACGTCTTAATCTTTCCTTTTTGTCTTTGTCACAGGCAACCTGTAATGTCAAGCAAGTGTAACAGGGAAAAACTGAGCAGGGAGAAGCTGTGCAGGAGCAGTGAAAGGTTGTGGCGAAATTTCCCTACCCTCCTCTGTCCCAGCTCCAGTCTTCAGGTGTTTTAATGTGTGAGGAGATTCCCGTGAGTGGGAATGCAAAATGTATGTTCACGTGGAGTTAGGATCGGTGTGTGGCTGTGTGGGAGAGGAGTTTGGCTCCAGGCTTATGTTTTTATTACATTAAATTTGTGCTGTAGCGAGTAGGAGATTTCAGGAAAGAAATCGATGTTCCTGCCATCAGGATAAGGCTCATTGGTAGCAGAGCGGCACCCTCACCATCTCCGGGCTTGCCTGTCCTGAGCCCTTGCCAGGAGTTAGGTGTCCAAGGCAGGCCACGTCCTTCTTGCCCAAGCCATGTATATGAAAGACATATATTGGAAACGCTGGAGGCCAATATTCAAACACCCCTGCACCCGATTTGCACCTGGGATTTGAACTCCAGGTTCTCACTGCCAGGGGGGACACATTTGCCATGGGGGTGTAGGAAGAAGTGGGACATGAACTCTCCTGCTGAAGTGTTTCTACTGTCCCTAGATTGCTCAGAAGCTTTGGCTGTCATTGGGCCAACGAGGGAGGATGCAGTCCTCACTGCAGAGCTTATCGGTGGTGCAAGGTGTGAGTCTGTGCCCCGCGGAGGCTGTAAGTGCTGTGAAGAAGCGGGTGAGACTGCACAGGACCATGTTTGGGGGCTCCCACGGAGCAGCACCCCCAGGACTGCAAGCATGAACGGGAGCCCCAGGGAGGTCTAGGGTTTCCCATGGCCTTAGGAGTCCTGAATTAAAACCAGAGTCACTCCCATTACGTGTAAGAAGACTTCAGGGACTTGAAGATTAAGCCAGGTGATATTTTTTTTTAATGCAAAATGTGCGAAGCACATAAAATACCAAGTCCAGCCATTCCCATGCTCTTTTGCATGCCGAACTCTCCCCTGAGCATGACCTTCCTCACCCCCATGGTCCTCCTCACCCCCACAGCCCTCCTCATCCCCACGTACTCTTTCAAAGCAGCCACTTTGCTTTGTTCTCCCCCCTTTGTACTCCTCCTCTGCTGGAAGCTGCCATCACCAAAGTGAGTGTGTTGCTCTTTCTAATAGCAAAGTAATCAATTTGAGTCACTGTATACATTAGTAATGGCCATGTAATTCTAGTGCAAATTAGGTTTGGGCAGGCTGCGAAGCCCGAGACATCTCGTCTTCCTGAGCAGAGCTTGGATTTACTGTCCTCTGGGGAAGGCCACAGCGAAAGGCCCCCCTGCCCCCCCTCACAAATCCTCCCTTGATTGGATACAGTATGGTCGTCTGATTAAAATTGTGCAGTGGTTCAGAAAATTATTTTCAGCCAGTGCTTCACAGTAAATTACTTTTTTTTTTCCCCCAAGACAACAAATTTTTACCTTGAATACAGCTGGACACTGAGACGAGAAGCTCAAGAAAAGCAAGACGCCAGCGAGGGGAAGATGGAGAGGGCTCAGGGAAGCACCCGGCAGTGGTGACACCCTGCCATGAGCCATCCCCTGTGCACCTCTGGTGCACAGACGTGCATCTCCCATGAGCCCAAAGCCTGGCACCCACTCCCACGGTGATACTGCCCACTTAACACCCAGATCCCTTTTTTCCACCAAGTCAGGCCTCCGGCAAGGTTTGCCGGTGCCGTGGGTAGGCAAGGAGCAACTCCTGTGGGCAAATATCCCGGTACCCACCACTGTGCCCCTGCTTGGGGTGAGAGGAGAGCCTGTGTCCCTCCTGCCACCCTCCCCTCCGCCCCGATGGCCACTGATGCCTCTGGGGCAAGGAAAGCCCCGGAGCTACGTGCCTGCCAGTGCCAGCCATGCAGTGTTTTCTAGTCCCGGCTGTTAAAACCACTTCACGCTGAATGGTCCCTGAAGGAAATGCACAGTTTTTATTCAGTCCATGGAATGGGGTGTCCTGTTTTCCACATGAGCATCCCAATGACACTTGGAGACCCGTCTGTCCCCAGTGCCTGATCCTGCACTAGCTTGCTCATCCAAAACACTGCTGATGCTCTTCTGCACGGGGAGAGCTGCCCGCTCCCTTCCATCCCACGGCGAGGGCTTGGCAGGGAAGGGTGCATCTTCCAGGATGAGTCCAAGATGAATCTCCCATTTCTTGGGTTGCCCAAAGGAGGGTCAGGAGGTGCACCACCCTGCCACAGTTTCTAAAATAACATCTTAAGCATCTACCTGCAGGTGTCTGGTTGTGACTCCAGTGATGGCAATACTGTCCCAATTTCAGCGTGTTCAAGCCTCAGGGAGGAGTGAGATTTAAGCACACAGCAATCAGCCCTTCCTGGTGGCCTTTCATGGACCTTGTGCCCACCTCATCGGTGCCCATCGTGCGCATTGGGTGCTGGGCTGGGTCTCCAGGCATTGGGCACCCAGCAGTGGGCACATCTGGACTGAGCCTCACTCTAAGCAGCTCCCACCCCATGGTAGGGGGCTGTGTCTGTGTAAGGAGGTAGGAAAAGGAATAATAATATAAAAAATAATCCATGTAAATGCTGCAGCAGATGTGTGCCTGAGAAGGAGTGGCTGGTGGTGGGGAAAAGGGAGATGGGATTTTTTTTAATTAGAGACGGATAATGTATTGACTGTGTGCTGGCATGTCAATGCGTCTACGTGTCATTTGAAGCGTCTTTCAACAAGTGGTACGGCATTGCTTTATAGGTGGTCATACACTGAGTTGAAGGTCTGAATTTATCACCATTTTTTTTGGTTTCCTGGAGGGACTGTGACAGCCTGGGGGAGTGGACAACAACAGGCAGTAAAGCGGCTTTATGTACACTATATTTAAGATGTACGTTTGCATTCAAATATATGTAAAATTTATTTCCTCCCTTTTGAGAAAAAAAAATTAAAAGCTAACTAGAGGTCTGTCAATGGCAATGAACCACCTGACTTTTCAACAGCCCTGGGAAGTAGAAGAAAATTTGCACATGGTGCAAACAAGTGGAAAATCTTTGTCACAGCCGATACCAACTTCCCACCTTTGCTGCGACACAGGCTCTCTCCACTTCGTCTTTGCTCCATGAGAAGTGGGTAGTGTGGGGGAGGGAAGGGCTCTTTATTAAATTAAGAAAATGTGTTTCACGGCATATTGGCACTGAGCTGGAAGGGAGCAGCTCGGTTGCCCACTCCCAGTCCCCGCGGGATCGTTCCTCACCGGGGATGATTGGTGCCTTCGTCCGTCCAGTTTGAAATGTCACATTTCCTGCTGCAATTAGAAGGAGCTTTTATCCGCGGGGTGTGTGTGTGTGTGTGTGTGTGTGTGTCTGAGGGGGTGTTTTCATTCCCTCCAGGTGAATGTTTTAGTAAGCAACATCCAACACATAACACAAATACTTGAAAAGAAACATTTTACTATTACTGAAGACTGTTATTGCAGCTTTCACGACCTTTCAGGGATCCCTGGGAACTTGAAAGAAGGAGTGGGCTTATAAAAGAAAGCGTGATCTTGTTTTTAAGCTGGGGCACAGGAGAGAGGTGGTTTCAGCATGCTCAGTTCCCAGAAGGAGCTGCTCTTGCCCTTGCAGGGTTTGCCAACGCCAGCCTGCTGGGACCCAGCCTCCTGAGACCACCTCCAGGCAGCTGGCAGCAAAGGCCCACCACTTTTTGGTGGAGATAGGGCAAGAGATGCCAAAGGGCACATGCCACAGGTGAAATACTCCATGGTAATACACCAGCTCTGTGCCCTGCTCTGAGGGTGATGAGCATCCCTTTGCTGGAGGGGGTTGAGCCCAGACCGTGTGGCTGCCTGAGATGGGCAGGGGGCTGGAGAACCTGCTTCTGGGGACGCCAAGGCAGCAGAAAGCATGCTAGGAAAATGCACGGTCCAAGGATAGGACTTGGATATGGGGCTGGCAGCATCTGGGCTATGCAAGGTTTGGCACAGTTTCTATCACAGACTTGGTCCATGCCATCTAGCACTCTTCTGTACGGTGTCTGGACATGGGTAGGGTGATGGCATGGGCCCAGGACATTTCTCCTTGAGAAACCTGGATAAAAGCAGCCAGTTTTGGGGGGAAAGAGAAACATTACTGCAAGCCACTTTGTATTGTTTGTAATAACCAGGCCTCACACTATTTAATTTATTACTACAGACATATCTAAACATGCCTTGAAGGTCATAAAAGATGAAGTCCCTCTGATTCTGATTTGAATGTATCTGCAAATGTAGGATGAATTTTTCAGTTCTATTAGCTATCAAGTAGACCCACTCTTTATAATGGAGCAGAGTATAGCTGCAAATGAGCCAACATGGCAGAACAGAGGCCTTGACTATGATGTGTAATTTCACAGGATTACGTGTTTGCATCCTGCATCTTGTGTACGCATGAGATGAGGTTCCTACCCAAATGACTTAAGAGTTGTCAGGTATGATCCTACAAACACTTACTCACACAAGTAGTCTCAGTTACTTGAAAGGGCGCTCTTCATAAAAGGGTAATTTGCCTCTTTAGAGTTGGGAAGGTAGAAAATGCAAACATTGAGTCAGTCACGGTGCACCACCTATGTAATTTAGAGTATACATTTAACAATATAAGCAGTAATATATTGGGCTTGGCGGCCAAGACTTTCAAAATTAGAGCCCTAATATTAGATGTCTTCAGCTATATTTGGGATGCAAAAAGCCCTGAGGCATCAGGATACAGAAGGAGATGCCTAACTTTAGATATTTAAAGGGATTGTTGACCTTCAGGACATTATTTGGGCTGAAAGTTCAGTATTCTGTGAAAAGGAGGTCTAAGAAAGTGCTCTTGTTTTTACAGTTTCTGTACTGCAGGCTGCTGTTGTTCTTTGGGCGTTTGCACATTTAAGCACTTTTTACAGGGTAAAGTAGATCTGCGCTCACGATCAATTGTGCTGGTTCCTTGGCACACCTTACCTTCTTCATGGTTTTTGTCTCTGTCTCCGGCCAATGGTCTACATCTCTCCCAAGCTGGTTTTCAGCTGCTAGCACCGTCCTGGTTTTGGCCCCTGGTAGTGCTGGCTTTAGCAGGCACTACAAAACAGGAATGTAGGAACAGAGCAGGATCAACACACGGAGCCCCAGCTTGGGATGTCATCCTGATGTTTGAGTCCCCAGAGCTCTCATCATCAAACACCTAATGTCAAAATGATGCCTTGCTGATAAAACATCTTCGTCTTCTTCTGTTGTGTCATACATTGCAGGGTTGCCTAACCAGCCTGTTCTTGGGAATAATTTGGCAATTACTCTGTTCGTCTGTGGCCTTTCCATACCATCAGCTGCATCATAAAGGTCAGGAACCATGTACAGCGAAAACCTATTCTGTGCTCAGGTTAGATGCTGGGCCAGACCAGAAGAGGTGCAGTTGCTGTAGGAGTGTCCGTGCTGCCGCTGCACATGGCCTGAGGACGGTGCTGCATCAGTGATCCCCAGCTCAGTAAAAGCCAAAATTTAAAGCCTTCCCAGAAGTCTTAAGGTACACTGAGATAAATATCCCATTTTATCTAACTTTCAGGAGGCACTCTGGGAGATCAGGTCCTCACTCTCCTACCTCAGACACAAAGTAATTAGAAGCCACCTTATGAGGACTGCATTAGTTTGTCATTGGTCTTAGTGATAATGGAGACTGAAGTGGTTCTGCTATTGACCTTTATTTATTTTAAAATGTGCTTGCAACCTAATTTTAAGCACTGACATATAAGCTTGCCCTTGGTTTTCAAAAGACAGTCAAAGAAAAAGAGGAAGAAGAAGAACATGAGAAAGGAAGTTTGTGAGGAGGACTCATGATAAAGGCTGCAGATATCCTGGGTCTACCAGCAATTGTAACTCTCTTGCCTTATAGCCACTTCACTTCAGAGTACAGGAAGGAAGCTCAAAACTTAAAAGAAAATACCTTCTGTACAGATTAGCATCTTTTCTAAATCACTGTTATTCCACATAATACCTTCTGTACAGATTAGCATCTTTTCTAAATCACTGTTATTCCACATTACCTGACGTGTGTCCATGTGTCCTACCACATATGTTCTGTGTGTCCTACTAGGTTTCCTCGCACCGTGGGGGGGTGTGTTGCCATTTCACTTTTGGGCTGACTTTGCACAGGTCTCAAACAAGGCACCGGGCAATGGCCCAGGATGCTTGTGGCTTGCAGTTAGTCCCCCTCCCACTTTTCCCTCTACCTTATCGTTTTTCATTTATTTTTTCCTCTTTAGGTCTCATTTTACTTGTTTTTCCCTCGTTCCTTGGTGTTCTGGCACTGCCTTTGCTGTGCAGCTCACAAGTTTTTGTCCAATTCAGACAGGGCTGATCTGCAGGGAAAAACGACTAGATTTTGAATATACAAAAGAAAAAGCATGAAGCCCAACATGTTAGTAAGGGGCATGCTTTAATTACCTAGCCATTATTGGATTACTCCAGAGTAGAGGAAATATGACTAATGCTATGTCTGTGGTTCTGGCATATGACTGCTGTCAAATTCGGTGAGGACTTATTAAACATCACAGAGGTGTGACTAAAGAAAATGATGAGCAGAATGTGGAAAATAGCAATCATCGTCCTATTGTGTGCGCTATGAATTTCTAATCTGGGAGAGTGAGGAATGTCTGTGGGGGAAGAGCAGGAAGAAATTGTCGTATTTTGCCATCAAAGAAAATCAAAGCTAGCCTTCAGGGAATGCCATCCTAACTATGAAGTGATGGGTGATCCTCTGGCCCAGGTGACCCTAGGGTGCTGCTGAGTCTTCTCTCATGGCCTTCCCGGGTGCTGGTCCCTGCTTCAAGCATGGCTTGTTCCTGTTACAGGAGACAGTCTTTGAAAAACTCAGGAATGGTCCTGAGAGAAGAGACCAGAGTGCAGGTGTGTCCTCCTCTGTGTGGCCAGCACTACAGGGTGATGGTCTTATTTTCCATCTCTCTGGCCTAGGTGTGGTGCATCTTGGGCACCCCAGCTCCAACTCCAGAGCTGGATACTGAGAAAGTCTGACTCTTGGCATACCCACAACCTATAGGAGGGCTGGAATAAGGGAGCTGTTGGTTGGAGCCTTTTCTTGCTGCTTAGAAACTCAGTCTCCCATCTGTCAACCCCGCAGGGTACCCAGTGCCCAAATATACCCATCCTACATGGGCTGGCTTGTGGCTCACTCACTGGTGGTGTTTTGGAGAGCAGGAGCTCTACTTTGATGACAAGAGAGTGCAAAGTGGCTGAAGATTTCCGATGGGAGATCCAAGCTCCAGGAGAGGTAGGAATTCAGGTACAGATCTCTGCTTGGTGCCTCGTACCAGCTCATGACTCCTGCCGGCTCCCCCCCAGCTCTCTGGCTTCATCCTTCAGAGGTACATCTCCTCGCGTTGAAGACACAAGGAGGTCCCTGATTTAGGCAGTCTGGATCATCCTGACAGAGCAAGACATGTAGTATTTTTGCTGTCACTGTGCACGTTAATGACCTAAGCAGGTCATCCAAATTGTGCTTGCAGCCTCCTGAGTCAGACTTCTTCGAGATGCACTTTTGTTTAGGAATCAGCACCAAAGACGAGTCAAGGCCTGCTATGAAACATGCAATTATCTCCTTGGAAGACGTATAATAGCAGAGCCAGATTTGCTGCTGATGTAAAAGCTGCCCAAACTCTGGTGACCCTGTCGGGCCCGTGCCAGCCCGTGCCAGCCCATGCCAGCGGCAGTCGGCCCCGTCTTCCCATGTCTTCCCTCTCATTACTGGCCCTGTCTTTAAAAC
Source organism: Nipponia nippon (assembly GCF_047370975.1). Classification (NCBI taxonomy): domain Eukaryota; kingdom Metazoa; phylum Chordata; class Aves; order Pelecaniformes; family Threskiornithidae; genus Nipponia; species Nipponia nippon. The sequence continues at coordinate 160,965,781 of NW_028262290.1, forward strand.
AAAGACATAACCGACAAGCTTTGGAGAGCTTTTGTGCATTAAACAATTAGAACAACAAACACAGAGGATTGACATCACTTCTTCTTTCAATGCCTACCATCAGTACCTTCCTCCCAAATGAGTTTTTAACAGCTGTGTTGTTTCAAAATGCGGCACAGCACGATTAACAGCTTTCCAGAACAACTGTATTACTTTTAAGTAGAGCATTACAGGGCTGAGTACCAGTTCTTTCAGGGATGCAGTTAGGTAGGTGATGGAGCATGGTACCTGGCCAGGTAATTGATCAAGTGCTCGTCAGCTACTGCCCCATATTAACAGAACAATTGATGGTGATGATACAAGTTTCCTAAAAAATGGAAATGAAGGAACAGCGGGGTCTGAACCAGGTGCTCGTTGGGTTTAACAGGCATTGCTGCATGCTAATGAAGCCCTGAGAGAGAGAAAATCAAAGCTCAGGCTTAGCTCTCCGGTTACCCGCTTACCCTGCCTCTGCTGCAGAGCTGCCTCGCCCAAAGCTGCTTGGTGCATGGACCACCTGGGAGAGAGCGGGCTGCGTATCACAGCGTGAGGGTGTCCTGGGGGGCTATCTAGCCTGGGTCCTCTGCAAGCTCTTCCAGGGAGGGAAGAAACCCTGACATCTGCTAAGCGAGCTGCACTGAACTCAATTTATAATCAATGGAGAGATGTGTGTGCGTCTAATCCTTTACGCACCCATTTTAGGGTGGGATGAGTAGCATTTTATGCTCCTCTGTCTCTGGTGACAAGATTTCTCTATAAGCAATGCTACAAACTCTATTTGTGATGTGCAGGGAGGTACCGCTCACCAGGTGCTCTTCGTGGACTTCGTAGGCAGGACTGCAAGTTTGCAGCACACTTGTAATGCAGGTTATAATTTTGAAGACAAATGAACAGATAGACACAACCGTCTCAAGGTCAAACACGGAGCCAATGAAACTCAGAAGTCCTGGCCCCATTGTGCAGGCTTAGCCACTTGATTAAATTATTGCACTGATTTTTTTTCCTTCTTTTCCTGTTGTAATGCTATTATTGCCTGCTTAATAAACTGCAAATATTAATGATCCGTGAACATCTAAAGAAATAAAATTAATTGGGAATTTCAATCTCTTGAAACTTTAACCAAAAACCTAAAAGCAAAATAATATAGGTACAGGTTACTCTTAAGGAGATTCCGATTGGACACAAGAGGAAAATTTTTCACAATGAGAACAGTCAACCATCGGAATAATCTCCCCAGGGAAGTGGTTGACGCCGCTACACTGGACACTTTTAAGACTTAGCTGGAGAGGGTGCTGGGCCATCTCGTCTAGACTGTGCTCTTGCCTAGAAAGGTTGGACCAGATGATCCTTGAGGTCCCTTCCAACCTGGTATTCTATGATTCTATGATTCAAAACCTTAAAGACATAGATTTCAACATAACCAAAGTTCTCAAAGCCATAACTCAGCTGCTGTCTAATCTGTAGGTGCCCCAAGGGTCTAAGGTTCTTTTGGTCTACATTTATCCCCTCTTTTTGAGTTTGTATTGAACAAGATATATTGATCTAGCCTATTAAAAAAAATCTATATAGCAAAATATTGTATTTTAGATGGTTTCATGCACAGCAACACAATTGATCTGGAACTGTCCTCATCAGCGTATGGATGACTGAGATGTGAAGAAGCCCATCAAGTCCCTCTTTTGCTGTATTATCAGCGCTGATCAGCGACAGTTCACATCAAAAGAGCCTGGTGGTGGGCTGTAAAGCTGTTGTAAAAGATCCAAGAAGCAGGAAAAAACCCCAAATTTCTTTCAACTAAAGCCAGGTAATGCATTACACCCTGCTGTAAGGAATAAGTGCATTGGCTGAATCATTAACATCACAGTGTCCACAGTGGGACTCTTATTTTAGATACTAAACTCTCCTGCCAACCATACACCATAAGTACGTCAGAGAAAGGGAGAACAAGAGCACAAACCTCAGCTCTGGGAAGTATTTTCTTGTATGGCAACAACTGTGTTTCTGTGATACTGCATGTATTTAGCTGAATTTTATGGGTGGAAAAGAGATGAATCAGGCACATGTAACATGAGGAAAAAGAAAGCTACATGAAATCGTAGCTGGAATTTGTGGCTGAGTCATGGGAACAGTTTATAGATCAGCAAGACAAATTTCAGAGGTACGAGAGACATTCATCTAAATACCATGCTTCCCTCTAAAAGCGTCTTGCTTGCAGCCATTATAAATTTAGTTATTTCTGATCAGGAAAAAATGGGAGGACATCTTCCCATCTTATTTGTTTTGTACAGTTTGTGAGAAATTTGAGCCTAACTCTTGTTTATAGTTGTCCTGTGCTTGTTGTGGGGAACCAACACGACTTTACACCCCTTTTCTTGTTCCTAGGCCTAAGTTTCATTTATGACCAATTTAAGGATTTTTAATATTGATGGAGTATTAAAAAAGAGATCTTAGCAGCAAGCTAAATGATGAAGTCTCTCATATGGTGTCTGCTTAAGAGATCTTAAGGTTTCTGGGTCTGATGTGTTCAGGCAAACAGTGCAGCAGAGTAGTTTCAACATTCATGTTATAAATCAAGAGCCATTAATGGAGGAAGCTAATACATTAGCAGAGATTCACAAAACTTGAAAGACTCAGGGCTCCAGACATGGACACTTCACTGCGGTCTCTTCCCACAAAGCTGTCCAGGGGAAGCAGTTGGGATGGAGAGGTTTCCTCCAGCTCTGTGAGAGTCTCACATGGCTCCGGTCCAAACCAAAGCAGATATCCTTATGTCTGGAGGAGAAAGGGAACATCTTTACCTGCTGTTACCCGTGGCTTTGGCCATGGCCTCTAGGAAATTCTGGCAACGTGTTTGGAGCAATGTGCCCACAACAGAGAGAAGGACAAAGACTCGCTGGGCTTTTCCAGCTTGGGTCTGCATGTGCTGCTGATGGCTGGCTCAGTGCTCTAGCATGGAGGCAGCCTGGTAGTCTTTTTCTTTCTCCTGCTTTTCCTATCTGTTTCCCAACATTTTTCATGCTTATCTATATGCTTTTGAATATGGTTCTGTTGTTTCACAAGCAAGGGGACTCTCACAGCTTGCTATGAGGTTTTTAGCAATTGGGACTTTTCTTGGCAGCCCTTTTGATGGTGCACTGGAAAATTAGCAGTTCAAATCCCTCACAATGAAATGTGAGATGAAAGGGTCAGCACCCTGTGTCTTTCCGTCTTATAAATGCCCTCCGACTCCCAGCTTTGTGGAGAGAGACAAAACAAGCTACTTGCTGGGCCGACCCCCCTTCAGACATCAGTTGACAGTCTTCCTCCTGACTTGAGGAGTAGCCTGAGAAGGGAAGAGAGATTTCTGAAGTGAAAAGTGCCCTGTGATGAGATACTGGAGCCAAAGACACACAAACTGCTCCTGGACTCCCAGCCTGTGGATAAGAAACTCTAACTGACACTTATGAGTGAGTGGGGAAAAAATGCCTTAAACCCATGTGACACTTCTATAACTTCAGGCCCGGGATGTTTTTCTTACAAAGGAAGGACGAGTATTGCCAGGGGCAGCTTTCATGATAAGAGCAAGCCAATAACCTCTGAAAATGGAGAGTTACTAAAAAAACAAGCCTTCAGGAGAAGCCAGGGCGTTCCACATCAGGCTTGTGCCCCTCTTGACTGTAGCAGGGCAGGGAGCTTGGGCGGCTGCTGGTGGCTCCCAAAACTGGCATAAGCCAAAGACCTGAGATGAGCAAGGATCAGGGATCAAGGATACAGGCAAGGATACAGACAAGCAGTATTTCTCGGTGGGGGAAGACGTTGAAGAGTGGTGATGCACAAAATGAAGGGGAGAAAGGTGCTGTGTTGAGAATGGGGACTGACACCCCACCTTTGGAGAAAAGGAGGCCTCACTTTGCTTGGTGAGGTGGGCCCAAGGTAGTCATTTTTTCTGGGAGCTTCCTAAAACCAGCAGGTATTCCTTACTCCTTGTAAGCCTGTTAGTCCCCTCCAAGAAGCAGAGAGGGAGAGCACAGGAGGACCTGAGCAGATGACCTCCTGAGGTCCCTTCCCACCTGAGTTTTCCTCTGAACCTATAGGGATGGTATGAAGAAGTAGGTGCTTAGGAGCAACCGTTAATACTGCACCTTTGTGGATACAGAATATATGACAAGGACAAGGAAGGGAGATGGGGAGGCTGATCACTGTGGGCCACCTTTGAATGTAGACCTGTACACAGGTCTTTTGCCAGGTGATCCTTAAGCAGCTGCCGTTTGGTGGCCCATTAGCTGATGCTGGGGGGGTAAGTCTGGCATGCTGCACTCAGGAGGTGACAGCCAGACTGAGCCCAAGTTTGTCCAGCCAAATTTAGGCACTTTGGGACAGGTATTGACAATGCAAAGAGTTCAGACCACTACTAACCTACTTTAGATGTTTGCTCCTTTCCAAGTTTTGGAAGAGCAGTGGATGCCTCCAGAAGGGTGGCTCTTCTTACCCAGGCATAGGCAGATTCCTGCTCTGGAGTTTGTCTCCCTTCGGAGCTTTGCCTTCCCCCTCTATCAAAGCACAAATATTAGCAGCACGTTTGGCTTCTGCGCTCCTCGTCAAACCATGCACTGCAGCCCCTCGTGCTTCCCTAGGAATGGTGGGCGCACAGTGCTTTTACAAGCAACCTTCACAGGGACCAATCTTCAAACTCACCTGCCTGACTGCTTGGGTGATTGCTAAATCACTATTTATGTGCGCTAGAGAGGTGTCTGGAGGCAAAACATGTAGCTGCAGAGGCTAACAGACAGGCTGAAAAGGGATAGGCCTTTATGCTTTCAGAAAAGTAAGTGTCCCCCCCCCAGATACTTCTCCGAGGTCTCATCTACTGATATTTAACACTGGTGGGTCCCAACTTGCTCCAGGCAAAAAAGACACCCCAGTCCAAAGAGACTATACAGGACTGGGGTAAGTCTCATACAACTCATAGGTCTTACTTCAAAGATACATTTCAATCTCAGTATGAGGGTCCTATATACATGCTTTTTGTTGTCTTGCAATTGGTTTCCCGCCATACGTCTATGCATGCTGTCCTTTTTGCAAATCGATACCAGGCGTCAGGAAAGCATGTATTGCGAACGTCTCCTGTGCCGTGACAGCTCCCTTCCTTGGTGAGCTACACCCTGAAAAGCTGAAGCTGCCTGACCCTGGCATCTGCGTTTGAATCACTCCCGTTCCTCCTCTAAATCCCTACCTGAGGTCAAGCTTTGAAAGAAAGGTCAGTTCTATTTGAAGGCTGTTCGGAGAGAGACTGAATCACTTAATGATGAGTCATGTGAAAATTAAATTGATGCAAATGTTAATTTGACAACCTGAAAGTCTGGAGAGAGTTCCAGCCAGACCACAGGCTTTGTGCTAATGCAGCTGTGCTTCCGCTGGCTTGGAGGAGGTTTCGCAGCAGGTAAACACGGGGTGGGAGAGACATCGCTACGCCAGAATTATCTTTTCTTCCCAGAGTCTGACTCATCGCAGGTATCTCTCAGGAAGGGAATCTCTGCAAAGAGCCTGTATCATCACCGTGTCACCATCTGGCAGCACTCCTGATTAGTGGCCCTGATTCCAGGCTGTTGAATTTTTTGTTGTCAACATCAAAGGTGCTGGACACAGCACTGCTGCCTGACTTGCAGTGAGGCTGAACACTTCCAGCTTTCCTAATAAATCATTAACGATCACTGAAAACCAGAACAATCACTGAAGTGTACGAGGAAATAAGCAATTACCTCCTGCCCTAGAGGAGCAGATCCTGTCAAAAATGAGAAAGTGTCTGGGGATAACAGTATAACTAGAATAATTAAATGCTCTTTTATGTTTGTTAAATTCAGGATTATATTCATAATTTTACCCTCCCCTCCACTCAAAGTAGGGGGTAATTAACTTTGGGGTATCATTACTGGCATTGACTGACCTTTGCATCCTTTGTGTGAGCACAGTCATGATGTTTTGCACCTGCTTTGCATGGACGTGAATGACTCGAGCAAATGTAAGGAAAAAGAGAAATAGGATCTGGATTTGCCACATACAGACAAAGATCTTAAGGTTACGCAGCCGAGCTCACACAAGTGTGGATATGCCAGAATTCAGGTTGTCTCTGTGGTGCTTGCGGCAGAACGTCAAATGGATGCTGAGTCCTGTACAAACTTTTAAGAGAAATCTAGCTGAAGATTAGCCATGTCAGAGCGCTCCATCAAGTGACATTTGAAATGCCCTTTATTTTCAGATTATGATTTAATGCAGAAATTGGATGACTTGCTTTGTCAAAAGCAGAGTCCACTCGGAAAGCCTGAGTTCTTTCTATCTTTAGAACGGACCGCTAAACCTTGGGAGCTTTGTTTGCCCTTTGTCAAAAAGAAAGTTCTGGCCTGCTACGTTTTGGGTGGATTCTTCATTCTTTTTTATTTTTTTAATTGTCTCACAACTCAGGAAGCAGTCAGAAAATACTTTCAAATAAGATTTATTATATTACTTGTATACCTAATTAGGCAATTGCTATACTTTTCTTAATTATGTATATTACTTTATTTATTTGAACACTGGTTCACTTTGAATACTATTTCTGGGCATCATGATAGGCCTCCAATTAGTAAACAAGGGTTTAGAAGAACTTTAATGGGTAACATTTGTGATTAAATATTGAATGAAACACACCCCCAGCTTCCTTAAAGATGATAAAATCATATCTTCTTTATATATGTAAAGTTTGTCTTTATATATATAAATAACAATAGAGGGTTTCATCAAAGCTATATACATTTCTTACTGCCTCATTTTCTACCTTTTCTGACTGATCTGGACTATATCTAACTCTGTTATGATTTCATTTGGGAACTGATAAACTGGAGCAGATTAAAAACAGCAGCAGTTCTAAACTTTGGCGCAGGAGGTGAACAATATTTCTGGAGTCTCTCCTGCCTGTTTTCCTTGTGGAAACTGATTTATTTGCTCCGGAGCAGGCTGTGCTCGCAGTATTTTCTGGCTGGAGTAGAAGTCCTGGGATTCCCATGGGGGAAACTGAACTCAACCTACTTTCAAGCCAAGAAATGTTCAAGACAAATAATTTGGACAAAGCTGGAAGGAAGTACTAAGATAGAACTGAAATCTTTGATAATCAGCCAAGGGAAGTGTAAAATACTGAGGGACAAGTTCTGCTCTTTTATTCAGCATCATCTCTCTGCAAATAGCACCAGTAACATTCCTGCAGGGCAGGCATGCTGGAGACAACTAAAATTTAAAATGTTTTATTTCTTTAAGCAGGAAAACAGAAAGGAACAAAGTTTCTCAGCATAAACAGAGATTTCATGTCTGTCAGGCTGATTTTGTCCCAGAGAAAAAAAAAAAAACCAAACAATCAGACAGACAGAACCTATGGGGTAAAATATCAAAACCAGAGAAGTAAAATTTTCCAGGCTCAACCAGTCTATTGATTTCCTTTCAGCAACATGTAGCTCATTTGCCACATTGCCAGCTACTACGGATTTACTGTACGTTGCAAAATAACTTGATGCTTGACTTGGTGTTCCCAGTACCAACGACAAGACAGAGCGGAGTTTGGCTTTCATTACAAGGTCTCAGCCCAGACAAAGCCCAGCTGCTGCGGCTGAGGTGAAAGTATGAGAAAGTCCAGCTCTCCTGAAACCTAAATTCTCATCAACTAGGGAACAAAGAACTGAAAATTAATTAGAAAAGAAAAAAATGACATGCACACAGGCTCAGCAATGAGATCTTTGTTCTTCAGGGTCCTCCTCGGTGAGGTTTGGAGGGGTGGGATGGGGAGGCTGGTGTTGGCAGTGGGGTTGGGGCATCGGCCCTGGGAAGAGCATCAGGGGGATGCACGAGTGCTAGGTGCAGCATGCATCATCCCAAATGTATCTGGCAGCAGACGTACCTCCCCCCGGGACTCTGATTTATCTACACAGATGAAGGCTTAGCTGGCTTGTGCAGGCTGAGGATGAGGATGAGGGAAAGGTCAATGGCAGCGTGCAGCACCATCATCCTCGCAACACGGGGGGCCACCACTGCCCCCCCAGGGCTGCAGCACAGCATGAGTCATGTAGCAGCACGCAAAGCATCCGGCACCCAGCGCCATGGTCACTTGTTTGTTTGTTATTGTCATTTCCACTTTCTTCTTTTTAATGGAAGGGGTTTTTTATTTATTTATTTTATTTTATTGGATCTTGCTGAGCCTTTGTTAAAGAAGGGAAATGTATGTGGGAGGAGCGAGGGGGAGGTTATGGCACGGCTGTTGTTAGAGACGGGGCTAATGGCCCAAAGATTTGATAAATAATTCTGTTTAATTTAAGCCTCGGGAGCTTCTAATCGAATTGCATCACCTGTGGTTCTGCTGCTTTCTTCCAGGCCAAAGAAAAAAGCCTTATAGAAATCCCCGACCTTTGCTACAGCCAGCTGTGAATGGAGGCTTTCCAAGCCTGAGCGAGCGGGGTGAAGTTGAAGGGAAGCGTGTTCTCTCTAACAGCCCTTTCCCCTGGAGAGCTGAGGGGATGGATGCTGCAGCTGGAAGGAGCCTGGGCAGCTGGTGAGGTGAGGTTATCGCGGGTACCAAGTCAGCCAAATACACTGGAGGGGATGTAGGGCGGCAGCTTTGCCTTGCTCAGTGGCAAAGCAGATAGCACATGGTCCCCCAAAAAGCTCACCCCAAAGTTAAACACCAGCTTTTGCGTTTCCTTCCATCAGCTCAGGAGTAAAATAAGCCTGAGGGTGAAAAGGAGAGAATATGCCTTGATGCCGCTGACATCGATGCGTTGTAACATGGATAGGGCAATAATAGAACATCCTAGAGCGATGAGGGCTACGGAATATCTGGTTTTAATAGTTACTGCTCTTTTAAAGAGAAAAGCAGAGTTTTCAGCCAAAACACTGACTTTTTAAAGGTTTTCTTCTTTATGTAGGTTAAGACTGGGCTCTGTGTCCCAGAAGTTGCAAATGTGTTGCTGCAATATTTTGAAAACACCTCAGGTTTGGAAAGCAAAGCTTGGAGAAGGCTGCTAATGACCTGGAAGACGACTGATATTTATCCTCACTGAATTGGCAGTAAATCTGAAAGGGATAACTGCATCTTGATTTTAGTACAAATTCCTTAGGTTTCCAGCTCTGCAACCACAGGGTTAGATTCCTGCTGTGCAGATTGTACTGGGCACGCTTCTTTTTTTTGCTCTCAGTCATCCATGCACATCTCCACTCAGGTGAGAAGGGGTAAGAGAGACATGGAGTGGTCCCAGAAGCAGATGCTGCTGCACAACAGCTTTTGTGTCTTCTGCTCGTGCCACTCAGCATACTTTTCTCTCTGTTACTGCTGAGAAGTGGCTCAGATGTAGCCGGGAGCAAAGCAGGCTGCAAGCAGTATAAGCTAAGCCAGAAAAAGGCATCCTTATTTTGGGTTAAAAAAAAAAAAAAGGAAAGAAAAGTCTGCAGAGGGATTTAACCCTAGAGGGATCATACAGCTAAAAAATTTCCCTGTTGGAGCCAGAGCTTCAAAATCTGGTAAACTGGACACAGTGAAGGGAATGATGTGGGAAATGCAGAGGGGACAGATTTGCAGAGACAGAGTGCACAGCGGAGGGACAAGAAAACCCAGTGAAAAGCTGAAAGCATGTGTGGCGAAGCAAATTCACTGTGGCTGGGGGAACAACGCATGATGTATGCCTTTTGGGGCACAGGAAGGAAAACCAGCAGGAATTACAGCACACGACATGTTTTTCTGAGCTCAGCTTTTGGTGAGCATCAGTGGGCTCAGAATCAGCCCCGTGGCCCAAGGCAGCGCACAGGGAATTACTGAGAGGGGTGGGTGAGGATGTGGTCACGAGAGGGGGCCCAGCGATGCGGCAGCAGAGACCCGTGGCTGCAGATGCCTGCTGTGAAACACCTGCAGAAGCTGAGCTGGAGATACCCGTCCCATCCATGGAGCTAAGATGGAGCAGAAGTAATTCTGGTGGGTCATCTGAGTTGCCCCAGGAGTACACCATCATGAAGCTACTGTTCAGGTCGCCATAACTAATGCTCTCCCTTTAGGGGAGGGCTGTCGCTGGCAGAGAAAGGGTGCCTGAAACCAAGACCGAGGCACAGTTGTGTATGTGCATGGGTGAAGCTTGCACCAAATCAGCCAAGGGCTTACAATGAGTCCCATCCCCTCAGACTCATTTTGAGTGATGTTTTTTTCTCTGTTTAGACCAAAGACCAGGCCAGCCCTTAAAAACAACCCTATCCCATGCAGCTCCACAGATGGCTGTCTTCTGCAATCAGATCAGGACAGGCAAAAGCCCACATCCAAATTGCAATGCATGGGCTTTTTAAGATGCCATGTGAGAGCAGGCGCTTGCCTTCGGGAACCAACTGCAGGGTGAGGAGCAGGGTGACTTTTACTTTAGCAAGAACAGGGACAAGAAGAGACCACGGTGATCATCTGATTTGCCTTTCTGCACACTGTAGGAAAGTCATGAGAATGTGCGGAGTGATTCCTGCAGCCATCCCAGGCTCTTGGGGTGAGGTGATGGGCACCAGCAATAATATTTATAATTACGTGCCCCCTCCCCAAGTGCATGTCTACCCAGAGCCCAAGGAAACACGAGCTGAAAGCAGATTTCAGAAGAATAATGCTATAATTACAATTATCACACTAGAGCTGTATTGCCTACATGGATGCGCTTGGGGGTGTATGTGTCATCATTTGGGGGGATTGAGTACATGCTCGTGCAATATTGACCCCGTCATTTTCCTGCCATTGATTTTTTAAAGGAAACATTCAATTAAAATCCCATTTAGTCTGGCTAAGCAGGAGTCTGTATTATTCAACTGATAAAGAGAAGATAAGGCTTCAGAAGCTTCACATGTGTTACCAGACTAACTGCTGAAGTTTGCGCTAGGACATAAATCCTCCTGGAAATCTGGCTTACTTGGATTAAACACTACAATATTCAGCCTGACTCTTTATTTCCCTGACATCTCATGGACCCTGCAGCCTTGAGCCGGGCACTAGGGAGCTGCACGCAGAAACCGGAGAGGTTTGATGCCTTAGTGTGGAACCAAGAAAGCTGATGGGCAGAGAGCTCCCTAGGCTGGCTCAGAGGGAGCGGGGAAAAAGCACCACGTCCTCAATTCTGCCCTTTGCAAGAATTACGGGCCTTCCAGCGGGTGCTCCCATGCACTCAGGCTTTGTAAACTATAATTAAGGAACTGCTGAATAGCAATTTTAAATAACCACGGTTTCAATATATCTCTCTGAAGTTGGAATTAGCAGTAATTCTTGTGTGGATTTAGCCATTTATAAAAACGTCATGCCCTCTGCATAAGGAAGCCCTGGATCAGACTGTTTTCAAGTGCTTGGACCTACGTTATCAGAGGATCTCCAGGCTGGACTGTTATAAGCACTGACCATTTATTTTGGTGCCTGTAGAGAATCTCTGTAAAAAATGCAGTCCTAGTCATACCTGCTGAAGTTCCCCAAGAATAATCTGCTTATAAATATCCCCTGAAGTCAAATATGCCAACCATACATAGCCTTCAATTTGAAGCTAAATTTACTTTCCTTTCTTGTATGTCAGACTGTTTGAATTACTGAAACAATCATGGAGCTGGATGATTAGTGCAGCACATACGCCCGTATTTTAGTTGCAGTTAAGCCAGTTTCATAAAGCAAGTCACTCTTTCTGAAGCAAAACCCCTAGTTTATTTAATGAAACCAAACACTTTATTTCCAAAAATATAAGACTGCAAATACGATCATTATAATCCAATTCCAGAAGAACTAAGACAAAGATCAATCCAGGAATTCATTAAATGCCTTGTGTGTCAAGATGACCTTTAAGGTTTGCTAGTACTCTACATTTTCAAATTTTTAGGCCTTTTTTTGCAGACTCTCAGAGTGAACAAAGAAGCACTGATCATATTTGTTGCTTAGGAAATGGGGAATTTTCTGACCATTTTATGTCTACATATTTTATTGTGCACGAAGTTAGCAGTTATGGGCTGCAGCTTACAAAAGAAATAAGGTACACTGGAAATGCAAATATCATGAGCTCTTCTTCCACAAAGAAGTAAGAGTTATTTCAAGCAAAGCATCAGGGATTGCATCTGCCATCCAAACTCCTCAAAAAAGCATGTACCACATCTTCTCCCCCTTCCACCCAAAGAGAGAGAATTTTTCTAACCAGAGAATCAACCTGCCCCAAATCTGGCATCATCCTTGGGGTTGCTCCTGAGTGGAGTCTGGCCCCATGTCCTCTTTCCCCAAAAAGCTAAACCATTTTGAAAATTAATTGGGTATTACTGAGAAGGACTATGCTCAAGTCTTCCTTACATTCTGTTGGCTTTCAGGAGAGTTAGTTATTGTAAAATTGAGTATCTTAGGTATCTGGATTCTAGGTTAAATACAGGAGCCCAAGTTAAGGGAGCAAACCAAAGACAGGATTTGCAGAAACAAGGCGGTTGCACAGGACAGCCACCCACTAGGAGAGAGAAAATCACCGTGCTCCTGACTGCTTTGTCTGGGCAAAAGCTCTGAAACCTGCTGATACTAGTGACGAAAATGCTGGCTGACAGCATGGTAGCTCCTGTGATGTGGGAGACCCCGTCCAAAGTAGCAGTTGCTGCTGGACCTCCTGTCTGCTGGGGACAGTGGAAGTCCAGTTCTTCAGGGCAGACCAATTCTAGAATTCTAGAATTCTACCCAGCAGGTCCCTGCTGTCCCAGCCCTGCATTTTTGGGGATAAGAAAATTGGATTTTGCCCACACAGCTGACAAGTCATGAGACAGTGGATTAAGCATGACCCAGTGCTTCTGGGGACCTCAATAACCATCTCAGCTCATGATTCCCACATGCCTGCCCAGGCCAACATTTGGCCACTAGATAAGGAAAGACAATTATTATTTGCTTATCAGGGATGGGAAACTGTAGGGCGTGGGGTGGCTTTGCCCACGATTACACAGGAAGGCTGGGGCAGAGCAGGAAACCCATCCAACCTCCCCCTCTTACCCACTCCCATCGTATTTTTCCTGTGACTGAGACTTTTGCTGTCGGAGAGAGAGGGTCTGATTGACAGCACCAAGGGGTGAGAGCATGCCTTCCCCTACAAAACAGGTACATCCCTCTTATGAAAGGACCACCTGCTAAGTCCTCAGCCTCTCTGCTATGGCTATTAATAATCACTTCCCGTGATTTTCATAGCTTTCTGATGTGGACACTTGACCTCTTGTAATTGTGTTCAGATTCCCTGCTCAGGTTACACAGGATATCCAGCAGCCGTGGCGCTGGGGACAGGCTGAACCTCTCCTCCTCGCCGCTCAGCCCCGGACCCCTGTGCCGGTATCCCCACTTTCATCTCAATCGGCATCCGACACGCCGTTTTTCTTGTCGCTGTGCCGGCAGCTCTCCATTATCCGTATTCAAATTTAAACACCAGGTTGCACCTGTTAGTTTAGCTGTTGATTGGGAGGAACCGAAGCGGAAAGTGACCCCGTGTGTCCGGCTAAGCAATCCCTCTCTGCTAATGGAAAAGAGCCGGCTGCACTAAAGCCGCCAGCGTGTTCCTCCAGGCTATTTGTATCGCCGGTGTTTCTGCCTTATTGACTGCCTCCTTGGAAAATAATTCTGTTGCTTAATTGATTGTAACATTTCTTTCTTCTTTTTTTTTTCCTCTGCCAGTCCATCAGCCTCAGGACTTGATTTCTCACTTTTAGTTATTTGCTGTTGTGCAGCAGGAGCTGATTTTAGGATAGTAGGCAGCACATACTTGTTCCTCCAGACCATGCATTAGGGAGTTTGATATTGTCCCAGCACAATGTCTTTCTTCAATGAATAACAAGTGGCTTTTATGCAGCTCTGGCTTTCCAGGCCAGCTCCATTCACGTCTGTCCGCTGTTTTGCACAAAGACTTGCATTTTCCAAAGTTGTTTCCTGATTGTGTGGTTTCCTATGTGTCTACCAGTGGGATCCAGAAACTGGGGCTTCAGAATGAAAAGATATGAAAGAAATGTTGGCCGGGCACCTTCGCTCACGCAGCACAAATTGCAAGAGTCCCTCAAAATGCCATATCAACACAACATCTCGGGTCCTCCCTGGTGGGAATAACCATCAACCAGGAGAACCATCAACCTGGGCCCTTGTGGCAGCCCAGGGCACACTCTGGGGGGAAGTAGAGCCAACGCATTTACCTTTCCTTCTGCTGTTAAAAACTTTGCAATTCATATATTAAGGATGGATCACCCTGTTGCAGCCTGTATCTGGATAGCTCACAACAGGCCATAAGGAGCTTTCAGAGGTCCCTCAAGCAAGCCTCTTCCTATCTCCCATCAGCCAGCACCTTCTCAGGGTAGCTCAGCTCAGATAGGAGATGTTCTTATTTTCTTCGGGTTTGCAGTGTGACATACATATTCCTCCCAGTCCTGCTGAGGAGGGATGATATGTGTGTTAGGCAACGAGGAGAGTAGAGAGGGAGGGCAAAAGAGCTTGACAGCTGCTTCTCAAGTAGACCATTGAGAACTATCTGCTAGAAATTTTAAAATAAATCAGGGAAGAATTCTCATATTTACAACTTTCCCTCATTTTTCCACTGGCTAGCAGGCCGGCTTTTGCATCCAACAAAATAACAAGCATTTCCATGAGCTGTTTATTTGACAAGGCATTGGAGGATTGTGAATGATTAGGTCTTGGGGGTGTTAATGGGGTCATTTCATGCTGTGGTTATTGGTGAACTGATAGAATGGATTATGTGCCTATAATTATCATTTTTTGCTGCTGGGTGGTCACCATTTCCCATTGTAAATCCTCTTGTCAGGGCACCAAGACATTTTTCTGTGGGTGTTTCTTATTGTTATTTAAAGGTAAGAAAATAATTTCAAAAGCACAAATTAAGCTTGCTTGCCAACAGGAAGGAGATAAAGTTGACTGAAGGAAAAAAAAAAGCCACTGGGAATCTGACAGTCCTTCCCACGTGCAGCCACAGTCCTGCGGGATGGGGGGATGCGTGGGCTGCTGCTGGCCCCCATGTTCGGCTCTGACGTGGAGAGCCGGGAATCAATCACTTTGATGTTTTATCTTATCCCTGAAGATAGATAGCAATGGCTTGTTTGGTGACAGCCATAGCAATACTTGAACAGACCCTTTTGAAGTACTAGAGCAGCACTTTAGTGGCTGTTGTGAGAGCGGAAAAGCTGACACCAACGCTGCTTTGGGAAATGGCCACCAGGGACGTGGGGAGGATGACAGGTTTGTGCTGAATGGCATCTTTCCTTGTCACCCATGGGTGTCACAGCTGTGACTGTCGGTGGGTGGCTTTGTGCATACATCTCCCATCCACTTGTGCCTCTGCCCTGGGCATGTTTATGGCTCTGACAGCTTTTGCTCTAGCAGAGATGCACTTGCTGAGCATGAAGACAGCAGCAAAAGCCAGGGAAGGCTTCAAACACGTTCCTTTGTTTTGTGGGGCTTAGATATCTCACTGGCATTTTGGGTATCCAAACTAAGCTGCTGACTCCATCCCTGGCGAGCCTCTGTGGACAACATGAACTGGGTTCCTATCGCTGCCCTTAATGAGAGTCATCTTCTTCTCCAGCCTCTCCCCACACAGGTTATTTCTTGTTCTGTCTGATTTGTTCTTCCTACCATCCACAAGATACAATCTTTCCTATGCTCCCACAGAGCTAAAAGCCAAAAGTTTCCTCCAAGTTTCCATTACCCAAATTTGTGGCAACCTTTTCCCTAGCCTTGGCAAGCACAGTCCTACTGGGCACATACCTTTTCACAACAATTCCCCATCCCTTTGCTCTGGCTGGCACACACTTCTGCTTTTATCTTTCCACTGGTTTGCCTTGCCTTTTACATCAGGCACAGCAATCTGATTGTATTTTCAAGACCTCTGTGGCCTGTCGCCTGTTGCCTCTAACTCCCAGGTCTAACCTGCCCCACATCAGCCTCTGCTTCTCACTCACATGATTTTCAAACAAGCACCTTTGTGTTTTCCTGTGGACACCTAGAAACTACCTGCAAATTGTCCTCATTGCCCTCCTTTGAACTTGCCTTTGCTGCAGGAGAACTCTCGGTAGCGATTGAGTCACTGATGGACGAGTATCACAGCCACCATGCTGACAGATACCACTTCATCATTTCCCAGTAATATCTATTGCAACTGTTATTAAATGTTATCTTTTCTTTAGGCTGAAACTCCTAGGAGGGCTTTTTATTCGGCATTTTTACAGTACTCAGAACAAATATATCCTGGTCCACAGCTTGGACTCTCTTGAGTGCTGTAGGAACTCAGGTGATGAATAAAAGAATAGTAATATAGAGTTGGCCACTTCTTTCTAGTTCAATGCTGAGGATAAAAATTGGTTGAGTTTCTTTTAAAGCTCTCTGGTTTATGCGTCAGATGAATGAAACCTGAAGACTCTTGTTCTTCATCAGCTCAGCTGGTCTGTTTGCAATGCCACTGTGAAATTCTCCTTTTTTTTTTTTTTCTTTTTTTTTTCTTTTGGCAAAGAATTGAAGCCTTGAATTTTTAACCTGAAACATTTCCCTGCCCACACCCTGAAACACCTCTGTGGTGCATCACAGTTTTCCCTCTTGCTGTGTTATCATGCAAAAAAGCAGATCCTGGAAGCAGTATGTTGAGATGCGACTGAGCCCAATTCACAGTGTATCGACTCCAGCCATGCACCCCCAGAAAACTTCTGAAAGACTTTTTTTTCCTTGCTTTAAATAATCAGTCCAAATGGAAAGGATATAGCAATGGAAAGCAGATACTCTTTGGCTTAAAAAAAAGAAGTGTTTGATCAAAACCCCAACACTCAGTTGCTGAAAGAATTTCACAGAAGATACCTGACCAGCCTGACACACGGGCAATATTCAAGCTGCTCTTTGCAGAACTGTTCCAATGGCGATTCTTAGTACTGACACAAATCCTTTGCACCAGGAGGCGGTCTTCCCAGGTCTCTGACCCATTTCAACATCATCCTTCCACCCACTGCATTTTTTGGTACTCTTTCCATGTCACCCACTGCACTTTCCTCCCAGCATCTCCTTTAGCTCCCATGGCTTTTAGAGGAAAGACCCACAAAAGACAGTGGTCCTCGCAGACCTTGGTGGATCACCATGCATGTTTATCCAGCCTGGGCCTCCTTTACAAGCATCTTCTCTGGTGATCACCAGTAACAACTGTACAAATGGCACGCTGGATTAAAGGTCTGCTTCCAATACCCCTGCTTGCAGTATGAAGTCTAAAGTATAAGTATAAAGGCAACATCTGGGTAGTACCTCCACAAAGCTTTCTGCACTGGGCCAGCTACACTTGATCATTTTCTTCATCAGTTCGGGTCATTTTAAAGTGTCACATTTTCCTGACCTTACATGAGAGAGCTCATTACATTTTTATTCCTTATTTTTCTTTTTATCCTGTGGATTCAGAGGTGAAATTGTTTAATACAAAGGAGCCCAGTTCTGCTTCAATTTATATAGCCAAATATTAAAAGATAATGCCGTGAGACAAAGTCACACAGATCCCAATTTTCATCTGGCAATAGTATCTGATAGTGAATCATTGCTGAAAACGGTTGTTCTGAGTTATTTTGCGTTGCGGAGAAAAAGTGACTTGGTGGCAGGATGCCTTCAGATGTCTGGACAAAACTGATTTTCTTTTTTTCTAAATTACTGTTTAGAAATCCAAAGACGTTCCCTGCTATTTGCTGGCATGTGAAAAGACACACTAAATGGCACATGGGGGTTAATTTTCATGACCCTGACTATACCTCTCAACAAGATAGATTACATTTTCAATTCTATTCCTTGGTGTATAAGAGCGAATCATTTTGTAGAAAATGAGAATTGATCCAAATCTTCACCCTAAAGTCAAACTGCAGCTTTATTGACCAGAAAGAAAAAAAAAGGATGCATTTCTTTAGAATAGTGTTCCCCGTGATATCCTTTTTGCCAAAACAGCATGAAACAGGAGCAGAGCTGCCACCTCAGTGGGGAAACCAAAGTCTGGAGAAGGGCAGGTCATGCCTGGGAGACCCAGCTTGCTCCTAGGGGCTCATCCATAGCTTGTCTGCAACCTTCATGCCTTTTCTTCTCTTCCCACAATTTGGCTCGCTGCCTCCCTGCCGTCCGTGCCTCTTCGACCCTGACACTGCAGCCATCACAGACTATATATGGCCCAATGCAGATAAAAGGCCAAGGGGATTTTCCAAGGTGTGAACAGCAGCTCAGCACCTCCCTCCTGTTGAAAGTCCTTGGGAGCCAGCGTCCGTGCTGCCCTTTGGGAGTCATGGGGCAAAGGGAAGCGCTGGTGTTTGGGTGATGGACACCCCTCAAAAGAGTTGTCCAGGGGCATCGGCAATTGGGCACAGCTCGGGTTTACCCTCCTGGGGCCGGGCTGGGGAGACCCCACCTGCAAGGCCAGCAGGCTTTGGGACTTCATTCTGCTGTCCTGGCTGGACAGAAGCACACATTTTACTTCTGGCCATGCCCCAGGCTGGCTGTCACTTTGGGAAAGGTCATTTCATTGTTCTGCTCCTAAGTCTCCTCGCTCACCTTTGGCTTTGCTCTGCATATCTGCACTGCCAGCCCTCCAGGGACACGCTAGGAATCAGCCCTGCTGAAGCAGCCTGGCCAGGTGTCTCAGGTTGGGTATAAAGTCTGATGCCATTTTATCTTCCCCTTCCCTTAAGAGGTTCAACATAGTCAAAACCAAAAAAAATGTTCCTAACCTTTAACCTGGGATAAAAATGCTTGAAAATGTGAGCCTACGGGGCAAAACAAGCCCAAACTCCATCCTTTCATAAGACATATAAGAAAATCCCCAATTTTTCTTATTGTAGGGCTGAAGACTTTTACAGCCCACTCACCCCATGGCTCTGAATATTTGGGCTGGCACTACCAGTGCTGAGCCAGGCATGCAGGCGTTTCACTCGCAGCACCTTGTGTGCTGGCGTGTGGCCAGCCTGGAGAATGCTATTTTATCATCCTGCTTCGCAGGAGAGGAAAATAAAAACCCCAACAGATCCCCAACACAACAACAAAGCCTTTCTGCAGGAGGCAGAGGGCAGTGTTTACACACACATAGTAATTACAAGCATGAGCAAGTCAAGTTGGTCCCTGATGTTCTCCTCTTTAGGGTGACGGTAGTGGCCCACTGGGTTTCGGTGAGAGGAGAGACAGATTTATTCCTGGACATGTTTAGGCTCAGATGTGTTTGGAGAACCTTGTGGGAGTGGTTGTGGTGCTCACCTCTTCTCAAAAACTGCCACAAGTCCCCATGTGAGCCCCTTGAGACAGGGAGGAGACCTGCAGCAGGGAGCCCCAATGTTTTTTTTCCCCAACTGGGGAAATTGCCCTGCACCAAGCAAGGTCAGAAGCCAGGTCACAAATGTTATAGGCTTCACAGGAGGCAGCTGTTCACAGGTTGGACTTTTTGGTCCTATCCCTCGGGCACCCATGGGTCTAGAGAGAGGGAGAAGGTGCCCACTGCCCTATCTTGCTTGTTGCACATAATACGGCTCTCTTAATATTAGCTGTATGGGGGCAGCTGGTTTTACAGCCCTGCCTGATAAGGCAGGAGAGGGGCAATGTGCCCATGTGCACCTCCTCGCTGTGTAAATGCCTAGGAGGCTAATTCAGTCTCCTCCCTGCCTCCCCCCCACCCCCACAGCACCTCAAAACAAACCTACAGCGCTGCAATGTGCCTCGCGGATTAGCAAGGGGAGACTACGGGAGAGTCTTGCTTCTGGGAAATGACACCAGCTAATAGCGCAACACAGGGCGCTTTGCAGCCTTGGAGCCAACCCTTTGGCAGGCGTCTGTAGATCTGAAATCAATACCCGCTCCGCTTCCCGTGCCCCCCTGCTCATCTCCTCCAGGGATGAGCTTTCCCAGGGTCATAGCCCAGCTCGGAAAAGATCTGCCTCATCTGGATGCCCCCTATGGCAAAAGAGTCTCTAAAGGTAAACATGTTGAAAAATGGAATGAAAACTTTTTCCAAGCCAAACTCAGTTTGTGTTTACAAACGGGGTTGCTTTAGAAAACTAATAAATTTCACACTTTCCTGCGGTACCCTCAGGGGAAAAATATTGCGGCTCTGAAGCCCTGTTCCTACAGAAACAGTTAGTGTGTGCCTATGGAGCCCATTGCAGTTTGTATTTATTTGAACAGGGAGTACATAACATTTTCCCTAGCATCTTTTTGATGTCACCTGCAACCTGCATTGCAAGAGGCAGCTTCCCCTCTCCAGCAGCAGCTGCATTTCACATCATGGTAAAGGTGGCAAAGGGAGATTCTTCGGCTACTCGATACTAACTGTCTCATGATTAAATTCATCCTTACTTCAGCTTCATTGTGCCACTGGAGCTGAGTCAAGGATTAGTTTATCCCACATAGTTTATGAGGTCCTCATGAGTTTATGGAAGAAAAGAAATACTCTGCGTGCCAGCGGTACACCCAAACAGCTATTAGAAAGTCCTGGCTCTGACCTGAGCAGGCTCTAGAAGGAGACTGCTGCAGCAGGTGGTATTTAAAGAGATGTATAACACAGCCATGTGTAACTAGTTGTTAAACCATATGCCTAAGAAATGCAAAGTTAGCTCTGAGATAGCATTTTATACTCATCAGAGATGTGGCACTGCTCTCATTGAAGCGTGGGATTTACTGTTTCCTATTTTGAGCCTAGCAGCTATTGAATGCTGAGGGATCCTCAGGTTGTTTCCAGTAGGGATGGGAACGGGTTATAACCAGGTATTTCTTTGATGCAGTCTCTGATGCACTTTTGGTCCCTCAGTGCTGCAGGAACCAAACAAGAGCACATATCTCCTCTTCCAGGCTCTCTCCTCCACTTGGCACCTCAACTTTTCTCTGTTATTTTTTCTAGGGGACATCCTGTAAATGTCTTCAGACCCTGCTTGCTCCTTTTCTGCTGGCCACATCTAGGCAAACACAACACACAGAGAGTACTCTGCCAGCAGCAGTGCACAGGTTTCTGCTCTGGCATCCAGTCCCAAGGCCAGGCTCTTCTTACACGGTTTAATTCTGATCAGCCTCACATGTTCTTCCGATCAGTCTTGCAACTTCAGCTATTTTCATTGCAAAAAGCTTATTTACCACCTCCATCTATCCTGGATAAAGAATGACCATGCCACCTACATGGCATATATTGGGACCACGTCTCAAACCTATTAAACACCCGGGGGTCTCCCTGGTGAGAGGGCAATGCACTCTTAGATTCACCCCAAATGGGATTAGTTTTGTTAAAAAGCTTTGAAAAATTATAGAAAAACAATTTTTGTAGTGTGTTTCTAGGGGGACATTTTGACAACACAGGCTGATTTTAGTCCTATCCAAAGCTCCTCAGAGCTCCTATGCCACTCTATGTCCATCCCAGCTGGCCAGGAGACCTCTCTGCACAAGGCCACTGCTGCAGGGTGATGGCTGCCTGGACCTCTGGCCTTTTTGTTGGAGAGGAAGCTCATTGCCCTCACACCTGCCCCAGCCTTTGCTGTCATAATTGTATTCTCAGTTTTGGAGGTTTCCACTGTGAAATCCTGTCCAAACCCTGTCCCCTTCACACCTCTTTGGGTGATCCGTAGGGATAACTTGGAAGGCTGACCTGAGCCCCATGACCTCCTGTACAGCAATTAACTTTTTCAGGCAGCACTGGACAGTCTCTCTCCCCACAGTTTATCCATCTTAGGATTTCTAGTTTTCCTTCTTCCAGTGTTGTGGAAGCAAAAGCAGTCTTGGGTTTTAAACATTTCACAATTTTAACTAGTTCCCTATAGAAAATGAACTAGAATCCCCTACCTATAGAATTATTTTAGCAATCTTCTAGCTTTTAAAATCCCTGGAGACCTCAGAGAGAATTTGGAGAGTGGTGATGGCTGAGAGAGCCTTGGGAGGCTTTGCTGCAGGTTGAGGAAAGGATCAGTGTCACTTTCATGGGGCAAAAGCAGCATTTGGGTAAGCACCACACCAGTGGGAGGCTTGAGATTGGCATTGGAAGAAGGGAGATGGGAATGGAGACTGGAGATCTTAGAGGCTTTGGGGGACTTGAGAGCAGACAGGGACTGATTGGTCCCTCTCCACTGGTATTATAGGTCCCTCCTGAATAGAAGTAGGAGAGAAGAGGACAGAAGATGATGGTGGTGAACAGAGCTGCCTATGCTGCCTTATACCCCTTTCCTGTCCCTTGATGCCAGTAGAGGACCGTCCAGGCAGGAGGCAAGCAAAGAACAAGACCACTCATCCCAGACTCCTCTCATATGCCCAAACCAAGCAGTTTACCTCCCTAGGGAAGTGCTTACTTAAAGTAGGTCAACATTTGTGGTCAGTCATGCTCTCTATTTTAGGTGTCCTTCAAAACTTCAGCAAAGCTTCAGACAGGGTAATTCTGGGGGACTAAGGACCTAAGCTTTGTAACGCGACATCCTTGCATAGTGTTGGTGGTGCTGGGCTGCTGTGGTTGCTTACAGCATCTCACCATGTTTGCAACAATTGGACATACCTGCTGGGAGGGGACCATGAATGCTCAGCTCACCTAAGGGAAGTACTTTGAGAAATGCTCCTATCTGTAGGTGAAAAAAAGGGAAAAGATCTTCACTAGAATGACTTCACCGAATCTGATATTCAGAACTGGAGAGGAGCCCAAGGGAGTAATGGGCCCCTTTGCTGCGGAGTGCGTGGGAGCTTGCAAGAGCTGCCTGCCCAGCAGTGCCTCAGCAGCACTTAGGGCATCAGCCTAGCAAGAGAGTTGGTTAGGCAATGCGTGGGTTTCAGCGAAGGTCTGGTTCCTCTTTGGTTCAAGGAGCATAATGTCCTCAAAGCTCCCAAATCTACTATTTTTATTTTTTTTTTTTTTTTCCCCCTAAAAGAGGCTTCTACTCCACTGTCAGGGCTCCGATGTAAGCTCTGCATGGCTCTCCTTCATGGGACACTGGACAGAGAGAGATCTTTGCAGCACTGCAAAGCAGCACACAAACCCCAGTGAACACTGCTGATGTGACAGCTGGTTTGGAGCTGCAGTCGCCTGGTGGCAGCGCCTCAGGGTAGGACCAGACTAAACTTCCTACGTGGCAGGAGACACCTCTGCCTACGTGCTCCAGGACCTGGGCAACGTGCTGCCCTCAGGCACCGAACAGCAAACCCAGCAAGTGGGGTTATGGCATGTTACTGCTGTAGGGGTTCGAGTTTATGCTGCATTTCGTTTCTCACATCAGAAGTCTCTTTAATACACATTCAGAGCTTGTATAAAAAGAAGATTTGCTTCCTAGGAAGAAATTCCTGGTAGGAACCCACTTGTTCCCAAAAGTCATGATAGGGGGCTATTTTTTATTTAGGAGGTGTCCCACTCTCCCCGAGGACACTTCACCTAGCAGCAGTGCTGCATAAGTTATCACAGAAAAGCCTAATGCTTCTAGCTTCATGAGAAGTCATATCTGGGAAGAATATCATTCCCTACTTATTTTTGCACACGTTTTTGACATCTGGCTCAGTGCTCAAACCAGGACACATCCATTTTGAACCATTCTGTCTCCATAGATGGTGTTGGTGTGCCCTGGGGTGTCTGACCTCCGTGCCTTCAGGGATGCTCCATACCAACATGTGCATTGTTGCATAATGGGGTATGCTCAGTAAAGACAATATATTTAATCCTCGGTGACATTGTGTAAATAAAACAGATTTTAACATCTGGTCTTCTGTCTTTACAACACAATGGCACTTCATAAATAATATAGCATTATAGCTCCCAGAAGGCATTTACAAGTACTTTATTAGGTGTCACGTCAGTGCTCCATTTTGCAGCAACTGCCCAGAACTAGACGTCCTATAATTCAGTTACACCGTAAGTAGCCACTAATGAGGCATATTATTATAAAGAGCCAATGCTGTACAGCTACACTGCAGTAAATCTGGAGTAATTCCAGTGAAATCAGTGCTAAAGCATGGATTTACCCCTATGAAATGAAAAGCAAAGTCTCACTCAAAAAAAAGAAAAAAGTTTTGAAGAATGATTATGAGACTTTGAGGAGACATTCATGCAAACCTCCTAATTCTTATTTTCTGCCCTTCTCTATTCTCTTTTCCACTCTGTTCTCATCTGTCACTCATGTATTGAGTATCTTGACAAGTCTGCCTGACGATTAATGCTCCTATTTTGTGGGTTTGCATAGTGCCTCCTGAGTGCTTAACAGGTCTTAGAGAGTTCAGTTCACTAAGCTCTCAGATTGTCTGGCAGTCCCCAATGGCTTAATAATGTAAAATCATAAACCGGACTGCAACTGATTCCTCTTTCCTGTCTATTCTTTTATCAGGGACTGCTCTGTGGGATCTGGAAGACAGAAACATAATTAGATGTGTGCTGAGTGGGATTTCCCTTTAGCAAGCACAGTTCTAACCTCCTGCTCCAGATATAACCAGGGATTTTGAGGAGATGGATTTTCTGGAGATAATAATGCTTCCTTTGCTATAGGATGGAGAAGTTCATAAAGCCGCTTTCTGTGCATAGAAAGATTTCTCGCCTCTTTCCTGAGGTTGCTTACTCAAATATGCTCCCATAGCAAAGCTGAAATTGTTGTATGCTCACGTAGTATATAAATTGGGATGCAACATGGCTGCATGATGTAACCTAAAAATGACCTCATCCTCCTTAAAATCAGTCTTATTCATCCAGTTTCCAGCTGATAGATTTATTCTTAGCCCAGAATGACATTATCTCCCATAGTAGACTAAAAGAGGCTTGTTTCTGATCTCTGCTAATTAATAGAAAGTGTGTTTCCAGAGACAAACCCTAGTGTGTATGTAAGGATAGGTCGCTCTGTGGGCATGTGCATGTACACGTGTGCGTGTACTTGCTGACAGCACGCCAATCCTGCTAGTAAGTCACAATCGAATTTACTGTTTCCTTTCGATCTGAACAACGTCATTACCTCCTGCTAATGTGGTTAGGAGGGAGCAGGAGATGCTCTGGGATGTTGGCTGGTAGTAGTGAAGCCAGCACCAGAGCACGTGTGCGAACCGTGGGCTTTGGGGATGATTGCTACTTGCAAGGCAGAGGGATGCTATATCCCGATCATAAAATTGGAATGAATTGGATCACTGAAGCATAAAATGTCCTACGTTGAGACTGCTTTGAGCAGGACGCAGCAGGACACCCATCTAAACTTAGCCTTGTGTTGCAGTTTCCGCAATTTAAGACAAGTCAACCCTGAGTCAGCAAAATACATATGAAACTTGAACTGGGTTTACCTGGGGCTGCCCATGGACTCGTGATGGGCAGATGCTTCCATGCACCCCCCAGAGACAGGAGTGGTCGGCACTGTGCAAGTCAGCACCCAGCTGGGCTTGCAATGCTTCTGCTCTTCCATGCTGGAACATGAACTGACAGCAAAGCTGGACAAAAGGGTTGAGGTGGAAGATCTGTGTATCTCTGGAAGCACTCAGGGAATAGCACAGAGCAAAGCCTTTTCTTTAATATTAAGCAGTAAAACATTAAATGGACTGGAAGCTAGTTACCCCCCTCCTAGGGGAGCACCCCAGTCATGAAACTATAGAGTCACACTTCTCCCTTCTTTCCAGCCCAGCCCAATTACCATTTAATTATTTCAAGAGACTGGAATAGCACCTACATCAGGGAATGAAGCACACATCACCGCTCCAGCATCCCCTATGCTTTTGTGGCCACGGTGCCCAGAAAAGGGGTTCAAATCCCCATAGGTGGAGACAGAACTATATTTTGATCTTCCACAAATGAACCAGCTTCCTCAGCTGTGGATCTACAGGAGAAGAGCAGAGAACCATTTAATTTTAGAGGCGGCGAAGCCTGGTCTTGCAAGCATGCTTGGAGTATGTTTGCAGCCCGAACTCCACCAGGTAGCTCCTAATTGTGCAATACAATAAGCCTGAGGAACAGCTGGGATATTTGGTCTTCTGAAGACTGGGGCATGTGGGGGAGTGCTATCGGAAGACCTTTAACAACCTGAAAATGTTAATGTGAAAAGACATTAGCAGCTCTGAACTTCAAGGGCCTCCTGAGCTCTGCCTCTGCAGAACAAGAGTTTTTCACCTTGGAGCCCCAAGCAGTGTTTAGGCAATTGGGACCCCTGTGTGGAGGGAGGGCTGTGCACTTCCATCTGCAAAACAGGTGTGATCAGGTGAAAAATGCTACGTGCGTGAAGTGCTTGGCCGTTGTGGCAGTAGGAGCAACTAAATAAAGTAGACAAGCAGAAATAGAAAAGGAAAAGTGTTTGTGCTGTGTTCCAGTGACAGAGAAAGAATACGAAACCAGATATCTGGTGTCCCGGTTCCCTACTCTGGATATAAAATCAGACTCCTTTCCCGTTGGTGCAAAGATGTACTCAATTGCCATTTATTCTACAGAAGAGTTTGCTACACTTGTGTTTTAAAAACACCACCATGTTTTCACACAGGTCTTTGTTATGCAGCTGATCTTTACTCTTTGCATAAAATATCTTTTTTTCTCAGATACCTTGTACAAGGTCTATTTGCTATCCATCTCCTCTTGCTTGGCGTAGTGAATCACTGTTCACACAATGCTGAATGAAGCCACTAATTAAATATGTGATTTTTATCAGGCTCTAGACAGGCTATACTTACAAGACTGTGCAGTAAATGACTTGTTTGTACTATGCTTTAACTTATCTCCTGCCCTTATCCAACTGCTTCGAGTGCAAACAAGTCTATGCTCGGAAGGTATGATGGCCAGTTCTCTCTGGATTCATGCTTTTGTACACAGATCCAAATTCATAAGTAAGGAAGCCTGGAAAAGTAATTACTTGGCTGCTTGTGACTCATTTTGTTACCCTGAAGTAGCTCCAAGGCTTGAAAGGGCTCTCTGTGCTCATGCTGAGATGTTTGCTGACTTTGCAAGGAGTTCATTGAAGTGAACGGTGCATACTCACTCCCATACTCACATGGGCAGAAAAAATTTGGGGTGAAACATGCCTAAGAGCACAGTCTTATGCAGGTCTTCATCAGACAGATGAGGTGCTCAGTCCCCATCTTTCCCTTAAGCAGGAGCAAACTGGCAGATTTGTGGCATAGCTCTAGTTAATAATGAATCATATTCCTCTGCTGGCCCTACTCACGTGTGTGAAACAGCCCAGGTGGATTCAGCCACCTGTCCCAAATTCTCTCCACTCCAGATGTGCTGTGTCGTGCACGGAGCTGAGCAGTAGCTGGGGGCACCCAAAGTTTTACCTCCCTATGAAACAAATCAGTTATCGTGATACCTCAAGGGCGTCCATGCAGCAGGTGAAAAACAGGTGGAAGTACGCAAAGAGAAACATGGCTTTGCAGTTACTCTTTCTGTGACTGAACAGATTAAAAGCAAATCTGCAAGAAGACACAGCACCCCAAATCCCAGCGTAAGATTTTTTGTTTTTTACAAAAAAACCATACAGCCTTACAAAGATAAGAAAGATGATGTTTGGGGAAAAAAAAAGAAGCTCACCTTCTGTTTCTCAGAAAAATGCTCTTTTATAGTGTGGATGTGTGCTATTTTCTTATGGCTTTTAAATTGGTTCCTTGATTTGTTTCTTTATCTGCTCCCTGAGACTTTCCTGATTAGTTGAGATTTTTGCACTCACTAGTTGATTAAATAATGAATACATTTGTTTGATTTGCAGTTGCTTACTTAATTAAAATCTCTTTTCAGTGCCCCAATTTTCATTATGATTTCAATTTTGCATTTAATCACTGTGTTGTTCTTTGCTGCCACCTCTCTTAATAGAGGTCTACTCTCCTGTCAGCCTTATTGCAAAACTTGGCTCCGAACTGCACATGGGCACACAGCAGAGAAAAACCTCCATTTGTGCAGTTGATTTAGACAGGAACTAGAAACTTGGGGGGAGGATGGGAGGAGGTTGAATTTGCAAGAATATCCAAAGAGTATAGATGCATTTTAGGCTAGAAAATTAAGGTAAACTATTTCTAACATTGTCTGGTCAAGGAGCATCCCATTCACCTGTGGAGGAAGATCAGATTTTATATTTAACAGTTTGTAGGCCAAGTATAAAAGCAGGTCTCTTCGTCCCACAGTGTGGAGAGAATGATCACCAGTAGCAGCAGGTGGTTTGTAGCAGTGGGACGATATTTTCTTCAGCAGAAGTTGTGTGATGAGATATGTGTTCAATGCTTTAATGCTGCTTTGTTTTAGGATACTGCAATTTCTTACCTTTTTTATTCTCCCTTCTCTTTCTTCTCGCTTTTTTTCCCCCATCTGATCCTGCTCTTTTGTCTGTATTTGCTTTCCTGCAGCAGAGACCAGATTTCTACATCCTGGACTTCTTTCTCAGTCTGAACCTTTTCTATTCACTGGTGGGATCGCGCATGAAATGGTTAATGTTGTCCCATCACCAGATTTTAATGCCAGTATCCCAATGTGATTAACAAGAGTGAGTGAAATCCCACTTTTGATGCTGGTGCAGGCTGCAGACATGGGCACGCGCCCCTGCGTTGGTTCACAGTCGAAGGGGGCCCCACATCAGAAGTGTAGTATGGGTGTTTCAAAAGAAAAAGACATCTGTCATCCCATGTGCAGCAAGCTCAGCAGGTTTTTTTATTGCCAGGCAAGGCAGAAACACTGCATGACAAACCCATCCCCAGGCACACGAAAATACTTATGATGGGGTTCTTGGGGAATAAATTATTTATGATATATTTTGTTGTCTGCACAAGTATTACAGTAAGAGTCATCAAAATATCTAGCTGGAAAAACTGGTCACAAGATCAGAGGTAAAGAGGGTGCAACACAGACGGGTTTGAGGAGACAGCCGCTGAGGACAACTGATACTTTGGGAAGCTGGAAGGAGGGAATGACCAGGGTTAATGGCTTAAGTCCTTATCCATCCAGGAAATCCCTTTAACTCCACTGAAGTGAATATATGTCAGCTTAGAAATCACAAGAACATCTGGTTTATGTATTTGCAGAAGCAAGTTTTTTTAAGGACTCAAATTTTTCTGTGCTTCCATGTCTGCAGCTTTTAATTCAGGAAGAAATACAAAAGCATCCTTTAAAGCTGTCCACAAATAACAGTGACTCTTCTGGAGTTACGAATTTTTTTGCTAACACCAAAAGCAGTAGGAACAGATCTTGTAATCTTGACAACTGTGCAGGATAAGTCTATGACAAATGTGACTTTTCACAGAAATTAGAAATCAGCTATTCATAAAAAAATGGAGCTGAAAGAAACCTTGAAAATTCATCTTTCCCAAGCGTAGGGCTTCTGGGAGTCAGAATCAGAGCAAAAGCCTCCCTTCCCCTAAAAGCTGTCTTGTTTTTGGTGTAAGAAAGAGACACAGAATAAATGAGTGAAAGAAAGTATCTCATCCATCACCTGTTCGAGAGGGGACTGAAGTGTATTGACTCTGAAGCAACCTCATGAGGATATTTTCAGAAGGTATGTTCTGTAATGTGGACCTTTAAAGTAAATATGTGACATCAAGTGCATTAATCAAACAGTTATGCTTCCTCATTCTGGATATTTCAATAGCTCTCTTGCTCAAAGAGCAGCAGCCCAACGCTTTCCTGCTCGGGTCTGTGATTTGGATCGATCCTCGTCACCAGTTGCAATGACTATAAAAGTGGGTTACACCTGATTAAACATCTTACATCACTGACAACGTCAATTTCTGAACTATTCACTTGCTTTTTTTATAGATCATGGTGTTTGGGAGTTGGAAGAATTCCATGGTGTTGGAGGCACGATTCACCTTGTCCTCTAGAGCAGGTCAGATGAATGGTGTCCTCAGAGTGCCTATTTCTCTGCCCTGACTGTGAAAGCTATGCCAGCTGAGTTGCAGGAGCCTGCATGGCAGATGTCTGAAGTTGGAAGGATATTAATCTTGCACATCGTGTGCCTCTGTATTTTTTCCACTACCTGTATTGATGGACCAGGCAATATATGCCCAGGTCTTATCACTAGGAGAAAGATACACGTGTGCAGCATGGAAGACAGGAGCAATGACCAATCACGCAAACTGAACAAGAGGTTATCGCTTCTCACAGTTAGTCTTTCCAGGTGGGATTTCTTTTAATATTATTTCTCGCAAAGTGAGGTGCTGAAAGGTCCATTTGCAGCCTGTGGTGAGACATAGGTGCCTTGCAAAGGACAATTCATCCCCTCTTAAATTAGATATCTCAGATAGATGGGATGAATCAGACTCTAGAGGAATTTATCCCTTTCCACTGACTATTTATTAGGTTCAATTAATAATGTAGTTTGAAAGTTTAGCCTTTGCTGAGCAGTAACAATGGCAGCAAACTTACTTACTATGAAAGAGCACTTGGCATCTAAGGTTTTGAGTTAAGTTGCTGCTAGGCACTTTAAAAATGCCTCCATAAATCTAAGAGCTAAAATGTAAGGAAAGAAAATCAATCTGATGCAGGCTTTGATTGTTTTTTTAATTCTCTCGCCATTCAGCAACCTTCCCATTGTAACGTGTAGCAGCTCATCCTGGTTTAACTTGTGAAATAACCATCCCTAAAAAGATAAATCCCATTTTGCCAATAAAAGACTTGTCCTACTATAAAGCATATGCCTATGGAGCAGTTGAGCATCTCTTGATGCCAGCATCCCTGGGGAAGAATTTTTTGACTTTGTTTTTATCACAATCCGAAGCACCAGCAGCCTTAACATCTCAAATTTAATTACCTCTTCTTCACGCAGTTCATAATTCAGATGGTTTTGTTGTAAATCAACCACAACATAATAACCTAAGTCACTTTTAAGCACTCACCGGACAAGTGTATGTTCTGTGCTTCAATAAGTATTGATAGCAGTTTCAAGTTATAGAACAAAGATTCAATTATATCTAGGACGAGCAAGGTCTAAAGTATTTCTGATCACTGCATTCATTACAGAGAGAGTGCTGGAGAAGTTCGTAAATAAATCATTTAAACGAAAAGGGGATGCTGTCATCCTCTAGTCTGATGACTGACAACAAAATGCAAAAAAATGTAATCCCCATTGGAGCTGTCTCGTTTGGAAGGCAGCTGGAGATTTTGGTACTGCAGCACCCCTGTCCTGTATAGAAGGAGCATAGTCCTAACCTCACTGAATATCTGGATGCACAACCCATTACTCAACTGTTTGAGTCAAGTTGGAATTGGTGGAAATATTTGTGGAATAAGGTGATCTCTAACAAATGCATGACCGACATAATTTGGACCTTTGGTAACACTGACTTCCCCAAAACCTGCTCAGTAAAGCCTGGGCTGTTCCTTGCATTGCATTGGCAGCACAGGGTCTGGCTGCACCACCGTGAAGACTGGTGCTGGGAGCAAGATGATGGCTTTTGGTGATGGTTTCTGAGGAGGCGGATTGAGAAACTGAAGTATGAAAGACAGAGATGTTGTTACAGTGTTCCACAGGCTGAGATGTGAAGAAATATGGAGGGAAAGCCCAAATGCTGTGAAGGAAAGAAAGAACAGCTCTTGGCAAGAACAGACATCTAGAAAGTGCTTGAAAATTATGTGTGACTGAGCATTGCAATCCTTTAAATAGACATTTTGGCTTATGTTTACTCAGGATGGTTAACAATAAAGGAAATGAGACTAGCACTCTAATGAGCTTTTGTTCCCTGAGGCACATGTTGCCTTTTTTTCAGGTAACAGCACCCTTTCCAGTGCTAATGATTTTCTTCTGTGTACCAAGGCAGATTTTTTTTTACCATTTACCCTCCACCTATGCATGACAGATGGTGCGATGTGCAGTTTTGGGAGCTAGTCTAGGGTGCATGAACTGATATGCATTAGGCTCACAAATTCAATTGTGTCTTACCTGTCTGCTCGAGGAATCCATCTACTAGAAGAAGTAAAGACCTGGAGAAAGGCAGCAGCTTATGTTTGTTTATTGTGTTTTTCTTTAAAAAAAAAATAGTTTTGCCTTTCTGCCAGAACTTTAAATCACATTTCAACAGAATATGTCGAGGGCTTAAGGTCATCCTCTTATGAAAGCACAGGCAGAGGGTCTGGGAAGCTTCAAGCTGAAATAAGGGTTTCTGGTCTAGATAAATTCAGGGAATGTGGCAAGATGCATTCTCTTATGGATTTAGGCCCAAAGCCTGCAAGCTCTGAAGTACTTAACTCTACTCACGAGTAGATCAGCTGAAGCCCGTGCATCCATTTCCGGGAGACAGGCTAGGCATGTGCATAAATAACAATAAATCAGGTAAAAATCAATGCTTTCCAGCCTCTTCAGAGGGCTGTGTCTGCTCATTCAGTTACGATAATGACAATTCCAGTTGGTGCCCGTCTTCCCCCAATTTTACCTCTGTTGGAGGATGCATGGCTGAGGCTCGGGGCAGTCTGTGTTGACCCACACATGACCCACAGCCTGCAAGCTCTGAAGTACTGAACTAGAGACTGACTAAGGCAGCGTTATGGGGCTCAGCATAACATAATCATTGAAAAGGGCAAATATGGTAAAATAGAGTCCTAATCACAGGAACACTGCTCATGCACATCCCTTGGCTTGACAGGTTCAATTTTTTTTTTTTCCATAGATTATACAGGGCTGGATTGACAACAAGATCGCACTGTTTGTGCCCTAGACAAACCTCTGCTCCTGGGGGATTATGACTTTCTTCTTGCTGAATTAGAAGAAGAGTGGGTAGGGAGAGTGTCAAGATGTGGTGGGTCCCTAAAGAACAGACTGGAATAACTTGAGCCATCACCAATGCTTGGTACAGGGCTGAGCCAGACTGTGTTGCCAAAGCAAGGAGCCGGACGAGGACAGTCTGACCTCCTCTTGTGCTAGCACAATATTGCACTATTTTTTGCACTGGGAGAAGAGGAGCCGCATTATTGCAGTATACCCCTGCAATAATACTGCAAACAAGCTATGGACAATCAGACCTAGAGCATCTGTTGACCAGCTCACAAATTAGCTTGCAGGACAAATTTCCCCTGTAAGCAAAAGTTTTAAAAACGTCTCTGGCACAGTGGCCTGGGTAGAGGAAGGCACATAAATTGATGTACATATAGTAAATACTTAACATTACTGACTGTTTTCAATGAGCAATGAGATCTGGCAAGGGAAAACAGGTCAGCAATGCTGTTTTATTTATTTGTCTGTTTAAGCTATAACTCTCACTGGTTTTTGGCCACACTCATCCCTTCCTAGCTGTCCAGCCTTATGGCCTGTGATGAGACTTGAGACAGCTCTAACTCAGATACTCATATGCTCCCTCCTTCCTCCTTGCTTCAGCTGGATCCTTGCAATACATCGTCTAGACCGGCGTTGGCAGCTCTTGCTTTGTAAATGTTTAACACCAGCAAACATTGATTTGAAAGCATGCATTAAAACAGTTCACCTGCAGAAGGAAGAGTGTTAAATAGGAGTGCAATGGAAACATAAAAGGTAAAAAAACCCTGAACCAAAGCCTTGCAATCTTAAGTTGCACTATTTTTAAGATCACTTTTCTACTTTGACCCAATGTGGAGGTAGTGATCAAAGTCTGGGATGTTCTTTGCTGCAGTGTAAAATATAGAGCAAAAATGTAAGCTTGTTCCTCCTGCTGCCTCTCCCCTCTACCTTGCAACATGTTTCTCAACATGTCCTACCTAGAGACTCATTCCTCTATGGAGTGCTGGGCTGTAATCCAGAAGACAGTGAAGGAAAAATTCTGGTAAGCATTTTTTAGTGAAAAAAGGACAAAAGATGTTAAAATATCACTGCTTTAGATGGAATATGTAAATTAAACTGCCTGGTTAACTTTCATGGACAGCTAAACAAAAGTAGATTTCTCCTTCTCCCAATCTCCCCCAGCCCAGAGAAGCACTAACACCATTCCAAAAGCACCATTTTTCCAATTTTCAAAAACTATGTTTTTCAGTGTTTTGTAAAAAAAGAAATATCAGTTAAATTAAAATTTCACATGGAGAGTTTTGGCCAAAGCCAGAGAGGAGTTACCACTTCATGCATTCAAATGGTTCTGTGCCAGAGCAACCAGCATAGGGGATGTGGACCAAGCCCTGGTGTTTGAGGACATTAAACAGCCCTGAAGGTACAGAAGTGTGACCTCATTTAAAGCAGGCTGCTGTGGCATCGGTTCCACTGGTGATTAATGCGGTTCCTGGTGACTCAGGCCCATGGTGACAGCTCCACTCATGTCCAACCCAGTTATCA
Organism: Nipponia nippon; assembly: GCF_047370975.1. Lineage (NCBI taxonomy): Eukaryota > Metazoa > Chordata > Aves > Pelecaniformes > Threskiornithidae > Nipponia > Nipponia nippon. Next base: position 160,999,951 of record NW_028262290.1, read on the forward strand.
GAAATGTAGTTCAAGTACAGAGTTTAGCCCAGGATTTCCTGGGAAAGGGTTTAATGTATTAGTCTCTACAGTGTAAAGAACTGAGATTGTGTGCAACAGAAATTTACCATAAGAGAAGCACAACAGTGATGTCTGAATGATTTCTTTCTCCTTGACCTTCTGAGGGAGCCTCATGCCCTACCATAGGGACCAGACCACATACATTAATTCTTTTTTGATCAACCCCTGTGTTGGGGTCATTCTGCATACAGCATTTCTTAAATTTCCTCCTCAATTCTGTGTCAAAAAGAATGGAAAGACTTGGTACACCCTGAAGCTTTGAACAGGAGTGGACTTGCATTTGGATCATTCCTTTCTCGGTGCTAGTGTAGGATGCAGCGTTCCCCGAAACCTGATCCATTTATCTAATCACAGTGAAGAAGGTGACACTACCAAAAGTTCACCAGAGGAAATGCATTATTGAAATAATAAATATGCTGACCTTTTCTGCCTTCCCTGATCTGATGTGACAGCAGAGGTCTAAGACAGAAAACCTTTTTCATTTTCCCTCATCCTTCGCTATTTTGATGTTCTTATTTTCTTCTCTGCTTTGTGAGCATGAAGCTCTTTACTTGCTTTCTCCCAGCAGCACCCACAGAAAAAACACTTTGGAATTAGGAGCTGGCATTTGGTCTGGGGAGGTAAAACCTGGCCTGTGAGCAGATGTGGCTCCACAGTGCAGAGTGATGAGGACCAGGAGCTGAATGTAGGTGCAGTCCTTCGTACCCACTTTGCATGGAGTGGTGCAGCAAGGCTGGAGAGACCCTGGCTCACAGGGAAGGGGGTGAGCACAAGGAAGCTAGGAGCAATGCCAGTTTTGAGAAGCTGGCCTCTCTACAGCATCTACTTTGCCTTATTGCACATCTTAACCCATTTTCTTTATCACGTGGTCTTGTGGGAACAGGCCTGTAATTCAAGCCATATTTGTTTTAATTGCCTCTGGCTTTTCTCGCCACTTGGCATATGTACAAAAGGAGAATATAAGAGCTTTTATGGGAGTAAAATTCTATAATGAATCACTTATATCCAAAACAGACCACATACTAATGGGGGGGGATGAGAAAGTTGCCTTGACCGTGGGTTGTTTTGTGCCATTAGCTTATTACTATGCATCCCAGCAATCAGTGGAAAACTCTTTTGCTTCTCAGTCTCTCCTTTGCTGCGGTACAGCAATCTTACCTATAGTTACTGAATTGTAGTGTGTAGAAAGGAGATTAGACAGTGCATTTACCATATGTAAAATTTAATTGTAGCATTTTTGTGGCAACAAAACTGACCATACCCTTTCCTGGATGCCGACGCAAGGTTTGAATGTTGACTTCTCCCATTTATAACATACTCCAGAGCTGATTTCATACCCCATGTCCAGCCTTTTGGCATCACCTACCTGGCACAAAAGACCATTATCTGACCAAACTGCCCATTTTCTCAAGAACTTTCATGGGGAAGGACTGGAGGATGGCAAATCACAGAGGGAATGAGCTCCCATGCCAACTGCTCCAGCCATCTCGGCATGGGGATGTTTTGGGGCTGGAGCCAACTCCTCGCAGGCACACGGTCCTTTCGCCACTCCACGGCATGAGCAGATTGAGAAGCACAGCCCTTTCCCAGCCCCTTATATGGAACAGATTTCAGTAAAGGAGATAATCCAGCCCGAAGGGGTTATACAGATAATACCCAACAGGCACGATGGAGGCATGCTCTGCTGAAATCCCCTTATATGGCATAGCTGAATAGACTCAGATCTCCCAAATATCCGATGCATAAGACAACACTGCATGAGGTCATACAGCAGACGGAAAGCCACAGTGCAGTGACAGAGCGCATCTTCCAACCACTCTCTTTAAAGCCAGACCCCAGAGCAGTGCAGCCTCTCTCCCCTGCTGGTTCCCCATGCACCGAAGGTGGCTGCCCCTGCACTCCGTGCGGGTGATTGGATCACCGCTGCGGTGCTGCAAAGTGGTAAATGCATCGCATACATTTGCTACGGGGCAGCACCTCAAGTGAAATGAGATGAAACCCCTCCAAAATGCAGTTGCAAAATGAGGGGTTTCATCTCATTTCACTTGAGGTGCCTACCGTGCAGGCATCTGCAGAAGAGCTATTCACCCTAAATTCACTTTAAAGTCATTGGGGAGAGACAGGCACTTCTAGCACTGTTTTTCTGCCTTGGTTGAGGCATTGGGATGGAGCCAGGCCATGGACACCATAAAGTGCTTCTCTCCTTGCTGGCTGTGCCGGGAGGTGCACGGACCAGACACAGACATTTGCACTTAGTCAAACAAACCCGTCATTTGCATATGAAACCTGGCACAACTTTAGATACTTTTTTCCCCCACTTCCAAAACAATTACTCAACTTTTTTTTTTTTTAATGTGTGTTCTTTCATCTTCAAATCAATTGATGAAAAACACTTAGTGTAGGTACTACCAGAAGAAAATGACATGTTTTTAAGGCATTTTCAGAATGTTGTTTATTTCTACAAAACTCTGTTTCTCGAAAGATTTTTTGATTTTTTTTTAATAAATATGAAGTATTCCTTCCAAGTCCAGAACTTGTAAATTTATGACAAAATCCCAGTCCTGTCAGACTAAGCTCAACACAGCTATTTTACATTTCAAAACAAAAAAATACAAAGTGACTGGTTGCTACATTTTCTGACATACATGTCTTTTTGAACTTTATTATAATCACTGTGAAGCTGAAGAACAATTCTGAATAAATCTGATTTCGTAAAGCCCATGGTGCTCCAATAAAGGATGCTGTTCACAAGCCAGACACAGAGGGCCCAGTGCCAAGTCACCTCCCAGCAGGGAAATTCTCCTTTTCCCAGGAAATCAATGCACCTTTCTCCACAATCCCCATTCCTTCATCAATATAACCTCTACCTTGTTTCTCATGCATCAACATAAAGTATGTCAGAGCGTGCTGTGGAGGGATATCCAGCCTGGCATATTGCTAAATCCAGGCCTCCTCTGACAGTGCCCTGCTCTTCAGCCTTTGCAAAACTTACGCCCCTACAAAGGATTTTATATTTTTTTCCATTTAATTGATAATTACCAGTGTGGTGCACTTTGTAAGATGAAAAACCTGAGCTGTTCTGAAACTTCTAAAATTCCCAGACTGAAATTCTTCTTCTGGAGAGTATCATGTAATAGAAAAGGAGCTGATCTCTTGCGGCTCTGCTCCTTAGGGGAGAGTGGGAGGGAACTGGGTAGCAACTTGTCTTCATCTGAGATTTCTGAAAGGGAAAAAAATGCTGAAAAGTTTCAGAACAGCATTGTAACTGGTGTATCTTATTGCTCACTAATTGCATAATTTACTGCTCAGAAACTGTGAGGTTTGCACACTCTTGTAAGAGTAGGGTCTCCTCTGCTGCAGCTCCTGTTCTTCAGGCTGTTTATTTGTTATTGCATTAAGCAGCCAGTAGACTAAACCTGAATTAATCTGAGGAGCACAGTGGCCCATTTTGCACAGAAGAGGTGGATGGTTCTCCAGCCTCCTCCCTTCTCAAATTTTCAGTGCCTAAACCTGCCTAAATCACATTTAGATGCTTAATCCTTTATTGGGACTGGTCCCAAGTAACACGCCAGGAGGTGCCCTGCATGCCAGGATGGGAGACCCACTGTGCCACAACATACTGCATTCCTCCAAGCACTGCTCTGCATTAATTTTTAAAAGCTTAAGGATTATATGTGCTTGCAGCTGCATAAACATGCATGGAAATCACAGACACAGACAACATTCGCTTGTCCATGTAATGGACACTTAGGTAGCCCGTGTGAACAATTATGTGTTTGAAGTACATGTAGCTGCCTATTTACACGAGTACAAAAGCATGCGTGCTAAGCAGGTGCCTGACTTAAAAATGTATCTACTCAGTTTTGTTCTTCTTATTTACACTTTCTTCAACAATTTCACCTGCTAACAGATGCATCAGAAGTGCATGCTGCTCTGTAATGGCTGCCTAGCAACTTGGTGGGATGAACAAACTCAATTTCATTTAGGTGTTAAATAATCTGAAGTGCAGTGAATTTATCTTACACAAACATCAGAGGGCTTAATAACAGCAGCAGCAAAACACAGCATTGGCACAATGGTGACGGTGTCCTAATATAATGGAACAAACTGATATTTGGTATTTTTGAAACCGCAATTTGAGAGGTTTCTTAAAAGCATGTATCTACTAAAATGAGTGAACTGTTTTATGAGTTTTGCCTTGGTAAAGATGGACAGAAAAAGCAGTAATCAGATCACTGCACACACTCTAGGTGTGCTCATATAGGGCTTCATGATGTACATCTACCTAAACATCTCCAAATTTTTAAGTTTGCCAGACCTGAAAGTGCTGCTTACTAAAGCAGCAAATCTTACTTCAAATATTTGGCTTCAACTTGTTAAACAGTTGATTTCAGATTGTTAATTTTATCTTGTAAGCAAAATAAAAATTGACCTGGGGGGAAAAAAAGATGAAAAACCCAACATTGTTCCTGCACAGGAGGTGTTTGTGTTGCAGTGCCCTACCTGGAATGGGCAGAACCTACCAGGTAGAGATGAGGGGCAGGAACGTATAAAAATGGTATAGAAAAACTAAACCTGCTGCGGCCCATGAGCATTTCATGCTCCTGGATAGTTTAGTAATGCTGATTAAAATGACAGTTCAGACTGTTCAAGGAAGGAGTCAAGACAGCTTTTCTATAATATATATATGATGAAGATAGATAGCGAATTCACAGCTTGTGAGGCTTGGTGGTTGCTTCTGCTCCCACTGAGCAGAGCAATAATTTGCTTGGAGGTCACAGTTGTGCCAGGCAGTGGGAAATGCAAACTTAGGTGGCTGCTATCTTGGGACATAATCAGCTCAATTCAGCTTCAACTTAATGAAGTTGCTACAGCAACCTGAGATGGCTACTGCGTGGTCCTGTAGCAGCCAAGTTGTTTCAGAGACTTGGAGAACCAGGAGTCCTGCTGGGGAAATGCCATTTCCCAGTGTTGTGGTTTAACCCCAGCCAGCAGCTCAGCGCCACGCAGCCTCTCACTTGCTCCCCACAGTGGGATGGGGGAGGGACTCGGAAGGGTAAGAGTAAAGCAGAAGCTGTGTGCACAAGCAAAGGAAAATAAGGAATTCATTCACTGCTTCCCACTGGCAGGCAGGTGTTCAGCCATCTCCAGGAAAGCAGGGCTCCATCACACGTAACAGTGACTTGGGAAGACACATGCCATAACCCTGAACATCCCCCTCTTCCTCCTTCTTCCCCAGCTTTATATGCTGAGCATGACACCATATGGTGTGGGGTATCCCTTTGGTCAGTTGGGGTCAGCTGTCCCAGCCGTGTCCTCTCCCAACTCCTTGTGCACCCCCAGCCTCCTTGCTGGTGGGGTGGGGGGAGAAGTAGAAAAGGCCTTGATGTTGTGTAAACACTGCTCAGCAATAATTATAACGTCCCTATGTTATCAACACTGTTTTGGTCATAAATCCAAAGCACAGCACCATATGAGATACTATGAAGAAAATTAACTCTATCCCACCCAAAACCTAAACCCAGGCACCAGTGACACTCTCTGGATGCAAACAAGATCTTGCGCATCAAGGTAACTCCTCCCAAAGCATTGCACAGTTATTAACACCGATGTTCCTTTTTCCAATGGATTAGCTGTGAACTTACACTGATGGGAAAAACAGAACAAAACAAAGCACAGCACAGCTTTGAGTTAGAAAAAAACCTGAAAATTAGTTTTTATTTAATATTCTACTTCCCCCTCAAAGTTTTCTCCTTTGGCAATAACAGACTAAAATCAATTATTCACATAGATCTATTGGAAATCAACAGTAAAGCCTAGCGCGTCCGTATCATTTCACAATAACAGCACTTAAACAGTCCATACAGAGGCAGAATCTATTTCAGACCAGTGGGGCAGATCTCAGGCTCTGCTCATCGTGGAAAGCAAAAAAGCAAATATTTTGCAAGTCAACGTGTGTGTGTGTGAGAGGTAGATTTTCAACAATAGTTTTTAGATTACCCAAATAAATACTTTCCTCAAAGAACAGGTCCTCCTAATTGCAGAATATCTGCTCTGTAGATGGAGGTCTTTGTGCCAAACTGCTCACTAATCCTCTTTCCCTGTAAATGTATTGGCAGACAGTACAAGTCCATTAAGACTCACATTTAATATTTACAAATCGCTATTTATCTATAAATGCCCTCCCATCTCTTTCTCTGTCATTCTAGCATCGCCTACCTGTCTGCCTCCCTGCATAATGTCGTGTTGGAATATGATTTGGTTTGGGAGAACCTGCTGCTTTGGCTTTTTGCAGAGCCTCCACAACAGTTTTTATTACTTTAAAAGTGTAGTAAAACACTGCGTCCTCTCACTTAAGCTTCTGTTTTCCAAAGGAAATTCAATTAGCTTTAACATATTTCCAACCAAATGGAAACCTGGACTGTGTAGCCTGTATAGGTCTCCTTTCAGAATAGTCCTTGCTTTTCCTTTCCACTTGCTACTGAAATGACAGCAAAATCTGCTGGCCAGGCCTCCGCTTTTATTAGAGGCAAAATTAACTTGTCCCTCATGTGTTTTAGATTCCAGTCTAAATCTGGACACTAGGAGCTTTTCTAGTTGATTTTGATCTTGAAATAAGACATGTGGGTGTAGCTGAGCACACCTGGCTGTAGGGTCTGAGCAGCTGAAAGTCCTTTGGGACCAAAAGTGTTAACCAAGTCCATCCCCAAACTCTTTTACTTCCCTTTATCTCATCGAGCGAGTCCCCATTTCTTTTGTCTAAGAGTCCTAGTTCTAGTTTGTATCCTAATATAATCCAGCTCAGAGATTTGAAACCCTTTCAGGGTCTTTTTGGGGTGTATTCAGTTTAATGACAAGATGCAGGCGTTTTGGCTTCACCCTTGTCTTGGGCTCCCGTCACAAGTATAGATACTCAGTCGAACATTTTGCAGGCTGCATTTAAAAGGCCTATGACAGAGCATCTTGCTGTCGGATAGGCAGGATAGGGGCTGCCACCCAGGTGAAGTGTTTTCTGAGTAACATATTGCTCAGAAATGGGGAGACAGGCAGCGAAGACCACGTGGGGTGCAAGTGAGAGGTGGGGTACACGTCTGCGTTCAGTCGTGAGCTCTGGCTGGCAATATCCGTGCTGCCTGGCTGCTTGCTTGAAGCTGCAACCCAAAGCTCTCGTCCCCTTCATCCTACCCCCTTTTCTGTGCTCTCCAATGGCCCATGATTTATCTGAAAAAAAAAAAAAAAGATGCTTTTGTCCTGGAGTTCTTTGTCTCCTCCTCCTCAAATTCCTGCTGCAGTTTGGGACTCCGACCCTTTACGCAGCAAGAGCTGGTGATATCAGAGGCAAAGGACTGTGACCTTTAAGTGTGAACAAGCCAGAGGAGGAGATAAGTTATAAGAAAGTTCCTGCATGAAATAATTCAGTGACAAGGTGTTTTGAGGGACAAAATAGCTGCAAATATATAGGCTGTAATTTCAAAGCTGAGGGGGAACCCTAAAACATCTCCAAATGAAATGATAAACTAAAAAGTGGCTTCAAGACCCAAGGATTTATTTTGTTATCCAAGCCTAGTGCTATTGCAGTATATATGGGGATATATAGGGCTGAAACGATACCAGATTAGAAGCAATGCTGGCACGGTAATGTTTGAAAGGGCTGTGCTATGAAAGAGTGAAAATACAGCCAGTGAAGGAAAGAGGACCGAATATAATAACAACAACAACAACAACAACAACAACAATAATAATAATAATAATAAAAAAATGAGATTGAATGAATTTGTAGTGTTGCATTTTGCCTACACTAAAAGCAGAGCATTAGATTGCTCCAAATTTCACTAACACTGAAGATACACGTCGACCTGCACATGATCAGGCATCTCTCTAGTGAGCCAGAAGACTAAGACAGTCCTGTGGATAACTTTGGATTTAGAGCTGTATCAGCTTCTCGTTTTTTGGCTATATCCCCTGTCCATACTTCAGAGCCAGATGCTTCATGTTGGCAACCTGGATCAAAGGCAGCAGTGGTGTTTCAAATTTATATAGACTTAGCTGAGAGCAAGATCAGAGTCATCTTGTGACTACATTTTAGAAGTCCAGCAAAATGGAACTGTAGCTGAAGGAAGAGAGAAGGAAATGGCAACTGGTCACCATTAAGGGGAATGGTGACCCAAAGTTTTGGAAGTGATTTTGGAAGGAATAGAGTCAGGCAGTAGATCAGGAAGGATTTTTTAATGTCCTCGTATCAAAGATGAAGCATAAGCCTTGATTTAATCATAAGATCAAAAGCAGGAAGATGCTCTGGTATTTAGGTAATGAAATAGGATGCAGAAAATCAGTGTTCAGCTCCTGCCTTTGGCCAGGTTTCAATGGGTGCTCTTAAGAAAAAGTCACAGAGGTTTTGTATTGCAAATGTATTTTAAGACTGTCCTTGTAGTTAAATTGTCTAGTCACCTACAGAGTCTTAATGGGAGAAACCTTGACATGGGCTGGCACTGAATTTGGGGGTCTGCCTGCAACTGGAAGAGGTCTTCTTTCTGCACCCTTCCCCATAGCATGGAAGGAGCAGCATCTCCCAGGGCTGCAGAGCTAAAGCAATGCTGTCTGAAAAATGCTTAAATAATATGTTGTGGCTGAAACTCTTTGCAGAAACCCTCACACCGAAATAATGGAAGAAGCACTGAAAGCATAGCTGGAGTTACACTACTTGTCCACGCAAAGGAGGCCCATTACGTGGCTGGGTGAGCACCATCACAGAGGAGCTGCTCAGGCAGGCAGAGATCACTCCTAATGTTGTGTCTTGGGCTCACTCCTGATGATCAGATCTGCTGTCTTGAGATACTAAGAGGAAACTGCTCATTTTTGACAAATAAATGTTGCATAACAGAAAGATAAAAATCCCTGTACTGTGCCAAACCAGAGATCTGTCTTGCTCAGTGTCACATCTTCACCCATGGAGCAAGAGCAGGGTGAGCAGACAGGAGCAGTGTCCTGCGGCACTCCAGCAGACTCTCTGTGCTTAGCAATCCTTGGAGGACTTTTCATCCATCAGTTTGCACCGTCGCTTTTTGAACCCACGTAAAAAAACTGTAATATCTACAGTGGTCCAACCTCCAAGGCTGAAGTGCATGGAGGGTGCAGAGTATCATTTTATTTCTTTCCCGCCTGCTGCTTGCTGGCTTATTTGACACCTCCCTAGTCCTTGTATCAAAGGAGTCAGAGTCTCCTTCCCTATTCATTTTTTCCAGGCCAGTCATGATTTTATACCCCTCTATCACATCCTCCTTCAGTTTATCTGCCCTGCAAGCAGAAGAGTCCCCATCTATTAAGTCCTTCCCCACATGGGAGCTGTTTCATATCTTTGATCCTGCCTGTCACCCTTCTCTGCACCAACTCTGCACCATCCTTTGGGCAAGGGAAGAGACAGAAACCAGGCATGATGGAGACTCACCCCACATTTATGGAGCAGCACGTTGATATCTCTCCCTATAAGGCCTAAGAGTTTGTTTTTCTGCCTGTTGACCACCCTTTGAGCTGACATTTTCTTAGAATTCCTGTTCCAGCTCCAAGATTTCTTTCCTGAGGAGCGGCAGCTATTTCTCTGAAATAGAGGCTTTTTGCCCACCTCTGTCTGAAATTGGCTGCGTGGTGGTGGCACGAGCCAGATTCCCAGCTCAGCTGGGAAGAGGATTAGAGACCTCAGCAGTAAGTGAAAAGCTACACACATGGGGGGAAATCGATGTCTCTGTGTTAGCTCTGGATCCAAAAAGCACATAAATCACTGATTACAACTGCTGCTACTAATGGACATCAGAGACATGAATGAAAAGGAAGCAAATAACTCCATGTAGACCTTTACTCCAGAGTTGGATCTGCGTAGGTGGGAACTAGATGTGATGGGCCCTGGTTGCTAACCCTCTAGCAAAGAACCTGGGGCATTTATTTCTATATTTAGCTTGTTTGATGAGGAGGACTTCCAGAAATAGTGCCTAACTCCAGAGACTCCACGCGGTTTCTCTAGTGTTACTAGTGTCTGGAATTCAAACTGCGGGGCAGCGCTGGTGCCAAGCATGTTTCACCACCCTGCAGACTGCCCAGGATTGAAAAACACCGGCTTCTTGTAGAAAATACTTTCCCTTCCTGTAGGACACGGGTTACCAGAAACCTCCAGGACTGTCAGCAGTTGGTAGCTGGAGCAGCAGCCAGTCTGATTTCTTCTTTGAGTTTTCACAGGCTCTGGAAGGGTTATGAAATGCTTAAGTTATGTAAATAAATCTCTTTCCTATAAGTTGCTTGATCTTAACTGGGTAGTGAAAATATTGGAAGTTTGTGCTTCTACAGCATCTTTCACGCAAGGATATCAGAAGTGCTTTATAAACATTAACTAATTAAGCCATTAAACCACCCAACACCCCACTGAGTATGTAAGGATTTATAGGGATGTATACAGTAAGAAGATTAAGTTTTACTCTTGGTAGATGTGGGTTTTTTTGGCTGAAAAATAGAAAAATAAATCCAGAAATTATTTTTCTATATAAATGACTTAAACATCTAATAAATCAGGATAATGTCAGCAAATCAGAGACAGGCAGGCTGTGGGTGGGTGGTCTTGGGAACACAGCAGCGAGCACCCTGTCGGGAGGTTGCTCAGCATTTCCCCCATCCTGTACATTGATGGAAAGTAGACACAGCTCGATTTCAGTCCCCTCAGCTTTAAAATATCCCCTACCTACTGGCACTTGGAAGTGCCTACGCTTCGAAGAACACAGATGCCCACACTGAAGGCCTCTGGCATCTTTCCCACATCCATCACATTAAACACATATGTGCTGGAGCAATATATATGCTCATAAGCCGATGCTGCATATATTCACACATAAGTTATATCCGACAGCCTGGAAGAGAGGAGAAGGGAGGATGGGGCTGTCACCTCCCGACCACCAGCTGCAGGAGGATGAGGTGCACCCCGGGTCTTAGGAGGGGACAAATCCCATGCTTTTCACAGAATGCCACACGAGCAGCGCTGGCAGGTATCAACAGCCACCACCATGTCACCAGACCTGACTCAACAGCTCGCTCGAAGCTTTTGGGTTCTCAGTCACTTTGGTATCTCCCCGAGGCACGAAAGCTGTTCGGTATCGCGTCTGCCTGTCATCTGGTCTGAATCAGGGTGTCAGGGCTGATGGCCGGGAAACTTTGGAAAGTTTTTCAGCTCGCAGATAAACAGAAGCAAGCGTTCTCAGGACAACACATTCTGGAGCTCCAATCTTATCAGGGCACTTAGGACGCAGTCTGTATACACGTTTCAGGCCAGACAGCCAGAGAGCACAAACAGCTACGAAGACCATGTTGACGGCTGCAGGTTTTGCTTGCTTCTTTCTTTCTTTTTTTTTTGCCATCCTGATATAACAGAGAATAGTACGCAAGGCTGGCAGAAGAGTGCTGATTAAAGCCAACTTTGCAGAGATTGATGCAAAACCTAATAGCACTGAGTGCCTTCGCAGCTAAGAGGCTCACCATGTTGTCTCGTGGGGATGGTGGTAGAGAAAAGCAACCGAGATCATCCATTCAGATGTGAGGAGGGAACGTGAGACAGTTTTGGGTCCTGTTTTCCCTGCACACAGCTTAAAGGGAGCATTGCACAGCATTTGGGGAAGAAGCTTGCTGCGCTGCTGGCATGCAGCCCCCGTTCACCCTGCATTGCCCAGGTGAGGGTAAGCCAGGCTGGCAGTGCAAGTGTAGCCAAGGGGCTTCTGTTACTGTTTGGCTCAGCTTTGTCAAAGCAAGCTCAAATCTGCCTGCAATATATATTGTAAACTTATCCTCAGTCCTCGCTTTGCATTCACAAGTGGTTGTTTGTGTAGTTTGTGAAAACTCATCCCACTGCTGTGACTTTGAGAGCTCAAAACCACAAGAAACAGAAATAAGCTCTTATTTAAAAAACAAACAAACAAACAAAACATTTCAACAAGAACACGTGTCTTTTCATGGCTTTTGTTTGGGTAAGGTCAGGGAGTTATAACTAAAATATGTGCATTGCAATTTGGGGTTGGAAAAATCAATGTGTTTCACACCTACATGTATGGTGTTACCTAAACCACCTCCTCTTCCTTCCTGTCTCTGCCTGGAGTCTTCCCTGCTGCTCAGTTCCTGCTAGTGGATCTCTGTGATCTTCCTTCATCAAAACACGCTCCCCCGCTAAATTCATTACAGCCAGAGGACGTGATGGAAATGAGCCCACACATTAGCTCCAACTTCACACTGAAGTCAGATGTGAACTTCAGGTGAACTCCCACATATGGTGAGAGGGATGATGCCTGATCCCAGACTCCTCTTTTCTACCCTGTCTTCTGCAGTTTGTAAAGGACATTGTCACAGCCAGGTCTGTTTAACCATGCCCCCACCTCCTCTTTCCTGCTGCTTCAGGATGGAGTTGTGGTCAAGATCAGGTTGAGCAAGGAATATGATGGGCTTTAGACATTGCCAGCAAACAACCTGGGACATTCAAAGGGTCAACAATACAGTCAAAACCTATTTGTTTTGCAAGCAGAAGGGACAAGATTGCAAGGGTAAAGGCTGCATCTTCCCATTGCTCCTCACACTTCCTTCCCTGCATTGTTCCCCCTAAAGGCAAATAAAATTTTTGGTGCATGTTTGTAAGTTTGGTGCTGCAAACACTTTCTCTGATCCTGCTTTTCTTGGGGCATCTGTGTGATATGGGAATGGGCCAGCTGCTGAATGAAAGCTGAGAGTCAAATAAAGGGTCATCAGAGCTAAACCATTGCATTTTAAGGTGATGTTTGTGTTGTTCTGTTTTGAGCATAACAGCACAGTCCCTCCAGCAGTGCTGTACTGTTTCTGAGTATTAAAGGTGCTGCTGGGGATGCATTTTTGTAACCAGGAAACCAAGCATAAAACCCCAGAGACTTTTATTGGCAGCTCTTGATTTAGCTATGATTTTCTTATGTTTTTTTCTTTCTTTATTACTTATATTAAGGCATTCTAAAATTTCCAGTTCCTTTTACCCTAACTAAAGCAATCCCCTTGCCTACCAGCCTTTATGAGCTAAGAATCAGATTCAGCCAAAACCTGTACCTCAGTACCTAACATAAGGACAGATATGGGTAGAAAAGGACATAACATAACTCACTTTGCACTTGCCTGTTCTCTTCACAGCATACCTATATAAGCCTAGCCCATAAGCCTATATTGTCATCTTACATAAGTCAGTCTAATCCTGATTTATTTTTAATCCTTCTGTCTCCTACTTTTTCATACTTCTCTCTACATCATCCACCCTCTCTCCTTCTTTTCCTGTTAGCTGTTTGCAAAAATCAATACATGCCAGGAAGTCTCCAAGGTCACAAGGACTCGCTCTTGCTATGGCCAAGGCCACCTCCAGGTGTCTCATGGTCCGTAGCCTCCTCTGCCCGGTGGTGGAAGGGCTATGGGACGTTGCTGTCAGACCTTGGATGGCTCAAGGGTTCCCAGTTTCCTTTCATATTCAGAGATACCGGTATGCTCTTGCAGTGGGGTCTTCACAGCATTTTCTATTCTTATTTTTGATCTTTATCACACCAAGGATCTTGTACCAGGAGCAGAGACCTGAAAACTCACACTGAGGCTTTTTTTATAAGGTCACTTGACATCTTCATCCCAGGTTTCCAGTATTATCTGGTATGAGAATGCACTTAAGACAAACATCTGTCTGAGGCTTAGCTGGGAGAAGATTATGTTCACAGAGAGCAAGTGAAGAATACGGGGATTTAAAACTTTTCCTTCTGTTAAAAATTAGTTTAAACTTTACATAATCTGAAAAAGCAGAATGACAAACTTACTTAATTCAACATTCAATGAAGTTGTTTAAAAAATTTCTTCCTGGGGTATGAGCCGACCTTTTTCCAAATAGCAAAATGCCAGTGGCTTCTGTCAGAGGCACTCTCAAAAACGGCAGTTAGGTGTTTTTATGACATCTCTCCCCACAGCTCCTATAGTAGCTGGTTTTCTCAAGGCCTGACTGTATTTATCCTTACAAAAACCCTAAAGGGAGCAGAGATGCAATCATTCCTACTTTACCCGTTGGGAATGAAGACCTAGAAGAAGAAATTTTGAATCCATTATGGAGCAGTTTAGCTGGGCAGGTAAGAAACTGCAGGCATGAGTCCAGGCATGGAGTACACAGGTGCAGACCCTCATGTCTTTGGACATGAATGTATGGACGAGCTGTCCATAGGGTGGTCCTGGTGAACTATCACATGCCAAGGACACAGTACAGATGTCGAGTCTGTGACTGTATCTGTGGCTGCTCTAAGAGCACAGTGGGGTGGACAGTGCCAGGACGAGACTCTTCAGCCAAGGGACCTCAGCTGAACTATGGCTCCAGGCTGTCTTTAAGTTAATGGAGAGAAATAAGTACCCCTACAGAGTGATTCATCTTCTCCTAATATGGCTGTCTATGGGGAATTGCTCTCTGAAATTGCCTGTTCCTATTGACTCCCACTGGAGCCGAGGGTTTCTATCTCAGACTGAGATATCAGTTTTAGGTGAGAAACTCAGAGCAAGGAATTGAACTAGGTTCTGCCCAGTGCTACCTAACCCCTGGAGCAACCTTTCCTATGACTTTGCATTACCCTGGGCACATTGCCCCCATATGTCAAAGCAGCTGGTAAACTTTGAGTGCTCTAAACCCCACCTCTATGGCTAAACCAAATTATACTCCACTAAGCAGATCCACAAGGGGTTTATCTGCCTTCCAGAGGGTTTGCTCCAACCATTAGACCTTGTTGCCAAGCAAGCTGGCAGAGTTAGAGGGAAAACTGCCCTGTATAAAATATTCTGGGCTTACATTTACAAGAATCCATCATGAATAAACCCCAGGAGAAGAGACTACACTGCAATGACATAATCCATGGACAGAATAACAGTGAGCATCCCGAAAGGCGAGCAGTCAGCTATTCAGCCTTAAAAACAGCAGTAAAGAGAAACATGATCCATGTCTGAATTTTCTAATTCCTTTAAAGTTTAGATTCTCTGTAATTTAATTTCATGAAGACCATGAAATGCTTTCCAGCAGGAGTTGTGATGAGGAGGCAAAAACTTCCAGCTTACAAACACTGGCGTAAACTTTCATTTTAGGATTAACTAAAAAAGAAAGTCCTAGGCTTCATCAGCGCAGTTCATCTCCCTGTTCTGTGTCCAAGAAAGAGCATTACATGCCACATTTGCAGAACTTAGTTCACCCCCCTCTCCATTTTGTAGTCCCGTATATCACAAACACAGTCAAAGCTCGGGAGACAGCTGTGTACAGCTGCTGCAAGGAGCACCAGCTCTTGCCTGGATCTCCCTGCAAGTGAGACATCATGGGGGCAACTGAAGATGAGCTGCTGGGTCAGTCTGCGGCACTCACATCACGCGGAGAGTGTTTTCGGGGTCGGAAGGGCTTGTTCTCCCCCACTCGTGGGTGGGGAGTGCAGTGCAGCTGGGAGCTGGGGGGCACGTCCCCGCGGCTGGAGCAGGGAGGACAGGAAGAGCTGCCAGCCCACACAGGAAAGCCCGCAGCACTGGGTAATGCTCCTTTGGCAGCCGTCATCTAGCGAGGCTCCGTCAGACAAAATGGCACCGAGAGGTACCGTGCCCCCATCGTCTTGGTAGCCAGTGGGAGCTTGCAATGCTTGCTTACGCTAATTAGGATATAAATCACTGTTCCCATAGTCATGGATTCTGCAAGAGGCAATTTGCACCTCTTGTGAGGTTGTCCAAATTCTGGACACCCTATCTTATACACAAGCATTTAAACGGTGTTCGGGAGACTCAGTAGAGAGGGACCCAAGAGGTTACTGCCTGTATCTACTTTTCTATTACCAACATGAAAAAGTCTGTTATAATGTTCCCAAACAGCAGGTCCTTCAAGTACACACAACTGTCCAAGTAATATTATTCTACAGTACCTCTTTCCTGTGCTATTGCCTCTGTTCTCTTGAGAATCGCTTTATTTTTAGCAGGAAAATAGTCATGCAGTTGAAATGAGCCACCCGGAACACCCTCTCTGAAATGATAGTCCAAGTACTAGAATAAGCAGCCAGTGGCCCTGAGAGGAATGACATGAATGGGATGGGAGGTCCTACATCTTTTTTTATATGAGGTAGATGGTAGGTTTCTAGATGAAGAGAGCCTGACTTCCATCTTGCATGCATGCAGTGAATTTTCTCACACTGAGTGGCTAACAGCTCCTTGTGTCTGCTAGGCAGGACACCTTTCCTAACCCTGTGCCCTTTGATTCTGCTAAATACGACAAATATGGGTCAATGGCTTTTGGAGAGGTAAAACTCCAGAACAATCCTGTACTGACGCTGAAATAATTCTAGTGCGTGAAAAGTGAGAGCAGCTGTGGCTGCTTCTACATCCACAAGCAATGCGGCTTGCTCGTTGCCAGTGATCCTTAATCCTCTTTGAACTCCTGACTTTACATATCAGATGGTTGCTCCATGGAGTAATATCTGTGTATTATTGCCCATTCACTGTAAGTATTTTACAAGGTGATACAAACTTGGGAAATGTGTTCTCAGGAGCCACAGGCACAAAGGTTACCAAATGCAAATTGTATTTGCATTGGCACTGGTATCTGACATGTTTGTAAAACCGGGAGCAGGGTATCAAATGTTTAAATGGGAAAAATTCTCTCTGCATCCTTTGAAAATGCTGACAGCCCAAGGGCAGAGAGTGCCTGCGGGTGTGCTAATTCAGTATGGGCGCTGCTTACTAAACAAAGTAATCATTTCAGCCGCCAAATAAAGGGATAAAACTATTTCAGTGGGCAAAATGGAGCCTCTCTTAATCTGCGGAAAAGTAGTAGAAGCCTTTAGGTCTGCATGAGAGGCATGGATGAAGGGGCATGCTCTGTTAGTGCTTGCTCTTCAAATTACCTATTTCGCAGTAGTTTGTGCTTTCCTTAAAGCCCTGGCTTTGGGAGTCTAATGTCGGTGTGTTAAACATTTTTTAGGAAGGGTTTTTGAAAAGCAAGCTTTTTGTCTTACAGTGGAGAAAATGTCCATGCTGTTGCAGCCTGAAAATATGACCTGCATATGCTGAAAAGTCAGAAGCAAGAAGAAAAAAAGAGGGAGGTTGAACTTTTTCTTGATGTTTTAAATACTGTTTCCTTCTCCCACCCTGCTGTTGGGGGCAGGAAGGCAGAAAAAAGAGGTAGCCAGTCACGGTTTGGGAGCATTTATGTCAGTCATCCCAGCAGCAAGGGGATTGTGCTCCCATGGAAATGGATGCTCCCTCAGACTGGAGTCCCTCATTGCTGGGCAGAAGGGCATTCCTGCGCATATATATTGCATAGAGGTTAGGAATAATTTTTTTTTTTTCCCAGGAGATATTTATTGCTTTTTTTTCCTTTCAAAAAGTTTGGGGTTTTTTTGTGGTTTGTTTTTTTGTTTTTGTTTTTTTTAATAAAAAGATTTAGTTTTCTTACAAGATTGAGATATGTTAATCACAAGCAAACACTTCTCACAACAGATGGCTTCACTGCAGAGTCGATTTCTTGGTAAAAAGGGATTTTGAGAGAGGAACAGTGCTCAGCTCTCCTTTCCCCTGATCTCCCTCTTTTGCACGGGGGCACTGGCACTAGGGCTACGTGGTCAGAAATGTGTCAGCCATGTGAGCCGCATCCCAAGGCAAACCTGCCTTGGACCAGGTGCTGGCCTTGGGTGCAAGCTGATTTCAGTCCAGTGAAAGTAAGTATGGTAAAATTAATCCCCATGCTTTAGGCTGCCAGTGCCACTGCAGAGGGGTGCTGTGCTGTAGGGTGTCCACCAGGACCCGTAATCAGTCCTTGCCAGGCAATGTCTCTGTGAGCCTTCCTTCAAGCCTGCTTGCAGCGGTCTACATCTTCAATTGCAGAAGAAAGGCTGCTGATCACCAGCTTTCTCATGGAAAGCCATTTACCTTATTTGCTTGTATTTGTGTCAGCCTGGTGCACAATATCCAGGTTGAGTCTTTTACAGAGAGACTGAGGGCTCCAACCCCCTCCTGTCAAGTCTGTTCTAGGGAAAAGAGTGGGAAGAGAGAAGAAAGTCTGTTTCCTCCCACCAAATCTGCTACAGAAAGCAAATTCTGCACCAAGTATGAAGAAGGGTTACAAGATCCGAGACCCTGTCTGGAAGCCACTTGTCCTGTCAGCTGAACAATATATCCCTGTCAAAACCTTTCCACAACCCTGTTGCTAATGGCTCTTGAATTAGGTGCACGCAGCATTAGCATCCAAAAGTCTTCTCTGGACTGAGCCCATACTTGGGAGGCCTGGCAATAGATCGCACCAAGGACCATCTCCACATCTGCATCTCACAGAAGTCATTTGCTTAAACAGGGCTGGTGCAGTGTGTGGGGTCAAGTCTGCATCCTGAAGCACTCTCGCTGCAGCCGCCTTTTGACTGGAATGGAGATGACCCCTGGAGTCAGAGGCAAAATAAGCTCTGCCTTGAGTTCCATGTGTAGAAATCCAAATGCAGGATGTTTCTCTGAGTTTCTACCCATGAATCTGAGCCCTTTACATAAAAAACTGGCAGAGTCTTGGGAGAAGCAACCTGAAGGACTTTGTCAAATTTTATTGAAGGAGGAGAAACGAGAGGGATTTCACTAGCTAGGTACCAAGTATATGCCAGAAGAACATAATCCCCATACTTCAACGCAGATTTAGAAATACTGTTTTGCTTTGAACTCCACTTCCTCCAGTTTTCCCCAAGGAATAGAAAAATATGAGGTTTACAAAGGAATAAGGCAGTTTCCTGGAATACATCAGCTCCTGTCCTTATTTTCTGTGCTGTCATGGTGTCAGTCACTGAGCATCATCTGAGGGCAGGTATGATCCTAGCAGCAAGAAAAATGATGATTTTCTAGACTTTTAAAGTCCATTTCTGAAGTTTACAATCCACGCTGGGGCAAGAGACAAAACTAAAATATGAATTTACTCTTCAGATACCAGGGATGTTCATGCAGCTCAACAGAAGTTAAATGTCACGGAGATGCAATAAAAGGGGTAAAAAGCCAGAGGCAGTGAAACTAACTCATTAACATCATTATTCACCAACAGTGTATCCCACTGATGTCCTTGCAGAGCAGGTCGCATACAGTGTAGAAGAGATTTCTTTCATTAATGGAACAGATACTATAAAATGAAAAGCTGCTGGAAGTGCCAGGGCAATGGTAACTCAAGGCTGCCTCACGTTGTGACACATCTCGTATCAGGAATAGTGTGGCCAGCAGGATCAGGGAGGTGACAGTGCCCCTGTACTCGGCACTGGTGAGGCCGCACCTCGAGTGCTGTGTTCAGTGTTGGGCCCCTCACTACAAGACGGACATCGAGGTGCTGGAGCGTGGCCAGAGAAGGGCAACGAAGCTGGTGAAGGGTCTGGAGCACAAGGCTGGTGAGGAGCGGCTGAGGGAGCTGGGGGTGTTTAGCCTGGAGAAGAGGAGGCTGAGGGGAGACCTTATTGCTCTCTACAGCTGCCTGAAAGGAGGCTGTAGCGAGGTGGGGGTTGGTCTCTTCTCCCAAGTAACAAGTGATAGGACAAGAGGAAATGGCCTCAAGTTGTGCCAGGGGAGGTTTAGGTTGGATATTAAGAAAAATTTCTTCACAGAGAGAGTGGTCAGGCATTGGAACAGCCTGCCCAGGGCAGCGTTACAATCACAGTCCCTGGAAGTATTCAAAAAACGTGTGGATGTGGTGCTTAGGGACATGGTTTAGAGGTGGACCAGGCAGTTAGGTTAATGGTTGGACTTGATGATCTCAGAGGTCCTTTCCAACCTTAACGATTCTATGATTTTATGATTCTGTGATTCTATCCTAGGGATACTCGTGTTTGTGAAACAGGCAGGTTGCTTGCTATCCTCATAAGACCATGTGTCTGTCTTACCAGATAAATGGCAGGAAAAAGCATTTCTGGATAATAAACATGGAGAAGAGACTCACTTGGAAGCCACAGGCATGGGCTTCTTACTAGGGCATAAGTAAAAAAGAGCTGTGAGCTGCCCCAGCTATGATTTATGTCTGTGCTAGGGTGTAAATCAGCCTCACGCAGCATCTTCCCTGAAACAGCTTTCCCAATATTGTCAGAGTTTTTTTTCCAAATAGGAAAAACGCATATTGCTGACCTTTCTTAAATAGCGTTTGGGCATAGCCTGTTAAATGGGTTCTCTGACAGGGCTGATATTGTAATTATGGCATGTGTCGTGTGGTAGCTCTTCCCAGTCATTCCTAATCTTCTGGGCTGGAGGAGTAGGGAGAAGCTGTCAGTGGTGGTGTGCAGCAGCATAACCCAGCTCTCTGGCTGCCAGCCAGGGTGGATAATAGACATTTATTTGGTAGGTGTTCCTCTGACAGACCCCAGAGAAAGTTCCCAGAGCATTTGTGGCACTGGAACAGCAGTTTGCACCACCTCCACCGTCTACAGGTATTGCCAAACCCCTCTTGCAACACCCCGCTGCCACCTCACTGTGGAGAATGAACCTCCAAGTCTCTCACACTGCACGGCGAGGCTCTCACCAGCCACTCCTCCCCTCCGAGGGCTGTCCTTCTTGCGTCTACTCAAGTGACCCTTGCTTGAAGATGTGGACTCCAGCCAGAGCATGGGTGAGTTTCCCTAGCGCTGTGGATTTATTGCTTGAATCGGTTGCATGCCAAAACCCATTTCTGCTGCAGTTAACAGGCATTGGTATAAAAGGAATAAAATTTCTTCTTGCTCGCTCTTTGGTGAATTTCATCAGGAAACTTCAGCTGATAGTAGGTTATAGCATATCTCTGCAAGGTTGCTCCTGCACAGGTTAAAATCTCTCTTCCACAGGATTCCCAGAGAGCACCAAATCACACCAAGCTCTCAGACCTTATCTTCAAGGTGCCAGCAGGTCCCTCCTCCTCTCAGAGGTCCAAGGGTCGGACGTCGACAGCTGTGTTCTCGAGGCACTGCAGAGCTGTCTGTGATAAGGGTGATGTTCACACGTGTGTGAGGAAGAGCTACAGTGGAGGCCAAGCCCAAGTTCAGCAAGGCTATAACCCAGGAGCTGATGGCCACCTCAAACCTCAGTGCCTTCTGCTCAGAGCGGGACATGCATCCTTCACCTTGCCTTTTCCATAGCAACAGGTACCCAAACCCCACATGTGGTGTCCTCAAAACACATTTGAGAAAACCTGATGCCGGTGTTGTCGGGGCAGATTTGCGTGGGTGTAAGCTACTGTGCTGATAACTGCTAATGAGTTTACAGAGTATCTCCAGCATGATAGCAGCAGCTGCAGCCAATCCCAGGGACATTCCCCAGCCACTCAGTGAGTCGGCAGAATTGTTAATCCTGGGTCATTAGTAATCTGAGGAGGAAACGATGGAAGAGACACAGCCTGTTGCTTGCTCAGAATTATGGGGGGTGTCTCCTATTCCCACCCTCAACATAAAACTCAAATACAGGAGCTGTAGAGGCTCTGCATGTGGCAAGCTTGGGAGGAGTGACTGCAAACACTACACTTGCTGCTTTGTCTTGGTTTCTCAAGGTTCTGGCAGATTTAAGACAGGGTTTTGTGAGGCAAAGGACTGCTCCATGGATGTGGGTTGTCCAGGGAATGCCCAGACCCAAAGTCTTGGGAAGGTGGATGTGGCTGTTGATCATGGTTGGGGTCTTGGCCACAGGTCTTGGGATATCTTCTGCTGTTCCCAGACATCATCTGCAGTTTCAAAAGCAACTAAAGTACCAACATTTCAATTCCCAGCCTCTCCTCTAACATGTGGAGCTCTGGTTTTGCATGTTAATGACTGCCTTAGACGCCACTGTAGGTTTTGAATTCTCCCTTCAGGAAGCCGATACATGTGAAAACATCAGAATGGGCATTGTTTTCCCACAGGTCATGCTAATGAGCATCACTGAAACATCCTCATCCCTGAGCCACCCCAGCAAGTGACTTGCGATGTTAAGCAGTATCATGTTCCCCAGCAGAGACAGATGAGGGACAGGCCAGCACATAACATTCAAGATAATGGATTTGAACTTCATCTGATCTTCAGGACATCCCTAATAGGCCATGCAGCAATGCTCTGTGATGCATGCTTCAAAGAATGTTGTAGCCTCTGCTGTCATCCAAAATATTCCCACGCTACTTCTTAGGTAAAGCTTAATGCTTTAGGGGATGCCTGCATGGTGTGGCTCTACCACAGCTTTCACTTCCACCAGGTGTGACATCTATTTGACAATTTATTTTCTGAAAAGCCTCAATCATTTAAAATCCCAGGGTGCTGCAGAAAATAACTAGGTGGGTTTTTATTCTTTTTTTTTCTTTTCCATGGATAATTAAACTTTGCTTTTTTCAAAGCCTTTCAAAGAACAGCTGGCAGAAAATACACCCTCAAACTCCAAGAAATGAAGGAAGGGTTGCTTTTATAGAGACATCTAAATTACACACACTTCAAAAACAGAGCACTGGAACCAGCAAAAAGGAGGCATTTCAATCAGGGTCTCTTGTTCTATGGTTGCCAACAAAGACATTTCTATTACTGGGCAGTGCTGCAAAGCCCTTTTTTAGCTCAATATAAACAGCCTTTTAAAATCCAAAGAAGTCTTTAAAAGGCCATCAAATTAGGGTAAGAGAAAAATTGTAGCTACATTACATTGAAAGCTGCTGTACAAGCCAAGGGGAATGTCTCATGTTTTTGGCTGTGTTTGCTTCTACGATCCTTACTCTTCATTTCTGGTTACATTTAGTCACGCTGAGATGCTGTTCCTACCACATGCATCTGCTGAGAAGAAACAAATGGGCTTCTCCTCCTGCACAGTGCCCTAAGGATGCCTTGCCATCTTGCTATGTAAAAGGCAACATCACCATTTTCAGCTAATTCTTGTGGTTTTTAAACTCTGATGGTGTTCACATCACGCTGGATGAAGAGGAGGTGGATTAAACACAGGCTTTTGTTTGTGGAAAGGATCCTCCAACCTCGTGAGCCTCTGACCCTTTCCATAGTTGTGTCCCACAACTGACTCATTACCGCGGGTAAGGAGCATGGAATAGATGTTCAGTAACACAGCCCAGCCTGATTTATTTAGTGGCATTTTAAATTAAACTTTACCATTAAATTTGTAGCAGGAGCACACTTATATAAAAACCATTTAATGAAGATTTCCTTGGCATCAAAGCAGAAAGGTGTGACTTCAGCTTAATTACTTAGACCAACAGGGGCAGAACGTGGATGTATCTGAGAATTGGTTGCAAGCAATGTTCATAATTCAATGACCAAATTAAGGCTGCAAACAAAGGCATTTGCTGTACATCCCGTGGCTGTCCTGCAGCGTTTACTGGCACAGTGGCTGTACAATTTGATGACAGCTGAGATACAGCTCTTGGGACATTTTGACTGTTTACATTAAACAATTGATTAGACCCTCAATTACACTGTGATAATTGCTAGCCAGGAAGAGAGACTTCTGCTCTAAGCAGGCAGGTAATAGGACGTACTGTAATATTAGGTTCCCTTGAAATTCTCAAACCAAGAGCCAGATTTAGGAGTTACTCAAATCTTGCTCAAGTGGAGCTGAGAAATTTAAACCTCGTGGATCCTACCATGACCAAGGTCCATTATCTCTGTTGGAGGGCCCTGTTGGAGAAAAGGAGGAGTTGATGAAGTTCCCCCTTCCTGGTTGTCCTTCCAGAAAGGGGACACTTGTCTGATTTGTGAGTCATTGTATGCTTGCAAGTAATGTCTAATTTTCCTGCTCATTGCCAGACACATCCCCAAGCTCATCATTTTCTACCAGGAGGCAGAGAGAACAGCCATTAAACCCAGCAGTGAAAGAAGAAAATCACATGCACAATTTGCTGCCTATGCCTCTCCCCTGGGACTCCAGGGTTTAATGCAATTTGGTGTATCCCAGCCAGTGGTGCTTGGCTGCTTTTAATTAAAAAAAAATTAAAGGATTTATGTTGGGATTAAATGGGATAATTATTGATTGATCTCTGCCTTCTAAATTGAAAAGCATTTGGATTAATCAGCTTTTAAGTAGGAAATCACTCGGCTCTGGACAGGAAGCCAGCCTCAGGCCCTGCACTTTGCCTCTAGTAGTGCTTTATTTTGTCCTCTACCCCAAACTCAATGGGAAATGTTTTCCTTTCTTCCCTTCTTCTTGATTCATACTCACAGCTCAGAAGAAAACTGCTTACATTGAGACAGGCTTGAGGTCACAATTGTTAAGATCACCCTACCTTTGCATGTTACCTTGCGCTACCTGCAGAGAACATCTGCCAGCCTCTGTAACATCCCAATACACCTGGCCAGGAGGTCTGCCATCCTGCAAACCCCTTGTGCTGGGAACTGGGCAAGCTGCCTCCCAGACTGGTCAAGCCAGCACTGAAATACTCCATGGATGGAAAGATCAGGTTTGTACCAACAGTGATGCTGGTAGTTCTGCCTTGTAGGTCAAGCAAAGCATATGGCCAAATAGACAGCTCAACAATCAGAAGGGAATTGTAAAAAAAATGGTGTAAAGCTTGCTCTTGGTTTAGTTCTGGGACGGTATATATCACCCCATCTGTACAAGCAGTTGGAAATTAGGTTAAGCAGGTGAGGAAGATGGTAGGGAAGTATGAACTAAAAATAATAATGGCACACTCAAAATAATAATACTCTCCATCCCCAGCTGCAGAAGTAGGCTGCCGACCTCAGCACTGTGTGTTCAGGTTTCCGCATTTATGCTGGAACAGAAATAGTGTAGTTGCATGACCCTCATATCTACTTGGATTATTACACCTGCGTGAAAAATAAGGTCTTGTTAACTCCTAGGAAACCCCAAATGGAGAATATTGAAGAAAAGATATGGTATTTCAGGAGAAATATTATTTAAAATAAACAGGGAATGTCAATGGGATTTTTCAGCCTCTGAATAAAATTCCCAGTTCCAGTGAGTCATGTTTCCAATGCTAGAACTTAGAAGCAAGTTTTAACTTTACCCTTTGTGAATGAATAATGTCCACATCACACTCTTTGTCTTCTAATTTATCTAGTGTAGGGAAATTTTGCTATTTTATTTTAAAAAGTTCCTCCTTCCTCTAAAAAAGGAATCCCCTTTCAAAACATTTTTTTTTTTTAAGATTCCCCGTCAGAAGAAAGGAAGAAATCCACCCAGGAAGACTACGTTTTTCTAGGCAGCATTTCTGCTGAAGTACTCCAATCACTGCAATGCTGATCCAACGTTGACTTACCCGCAAACCTCCCCCACAGCTAATCTACCGGAGGTAGGTGACCTGGCAGCACAGTGGCGGATTACATCCCTCTGCAAGTGTAAGGTAATTCATACTTGAAAGGATCATCTGAGTTCCTCACACAGTAGTCAGCTCTATATTAACTAAGCAAAAGACCTTGCTTCAGCGCAGTGAAAGCCTCTCCTCCACGGACAGCCAGACTTGGAGAACAAAGCATCCATGTTGTTTCAGTCCCAGTCTCTGAACACCCTGAAATTATAACTATGCCGGCTATGACCTCTGAACAATCCCTTCTGCACAGTTTCGTTAGGAAAAGCATATTCAGAGCTGATCAGCCTAGCTCATGAGAATGCCAAGAGCTACTGATGAGGTTAGGTAATGACGATATATAAATGGATGACCAGTTATTTGAACTCCGAAGTTACTTGTCTCATCTCAGTTAGAGGGAACAGCTAGTGCATTTTCTAAAGCATCCTGATCATCAGACCTCAAACATCTTGGATACAGAACTCCCACAGGATGTCTTCTAATGGACATCAAGAAATGAATGAGTTCCACCAAATATTGACCAACTGCTGTGGGGCCGTCAAACCTCTCTGCACCATGCTCCTGATTCATACACTGGTTTGTATTTGGGGATGAGCACAAGGGAGAGCAGTCTTGTCTACACATGTATGCTGGCATACATGTACAAGTCTACGTGCACAAGTCTATGCAAGTGCACGAGTGTCATGAGAAAGGGTCCGTGCATCCCTGTGCGTAGTTAGCACGTCTCACCACCCTGTCATCTAGCTATTTCCAGAGCCGATTTGATCAGGTACAGCACTTAGATGAAAAGCTACACGTCTCTGTGTCCCCAAATTGCTGTTCTCCCCTGGGCCTGGTGCTGCAGAGCATTAGTGTGGAGTGCAGACTCAAGAGGGTCTGCAGAAATCACTCTAGACCCAGGAGGACTTGTTGGGCCATGTCATACCCCAGCTCCTTCTGGGTAAAGCAGCTTAGGTGTTTTCACTAGTTTCTGTTTATCCCAGGCCTACATGATGGTGGAAAACAAAAAGAGTTTTGTTGTGTTTTTAAGCAGAGACTAAATAAAACAATAAGGCACAATAAAATGAACTGGTTAGAGAAGATCACTGAATGCACTTTTCTGCATAATAGTCAATATATTAAAAATATGTATGAGCCAGTGACATAAAAAATTGAAGGCTAGACATGCTACTTTGCAGGCAAGAAAGGGTAAAATTGACTCCTTTTCTTGTCCTTTTCCCAAAGTAAACAAGTGTAGCAAGACTAAGGAACGGGGTTCCTAACATCAGAAGAGTGCAGAACATGACCACCTGCTCAAGGGAAATAATCTTGCTCAGGATCTCTTCAGCCTACTTCATTGTGCCATTCCCCATGGTGAAACTTAAACCCACTCTCAGATCTGTCAGTCAAAAGTAACTGTCCTCATTTAACACCTGATAACCACTTTTCTAATGACCTCCTGGGTTGACGAGGGGGAGGCAGCACATTGAAGCCGCAGTCCCAAATCAGTTCCTGCACCTAAGAATAACTTCCCTGCTCCTTTAAGGGAGATTAAAGTCACCTGGACCACCAGTGCAGCTCTTCTCCATCTCCCAGACTACACATGGCAAGGATAAGCTGAAGTGCTCCTTAAAATCTTGGTTGGACCTGTCCTGAGACAGAGGAGGCTGGGACTCAATTTTACTTTACCAAACAATGTGTAGCAGAGTATTTTCCTTAACAGTGTCTTAAGACATATTTTGTCCTCATCCCCCCAGTTAATGTGCTTACTGGGAGCCTGGTGGTGTCACCTCAAAAAGAAGAGGCACAATCCTACCAGTCAATCAGTGACCTTTTTGAGTTTCCTGCTTTCCGATCTCAGAAGCAATACATACCAGGCATCAAGTGCCATTTAAAAGCCTGCTCATGTGCCAGCTATTACTTTCCCTGGAAACTGAGGGGAGCAGACAACATGCTGGAGGTCAAGGCTGCCATTCAGCCAGAGAAATGGGCAGACAGGAACCTCACAGATTGCAGCAAGAGCAAATGCTCTTGCAATTTGCTCAGCCAGAGCAAATGCCCGAGTCCTACATCTGGGGCAGAATAACTCCATGCAATCGGACCAGCTGGGGACTGACCAGCTGGGGGAAGCTTTGCAAAAAGAGTCCTGGTGGGTAACGAGTTGAACAGGAGTCTACAGGGGTCCCTTGCAACAGTGAAAGTCTACCACATATTGGGCTGTATGAGCATGAATAGAGCCAACATGCCCAGGGATGCAGTTGTTTCCTTCTCTCAAGCCTCATAAGATTATCTGGATTACTGTGTCCAGTTTCAGGCTTCCCAGTCTAAGGGGGATATGACAAACTGGAGCTCATCCAGTGGAGGGCCAACTTGATGGTTAGAGTGCTGGAGGGCACAGCATGTGAGAAGAGGGAGAGAAAGCAGGTTTCCCTCAGCCTGGATGGAAGAAAAGACTAAGAGGGGACCACACTGCTCTTTTTTTCTGCCTGACATGGGATCAATGAGAAAATAGAGCCATATTTTTTTCCCAAGGAGCACAGAAAAACAATAAGAGGCAATAGCACGATTTGCAGCAATGGAAATTTCAATTACATATAAGGGGGGGAAAAAGTCCCGACAAGAGTGATGCAACCTGGAACAGGGACCCAGGGAGGCTGTGCCATCTCTGTCCTTGCTGATATTCAAAACCTGAGTAGACAGGGCTCTGTACAACCAGATTTAACATCAAACGCTTGAAGTGGACCCTGCTTAGAGCAGGGCATTGGACCTCTAGAGGTCCTTTCCAGCCTAAATTATCCTATGATTTTATGGCATATTACTAACTTTCACTGCAGAAATCAAAGTTATAAACCATGGATTTTAATCTAAGAACTCCAGGCAATCTTTCAGATCTCTTCAGTCCATGCTTTTAAATGCTTGTGAGGTAGGGACTAGAGACCGTGAATCTGATCTGATATTCCCACAGCTGTGCAGGAAGCAAATGAGACCTAATGTGTGTGCAGGAGCCGGTATCACCGGGGAGACACGCAGCACACCGCAATCTGGAATTTCCCATGCGCTGAAGCCTGTGTGCCGGGCACATTGCACTGTGATAGCTGAGAGGTAACAAGAAGGATTAGCATACAAGCTGGGTCACTGGTCACTAGAAAAGGATATTTGCGCAGGAGACAACAGAAAGACTAAATTTCTGGGTGATGCTAGTGGTGGGTTTAGCAGGTGCTGCTCGTGGTAGGAGGACACTGTGCCTGAGGAGCCTTCAGGGCAGCAACTGAACTGCCCCTGCAAGAGGCTGTAGCATTGAAAACCCCTTAGCACCTCCTTGCAGGCAGAAATTGGGGCAGGCAGCAGCTACTAACATCTCTCCTGCCCACATCAGCGTAACCTGCTTAAGCAACTGCCTCTGCATTTAGAGCCAGCTCCAGTACAGGATGACTGCACACAGAAGGTAACCTTCACCCATCTCCTAGGAGCCTCACAATGCATTTCTTTCTTCTCCTCCCCCATCACTTTTCCATGACCTCAAACTCCCCCTGGGGACTGTCAAAGTTTTGAATGATTTATTCCAGTAAAGCCCTGCAGAGCCCAACCCCTTCTTCTCAGCAACTGCTAGCTGTTTGGGACAGCTCAGGTCACCAGAGGGTGCTGCTGGGGCCCTCCAAGAGCCAGCCTGGCAGATTGAAAGCAAAATAAAGGTGCTCTTCTGCCCCGGCTCCTTTTTTTTCTGTGTGGTGACCCATGTATTTTCAGGCAGATTGGCCTTTCCTCCTGTGCATGCCCCAGTCCTTTGAAGGTAAGCTGTGTAAAACCACCTTTCTTTGCAATCTCAGGGCTGCAGCATCCCGGAGAGAGACGGTGTGTGCTCTCCTGAGATTTTGCTCATGCCCATTCAAAAAGTCATCTGGCAGCCCCTCAGTGCAGGAGGAGCAGGAGGGTCTGTAAGGCTGAGTGGTTGACCACGGTTACATATTAAAAGGGTCTTCCACCACCCCAGAGAGGAAAGGAGGGGATGTGTGTGTATCTGCGCACGTGTGCTGTGCACAAGCCCACACAGAATCACTTAAAGCCAGTAAAAGCCAACGCATTAGTTTCATGGAGCGGCAGGGAAGTCCGTCTGGACCTTTTGGCTTCTTGTGCCTAAAGCTGCTGTTGCAACAGATTATCCCAGCAGTTTCTGAGGCATCCTTGAATTTAGTTTTACATGTTTCTATACTGTTTGGTTTCAGCCAAGTTAATCCTGGCTGTCACTTGAGTACAGTTAATGATGCTCTACTCAGAGATTTGCAGTTGTGCATAATGGGGCTAAAGTCCCTCCCTGCATTCTTCACCCTGCTTTCGGAGAGCTTCTGTCAGGCACGCAAGAGTCACCGAGCATTTTGCAAAGGAGTGCCTGAAAATGAATTCTGCAGTCCTAAATGAGCTGCTTTATAATCCTTCTATCTGCTTCAGGCTGTCTCAGATTAATACTATTTGCCAGTCACTTCCCCCTCTCTAAAAAAGACACATATTTTTAGCCTCTCAACAAATCTGACACATTGGAGTTTCCCTTGCATGTAATCCCACTGTCACCATTTCTAAGTATTTTTTTTAGAACTCTTCTTAACTTCATGTAGTCCAGGAAGTGGGAATTTAAGATCAGTAGTTCAAGCAGCTAGTGCCTATGGATACATGTGCATTTATAATACTTGCAAGAGGCACAGCCCCCAGATTGCACCAGGGAAAACAAAACAAAACAAAACAAAACAATATAGGTTTGTATAGTCACAGAAAGGCTCTTACTGAAGACAAGCTCTGCGGTGGAGTCAATCAATGGCTCTCTCCTGCCCATGGTTTTAACGTGCCCTGCGCAGGCCAATTGTGGTTATATAATACTGGCTCTGGAGCAGATGCTGCCGTGTTCGGGCCGGGAGATTATAGCTGGCATGCACGACTAATGGAAGCTTTCTGACAAATGCAGCCATCCCTGCCAGGCAGGGGATCGCAGTGAGGCAGCCACTCTCCAGCCTCTTGCTAGCGGCTCTTCCCCACGATCCCGTGCAGCTGGGATGGAGACAGGGAGCGGAGCCGGCGGGGCCGGAGCGGAGGCTGCAATGGGACACGGTGCTCCGTTGGGAGCAGGCAGCCTTCCAAAGCAACAACAAAAAAACGCCAGTAAATTCAACAAATACTCCCCTGCTCGACCCGCATATGGCTGGAGGTGTACTAGCGGCTGTAACTGATGGACTGTAACAGTTGTCAGGCACGGGTGTCTCATTTGGAGGAAGATGATATACTGCGTCCAGGATGGTTAGTGTGTTCCTGTGGTTGAGTATCTGATTGAATATTTCTTCGTGTTCCTTTGTGATTCGCCACATGTTTGGTGTATCAGGTGTCTCATTACCTTTTTCAGCACCCTGACTTGGCTTTGTGGCATGTGCAGCATAATGCCACCACGAAAATGGAACAGGCCCTTATCGCAGTGTGCTGGGTACAGCTCCGAGATAGGCTTTAACACTTAGGTATCAAAAGGCTACCTTAACAACCCCAAATCTGCTCTGACTCCGCTTCAGAAAATCTCACGTGTCGTCTTTTGGTGGCACGGGCTTTTTCCAGGCAGGTTAGAGACAGGAGGGAAGCAGAAGCAAAATCTCCAGCTGCTGTTCACAACGGCGCTGCTCCCGTCCCCACCCTTGACAGAATTTCTGTGTTTGACTGATCAATGCCAATCCCTGCTATCCCCGAGGGGCTGCAGACGCAGCCTCCCAAGCGTCCTGCAGTTTGACGGACACGGCTGTTGCAGTCTGCTGACTCCCAGCCCATCCCTCCAAAACCCTGGGCTGCTACATCGCGTTAAAGTGATGGATGAGGAAGAGCTGTACCCAGCGGATTCAAAGCACTCCTTGTTAGTGCTTAAAGGTTGCTTCACATCTGGATCCCATTAAAAAAAGCCATCCAGTTTGGTTACCAGATAAAACTCATCCAGGCATAAGACTAAATGAGCAAGCATTTCTAGTAAAACTGGTATTGCCTTGTTTGAGATATGTGCCACCATTGATGCCTTTATGCTACCTTTACAGAAAAAGCTAAGCCTTACGAGGGATAGGATCCAACTGGATCCTTTTCCTCACAAAATAAAATAATCAACAGGCCACCTCCTACTTATCCCCATTTGGCCATTTCCAGCTTCACCTCTTCTGTTGTTTTCTGCTGTCTGGCAAAACAGGCCTTTTGCTATCGCCACCTGCATCTGAGGCAAGCAGGGAGGTGACACGGGGTGGTACATTCCCACGGCTTACATCATGGGACATCCCATCTGTCCATACAGAGCTGTGGGAGAACTCCCAACTCACCTCAGCCATTTCCTAAATCCCCACTGAGATAGTGTATTTCTAAGAAGAAAAGTAAAAGGGGATCTGAAGGCATGCAAGTGCCTTAAATTTGCCTGATAACATCCCTTGGAAAGGTCTACCCTGGAGATTCTTCCTACCTTCCAGTCTCAGCTGAGTAACCACCTCTCCATTTAAAGGTCAGATGTGTTGGAGCCTCAACCAAAGGACCTTTCTGGGCTGCAGACACATGTATTACTTTCTAATTAACACTTCAGTTATCCCTTTTTTTGCCCTGCCACCACCTCCATGCACTCACACTCCATCCATCCATTTCACAGAGGTCAGAGAAAGCAGACAGATTCCTCAAGGGGTTAATCTGCAATGTAACCCTTTGGTTGCACTTCAAGATCTTCTAGGCTAAGCACCAGCGATACCTGAGCTTGTTTTAAGCCTGCTGGCTTGCAGCAATCTAGTTAAAACAGCCCAGAGGTCAGAATGGGCTGCATAATTTACCCAAGAAAGCGGATGAATCAGTTTGTAGAGGGCTCTGTGCTCGTGTCTGTGGTTACATTGCCACCAGCACCTGAGCTATGTAATGCCCATCTTGCAAAGACATGTCTATGTGATGCTGCAGCTCCCAGCAGTGGTGTTACCAGAATAAAATCTTGGGCTCCAGCCACTGTCCAAACCACAAAGCCTCCCTTCCCTCTGTAAACAGCAGCTGCTTCTCTTCCCAGAAGTGACCACATTTCAGCAATGGCTGTTGCAACGTAAATATTTTCTAACCCACTAGAAACACGTGGGCAGACTGTACTTAAGGGTTTGCGTTGTTAAAGCGAGAGATGCAAGTGTGGAGCTGGATGGTCTTCCTGGGTTTGTTTGTCCATAGGGCATGCAAGATCACATATTTGCTGTTTAAGAGCAGTGCTGTCAGCTGAATTCAACTACAAACAGTTCAGTCCGTTACTTACACAAGAATATTAGGAGTATTGAACCACAGGAGGAAGAGCACTGATCCTTTCATGAACCTAATTGTAGCAGAAGAGTGGCAGCTCCGTGGTGCCGTGTGCGCACAGCAACGCCAGCGCTGGGGAGCCCATGGCAAGTGTTTGCACCCCAGCTCTTGTGCTTCATTTGGCAAGCAACAAGAGATGGGATTGCAAGTCATTGTGACTGCACAGGCTCTGACAGTCCCACAGACACAGCAATATCCAGAGAGGCAATATTTCACTGTGTAGCTGGAAGGAGGCTATGGAAGAGATGAACATGACCACTACCACCAAAATCCTCTAGGACTGTGGTCATTTTCTTAGGCTGTTCTGGGGAAAGCAAACATGACAGAGGGGCCAAAAAATGTTATGGTAGATGAAGCAGTTCTCAGGTAACTGCTTTCAGATGCTGCTTCACAGCAGGGTGCTTCTTAACCCCTTTTTTCAAATTTGCATGAAGTCGGACATAGTTCGATTGTTAACAGCATATAAAGAATATCTCCAGTCATTTGAAGAGATATTAGATAACCTTCGTTCTTTATAGCATCAACCACCTAGGGCAAAGACCACCTTTATTCATGGCCAGGGCTGGGCTTGACATACGGAGTCCGGCAGTGCATTTGCAGAGGAGCAGGCTGGATCTGGGCAGAGCTTGGACAGATCACCTGTCTCTGCAACGAAGTCTGCACTGTGCTACACTGCAGTGTAGCAAACACTACACATCAAGGTTATCCCCCTAGATCTCCAGCCGACCCGGGCTTTATACCCCCAGCAGTAGGTGTGTCATGTTATAAGGGGCGGAGACAAGGGAGGGTCGACCCTTAACTCTTTCCGTACAGCACGTGATCTTCCGGTCGCCAGCCCTTATCTTTACTACATTTCCCCCTCCCTTAGCTCCAGTAGTTCTGGATCTTGCTGGGGAAGCTGCGTGTAAAATAATCGATATATGGTAAGACTTATACAGGCACGCATCCGTTACGTTCATAGATTTTGCCCAGTCCAGCCAGTAGTTCGTCGCGGCTCCCTCATTACTCCCCCACACCATCAGGATGCATAGGGAAATGGTAACCTGTCAAGATAAGACTCAATAGATTGATTAATGTCTATACGGTCTAATATTTCGACTGGGTACCCATTCTAGCGTCCCTTTCTCGGTTTGCACACACGCATACCCACGTCCCAAGCAACGGAGGGAATAAGGGCCCCCTCATTCACGGGTTTGTAGGTCCCGTACTTGAACCAAAGGGTAAGGCCCTTCGTTCTCATCGAGCCGGAAATGTGCCTGGGTTGCAGTCTGGGTTTTATAGGTGTTCCCTCGAAT
Source organism: Nipponia nippon (assembly GCF_047370975.1). NCBI lineage: Eukaryota > Metazoa > Chordata > Aves > Pelecaniformes > Threskiornithidae > Nipponia > Nipponia nippon. Next base: position 161,033,875 of record NW_028262290.1, read on the forward strand.
GGTATGATTTAAGGTAATTAGTGCCGTCGTCAACAGACGCTGTGCCCGAAATAAGGGAGGGTCAAGGGGAGGGGGAACCCCTGTTCCTGGGCTTATCTTTTCCCCCTCCCTAAGTCGGTCGAGTAACTCTTTTAATGTGCGGTGCGCGCGTTCTACAATGCTTTGGCCCGTACTGTTATAGGGAATGCCATGACTCAACTGAATATCCCAGCGCGCGCAAAAGTCCTTTGTCTTCTTGCTGACATATGCCGCTCCATTATCTGTTTTAATTTTTTGTGGGATGCCAAGTTGCGCCATACAGTCCTGCCAATGTAAAATAACTGAGAGAGCATTTTGTTTAGCATGCATAGTGGCTAAAATAACTCCACTGCAGGTATCAACTGTGACATGCAGATACTTACGTGGATTAAAGGGTTCATAAATCGTAACATCAGACTGCCATATTTGGTTGGGCTGCAACCCTCGAGGGTTTACCCCTGCCTCCCAGAGGGGACCTTTGGAACACACAGGACAAGCAGCAATCACAGAGCGAGCATCTTGCAACGTAATGCCAGCGAGCCTAGCTAAACCACGAGCTCCACAGTGGAGGAGCTCATGCAGGCGGAAAGCTCGCCTTAGGTTAGAAGTTTCTTCAACCGCCAGTACGCTCTTTGCTAAGCTGTCCGCTATTTCATTCCCAGCAGAAAGAAAACTCGGTATGGCACTATGACTATTAACATGGATAGGACAGACAGGAGCGGTTCTCATTTGCAGTGCGGTGAGCAACATTCCGGCAATCTCTGACGTTGCCCCAAGTGCCCATCGGCACTTCTTCAGTAACTTATATACATAGCAAGAGTCTGTGATTAGATCCAAGGCCTCTTCGGGCCATTGAGTGAGAGCCATCCATACCGCCTTGGCCTCAAGATACTGCACGGATTGCCCTTGATCTTGATAACTAATGTGGGTCCACTGACCATCCTCCTGCCATGTAACGACAGCTTTCCCAGTAATCGATGACGCGTCGGTAAAAACCGTGCGGCCTCCGGTGGGTTGTTCAACTATGGCACTAGCTGGCAAAAAATGGAGTACCTGGATTATCTCCCCACAGGGGTGTGGTCTTAGACCTTCAATACGACCCGTAAATTCAGCTATCGCCGCTTGCAGGAGCCCCACTTGTGGAAGTACCAACTCCCACTGTGCCAAAGAACAGGGCAATGCGATGACCTCCGGGTCCTTCCCTGTTAAGTGTTGAGTTTGCCTCCGACAGCGGAGAATAAGCTGGGATAATAATGTTGGCCAAGAAATTAAAGCCGTCTTTGGTTTGCCTTGATACAACCAAGCAAAAGGCCAGCCTTTTTCACCATTATTTTGAATTAGTAAACCATGGCCAGCGGTATCGGTCATGTAAATCAGGGCAGTGACTGGTTGTTCAGGTGTAAATCGAGCAAGACCCCAATGCTGGGCTCGCTCCATAATTGTCCTAAGAATCTCCTGATGGTTTCTTGAAAGAGTCCTTGGAGCTAGGGGGGAATCTCCTCCTTTCAGGAGTTGATATAAGGTAGTCATTTCTGCCTCAGATATTGGAATAAAGTTTCTAAGCCACAATAGTTGTCCAATTAATTTTTGCGCCTCATGGAGTGTTGTCACTGTAGTCCGAATTTCAAATGATTGTGCTGTCACGCTTCGTGGCCTCAGTTGAGTACCTAAATACTTTACTGCACGCCCTACCTGTGTTTTCCGAGGCTCAATGTGTAACCCATGTCGCTCCAAACTGACTATCAGCTGCACGCGTATTTTCCAGTAACTCCTCTTGGTTGGACGCCAATAACACGTCATCCATGTAATGGAAAATGATGACCGTAGGGAAATTTTCTCGAATAGGGCGTATCGCAGCAGCTACAGCAATTTGACACAAGACTGGTGAGTTTTTCATGCCCTGGGGTAACACCTTCCATTGATATCTGGCGCACGGGTGTTGATTGTTAGGCTCAGGAACAGTAAAGGCAAAGCGTACTCTATCTTCTTCATGCAAGGGAACACTAAAAAAGCAATCTCTAATATCTATAACCACTATTTGATAGTCAGGTGGAATCATGGCCGGAGAAGGAAGGCCCGCTTGTAGCGGACCCATGTCTTGTATACATGCATTAACTGCGCGTAGATCATGTAGCAGTCGCCACGCTCCCGATTTTTTCTTTATCACGAAAATGGGGGTGTTCCAGGGACTTGTAGAGGGTTCGATGTGTCCTGCGTCAAGTTCTCGTTGTACCAATTGTCGAACAGCCGCCCTCTTTTCCTCTGTCAATGGCCACTGCTCTACCCACACTGGTTTATCTGTCAACCAGGTGAGTTTTAATGGGCGGACACAGGCAGTGGCCATTATGATAAATTTGTACGCAGCACTATATTCATCTTCTGCAAACAACATCGTCCCAAGATGACAATGGGTAACTCAGCAATGACAGGGTTACACCATGCTACCCTAGCTTGTCCAGATTCCGGATCCTTCAACATAATTTGCATTGGGTTCCTGCTTTGATGCGAGGTCTGCATGCCTCCCACGCCTTGCAGCGAACCTCTCGGTTCGAGTGGCCAATCATCTGGCCATAGATGTGATGGGATTACTGTAACATCCGCTCCTGTATCTAAAAGGGCTCTTAACTCGAGGCGTGGTGTTCCCCCCAACGCTGGGAGCCATGGGGTAACTATAATATCTACTTCTGGTCGTGTGGTCATGTTTAGGGTGAGTGCCACATACGGCGAGGCTCTATCCCCAGCCTCCTCTATTGCGCGCTCCCATCTCCCCAAGGCAGCTGAGTTGGATATTGCATCATTGGGACCGCAGGCGACTGTGCTGGTCCCGGGGAAGGAGAGACTCCCTGTGCCATACATTGCGCTGCTGTCGTCGGGCCTGTTGAGCTGATCACTGGGGCAGGTGGGGATGGCACGGCCCTCAGCCATCCCCTCTTCTCGTTTCCCCAGCCCGGTCTCCTTTGCTGACTCCCCGATTTGCACTGTCGAGCTCTGTGGCCTAGTCGCCCACAGCGCCAGCATCGTAGGTCTCTCTTTCCTTCCCCTGTTCCGGGGGTGTTTATTTTTTGAAGGGCATTGTCGCGCCATGTGTCCTTGCCCCCCACACCTATGGCACATAAGTCGTGCGCCGCGGCAGGCGCATGGACTGCGGCCACTACCGGTTGCATACTTTGCGCCTGTTCCTGTTCCAGCACATAACGAATCATCTGTGAAAGCGTGGTCCCTATGGGTAACTGTCTTAGCAACACTGCAGTTTGTGGGTTTGCTTGCGTACGTGCACAGTCAAGCAATATCGCCTCCTTAGCCTGCTCAGGAAGTCGAGCAACCTGGAGCGCCGCTTGCAGCCGGTCTAAAAACTTTGTGAAGGGCTCACTTAACGATTGCCGTATTTGGACCCATGGAGGCTCCCTTTTATCAAGAGCTGCGATGATGCGTATTGCTTCCTGGGCAGCTTTCGAAGATGCAGCAAAATCGCGCCCGCATTCGCTGAGCCTGTGCCTGAGGAGTTGCGAACTGCCCTTCACCCATCAGCTGCTCTAAAGTCACTCCTGCCATGGGATGGTTGGCCTGTTGCGCCTCAATAACAACTTGGGTGCACCGATTCCTCCACTCCTCCCTAAACAATACCATCATCGAGGGGGTCAATACGGCCCGCATCAACTGAATGATATCAAAAGGTGCAAGTGGCGTTGCAAAAACACAGTCTAATAGGACTTGGGTCTCTGGGGAATTTAATCCATGACTTTTCACCGTTGTGACCAATTCTTTCACCAACTTTGCATCTAACGGTTGCCACTCATATCCTCCACCTGGGGCTGCTCGGATAGGAAATGCTTGAATCGGAGGGGCCTGGAATCGCACTCCTTCCAAGACACAATTTTTTGCAATCATCTGCCAATCCGTCCCATTTGCCCTCTCTTTCGGCATTCCCCCTGGCATAAGACTTTCCGCATTTGCCACCACCCCTCTCAATCGGCTGATCAATGCCTCGAGTTCCCTTGAAACCTCGTTAGTCCGTCTTGGAAGCGGGGGCGGATGAGCAACAATCGAGGATCCCTCGTCACCCCCTTCGCCCTCACTGCTATCAGAGCTCATGGGGTAATCGTGTACAGGCTCCCTCCACTGTGAGGGAATACCAGTTTGATTTCCCATTGCCCCAGGGATAGGGGTTCCCTCTGGTGGCTCAGGTATCACTGACAGTGCCGGGGGAGCCCTACCACCCCCCCTCGATGTCCTGCGCTCCGCTCTCTGTGTGTCCAGCACTCGTCGATCACTGGGATACAATGGGGCGTCCTCAGGTGTTTTGCCTTCTTTTTGTCCTTCCCGCCATCTTCCTTCACGTAGTTCACGATACTGCTGGGATCCCACATCAGCCCCCGGGACCCAATCCAGCAACCTATCAGTCAGCTCCCTTTCCACACATTGTTGCAACTCGCCCCAGGGGTATTGAGGAAGTGGCAGATCCGCCGGTGCAGGAGGTGCCGAAGGTTCCGTGGGCGGCCGCTCTAAACTCCCCACTTGTATCGGGAACACCTTTCCCGACTCCTTTGTTCCCGCTGCACCATAGTCTCCCTGCACCTCCCTTCCTCCGTTGGCTCAGCCCCCAGTAACAACGGTTCCGTCTGTGTCCCACAGGCCACTCCTTCCCAGCCAGCCTGGGTCCCCTCCGAAACTAAACTTGTTGGCTTTTCGTTCCCAGGAGATTCCTGCCCCATCAGCACACCACGTGCAGCAGGTCGGCGCCGCCTTGCCGCAAACCCCCGCTTGAGCACCGTTGTCGTTACCGACTTTAGTACCTTTATGAGTTCCGCGAGCTCCATCGCTGTTGCCTGATCACGTCGGGGTCACCACTGTGTAGCAAACACTACACATCAAGGTTATCCCCCTAGATCTCCAGCCGACCCGGGCTTTATACCCCCAGCAGTAGGTGTGTCATGTTATAAGGGGCGGAGACAAGGGAGGGTCGACCCTTAACTCTTTCCGTACAGCACGTGATCTTCCGGTCGCCAGCCCTTATCTTTACTACACTGCAGCAGCTCACAGCTCTCTGCTGCATTAAGCAATGTAGGGATGATCTCAGGTGCTACAAAAACCTCAATGGGCAATGGAGACTTTCACCTCCAGGACATGGTGCAGCTTCAGGCTGGACCGCTGCTAGAGAATTAAATTTTTTGGCCTGCAGCACTGAGAGTAGTGCCAGGGACATCTGACGTGAGCTGGGTGCCCAAGCCTGACCAAGGCTTGAAATTCTTTTAGCCTGAATCTTAATGAAACAAGAGGCAGATGAGGAAACAGGGTATTCAGAGAGAAAACTGCAGAGTACAAATATTTGAGCATGATATTTCAATGTGATGTCTTCAGCCAAAGCTGCCCTTAATAAATATACATGTAGTTTTGGTTCAGTCAAAATGTTTAACATAAAGTTGTCCAAAACATTTGAATTTGGGACTTTGTTCAGCTATTGAAAGAAAAACATCTGCTGGCTGCACTTCTCTCACTGAAAGTCAGGGAAAGTCCTGGCAGAGAATCATTATTAACCAGCAATGAGCTGGAGACCTCCATGGTGAGACCGGTGGGGACAGAAAAAGAAGAGGAGCTATGGTGTTTCTGGAGAGCCCATCAGCATGGCTGATACCCCTAAACTGCCACGTGGCCTCATGTGAAGCATCCCATGGCCCGCTGAGCCTCAAACACCAGCCATGAGCAATGCAGGACAGACTGCATCTGCCCTGTGGCTAGAGGACATCAGTTGTCAGTGCTCTTTGGAAGGCATCTTGCAAAGAAAAGGGGAATCCTTGACTTATTTCCCCCTCTCAGAGATCTGGCTCTTGCTGAGCATGCAATCTTTATAAAGACTCCAAGTGTCAGCAGAAAGCTAACTCCTGGAGCTTGCCTACTGCTTCTCATGCTGATTTGTGGCAGAAGATTACATTTGCTCTACATAAAAGCCTTTGCTTGTGCACAGCTGAATGATTACCCATTTTTAATGTGCTATGACAAGGACGACTGGGTCTTGAACCTTTTGGCCCTGCTGCAAGATCACTTTTAGCCTGCAGTGCAGTTTGAGTTTTCCTGCTGAGTGTGGCAGGAGACATACCAAGATTTCTTAGATGCCTCTTTGCTCTGAACAGAGGGACAGCTGCTGTTATGAGAGATGCCCAGAGCATCCTTTATGGATCAGCAGTAGTCATGCTGCACGTGGGGAGAGGAGGAAAGCTGATTTATTGCTGAGTCAGATGCATTTGTCTCACTCTGGCCTTGGGTCCTGTGATGATGTTGCCATCACTAGCAAGATGAGTTGTCTCTAGCACAAGGAGCCTCCTGCCTCTGTCTGTGATCCCCTATAAACACAAAGGAAAGAGATTTAGCAAGCAGGAAGCAAAGATAACAGCAAACTGTACTTACATCTTGGGTCACCAGCTGCTTGGGGCAGGTTTCCAACCCAGCAGGTTTTCTCCCCAGGAGTGACGACAGCAATAGCCAGACCATGCTTTGCATTCCTTGTGGTCATCTTCTTACAAGCCAGCAGACATTTGAACTCCACCAATATTAGATTTTGTGGTCACTTTGTAATGCAAGTGTAATTGAGCCCTTTTGTGGTTTTGGCTTCATTAATGTCGCACTCATTTTTAGAGTATAACATAGCCTACCTTCTCCATCCTCTAAAAATGAAGAGCATGCTTTGGCTCAGACAAGTATCCTCAGAAGCCCAGGATGGAGACATGGAGTCCTGTCCAGGTAAATCACTCTCAGAAATTTCTCCTGCAGCCGTGTATTTCCATGTATACACATACATGCATGTAGAGCTTTGCTTTTCTGGTTTTATGTTTTACAATATGATGAGATTGGTCAGACTTGTGGAAAAAAAAAAAAATCATCAGACATCCATTCCCCAAAGTCCCCAATTCCTAGGAACCTGCCAAGGAGATCTCTCAAACCAGAATATACCACACTTCTTGGTGACTTGACAAATCAGGCAGGTTTCTCATCGGGACTGAACAGATGGAGAAGCAGCCTGTCTGGGGAACTTCCCAGGTTGCTCCCCAGGTGTGCGAGCCCTTTGTCAAAGTGATTATTCCTATACCACTAAACGAGACATGGCTAGGCACAGACCTCAGGGCTGGCACACTATCATCTGGACTACAAAATTGCTCTGAACACTGCACCACTTGCTCCCTGTGTGCTTTCTGGTAGTGGCAGCAGCTTGGCGGTGTCCCCGGGTCATCCCGTGCCACTAGGTCATCCCATGCCACCCAGATTTAACCCCCCTGTAACCTCACACCCCTTCCCATTTCTCAATGATTGTCTCCCATCATCAGCTGCCTGTTCTACCTACATTTCTTTTCCCAACAGCTGTTTCCCCTCTTGGGAGGTCTTGAAGCTTCGGTGCAAGCTGGTCTAGCAGCAAGCCCTGATAGGCGAACAGTGAAAGATCCCTGGAACTGTTCTGATCTAGGTCAACCTGCACCTCCCAAACATGTTTTTCAGGGTTTAGACTGGTGAAGAACTGCTCCAGCTAATCAGGTTGGAAGGTGAGACCCTGCTCAGGGAGATCAGAGTTTAGTCCTGCCACGCTGTTTAGCCTCTGGGCAAGAACAACCTGTCACTCATTTTGATTACCAGCATGGATATAGCTGGTGTGTTGGAAACACAGCCCAAGATGTGGTCCATGCAGGTAAACAGACCTGCCTGGCTCACTGCTCCAGAACTGCTGATGTCTGAGGTTAACAGGGAGCATGTTTTCACTGCGCTGACTTAAATCCTACAGCCAAAGTAAAAAACAACAATAGCTGGAGATTAACGTATATCCTTACAAACAGGGAAATCAGCAGAAAATCAGTGCTTGGAAACATTGTAGGGAATCTCAACCATATTGGAGGGGTGGGGGAATGAAGTGTGTCTCGTGCTGGATGTGTGGCATTGCCTTGTGCACAGTTGTATAGCAAGTGCTGTAAGCCAAGGAACACTTGATTCGTATTGAAGGGACCACCCTCTCATAGCTTTTGTCAGTGACATGACGCCCTTAAGAAAATCTGCATCTTGCAGGCAGACTTGTCTGACCCCATTAGCTTGGGAGGGAGATGAGTGTTTGGAATGGAAACTCTCATCCTGACTCTTTCATAGACCAATAAGACAGAGCACCAAGGTGCAACCATCAGAGTGACTCATAGCAAGCTGAGCTGAAATAGAGATGATATTGAAGCATTAATAACAGCACCTTTGCACCGCGGCGTTTAGAAAAACAGCTTTAGTGATGGCAAAGCAGACTAGAAAGCAGACTTAGAGGGCAAAGAAGTTGACTGTGGGCCTGACTGGAGAGCATGAAGTCTCCCTCCATCAATAAAGGGATTATTTGCTGAGTAGGTGATAACATCAAACTGACACCCCTGGAGAGAGAGCATCCCAATTTAGGATAGCGTCACAAGTATGTTTTGCCAGTCGCTATGAAGGTATTTACATGTATTTAATCCATGTAGTCAGCTGGTGTGAGCGTCAAAGCTCTCAAATTAGAGCTGGGTAAAGACCTTAAGTTTCGGGCTTCAGGGATTTGGACACAGCTCTGCGACCAGAACCGTGATACTTGCAACCACCAACTACCTACACCAAGAACAGAGAGGATTACAAAAGCTCAGGTTGCTAATTGCAAACATCATCAGATAAAAAGATTCCTCCAGGATCACATTTTATCTCATTCTTTACTCTGGGAAGCTCCCTTTGACTTTATTTGGAGTTTGCTCCAGGACAGATTGCTAAGGAAGACACACCCTGGTTGCCTTCATGGAGGTGATAATATGGTTTTACTGAAAATCTTCTGTTTTGCCCCACACAAATTCTGAGCACATGAACTAAATTCCTTTCAGAGGAAAGTAAGGGGGATAGCTCACTTCGAGCACGAAGGGGTGTGCTTTGTCTACCCTTCCCAGTACATGTTGTGACACTGAACTGACTTGAGAGGTGTAAGCCAGGAAGTCACCCCCCGCTCCCCATGTCACGTACAACCTTATAAAGCAACAGCCCTACTACCCCTATTAGATTTGGACAGGAGCCACATCTACCGCCTTCTGGAGCCTGAGTAGCCCTTCACCTTCCCCCTGTCAGTGTCCAGGAGTGTTTCTATACCAAACACTCCAAGAATGTGAAGGCTGACTAATCTTCAGACTGATCTTCCCACCCTTCCCAGGGAGGCTGAGGTGTGAGGAGATTGCAGCTGCTGGGTAGCAGGTTCACACTCTGGGCCCCGAAGCTGTTAAGTCCTTGAGACCCTACACAAAAATAAGCTCTGCAGCCTTTGTGGATTATGGTTCCCAACATATGCACACCATATGTGAAATGCAAGACCTTCTTGTGATGGAGCACAAGAGCATGGGTCAACAGCGGGGTGACAAACTGAGGCTTTATCCCTGGTGGTTGCACCTGACAGGCTTCCCCTTGCACCATGCCCTCCTGTTTTCACAGGGAACAATTTCTCTTCAACTACACTAAGTCAGGCTCAGAATAGGATCAGAAACCCCACTTCACCCAGCTGAGCATTTCTTTTTCTGGTTAACCACTAAAAGCTTGCAGCAAAACAAAGATGACTTCCCTGGAGTCTAGCAAGCCTCCATGTGAGAGAAGTTAAATGGTTTCTCTGCTGGCCTCTGTTGTCTTCTCAGTGGAGAAAGTGGTATCACTCATTTAGCCCAGCTCTATTGCAAATACTATTGCAAGGAGCTGCTTGTTTTGCCAAGCACACCACTCCTGGCAAAAGAAATTTCACCATGGCTTGAATGGCAAAAAACTTAGGCATTTTAATTGTCATTTTTCTTTCTTACCCTATACCTACACCCAGCTGTGCAGTGTGCTCTGTTACATGGAAAGATGAGAAACAGCTTGGCTTATAACAGGGGTGGCAGCACTGGCATTGAATATTACAGGGTTTCAGAGGGGCTTTCTTCTGACAATGAGGAGAAAGAGGACTTGAATCCTAGTACCCCAACCCAGCCCTGAGTTTAAAAAAAATAAAAATAATGGAAGAAGATCTTATTGCTTGTGCACATTTTCTAGCCCACCTTACCTTCTCTTTTGACTTAATGTTTCACAATACTTTCTGACACACTTTCTGGGATGTCAATGCAACCGTTGGAGCCCCACATGCAGGAGCACATCCAGATTGCTGCCCTCTGCACCTCCCTGCTGCCTGGAGAGTATGGTAAGGGCAGCCTTTTGTGCAGTGAAACCCTGAGGCTGGAGAGCCTGCCCAGCTAAACCCTGCAACATTTCTATGGGGATAAACGAATACTGGAGCACCAGCCATGCAGATAAGCAGTTATCTGTGCTGTGCACACACGGAGGGATCTGTTGCAGCCCTGCACGCAACCCTGAGCTGCTTACAAGTCTGCATCGCTGCTGATGCTATCGAGACGAACATCACCTATTGCAAGCGATTTATGCCAATGTCATCATCACTGAGGTACCTCTTAGCTTACCTCCTCACCCACCCACCGCACTATTCAATAACTGCTCGTACCAAAGCAAATCAAGGTACTTGTATACTCCTACCCCCACCTTGCTTCTCCCCATATTTTCTCAACTCCTCAAACTTTTGATGAGAAGCATTTTACAGAAGTGTGGCAAAGGAGAGAGGTACACAGGCTGATCTTACTCCTAAGGTGCATAGCCATCCTCCTAGCTCCTCACGGAAAGCAAAAAGTACAATAGGTTCTGCCTCGCACATCTTTCCATTTGATAGCAAAGGCAATCCAAACAAATCCAAACACATCTCAAAGTACCAGAACTAACAGCATCTGATTTCCTGTGTTTCAGGCCATGGAACTGATGGTCCCTGGTGGTTAACAAATGCAAATTAATTGTTCCCCCGACAATTATAAGGCAATTATAAGATCTGTCCTCTCTGTGAAAATGTTCTGCCTTTCCTTAAGACCTGAACTCTTTTATAACTTTTCCTGCTTGCTGAAGCCTCACAGTGGATATCTCCCCAGCTGCTTATTTTCACAAAACTCACAGGAATTCACTTATCTTTGAGACTCCCACCCCTCCATCAAACCAGACTGAAACAGGCCAGGGGGAGCAACACAGGCAGATGGACATAGACCCTGTGAGCACATAGCTTGTTTCCATGGAAAGCCTGACAGGTTCTCAAAGGCACATACCCTCCTTTGAGAGGTGATATCACCATCAATCTTCCCCTTCTGGGTAAGGGGCTCCGTTCTCCTACTGCACAACGGAAACAGCTGTCTTCACCCCATTTCAACCACAGGCTTTAGAGAAGACCCTCCACATCTGCAGCACCTCAGCACAGTGCTGCTGAAGCACTTGTCACAGCTACAAACCTTCTCCTGCAACATCCAGAGCAACCCACCTTCAAACTACAGCCCTCCACTTTGTCACAGGCTCAGGAAGACCTTCTCTTCAAAGTCTTTCCACCAAACCTCAAGCCAACTCAGTCAAAAAAGAACATTAAATTCCTTCAAGATCAACAAAACACCTTTCAGAAATAGTAGGTATGTCTTCCAAACATTGCCATGCTTTGCTGTGAGAAAATGCAGCCCTTTGCACCAGTCTGTGAAGGAAAGCAGCCATAATGGTGTACTGGGGATTTATCCCTCCTCTCAGACCTCGCCCCACTCAGGTGCAAACTAGGAAACAGCTGCAGGGTGGAGAGCATCTTCCATGATATAAAGGTGCAGAGCAGACATGGGGATGTCTAGGAGACTGTAGAGCTTCTTAGGAGAGTACCTGCTCTAGAGCCCAAAGCATGAATGCAAGCTTTGACTAACCTGAAGGTCTTTAGCTCAGTTAGCAGCTTTTCCACACCTGCTAGAAGCAGGTTCAGAGCAGTCTGCAGGTCCTGCAAAGAAAGGGTGTGAACAGATCTGCAATGGGCATGTGGTTTTGCCTACAAAAGGGCCTGTATAAAGGAGACAGCTTAGGATTAACTTTTCCTTGTGCCTGGGCTGCAATTGCACAAATATTTTCTAAAAAGCCAGCCCTGCATGATGCAGTGAGCTTTTTTCCTTCTCAAACTTCACCAAGAAAAATAATGCTCCTGGGTTCCTCCTAGTAGGACTTAGCTGGTCCTCAAAAAAGCTAAAAATTCCTTTGCAGTCCAAGATGTCACCGAGGCCACCAAGGTCTGAATTGTCCTATGTTGCACTGGACCCCACAACTCCAGGTCTGTATCCTCTGTAGAAATCCTTATCGCCTGCACAGCTTGTCCCTGAGCTAAAACTGAAAGTTGTTTTGTTTGTGCTTGGTCTGCAGGTTTGGCTAGATTAAAAATTAAGACAAATGTGAGCAGCTGGGGCAGTCTATATGAAAAAAAGGGGTTAGAAACCTGCCTCCTCTAAGGGCAATAGCTAAATTCCCTTTGGCTTTAGAGTAACTGGGATTTCACAGAAAGCACAGATGTTTTAAAGTACAGGTATGTAGTTCAAGTCACCTTTTAGCAGAGAACAGCATTTTAACTCCTTTTAGGAGCACTTTGCATGGTTTTATCATTACCATCTGAGTCTTTGATCTTTTTCTCTTAAAGTTTCAGTTTTTTTTTCCTAACATAGTTGTTACAAAAACAGAAAACCTGAAAATATGATGAAGCATACCCTTGAAGTTTTGGGGAAATAAAAATAAAATAATAATAATTTTAAAGAAAAGCAAAACAAGAGACATTCCTTTGAATTAAAATCTCAATTTTTAAGTCACTCTGGTGATGTTTGAGCACTGGATCGTGGTTTCTGGGACTGTGCGGTATTCAATATAACTATTTTCTAGGTGAAAAAGACCCCCTGATGGCCTGGCCTGGCAGGGACTCACTACCCAACATAAAGCAATGAGACTCCAGGGGCAACAACCGCGGCAGCAGTCTCAGAAACTTTGTCGCGGCAAAAGCACACGGGCCAGGAGCTGCTCAAAGTCCTGTTTGTCAGCTGGCTAAAATAGCTCTGGCGGAGGTGCTGACAAACCCATACCCACACTGCAGCCCAACACCTCCAGCCCTCGTGGGGTTATCGGTGACGTTTGACTCCGAAGCATTTTTTTGCTCACTGCCAATAGCTATTCCCCTTAGACTATTTGCTTTCACATGCTTTCCCTTTGACACGGCTGCTATTTCTTTGCAATATGTAAACACTCAAAGGATTTCCATGTTTGTTCTTCACGCGGCGCGGCCGGTCTTTCACAGCTCGCTGGGAGAATTGACATGAAGAAGCAGCCGTTTCGCAAGCATTTGGTATTTCTTTTTTTTTTTTTTTTTTTTGTGCTGTGCTCCTGTCTATTTTCTCTTGTTTTAAATCCAGTTCTGCTCTTGTCTCAGCACCCCAGCACACAGCAGAAAAATGCATTGCTGTTGTCAGCAACACGACAGTTACTGTCATCCTACATGGCCGTCCTTTAATACTAGAGCTCAGCGGAGGCTTTGCGCTGAAAAGCATTTGTTTTTTATTTTTCCTTTTCCTACAGCAACTTTTGATGATTATAAAAATTCTCTTTAGATTTAAAGCAAGCTGCTAATGTGTGGCTTTTTCTAAGAACACTCCCTGAGTTTGCCTGCGTTGCTGTAACTGTCTGTCTTCGTGCAGACTTACTTATTTCCAAAATGATCCTGGTATTTAGTAAGACAATTCGCATCAAAAGTAAAAAGGAACTGAAACCACTAAAAAAAAATCTCAAGATGAATCTGGAAATTGCAGGCCCTGACTCTCATCTCAGGAATTTTGCATAGGTTGGATTTAATAGATCTGCTGCTTTGTAAAATCAAGATAATTTGACTGATTTAAAAAAAAAAAAACTATGAAAGTTTGCATTAACTGAGGAGCCAGTCCTCCAGGTTCCTTGCCAAGGCCTGGAAAATAAGAAATCCCTTTGGCAAAAATGGTCAATATTTTTTGAAATTTCATCCTGAAAAATGGAAAATCCAAAAGCCTTTAGAAACTTTGCCAAGATCTGCATGAAAATAAAGAGAGCCTTGTAACCCAAAGCAGCCCCTAGGACAGTGATGGGAACACATGTATAGGAGTTAGGTTATTCTGATAATCTAGGCATGAGAATTTTCATAGTGGGGATTATGACCCTGAATTTGCTTCCCATGGGAATTTTGACCACAAATTCTAACTAGGAATTTCCTTAACTAACCTGAACTTGTCTCCACAGAGAGTTCTCGTTTCAGCAAACTGCTCCTTCCAACCAAAAATATCTTGCTGAAAATTTTCCAGACAGATTTATTCTATACACATGATTACTCAGAAGTCATATTACTATATGACACATCTCAGCAAAGGCTAATTTAAAAAAAAAAAAAAAAGTTTTGCACAAGTCAGACTGCCCCAGGTTAATGTAAAACATGACTATAAACTGATTTTATTAAACTAATTCAAAGGACTGAATGGACTTTTTCATTGCAGTTTAAACCAGCTCAATTTTGTTCTGTTTTAATAGGATTAGGAACCTGCTGTGTTTAAATAGAAATCAGAGCACTGAAACAGGGTAACAAAATTGGTACTAGCCTAGATGAAGATAAGGCTGATTCAATCAATGCTGATAACAGCAGAGGGTCATCTGTGCCCCTTCTGAAGATCCTTCCAGGATTAAGGCATGCATGTGTTGGGAAGGATGTTAGTCTTTGTTTAGTATGATTTTTAACATGTAAGTAATATAATAATAACCAAAATGCAAATCAATATAATTAAACTGGAAAGACATCCATATTACTTTAAGAAAATCTCATTTATGTATTTTTTGTTAATCTCTTGGTGGGATCCCATGTTTGCAGAAAAAAACCTTCCTCCAGATAATTCTACCAGGCAAGATGGGTTGAAATATAAATGCTGGGCTCATCTTATAAATTACTGTCTTTGAAGAGAAGCTTTTGGGTCTCTCTCAAATTAATCTGAAGTACCCAGAAATTCTCCATCGATTTCAACAAGCTTTGGCTCAAGCTTTTAATGCCCTGTAGTTAGCCTTAATATGCAAGATGAACTGGAGGGGTTTTCATTGACAAGCCTGCCTTCTAACAAAAGTCACCATGCATTTCGCAAACAGATGTGCTG
This sequence comes from Nipponia nippon, assembly GCF_047370975.1. NCBI lineage: Eukaryota > Metazoa > Chordata > Aves > Pelecaniformes > Threskiornithidae > Nipponia > Nipponia nippon. Next base: position 161,048,931 of record NW_028262290.1, read on the forward strand.
AAAAAGTCAGCGAAATAATAACATAAATGTTTATAAAATAACAAAACAAAACAAAAAAAAGGCACAGGAAATATTTGTTATCCTTATTTATTTAATAAAGAACATAATAAACTTGAATTTTTCCAGGTACAAAGAGCTTAATATGTCCTATGATATTGGCTGATATTTTCCTTGCTCTTTTCGTAGCTTGGGTGATTCATGTGGTAGCATTTATTGAACAAATCAACAGAAAAAATGGTAGCACTCACCATGCTTATAGACAGCGTGGGCCAACTATTGAGTTACTGTCTTTAACTAAATCACTGCACCGGGAGGTTGTATCATTGCTAGATTCAGATCGGCATCTCCATTAATAAAGATCTGCAAGTGAGGTTATTTGAAGTTTTTAAGGGGAGTTCTGCATACCATATAAAGATACCATTCTCTCTTCAACTCTAAAGAAATGTGCCACAAAACAATAGAAAACCCAATAGAAAACCAACCTTCCAATTACAAAGGTTTTGAAATTAATTTACAATTCAGTTTTAGAAAGTTGCACTGTAAACATCTATAGTTAAGACCCTCTTTCAGATTTTTTTGCATTATGATTTTTTTTTTTTACAGGTTTTGGGTAGAAGATGGAACCATCTGTAATTGCATCAGTACTATACAGTCTCACAGCAATGATATAATAAAATGTTCAATGCAAGGGTGAAATGACCAGAGGAAGAGCTCTTCTCTAATATAATCAGTGACCAGTTAATCAACCCATTACATCCCATTCATTACTGGGCCTGACCCTTAAGAAGAATATCAGTTGAATATTTTCTAATATAAGTTGCAAATAATTAAAATACTTTTTAAAACATGACCAACACTGCACTGCTGAGTGCAGGCTGCCTTTTTCCTTGGGTTTTGAATAGTTTATATTGTATGTGAAAAAAATCACATAAGAAATGCTCCTTTTTCTTAGTATTTTTCCCTCTCTTTTATTCTAAAGCTTTGAAAAGAAAATAATTTTACCAGTTGTCAGCCAATAAATGCTTGTTCAGCAAGTAATGAATGTACTATTTTCTAATTAAACAGTTTCATTACAGGCAGCAGCTCATTGCTAATGATCAATAAATCCCATTGAGAAGAAAACATTTTAATCAGTAAGTCGTGTCCTCTGAGTGTCAGCCACTCTATAAACTCACAAGGTACATATATATGTATAGATATACGTATGTGTGTATATATATATGCATATAAATATAAAAATCGCATACTCTTTCTGGGTGATATGTACAGTCAGAATAACATTACAGCATAAATACACAGGGAATCTGTATAAAGTTTCTCTAATTTGAGAAGCCTTGAGCAATTTTGGTTTTTTGTGGGGGGGTTAGGGGTGGGGAGAGAGGACAGAATAAAGAGTGTTTTCACTTTAAGGAACAAAGAGTAGTTCCCTTAAGTTAGAATCTAATTACATACAAGATTTAAAGGCAACAAAATCCCTGGAGGAACAGCCCTATGTTATACACCATAGACATGGGGTTAAAAGGGCAAGAGAGCATGATTATAATAATACTTATATAGTACTTTTCATTCCCTTATATAGTACTTTTCATTCCCTTATAGCACTTTGCAACCAGAAAGTCATACAACACACCTGTGAGGTAGGTAAGTATTATTATCCCCATTTTACAGATGGGTAAACTGAGGCACAGATAGGTTAAATTATTTGCCTAAAAATCATGTAGTAAGAATCAGGAATAGACCCCAGGAATCCTGATGGCAAATCCTCTGAATTAACCGATAGACCACTCTCAAGTGAATGCCTGAGACACCTCTCAATGAATGGAGAGAATATATTAGCCCATATTTACACAGATACATCATCATCCTTTTGACATGTTGTCTTTACATATTCTGACTTGTTTAGAGGACAGGTAACAATGGCCATAGATAAACTTGACTGTAACATGTTACTTTAATTCTTGTTGCCAACCCCATGTGGATTTTGACTCCTTTACAACCTGGGATGTAACTAAATGTCAATGACAATACACCTTAAATACATTCTTGATATCTTTGCTTCTCCAGGTGAAAAGCACAATTACTCTTCCTTAAAGTGCAATGGCTCATTACAGAAATCTCGAGATTTTCCATGAAGTCCAACCAAACCCAAGTACAATCAGTCTGAAGGTGAAAAAGAAATAACTTGTCTGTAATGATGGACTTGTCTCTGTATTCCATAAATACCTTTTCACATTCTATCGAGGCTGAAAGTTTAATAATAAATAATAATCTATATTAGCATGTAAAACCTCTAATACTTCTCTACAGCCACACATCCACCTTTCACCCCGTTGTCATTTCTTTGGCCTGAAGCTGATGGACACATCGACTGTAAATATCACTTTGCCTACAGGAATGAGGACATATCTATTTTCTAGTAGATTCTTTTTATTGGTTCCTGTATTTCTTGTCCTTCTCCAGTAATCTAACGGTATGGTCTGAGAAAATGAAAGATGGATACTGAGTAGAAAGGATTCAAAACCTCAAAATTTACGTACAGATCCAGAGGCAATTCCCCTCCCACCTTTTTGATCACACTGTTGCAGCCGTTCTGCATGGTCCAATTGGTGTTGTTTTTAGTAGTAGTAATAGCAGTAGTAGTAGTAGTTTTGGAGTAATACTGATGCACGCAGTTTCCAATAAGGCTGCTTAGCTCAGTGTTCCTGGGGAAAACACAACCTATCCCACTACCTTAACAGAAACTTTGCCGGCGTAGATGGTGCTTTGGAGCACTACACACAAACATGATGCACTACTTCTATGGCGAGTTTGATTGCGGTATTCAAAGCAGATGCTTGAAACATACTAAAAAATTAGTGCTTTTATTAACAGTTTTACAAACAGAATCCATTACTGTCTAGTTTCCTGAAGGATAGAACAAGCCATTTCTCTCATTATTTTGACATCATTTCCTCCTCTGCTTTTTGTATTTCTGCTGATGAGCAGTTGCAAGTCCCAAGAGGGAGGGCTTAGTGTAATAAACAGTTAAAATGTTGCTAATTTGATAGTTTACTTTGCAACAACTTTCCTCTTGAAATGATGGGGATCCCACAAGTTCCTATTACCTTGACTCAGAGTTCATCATGAAGAGTGTAAGGATCATTAATCTCCATGGAAAAAGAGACTTTTTTTTTTAAGTAAAAAAATATCAAATATAATAAATTTATGAAAGACCATTCACAACATATACAGTAAGTGTTACATTTTGCTACAGCAGCTGTGATATTTTTTTTTTCTTTTTAGAATGCAAGGTCATACATCGCCGTAAGTAAACACACTAATATGAGTAAGACCTTAAATGAATGTATACAGCCAGGCTTTATCTGTGGATAGATATACACTGTGTTTACTGTTTTACAGTCTAGCATATTCTTATTCACACCATTGATATAACAGCTATGACCCTGCAAAGATTCTTCCTGTGCATATATAAATATAAATATTGAGCCAAGTCAAAAAGAGCAGGGTCAAAGGTTATATGACTTATTAGACTCCTGTAGTTAAGGGTAAAAACTCCATTGTTTCTTTTGCAACTAATTTTTAATAAGAAGGCTGCTTCAATCATTGTGTAGTTACAGCATTACATTCTGTAAACAATATTTTAAAGCATTCTAAACAAACATTTAAACAATTGATTCTTTATCCTTGTCCGGCGAGAGAAGACAATCTATAGCCTCATCGCTTTTGCTCGAGTCTGTCATCTTCAGCTGGAGATTATCACTCGTACCTCTGGTGACACTGTCGTAGGATGGAGGGAAAGACGTAGAGGACAGAGTTTCTGATTTGTCTATTGGCCTGCCGTAGTTTTCGTTCATCATGAATGCAATAAGACCCTCCTTCTCGGGTGCATCGTCCTCGAGGATGCTGCCCTCAAAAGTCCTGTGCCGGTACAAGTAAGATGCCTGCTTCATGGAGCGCCGAAACAAATGTCTCCTGTAGGCCCGCTGGATGACGATGGCAGAGACCTCTTCTTGTTTCCGTCTGAGAGTTGTTGTAATCGGTTCATAAGAGATCTTAGACGGATTCGCTGCCATGAACTTTTCTTCCATCTGTATTTTAAGGGCATCCATCTCTCCAGATTCTCCTAGCACCCTTTTTGTAAAAGCAAACAAAATATCCAAGCAATGGATCCTATCTCCACTAACCATGGGGAGGTCCATTGCTATGAGTTTGATTTTGTTTGGTTTCGCTATGCGCAAAGGTTCTGACAGTGCATCTGCAAAGTCTGAAAGTGCAGAATACTCAATAAACTGAGTGGCTTCAGGGTCAAACTTCTCCCAGATTTCATAGAACATATCAAAATCATCCTCACTTAGAGGCTCTGTACTTTCCTCAGTGGCTACACTGAAGTTCTCTAAAATAATGGCTATATACATGTTTACAACAATGAGAAATGATATAATGATATAAGTAACAAAGAATAAAATCCCTACGGCAGGGCTTCCACAGTCTCCCTTTGAACCATTTGCATTCGGAAGGTTTGGGTCGCAATACGGTGGTCCAGTGTTTAAAATAGGGTTGAGAAGACCATCCCAGCCAGCTGACGTTGTGATTTGGAAGAGACAGAGCATGCTGTTAGCAAAGGTTTGGAAGTTGAACATGTCATCAATCCCATGCTCCTTCTTAACATAGGCAAAGTTAGCCATGCCAAAAATGGCATAAATGAACATGACCAGAAAAAGCAAGAGGCCAATGTTGAACAGAGCAGGTAGGGACATCATTAAGGCAAACAGGAGAGTTCGAATTCCTTTGGCTCCCCGGATAAGTCTTAGGATCCGGCCAATCCGAGCCAAGCGAATGACTCTGAAGAGTGTGGGAGAGAAGAAATATTTCTGGATGATGTCAGAAAGTACGGTGCCTTGAAAAGAAAAGAAACAAACAGTGAGTTAGTACATGGGAAATAATCCCAGGCTTCCCTTTAAAGAAATCAGTCAGGGTTATGGACAAAATCAATGAAAAGTTCCCCAAACTGGAAGACCTATAATAAAGGGAATGGCATTGTCATTAGTGTTTTCATGCCTATTTAATCCATGCAGACTTTTGAGGCTATGAGCAAAGGTGTCAATAGTAGCCGTATTTTTATTGAGGGAAAGACAGTCTATTGGGAATGAGAAATCAGGATCAACTCAGATGGGACATACCTATCTGCAGCTTTTGGTCACGATTTTTGGTCAAGACTTTTGGTCACCTGAGCCATTTATCCTGAGTGTAACTGGTCAGAATTTTTCTGATTTGACAATATTTTTGTCTGTAAAGTGTTTGTGAGTCAGCACTGAAAAGCTGGTGAGCTGGACCTGGTTTTCCGAGCCACCACCAGAACAGTGCAGGTTTCTACTGGAAATCCACTTGGTTGGTTGTTTGCTTATTAATTTTTCCAGTTTCCCTGATGGGCTGGGAGGGAACTAAGGGCTAAGATTGTACTAGCAAGGAAATGAGCTTGCATCTCTGTAGCTAAACTGTTCCTGCAGAAACAGAGTAGCTTGGTCCGGATTGTCTAATGCCAACAGTCCCTGGTTGCACTGAGCTGTGCTGAGCTCATGTCTCCCAGCCCAGCCCGGGAGAGGTCTCACTCACATGGCCCAAGTCCTCTGACACTGAAACAACCTAGTTGATCATGGGGCAGCCCTATGACAAACGTGACAGCTCTGGTTAACCGGCTGCTATGGGCATATCCTGAGCATCCAGCATCAAGGCTCTGATGACAGCTGTATGGTAGTGATGTTCCCTGGGTGACCCAAATCTGAAATCCACGTGGTCTTGGCTGATCCAAGGGCCCCAAAGCACAGGCTGCGCTCTGGGCACTAGGGATCTCCTGCATTGGGACCTTGCAGGCTCTCTGGTCCACCAGAGTGAGTTTAGAGCAACAGAAGCATCAGTCAATGAGATGATGGCTCCGTTTTCCTAACGTGACAGTTTTACTTTCACCTCTTCCTTCCTTCAAAATGGAAACTATATTGGAAAAGCCAAATTTCTGAGTTCCTTCTGCTCACTGGATCAGTTGATCATCTTTTAGTTGCTACTTTATTTCCCACGTTGTGAAAACTCTTTTGGCAGGACTTCAGATTCACATTTGACCTGCACTCCTGTAGCACCTAACCTATGATCTATGGTTGGGGCTGCAGAACAACAAAAGGCACAAATTAACAATAAAACCATGTCTCTCTGTTTCGTCCCTTGGGTAGATGAGGATTTGGAGCTCCAGAGACAAAAGGGCTGAGAACAGCCAGACTCACTGCACTTGCCCAAATGTGCCCTGAAGGGCTATTTCACACTAAGGTAATAAAAAGTAAGTAGAAAAACAATAGCAGTCTGCATGTGCCCTTTTCATGTGGCTTTTTTACTTCTCTGTCTCTGGCTGTTATGCAGAACTGGGTTTAAGTGCATGGTGCCAGTTCTGGACCATGTTTTATCACCAGAAACCATTAAGTGTGGTGTGATAAACCTTATAGCTTCACTGATCACACAAGTTATTATTAGGCAGTATTATGTTGTATTATTTAAATATCAAACATAGGCTTAGGAACTAATTCTCTGAGTTGAAAGTGTATTTTATTGCATGAAGCCTTCAACTTTGTCTAATTAAATTTAGGTCTGCCTTTTTAACTTTGGAGTTTGAGTGAAAATCCAGATTCACCTACCTACGATAGACAGAATCACGACGACAAAGTCAAATATGTTCCAGCCATTGGTGAAGTAGTAGTGTCGCAGAGCCACCATTTTGATGATGCACTCCCCGGTGAAGATGGCAACAAAAAGCATGTTGATTTTATGGAGGATGTTCACTTTTTCTTGACTTTGGTCATCCGTTTCCACCATCATCGTAACCATGTTAAGGCAGATGAGAATCATGATGGAGACATCAAAGGCTTGTTTTGAGACGACATCAAAAATAAAACCTTGATATTTGTTCTGGAGGAAAGGAGAAGATTTAGTTAGGAAATTTGAACTGTGTCAAAATGATGACGTCATTGTCTCCTGATTGATCAGAAACTAGAGGAAAATAGACAATGTACTGCTTCAGATTAGAACTTCATAAACATAAAGATGATGACGAATGGTTGGATGATAGAGTTTTCAAACCCATTTACTCCTAATGATTCTTGAAACTATTGAAAAAAGACCTTGGACTGGGGCCATGAATTCATTCAATGCAGGCATGTGGCCACTGCCATGACTACATATGTAAATTGGCCTTTTAGTCAATATTGCAGAACAATGGGAATTTTGTACCACACAGGTCACTGGACTTGCAAATACTGTCCAAAATCAAAACATGTAAATACTAAGTGGCTTTCATCTGGAAGCAATCACTCTTCCTACACTGGGAAGTTCAATTGCATTCATTCTATTAAATAAATATTCAGCTACTACACATAGTACAACTGAATTATGCCATTCTTACCAGTGGCCTTGGAATCGGCTTTTGAGGTTTCTTAGATCCCAACTTTTTCATTGCATTATAATACTTTTTCTGTTCTTCTGTCATAAAGATATCCTGGCCACCTAAGTATAGGGTGAGAATAAAGCTATTACTTTTGATGAAAAGAGGTCCACTGCCTCCATCCAAAGTTCAGGGCTGCATCCTCTTCTACGTTCTTATTTCCCTTTTCATGTAGCTTTCATCAAAATATCTAAGAAGGGCTTGATGAAATGCAGTGCTGGGAGCTGCTTATTGCATGGAGGTGAAGGGCAGGAGACACAGAGCAGTGCAGGCAACCAAGGAGGAGCAAGACTCGGATTCTGTCTGCACTCAAGGTAGGTCCAGAGCGGGAGGGGAAAATAAAAGAACCTCAACCCTTTGTTTAGAGCCTACAAAACAGTGAGAAACACAGCTCTCAGGCCAGGCTGCTCCTCCCTGACCCTGGCTGCACCTTGGGGCAGGGAGGCGATGGGTTGAGGAGAACAGGTTGCACTGCTCTGAGGGACGGCGGTGTTAGTGCATCGGGGACAGCAGGGCAGTCTGTGCCTCTGTGGCAGAGTTTGTGCCAGAGATCCCATCTGCATGGAGCTGCTTCACTGCTTTCTGTGGGGAATATAATCCCCCAGCCTGTATTTTCAGGATGCTCATCCTGTGGGGACATTTGGGGCTGCCGCAACTGTGCTTTTGTAAAAGTCCTGCAAGGGGTTTTCTGCAGCTGTTCTGTCAATGCTAATCTTGAGGCTAATGTGGCAAAGCCACTGCTTATAAGTCTATCCCTTGCCCTGGTCTCTGCAGCAATCACAAGGTGATGCGTAACATATGCACTACTTATCTTTTTCTTTTGTTGGTTAAAATTGTCAATGATGACACCAATGAAGAGGTTCAATGTGAAGAAAGACCCGAAGATGATGAAAATCACAAAGTACAGGTACATGTATAAATTACATTCCCATTCAGGCTGCTCCTCACACTGCAAAGGGAAAAGGGAAAAAGCGAAAATGACACCATCTCTGCACATATCACAATATTAATGCAGTTAGAAGAAAACTGTCCATCAGCAATAAAGATTATGAAACAGGAAAAACAGTGTAACAACTCCCACTAGCAGAGTCAGCGCTCCACGGTCTCTGTTTGAAGTTTACTACTGGCATCTGCAATGCCATGGTCATTTCAGCTACATTTCACAACACTGTCACAGCAATCACACTGCTTCAGAAAGTGCAACTTCAGAATAAATCCTATAAAATATTCTCAGTCTGAACCCAGAAGGGGAAAAGAATCCATTTTCTGATTAGCCCTAATCTTATATGAACTGATGGTACTTATAAAAACCATAAGTATGATTGCAGTATAATTAAATGTTACTTAAAACCACTGTATTGAGAGTCAGTGTATTTAGAAGTACAATTTTTCTTTTATGAAGGGTAGGAATGAATAAGATCTCTTGCTGAAGGACTGAGCAATGCAGTCAAATAGCCTAAAATCACATGTACCACATTTGGCAAAAATGCTCAGATTTGCCCCACCAGCTCCAGGTATCTAACCAAGGTGCCAGAAGCTCACATTTCCCTAAATGCCGTATTTTCTCATGTGTAACCCATGTGTTTCATTCAGTAGCAGGGACGATACACACACGTGTACATGTAATACAAGAATAAATCAACATCATGAGCTGTGTTATGCAAAGCTAATTCTCCACTCCTTTGATGTCATGAGGTTTTTTCACCCCTTATTCCTCCATTTAGGGCTCGACTCCCTGTTACTCAATTCAGACTGCCAAATTCCCAGTACTCAGTGTAATCTTGTTCGTTTAATATTATTAAAAGAGCAACAACAACAAAACTAAACCATGTGTGATATAGCAAGGAAAAAGCCCCCCTTTTTTTTTTTTTTTAAGGAAACCTGAAAGCTGAATGGGATGTAGGTAGGAACTGGTTGCCAGCGCAGGGCAGTCACCAATACCCAGAGCTCCAGCACATCTCAAGCCAGAGCTGGAAGTTCATACCAGCCGCTTTCCCTGCCAGGAGCTCCTCCACCCTCCTTGAGTGGAGCTGCTGGTTACAGAGAAGAAACTTGCTGAAAGTGAAGATATAGTGGGGGCTGAGGATGGGGATTACAAGGGGATGTAACTTAAACTCAATGCTTTTAAAGAGTTTCCAGTTATCACAAGTTAGATCTGTGGAAAATATGGCAGTCAGCGGGGAGAGTGGAAGAAACAGAGAGGAGAATTTAGGTTTTTGGTAGACTCAGTCTCACTCTGGGGATGCCTCCTGTGCTGGGAATTTTGCAGTATGAGTAGATCAATCAGTTGTGTAGAACTAAGGGCTGCATTTGTTCTGATCTCAGGGTCACGATGCCTCAGTACCAGCTGCTAAAAATGAAGGTCTGCAACTATCTCAACCAGAGTAAGACAAGGGCTGGCAACCTGCATGTATTTTGTTGCTGTTGTTGTTAAACACCATGAATGATGCAAAAGTCAATGGAAAAGGAAATTATTAATTTCTCTGTAGTGACCTACCTCTCGTGAATCCACTGCTGCATACATAATGTCCATCCAACCTTTAAATGTGGCCTGAAAAAAACCCCACAAAATACACAATTAAGCATCTTAAATAGGCATATCTTGAAATGATGCCATCACCTCTGTGATGAGTTTTCAAAATGCAATGATGTTGAGTGTGTTCTTCCCAGTTAATGAATTGCCTCTCTAAGTAATATGTATCTATGGGTTTATGTTCATTTAGACATTTAAAATCATTACAGAACGGTTTTCTCCTGGATTCTCTTATTCATGTTTTCTGATTTTCTGCAGTTGTAGTGATAAAGCAGAGGTTTTTAAAAGAGATTTTAAAAAGGAGACAAAACACGGCAATTCAATCTTTGGAAGTTTTAACCTTAAGAATTTCAAGTAACTAAGAGATATGGCTACACAGGACAACTCAGAGTGCTGTCCTGCACAAGTCTCAGACCAGGTGAGATGGGTCCCATCCATATTGCTTGTTCAGACTGATGGGCAGTGACTATGTTGTAGGATCCCACTGAAGCTTGGATTCTGCCCTCCTTTAAAATGGGGTAAATTAAGGCAATGTCAAAGCCCAGGGAGACACATAAATCACAGCTGACTTGAAAGGAGCAAAGGCAATCAACACCTGCTGTGAGTCTGGCCCTGGAAACGCCATCTGCTTTACTGTTCAGATTTTCTTCCTTTAAATCAGGGTTTCTAATTATTATTTTTCTAATTGTTTAAACAAGGAGGGACTCCACAGAAGTCAGTGCCTGTTACTGGAACCTGCAGTGGAGAAAGAGCAGTGACAATACTCCTAGGAGAAACATGCAGAAGTGATTTTTACTATTCTGTATCAAAAACATGACTCTCTGCTCTCAATATATGCCTCTCATTAGACACAGCCTGACGCCAAACATACCTGGCATTAGATCTGACTCTGGCCTAAGCCACATTACCTTTATATTAGTCCTCTGGGGTTGTTTCTCATTTGACTTCTGACCCATTTAGACTTACCCTGGATTTAAAATTGGTGTGAGCAGCGAATGAGGCATTTTTAGATTTATTGATTTAATCGGATTTACACTAGCATGCCTGAAAGATCCATGCTCAATTTTTTTTTTTAATCCTACTGTCACTTAGGTTGAATTTTCACCGTGGTGTGCAGGCACGCAATTCCAGATAATGCTAATAGGAATTTGGCCAGTGGTTCCCAGGGGAAGCCCAAGCATTTGCGTTGAGCTAGGTACATCCAGAGATTTTAGAAATGCTCCATTATACATTCTCTATTATTAAATTAAATCCTGGAGGTAGCGCTGCCTTACCATTTCCCTCTGAAGGCTACTGAGCAAAGGGAAAATGTGGTACAAGAGGTTAACCGTATTTCTCATGAAAGTATATATAATGTTTGAAAGGTTGCATTCATTTTTATCTGCTGGTTGAAAGAGATTAAACCCCGCAAACCAGAACCCTTTGGAAAATCTATTCCATGATACTGTGTGTTAAAAAACACTTTAGATGTAAAGTGTTTATAGGAATGATCAGCAGTTTTATTGAAACAAATAATTATTTGAACCTGTCATGATGATCCTCCTTAACTGTTCTAATATTTTCCTTTTTTGAGGTTCTCTTTCTAATCTGATGAAAGATTTCCTGGTGTCATTACAGTTGCTTGCAGCTTCCAGCTCAAAGTGCCATTCAGGAAGGGTGGACGGGATGAAACAAGAAATCCTTTTCCCCGTGGCACAAAACGATATGATCTTAGCCTGTACTTTTCTCCCACTTGGGAGGAAATCTTTTCTCTTGAGTAGCTATTTTACTCCTTGATGTGTACCACAGACACAAGAGACACTACTGCAAGGCACAGTGGTTTATAGCAATAATAGATGATGAAGTGATCTGACAAAAAATAAATATTAAGAGAATGAAGTACTGTGATTTTCTGTTTTTCCCAGTTGTCCAGAAGTAAGAGAATTAAAAATCCATGGGGCTTCTGGAAAGCTTCCCTAGACACTTCATCTGCAGAGGGTAAAAGATACTGAGAATGAAAGAAATATAACACTGGGGAAAGAAATTATTTATCTGGAATTAGTAACCACTTACACTCTGGATAAGGAAGTGACAAAATCTTCATGGGAGTGTTTGTGATATTATCCTGCCTGGAAGCTATCCAGAGAAACACCATTTTCTACTGAAACTGTCATGTGATGAGATTATCTACCGATAAACTCATCTTGGGATGGGATTACATTTTGTTATTTGACTGGTGGTTAGAGCTGCAACACAGTAAATTAGTGGGGAGGAGGATAGGTGGGATGGCACTAGCTGCCCTCAAACCATTTATTGTATAACCAAATGGTGCCTTAAAATAAAACAAGCCTTTGAATCTGCTAGGGGGATTTTTTTTTCTAGAAAAGGACTGCAATAGTGCAATAAAAACGGGTGCTTATGACGGCGGAAATACTGGTCTTACAATTACTTCTTTAAGCATTACTATTGGTGAGAGAAACTTCTGAAAGCTAAAACAGAGCCACCAACAGTACAATCAAACTACACATATTTAAGTTGGCTATGCTAACTCCACTGTCTGCTGGCTTTTCTGTTGAATTTTTTTGTTTGTTCCATTTTACCATCGGAGCAGTTTTATACTGAATATTCCTTTTACATTTATTTTGCATTAAGACTATTTGCTTGGAAGGGCACCACTGAGTGTTGGACCCACCAAAGCACCCCAGAAGCCTGCACTGTGCTGGGCTATGTGGGCTCCAAGGGCACTGCCTCTGCTCTCCTTGAATTTCCACCAGTAATTCCTCATGGAAATACTGCTTACTCCTGATCTCGGGACACATGGAGAAATCTACCCTGGAGCACCAATTTAGGGTTTGTTCAGAAGCACAGAATTTTTGCACATTTTGCATCCACAGTGAAAGTAAAAGATAGCATTACAGTTTACAGAAGTGCAAGAGATCATTTAACTCAGTAACTTTAGACACACGCTGCTGTCTCATGACCATTTTGTAGCTGATTTATGAGCTCAGTCATGACTTTGAACCCAGCATGAGGGGTTGATTTAACTCTACAGCTCCTGATTGCTGTCCTGGTCTAGGAGTGCTTCTGTTATCTTCCCATTCCTTATCTGGAGTCCCAGAGTGATAAAAAGTTGTAGAACATGTTGGATGTAAGTCTGTTCCTGTCTAAGGAGAACTTTTCCAAGCAAGCCAGATGCTGTGTGAGAGACCACTTGTTTTCTTGGTGTTCTTCAATAGATTGCTGAAATTTCAAGACACGTTGCAAAAAAGTATGTGGAGGTGATCATAACATGAAGGGAAAGATTCTTCAAGGGAAATGCAAAACTCCTACTGGAAATTTAAGATATTTCTTTGTTCAGCTCAAATACAGATTTATAGAACATAGGTGCTGTGATCTTCAAAGCAATTCTGGGAATATAGAAAAACGCATTACTGAAGCACTGGGTTGTAGCAATAATTTTTTCCTAATAGATTAGGGTGTTAAGGATGTTAAATCCCCAGAAGAGTGAATCATCCCTCTTGCAAATTACTAAGTCGTGATAATAAAGATCTTTTCCTCCTCGTGAATGAGGCATTTCTCTTGCTTGTAGAGTGAGCAGAGATTACCTCCTATTTTAGTAATCTGTTGTGAGACAGTGTGTTTGTTAGTCGGAGAAGCTCAAAACTTGACTGACCACTTCACATGAATGTTTTCTCAGGCTCATTAATTCAAAGTGGTACCTTCAGAACAACATGATGGATCCTAAACAAGGTAGGAAAAGAGCAAAGGATATTTGGGGAAAGTTTCATGCAGTTCTCAACTACATTGTCAGAAAGTTTGCCTCTGGATAGTAGTAAGCCTTAAAGTTTCCATAGTAGGAACTTCTCATTTCTTTCAAGGATGCTGTAGAAGTGAAGACAAAACACTAGGCAGACAGATTTTTTTTTTATGTATTTCCATTTGGATTTTCAGACACATTCAGGCATCCAAAGGTAACTTCAGAGTTGATTAAAGGGTGTGTTGCAGCAGCTGAAAATGTCAACAGTCAAAAGACAAGTCCCACTTAAATGCTCCTATTTTGGATCCCAGAGGGTTGTAACCAAAATGCTTATCTCATCATTGCTACGCACTGTCTCAGCATGCACAAAGATGCATCAATGTGTCTGTCTCTTTAGGAGAGCTGAGCTGTTAACTGATCCCCTGCAGTTCCTATGGTAGTTTGCTTATGAAATGTGACTCCATATGGAGGATTATTTGGCAAGGAGCACCTGTAACCGACACTCCTCGGCTGGAGTCTGGCAAAAGATATCCAGATGTTTGGGCCCCTTCTCTGTGGGTGTCATCTTTACACTTTATTGCTTAAGACTGTTGTTAGCAGCAGACAGAAGAGCTCCAGGTGCAGGATGAAAGTTAAAATCAATCCTCTAATGGCATCTGGCTCCTGCCCTTCCTCCTGGAAGAAGGAGCCAGCACCTGACATAGAAGCTGCGCAAGGTTTTAGGGCTCTCTCATTTCCTGCCATAATCCGTTTGTCCAGCCTGCACAGGCTGTACATTTATGGTACTTCTTTTGTATTTCTGCAACTGGAAAGCCTACTTCTCTGCTACCCAATACAGGATCACAGTTTTGAAGGAAACCTGCAGGGTCATCAAGTCCATTTTCGGCTGGAAAAGAGCAGTACTAGACCATCCCTTCATAAATGTGCCGAGATCCACCTAATGACCAGTTAGGTTTTTGCTGCCATCACTGATCCCAAAAGAAGGCAGTCCCACTTGCTGAATGCAGCCAGTGTCACCAGTGTCAAGTGCCCAGGACCTGATACTGTAGAACAGTAGAAGAGACTGCTTCGGGATACTCCTTAGGCAATGCCAATTTATGAAAAGTTGCAAATTTTCAGAAAGCTGGAGCTTGACTCTTACAAAAGAAATGGGGAAGGAATAACTACTACTCTGATGGTGCTTTTTCACCAAACAAACTAGGCATCTGTTATTCAGTCATGGAGGAGATAAGAGGCTTCAGGTGAGGCATAATACTTTAAAACTGGAAATTTTTGCTCAGCTAGATTGGATGTTTAAATAAAAGACAAAGAAAGCACTATATGGAACAGAAAATCTAATTAAAGATGTTCCAAATGAATTAATCTACCCTACATGTGTGAACTGAATATCATAATTACATGCAAAAGATAAAAGCTCTTGCTCTCAGCAAGTTCACTTTATGTCATGGAAAGAACCAAAAGTGGTTGTGCCCATTCTAACCTTTCTGCTTTCCAGAGGATATGAAAGAAAAGACTCGATGGACAGCAGTCAGAAGACCTCAAACTCAAGCATATGTGTACCAGGAACAGAGTATATAAGGATAAGCATTTCTACAAGAAAAGAAAGCTACTTCATGGAGCTATTTCACGCATCTGTGACAGAGAAAAAAAGATCTGGGAGAAAGCAAATTTGCATCACAGAAAGGAGAAGGTCTGGCAGATCTGATGGGGGACCTGTGGGAGGCCCATTGCCTCTTGGAAGGGCAGGTGGGGGCCTGGGGCAGTACCCTACCACGTTGCAAAGGGTGGATGTATATATGTGACAACTGAATTGAGCTCCCAGCATGGAAGTTTTTATCCCAGAAGCAAGGAATGCCATCACAGGCGCTTCAAGACAGTAACCTCCCTGTCCAAGGAAGTAGCAAGGGACTTGTTTCACAATACGTGCATAAAATGCAACACAACAAACACTCCTAGTGCGTATGCAGCCCTTGTCATCACTAGGCTTCAGAGCAAATTAGGAATGGAAATAAGTATCATTACCACTATTTCACATGAGGGCCCCACGGAATTGAAACACAAAGCAATTTGTCTAAAATCACTCCGTAGTCCACCGGCAGAGCCTGGAAAATAAGATGGAGTCTCCTGTGGCTCTATCCATTAAGTTGTGCTGTGTCACAACACAGTAAATCTCTGTGCATACAACCCGTTTATCTATATTTTACATTTGCTACTGAAAAAGGTTGTAAAAGTGGCTTACTTCTGTCTTTATAGATCAAATATTGCCATCACCTTTGAACCTCAACAGTCTCTGATATGCACTCGCCACCTTTCCAGAGAGAGCAGACTGTATGGAGTTAATGATCATCACCACGTTTCATAGTTAGGTTCAGTCTGACTCATTATGTTTAGTGGGTGGAAATGAGGTGAGGAATCAGAATGAGAGGCACCAGTGTCCATCTCAAACATGTCCACGGACGGCAAGCAGAGGACTGTAAATTAAGATTCCTCTGTGACTCCAGCTTTATGCAATAACTTCAGCTGAGTAACCGAAGGTACTGTAACTTCATTTTTTCCCAGCAGGGTATAGTGAAGTCCCAAGCAGTTCAGGAAGGCTGGTGCACACTGTCTGCATGACCAGTCCTTCCTGAACCATGACTTCTTGTTTCTGGCACTGAACTTTTCTCTGGATTACAATATTGACAAAATGGTCTTTAATTCACCTCAATATTCCAGAGGACTACATTAGTGATGCACCAGAAACTCAAATTAAGACCAGAAGCTGCCATAAATATCTCTACACCAAATTAATATGTCAAATATGGATCATTTACACTTGAGGAAAGTCATTCCCTTGATGGATAAGGCTGAAAACCCCAGAAAGCATAGAGTTTAACCTGAGCGTTTAAGCTGATGATTTCAATGGGAACAACCAACATTCACCCATTAGTTTAGTTCCTGGTGGTCACACTTACCACTTGTAGCAGAGCCAGGTACCCAGCTCCAACATTATCGAAGTTAACTTTAACTTTTGTCCAGTAAAATGTGCCTGACACATTATAGAGTATACAGTCACTCATGTTGTTAATAATTTTAGAGTCTAAAGGCATATCTCCTTCTGTCTTATTAATGCACTTCCCAAATTTCCCAGCAAACAGGTTCACTCCCATGATGCTAAAGATAAGCCAGAAGATGAGGCAGACGAGCAGAACATTCATGATGGAAGGGATGGCTCCCACGAGGGCATTGACCACCACCTTTGGTGAAACAGGAGAGAGAAAACAGAATTAATGTCAGCACTTATATAGAGACTTGGCTAACAAGCTGTTGTGCACCCTTGATTAACTAGGTTGAACCCTCACATGGTGACAGGTGGATAACTACTAACGCTACCTAAAGAGCCAGACCACCATGAAAGTCTTCACACATTATTTTTTTTCCTTTTGTAATTGAAGAGCTAATCTGTTGGCATCCCACCCACGGGATGATGTTTTTTCAAGAGGAATCTTTTAATTCAGGAGCAATCTGCGAAGTCATCATGACCTCTCAGATCCTACTGGATAATGCACTTCAGTCAAACCATCTCTAATAATCATACGATTAATTGGAAACGGCTGGGGTACATCACAGTGTCTCAAAACAGACCAAAAAAGATTTCTGAAATCTTTTGCTGAACCCAGGCCTCCATAGTCCTTGGGATGTGAACTCTAGCTGCGATAAATTTTGCTGATTTAAATAATAACTGATTGAGACATACTGTACTAAGCCAACTTCCCCCGTCTGATCAGTATGCATGATTAAAACAATGAAACCATTCTAATTTAACAAAAAATGTATTATTTTTTCCTGTGACATGCTGTAAAGTTCCTACCCACCAACCCAGGCAGGGCTGTAAACCCCTGTGTAAAACCATACATTTTCTGAGGGAATCACACTATCATAAAATGTAGTTCTCCCCTTCCTATGTCAGCAAGTTTTCTTCATATTCACAGCTTTTGGAGACGCTGCCATTGCACGGTCCAGGCAAAGCTGCCTGGCAGCATAGCTGCAGACACCAGCCCCCACAACATGGATTTGTCTCCATCTCTGTCTCATGCTTTGGAGATTAAAATCTGGTAGGCAGACACAAAGCTCTTCCTCTTCTCCATCTACATTTCTGAAACTGAGACAAGGTGATATTGATCCATAAAAATTAAATTTTATTCAATTGTGAAGCTGATTATGGAAAATGTCAGCTCTTGTTTTCTCTTGTATTAGTGTCCAATTTTCTGACAAGCTAATAATGTAACATTCGTTTCCCCATCATTTTTGCATTGCTGAGGAAGAAAAATACCCAGAAGAGTGAAATGGTTTTCATGCATGTATAGCAGCAGCTTCATCTACAATATACAATACAAAATTATGTATATCTTTCAAAACCCAGATTTATTTTTTGTGCATTTATGAATGAAGCTAATTTTTACACAGAAAAAGCTGTTTGACCAATTTCTTTTTTTCTGTATAGGCCCACTCCTGATGCCTTTTCAATTTATTTTTTTTTCCTAATTTTATCTTTTAGTTTTGGATGTTAATCAATTTCTAATTTCATTGTTTCAAGACCAAATTTACTGTGTTAACCAAAATGCCAAATAATTTCCAAATCAAGGGCTTATTTGGATGTAGCCTTGGCCCTTGTCAAAGTAGCTTTCTTTTGCTGCTACGCGGGATAATGTTTTTGCTCAATTTTAATCCATGCAGCATAAAGCCACTGCACTTATGTTACATACGCTGCTGAACCCAGCTCCCACCCTGTGACAGGACACAGACATCCAGGTTTCAGCAGTGCAAGCGATGGCCATGCCTGCATCCTGCTTTTTTCCTTCTGCTGAATTATGTTCAACGGTTTGTAGATAACAAAACATGACATGAGGCTGGAGCAAATCCTGTCACACCTCTCTGAATGAATTATTAACAGGGGTTTCATTCTTCTCTCACTGCTTCTGCTCTTACACCAGCGTGGTGCCATTTGGTCTGCTGGAATCACTCCTGTTTTGCACTGAGACAAGAGAGAGGACTTAAAGACCTGAATACATAAAGGCAAGCTACTATCATAAATTCATGTCAGAAGTCCAGCTGCAAACCTTGCCATGGAAAGGGCTGAATTTCTCTTGCAACTAGGAACAGCAACATATATAGCCATGTATGAGAAAAGGTTTCATACTTCTTGATATCCAGCAATGGCTTTATAGGAGAAACCACCTTCCAGGTGACTTCTTTAGGGATAACCTAGAACCTGAGCCACCCTCTGCCCTAAGCCACAGTGGTGCAAACCTATACTTTGTGGTCCAGCTATAGATTTGGTGGCCCAGCTCTCCTGGTCTCATGGGACACCTTTTCAGCCGAGGCTGATTCAGATTTTAAATCCAGAAACAGACTTGCACAATGCGTTAATCCTCCCTTTGCCACAGCAGAGCCCACCAGACTTCCTGCAGTAATTTCAGGCCCAGGCTTTAACTCCTGCCAAGCCTGCGCACAGGTTTTGCAAAGACGTCTAATTTACAGTGTCATGATTTCAAATAATGGACAAAAACTTTATTATTAGATAATCTATTCCTGGTGTCCTTTGCCCTCACTGTTAGAAACAGTTGCTGTATTTTTAGGTTGAATTTGTTGAACTTGAGGCGCTAGTCATCTGTTGTTAGGCATCTTCTCCTATCATGCCAGGCTTCACTACGGGTCAGTTGCCACTAAGCATTGCTTTGGGTAATTAAAAAAACAGAGCTTCTTTCTAATTGTCATCATTCCTTCAGATTTCTAATCATGCTGCAGAGACTTTGCCATTTTTAACACCCCACTTCCAGCAGTTTCGTGGAATTCCAGTATCGAAGCACTGCTCTCTCCCTCTGTTTGCTGGGTTATTTCCCTGCATATTGAGGGATTGTATTAGTCACCTCATTTATCGGACCTGCCCAAAAGCTTGTGTCCTGTTGAACAGTCATCCCAATCCCTAAGTCCTTCTCAGCCGCTGTTTTCCAAGAAACGTCCCCCAGAGTGACCTACTTTCCTCTTCCCGAGATGTGGTTTTATTAAAATGCATGTTGTACCATTGATCTGTTTTTCACTGTGATCCAGATCAGTCAGTATAATTCCCTTATCCGTAATATCACTTACTACTCCGCTCACTTTGTGTGTTGTCAGCAAAGATTTTATATTTTCTTCCAGATGCTGTTAAAGTCCAGATTAAGGACAGTTCTTATTCTGAAGGATCCCTCACCATGAGACACTCATCACTGAATTTACAGTGTCATCACTGTTTACAATTACTTTTTGAGATCCATCACCCGTTTTAAATTAATTTAAAATATGTTTACTTGGCTTGGTACAAAGCTCGTGTTTTCATCACAATGTCCCATGGTATCAGATTCCTCTCTGAAATCTAAGGATATTATATCAGTGCAGTTACCGTCATCAGCATAATTTGTAATCAAATCAAAGTACCATATCAGTTTTACAAGAACTATTCCCATGAAATCATGCTAACTAGCATTAATTATGCTATTTCTTTCCTGCATGTATCTTGTAGCAGCCTCACCATGACTTTGCCTAGTATCATTTTCACATTAAATGGTCTATCATCATCCCACTCGTCCTTTCAAAATACTGCAATAACCTCCCTTGCTGGGAAGAAACTTGCAGGGAAGTGGCACCTCTGAAACAATTCCCTGATGGATAACAAATGAGGAGACATGGGAGACTTCATGATTCGGGACAGGCAGACCTAAATTAATTTATGCTGGGCTCTAATATGGCCTGGAAAGTGGTGGGTGATGCAGGGTGGTGGCATGTGCATGGCACCCCCAGGGTCTGCAGTAACTGTCAGGTGGGATACTGGTCTTACTGGGGTCTTTTTTGGGGACAGAAGGGCAAGATGGCAATAGTTCAGCCTTATTTTGCAGACTTCTCATGGGATGGGAGCTGCTGAGACTTGTGTCAAACTCAGACAGGTCCCAGCCTGTTCGAAAACAAGGAAAGGACTGAAGTCTGATGGTAACAGGTTCTCTTGGCCATCCGAGTGCTACTCTATGCCTTTGCCTCAGGACCAATTGTTTCCAAAATTTAGGTACAGCATCTCTTACTGCAGTATAAATGAGAACTTTCTTGTTCCTGTTCTAGCCATGCAGAAATCTTTCAGTTATTCAAGAAAAAGACATTATAATAGAGCAAACTATTATTATTTTCTTACTGTCAGTGTTTGCTTCTCAACATTATCATTATTTAATCTATCACTGCGCTGACAATTTTCCTGTGCATTCTGGAGCATATGAACTCCTAATAATGAAAGGTCTAACTGTCCCTAGTCATGTTAAGTGTGGTTAGAAAAACTAAAAATAAAATGATTTGATTTTCCAATAGCACGTATTCTCAATTACACTTTATCATAGTTTACAAGCTAATTCACTATCTCTGATAGCTCAGAAAGACTGAATATATTTCAGCTCCAGCAATGATACAGGGAAGAAAAGGGATGTTGACTCAGGGGCCAGGGAAGCCTACAAGTATGAGCATGTTAGGAAGAAAACTTGCTGGGCTGATCTGTGTGTCTACGGCATGTAAGATCGCCACCAAGCCAACCTCTTGCTATTCTCAGAAAACCTCTTGATAGAGATGTGAACTGTTTCACGTTATTTCTTTCCTATTTCAGTCTCACTTTTCCAATGTTTTGGGCTAGTCTTCCCACTGCTTTTTAGGTTTGAATCCAATTTAGTTAAACTGATGCAAAGTCATGAGTGAACATTCTTATGTCAGCTTAGAATATGTTAAAGGGGTTTCGCCTGAACTTGTAAATCCACCAGTAGAAGCTAAGCCTTCATAAGCCAGATTTAAATTGATTTGAGAGAGTCCGTGCACAAATCACTCTAGTAATTAAACTAGTGCAGCTTTTGCTGATATCAACGTTTGCTCAATTTGCGTATGTTTAATAAAGACTTGGAGTGAGGTCATCATATGACATAGGAGTGAAAGCTCTAATTAATGTCGGTAGCACAACATCGCTTTGTGCCAGCTAAGGATCTGCAGATTGCTTTTGTTTTATTTTGTGAATAACCTTTAAAATATTGCCTGTTTGCTGAAAAGATCGTGGTGAACAAAGCAATTCAGGTTTGGGTGCCCAGATGAATAGAGCCTCTTGAATCCTTTTGTCTTAGTACTAGCACAGAGGAGAGTGGTCTGCAACAAGATTTGTCTGATCTTCACCCACAAAAATAATGTGATTTAGATAATCACAAGGTCTGTAGGACAAAGCCATAGATCCCCAATTCTGGTCATCCATAGAACAGGCAAAATATGGGTACAGGGTTTTCATAAATTGCTCTATCACCATATTTCCTGGATTATATCTATCTTGGTCATTAGGCTCTCTAGCCTTCAGTCTGTCTTACTGCAAGGGTATTGCAATGAGAACAGTTAATTGCTAGGAGCTCAGTGCATGAACTACACATTTTAGTCACTGATGATTCAGACCAAAATTTTGTCTACGGGAAAGCTTCACCCTGAATATACCTCAGTATGAAAGCTGTAGCATTTTCTTTGGCCTAGTAGAGAGATTTGTGATCATCAGACAATGTAAGTTGTTTTACGTATAATTTTGTCACAGATTTGATTTCTCTTACTATGCAATCTGCAAGATTAGCAGTAACCTCAGCTCATACAGAACACAGTTGTCATCATCTGCAAGTCATGCATGGTGCAAGGAGTTAAATAAAGGGCTTATCTAGACAAGAATTGCTTAGTGTAGCAGGTAGGCTTAACAAATAAACAGGTATGCTGTGCAGATATAGCCACGCTGGCAAAGGAATGCAGAAGGGAAAGAGATGGATGCACAAGATGGAGCAACAAACACAAGCTACATGGTTTTAATGTTAATCCTGACATTCCATATTAAAACTGCAATCTGTTCAAAGGAAAGATTTTATATAACCATTCATTTGCTTTCCCCATCTTTAGCATTTCTAATTTTTGCTTTAATTATTAGTGAAAAGTCCTTAAGAACTTTCCCAGCCAGTCTCATTTTAATACATGTCAAAAGCAGGGAGCAAACTTGTAGCTTGGTTATTCCCCTGATACGCCTTATAATTGAGAGGTAATTGTTAGCCAGATGCTTCCTCGACCAAAAAGCTGTTTTTTAAAGCGCAATATGACAAGTTAGGCAGCAGGATTAGTTTATCATTAAATCCACTGGAGGATAAGCTGTGATGATACAATTGCAATCAAGACAAAGGAGGGATTTCTGATTTTGTTGTTTTGATACAGCATTATCATTCATTTCCTTTTGCAGACTGAATGAAGACAAAACCACGTGCAACTGTTCCCTGTTATGTGCTTGATGTCACACAGTAGAGCTTTGATCGATGCTTTATATAGTCTTACCCTCATCCCTTCAAATCGTGACAATGCTCTTAATGGTCGCAGGGCTCGGAGGGTCCTGAGGGATTTAATGGGACCCATCTCAGAGTATCCAAGTGTATTGGCGATGAGGCTTATTAAGGAGACCTGAATGGAGACACAAAGCAAAAATCCAATCTGTTAGTACAGTCCTGCCATTTTCCTTCTCTTCTGACTTTCTTTCCTGAAAAGAAACATCTGGTTAGTTGGTAACAGCTGAAACAGTGGGGGAAAAAAAAAAAAACAAACCACCTTAAATGGAAGCCATTAAATTAGACCAACACAGAAAAAAGGAGGTTTTTACATCACACATATACAGAACTCTTACCAACTCACAACACCTTTGTTTCCAGTTTAATGCAAAATTTATAGAAATGCAGACATTCAAAGATGTCTGTTTTCTTTTAACTAAGCACACAGAAATCCTTTTATTGTCAGCTTGCACAAAGTTGGTGAGAAAAGAGATCACCGTTACAAAACTACCACTCTGTGATGCCCATGCTGTAGGTTTCCTGTACAATCCTCAAGGTGTGTGTAACTTCCACGACTGAAAATAAGATGAGTCACATAAGTGTTATAATTTAGGGCTTTCTGGATGAAAGCACCTGTAAGATCTAACCATTTCCAGCAGAGATAAAAGATTTTAGCATTACCATTCAATTATCAATCTTAAACTTACTAATTAGAAACAAGTCTTCTAGATTGGTGATAGACATGACTTTATACCGTAGACTTTAAGAGAATGAAGTGCATGACTCTCTGATTCTGCACTTTTTCCCTTTTTCTGGTTTCTACACAGCCTCTAAGGGAGCAAGAAACTTGACAGGTGCTCAACATTGAGGTTCAGACCTCTCAAAGACTATTTCTTTGAAATAAACGACATATTTCCAAAACTGGAGACAGCATGGAGGGGTTCCAATGCTCTTCATGTTCTCAGAGCTTTTGTAGCGCCCAGCTGGTCAGACATGTGGATGCTATCAGGAACAGGTCTGGAGTCTGGATGAACTGAATGGCAGTGGAGATTACAGGTCAGATTAACAAACACGTAGAGCAACTGGGTTTTACATGCTTAAGTCAGTGTTCACAGCCTGCGAATTTAGGGAGTGAGAAACAAACAGCTCTCCAACAGCACACGTATCATACTAATTTGCATGGATTAAAAAAGGAACCAAAATTAGTCCTCACATATTATAAAATATTATTTTCTTAGAAGAGAGAGACCTATGCATATTACTGGTCACAGTTCCCTTACTCCTGTCTTTAGCTGTTTCAACAGCCCCAGTTATCATGGTATCAGTTTGTCTCACGCTCACCAATGTGAGTGTGCAAAGCTTACCTGGAAGGAGTGTGGCTTTATTGTCATTTTAAAGATAGAAGTGAAGTCTCAAAACAGGGATTCTTCTACACTATGTAAAAAATAGGTGCTTAATGTAAAAGGAAACTCTAGGCTCCTCCATGAAGACAGACAGGTCTGGTCAGAAACCTTCCTTTTCATTTTAGGATGGGATGATTTTCCCTCGGAACCCTAATTCTGGCTGACCAGCCCAGCACCACCCATGAGGTTTGTGATAAAGCAGTGATAGGTTACTGGTTGGACTCGATGATCTTAAGGGTCTTTTCCAACCTTAATGATTCTATGATTCTATGATTCTATAAGACGAGCCTGGTCCCCTAAGTCGTGAGCTAGTGTCCTCTACGGAGCAACCTTTCTCCTGAATATGCATTCATTTATGTACCAGCGCTGTCTGCGCAGCTAAGCATCTTTATAAAACTTGCACAATTTGATAAATTATTTACCTATTGATGGCTTTATTGTGGCATGTGGGTGACAGTAAGCCTAAGGGCAGGAGATCTTCAAAACACCAAGCCTGGGCTAGATGCAGTGGGCTGGATATCTGCCGGGATAAGACAGCCCAGATCTGCAGATGACGAAGTGGCACAGAGGCTGCCTGTCACGCTTTAACATGTCACTCTTTAATAAGGTGTGACACAAACTCACCTCTCACGTACAGACTCAGTGGCTGATGTGGAAGGAAGGTCTTAGTAAACACTTCTGCATTTTAGTGTTGAGTGTGCTGTAAAAACATCTCAGCAGACAGGCAGACTGGATTCAAGGTCTGATATCTTAAGACCCTTAGATACTGGGGAGGTAAAAATCACCAGTGAAGCCTTTGCTTCCATCTCTAAGAAAGCAGATCTGAACCCGTGACATGAGCATGCCTAAGAAGTTATTTTGGAGTAAGAAATGCTATAGGTTTGACATATATTCACTAGTAATGCTTCTTTCACCTAAATCCTGCTCAGTCAATGCTCACAGTTGAAGATGAAAATCTGGGTTTGACTTCAAAACCGTCTTAAACTCACCAACGCTTCCAAACAGGGGCAGCACCCATTTTCTGTCTTCCCTGTTTCTTACCAACCTTGATTACATCCTGTACTCTGAAGATGCATTAACATACAGTCCAAAGCCTTCTCCTTTCATTCACTCTCCCCATTGACTTAATGTTGCCTAAATAAGGAGAAAGGGCTGAAGGATTTGTCTAATAGCAGTAAGCAAACGCATAGCATACTTATATACTAAAGCCATTCAACTATGGCATCTTAAAACTGTAATATAATTGGCATTATTGAGATATCATGATAGGAGTAACACTGTGGCACGTATTTCTGTCTTTGGTGGAAAGCTTAGTGCAGAAAATGACCTTAACCCCACAAAGCCTTGGAGCTCCCTGTCCAGAAAGGCTGGACGTGTAAGAAAAACAGCTCGATGATAGCATGCTCAGTGATAGAAACCAAGATCCATACACTCACATACTAAGGGAAGCTCATTAATTTGTAAAATGAATGTAGAAATTTAAAAGAAAATTAATCAAATACAGAGCACTCAACACCCTTCTTTGCCAGCTTCACCCACAATGTCTGAAAGTCAGATCTTCTTGAGGTCTTCAAACTGCCTTGGTTCATGCATCTGCATGCTTCCTCCCTCATATCCTATAACTCCTCTTTCTCTCAAGGCAGAAGATACTCTGTTCAAATCCTGCAAGACCAGACTTTGGATCTGAGCGTGTAACCATTTTCTTTAAGAGTGCCGTAAATGTCACCCTGAAACACATCACAGGTGCTGTTGTCCTCCTGACACAGATTTACACAGCATTAGATATCTCTTCAGAGGATTAGGCCGTGAAGCTGTGTGATATTTGGCAACGATTTACAATGCTGGAGTCAAAACTGAGTTTGAGACAACTTGTTTAAATGCTCGTCTGTTGGTTTTGAAGGTATCCCCGTCAAATTTTATTTATAGGAGAATTACTAATGCAGAGACTTGGCCATTTGGACGTGATTAAAAGTGACCCAGAAGGCTATTTTTAGGAAAAAAGTCAAGCAGTTTTCAAAATTGGTGCTGACTGCCCCACATAATCACAGCAAAAGGTGAAGTCAGCTGTTTCTGTTAGGTTTTTTTCCTGTTACAAGGCTGTGCAGCCCAGAGATGCTCTAAGGTTCTGCTCTGTGCTCTGCTGGGTATCAGAAACTCACTGGTACCTCCAGGGTCAACATAACCTCCAGATTCACAATATGGCACACATTCCTAATCTTTTCTCTTTGCAAATACTTCTGCAGGTTTTTCAGGGAAAAAAAAACAAACCTGAAGACCAGGCAGCGCTGTAACATTGTGGAGAGCAGGTGAATCCTAAGGAGTCACTGTTGCCTAGAACCATTTCCCATAAGATGCACAACCTGCTGTTGGGCTTGAGCTTTCACCTCACCTTCACCTTTCACATGGCAGGTGTGCTAACAGGTAAGCTACAGAGTCTCTCATCCTCCTGTGCACTTCTTCTGACCCAAGAAGCCTTATTATTCTTATTTGCAGATGCTTTGCTTCTAGCATCTCCCTTGAGGGTCTTTCCAGAACCTGCTAGATCTTACTAAGAAGCTTTCACAGCTTTTTGTCTAAACCTTCCTTCCCTTAACTTAATCAAGTAATAATGTTCTTCATGTTAGCTTTAGACTGTTCCTTAGCCCCTTGACTTGCTGTTTATTCTGCTCCTCTGAAGACCCCAGGATGATGCTCTCACTGGAATTTGCTATCTAGCGTGAACCCCAGTGTACAACCTGGCCAGCAACGAGGGTCCCTAAGGTGGGGAGTGGTCCTTATAATTCAGTATATGCAATCCTGCCTCCACAGACATTAACGACAAAAATGTCACCAACCACAGCGGCTAGGATTTCAGTCACGTGGCAGCTCTTCCTTTTTGCTTTCTTCAGATCATCTCAGCACAGGCCAACAAGAGCTCAGCCTTGGTGTTGTCAGTGACTTCCCAAAACTTATTCCATCCTGAAAGAGTGGAAACCCTGAAAGAGTCAGCATTTACTGCCTGGCTCAATGGAAGGGTTTCCCAGCAAAGCCCAGGGTCTAGGCAAAGCCACGTTGACGCTACCTGCACAGCTTGGCTTCTTCTTGCCATTGTAGACAGGCAGGTGGTGTTGAGTTCTCTCTTACCCTGGCATTTAAGGAAGTTTGTTGCCCCCATTCCTTACTTTCTTTGCCCAAAGACAGTTTTATCTATATATCTATGTATCTATATATCATCTATAGCGATACCTATAAATATATGATATCTATTTACCTGTATTTCTGTATTTCTATAGTCCTACATATTCCTACATGCAAGTTTATCTACATAGATTTTACAGTGGTTTGTATGGCAGCCTCCTCGAGCTGAGTAAAGGGAGAGATAAATGAACGCCACAGCTTTAATTTTTGCATTTTCAGTGTTATGCTCAAGGAAAAAATTAGAGCTTTTAAATCTTGTGACTGCATTGAACACTAGAAATACCAGCCATGGGAATTACCAGGCTGGTGTTTTGAAAGCCAGCCTCCTGTCATCTATGTGGCTTAGTGGCATTAGCAGCTCAGGTCTACAGTGCCCCATTGTATGACATTCGTATGTGTTTCCAGGGCAAAATCAAGAAGAATCAGTGAATTTAGACTGCTAGAATACAGGCAATGATCTCTTTCAGAGACTAGCCTCCCTGATAACTGTTCAAAGTTATTGATAATATGTTCTAATGAGATTAATGTCTGAATTTCTTAATTATTTTGACAATCCACTACTAGATTATATTTGACCAAAAAAAAGCCTTGTCCAGGAACCAGGACATTTTTTCAGTAACTGCCACATTTTTGTTTTATTATTTTAGTGGAATATTGTTGGTCTTGAGATAAGAAATACAACTCATGTATTTGTACCCAGGTGGCACTCATGTAGTGTTAGGTTCCCGGTG
Organism: Nipponia nippon; assembly: GCF_047370975.1. Lineage (NCBI taxonomy): Eukaryota > Metazoa > Chordata > Aves > Pelecaniformes > Threskiornithidae > Nipponia > Nipponia nippon. The sequence goes on from NW_028262290.1 coordinate 161,077,362, forward strand.
TGCTCACATTGGTGCTTACAGCAATTCATCAGTTAACAGATATGCGGCATTTTTGGACAATTAAAATTGTTCACTATGAACACCCAGAAATAAAGTTATACAATAGGTGTATATGTGTTCACCACCTGACAGTGACTTAAGAAATCAGTGTTGTAAACCAATGTAAACCCCAGTAAAACTGTCAGAAGAGAATTTTAAGGCTGCAGAAAAACAATTATAAAGTAGGAAGTGCAATAATGCAGCTTCCTTTCAGCACACGCAGGGTAAACGGTCTTTAATCAAAAGATCACAGACTCTTTTTCCCAAGGGGCTATTGTATTTATAACAGTAGTGGGGTTCCTTCCTATATGCATACATTTTAGTAGCATGCACAGACTCCCTAGCCATGAAATTATGCTGGCAACAGTAATCTGAAGGGCGCAGTCTTTGGGAGCAGTGTTTCACCTGAATCTGACAGCGTTTCCTATAGCGAGGAGGTGGGTTTGAGCTGGAATAGGGACTGCTTCGTTGTTTTTCGTGTTCCTTCCCACCAGCCTAATAGCACATCATTTCAGATATAACCAGCGAGCATCCACTGGACCGAGCTGGAAGCAGACCTGAGCAGCACCATTCAAAGGCAAATGCTACTCAGCACAGACTACATTTTTGAATTAACCCCAGATCACCACTGAGATGAATTAACAGCAGAGCCCAGGGAACAAGGAGTTCTGCCTGGGCAATAGTAAAAATCCTCTTTGGCTGGTCACATAAATCTTAAAACCCATGAGAACAACGAGAACCTTTACTAAATATCTGCCTGCTGCAGGACACAGCTGTGAGTGATACCCTGCAAGCTGCTGTCTCAGGGAGAAGGGGAGACCTCCTTCCCAGTTTGGGCCATAGCATATGTTTTATGCAGCTAAGGATTTCATCAAATTAACCTGCTTGTTCAAATTAGCGGGGAGGGAGTGAGGAAAAAAAGGACATCCGAAAGGGAACACAGCAGCTGAGTTGAAAGCTCTGGCCACTTATTTAAATAAGCAGTTTCAGCTAATGCAGGCCCCCAGTGCTTTCAAATAGCTTTTTATGTGCCCCAGGAACACCTGTCTCTCTCTCTCTCTCCTTAATTATGCTTTTAAAAAAAGAGTAGAAGAAAGAGCTTGGATTACTTTGGGTGCTTCTTTTCAATCCAGTCTGGTTTCTCCTGTCCACTGCTGCCAAGGACAGCATTACCCAAAGAGCAGATATTGCAGCCTGGTGTCTTTAAAAGCCAGGCCTGCAGTCCCAAGTTGCTCCCCTTGATTTGAAAGGAACAAAATTAGGTCTGTACCCCAAATGCAAACAGAGAAAACTACAGGAAAGGGGGAATTTGCAAAGATAATTGAAATACATAGAGGTTCTTGTTGCCACTCTAAAATATTGTTGGGTGAAAAGGGCTTGTAATGAGGTTGTTATTCCCTTGCATCTACCATTTCTGAGCAGACATTTGTTATCACCATATTTTCTTAAAATATCTCTTTACCCTTTCACTCTGACATTGCATTTTCTGCCATACAGATGCCTAATTGTATGATTGCACCTGTCAATCCAGAAATTGCATATTATGAATGAAGGGCATAAAGTTAAGGAAAGTCTTAAAATTAGGACGTGAGAGAGAGACTAAGGTGACCTAAACCAAATTCCCACCTCTGTTACCTGTTTCCTTGAGTCACAACCCTCATATTCAGGTAAAGACCGCAGACTCCTTAGGGCTGCTCTGGAGTAAGTCTGTGGCATGGAGATGAAAGCGCGTCTGCAAATGAGTTAATGAACAGCTTCCCTCACCAGCAGAGGAGTTCATTACTGCTTGTGGAGTGCTCTCGTGTATTATAATATGATGCGTTACACGAGTGCCTAGATTAATTATAAACAAAAATTATCTCCTGGAAAGCCCGACGCTACTTCTTATAACTCAGGTTAAGAAAGGCTTTTACATCATCCACTCACAGTTTTTTTTCCAGGACATTTCCTCTTATTTTTAAATTTTTTTTGTTTCCCCATCTACTATTCAAACTAAGGCTGTGAAACTCTGTTAATATTCCATCTTCTCAGCTTGTTTCCTGGTCCTCATGTCCAAGCTTTTTGAGGTAATGTTTCCTTTTCAGAGGGCAGCCTTGTTGCAAACAGCATGTGCCACTCCTGTTGACTTAAATGCTTTTAAATAAATCATTCCTGCATCCTAATTGCTTCCTGGCGGTTTCCAGAAGAACCTCTTTACGTCTCGCTGTTCTCTTAATCTGCCACCTCCTTTACACCTGCTCAGGCTTTTCTAACAACTCCAGTCAATTCCCAAGGCAGATGGCTGAGAATCAAGAATTAAACCTCAGGTAATTTCTGAGGGCGAGTCGAACAACCTGCTGCTGCGAGCTTACCTCCAGCAAGATGGCAAACTGACTTATCAATTTGCAGTTTTCCCACCCCACCCTTTCCAAATGGACTTTCAGCCTGTCTCAAGTCACCTTTCCACTGCAACCAGACAACTTTGCCAGACCTCTGAGTCCCATTTACTAGCACCGGGTTGGGATGGATGAGAGATTGCTGTGACTTTTGGGGACCACATGACACTCCTTGATCAGCCAAACCTTGGCCAAGACACAAAGTCTTTCTCCTTGTTGCAGTGGTGGCTGTGTGGGTCCAGCTGCCTTGAAGTCTAGTATTTCTACCGGGATTTAGAGCAAAAGAATTTCTTCATCATCACTATGTTCTGTTTCTCATCCAGATGCCATGCAGAGACAGCCTTTATTTAAGGCAGCTGAAGAGGAAAGATATTCTCCCCTTAAAAAAGATCTCCAAAAACACCACACGATTCATCGCAGAGTACCTTCTTGATGCTGAATGCTGTTGTCAGGAGTAGACGGGAATATGCTTGATTATTATTTATTATTTGAAGATAGTGTTATAACGCCAGGGGTGCACATAGTGATTACTGAGAGAACATTTCCCTGGGGGCTCAGCCCCATCGACTCTGCTCCATTTCCATTGCAGCCGGTGGGAGTTTAGGTGCTGAGCTGAAGGGATGCTTATTTCTGGGCAGGATTAGGATGAACCCTACTTACATAGGACACAATGTAAAGAAAAAAAAAAGAAAAAGAAAAAAAAAATCTGTTTGTACTGTTTCCACAAGGTGCTGTTCTGGATTTGCTCAATTCCCTAAAGAATTTATTTAATCAAATGTTCCAAATCAATATGAAAAACACCAAGTTGATGTGGGAAATATGACAGCCTTAGCTTGAAAAATCATCTCTGTTTAGTTGGATTCTTGAATCTGAGTTGATCCTGATACTGTGTTGAATGTGCTAGGATGGAGAGGGACTCTGAAGAATTATAGGTTCCCTGATTTCTGCCAGAAAGGACAACGGTACAAGTCGGAATACATACTACAAGTACGAGTCCTCATCTTCATTTGCCTTAGCACAAAGCACCCAAAAGCCAGTCATATCAGGGTAGGAGGCCAGCACAAAGTCTCTACACCACTGGGGTACAGCTTTCAAGTTTCACCCCAATTCCTTTAATCTCTCACCCCTTAATAAAGAATCCCTGACCCCTCTGCAGGCTGCATCGCTCCCTTCACTTCTTCCTTCCCCCTCCTCCTGGCACCAGGCTCTCAGCAGCTGGATCCTGGCCATCCTGGATGGAGCCACAAGGGTGGTGGGAAGATGTTTTCCAGTCTGCAACAGCTGGGGTTGTAAAGGTGCTGGTCATCAGGGAAAGGAACTGTAGCACAATCCTCCTCTGTCCTTGCAGTGCATGTGGGACTCTGTCTGGACTGTTAAATACAGCCTACATCTCTGTCCCAGCTCTGATCCTCCATGCAAGGGAGAACATCTCTGTATAAGGAATTTGGTTGCTACACTCACAGAAATGGAAAGGGCCAAGCAAGCTGCACGCAAGAGCTCAAGGGTTTTATTCATTATTTTCTTTTTAAGCATATTCTTCTAAAAAGGACATTGAAATGTGCTCCATCTTTAAATAACTTCAAGAAATAAAAATGGTTGGTAAACCTAGTTCAGCACAATCTGAGTGGAGATGGGTTTTTTACACCACTTTCAAAAGTTGAAATTCTCCCTCAGTAATTGAAATTGTTCAGTAATTGCAGTAATTCTTCATATTGCAACCATTTCACAAGGTGTAGGCAGGCAGTGAGCTACACTTACAGCTGGACTTTTCTCCTTTCCTTCATTTACTGTCCCTTTTCCTCCAGCTGAAGCATGCTTTGTCCTGCTGTGCCTTGTCTGAAACCGAGCTTGTGCTTCCACTTGGCAAAGCCCAGTTGCTCTCCTTTTAGCATCTATGTGGTAACTAACATGAGGTGCAAACCAAGATAAGACAAGACATTTGGATGTTTTTGCATGTGTTATGTTGAGATAAAGCGTGGGGAGTCAGAAGGGAGATTTACAGCATCCGCTGACCTGCTAACACACATTAAAACCACTTATCTCATCTTCATGTGGAATTTTTTTTTTTCACTTATCCTGAATTAGCCAACACATAGTAAACCAGTATTTTTTTCTTTTTTTTTTTTTTCCTTCAAAACCGGGCTCCCTGGTTTCTGGAGAGATATTTTCTTTCCTATTAGTTATCTGCCATCAGCAGAGGCCCAGAAGAATGTGGATTGAGGCATTTTCAAAAATCTGACATGAGCATTTGCTTTGAGGAACTGGAAAAAAACTAGTCAAAAATGAACTCTGAAGTAATAGTACTCTCTTGTAACCCGTGGATTTTTGGTAACTCACAGAGAGCACTAATAAGTTCATTCTTAAGATGCTTCTGCAAGTGACAAGCTTTATTATTTTAACTTTGCCTCAGCTGTATTTTTGTCATTCTGTTCCTGTGTGCTTTTCTGAACAGAAACTAGACAAAATTTGCATGCTTTTAGGATAGTTTCCCAAGAATACAAATTGGATTTCAGTGCTGTTTGGAAGCAACTCATTACAGCAGATTGTGTAATTACTGGTAAAGCAAACAGAAATCACCTTGCTAATCAACAGGGAATACAGATGGAAAAAACAATTAAAGTAATCAGAAGCCATCAATATTTACTTCACACAGCAAGTTTTTAACTGTCACTTAAAGACAATCCAACACAAGGGCATAATTCAATTCAATTTTTAACTAGGGATAGAAAGACTGTTTTAAATTTTTCATCTCAAACTCAAAGATTATTATCTGCTTTTTAACTTCTCTGGCAGTGAAGTATCCTAACTAGAAATCTTAGAGCATATGCTTTCCAGGGAACTATCTTGGAAAATGTAGTATCTGTATTTTTTTAAGCATTCAGTGAAAACGGTGATGCATTTAACAACTGAACATCCGTGAGCAGTTCTCAAACAAGCAAACAGGAAATTTGGCAGCAAACAGGAAATTTGGAAAGCTGCTCAATGGGGAATACAGATCTCTAGGTACAAACTCAGCAGCTCCAGGCAAACACCAGAACTGTGTTGTGTTATAACCATTCACAAAATGCAGGGGGGAAACCTACATATTATTTTACTTTCATAAAAACATCTACAAAATCCTGCCTAGTGGACTTGTTGAATAACTCATTTGAGATGTCTGGCCTCAAAATCCACTGCTAAGCCTTGCTTGAACTATTTTGCAGACAGATATACTGCTTAAAGCTGTTGTGAGCCCCTGCCTCTACAGCAGCAAAGCAGGCTCTCTGGGAAAAGGGATGGAAGGAGCAATCTTTCTCCATGGTGACTCAGCTGGAGTGAAACTGGTGGGGCATCAGGGCAAAAATTGAGAACTAGAGATGATCTTCCTCTCCCCGCTGCAGGACGTCACATTAAAGCCCATTGCTGGAGATGACTGAAGGGGAAGGAGGCTGCCAGCATGTTTAAAAAAGCAATTGCTTAAAAAATTAGCTTTCCCAAGTATCAAATCTTGAAAGATGGGATAATCTTAGAAAGAATTGGTGGAGAAACCCCCACCTCCTCTCATGCCTGAAATCAGTAAAAGACAATCAGGTTTTTTTAAGCCTGGATTGGGTCTAACCTTTGGTCAATTAAATTGAACCCAAAAGCTGCAATGGAGATGATGGATTTGTGGTAATGGACTTTTGTAGAGAGATCACATTAGTGCCCGTTTAAGACGATTTTTCTGTGTATGCCACAGGCAATGAAACTTGGCTGTGACTTTTTTCCTGAGCATTCTTACTAATGAGTTAGGGACTTTACATCGCTTCCCCAAGAGCTTTCTCGTGACAGCTTCTGTAGGGTACCAGTCTCTCCCCTCTGCCTTCAATGCATGATCAGCAAGCGAATAAGCTGTTGACGGCAACACCTCCCGTCTTTGAATGATGCTAAGCTCCAGATTGATGTCTTTCCCAAACTGACCACTGCAATGGAATAATCCATCCCCTGTCAGCAGAGACTGGGACATAGCTCAGAATTAACTGGCTGAAGCTCAAACTAGATAAACTGAAGATAATATTTATAGGTCAGAGGAAACAATTGAAAGGAATATCAAACATGACACCAGCATGCACAACCAGTGGAGTTTATCTGCCCCTTGCTTTAAAACCCAACTGTCTGCCTGTCGCAGGACATGCTTGGTTGAGAGCAGTTTTCATAAACATTCGTTCTGAATGCCATGCGCCTCAGTCTCTGGCCAAGTTCAGACTCCTTGTTTAATCTGCTTTGTATGAAGAGGTTTTGATGAATGCTTGGAAAATATCTATTCTTTGTGAAAATATTTGCCTGTGCATCCTAGCAAAGTGGATTGTGCATAAACACCATTCCTGATGGTGATATTGATGTCTGTCTACACTTCAGATATACTATGGTCTCTGCTTTTCCCTCATTTGAAAAGAGCTGTGGACTGAGTGGCCATCACTCCAATTCATGTGCATAAAGAAGCTATATTTGCAGTGTAGAAGAGGGTGCCTTTTAGCAGTATAATTCCAGGGAGGTAACATGTGTAGAGATACATTAATGCTTTTTGTTCAGTATATCCAAATTTCAGCAGACATCTAAGGCATCTTTCCCAGGTGCTCTAAGTTGAAATGAGCCTGTATTTTGTGGTTTGATTACTCCTTTCTCCCTTCCTCCCAAAGAAATCTGTTGCAGCATTGTTGATAGGACTTTATTGTATTGCAATGTATTTAAAAGCGCTCTCTTACGGTTTTGCTACACTAGCACACTTCTTTGAGATGCAGAGAAGCCCATTATCAGAGATCATCCTTTAGGGATTCTACATCCAGCAAAAATAGCTCTCAGTTTGTGGATTACTCTGTGTTTTGATGTTCAGGCTTTGCGAGACAGAATTTTCTTTCATAATCCACAATTTCGAGATGGAGCCTTTGCTGTTCCACAGGCCCAAATCAGTGTCAAAGGTCTTTCACAAGGCAGGGTAAGTAAAAAAAAAAAAAAATAAAAAAATCAGTAGCAATATGCTTATACCCTCTCTGGGTTCACTTCCGAATTAGAAATGGTGAATACTTGCAAATTTTGAGCTGGTTTTATGAATTATTCACAACAGAGAAAGGATTCTGAGTTGCATTTGTACAATGAGAAAATACAGATGATAGATGGTTTCACATGTCCAATGAAAAATCAACCATCGCAGCTTGAATTTTGAATACCAATACCAAACTGCTAATGAATAATTTGCAGATCAGGAATTTTTAAGTGAATAATTTTAAACAAATAAATTTGAGAAAATCAGACAAGTGGTTCATCTGCTTCTTTTGGAGCAGCTAATTTGCCCATTCACTCCCTTCTGCAGCTCAGTTGCTGTGATTTGGTTCTCAAAGGACCAAAAAGAAAATGTAAATTGAAGTAAAAAGTGTGCTGGAAAAATGATAGCATGTTACTTTGCCAATTCAGAGTGACAGGGTGTGTGAGCAATATGGTAGGAGAAGAGCATCTGTTAAACCTGCTAAAAATATAGTACCAGATTCTCATAATCCACATTGGGAAATGACTTTGAAGAAAAGAATGGAGCATGGGGAAAAGCTTTATTCATTGAGAACACTAAGGGGCAAGCGATTTCCTAGAGTCAATTAATAACTAAAACAACTCAAGGGTGGGACAATTTTTTGGCTAGATTGGGAGCCTGCAAAAACAACATTTAAGTGTGGGTTAAGAAAATAAAAACCTCTGGGTCAGTAAGAAGGCTCTGGGGTGGATTTACAGGCAATAAGGGGAGTCTCAGGAGCCCATGGTCCCCTTTCCCCCATAGCACTGTTTTATGCCATATGGGCTCTGGATGTGTGTCAGGGGAGATGAAGCCCCTTTCTCCAGCTCACCTGTGGCTGCCTCTATAACATGTCATTATACCCACAAACCCCACACTTTGAAAGCAAACATGTGCCTAAATTTTTGGGTTACGAACTAACTTTGCATTCTCATGTAGCTCCTGTTCCAAGGGGGCTTTTTGCATGTGGGACAGGATTTAGCTTAGTTTCTCTTTTACTCTCTTTGGTATTAATTAGACGTAATGCTATAAAGTATGTATTTCTAACAAGTGTGGAACTCATTTCAAACTGTGAATGATGCAGCAGAGCTCCATACGGTTTCAGTGAATTAATTGTGAAATTATTCCTATCAGGAAGACCCCTACTTATAGTTGTGACAATATTCAGCTCTCATCCAGCCCTTCTAGTCTTCAGAAGCTCTTTAAAACGATAACTCCAATAACAAATTCCAGAAAGCCCATGTCACACTTTAGGTGAGTCCTATTAGTCCCATTTTACAGATGGAGAAACCAGGAAAGAAAAGCTATGTCACTCGACCTAAAGCACAGTAAGTACAGTTTTCAGGGTTGGGCTATAACTTAGGAACTGGTGGTTTCCAGTTTTGTGGTTAGATAATTAAACCAGGCCTTCCTCTTCTATTGAAGCTAATCTGTGAAAAATGAGTGCCTTCCCTTTATGAGGTTTCCAAGCATGTAGGCAAAGAGGAATTTATGACCTACAATTTATGTAAAGAACTTCCTTTTCGTAAATCAATTTATTAAAGCTCTGGAGAAGCTTCCAAAGGCTCTGATCCAGCAGTGCACTTAGACATGTCCATAACTTCAAACAAGTAAATCGTCCCATTGAAGTGCTTTCCTGGACTGGGGCCAAAGAAAGTACAGTTCTCCCCTGAGTCAAGGTTCAGATGTAAAATGGGGAAAAATAATTTATCAAAAGTTTAATAAGTTACACAGTCATGTCAGAGCTCTGCCAGCCTTCCAGATTAATACCTCAAGCTAATAAGAAATGGCCTCAGGGAGATAATTGCCTCCTTATTGATACGCTGTGAGGAAATGTTAAACATCATCTGGAGGATGCGATGTTGCTGGCTTTTCCTGAATTTGCCAGATCCCACAACCAGGCAATGTGAAACTTCTGAGGGGACATGCCTGGTACTAGCAACACTCCTGGGGCATGAGCTCCCTTTTGTTCAACTGTTACTCGCTTTTAAGGACTATCCTCATTGGAGAACTAAGTATTGTAATATTTCAAGGATTTAGAGTATTTCGTAAGGCTTTGCAATAGTGAAATCACTGACAAGAGAACTATTCACACCTTCTTCTGGACTCCTTCACTGGTAAATACTTGGGAGATGGTACTGAACATACTGTTACACACTGCTGGCAGCCTCGCCAGGAAACTACGCCAAGGACAGCGTCTCTAATCTGCTGAAAGACTTGTGTGTCGAGGTCATGTGCGGAGCAGTCGGAGGTAACCGGACCTTGTGCTAGCCGGGAGCATGGAATGAGATGTTAAATGCTAAAAGAAAGAGCGAGTTCCTAGGGACGAGCAGGGAATGTGACTCAAATTAGCAGGGTGACACCTCTACGTAACGACACAAAGCGGTCTTCTCCACTCTGGCGCACTGATTCCTGGGGATGCACAGCTACATATCAAGACCTCCTTTGAGCTTTGCCTAGGGTTGTTACTCAGAATCAGAGTGACAGCTGTCATTTTGCAAATGCAAAGCTGCCAGACTTAACAGCCTGTTCTTACGCATTATAAAATCCAACACAGGAAGCATCGTAGTTCCAAAATGATACTTACATCTACAATAAGGAAGTCAAGCCAGCACCAGGCATTGGTGAAATACTTCTTGAAGCCATAAGCCACCCATTTCAGGAGCATTTCCAAGACAAAGATGTAAGTGAATATTCTGTCAGCATATTCCAGCATGGTTTTTATGTTTTTCCGATCTTCAAGGTAAATATCTTCAAAAGCCTGGAAGTACAAAAGAGTGATTAAAAATTTCTCCTAAGCTGTATTGGAAAGCATCGGTGCTGCACTGCAAGTCTGTAGTATTATTTGATGGGATATCATGTACTGTCTGTGATTTCTGATATATTTTAACGTTCCCATCAGAAAGAGTGCACAGGCAGAAATAGGACTGACGGTAACCTAAGAGAAATCTGTTCAGCTTTCCCTTATAATGGACACATGCTTAGTTATCTCTCTCCAGCCTCTACTGGCTGTACTGACTAGACATGCTTTGAGTGTAAGAAGAGCTTAAGCACCCTAAATTTGGGAACGTGAATCTGTGAGCAGGGTGCTACCCCAAGCTGCCCGAGGGAATCCTGCCTCAGCTCCTCTTGGCTGTGCCACTGCTGTCGGGGCACCTCAGGTGTGCCAGGGCATAGGACGCCTGTCTTTAGGAGGCAGAATCCAACCCTTACATTTAGTCAAATACATCTTATTGCTAAGGCTGACAAATTGGGTTATTAACCTGCCTATGTTACAGAGTACTGGAGTTCCCTGGCTTCTGTTCAGCAATCACATTTCAGGTAGCTACAACTATCTGCCTCAAGAAATGCTCATTATTATTCACTTAGCAGAACAATTATGTTTTAAAGGTCAAGGTATCCTATCTACCCATCTCATCTGTCTCTCTAACTAATCTTATGCAGGGCATCATCAAAGGACTTTCAGTATCTGTATCAAATACAAGCAACTTAATAACCCCTTTAAAATATTTAAGATATAAACCAATATGCCTACTAAAATAAAACAAATAAGGTTGTCTCATAATTTAGCTTTCACTTTATAATGTACGTCAAATAAAATGCTGGATCCTAGTGCCAGGATTGCATATATACCGCCCATTTTGGGGCTTCTAAGCTGAGCAGTGGTTACGGTCTGCTTCCCCAGCTACTCAGTGACTGTCATTACACAAACTGCTCCCATGTCCCTGTAACCTGGATAACCCAAGCTTTGATATGTTACTCTTGTCCCATCGTGTGACCCAGAGCACTTGCAAGCAAGAAACAACATTATTTGAGAGGGTCAGTGCTAATCACCTTAATTATCTGCATTTACATATTTCAAAATCTGTAGCCACTTTCTGAGGAACTTCAAAAAGTTAGCAAACACCCAGTGCCTAGAGATACAAGAAGTGTGTTACTTGTCACTCAAGCAGTCACACTGCTCTTTTGCCTGCCAGGGAAGAGTAATTAAACTGACAAGAAAGCTTTGGCAGCCTGTGCCAAAGCTTGTCCATTTGTCCCCACACTTTGGGGTGACGTTTTCACTGCAAGTCCATCTCCTATCTTGCCTTCAAAAATGATATTTCAAGAGTGTGAAAGAGCTGTTGGAGAAAGCCACAGAAAACAATACACAGAGAGATTGGAGTTTATCACTTCTTGTAGGGGCTCACTCACTTTGTCAGATGACTTGCTGTACTTTGCAATTACTGCAAAAATAACAACAGACTATTTAAAGTGATTTCCTATTCTCCCTCCTTTGCTCTCCCTATTTTCTACTAACTTGTCAAAAAGTACATTGTGTTTTGTCTACTAAAAGCACACTGTGAGTCAGAAAGCAGCTTAATAAGGGATGAAAAATATGCTACCTGAATGTCTCATAGCTTCTGCACGAGCTATGGATGTTACCCAAATGACAAAACGCTGATGCTTTACATTTTTTCACGGTGACAATGCATGAAATCTTTGTGATATAAAACAACAGTAAGGGTTATTTCTTCTGCTTTGCTTTGTGTGTTAAAAAAAGAGTTAAACAGGATACCTGTAGTGTTATCCACAATTACTACTACAACACAGGTTCCCAGTTTGGGTGCTTACGGCTTAAATCCATAAGAAGGGTTTTCAGATCTTTGGCAGTAAACTACAGATATATTCGGATGGTTTAACTACCACACACAAATATATACTGGCTTTTAAACTCCGTTAAGAACTTAGCATGCCCCAGGAATGTAGCCAGATGAGCTAAGTTTTTGGAAGAGCTCACTCCAGAATAACAGAAGAAAACAGTTGTGTGTTGCCTCCAACATCTCCAGTCCAAATACTGAAGCACAGTGCTTATACGTGAGAAAAACGCAGCATAATTTGCCCTTATACAGAATTGCACGGGCTAAATTGAAAATCGCAAAAAGTAAATGAATACATGCAATGAAAATTAAATGAGATTTATATTGCAGTGTTCAGTATCTAAGGCACTTTTAATTACATATGTAAGGAAGTGTATTCATCTAAAATGTATTACAGCAAGCGACATGCCCCCTTTAAAATGTGTTGAAAAATGAACATGCTGATTCTCAAGCTGGTGCAAAAACTGTCAGACTCCATTGATTTCAGCAAAGCTATGACAATTTTCAGCAGCCTACTATTTACCCAAGTTTTTCCGCCTCTTACTTTTCATAACAAAATAAAATCCCCTTGGTGAAATTTCAGCCCATCCTTGGTGGACCTGGAGAACAGTCCATTCCTTTCCTTTTTCCATTGACATTTATGTATTTCCACCTTCTTGTCTCCCTGCAGAGACTTTCTTTAAACTGCATAAACCCAGTACTTTTGTGTTTTCCTCTTTTTTTAGGCCACTGATAATTTGTGTTGGTCTCCTCTGGAGTTTCTTCAATTAGCCCATGTCTTTTCCAAAGTGCAATGCCCAGAGCTGAAGCCTGTGCTCCAGCTGAGGCCTCCTTGATGCCAACTGGAGTGGAAGAACATGCTTATTTATACAGCCCAGTGGGGTGTTCGGCTTTTGTGCGGTGCTGTGGTGTAGTTTACTCTATCCTGTTTGTTGCCTGTTCTCTCTCCAGCTCCTTTTAGTAAATCTGCTACCTTACCAGTCATCCTGCATCATGCCTTTCTGCCCATGATTATTCCTGATGAGGTGAAGCAGGCACCTTTCTAAAATGATGTTCCTCTTACTATTTAAGGCAGATTCCTACATTTGGCTGAAGTTAATCCTGACATCCAGAAAAACATTGGTAACCTGTCCAAACATGGCACTGCCTGCAAATTTAGTAGGTGTATTTGTTACTCCATCAAGGAGGAGAAGATCAGTGACTACCAGACCAAAGCCTGAAGAACTCTTGATACCTTTGCTCTACATCCGGATAAAAACCTGAGAGAAATCCCACCAACTTCAGTGACATTCCTGACATGTAAATGAGCAACATAAGTATATGCTGCCATCGCTACGAAGAGCCCAGGGCTGATAATACAGAGAGGATAATCCCAGTACGCAGCGGGATCTCAGGAGGAGAGGATCCCTTATCAGAGTCCTGGGTAATGACCAACCAAAAATACATACACATGCATTTGGATGCAACCAGGAGCTATCTGTGGAGGGAAGGTACAGTGGTTTAAGCTAAGGTGTATTCAAAACATGACAGGCACCCACTAGCTCCATGTGTAGCACTGATTCAGTGGCCCCTGTGCCTTTTATGATTTTGCTTTGCTGGTTGTAAAATGTGCTAAAAAAAGGAAAAGAAAAAAAGCGATCCCTGGAGCAAAACACAAGCCTCCAGATGGGAACTGCCATGGGGCAGTTATGGGATGCTGAAGTAGTAACTCTGGGATACTTCCTCACACAGACTTCCTTAAGGATTTGCTTTTAAAAACATGTGCACATCATAATTTTATGTTACAACAGAAGGAAGTTCCCCCCCATATGGTAAAGGTGGGTGAAATCAGAAAAGCAGACCTGTTTTAGCCCCAAACATGCTTTCCTTTAAGAAGTGAGCAGTGAGGGCTCATAAGATCTTAGAGACAGCTAACTGGAGAACACCGTCTCTGAGACCCATGTCCATTTTCAACCAGCTAGGAAATCCTGTTACATTTACCAGGGCTCCACTGCTCAGCAGGATCATGAATATGATGAAAGTTTCAAACCAGTTGTGTTCGACGATTCTGTAGCAGGTTTTCCGCAGCCTCCACCAAATTTTGCCTGGAAATTTTGTGATGTCCACTGAACAGCATGGGAAGAATCTCACACAAACTGAAAAGGAGCAACATGAAAACAAAGCAATTGTTAAAAAAGCCCATTTAATTCTTAAAGCTACAATAAGGAGCTGCTAAACAAGATTTCTTCTAGCAATAAGCTGCTGCATGGAGCCTTTCCCCCCTTGTTTTTCTCACAAACCTCTTCTGCTCTGCCTTCCGTTTCCCCCTCTCACTCCTCTATTAAAAAACATTCAAAATCACTTAAAATGTGCCCCAGTGATTTCTCCCAATGATTTTTATGATACAGAATATATTGGCCATGAGTCACCAGTGCCCTAGGTCGATCACATTGTCTTAGCTGAGCTCAGGCACCACCCCTGATCAGGACTAATGACTCTAGCAGCGTATTACCAATAGTTTCCACATCCTTCTGAATGGAGGAAGGATGTTTTCTTGGTACCATGATACCACTAGAATTACTGATTAAAGGTGGCAATCTGATGAAAGGGAGATGAAGGGAGGAGATGCTACAGCGCAGAAGAGACTCAGACAGCAAAAGCAGGAGCAGATTTTGATCTCTTGGACTCTCATGAGCTTAAACGAGGCATTAGAACAACTTTGGAAATATATTTAGGTGGTTAAATCCCCTTTGATGTCAGCAGAAATTTAGATACCCAGTCCACAGCAGGTTCCCCACTGATGCTTCATAGCACTTTCTGACCTTAGTGACAAATACTCTGTGATAGTTAAATGCTGTCGTTGTGATGGGGACCATACAAGGATTTCTGATAGGCAAAACCATAGCCATTTTTAGTTTCCTTAGCAACATCACTAGTTATAGCAAAAGGATATTGTCATTGGTAATGGACAGATCCATCTCTCCCATTTTAAAAAACACCATGTGCACTGCCTTGTGCTGGGTAAGAACTTAAAACTGTGGTAGCCAGGACTTGTCCTTGTCCAGGCTGGCCATTCAGCCTTATGTCAGATAATTTGACTCAAATTTCACAACATTTGCTCATGAGAATGACCCTCAGAAACTACTTTATTTTCAAAAAGCAAGCTTTTTACCCTACATTTAATCCATATGCTGTATAGAAAAAGACTTAGCTATGGAGCTTTATGAGTCCCACCATGAGAAAAAAAAAACATAGGCCAACTGCTTCCGTAGCTGAAAGGTGGCCAAGGTCACTAACATGTCTTGAAGCATACAACAACTGCTCAGACGTGACAAGGGAGGACATCTCACTATGGTGATTTAATGCAATGCTATTGCAAGTAGAAATAATATTTAGGCAAGGAAGCTGGGGAAGGAAAGAGGGTGAGTGCCAAGGTTACGCAGGCAGCACATGCTGCTAATTCAAGGTGGCATAACAGAGGTGCTTGAGCTGCATGTGATATGCGAGGAGATCAAGTGCAAGTCCCGGGATGCCAGGATTCCCAAGCAGCTGGAAGTGGGGGGTCTGCTGGCAGCAGCCTCTGCCAGGAGGAAGAGAGCTGCTAAGTCTGCTGTGGTCCTCCTGGCATTTTCTGTAAGTTTTTATTAGCCCGGATCGCTGCTATGGAGCAGCAGAGCTGTCGGATGTTTCATACATGAACCACTCCCAGATCTCCCCTTGCCCTCACATTTCTGAGATGTTTGGTAGGTGTAGGCTCTTGGATGTATGAGATTTTGGTATGGGACTAACAGGACAGTAAACCATTTATGCAAAGGTAATGGGACAATGATGCAAGCAACTACCTGTCCTCTAAATGTCTCTGTCACACAGGCCCACACCAGTTCCCAGTTTACCACTGTATTCTGGAATTCAGAGAAATTCTGGGCTCGGTTGAAATACACTCATTTAATCAAACTATTTGAGAAGAACATAATGCTAGGAGAAGATAGAAGTGTAAGAACCAGCTCTCTGCCTCTTTGTAGGTCAGGTACCACTCCAACAAAGGAAAGTTTTATCCCTCTAAGCACTTCGATGCAGAACACCAAAGAATCATGTCAAGAGAGAAAAGGATATCATGTTAGTCACTGCTTTTTGCTAAAACCAGTACAGTGCTCAGAGACAGTAATGCATGTGATTTGGGTATATTTTAGGAAGTAGATACAAGGAACAGACTTCAGGCATACAATACTGCATGGTACCAGGATCCCTGAGCTAACATACTCATATGGCAGCTCTGCTTAGAGGTGCTCATGCAGTACAATCCCACCAGCATGACATGCCAGTGGGGGCTGTTAGGTGCATCTCTTAGCAATGCTGCCAGAAAACTCTTACGCTGCTTCTCACCCCATGACCTCTATGGTCATTACCAGCTTTCAGGTGTCTGGTCCACGCTCTGTGCTGTTATGCAGGTACATTGGCCACCTCATTATCAATTCAGCTTTAGATCAGGAATAACAAAGACTTGGTCTCAGATCCTTCATTCATCAAGTGAACAGCCTAATGAGCAGATTGTTCACTACGTAAGTGTGGATTTCTCACCATAGAATCATAGAATACCAGGTTGGAAGGGACCTCAAAGATCATCTGGTCCAACCTTTCTAGGCAAGAACACAGCCTAGATTAGATGGCCCAGCACCCTGTCCAGCTGAGAAAGTTAAGCAGAAATCCCCCTTTTTACTGGAAGTAACCACTGCTTCTAGCAGAATAAACTTTCCACGAGCCTACCTTGTTCCCATAAACAGTTTCAATTTGGAAAAAAAATCAGCTTTTTTCTGACTTAAAACATTTGTCCAGAAACTTTTCCTCTTTTCTCCTAAGTTACTCCCTAGATGGATACTTGGCTTTTTAGTCTCTTAGACAAATGCCTAGGCTCAGCTAGTAATAGGCATGACATGCTCTATCATGCTCTTACAGTGTAGAAATGCTCTGTAAGTGCCATTAGAAAAGGTTAGGATCTTCCAGGAAGTGGTTTTCCCCACCGTAAGGCAGTTGGATGAATCATTCCCTAGAGGAGCCTGCCTCTGTCTTTCACTACACAGGGAGCCTACATGACTACCTGAGCCCAGGCACAGCTAAAATTAGGGGATCACCTTCAAATTAAATACTAATGAGCAGGGCACTGTGAGTTCCAAAGTCACTTCATTTGTGATGGAAAATACTTACAAAATGGCAAAAACAGGCTATTGCTGATTCAGTCAGCTTCCATCTGATAATCTACAGGTACAGAGAGGTATTTTAAAGACAGAAAGCCCACTAGGACCACTAATATTTTTTTTTATGCCCTTTGATGGCTTTCATGCAATTCAGATCTGAAAAAAAAGTCCTAGTTACTGACAGTAATACCTTGAAAAATCCAAAATAGCTTCTCAGATGAGTCAGCCTAAAATCACAGCGCTATTAAATCCCATGCTTTTGATTGGGCCCAATTCAGAAATGTTTAGACCAGATTCTGATACAATTACTAATGTCAAGTAGCACTTCCATGAATAATCATGCTGGCTGCAATTCAGATGAAATGCTATTTTTAACTGTTCATAAATCAAACAGAAAAAAAGAAAACTGAAAGAAAAAAAGAAAACTGACCACAAATGTCTTTTAATGAATTTGCAAAGTTCTATTTCCATTTCAAATTTTCTGATTTCCCTCACTAACTGTTATTTCATGCCACTGGTTTTCTGGACTCTCTCATAATGCTGGTAGCCCACTGTTCTGGTGACCTTGACCCAAGCTTAAATACTGAATTAGAAGCTTCACATAACTCAACCAAAAAGTTTACCTGACCTTGGTCAGCTTTCTAATAGTGTTTTGGTTTTTTTTTTTCCATTTCTGTGAAATCAAAACATCAAAAACATTCCAATGTCTCTAAGGCATGAGCTGGTGAGGGTCTGAGCAATCATAACTCCAGCTGGCTTCTGCAACAAGGCAGGTGGTCAGCAGAGCCCAGCTTCAGGTTTTGAAAGCTACTTTATCCACATGAAGAAGATTATTCATTAACACCTTTTAGCACAGCAAGTATCAAGGCATTGATACCCTTTGACATTCCTTGCAACAGCATTACTCATACTGCCTTGTCTAACAGATTTGTGCTATCCCCCTGAAATCAATGCTAGTAGGGAATGGGTTGTGCAGAAGAAGCTGACCACCTTGTGATTTAGTCAGGACTTAGTTTTGTCACGCTAATTCATGTTGGGTTACATCTTATCTGAGAGCAAACTGACTCATTTCCACCATGGACTTTTGGGTAGTAGGTTACTCCTCAGCAGAAACACAGAACAGCAGAAAAAGTCCCCCCCAAAGGGTCTACTTATTTGCTGGTAAATCAGTGAAGCTATACTGAGATGCATTAGTGGTCAGCTTGTCCAAGGACAATGTCTGTTTTCAATTCATATTTGAACATTACATACCATTTCTCTCAAAACAGAGACCTGTTTACCAAGAAACCTTTCCAAATGCAATGTATACCATGATATTATTTATTTTTTGTTTGTTTTTCATAACAAGGGAATTGTTGCCTTCAGTCCCTGGGGTGTCTTATGGCACAATCACAAACTGCAGATTAAAACATGTCATAAACCACAGTCTCCACTGCAGGTGTGACAGAGAAAGCTCTTACTTAAGCACCTGCCACAAGGATAAACAAATTATCAAAAAAAAAAAAAAAAGCTAGAGGAATTTAATATAAAATGCATTTTGTGTAAATATTCCTTTAGTTCCACATTCACATTTTCTAGCTTGGTGCGTTATAATCATGGAGCTGTTAGACCTGATTGCATTACCTTGGTGCACTGGGAAAAAAAATTTCTTTGTAAGTGTGGGAGCTGTACTGCAAAAGCTTCCTCCTGCATGCATGACAGCCAAGCCTATTGATTTCAGGCTTGTGAATAAAGGCTTTACAAATCCACTGCTTGTTCACGCCAATATACACATTTAAATTTACATAAAATTATTAGATATGTTTTGGAAGGATTGGGCTGCTGATTCTCTTCAATAAACCAGGAAGACCAATTAATTTCTTCTATACTGTGGTCCAGTAAGTCTGATACCTTGTGTTCAAACTGCAGTAATTTTGTAGCTACTTTTACACAGGAGCTCCCAACTATCAGGACATTCATTTTTAGAACAAAACAATATTTTGCTTAGCTTTGAATGCTGGTTACAGCATTGCTTGGTTTGACACAAAGAAAATACAGCTTCCTCAGCATAAACTCAAGCAGGCAGGTATTCATAACATGGTTTTAGCATATATATCTCTGCCAAGCTGGGTTTCTAATGACCAGCGTGGCTAGCTGTGTATGCTCAAGCAAGAAAGCAAGCCTGGTTGTACTGTCCCTTCGTAAGCCCCCAGCTGTCTCCCCATGCATGGAGGGAACACAGTCACTGCAAACCCTCTTTATTTAACCTGTTTCTCATCTTCTGCCCCCCCTAACCCACTGGCATGCATGGCTGGGCTTTTAGCTCTCGGGCTAACACAGATTTGCCATCGTTGTCTCCAGCATTCGGGTACCTTAGACATACATGGATATTTGAATCTTTTCTCATGTACTACAACTGGGTGCTGCCAAGAGAGCATCTGACAAAGCCACAGCCTGCCAGGTGTTTTTTACTCTTCCAAGGGCTTTACAAGGGTACATTTCTTGTTTATCTGCTGCTACTCGCCTCATAACATATCCTCTCGGAGGTCACTACAAATAACTATGTGATGCCTTGAAGCAAAGGCAGTGGGCAGCCTGGTCCACTACCGATGTCAGCCCTGCTTCGAGTGAGGGGGTGGACAAATTGAAATCTAGAGATCCTGTCCAACCTGAATTACTTTAATTCTGTACATGCGATAGGACTGTAAGAGTTCTATGACATCTGAAAACTGTATATAACAAAATACTAGCATGCCCTTCCTGATGGAAAAAAACGCTGTGTCGCAGATATTACAGCTAGAGGAAAAAGATACCTTAAAACTTGTTTTGATTCTGCGATTTTTTCCCTAGCATGACAGTTAACACATTTTGTTTGGCTTGGTTTGGTTTTACTTAGCTTTTAAGCATCATCTGGTGGCAGTCCCCATAGCTCAGTTTAGATTTGTTCAGTTTAACGATCTGTTTCCGACCCTCTTCACTTTTTTATTTCTAAACAACCGCTAACTGTGGTTGGGGACAGCATGATCCAGATCCCACCATTAATCAGAGTAACTTCACTGTAGTGCATGGCATTTCCAGCTGCGATAATTGCTCCTACATGGTCACATGAAAAACAGGTTGCGGGCGTCCTTGGTGTCACGAGTTGCGATCAACTGCGCGTTGAGCAAGGTAGCTCATTCTCGCCCGACCATCTGACGATACTCCTTTGAAACCTTTGCCAGCGGGCTGTGTCTGGGGAATTACGCTTGAGGACTTGGTGAAAACTTTCTCCTATTAGGGTCTGGGAGAGAGGAGCATGCTGGGGCCAGGGGGCTTTCTTTGGATGACCTTCTGTGAGACACAGAAGAGAATGTCCAAGCAGATAGCAATTTTTGATGCAGAGAACGCATACCAATGGAGGTAGCAGGACTGGAGTGTTGCAAGGCATCTGGAGGAAAAAATACCCAAATAGCTGGCATTGCCTAGATGTTGCTTTCCCATTAACTGGCAACAAGAATGATCTCTCCATTTCTATCAGTTTTTTCCCAGCAATACTTGCTAGGTGCCAGAGCTGTGACCCTACCTTGGCTTCACATTTCCTGACCCAAGAATACTCCCTGTTGACCCTAATCAAAGCTATTTTGAGATGATAATGAATTAACAAGTCTCCCCAAGAAAAACGACCTATGGCTTATCTGCGTCACCCAACTCCCGGAAAACTGTGACCTCAGCAAACTTTCAGCAACTATTTCAAGAACATGCATTATCTTCATTGCCTTTGTTATCTGAAAAAGGGGGCTGAATTCGGAACATATTTGTTCAGGACATAACCTATGCTGGATGTGTTTAGAAATGTCATAGTTTGAATTCAGATAGCTGGTGAGCTAACAAGGTAAGAGCTTAACCCTTCCCCTCTTGCTCTTCCTCTTCATCTCACCTAATCTCCTTCTTTCACAAATATTAGCTGGTCATTCTCCCAATTATACCAAATATTGTTGTATCTCTTTATTACAAGCCAGTAAAGGCAACACTAGATAAACCTGCCCAGCGCATGCCCTTCAATATTTCAATTTTAGTACTTTTTAACTTTGTCATATCTTAGCTAACTGGACTGTTGTTTGTTGGCTTGCTTATTTTTTAACTGAACTGAAATGATAACTGCATGAGGTTTAATTGCAATGGTAAGTTTGGGTAAAAGTATTGGAAGGTATTTAATAGAAGAAGATTATAGGAAAACACTTTCTTTCCTTGCTTAAATAAAACCAAACGTTAATGTCATTGCAGTAAGAATCATTTGGACTTTCAGTTTATGGCACCTTGACTTGAAATTTTATGAGTGAACACTCACATGTCAAGTTTATGCATTTTTGCCAAATCCATGAGGAATGTGATCACATTTAGCCTACACAGTAACCTCTGGAAAATCTGTATGGATATGTGCTGCAGAGGAAAGCAAAGCAGATATGTTGGGGAGGACGACACCTGCAACTGCATCCCCAGTGCCGCTGTACACCCTGCACTGGGCCAAGGGCTGGGAGCAGGTTCTCCTTCAATTCCCATTCAGAGCTCAAGGCTCAGCTGGCTGTACCCTAGGAGAAGAGGAAAACACCCTGACTTGAACAGGGACTGGTGAGGAACTAGGAGAGATGAGGAATAACACGCAAAAGGCAGGAGCAGGGATGCTCGGGCGGAAGGGAGCAGGAGCCAGCAGGGTGGATGTAACCCAGGGCAAGTTTGGGGGTCAGCCCACAACGCCTTTGTTTCTACATTTCTCTGCTGCCAGGAGGATGAGTGGGCTTCAAAACTGGCTTAATGCTTCCAGTGATCCATCTAGAAGAGCACTGCTTGCTACCCTGCATCCCATTGACAGCAGAGAAGATCTGACAAACTGGGTTGGTACTGGTGTGGTCCTGCACGATGGAGTTTCAGGCAGTTCTGCTTATTTTAAGACAGAGCTAATTACAGAGTGCTGCTGCTCTGGGAATGAATCAGGGGTGTGCACTGAATGAAGTGGTAGGCTGTGTGATGTCTGCCTTATTTCTTTTAAAAACTGGAAGGCGATCATGGCCAACCACAGTTTCAGAATTTGGAAACTGGCATCTGACTAGCACCGGTCTTACAGCACTGGCTTGTTTAAGCAATTATAATATCATTTCTCACTTTGCAGTGCACAACATAGATTGCTGCTCGTTAGCCTCATTAAGAAATATATTGTGAAAGAATGAAAACACCAGATCTAATTTCTAAATGTTATTGTATGGGCCAGAATAGTTACACCATGCTTTCTTCCATCAACTGCATTAATTTTTGGCTACTGCTTTTAAGCAGAGCTGCCAAAAAAATGTTTAGATCCTAGGAACATTTGTAAGCCCTGCAGGGCTCCCTTACCTCATTCAATCATCTTTCTCACGGATATAGAGATGCACATTTTTGCTGACTTCAGGGGCATTCATATACCCAGCAAATCATCTCTGTCTGATCCCATCTGAGCAGCTCAGTTTTTATTTATAATAATCCTTGAATTTTCAAGGGAATATACTAACATTCAGCTAACCCTATTTTTCCTAACCCAGATTTAAAGGAAAATGAGGAATCTGACTGAGATAATATTTGGAATAGAACTCACTCTGAGAAGAAATAACTTAGGGTGTTATTTACCTTACAGATTTACTTTAAAATAGATCTTCTGATGTAGCTGGGTTTAAAACCTGTGTTTTGGAGTGGGCTCGTGTTAGAAAATTAATAAAATGATGCCGTATTTTGGTATTAAAAGTTATGTAAATGTGATTTGTTGTTATCTAAAATAATTAAGTAAAATACCCTTTACATAGCACATCCTTGGTCAGGTGAAAGTTACTGGACATGCTAATCTTAACATCCTTTAAAATAAATGGAAGAGAGTCCCTGGGACTCATGAACTCTCCAGACATCTTCTGTTAACTGCCTATATACATTTAAGAAACAGAAACATCCTGATCTGGTCAGTTCTCTACTGAATTTGATCATGCACACATATTGGAAGGCAAAAATCTTCATTGGCCAAGTTAGAAAAATCAACACTAAAAAAAAAAACCCAACCCTTTATGGCACAAATTATGACGAAAAAAAGCCAAGCACTTTAGAAGCTGCATAGCCTTTTAGAGCATGCTTTTGGCTTATCTCACCTTGGAAATCTAAAGACTAATGATAACAAGTGATTTTGAGTGTGTGTTTGGAGCATTACAGTATCTAAGAAATGAAGTGCATTCAGTGAAATACTACTGCAAGCAGCCAGAGCAACGTGGTGTGAAGATGGAGAGATGTGCACTAAGAGAAGAGGAGGTTTCTTGCCTCAGCATTGCCATGAAATATGCAGGCCCTTACCTTCGGGGAAGCAATCTTCAGGCTCCATCAGCTCCTCAGCAAACTCAGGGATCTGCT
The DNA here is from genome assembly GCF_047370975.1 of Nipponia nippon. Lineage (NCBI taxonomy): Eukaryota > Metazoa > Chordata > Aves > Pelecaniformes > Threskiornithidae > Nipponia > Nipponia nippon. Next base: position 161,100,985 of record NW_028262290.1, read on the forward strand.
CCAGCAGTTCTGCAGGATTTGTCAAATCCACTGTGCTGCCTTCAGAAAGACTGATTTCATCAAGCTTGTTGTCAACAAGAGCAAAGACGAGGAAAACAAATTGATCAATCGCCCTGAAGGAAGTAGCTGAGGTTTTATTCCACTAACCAATATCCCAGCTAAAGCCGCCACAACAGAGACATCGCCATGCATTTCATATGGTGCCCGCTCCTTGAGTGACAGCTCTGCCTACGCTGCAGTGAGCTAACAGTTGACCCATCAATAAGAACAACAACAAAAAGTTAACACGTAAAACTTACTTTTTAAAACAAAAGAGAAGCAAACTGTAGAAAGATAGTGAACAGCCATTGAATATTAATGGTAGGTAGAAGCTTGGAATGATAGAACCACTCATGATTTTAAGGCTTGTACATCCTGAAGGCTCACATGTTCAGATGGGGGGGATCAGAAGTGGGACCTAGCTCCTGAAATGCTGAAGGATGAATTTGATGACCTGTGTTGGGTTCCTGTCACTGGGGCCTCATTCCTGAGGCTCCTCACCCACAGTTGATGGGTGAAATCTGCACCTCATCAGTCAGGACCATGCTCTGCTTCCTGCTGCCACAGCTTCTCCTCCGAGATGAGCAGAAGTCCCTCTGTCACCAGGGTCCAGTCACACGATGCTACAGGCACACATGTGTGAGAGGGCTTCCACCTGCCTCATCCCAGGCCTAACTTATTCCCACCACATGATGTGGCCCCTCACCTTTTGATCACACATTTCTGATCTCAAGGTGATGTAGGAGGAGGGGCACATGGCTTTTGGAAGCCTTTCAGAGGCTCTATCACTTCCCTGAAGTATTTGACACCACCATCTTAGGCACGTTGTTTAAATTCAGCGGTTCTCAAATCCTCCTCTGCAAAATGGGGACAAGAATATTCCCGCTCCCTGAAGCATTGGTTGTCTTATCTATTTAGGGCAGGAACTCTCAAGTAGAGCTGGGTAAAAATTTCTGGGTAATATATTATTTTAAAAAATTGTTTTAGAGGCTGAATTTGCTATTAAATAGATATGATATATGATTAAATAAATCACTCTAATATGAAATTTCATTTCCAGTCAAAACTTTCTTTTAAGAGAATCAAAACACTTTCTTTAGAAGAAAACAGGATTTTTTTTCCCCATATTTTATTTTACTAGTCAAAATAAAACATTTCTATTTTGTGTTAATCCAAAATTATATTTTACTTGTTTATTCAGCTTGGCCACTAAAGTGAAAGATCTAATATTTGCCCAGCCCTGTTCACAGGGGCTGACTGTTTCTGACTGTATTAGAGCACTATCTGGCATAAGTGGGCAACACTGAAGCTGGTATCTTCTACGGGTCATATCAATGCAAAATAGATATAAGCAGGAGTCAGGAGAGGTGGGTTATTGGTTAACTGTCTTATTCCGTTCTCTGAGTGCCTACTGAAATCTTTTTGTGCTTTATCTTGCAATACTATTGTCTCCATTTAAAAAAATGAGGACAATAATACTTACCCATGCTTTTAAACAACCTGTGAGATAGTTATATGAGAGATGGCACGTACACATAAAATATTATTTTCATGAGGACGATGGTGATGGAGTTAGAGAATAGGTACAGCTTTATATATTTATTATTAATGTGAAAATGGGCCCTCTGTTTTCCAGTATACACAGTCAATGCAAAATTTATAGCTGAATTCAGAGAAATGCTGAACCTGGGGTAAAATGGGCAAGATTGAACATTCCAGCAATGCTTGCAAGCGGGGATGGAAGCTACTTGTTTGCAATTAGCTGCAGCATCCAGAAGGTCATAGTCTTGGCTAGGGTTTTTAATGCTCTACTCAAAAGGACTGCAAACAATAGAGAACAGACCTTTTAAAAAGAGAGTCAGAACAGAAAGCACAGGTCAAAGACATGGATAAAGCTTCTAAAAAATCCATATATAGAATACAGCTGTTGTACAGAGCCCATTTTCTACAGACTACCAACAGTATATGATGGTGGAAAAAATGTCATACCAAGTTTTAGCACAGTCAGAACTTTCTGATACTGTTCATTAGGGAATGCATTTAGTCATTATCATCTGTTCTGTTATGAAGACGTCAAAACACAGATCACCGAAATAGTCCTAAATCATATACAGCTGTAGGATGTAGAAAGCAGGGGTTCCAATGAGAAAAGAAACCTTGTTGGATATAATTCTTACCAATAGACAGAAATCAAAGAAAACTGTGAGAACAATGCCAGCTTGATAGCATTGTCAATGAGAGAGCTGGATTTAGCAGAGACAGGTTAGGAAACTCACAGAACACAATACAGTGCAATTATAATAGACTACAAGGAAAACATCTTAAAGAATCAAGTTCTTGAGAGTTACTTATCAGGAGGAGTTTTCAGAAAATATTAGAATCCATCAGTGTCAAAGGGAGATGGGGAACATGCAAGAGAAAACAGATAGGCTTTCTTCTGAAAAGCCTTCAAAGAAGAAGAGGCAGAGAACATGGATTCAGAAAACAATAGACAAAGGTTTGAGGGTCCAAACTGGGACTAGAAAAAGAAGTAATCATACATATGAGAGAGGAGGGAAAGATTAGGAAAGCTTGTAGGAAAAGAAGCAAAGGTTACTCTTTGCCAGAAAGGTTAACGGGATTAAGAAGGCTTTCATGAACTCAGTAATGGAAAGAAAAGAGCTAGAGACATAATAACAATTGATGAGGGCAATGTAACTAATCAAAATTCAGTTGCCTAAGAAAATAAACTCTTTTTAAAAGAATCCAACAAGGGGATCAATAAAAAGAGGGGGGAGAGCCTGTTAGAATTAATACAAATGTAAGCAGAGAAATATCTCATAAGCCTGAAACATATGCAAATCAATGGATCCAGACAAGGCACATTGTAGGGCATAAAGGGATCCGATACACCAAGTTAAAACACCATTAGCAATCAATAGTGAATGCTCATGGAAAACTGGAAACAGCCCAGGAGAGCAGCAATAAGTAAACACAATACTGAGCTTAGAGAAGAGGAAAAGGGAATAATCATGGGAATCACAGATCACTAAACACTTTCTGTAGCCTGTGATTAAAGTAAACTAAATAAAGACTCAGAGGAGAAAAGGTGAGTGCTTTCTCGGAGTGAAATGTCATAGAGACGTAAGGGTAGTGAGGTGGTTTTCCTGTCTGCTAAGGGTCCTGTGCACAAATGGGGTGCAAAGAGGCCAAAAGAAGGCAAAAAGGACAAATACAGAATCTCCTCTTTCTTTCTTGGAATAAGTGAGTGGAGGAGGTGTACCAGGCAGAGACAACGGGATCTGTCAGAAGCCCCTTTGGGAGACCTCCCACTAGTGCATGAATTCATGCTGCAGAGGGGAGTTTTTAATGTGTTTCTGGGTGGAGCGGCTGTTTTAAACACCCAGACAGGGCTTCCACACCCACTGCTTGTGTCTGCAATAGTGGCAAATTGATCTGAATGGGTTTTTCAGAAAGCCTTTAGCAGAGAGATGCTGAAATCCCATTGAAAGTTCATGTTTGCTCAAGGCTTAACTTTTATCTCCCTTCCTCTCTCCTTCACCTCTGAAGATCACAGCCTTAATCTACCAAATTGGCTTATGATATATAAACCTTAAGAAAATATCTGGATGCCTATTATAGAAAAGTCTACTTTTAAAATAAATTGTTATTGGCTTGGATTCACTTATTGCTGTGTGGAGAAAAGCCATCCTAAGGACCAAAATATAACACAAACTTTGTCTTCAGAGGAGGAGATCTGTAGGGATTCGAGTCAGCAGTATCTTCACTACAGATATATAAGATGTACAGACCAATATAATCCACAGGTCAGCTGATAACATTAAATTGGAGTGAGTATTGAAACCAAGCAAGCAGAAAGGAAAAGAGAAGTAAAACATGGATGGAATATAGCAAAATGATACTTGACTCAAAACAGTACAAATGAGAGAGTTCAGGAAAAATTCCAATGGAAATCCTGGAAACCTGTAACCCCAAGTCACCTGGAGTAATATTAAAAAATTAGATGTGATTTTGCAGTGGGATATAACAATGCAGAAAACGTATATGAAAGCATCGTGTCTAGATAATGAGATACTATTTCCTCTCTTTACAGTTCTGCGGAAGTTGTATTTGGAATAGTGTGCTTGCTTCTTGGCAAGACAACTCCAGAAAGGAAAAATTGAGGGAGTTGCAAAGAAAGAGGTAAAAAAAGTCAGATAAAGGGCACAGAGATAGTCATTTACAAGAAATAATGAAATGACAGAACAATGACGTGTGACTTTAGGGGGTAAGCCAAAGACAAAAGGAAGCAAACAACAGTCTACTAAATTAAATGATATTAATTCATAAAAAGAGAATGATGGATAAAATTGATAAAAGAGAGTAATGAAATGGTACTTTAAAAGGGAAAAAAATTTTTTAAAAAAGGCCTGGTTATTAAGGCAATACACCCAGCCATGAGGTTTTTTCTAAGCAAGTGAATTGTTCCCTTTGGTAAATGAAGAAATCCAAGTTGCCTGATACATTTAAAGTAGATTCCACAAAGCTGTACAAAATATTTTACAGGGCAGTGTTTTGGCAGGGAAATCAACCAGTTTGTTCTCTGAGGTCTTACATCCACCTGTGACATCAATGGTTTTATTTCTGTGATGTCTTTCTAATGATTTATATAGGATGAATATTTAATCATATAATGTATCCTTTACTGACATCAACAGCGTTTTATTCAGAACACATTCAGTGCTTCCTGTTATTGACTGAATCACTGAAAGCCCTGCCTCTTGGGCATACCAAATCTGTTAAGTTGCTTCCTCGCAGTTGCTGGCTTTATTTGGCTAGTTGCAAGTTCTTGGGACATTCATCAAAAAGATGATTAGCATGTCCTTGTGTGCCAGCACAAAGATTACTTCTGAATAGGAGGACTGTAGATATGTAATGTCCACGCAAGATCTGGCCTTCAAAAATAGCATCCTTTGGGCTTTGCTCTTTCATGTTGGTATTCATAGCCTCGTGTGAACTTCCGTTTGATTTCAAGTCATCCCTGGATTATTGCCATATTCCTCCACCTCTTTCTAAGCAGCCGCAAATAGAATCAATTATACTCTACTATAGAAAGGTGACATTTGTGTCCCAGGACCCTTTGAAAGTTGAGGGAGGAAATGGGGATTATTTCTTTATCACGATGTTGCTGAATATATCAAGGCTAGAATGTTCCTCTTTTATCATGACATTTCATTATAGCACTAAAAGAGGACATAGTTTTCCAGCCTCCATGTTAGGATCACAGGGTTTATTTATTTCAAAAAGACATTTAAACATGAAGGATACCTAATCCCCTGAGAGAAAAATTCCTGAAACAGTCTTTTAATTCCTCCTAGTTATAATGCTTCATCTCATTATTTTAAAGTTTGGGGTTTCTTTGGTAAATACATATACATTTTTTCCTGAGACTGAGATATCAAATATTTGAGTCTTCTTCCTCTAAAGTTCAGGACCTTCTCTTTCTGAAGATGAAGTTCAATATGCCAAGAAGTATTCTGGCAAGGAGGATTGCTCCTTACAGAAATGCTTCATGGCTAGAGGATTTCTGGTTACTGTGAGTGGAATTTCTCTCACCTAAGTGTACAACTCATCTAGTTACCCTGGGTTCCCTTTATAGTCAATGGAGAGAAAGAGGCACTTTTAGAAGATGATTCATCTGACCTAATTTAAATGTTGATTTCAGTCGGAGATGAGACACATTTACCTAACTACATTGGCTCCAGATCCTCATTGACTATAAAGGGACCTCAGATGACAAGTTCGGATGCAGATGTCTACATTTAGTTTAGCAAATTCCACCCCATATGACAATATGAATCAGCAGGTCTGGAAAAGGTGAGCTCTGGCTCTGTGGTGGCTCTGTTTCCTGTTGTCCTGTCAAGATTTCTCCATTGGACTGCTCCTGCTGGGCACAAATTTGCCAGCAGTTTTATAGCAGAATTGGGAGATGTGTGATGCATGTTGATACTATGTCATCCTTTCCCTGTCATTAATTCAGTCCCCCCAAAACAGCACTGGTTCCAATCTCAAGGAGCTATGGAGTTTCCCCAAAATCCCAGGACATCACCCAAAACCTCCAGTTCCTGATTTCAAAGAGAGGAATCCATCACTCTCTAGTAAAAAAGGCAATGTTATGTCAATACAATGCTAAATCTGAATGGGAAAAAATCCCAACAAGTCAGCAAGTAGGATATAGGGAATTTAAAGCCTGGAGTCACTCAGGGTACAGTGCAAAGACATATATTTTTGGTATTCATGTTTATAAGGAAAATATACTCCTACAAATGGAAAATAAATGTCAATGGGTACACATTAAGAAGCAATGAGTAAGCTACACTAGGACGAACATCAGCTGAATGATACCAAGGCTTACTATTTAGTTAGTATCTTCATGTCAACTACTTAAATTGTTGCACCTTTCTTCAGTCTATGTGCTAACAGGAAAAGAAATGGTAATTTGTGACACACAGCAGATGCCCTCCAGTGAACTCAAGGTACAGATCTGCCAAGTCAGCAGATGCCATTCTTAGAGCTACCTTTCAGTGGGAAAACACACACATGTTCGCTCCTAAAATAAGACAGTAACATTATAGAGGATTTTGTGTTTTTTCAAAGCCTCTTGGAATCCCATCTTAATTTATAATGTACATTTTCCAAGCTTTCCAATTATATTTATGACAACAAAATCCTCTTTCTTCTTTACTAAGACTATAATACCTACTACGTACTATTGCTTTCCTACCACTTGACAAACATATTTTTACGAGCCATAAATCCCACATAAATCGGTGACATGCACTACAGAGCTGGTGCAATGAATTGCATGCAGTATCAGGTAGGAAAGTTGTTTCTGTTACCTCTTTTTGCCCTACTGGAGGTGGTGGCTCAGCCTTCAACTGCTTATCCACGTGCAACTCACTTAACTCTTCACAAATCTCAGAGTTCTGACTCCGGACGCCTGGGCTTTGGCATCGCTGCCCCCTCAGCTGCAGCTGTTTTTCCTGCTGGAAATAATCCTAGATGGGTTTATTTTCTTTTTCTTTGATAGCATGCTTATTTCTCAAGGAGAACTACCCAGCAAGAAGAGAAAATAGCCTGGACTATACTTGTCAGGGGATGGCATCTTAAGGAAAAATGGCAAGGAACAAGATAACACAAGCTTATGCTGTAACTTTTGAGCTTTAGCAACTGGATATGTCAAGATATCTGGCTGTAGAAAATGGAAATACAAACAGGACAACTTTTTTTGAGCTATTGTTGCTGGGGCAGGAGGAAATACCCCTGCAATCTCCATTTTGAGTCTGGTTTTGAGATACAAGTTTCCTCCAGTGACCCGAGGCGCACAGAAAGGTGCTTGCAGTTCAGTCAAATAACTGAGGGCTGTACTCTGAAGTTGCGGTGATATTCAGTGTTACAGCTGGAGAAAGGCATGAGTGCAATACCCAACACTGTGCTATGAGTCTACCTGAAACAGTGTGGAAAAAAACACACCCAGACGAGACAAGATACACATTGAAAGGGAGGAAAATGCAAAGTTCACAGGAAGAGATAAAAGGTATCTAAAAGTAGATGTGGAAAAACTGCAGGTAAAGCACGTAAAAGTATGTGGCTCCTATTCAGCCAAACACTTAAGACTACTTTGCACCCGCTGATGCCAACAGGACTTAACCGCAGGTTGAAAGGACAGCACATCCTTAAGTACTTCACTAAAAAGGGATGAACTCTGGAATCAGAGCAATAATTTTTTTTCTGCAAACACGTCTGACTAGACCCGGTGCTTGCTAGTATGAGTGGTGCCATTAAATCCAGCCACTTCTTCCTGGGGTGATGATTATTACTGCTGAGTTCTCTAGAAGTACTCCCAGGACTAATGGCAGAGGAGAGTACGTTTGCAGGGTTGGTCCCTACATCTGGAGGCCCAGGTTCTTTGCTGGTGTAAATCAGTGTGGCTTTATTGATTCACCTAAGACAGGGATTTCTCTGAAAACTCCATAGCTCATCACAGCACTACCATCGTTCATGCCATTACTAACGCTGCTACTAAAATATTAATAAAACTCTAGCCAGTTTCAAAGGCTTGTGCTGAATTGCTTACAGAAGGACTTCCATGCTGAGAAAAAAATTACAAGCACAACAGGATTTCAACAGCAGTTGTTGAAACCTATTTATCTTTCACTTGTCCGCCTTTTTTTTTTTTCCCTTGGCTTGACTGACATTCAATGTTATTCATGTATCGAACAAGTTTCCCTTCCCCAGGGAGCTGAAGCATACCTGCCTCAGTTCTAAAGCCACATTGCCACAGGAAGTCCCTCAAGAGGTACCAGCAGCAGAAAAACACTTAATTCCAAATATAACTATCTGAAAGAACAGATGACACAAAGGAAGCAGTTGGTTAAGCAAATTGCTCTGCGTATAAATACTTTTGGACTGTCAGGTTTGTACCAGTCCTTTCAAATGTCGTTCTGTGTTTCTAGCAAATTAATTTAAAATCAAATTACTTGTTTCCTGCTTCAGAGGGCATGTGGTCTAAAATATATTCTAACTTTAATAAATTAAATTACGCATGTCCAAGCTTGTACCCTCTGCATAAGAATGTATTGCGTACAATTTCTAGGCACAGTTTAGCACTGATCTTCACAGGCCAGAGATTGCTCCATAATCATCGAGTTATGGTTCTGTCCCTGACAAAAAGTAACAATCTTTAAGGCGCGTCTCTGGAAATAGTGTAATATTCAGGGGAGAAGCTAACGTGGAAGGCACAGTATGCACAAGTAAGGCGCTCAGCCATAAAAAGGATTTTTTTAATGCAATGTGCATAGAACTTAGTACCAAGTAATCTTAATGGCATGATATTGGTTATAGCACTAAAACAACAGAAACAATTGTTTCATGTTAAAAGTGCAATGCAATCTGAGGTGACATCTCAAGTTCATTTATGCAGAAAGGTTGTGCACTCAGATTCATTAGAAACTATGCAGTGTATGAGAACAGACTGTGTAACTCAGTTGATCTGACGAATACTCAGGTTGTTAAGCAAATTATTGCACTAAGCTAGAGTCAAGTGCCAAACTTAGACCAATTCTCTATTTACTAACCCTTCTCTGTGGTACCAAAACTTAGCAACACTTTCCTAGAGACTAAACTCCAGGAAATGTGGACCCAGATGCTTCCCAGAAATCACACTTGTACCAAATATCCAATAAATTAACGTTCATCTGAAGTGATGAAATACATCCTGGCAAATTATCTAATGGGGACAACATGCACATGTGCTCAGACAATGATTTGGATCATCATCACATGTCTTCAGACATGTCCTGAAGATTTATAAGGTGGAAGAAAATCACTAAGAGAAATAGACTCTTCAAAACAATCTGGTTGTATAGACTGATCCCAAAAGGAGTGTTAGGGAATCAACTGAGTTTTTGCAAGCAACTGATGCCAGCCCTGGTAAGCAACTCTCATGGGATGCAACAGTCTCATTTCCAGCACACAGCACCTGAAGATTGGCACAGACCTGTCTGGGGAAAGGTGCCTTTGGTTATGTTTAACTTCCGACTGTTTGCTTTTGTTCTGATTCCAGATGATTTGTTCTTCTGGAAGCAACGGCACCAGGTTTATCTCCTGTAAAGCTCCCCACCGTGGGTGGTTTATATAATTTGTTTTTAATTTTTGTATCAAGTGCCATGTTGCCAAGGCGATACACATTATGTTAATATTTATTGATTCAGTTGTTTTCATAATTTATAAAGTAAACCCATTCAGCAATATAAAAACTTTGTGCATATAAAGGGAGGGTTGGGAGCCCAGGACAGACCTCAGCTCCTTTAGAGCATAAACCATAAGTTTGCTCACCTCTGCTCTGATCTGGGCCATAAAAAGGGGTGATCTGCCAACACCGTACCAGTAATTAGCACATGGTGGAGGATGGACCCAGTATTGTCCCCTTGCATGCTGCAGGACAGTTGTAGCACCAGAAAAACAGCAACCAGATTGAAAATAGAGCACAATCTCGGTGACATCTCAAGTGTGTTTGTGCATGGACCCACATACTTGTTTGCTGACACAAATAAATACAAAGGCTCCACACTGCATTCTGCCTCTGAAAAGCACAGATCGGCTAATTGTTTCAGGCTCAAATGGGGATTAGTGCAAATGCCGCTCCTTTGGAAAGAGTACTTGCTGTTGGCAAAACAAGACAAATACCTGTCATCAGCATGGATTCACTTTATTCCTTCCCCACGGAAATATCATTTTTTCCATCCTGTGCAAACAAATTTAGAAAGAGGACGCCAGGACCTCCCTTTCAGACGGTGATCAGCTCAAATGGGTTCTCCTGATGCTTCACTCACTCCCTAGATCATGACCCTGGCTTGTAACATTTGTTCCCTGATTCTCTGGCCACGGCTGTTACGGGACAGAAGACGTGCAAAGCCTTTGATAGCAGGAAGCTTCCTCTCCCAAGCAGGTGGGGAAGCAAGAAACGGGAATTGGCTCTCAAGCCCTCCCCCCTTGCAACTGTCACTGCAGAGCCAGCAAGCAAGGATGAAGGATGTGGCAGGATAAAGTTGATCTAAATTATTTTATGAGGTGTACAGGGCATCCCCTGTCTCTGATGGGACAGTGCAAATGCAAACTGCCCTTTGCTCGGTCCGCTTTGCAATGGGAAGATTCAACCCTATGTATCTCCTCTTCTCCCCACCAGGCTGATGCGTCCCTCTGTCTATTTGAAGACCAATTTTGAGACACTAATGGGATTTCATGGATGTCCAGGTTCTGCTGTCACTTTCCAGGAACTAGATGGTCAGGACATTTCCAGGTGCAGACTCAGAGTGGTGGAGGCTTGTCCTGGTCCCCTCGCATACAAGTCTGCACACGCTTAGCCATACAGGTGGGACCCTACAGCACCAATGGACACTGCCCATCAGAAGAAGCATCAGCAGCAGACAAGGATGCTAGCAACAGAAATATCACTGCTTTAGCCATTCATAGAGGACTGACACTATGAAACTGAGCCTCCTTGAGAAATGCAGCTCAATAGAGCAGTAATTAGTAATTTAATGAATGACAACATATTTTAACCTGCAAAGCTTCCTATAGCCAGTTTTCGGATACCATAATAGGAGTTGAGGAGCTTTTCATGTATAGCAAACCCAGTTCAGCAGTGTGACACACGTAGTTAGGAGAGGACTGTTTACTCTGTAAAGTAATTGTTGATGTTTGTGTTCCTCCTTGCAGACAGCTATGGATTTCATAAAATTACGGTGCCTGGTAGCAACTGGCATCCTTTCTCAGCAACAGTTTGCGTCGAGTAACTGGCACCCTTCCTCTGCAAAGAAGCCAAGAAGTAAATGATCGTGAAAACCGAACTGTTTATATCCTACCTCTACATAAGTGGAGAAGCAAGCAGATTGCAATGCTGCTGAAATACGGCGAGCTTGCATTACTGCCTCGGTGGCACCTGTTTCGTGTGTAAAGTAAACAGGAGACTACAGTCTGCAGAACGGTCGGGCTGACAACTCTCAGATATGTTGAATTCAGTCTTTCTGAAAAGCCTTGAAAAAGCTGAGCTAAAATGGGAGGGAAATAAATAACCACAAACCGGGGAAACGAATCGTGGGTTCATATTACCAGAACAGATCGCTTATGATCTTGGTTCTCCTCTTTCACAAATAAATGTAAATCCTTGTAGCACCAATAAAATCAGTGGATTTATCTTTCTGCATATTTAGCATGAGAAGAAACATCACCACATACATCAGGAAAATCCCCTTGCTTCCTTAATACGAGAAGGGGAAGATTAATATCACTTATTCTGCCAGGAATAAAAGAGGACTGGTGTGCAGCTGTCAGTTTTAAGTGTGCACATTTGAGAATCTCTCTACCCTGGTTTGAAGAATTGCTTCTGTAAAGCAGAGTTGCTACTATGCAGTTTAATGAGAAATCAGAGGAAAACCTGGAGTGATACCACACCACAGTGCTGGGATTGTAGCTAAGACACAGCGAGGACTCATGCTACTCTACGTTCCTTTACAAGTGCAGTTTATTAGCAGACTACAGTGTTTGCAATACTGATGCAAAGCGTGTGAAGTCCTATTTTAAGTTTGCAACACATTTACATAATTTAAGAGCTGCAAATTCCTCAGAGAGGGTATGAAAACAGGAAAGGGAAAGTCTAAACTTGATTATTTGAGACTAATCATCGCCACTCTCCAGCTTACGCCACCTGGTCCATCATTCCACTTCAGCAGAAACAACCAGACATCAGGCTAGCTTAGTAGACTGATTTTTGTTCAGTTTTTCAGTCCCTACATAGCCCTCCCAGTCTTTTCTATTGCCATTCATCTATGCAAAGGCCAGAAACAATCTGGTGCAAAGTGAGCAGTCAAAGGTCAGAATTAGAAGGTGCTACTCGTATTTGCCACGTGAATCCATCTGGATTCTTTTTTCTTTTTCTTGATGACCCAGCCTTTATAGGGACCCCATTTATTAAAACCCAAATCACTAACGCATGCAGAAGAGCAATGTGGGCAAAACAGATTAAACACAATAGTCTCAGAGTCCAGAAAGAGCACAAGCCTGTTGCCCAGCTCCCGGTGAATGTACCAGTACATGAAATTATGCCCCTCTACTTGGATGTCTACAGGTCGCAAGGGAGTTTCCAGCTGAGCTGTCATCTATCAGAGTTAATACCCTTGTAGTTTGAACTTACACCTATGTAGCTAAACACAGAACTTGTCCTCCTGGTGGAGCTCAGAAATACATTTTTTTTTCCCCTGGAAGCTGTAGGGTATTTGGAAGCAAAGTGCAGTACTGGTTCTAAAAAATAATGCACCTGTGAGTACTTAGCTGGATAAAAATACCAGAATCTGGCCCTTAAAATTCAGAATGGTGAAGGCTAAGGCTGGCCAGAAACCACAGCTGCCCAGCAGAGGCCATTAACAGCAAAACCTCCCCTGGAACGAGCCTGCCCTTGTATTTCCTTTCATTTTGAATAAAGGTGAACTAAAACTTTGCCAGACAAACATCATCACAGCCACTAACTGCTGGTCTCTGCACAAGCGCTGGATGCTTTGCCAAACGTCATCCCTCAAGGAGGGAAACATCAGTTTAGCAGAGCTCCTTCTCGGGTTAATCCAGAAAATTTTAAGCATTTGAACTCTGGCTGCAGAGGAGCAAGGCACGTTATTTCTAATGGCTTCTGCCTTGCTGGCCTAAGATTCTGTCCCACACTGGGCAAGACACTGCCCATAATAAAACATAGATTCATTATTCCAAGGGTTGACCCTTAAAATTAGTCTAAGTGGGAGAACTTGGCAAAAAGATGGACTGCCAAAGTTAATTTAGCCTGTTATCAATTCAATAGGCTTAAATAGGCAGTGAAAGTGTTTCATAAGTGTTCATTGTTCAGAGTTCAAGCTAATACCTTCTGCTAAATTGCATTTTGAAGTTTAATCACAATCTACTTTATGTTTCTTTTGGTAATTGGGATCTCTCCACAGTATAATATGAAGAACTCAAACTAATGGGCTTCTCGGATGGAAGTTTAAATTTTGGAAGTTTGCCTCAAAGTGCAGTGAGTGAGAGTGCCTGAAATAACCTGGAACCTTTCACCCAAATAAGGCATTATTATTATTTTGATCATTAGGGAAGTCTCATATTATTACAGGCAATAGCAACAAAATAACCATTATTTTAAATTTTGTTATTTTGGACCATAATTAATGGGAGTAATTTCAACCCCCCAACACACGGACGCACACACTGTCTCACTTGGCAGAGGAGCTGTTGGGGAACTGGCTGCTGTTCATTTTGTCCAAAATGTTAAATGTCAGCATTTTCTTTACCAAAGGGAGAAACAGTGAGAAATGCTCATTTCTGGGCAGCATTTTGCTCCAGGGAGGGATATGGATACTGGGAAATGGCACCCAGTAGGCTGTGACTGACGCGTAGTCCACGGTCTGGGCACTTGTCCAAATGCATGTTGTCAAGTCCGCTATGCCTGATATCGGTTCTTTCAATGCCAAGTTTTTTTTTTTTTCTCTCCCCCCTCTTTCTCTCCTCCATCAGCTCCCTGTGTTTCCTGCACCTTAGGCATTATGCTGTGGACAAATATATTTCCCTGCCACCGCACACAGAATAAGCACCCTAAAACCTTTGTTTGCAGTGTGACTGCTCTAATCACGTCAGCAGAGATCTGACACGGAGTCGTCTTCTGCCCCATCGTACTGAAACAAAATAAACACAAATATCTTTCTATATGTAAGAGCAAAGATGCAGACTTAGGTGCTTTAAAACTGCTGCTGTGATTTACAGTCCTTTTTCTTTTTCTAATGGCCTTGCTGCTATTCTGAAGACAATAAATACAGAAATATTCTATTTTATTGCTAAAAACAATTGGCAAATCTATGCCGTTTTCAAGAAATGCAAAGCAAAACATAAAAAGGGAGAAATCCAGGCAAACTATGTATGTAATAATAATAATAATAATAATAATAATAATAATAATAATAATAATAATAATAATAATGAAAAAGCCCTGCTATCTTATTTAATGATCAGAAAAATATTTGCCCAAATAAAGATGACAAAAAGAATGCTGTAAGATTTATTGTGTCCTGCATGCATGTATGCATGTGGGCTCACTCTCCTGCCAGTAAGAGCTGGGGAATCATCAACTGGCTTCAAAGGTATTTCATCCAGTTGCACTAAAAGAGAACGTGTCCCACAGACTGGAACTGAAAACAGATGGAGTATAAATACTGTTTGAAAGGGCATTATGGTTCCTGACAATAAAGTATATTTCCTGCAGTAAAAGGCTGAAATTAATGTACCCTGTCAAATAAACACATGACTTCATGGTATCTCTGATTTATAGATGTTGGAATTATTAGGAGCATAAGACACTGTCACAAACAATTTTATATCAAAATCTATGCACTGGCATTTTTATGGCAATTTTCAATAACTTCAGCTACACTTATGTCAACCTGGAATAATTCTATTGACTTTTACAGAATCACTTTGGGTGTAGGAGCAGGTCTGTAATGGACAGAAATTGTACAGTGAAATTTCCACTGTATACAAAGGAAACAGATGTGGGTCCAGATGCAGATGATGAACTCTCTGTTACCTGAGACATTTCGTTCTTTTCTCTGTCTTACAAATGATGTATCATAGCTAAAATAAACTTACAGGCTCTGTGCAGAAATTATTGGTTGAAGTCTTTGACTCAGTGTTATGAGAAAGCTAAACCATGATGATCCTAATGGTCCTCTCTGATCTCAAAATTACTAATCTCTTACTGGTAGAAACATGCAAAAAAAAGCTATCAGAAATAGTTTCACCTTGTCAAATGAAATAAAATGAGTCAGTAATTCTGAAGTAAATATGGAGAAGAGAATAAAAGCTTGGGGGTTTGATCCAGTTCAGAGCAATAGAGAAACTGTACTGTTGAAGAGAGACTGGTGGCAGCCGGCTCTGTCATTGACATGTACAAAGGCAGTTACTCATCTAAAGTCTGGAAAACTGGTTTTCCTGGCAGATGTGTTTGGCGGAGCCCAGAAAAGGGTATACACGAGGGGAGAACTGCCATTGAGAAAAAAATGTGAACATGACTGAGAAAGCAAGTCATGCTCTGGAGCAACAAATACTCGCCCTGTGTGCAAAATCCAGGCAATGTACACCCCTCGGGTCCTCTGTGCAGACCCAGACCCAAACTTCTTGAAAATCACAGCAGAGGTGCTGCTCCACCTTGGAGGGGTCTAGGAAGAGTAGAGAGAAGTGCAGCTGTGCAGGTGGGAAACTGGGATACCCTGAGAGGCAACAAAAGACACTGTCCCCTTCCCACAGGGAATATTCCCTGCCAGGTCACGGGAAGGTGAGCCCTAGCAGGCACAGCAACAACTCTCTGCTATTTAAGGATTTCCACAGCCAGGGGTAAGCCTCGGGCAAGAGGATGGGCCAGCTCTCCACCTGCTTTGCAGTCTCAGGACGGCACATGGTGGGAGCTGGGACCTGGCTGCCATGCACGGAAAGGCAGCACTCCCGCGGCGTGCGTGCCTGGTGTCAAGGAAGGGGTAAGAAGCTGCAAAGCGCTCTGTCCCAGCAGCAGGCAGCCAGCACTTTCCATATGACCCAATTAGCCACTCCCTTGGAACAAATCAATAATGGCATTTTCTGAAGACAAGCAAGCAAGTGCTGCTGGCTCGGCACTGTGTTGCATGTGAAAATACAAAGGTCTTATCTCTGAGGAAAGCAGCATCCGTGCCTGGCTCTGTCACTGCAGAGGGGGTGAATGTGAGATGTGGCCAAGAGCCACTAGCCCCCACAGCGTGGATTTTCTTCTCAGTGGCATGCTATAGCCAGATCAAGTTGAGGGCAGGAGTTTGAGTAAGGCAGGACATGAAGTAATTAAATTTAAGAAGGGGAAGAAAGCAATAACAGCCTTGCTGGGCTGACTCAAAAAACAAGGAAAGGGTAAACCCATTTTCTAAGGATGGACTAATGTACAGTCTGCTGACTGCATGAACTTATTAATGCAGAAAAGGATCCAGATACAATGCAGAAAGACCTGGGCGTCGTTGAGGCCTGGGGTGATAGAAACAAGACAGGGTTCAATGGTGCAAGCGCAGGACACCGTACTTTGGAGACTGATTGAGGACACCCAGCATTACTCATCTGGAACCTCCTTCTAGTCTATCGTGGGATTCCTCTGAACCACAAAGTGATGCCACTGAAAAAGGCACACACCTTTTTGGGCTACAGCTGTGGGCACCTTGAAGGTTAAGAAATACTATGGCAGGAATTTTGAAGATTTAAGCTTTGGACTTATATGTCTAATGTAAATGGTACGGACCCCTCTGACGTCCAAAACTTTCAGTGTAGTTAAATAGCAGGTAAGTTCTGATAGGATCCTCTGTGTCAGGTGGACAGGACTGTGCACACTGAATTGTTCCATCACCTTACTGTCCCCATAATCTGGTTCTTACTCCTTCAGGAGACTGAAAGTTGATGTTGCATATGAAAAGATGGTCTTTATAAGCAATTATAAGACACTCTATGAAGGTTCAAGAAAATAATTTCCACATTTTAATCATTTAGGAAGCCAAAATAAGAATTCAAAAGAACCTTGAGAAGATGCAACCAACATGTTGCTGTTGTTGCTTCTGAGCTTTTGGGAGCTGTTTTCCTGCTAGGACAAGCCATATTTAAATTATACATCTCAAAGACAGAGGAAAAATGGAAGACAGTTTTAATATAGTAGAAGGTTATTTGGACACTGTGTCCGAAGTATGACCGGATGGATGATATTTTTGTTGTGATTATCCTTGTTCTCATTATAAGGTTAAACTTCTCAGCAAATCCTGAAGAAATCTTGTGGACTGACAAGGAGAGACTTCCCCAGCACTATGAGCAGAGCGAGGAAGGGGGTTAGGTAAAGCCCTTAGCAAAAATGTTGCAGTCACTGGCATCAACACACATATCACACAATAAAGATGAATTAATTCAAATTCAAGGTGGACTTTTCTCACCCTCATTCTTCTACTGCCAGCTTTTTGCACCTGTGCTGACTTTTATTGTTCAGCTTTTCTTTCTGATCCTTTCACCGTATGTGTCAGCTACAGGCATGTGTCTCCTGGCTCTTTGAGCTGGCAGAGTCTCTCACTTGCATCTCAGTAATCAAAGGAGATTTAGAAGCTATCAGGTGGTCTCACTCCTTCGAAACCCTCTCAATGACAGTGCCACAAATTGGTAGCTTTCAGGAAGACGGCTGCTGCCAGTGTAAGCTTTGATAATAAAAATGGTAGCTGAAATTTAAACTTAGACATTTCTATTACTCAGAGGAAAATGTGCAGTCACAGAAGGGTTTCTCATCATCTGAAATTTCAAACTGCTGTGTGTAACACTGTGGGGCCCATTTCTCATAGCCACAATGGCTTACTTTAGAGTAGTTTTGTGACTTTCCGGTATTGGTATGGGAGCTGTAAGCTGAGCTAGTCATCAACCTAAAATACCCCATTGGTATCAACAACTTTGTGGTTCTGCTTGAGACCAGCCTCCCTTTAGCCCATCATGACGGATGGGTCTGGACTGATATGAGCACACGATGAACAGAATATGGTCCAGGATCTTCAACTGACAGAGAAAGCGTAAAGGATGTGTAAGGATTGTGTAGATTTACCTAGCCATGCGCTTGAGAGGCATGGATACATATACTCCCTGTTTACGCATCTCTTTTTGCCTCTTCTCCCATGCTAGCACACCAAAATCTACACGCGTGAGGAGGAAGGCAGGTTCTGGCAATGTTGCCAAAGGGCTGCTAAATTCCAGGTCAGCCAACAACTTTAAAGTGAAGCAGGGTAGATTGTCTTCTCCTGAAAAGTAAATATACATACACATTCTCTTTGTACATGCTAAAATATGTAAATATGTAAAATATGGATTATAATTAGGAGAAAGTTAGAATAGATTTGAATGTTTAGCATATCCTTGGTAGTTCTTTTTTCGTTTCTGTATGATGCCCTCCACACAAAAAGATACTTCACCATAATTGTGCCCTTTCAGTGCAATCATGTAAATTTTGCTCTTGTTCATGTTGTTCTTCCTTTGCAAGCTCTGCCATGGTTATCGTGGCCATCATGGAGGGAAGGAGGTAAGGACCCCCATGGAGTTGGGGCTCGTGGGATTAAAGCTTCTGGGAGTGAGTGGGGAAGTTTATTCCCCAGAGTCCCACAGGGCTGCCCTTGATAGAAAGGTTAGCAAGCTATAATGCTCACAACTCTATATCCAGGGAACTGGGATTTCATACTGAATATCTTCTGCAGTAACCTACGTGCTGATCAAGAGAGTTTTTTGTGGGTCCAGAGATAATACGTCTTTGGAATGGGCACCATTAAAAATGACAGATCTTTGAATTCTTTGGGATCTGCTTTCTCATGGCTCTGCTCCTTATGGAGATATTTATAGCTGCGTAAATTTACTAGGGTTTTGCAGGAAAACAATTGCAAAGGTCATTACACAATTATAATTTCTGCTCTTGAGCTTCTTCCTATTTCTGTTTATTTATTATGCCAATGTATTTTGAGTCTTTGAGTTGGAACCCCCTCGCATGCACGCATTTTCCTCTCTAGAAATTTGATAAAATTGTTGGCTGGATATATGAACTCGTTTCTTGTTTGGACCTTTTCAGCAGTAGACCCCTCAGGCCTGTGGACAGAGGTTGAAAACCATTGATCAGGGTTATGCACAGGGGAATGGCAGTGACCTGCAGCAGCTGTTTGTCAAAGCCTGGAAAACACTAGTGACAAAGCTAATTAATACATTTCTCAACTCCATGCCTTCTATTTAATGCACACGGTAGCAGAGAACTGTATTATTTCACTGCAATCCAAACATGTTGCGGTAATGTGACAATGTTACTCTAATGTTTATTGAAAATGTCATTAAAAGATACAGTGTGAAAACAGTATTTTGATTTGCTTCTCCTACTGGGTTTTGTTTCCTCCTATTTTTTTTCACCCTGAATCCTTGATGTTTATATTACATATAATAATGTTTCAATATTATTGAAACAATCTGAAGAAGTTTTCTTAATATTTTCAGATCAACTTTTATTCATAATGTTCTGTTTCACTAAAATGCCTATTTTTCTACATCAGTTCTCTCCCTCATGACTCTAATAGATCTCACTAAAGGTCTAATTCCACATTTACCTGCTGTACAGCATAAAATGGATAGCTACCTGTTCCGTCTACTAATATACACACCAGCACCTACATGGAAACATTGTGCAGCTAAACAGAAATCCACATTTTAAGGTACAGTAAGATGTAAAAATCCCAAACTCTCCATGCTCTTTGCTGCAGTTTAGTTTGCAGTTGTGAACATTGCTATTTATCTTGAGGAAGGTGGAATGCAGTGATGCACCATACACACGTGTGCACGCACACACACACAGGCGCGCACACTTCCAGACCTCATGGACACTTACGTGCAAAGTTTCAACAAAGTTTTGCTTTGCACTGTGAAGGAAAAATCTGGGAGTTGTTAAGATTGTGACCCTCTGTCAGCTGCAGCAGAAAGGTGTGGATATCTTTAAAGGTCAAAAAGAAAAAACAAAAAAACCACAAAACTAAACCAAAACTCCAGAATTAAACACATTTATACACTATTAAAGACATTTATACTAGTCAGTATTTGCAGATCAGCTAATACTAAGAAACCCAGTTACTATATTCCTATTTCACTTTTCAAGTGTACTCTGCTTGTAGGTTTAACTAATACAATGCTGGGAACAGAAAAGTACTTCAAAGAAAAAAATAGATATTATCCATGCTACCCACACTGATCCACAGGTCATTTCAATACAAGCATTCCTTAAAGAAGATACAAAAACATCCCTAAAAGTGTTTACCAAAAATTTCAGAGTTCTTTTCTGTTACCTAGGCGTCTATTTGGACGGTAGGGCTTGATGATAAAGTTTTCTGACCCCTTGCCCTTCAGCTCCCCAAGGGGATGGTCAATGTGTAAGACTTGCTGCTGAGCGGATGCATTCACACTGTAAAGATTTCCTCAATGAAACAGGAGAAATTAACATTTAGCAGCCAATTTGTGCCCACCTCCTGACACAGAGTCCTTCCTCGGGGCTTTTTTAGGACAGCCCTTCTATAAGGACAGCTTTGCTTCACAATTTTCTTCCCCTCAACCGAGAGACTGGGGATCCCTCCCGACAGCTGGATCTGAAAGAGGAGTTTTGATCCAGTGCCTGCTGAACTCCGCGGGTCTCAGCTGGCGTCAGAGGATGCTGGATCAAGGCTGGAGGGTCTGGAAAACATTAACTAGACATGGTATGTGGAGCCCAGAGATAAAGCTGGTAGAAAGGGGAGAGGGGAAGAAGGAGAGAAAGAAAAGTGTTCCCGTGAAGATTTTTCTTCTCCATTTTACACCAACACTTCGAACCACACAGAATTATTCAGCCTTTACTACTATGTGCTCTGGGGAATACAAAAATCTGCCATGTCACACCAAAGAACAGGCAAATCACTATTTTTCCTGTCTGAATACATACAACTACATATCTTTCTTTCTCTGGTGCCTTGTCATATCAGCCTCTGCCTCGTTGTATTTTTAAGAGAACTACCTGGCCCTCGATTCTTGCTGCACAAATCAAACCAGGCCGTTGCCCATTTTTGCACACTGAGAAAATCCCCTGTTGTAGTCAGAGGACCTAAGATTTGTTCTGTAACATTCCCATGATTCAGCTGAAAGGAAAAAAAAAAAACAGTCTGCTGTGTGAGAAAGGGTTTAATTGCTCTGGTTAGAAGAATTAATCTAGACAAGCACAAAGAATACAAAGAAAGGGAATGCCTCTTGTTGGAGACTGAATTTTGCTCTTGGATATGCAGCTGTAACTTCTTCTGAAGTTAACAACATATCAAAGGCAGGATTAGGCCATAGGACATTTGCATCACGAGCCATGGATCCAGAGCAAGGGTGGGAAAGAAGGCCCTCTTAATAAGCTACAACAAGCAAATATTTTAGTTGCCTACCTGCTCCATTTCTGTAAAGGTGCTCTGCTCCTCATCTTCCTCCTCGATATCCGACTCTCCCACAGCAATAGGAACACAAATGGACAGGTCAGGATTGGTCATAAAATCATCATTGTCTGTAATCCCTAGGTGTTTCTCCCCATTTTTATTCATCCCATCCTCAGCGTGGTTCTCTTTGTAATTCTCCATGTCTTTGCCAAGCTCAGTGGTTGTATGACTGTTCACACAATTGTTAAGGGCACCTGTATTCTGGGCAGCAAGCTTCATCATTGCCTTCTTTTCAGCTGTTGTCTTGGGGTGCCGGAGGACATTGCAGCAAAAATCCCACGTTGTGTGTTTCACGTACCGAAGACCCCTGTTGATCCGAGCAAAAGCAAGCTGCAGGTTGTTCATCTCCCCATCCTCGTCTGGTGCCGAGAGGTTGTCAGCACTGAAAGAGCTTAGCAGCAAGGCAAGGAACAGGTTGAGCACCTGAAACCAATAACGTTAAAAGGAAATCAATGATTAATTGTGGTGGACAAATGTTTGGTCTTGGAAGTAGGAGGGTCTGAATCTCGTCTAATCTGTGCCACCCTAACACCACCAGTGTTCATGGAACTACCTCCAATTATAGGTGATTTCAGTAGGAGAAGGAGTGCAGACATTTCCAAACGCTTTAATTTCAGGTGCAGAAGTTTAGCATGGACAATAACACACTCTGACATTCCATTTCCCCCTTCAATACTCCAAGACACAAAAAAGAAAAGGCAAAGCTCAGAAACAGCATATGGGTTAAAATTTTCATTGGAAGCTACATAGTGTAAATATTTTCATAAGTGGTGGTATAATGAATTTCCTGTAATTTCCAGTATTCCATCTTGGAGAAAATCACTAATTGCAACACTTATAGACATCCAGAAAGGTACTGCTTACATGTAGAAAAAGACTATAGGAAGAATGTTTTCAGGACCTTTTTGATTTTTATCCAGTGTGAATAGTTATTTATATTTCATAGTCTATAATGATATACATATGCATGGCACTTAAACCAAATGGTATATTCAGAAACATTTCTAAACATTCACATGTATTTTCACAGATAGTCTTGATTTAAATATCCTCTGGGCCATGAAGAAAATCTGTTGTGACTGTGAATAAACACCTAAGAGGTTGTATAGTTTCAAAACCTTTTCCCTTCTGGTGAAAACAAGTCATCACACTCAGAATTAATGTGCCTAAATCTGAGCAGGGCTCACCCCCAAAGCAGGCTTGGGACTGGAAATGCTGCTACTAGTCAGGAAAAACTATTTGAAGATTTTCACAGACGTCTGGGAAGATCCAAACTGAACTGGAGACCGTAAGTTGGCTTCCTCTTGTTCCTGCAACTGCAGAACTGTCTACCTTTGCTGGTAGTGCACTGCAAGGCTAGACACAACTACACATTTGGGTGACATATTTGATGAGTTAAACCTCTTTTTACCTTCTAGGTTTTTTTTTTTTTTTTTTTCCAATTATGCAATTATATCCAATAAATAAAAACAGTTTCTTCTAGAAGGGTATTCCCAGTACTACATCTTGCAGGCTGATCACCAGCTGCTGTGTATGGGACATTACACCTGCTTGTGGTCCACGAAGGAATGAATTACAGCTTTTGTGCCAGATTGACAAGGGCAAGAAGCTCACGCTGGAGGTAGATGCCTGAGATGACGGGAACAGGGCAAAGGTGACTCAAACTAATATCAGCTAAAATATATTCACCCAAAATAAACCAGGACCAAAGTGCCTGGTATCAACTCACCTACTGCCTCTACAAGGTGGGTGAGTGCCAGCTCTCTGCCACTGCAAGGGAGAGATCAATGCTGCAGCACTTCTGCCGTTTTAGCAATAAAACGGACTTTGTGAAGATATTTTCTCTGTGATCTTTTAATGCCACCAGAAATACTTGTAAGTCCCCTGGCTTCTGTCTTTCTGATAGTATTTTAAATTGAAAAAGTCTACTAGACCAAAATAAACAGTATAAACAGTATTGGGTCTTACTAAAGAGCCACAAGCTTTTGCTATCATCCCCCCACCCCGTTCCCCCTTCTTTCAAATATTCAGAATATATGAGCTGGAATTTTGAAAACTAGCCTAGTCTTAATCACTCTGGTGATACTGCATTTGAAGTGTCCTGTCAGTACTGTTTTGTAAAGTACTCTTTGCAATCACTGTGATTATAAATGAAAGCAGTCGGTAGCACAGCAGATGCCCATGTCCATTATGAACTGCTGAATAAACTATTGCAGCACTGAGCACTACCCTGCTCTAAAGTAAAGTGAGATTAAAGCTAATTGTTTCTTAGCTGGTCCATCATACTGGAGCGTCACTGGCAGCCTGTGTGGGTCTCTCCTTAACCATTGTGGCGGTCTGGTATGAATCAATCTTTCATTACATATCCCACTCAGAGGTATTGCAAGTGATGTTGTCTGATAGGCAGTTAAAAACCAGAGTACTGGATATACTGCCAAGCAGGTGGGAGTCCACCAGCAAAGGAGTCACTGGCAGGACCACTTCAGCCATTTTCAACCAAATTTGATAGACGGATGAGGTCTCAGAGATAACCACATTGCTACAAGCATCCTGAAAATAAGCCCCTAATGGGGTGTCTAAGCCCCATTTAAATCAAAAGAGGTTCATCATGTAGACAACAGAGCCTGATCGAACACAGGTGACCACGTTAGGGCTGCATGGAGCTGCCAATACATAGTCATCTGGTGCCAATGGACCCTAGCATGTCCAAGTCATCCTGAGGCAACTGGCCAACACGACACACTATTATGGGAGATCTGTGTCTAGTTGGAGGCCAGGATGGATACCTTACAGTATCCTCAGTGGCATTAGGCAAAACTGAGTCAAGCCCTAGGTTGACTGCAGTGGTAGCTCAGACGTCTTCTCCATACATGAATACCTCCATGTAGGCACCCAAATTTTGTTATCTGAAGCTGAATTGCATCCTATATATCATTAATTCTGCTGTTCACAGAATAACTTGTTTGTAATGCCTTGTTTTACTTTTCCGTATTTATCTCATCTGTCAAACTACAGTTACATAAGTTTATCCACATACACCTGCAGGTGTATATAATAGGTGGCAACGTTCTTAGTGTTGTTATTTACCATGTATTATTAAGGCAATGTTGTTTGCTTCCCAGAAATGCAGCTGACATTTTGCAAAAAGAGCTATTTGCACTTCATGCTTTTAGCCAAAAATAAATCTCAAATATCGTTCCCTCCTTCCTTTATGAGCAGGTAACCTCAGAGGTGTGTTGCTGGGCATTCAAATAGAGTGAACTGCTGTATAAGCACTTTATGTTTACTTATTCCCCCCATTTCACTGTACACTGCATTTTCCAGAAAAAATGTATGCTCAACCCATGACACACCACATTTCCTGTAAAAGGTTACTAATAATATCCAGTCCTCCTGGTTGCTAAAGCAATGCTTTCAGTTTAAGTAAAAGCAAACTAAAGACTAATTCAGTTTTCAAAAGCAATGGCAGACTTGTGTGTCCGTATGGATCCCCTTAAAAAGAAATCTGCTTTCCAGTGACACCAAGCAGCCAGTCTCTGGAAGCAGGTCACTTTTTTTGGCGTTTGAGGCTAGGAGTCAAATGACAGATGCACTCAAAGAAATCCCAACTCCTTTAGCATAATGATGTTAAGCATTTACCCTAATGAAAATGCAGCATGCTATCATACGCTTTCTCACTTTTGATGCCTTTCCAAAGCTAGTGACTCTGGTTATGCCATTATAAGGCACAAAGGATCAGATTCATCCAACCTAATGTCAGGTGCCTCCCTGAGGTGCTTAAGCTGGAGGAGTTTTCCTAGGATGTCTGTAGATGATGGAGACAGTCTGGCATCCCAGGAGATGCTGAAGAGCGGAACCATCTCTGGCGATGCCTATTGAAGCCTAGGCTAGCTTGGGTTTAGTATCTCACAGATGGATTAAAGTTGGGGTACTTACCAATGCAGACCAAATAACTAACACATAGAATCATAGAATATTTCAAGTTGGAAGGGACCTATAAGGATCATTGATTCCAGCTCCCTGCTCCTTGCAGGACTACCTAAAACTATATCGTATGACTAAAAGAGCATCGCCCATGACTTGTCAAACCCAGCCAGGTGTCCTGAAAGTCCTTCTTGGTGTCAATCTGGTACTCCATGCTCCAGGCCAGTGGTGGCCAACCTTTATAACCAGGCAACCTTCACCAGATGAGAGGAGAGCACAGGATGCTTCAGCCCCATCCTCAGCAAAGTTGCAGCACCCAGGCAGCAAAACTGGCATTGCACAAAGTGCTGCACCAATTCTGCACTCACAGCAAGTGAAGAGCATAGAGACATGAAGCCGTGAAGCTAATTCCTAGCTCCCCAGCCATGGGGAGAAAGCAGGCTGCTGGAAAGACCCCTCCTTCCCATGGAGCCCTGGGCAGGGGCTGCTGGTGGAGACTAGAAGCCACATATACTGCCATGGTGGGCTGCAGTCTGAACGCCTCAGGTCCATCACCTCCTCTTGTTTTGCTCATCACAGTACAAAAACAGACAGTGTAATTTCAGATGACACCTTCTGATCAAACCTTCTTCGAAAACATCTGTCTGCAAACTCTGTTGCTGAAGTTAAAATACTTTTGGAGCAAAAGCATGTGACTGCTCCCTCATTTCCCTTCCATTATTGTATTTACCTTGATTTGGCAAAAATGGAGGGATCTAAATCTTTATGTATTTAACCTTCCACCTGTCATTCAGTCAAACAGTGTCCAGCCCCTGCAATCCTCCTGCACTCCTGTGAATTGATTCAGCAATGCGTTCGCTGCCCTGCACTCTCACAGGGGTCATGCACTGTGCTCAATATAGGCTGAAAACCCACTGAAAAATCTAAGGCCATTTCTTAGCAGATTGAAAATAATTCTGTGTTTCATTTAGCTAGGAGTGAGAATCATGTTGCACCTGCACAAGTTCAAAGGCAGGGTTAAGCCATATCCAAAGTCAGGTCCTCAGCTACTGGTCTTGTTTGATTGCAGAGGATCTAATATGAGTTCACCCATGTGGCTTTCCTTGTAGAGGAATCTGTCTTGACTGCACACTGCCAACAAAACAAGGGAGTCTGATTTTCAAACCCCTGATCCTTTCCTGTTCATGAAGTTTAATGAACTTCTCACTGAGCAGCAACTAAGGCCAGATGTTCTCATCTGCCTGGACCACAGAGGACAAATCCTAGTAGGCTGGAGTCAGAGATGGGATTACCTTTTCAGGCAGGAGATTCATAAAGCAGAGCAGTTCAGGAGCTGCTCTCATGAGCACTTGTTTGCTTGTAAACCCATGAGACCCTTCAAACAACTGAAGACATTCAGACTGTAGATGCGTACTGTCATCTCCACTGCAGGAGATGACGGATAGGAAGGAAAGCTGAGGGCACCTATGAGAGACCTGCATCACCTGAAGGTGCTTCCCTATGGAAGCGAAATCTCCTAGGAGCCAGCTAAGCAGGTTTTTTTTGTTATAACAGCAGGGTCCAGAGCAGAAAACATGCCCCATCAGTGAATTCTGTCATGCAAAAAAAGAAAGCAGTTAAAACAAATTGTATCCCTGTGGCAGCACATTGTCACTGCTGTCATTCAGCTGCATAGAAAAGCCCAGGCAGAGCACCATGGTGAGGTACCTGCCAGGATCATCAGCTACTCATCTAATACTTGTTTTGTGGATAAAACAGAACCCATACACCTCAACCTATTGAAACTCTACCTCTCCAGCAGTGCCTGTTGGACACAGACCAGCAAGAAGCTCTTCAGGCACCATCTGACCAGTGGAAGAAACTGATTTTCTTCCTTCCTGTTTGTTTTCTGATGGCAGTGGACATCTGCACTGTTCTTTGGCTAGCACAGATGGGAAAGATGCAGTTTTCTCTTTAGAGACCTTGATGACTTCCAGCAAGCCTAATACAATATGAACCAATTATTTTATTTTGTTTACTGTAGCAAAATCCATGAAGCTGAAAAGAAAAACTGCTCATAAAGGGGATTTCACTGCATCAAGGAAGCGTGAGATCTAAGTTTAAGCCAGAGACCTGCAGTAAGAGGTCATCTAGTCCATCTCTCTGCTACTGGAGGATTATTTCTTTCCTTGGAAGTGTATTTTCCAATCCTTTGTACATTTTCATCCCAGGGCAAAGTTTACCAAGAGAGAGTACTCCTGCAAAAAGCAATTTACATGATCAGTTATTTTCTATATTCCCTTTTCTATTATTTCAGCTATTTGTGCTTGGATAAGAAGCTTATATCCTCCCAGTCCAATTTCTCTTTATCCTGTAGTCAATCTCATAAACCCATTCTCGTGATATCTTAGTTTCTTGCTGTCAAAATGATCATGATACCACAAGTATGGCATGCGATCCTTGTGGTGAAGGGCAGGTGGGAGAGAGTACAGGTTGGAGCAGGATTGATCTTCATGTTTCTTGCCCAAGATCTGCTGGGAAAACTCATGGAAATGGGGATATGGATTTCCTGCCTTGTAGCCATACAACTTCCCAAGTGGACTGTGTTTGATCCTACAAAGCAGGCTAGCAATTGCAGATGAGAGGTTTGTGGGGCACTATATCACCTGTTTGTTGCAATAGGAATTTTTTCTTATCAACTCCATGTTAATCTGTTTGGTGAAATAACTAGTTTATCTATTTAAATATAAACAATAATATAAATAAATATATAATAATATAAAAAGAAGATTTATAAAAACAATGTGCCAAATTTGGCCTGTTTCCCATGTAAGATCCCTAAACTACTTTATGACGGTAATGAGAGCAGATGTTCTCCACAGGAAAGAAAAATGGAAGTAACATGGTAGGAATAATTCTCTGATATGCAAATACAAAAGTGATTTCATAGGAATGATTTCCATTTGCCCAAAGAAAGACGAGAACAAGGCCTGATTTTTTGCCTAGCCTCACAGCTACCATGTGCATTTCCCCTGCCAATGCAGAACAGCGCTCACAGACAGTGTGCTTGAAAAGCGCAGCCTTGGGGCACAGCTGGCACTCACACTTTCTTTAGGGGAGTTGAAGGCATCTAGGGTTCCCTTTATAGACAGGCTAGATCCAATCCATATGGTCAGAGGAGCCTGGGCCCAATGTGTCCCATTCTAAAACGGATGGCTGCACCAGGTGAGGTCAAACAAAGGAGTAAAAATGCCTTTTTTTTTTGTTGACTGTGAAGAATAGGTAGGGTGGCTGATATAGCTGTAGCTATCTGCACAGTAGACTCTAGAAACTGGGCGAGATGAATGTCGTCCCCATTCCATTAGCGTTTTTGTGGTATTTACCATAAGGCTAAGAGTTTTGTTGACTGTTCTCCACTTTGGGTATTGACATTGTATTTCCCCGCAGTTTCAGTGGTCTCTTGTGCAGCCGGTTGTCTTTAAGCAGTACAAGGCAGAGAAGTGATGCTGGGTGGCAGCTGTGCTCGCCCATGTTTAACGGTGTGTGCATGGGTGGGGGGAACGGTCACCCTATTTCTCACTTCAGAGTTTAAAGGGGTATGTATAATTAATGGGACAGATTCCTCGGTGCTGTTCTCGCCACTTTACATCGGAGTAAATCTCCTTGAGTAATGGAAGGGTAGATTAAGCCCATTAATTACACTTCACAGCACCTTTGTGTCACATAGGAGTTTTTTGAGGTCATTTTAAGCTGCCATTCATCCCTCCCTGCTTTCAGTGGAGCTATGAAGCTGCCCTAGCACCAGGGTACGTCAGACCTGGCATGGGTACATCCTGTCGAGAGGAGGAGGCAGGCAAAGGGCACCACATCAACATTGCTCTTGCTGCCAGTCTGACACGCTGGACCACACGATGAAAACACCTCTTTTCTGAGAGGGAGGCAGAACTGGGAGGGGAGGCTAGCGCTTCCACAGCTCCCATCTAGCAAGGACCAGCCACTAGCCTCTGCCTCTCCTCTCCCCCAGCCAGCCTCTGCAGCAGCCTGAAAGCAGGCTGAACGAGGGGACCTATGTCCTTGTCACCCTGAAACACAGATCTGAGGCAACCCATGACACTTCTTACCACAACCTGGTGGATCCCTTATGTTGCCAAGCCTTTTTCATTTGTTATCCACCTGTGTGGGTATAAATGTGCACACAAACCATACCACTCCAAGTGCTGATCAACAACTACTGAATTGAATTTAGTTGTTGTTTTTTTTTTTTATTTTAACTGATGACTTCCAGTGATTTTTGAGAATAAGTCCCTTAGAAGTATCCGAAGACGAGTCTCTGGAAACCAAGTGCTTCCTGATCTGAAAACCTTATTCTCCAAGTCCAGTTTGAGAGAGGAAGGTGGGATGGGGAGTGGAGGCAGATATATTCTTTCCACTACTAAAGCCACAGCATAAAAGCAAACATGTTCCCACAGGTTTTCATCAGATATCAAAACAC
Source organism: Nipponia nippon (assembly GCF_047370975.1). NCBI lineage: Eukaryota > Metazoa > Chordata > Aves > Pelecaniformes > Threskiornithidae > Nipponia > Nipponia nippon. The sequence continues at coordinate 161,131,039 of NW_028262290.1, forward strand.
CACCAATTCACCAGCAAAGCAAGAGCTGCTGTGGACTTCTCCAACCATTGTCTAGACGGACAAACAGTGCTATTGGACAAGTCCAGTTGCAAACCTCTCCCAGCAAGACAGTTGTGTTTGTGATATTAAAGGCTCAACATACCCCAAAAGCATTAGGAAGACTACAGAAAGTTTATTGAATACAAACCAAAAGATAATTATCTTTGTGCTCAGTCAACAAAAGTGTTTAGCTGTCATGGTGATGAGGATGTCAAGACAATTAGGGAGCAAGACAGACTGTACAGGCATGGACTGACTGTACACACTGAGATACTTTGCCATTGCTGTTCCCAGCAAGGAGTGATGATAGGTGAGAAACACCTGTATTATCCCTGAAATATTTTCACTACCTGTATGCAAACACCACCTCATCAGCTGCTCTACCAATTGTTATACAATGACTAGACACAAGAAAAAAAAAACAAACTAATTTTGGAAGTTTAAGCTCTGTGGTTTTTACCCAGAGACCACATCAGCCCTAACCCTGAATAGCTGGGCTCACGTGGAGGACACTGCCTGGTCAAGGCAGAGTGGGATCCCTGGAGTCATTCCTTTAAAAATCAGATCCTACACCTCCCTGG